>NW_028324192.1:0-1329966 GCF_054372755.1 Phalangium opilio | reverse complement strand
GCATTTTCTATGGAGGGGTTTGTTTGTTCACGTATTGCTTAATTACTTGACCCTGTTCTTTCGATTAAAAATAATAACATATCTTTAGTGCAGCGGTTATCGCATCCGCCTCACTCCTGGAAGGCCACAGGTTCGAAACCGCGAAGTTTTTTTTTTTTTGCTTGGAACATGCAAAGACCTTTATAATTATCCGAACATTTGTGTCAAGGTCACATTATTTACATCCCCGTATCTCTGGTAGAACCAGAGTTACGAGCCTCCAGAATTTAGTCTAATGTATTTACTATGGAGGGGTTTGTTTGTTTACGATTAGCTTAATTACTCGACTACTGTTTGTCGTAGCCCTAATTCTTAGTATGGCTAGATGGGGGACAAATTGGTCTATAACATACTCAAAGGACATCACCGTATCTCCAGTAGAAACAGAGTTACGAGCCTGCAAAGTATAGTCTAATGCATTTTCTATGGAGGGGTTTGTTTGTTCACGTATTGCTTAATTACTTGACCCTGTTCCTTCGATTAAAAATAATAACATATCTTTAGTGTAGCGGTTATCGCATCCGCCTCACTCCCGGAAGGCCACAGGTTCGAAACCGCGAAGTTTTTTTTTTTTGCTTGGAACATGCAAAGACCTGTATAATTATCCGAACATTTGTGTCAAGGTCACATTATTTACATCCCCGTATCTCTGGTAGAACCAGAGTTACGAGCCTCCAGAATTTAGTCTAATGTATTTCCTATGGAGGGGTTTGTTTGTTTACGATTAGCTTAATTACTCGACTACTGTTTGTCGTAGCCCTAATTCTTAGTATGGCTAGATGGGGGACAAATTGGTCTATAACATACTCAAAGGACATCCCCGTATCTCCAGTAGAAACAGAGTTACGAGCCTGCAAAGTTTATTTTCAAAAATCAAAAGTAACCTTCTAACAATAAGTGAGACAAAAAATAAGTTGACGACGATATTCAGGTAGCCTCAAGTTTAAAGTATCCTTGTATGGGGAGCAAAGAGTACTATAACATATCCAAAGGAGATCCCAGTATCTCTTGTAGAACAAGAGTTATGAGCCTCCAAAGTTTAGTGCAAAAATCATAAGTAACATAATAAAAATAAGTGAGACGATACCAAAGTTGACGAACATTTTGCTTAATATCTCGGCCCCTGTTTGTCGTAGCTCAATGTTTTTAGTATGGTTAGATGGGGGACAAATTGGACTAAAACATACTCAAAGGACATCCCCGTATCTCCAGTAGAAACAGAGTTACGAGCCTGCAAAGTATAGTCTAATGCATTTTCTATGGAGGGGCTTGTTTGTTCACGTATTGCTTAATTACTTGACCCTGTTCCTTCGATTAAAAATAATAACATATCTTTAGTAAAGCGGTTACCGCATCCGCCTCACTCCCGGAAGACCACAGGTTCGAAACCGCGAAGTTTTTTTTTTTTGCTTGGAACATGCAAAGACCTGTATAATTATCCGAACATTTGTGTCAAGGTCACATTATTTACATCCCCGTATCTCTGGTAGAACCAGAGTTACGAGCCTCCAGAATTTAGTCTAATGTATTTCCTATGGAGGGGTTTGTTTGTTTACGATTAGCTTAATTACTCGACTACTGTTTGTCGTAGCCCTAATTCTTAGTATGGCTAGATGGGGGACAAATTGGTCTATAACATACTCAAAGGACATCCCCGTATCTCCAGTAGAAACAGAGTTACGAGCCTGCAAAGTTTATTTTCAAAAATCAAAAGTAACCTTCTAACAATAAGTGAGACAAAAAATAAGTTGACGACGATATTCAGGTAGCCTCAAGTTTAAAGTATCCTTGTATGGGGAGCAAAGAGTACTATAACATATCCAAAGGAGATCCCAGTATCTCTTGTAGAACAAGAGTTATGAGCCTCCAAAGTTTAGTGCAAAAATCATAAGTAACATAATAAAAATAAGTGAGACGATACCAAAGTTGACGAACATTTTGCTTAATATCTCGGCCCCTGTTTGTCGTAGCTCAATGTTTTTAGTATGGTTAGATGGGGGACAAATTGGACTAAAACATACTCAAAGGACATCCCCGTATCTCAAGTAGAAACAGAGTTACGAGCCTGCAAAGTATAGTCTTATGCATTTTCTATGGAGGGGTTTGTTTGTTCACGTATTGCTTAATTACTTGACCCTGTTCTTTCGATTAAAAATAATAACATATCTTTAGTGTAGCGGTTATCGCATCCGCCTCACTCCCGGAAGGCCACAGGTTCGAAACCGCGAAGTTTTTTTTTTTTGCTTGGAACATGCAAAGACCTGTATAATTATCCGAACATTTGTGTCAAGGTCACATTATTTACATCCCCGTATCTCTGGTAGAACCAGAGTTACGAGCCTCCAGAATTTAGTCTAATTTATTTCCTATGGAGGGGTTTGTTTGTTTACGATTAGCTTAATTACTCGACTACTGTTTGTCGTAGCCCTAATTCTTAGTATGGCTAGATGGGGGACAAATTGGTCTATAACATACTCAAAGGACATCCCCGTATCTCCAGTAGAAACAGAGTTACGAGCCTGCAAATTATAGTCTAATGCATTTTCTATGGAGGGGTTTGTTTGTTCACGTATTGCTTAATTACTTGACCCTGTTCCTTCGATTAAAAATAATAACATATCTTTAGTGTAGCGGTTATCGCATCCGCCTCACTCACGGAAGGCCACAGGTTCGAAACCGCGAAGTTTTTTTTTTTTTGCTTGGAACATGCAAAGACCTTTATAATTATCCGAACATTTGTGTCAAGGTCACATTATTTACATCCCCGTATCTCTGGTAGAACCAGAGTTACGAGCCTCCAGAATTTAGTCGAATGTATTTCCTATGGAGGGGTTTGTTTGTTTTAATGATTAGCTTAATTACTCGACTACTGTTTGTCGTAGCCCTAATTCTTAGTATGGCTAGATGGGGGACAAATTGGTCTATAACATACTCAAAGGACATCCCCGTATCTCCAGTAGAAACAGAGTTACGAGCGTGCAAAGTTTATTTTCAAAAATCAAAAGTAACCTTCTAACAATAAGTGAGACAAAAAATAAGTTGACGACGATTTTCAGGTAGCCTCAAGTTTAAAGTATCCTTGTATGGGGAGCAAAGAGTACTATAACATATCCAAAGGAGATCCCAGTATCTCTTGTAGAACAAGAGTTATGAGCCTCCAAAGTTTAGTGCAAAAATCATAAGTAACATAATAAAAATAAGTGAGACGATACCAAAGTTGACGAACATTTTGCTTAATATCTCGGCCCCTGTTTGTCGTAGCTCAATGTTTTTAGTATGGTTAGATGGGGGACAAATTGGACTAAAACATACTCAAAGGACAACCCCGTATCTCAAGTAGAAACAGAGTTACGAGCCTGCAAAGTATAGTCTAATGCATTTTCTATGGAGGGGTTTGTTTGTTCACGTATTGCTTAATTACTTGACCCTGTTCTTTCGATTAAAAATAATAACATATCTTTAGTGCAGCGGTTATCGCATCCGCCTCACTCCTGGAAGGCCACAGGTTCGAAACCGCGAAGTTTTTTTTTTTTTGCTTGGAACATGCAAAGACCTTTATAATTATCCGAACATTTGTGTCAAGGTCACATTATTTACATCCCCGTATCTCTGGTAGAACCAGAGTTACGAGCCTCCAGAATTTAGTCTAATGTATTTACTATGGAGGGGTTTGTTTGTTTACGATTAGCTTAATTACTCGACTACTGTTTGTCGTAGCCCTAATTCTTAGTATGGCTAGATGGGGGACAAATTGGTCTATAACATACTCAAAGGACATCACCGTATCTCCAGTAGAAACAGAGTTACGAGCCTGCAAAGTATAGTCTAATGCATTTTCTATGGAGGGGTTTGTTTGTTCACGTATTGCTTAATTACTTGACCCTGTTCCTTCGATTAAAAATAATAACATATCTTTAGTGTAGCGGTTATCGCATCCGCCTCACTCCCGGAAGGCCACAGGTTCGAAACCGCGAAGTTTTTTTTTTTTGCTTGGAACATGCAAAGACCTGTATAATTATCCGAACATTTGTGTCAAGGTCACATTATTTACATCCCCGTATCTCTGGTAGAACCAGAGTTACGAGCCTCCAGAATTTAGTCTAATGTATTTCCTATGGAGGGGTTTGTTTGTTTACGATTAGCTTAATTACTCGACTACTGTTTGTCGTAGCCCTAATTCTTAGTATGGCTAGATGGGGGACAAATTGGTCTATAACATACTCAAAGGACATCCCCGTATCTCCAGTAGAAACAGAGTTACGAGCCTGCAAAGTTTATTTTCAAAAATCAAAAGTAACCTTCTAACAATAAGTGAGACAAAAAATAAGTTGACGACGATATTCAGGTAGCCTCAAGTTTAAAGTATCCTTGTATGGGGAGCAAAGAGTACTATAACATATCCAAAGGAGATCCCAGTATCTCTTGTAGAACAAGAGTTATGAGCCTCCAAAGTTTAGTGCAAAAATCATAAGTAACATAATAAAAATAAGTGAGACGATACCAAAGTTGACGAACATTTTGCTTAATATCTCGGCCCCTGTTTGTCGTAGCTCAATGTTTTTAGTATGGTTAGATGGGGGACAAATTGGACTTAAACATACTCAAAGGACATCCCCGTATCTCCAGTAGAAACAGAGTTACGAGCCTGCAAATATAGTCCAATGCATTTTCTATGGAGGGGTTTGTTTGTTCACGTATTGCTTAATTACTTGACCCTGTTATTTCGATTAAAAATAATAACATATCTTTAGTGTAGCGGTTATCGCATCCGCCTCACTCCCGGAAGGCCACAGGTTCGAAACCGCGAAGTTTTTTTTTTTTGCTTGGAACATGCAAAGACCTTTATAATTATCCGAACATTTGTGTCAAGGTCACATTATTTACATCCCCGTATCTCTGTAAAAACCAGAGTTACGAGCCTCCAGAATTTAGTCTAATGTATTTCCTATTTAGGGGTTTGTTTGTTTACGATTAGCTTAATTACTCGACTACTGTTTGTCGTAGCCCTAATTCTTAGTATGGCTAGATGGGGGACAAATTGGTCTATAACATACTCAAAGGACATCCCCGTATCTCCAGTAGAAACAGAGTTACGAGCCTGCAAAGTTTATTTTCAAAAATCAAAAGTAACCTTCTAACAATAAGTGAGACAAAAAATAAGTTGACGACGATATTCAGGTAGCCTCAAGTTTAAAGTATCCTTGTATGGGGAGCAAAGAGTACTATAACATATCCAAAGGAGATCCCAGTATCTCTTGTAGAACAAGAGTTATGAGCCTCCAAAGTTTAGTGCAAAAATCATAAGTAACATAATAAAAATAAGTGAGACGATACCAAAGTTGACGAACATTTTGCTTAATATCTCGGCCCCTGTTTGTCGTAGCTCAATGTTTTTAGTATGGTTAGATGGGGGACAAATTGGACTAAAACATACTCAAAGGACATCCCCGTATCTCCAGTAGAAACAGAGTTACGAGCCTGCAAAGTATAGTCTAATGCATTTTCTATGGAGGGGCTTGTTTGTTCACGTATTGCTTAATTACTTGACCCTGTTCCTTCGATTAAAAATAATAACATATCTTTAGTAAAGCGGTTACCGCATCCGCCTCACTCCCGGAAGGCCACAGGTTCGAAACCGCGAAGTTTTTTTTTTTGCTTGGAACATGCAAAGACCTGTATAATTATCCGAACATTTGTGTCAAGGTCACATTATTTACATCCCCGTATCTCTGGTAGAACCAGAGTTACGAGCCTCCAGAATTTAGTCTAATGTATTTCCTATGGAGGGGTTTGTTTGTTTACGATTAGCTTAATTACTCGACTACTGTTTGTCGTAGCCCTAATTCTTAGTATGGCTAGATGGGGGACAAATTGGTCTATAACATACTCAAAGGACATCCCCGTATCTCCAGTAGAAACAGAGTTACGAGCCTGCAAAGTATAGTCTAATGCATTTTCTATGGAGGGGTTTATTTGTTCACGTATTGCTTAATTACTTGACCCTGTTCCTTCGATTAAAAATAATAACATATCTTTAGTGTAGCGGTTATCGCATCCGCCTCACTCCCGGAAGGCCACAGGTTCGAAACCGCGAAGTTTTTTTTTTTTTGCTTGGAACATGCAAAGACCTTTATAATTATCCGAACATTTGTGTCAAGGTCACATTATTTACATCCCCGTATCTCTGGTAGAACCAGAGTTACGAGCCTCCAGAATTTAGTCTAATGTATTTCCTATTTAGGGGTTTGTTTGTTTACGATTAGCTTAATTACTCGACTACTGTTTGTCGTAGCCCTAATTCTTAAAATGGCTAGATGGGGGACAAATTGGTCTATAACATACTCAAAGGACATCCCCGTATCTCCAGTAGAAACAGAGTTACGAGCCTGCAAAGTATAGTCTAATGCATTTTCTATGGAGGGGTTTGTTTGTTCATGTATTGCTTAATTACTTGACCCTGTTCCTTCGATTAAAAATAATAACATATCTTTAGTAAAGCGGTTATCGCATCCGCCTCACTCCCGGAAGGCCACAGATTCGAAACCGCGAAGTTTTTTTTTTTTTGCTTGGAACATGCAAAGACCTGTATAATTATCCGAACATTTGTGTCAAGGTCACATTATTTACATCCCCGTATCTCTGGTAGAACCAGAGTTACGAGCCTCCAGAATTTAGTCTAATGTATTTCCTATGAAGGGGTTTGTTTGTTTTCGATTAGCTTAATTACTCGACTACTGTTTGTCGTAGCCCTAATTCTTAGTATGGCTAGATGGGGGACAAATTGGTCTATAACATACTCAAAGGACATCCCCGTATCTCCAGTAGAAACAGAGTTACGAGCCTGCAAAGTTTATTTTCAAAAATCAAAAGTAACCTTCTAACAATAAGTGAGACAAAAAATAAGTTGACGACGATATTCAGGTAGCCTCAAGTTTAAAGTATCCTTGTATGGGGAGCAAAGAGTACTATAACATATCCAAAGGAGATCCCAGTATCTCTTGTAGAACAAGAGTTATGAGCCTCCAAAGTTTAGTGCAAAAATCATAAGTAACATAATAAAAATAAGTGAGACGATACCAAAGTTGACGAACATTTTGCTTAATATCTCGGCCCCTGTTTGTCGTAGCTCAATGTTTTTAGTATGGTTAGATGGGGGACAAATTGGACTAAAACATACTCAAAGGACATCCCCGTATCTCAAGTAGAAACAGAGTTACGAGCCTGCAAAGTATAGTCTTATGCATTTTCTATGGAGGGGTTTGTTTGTTCACGTATTGCTTAATTACTTGACCCTGTTCTTTCGATTAAAAATAATAACATATCTTTAGTGTAGCGGTTATCGCATCCGCCTCACTCCCGGAAGGCCACAGGTTCGAAACCGCGAAGTTTTTTTTTTTTGCTTGGAACATGCAAAGACCTGTATAATTATCCGAACATTTGTGTCAAGGTCACATTATTTACATCCCCGTATCTCTGGTAGAACCAGAGTTACGAGCCTCCAGAATTTAGTCTAATTTATTTCCTATGGAGGGGTTTGTTTGTTTACGATTAGCTTAATTACTCGACTACTGTTTGTCGTAGCCCTAATTCTTAGTATGGCTAGATGGGGGACAAATTGGTCTATAACATACTCAAAGGACATCCCCGTATCTCCAGTAGAAACAGAGTTACGAGCCTGCAAATTATAGTCTAATGCATTTTCTATGGAGGGGTTTGTTTGTTCACGTATTGCTTAATTACTTGACCCTGTTCCTTCGATTAAAAATAATAACATATCTTTAGTGTAGCGGTTATCGCATCCGCCTCACTCACGGAAGGCCACAGGTTCGAAACCGCGAAGTTTTTTTTTTTTGCTTGGAACATGCAAAGACCTTTATAATTATCCGAACATTTGTGTCAAGGTCACATTATTTACATCCCCGTATCTCTGGTAGAACCAGAGTTACGAGCCTCCAGAATTTAGTCGAATGTATTTCCTATGGAGGGGTTTGTTTGTTTTAATGATTAGCTTAATTACTCGACTACTGTTTGTCGTAGCCCTAATTCTTAGTATGGCTAGATGGGGGACAAATTGGTCTATAACATACTCAAAGGACATCCCCGTATCTCCAGTAGAAACAGAGTTACGAGCGTGCAAAGTTTATTTTCAAAAATCAAAAGTAACCTTCTAACAATAAGTGAGACAAAAAATAAGTTGACGACGATTTTCAGGTAGCCTCAAGTTTAAAGTATCCTTGTATGGGGAGCAAAGAGTACTATAACATATCCAAAGGAGATCCCAGTATCTCTTGTAGAACAAGAGTTATGAGCCTCCAAAGTTTAGTGCAAAAATCATAAGTAACATAATAAAAATAAGTGAGACGATACCAAAGTTGACGAACATTTTGCTTAATATCTCGGCCCCTGTTTGTCGTAGCTCAATGTTTTTAGTATGGTTAGATGGGGGACAAATTGGACTAAAACATACTCAAAGGACAACCCCGTATCTCAAGTAGAAACAGAGTTACGAGCCTGCAAAGTATAGTCTAATGCATTTTCTATGGAGGGGTTTGTTTGTTCACGTATTGCTTAATTACTTGACCCTGTTCTTTCGATTAAAAATAATAACATATCTTTAGTGCAGCGGTTATCGCATCCGCCTCACTCCTGGAAGGCCACAGGTTCGAAACCGCGAAGTTTTTTTTTTTTTGCTTGGAACATGCAAAGACCTTTATAATTATCCGAACATTTGTGTCAAGGTCACATTATTTACATCCCCGTATCTCTGGTAGAACCAGAGTTACGAGCCTCCAGAATTTAGTCTAATGTATTTACTATGGAGGGGTTTGTTTGTTTACGATTAGCTTAATTACTCGACTACTGTTTGTCGTAGCCCTAATTCTTAGTATGGCTAGATGGGGGACAAATTGGTCTATAACATACTCAAAGGACATCACCGTATCTCCAGTAGAAACAGAGTTACGAGCCTGCAAAGTATAGTCTAATGCATTTTCTATGGAGGGGTTTGTTTGTTCACGTATTGCTTAATTACTTGACCCTGTTCCTTCGATTAAAAATAATAACATATCTTTAGTGTAGCGGTTATCGCATCCGCCTCACTCCCGGAAGGCCACAGGTTCGAAACCGCGAAGTTTTTTTTTTTTGCTTGGAACATGCAAAGACCTGTATAATTATCCGAACATTTGTGTCAAGGTCACATTATTTACATCCCCGTATCTCTGGTAGAACCAGAGTTACGAGCCTCCAGAATTTAGTCTAATGTATTTCCTATGGAGGGGTTTGTTTGTTTACGATTAGCTTAATTACTCGACTACTGTTTGTCGTAGCCCTAATTCTTAGTATGGCTAGATGGGGGACAAATTGGTCTATAACATACTCAAAGGACATCCCCGTATCTCCAGTAGAAACAGAGTTACGAGCCTGCAAAGTTTATTTTCAAAAATCAAAAGTAACCTTCTAACAATAAGTGAGACAAAAAATAAGTTGACGACGATATTCAGGTAGCCTCAAGTTTAAAGTATCCTTGTATGGGGAGCAAAGAGTACTATAACATATCCAAAGGAGATCCCAGTATCTCTTGTAGAACAAGAGTTATGAGCCTCCAAAGTTTAGTGCAAAAATCATAAGTAACATAATAAAAATAAGTGAGACGATACCAAAGTTGACGAACATTTTGCTTAATATCTCGGCCCCTGTTTGTCGTAGCTCAATGTTTTTAGTATGGTTAGATGGGGGACAAATTGGACTTAAACATACTCAAAGGACATCCCCGTATCTCCAGTAGAAACAGAGTTACGAGCCTGCAAATATAGTCCAATGCATTTTCTATGGAGGGGTTTGTTTGTTCACGTATTGCTTAATTACTTGACCCTGTTATTTCGATTAAAAATAATAACATATCTTTAGTGTAGCGGTTATCGCATCCGCCTCACTCCCGGAAGGCCACAGGTTCGAAACCGCGAAGTTTTTTTTTTTTGCTTGGAACATGCAAAGACCTTTATAATTATCCGAACATTTGTGTCAAGGTCACATTATTTACATCCCCGTATCTCTGTAAAAACCAGAGTTACGAGCCTCCAGAATTTAGTCTAATGTATTTCCTATTTAGGGGTTTGTTTGTTTACGATTAGCTTAATTACTCGACTACTGTTTGTCGTAGCCCTAATTCTTAGTATGGCTAGATGGGGGACAAATTGGTCTATAACATACTCAAAGGACATCCCCGTATCTCCAGTAGAAACAGAGTTACGAGCCTGCAAAGTTTATTTTCAAAAATCAAAAGTAACCTTCTAACAATAAGTGAGACAAAAAATAAGTTGACGACGATATTCAGGTAGCCTCAAGTTTAAAGTATCCTTGTATGGGGAGCAAAGAGTACTATAACATATCCAAAGGAGATCCCAGTATCTCTTGTAGAACAAGAGTTATGAGCCTCCAAAGTTTAGTGCAAAAATCATAAGTAACATAATAAAAATAAGTGAGACGATACCAAAGTTGACGAACATTTTGCTTAATATCTCGGCCCCTGTTTGTCGTAGCTCAATGTTTTTAGTATGGTTAGATGGGGGACAAATTGGACTAAAACATACTCAAAGGACATCCCCGTATCTCCAGTAGAAACAGAGTTACGAGCCTGCAAAGTATAGTCTAATGCATTTTCTATGGAGGGGCTTGTTTGTTCACGTATTGCTTAATTACTTGACCCTGTTCCTTCGATTAAAAATAATAACATATCTTTAGTAAAGCGGTTACCGCATCCGCCTCACTCCCGGAAGGCCACAGGTTCGAAACCGCGAAGTTTTTTTTTTTGCTTGGAACATGCAAAGACCTGTATAATTATCCGAACATTTGTGTCAAGGTCACATTATTTACATCCCCGTATCTCTGGTAGAACCAGAGTTACGAGCCTCCAGAATTTAGTCTAATGTATTTCCTATGGAGGGGTTTGTTTGTTTACGATTAGCTTAATTACTCGACTACTGTTTGTCGTAGCCCTAATTCTTAGTATGGCTAGATGGGGGACAAATTGGTCTATAACATACTCAAAGGACATCCCCGTATCTCCAGTAGAAACAGAGTTACGAGCCTGCAAAGTATAGTCTAATGCATTTTCTATGGAGGGGTTTATTTGTTCACGTATTGCTTAATTACTTGACCCTGTTCCTTCGATTAAAAATAATAACATATCTTTAGTGTAGCGGTTATCGCATCCGCCTCACTCCCGGAAGGCCACAGGTTCGAAACCGCGAAGTTTTTTTTTTTTTGCTTGGAACATGCAAAGACCTTTATAATTATCCGAACATTTGTGTCAAGGTCACATTATTTACATCCCCGTATCTCTGGTAGAACCAGAGTTACGAGCCTCCAGAATTTAGTCTAATGTATTTCCTATTTAGGGGTTTGTTTGTTTACGATTAGCTTAATTACTCGACTACTGTTTGTCGTAGCCCTAATTCTTAAAATGGCTAGATGGGGGACAAATTGGTCTATAACATACTCAAAGGACATCCCCGTATCTCCAGTAGAAACAGAGTTACGAGCCTGCAAAGTATAGTCTAATGCATTTTCTATGGAGGGGTTTGTTTGTTCATGTATTGCTTAATTACTTGACCCTGTTCCTTCGATTAAAAATAATAACATATCTTTAGTAAAGCGGTTATCGCATCCGCCTCACTCCCGGAAGGCCACAGATTCGAAACCGCGAAGTTTTTTTTTTTTTGCTTGGAACATGCAAAGACCTGTATAATTATCCGAACATTTGTGTCAAGGTCACATTATTTACATCCCCGTATCTCTGGTAGAACCAGAGTTACGAGCCTCCAGAATTTAGTCTAATGTATTTCCTATGAAGGGGTTTGTTTGTTTTCGATTAGCTTAATTACTCGACTACTGTTTGTCGTAGCCCTAATTCTTAGTATGGCTAGATGGGGGACAAATTGGTCTATAACATACTCAAAGGACATCCCCGTATCTCCAGTAGAAACAGAGTTACGAGCCTGCAAAGTATAGTCTAATGCATTTTCTATGGAGGGGTTTATTTGTTCACGTATTGCTTAATTACTTGACCCTGTTCCTTCGATTAAAAATAATAACATATCTTTAGTGTAGCGGTTATCGCATCCGCCTCACTCCCGGAAGGCCACAGGTTCGAAACCGCGAAGTTTTTTTTTTTGCTTGGGACATGCAAAGACCTTTATAATTATCCGAACATTTGTGTCAAGGTCACATTATTTACATCCCCGTATCTCTGGTAGAACCAGAGTTACGAGCCTCCAGAATTTAGTCTAATGTATTTCCTATTTAGGGGTTTGTTTGTTTACGATTAGCTTAATTACTCGACTACTGTTTGTCGTAGCCCTAATTCTTAGTATGGCTAGATGGGGGACAAATTGGTCTATAACATACTCAAAGGACATCCCCGTATCTCCAGTAGAAACAGAGTTACGAGCCTGCAAAGTATAGTCTAATGCATTTTCTATGGAGGGGTTTGTTTGTTCATGTATTGCTTAATTACTTGACCCTGTTCCTTCGATTAAAAATAATAACATATCTTTAGTAAAGCGGTTATCGCATCCGCCTCACTCCCGGAAGGCCACAGATTCGAAACCGCGAAGTTTTTTTTTTTTTGCTTGGAACATGCAAAGACCTGTATAATTATCCGAACATTTGTGTCAAGGTCACATTATTTACATCCCCGTATCTCTGGTAGAACCAGAGTTACGAGCCTCCAGAATTTAGTCTAATGTATTTCCTATGGAGGGGTTTGTTTGTTTACGATTAGCTTAATTACTCGACTACTGTTTGTCGTAGCCCTAATTCTTAGTATGGCTAGATGGGGGACAAATTGGTCTATAACATACTCAAAGGACATCCCCGTATCTCCAGTAGAAACAGAGTTACGAGCCTGCAAAGTATAGTCTAATGCATTTTCTATGGAGGGGTTTGTTTGTTCACGTATTGCTTAATTACTTGACCCTGTTCCTTCGATTAAAAATAATAACATATCTTTAGTAAAGCGGTTATCGCATCCGCCTCACTCCCGGAAGGCTACAGGTTCGAAACCGCGAAGTTTTTTTTTTTTTGCTTGGAACATGCAAAGACCTGTATAATTATCCGAACATTTGTGTCAAGGTCACATTATTTACATCCCCGTATCTCTGGTTGAACCAGAGTTACGAGCCTCCAGAATTTAGTCTAATGTATTTCCTATGGAGGGGTTTGTTTGTTTACGATTAGCTTAATTACTCGACTACTGTTTGTCGTAGCCCTAATTCTTAGTATGGCTAGATGGGGGACAAATTGGTCTATAACATACTCAAAGGACATCCCCGTATCTCCAGTAGAAACAGAGTTACGAGCCTGCAAAGTATAGTCTAATGCATTTTCTATGGAGGGGTTTATTTGTTCCTGTATTGCTTAATTACTTGACCCTGTTCCTTCGATTAAGAATATTAACATATCTTTAGTGAAGCGGTTATCGCATCCGCCTCACTCCCGGAAGGCCACAGGTTCGAAACCGCGAAGTTTTTTTTTTTTTGCTTGGAACATGCAAAGACCTTTATAATTATCCGAACATTTGTGTCAAGGTCACATTATTTACATCCCCGTATCTCTGGTAGAACCAGAGTTACGAGCCTCCAGAATTTAGTCTAATGTATTTCCTATTTAGGGGTTTGTTTGTTTACGATTAGCTTAATTACTCGACTACTGTTTGTCGTAGCCCTAATTCTTAGTATGGCTAGATGGGGGACAAATTGGTCTATAACATACTCAAAGGACATCCCCGTATCTCCAGTAGAAACAGAGTTACGAGCCTGCAAAGTATAGTCTAATGCATTTTCTATGGAGGGGTTTGTTTGTTCATGTATTGCTTAATTACTTGACCCTGTTCCTTCGATTAAAAATAATAACATATCTTTAGTAAAGCGGTTATCGCATCCGCCTCACTCCCGGAAGGCCACAGATTCGAAACCGCGAAGTTTTTTTTTTTTTTGCTTGGAACATGCAAAGACCTGTATAATTATCCGAACATTTGTGTCAAGGTCACATTATTTACATCCCCGTATCTCTGGTAGAACCAGAGTTACGAGCCTCCAGAATTTAGTCTAATGTATTTCCTATTTAGGGGTTTGTTTGTTTACGATTAGCTTAATTACTCGACTACTGTTTGTCGTAGCCCTAATTCTTAGTATGGCTAGATGGGGGACAAATTGGTCTATAACATACTCAAAGGACATCCCCGTATCTCCAGTAGAAACAGAGTTACGAGCCTGCAAAGTATAGTCTAATGCATTTTCTATGGAGGGGTTTATTTGTTCCTGTATTGCTTAATTACTTGACCCTGTTCCTTCGATTAAAAATAATAACATATCTTTAGTGTAGCGGTTATCGCATCCGCCTCACTCCCGGAAGGCCACAGGTTCGAAACCGCGAAGTTTTTTTTTTTTTGCTTGGAACATGCAAAGACCTTTATAATTATCCGAACATTTGTGTCAAGGTCACATTATTTACATCCCCGTATCTCTGGTAGAACCAGAGTTACGAGCCTCCAGAATTTAGTCTAATGTATTTCCTATTTAGGGGTTTGTTTGTTTACGATTAGCTTAATTACTCGACTACTGTTTGTCGTAGCCCTAATTCTTAGTATGGCTAGATGGGGGACAAATTGGTCTATAACATACTCAAAGGACATCCCCGTATCTCCAGTAGAAACAGAGTTACGAGCCTGCAAAGTATAGTCTAATGCATTTTCTATGGAGGGGTTTGTTTGTTCATGTATTGCTTAATTACTTGACCCTGTTCCTTCGATTAAAAATAATAACATATCTTTAGTAAAGCGGTTATCGCATCCGCCTCACTCCCGGAAGGCCACAGATTCGAAACCGCGAAGTTTTTTTTTTTTTTGCTTGGAACATGCAAAGACCTGTATAATTATCCGAACATTTGTGTCAAGGTCACATTATTTACATCCCCGTATCTCTGGTAGAACCAGAGTTACGAGCCTCCAGAATTTAGTCTAATGTATTTCCTATGGAGGGGTTTGTTTGTTTACGATTAGCTTAATTACTCGACTACTGTTTGTCGTAGCCCTAATTCTTAGTATGGCTAGATGGGGGACAAATTGGTCTATAACATACTCAAAGGACATCCCCGTATCTCCAGTAGAAACAGAGTTACGAGCCTGCAAAGTATAGTCTAATGCATTTTCTATGGAGGGGTTTGTTTGTTCACGTATTGCTTAATTACTTGACCCTGTTCCTTCGATTAAAAATAATAACATATCTTTAGTAAAGCGGTTATCGCATCCGCCTCACTCCCGGAAGGCCACAGGTTCGAAACCGCGAAGTTTTTTTTTTTTTGCTTGGAACATGCAAAGACCTGTATAATTATCCGAACATTTGTGTCAAGGTCACATTATTTACATCCCCGTATCTCTGGTTGAACCAGAGTTACGAGCCTCCAGAATTTAGTCTAATGTATTTCCTATGGAGGGGTTTGTTTGTTTACGATTAGCTTAATTACTCGACTACTGTTTGTCGTAGCCCTAATTCTTAGTATGGCTAGATGGGGGACAAATTGGTCTATAACATACTCAAAGGACATCCCCGTATCTCCAGTAGAAACAGAGTTACGAGCCTGCAAAGTATAGTCTAATGCAATTTCTATGGAGGGGTTTATTTGTTCACGTATTGCTTAATTACTTGACCCTGTTCCTTCGATTAAAAATAATAACATATCTTTAGTAAAGCGGTTATCGCATCCGCCTCACTCCCGGAAGGCCACAGATTCGAAACCGCGAAGTTTTTTTTTTTTTGCTTGGAACATGCAAAGACCTGTATAATTATCCGAACATTTGTGTCAAGGTCACATTATTTACATCCCCGTATCTCTGGTAGAACCAGAGTTACGAGCCTCCAGAATTTAGTCTAATGTATTTCCTATGGAGGGGTTTGTTTGTTTTCGATTAGCTTAATTACTCGACTACTGTTTGTCGTAGCCCTAATTCTTAGTATGGCTAGATGGGGGACAAATTGGTCTATAACATACTCAAAGGACATCCCCGTATCTCCAGTAGAAACAGAGTTACGAGCCTGCAAAGTTTATTTTCAAAAATCAAAAGTAACCTTCTAACAATAAGTGAGACAAAAAATAAGTTGACGACGATATTCAAGTAGCCTCAAGTTTAAAGTATCCTTGAATGGGGAGCAAAGAGTACTATAACATATCCAATGGAGATCCCAGTATCTCTTGTAGAACAAGAGTTATGAGCCTCCAAAGTTTAGTGCAAAAATCATAAGTAACATAATAAAAATAAGTGAGACGATACCAAAGTTGACGAACATTTTGCTTAATATCTCGGCCCCTGTTTGTCGTAGCTCAATGTTTTTAGTATGGTTAGATGGGGGACAAATTGGACTTAAACATACTCAAAGGACATCCCCGTATCTCCAGTAGAAACAGAGTTACGAGCCTGCAAATATAGTCCAATGCATTTTCTATGGAGGGGTTTGTTTGTTCACGTATTGCTTAATTACTTGACCCTGTTCTTTCGATTAAAAATAATAACATATCTTTAGTGTAGCGGTTATCGCATCCGCCTCACTCCCGGAAGGCCACAGGTTCGAAACCGCGAAGTTTTTTTTTTTTTGCTTGGAACATGCAAAGACCTTTATAATTATCCGAACATTTGTGTCAAGGTCACATTATTTACATCCCCGTATCTCTGTAAAAACCAGAGTTACGAGCCTCCAGAATTTAGTCTAATGTATTTCCTATTTAGGGGTTTGTTTGTTTACGATTAGCTTAATTACTCGACTACTGTTTGTCGTAGCCCTAATTCTTAGTATGGCTAGATGGGGGACAAATTGGTCTATAACATACTCAAAGGACATCCCCGTATCTCCAGTAGAAACAGAGTTACGAGCCTGCAAAGTTTATTTTCAAAAATCAAAAGTAACCTTCTAACAATAAGTGAGACAAAAAATAAGTTGACGACGATATTCAGGTAGCCTCAAGTTTAAAGTATCCTTGTATGGGGAGCAAAGAGTACTATAACATATCCAAAGGAGATCCCAGTATCTCTTGTAGAACAAGAGTTATGAGCCTCCAAAGTTTAGTGCAAAAATCATAAGTAACATAATAAAAATAAGTGAGACGATACCAAAGTTGACGAACATTTTGCTTAATATCTCGGCCCCTGTTTGTCGTAGCTCAATGTTTTTAGTATGGTTAGATGGGGGACAAATTGGACTAAAACATACTCAAAGGACATCCCCGTATCTCCAGTAGAAACAGAGTTACGAGCCTGCAAAGTATAGTCTAATGCATTTTCTATGGAGGGGTTTGTTTGTTCACGTATTGCTTAATTACTTGACCCTGTTCCTTCGATTAAAAATAATAACATATCTTTAGTGTAGCGGTTATCGCATCCGCCTCACTTCCGGAAGGCCACAGGTTCGAAACCGCGAAGTTTTTTTTTTTGCTTGGAACATGCAAAGACGTTTATAATTATCCGAACATTTGTGTCAAGGTCACATTATTTACATCCCCGTATCTCTGGTAGAACCAGAGTTACGAGCCTCCAGAATTTAGTCTAATGTATTTCCTATGGAGGGGTTTGTTTGTTTACGATTAGCTTAATTACTCGACTACTGTTTGTCGTAGCCCTAATTCTTAGTATGGCTAGATGTTGGACAAATTGGTCTATAACATACTCAAAGGACATCCCCGTATCTCCAGTAGAAACAGAGTTACGAGCCTGCAAAGTATAGTCTAATGCATTTTCTATGGAGGGGTTTGTTTGTTCACGTATTGCTTAATTACTTGACCCTGTTCCTTCGATTAAAAATAATAACATATCTTTAGTAAAGCGGTTATCGCATCCGCCTCACTCCCGGAAGGCCACAGGTTCGAAACCGCGAAGTTTTTTTTTTTGCTTGGAACATGCAAAGACCTGTATAATTATCCGAACATTTGTGTCAAGGTCACATTATTTACATCCCCGTATCTCTGGTAGAACCAGAGTTACGAGCCTCCAGAATTTAGTCTAATGTATTTCCTATGGAGGGGTTTGTTTGTTTACGATTAGCTTAATTACTCGACTACTGTTTGTCGTAGCCCTAATTCTTAGTATGGCTAGATGGGGGACAAATTGGTCTATAACATACTCAAAGGACATCCCCGTATCTCCAGTAGAAACAGAGTTACGAGCCTGCAAAATTTATTTTCAAAAATCAAAAGTAACCTTCTAACAATAAGTGAGACAAAAAATAAGTTGACGACGATATTCAAGTAGCCTCAAGTTTAAAGTATCCTTGAATGGGGAGCAAAGAGTACTATAACATATCCAAAGGAGATCCCAGTATCTCTTGTAGAACAAGAGTTATGAGCCTCCAAAGTTTAGTGCAAAAATCATAAGTAACATAATAAAAATAAGTGAGACGATACCAAAGTTGACGAACATTTTGCTTAATATCTCGGCCCCTGTTTGTCGTAGCTCAATGTTTTTAGTATGGTTAGATGGGGGACAAATTGGACTTAAACATACTCAAAGGACATCCCCGTATCTCCAGTAGAAACAGAGTTACGAGCCTGCAAATATAGTCCAATGCATTTTCTATGGAGGGGTTTGTTTGTTCACGTATTGCTTAATTACTTGACCCTGTTCTTTCGATTAAAAATAATAACATATCTTTAGTGTAGCGGTTATCGCATCCGCCTCACTCCCGGAAGGCCACAGGTTCGAAACCGCGAAGTTTTTTTTTGCTTGGAACATGCAAAGACCTTTATAATTATCCGAACATTTGTGTCAAGGTCACATTATTTACATCCCCGTATCTCTGGTAGAACCAGAGTTACGAGCCTCCAGAATTTAGTCTAATGTATTTCCTATGGAGGGGTTTGTTTGTTTACGATTAGCTTAATTACTCGACTACTGTTTGTCGTAGCCCTAATTCTTAGTATGGCTAGATGGGGGACAAATTGGTCTATAACATACTCAAAGGACATCCCCGTATCTCCAGTAGAAACAGAGTTACGAGCCTGCAAAATTTATTTTCAAAAATCAAAAGTAACCTTCTAACAATAAGTGAGACAAAAAATAAGTTGACGACGATATTCAAGTAGCCTCAAGTTTAAAGTATCCTTGAATGGGGAGCAAAGAGTACTATAACATATCCAAAGGAGATCCCAGTATCTCTTGTAGAACAAGAGTTATGAGCCTCCAAAGTTTAGTGCAAAAATCATAAGTAACATAATAAAAATAAGTGAGACGATACCAAAGTTGACGAACTTTTTGCTTAATATCTCGGCCCCTGTTTGTCGTAGCTCAATGTTTTTAGTATGGTTAGATGGGGGACAAATTGGACTTAAACATACTCAAAGGACATCCCCGTATCTCCAGTAGAAACAGAGTTACGAGCCTGCAAATATAGTCCAATGCATTTTCTATGGAGGGGTTTGTTTGTTCACGTATTGCTTAATTACTTGACCCTGTTCTTTCGATTAAAAATAATAACATATCTTTAGTGTAGCGGTTATCGCATCCGCCTCACTCCCGGAAGGCCACAGGTTCGAAACCGCGAAGTTTTTTTTTGCTTGGAACATGCAAAGACCTTTATAATTATCCAAACATTTGTGTCAAGGTCACATTATTTACATCCCCGTATCTCTGGTAGAACCAGAGTTACGAGCCTCCAGAATTTAGTCTAATGTATTTCCTATGGAGGGGTTTGTTTGTTTACGATTAGCTTAATTACTCGACTACTGTTTGTCGTAGCCCTAATTTTTAGTATGGCTAGATGTTGGACAAATTGGTCCATAACATACTCAAAGGACATCCCCGTATCTCCAGTAGAAACAGAGTTACGAGCCTGCAAAGTTTATTTTCAAAAATCAAAAGTAACCTTCTAACAATAAGTGAGACAAAAAATAAGTTGACGACGATATTCAGGTAGCCTCAAGTTTAAAGTATCCTTGTATGGGGAGCAAAGAGTACTATAACATATCCAAAGGAGATCCCAGTAACTCTTGTAGAACAAGAGTTATGAGCCTCCAAAGTTTAGTGCAAAAATCATAAGTAACATAATAAAAATAAGTGAGACGATACCAAAGTTGACGAACATTTTGCTTAATATCTCGGCCCCTGTTTGTTGTAGCTCAATGTTTTTAGTATGATTAGATGGGGGACAAATTGGACTAAAACATACTCAAAGGACATCCCCGTATCTCCAGTAGAAACAGAGTTATGGGCCTGCAAAGTATAGTCTAATGCATTTTCTATGGAGCGGTTTGTTTGTTCACGTATTGCTTAATTACTTGACCCTGTTCTTTCGATTAAAAATAATACCATATGTTTAGTGTAGCGGTTATCGCATCCGCCTCACTCCCGGAAGGCCACAGGTTTGAAACCGCGAAGTTTTTTTTTTTTGCTTGGAACATGCAAAGACCTTTATAATTATCCGAACATTTGTGTCAAGGTCACATTATTTACATCCCCGTATCTCTGGTAGAACCAGAGTTACGAGCCTCCAGAATTTAGTCTAATGTATTTCCTATGGAGGGGTTTGTTTGTTTACGATTAGCTTAATTACTCGACTACTGTTTGTCGTAGCCCTAATTCTTAGTATGGCTAGATGTTGGACAAATTGGTCTATAACATACTCAAAGGACATCCCCGTATCTCCAGTAGAAACAGAGTTACGAGCCTGCAAAGTATAGTCTAATGCATTTTCTATGGAGGGGTTTGTTTGTTCACGTATTGCTTAATTACTTGACCCTGTTCCTTCGATTAAAAATAATAACATATCTTTAGTAAAGCGGTTATCGCATCCGCCTCACTCCCGGAAGGCCACAGGTTCGAAACCGCGAAGTTTTTTTTTTTGCTTGGAACATGCAAAGACCTGTATAATTATCCGAACATTTGTGTCAAGGTCACATTATTTACATCCCCGTATCTCTGGTAGAACCAGAGTTACGAGCCTCCAGAATTTAGTCTAATGTATTTCCTATGGAGGGGTTTGTTTGTTTACGATTAGCTTAATTACTCGACTACTGTTTGTCGTAGCCCTAATTCTTAGTGTGGCTAGATGGGGGACAAATTGGTCTATAACATACTCAAAGGACATCCCCGTATCTCCAGTAGAAACAGAGTTACGAGCCTGCAAAATTTATTTTCAAAAATCAAAAGTAACCTTCTAACAATAAGTGAGACAAAAAATAAGTTGACGACGATATTCAAGTAGCCTCAAGTTTAAAGTATCCTTGAATGGGGAGCAAAGAGTACTATAACATATCCAAAGGAGATCCCAGTATCTCTTGTAGAACAAGAGTTATGAGCCTCCAAAGTTTAGTGCAAAAATCATAAGTAACATAATAAAAATAAGTGAGACGATACCAAAGTTGACGAACATTTTGCTTAATATCTCGGCCCCTGTTTGTCGTAGCTCAATGTTTTTAGTATGGTTAGATGGGGGACAAATTGGACTTAAACATACTCAAAGGACATCCCCGTATCTCCAGTAGAAACAGAGTTACGAGCCTGCAAATATAGTCCAATGCATTTTCTATGGAGGAATTTGTTTGTTCACGTATTGCTTAATTACTTGACCCTGTTCTTTCGATTAAAAATAATAACATATCTTTAGTGTAGCGGTTATCGCATCCGCCTCACTCCCGGAAGGCCACAGGTTCGAAACCGCGAAGTTTTTTTTTTTTTTGCTTGGAACATGCAAAGACCTTTATAATTATCCGAACATTTGTGTCAAGGTCACATTATTTACATCCCCGTATCTCTGTAAAAACCAGAGTTACGAGCCTCCAGAATTTAGTCTAATGTATTTCCTATTTAGGGGTTTGTTTGTTTACGATTAGCTTAATTACTCGACTACTGTTTGTCGTAGCCCTAATTCTTAGTATGGCTAGATGGGGGACAAATTGGTCTATAACATACTCAAAGGACATCCCCGTATCTCCAGTAGAAACAGAGTTACGAGCCTGCAAAGTTTATTTTCAAAAATCAAAAGTAACCTTCTAACAATAAGTGAGACAAAAAATAAGTTGACGACGATATTCAGGTAGCCTCAAGTTTAAAGTATCCTTGTATGGGGAGCAAAGAGTACTATAACATATCCAAAGGAGATCCCAGTATCTCTTGTAGAACAAGAGTTATGAGCCTCCAAAGTTTAGTGCAAAAATCATAAGTAACATAATAAAAATAAGTGAGACGATACCAAAGTTGACGAACATTTTGCTTAATATCTCGGCCCCTGTTTGTCGTAGCTCAATGTTTTTAGTATGGTTAGATGGGGGACAAATTGGACTAAAACATACTCAAAGGACATCCCCGTATCTCCAGTAGAAACAGAGTTACGAGCCTGCAAAGTATAGTCTAATGCATTTTCTATGGAGGGGTTTGTTTGTTCACGTATTGCTTAATTACTTGACCCTGTTCCTTCGATTAAAAATAATAACATATCTTTAGTGTAGCGGTTATCGCATCCGCCTCACTTCCGGAAGGCCACAGGTTCGAAACCGCGAAGTTTTTTTTTTTTGCTTGGAACATGCAAAGACGTTTATAATTATCCGAACATTTGTGTCAAGGTCACATTATTTACATCCCCGTATCTCTGGTAGAACCAGAGTTACGAGCCTCCAGAATTTAGTCTAATGTATTTCCTATGGAGGGGTTTGTTTGTTTACGATTAGCTTAATTACTCGACTACTGTTTTTCGTAGCCCTAATTCTTAGTATGGCTAGATGTTGGACAAATTGGTCTATAACATACTCAAAGGACATCCCCGTATCTCCAGTAGAAACAGAGTTACGAGCCTGCAAAGTATAGTCTAATGCATTTTCTATGGAGGGGTTTGTTTGTTCACGTATTGCTTAATTACTTGACCCTGTTCCTTCGATTAAAAATAATAACATATCTTTAGTAAAGCGGTTATCGCATCCGCCTCACTCCCGGAAGGCCACAGGTTCGAAACCGCGAAGTTTTTTTTTTTGCTTGGAACATGCAAAGACCTGTATAATTATCCGAACATTTGTGTCAAGGTCACATTATTTACATCCCCGTATCTCTGGTAGAACCAGAGTTACGAGCCTCCAGAATTTAGTCTAATGTATTTCCTATGGAGGGGTTTGTTTGTTTACGATTAGCTTAATTACTCGACTACTGTTTGTCGTAGCCCTAATTCTTAGTATGGCTAGATGGGGGACAAATTGGTCTATAACATACTCAAAGGACATCCCCGTATCTCCAGTAGAAACAGAGTTACGAGCCTGCAAAATTTATTTTCAAAAATCAAAAGTAACCTTCTAACAATAAGTGAGACAAAAAATAAGTTGACGACGATATTCAAGTAGCCTCAAGTTTAAAGTATCCTTGAATGGGGAGCAAAGAGTACTATAACATATCCTAAGGAGATCCCAGTATCTCTTGTAGAACAAGAGTTATGAGCCTCCAAAGTTTAGTGCAAAAATCATAAGTAACATAATAAAAATAAGTGAGACGATACCAAAGTTGACGAACATTTTGCTTAATATCTCGGCCCCTGTTTGTCGTAGCTCAATGTTTTTAGTATGGTTAGATGGGGGACAAATTGGACTTAAACATACTCAAAGGACATCCCCGTATCTCCAGTAGAAACAGAGTTACGAGCCTGCAAATATAGTCCAATGCATTTTCTATGGAGGGGTTTGTTTGTTCACGTATTGCTTAATTACTTGACCCTGTTCTTTCGATTAAAAATAATAACATATCTTTAGTGTAGCGGTTATCGCATCCGCCTCACTCCCGGAAGGCCACAGGTTCGAAACCGCGAAGTTTTTTTTTGCTTGGAACATGCAAAGACCTTTATAATTATCCGAACATTTGTGTCAAGGTCACATTATTTACATCCCCGTATCTCTGGTAGAACCAGAGTTACGAGCCTCCAGAATTTAGTCTAATGTATTTCCTATGGAGGGGTTTGTTTGTTTACGATTAGCTTAATTACTCGACTACTGTTTGTCGTAGCCCTAATTCTTAGTATGGCTAGATGTTGGACAAATTGGTCCATAACATACTCAAAGGACATCCCCGTATCTCCAGTAGAAACAGAGTTACGAGCCTGCAAAGTTTATTTTCAAAAATCAAAAGTAACCTTCTAACAATAAGTGAGACAAAAAATAAGTTGACGACGATATTCAGGTAGCCTCAAGTTTAAAGTATCCTTGTATGGGGAGCAAAGAGTACTATAACATATCCAAAGGAGATCCCAGTAACTCTTGTAGAACAAGAGTTATGAGCCTCCAAAGTTTAGTGCAAAAATCATAAGTAACATAATAAAAATAAGTGAGACGATACCAAAGTTGACGAACATTTTGCTTAATATCTCGGCCCCTGTTTGTTGTAGCTCAATGTTTTTAGTATGATTAGATGGGGGACAAATTGGACTAAAACATACTCAAAGGACATCCCCGTATCTCCAGTAGAAACAGAGTTACGAGCCTGCAAAGTATAGTCTAATGCATTTTCTATGGAGCGGTTTGTTTGTTCACGTATTGCTTAATTACTTGACCCTGTTCTTTCGATTAAAAATAATACCATATGTTTAGTGTAGCGGTTATCGCATCCGCCTCACTCCCGGAAGGCCACAGGTTTGAAACCGCGAAGTTTTTTTTTTTTTGCTTGGAACATGCAAAGACCTTTATAATTATCCGAACATTTGTGTCAAGGTCACATTATTTACATCCCCGTATCTCTGTAAAAACCAGAGTTACGAGCCTCCAGAATTTAGTCTAATGTATTTCCTATTTAGGGGTTTGTTTGTTTACGATTAGCTTAATTACTCGACTACTGTTTGTCGTAGCCCTAATTCTTAGTATGGCTAGATGGGGGACAAATTGGCCTATAACATACTCAAAGGACATCCCCGTATCTCCAGTAGAAACAGAGTTACGAGCCTGCAAAGTTTATTTTCAAAAATCAAAAGTAACCTTCTAACAATAAGTGAGACAAAAAATAAGTTGACGACGATATTCAGGTAGCCTCAAGTTTAAAGTATCCTTGTATGGGGAGCAAAGAGTACTATAACATATCCAAAGGAGATCCCAGTATCTCTTGTAGAACAAGAGTTATGAGCCTCCAAAGTTTAGTGCAAAAATCATAAGTAACATAATAAAAATAAGTGAGACGATACCAAAGTTGACGAACATTTTGCTTAATATCTCGGCCCCTGTTTGTCGTAGCTCAATGTTTTTAGTATGGTTAGATGGGGGACAAATTGGACTAAAACATACTCAAAGGACATCCCCGTATCTCCAGTAGAAACAGAGTTACGAGCCTGCAAAGTATAGTCTAATGCATTTTCTATGGAGGGGCTTGTTTGTTCACGTATTGCTTAATTACTTGACCCTGTTCCTTCGATTAAAAATAATAACATATCTTTAGTAAAGCGGTTACCGCATCCGCCTCACTCCCGGAAGGCCACAGGTTCGAAACCGCGAAGTTTTTTTTTTTTGCTTGGAACATGCAAAGACCTGTATAATTATCCGAACATTTGTGTCAAGGTCACATTATTTACATCCCCGTATCTCTGGTAGAACCAGAGTTACGAGCCTCCAGAATTTAGTCTAATGTATTTCCTATGGAGGGGTTTGTTTGTTTACGATTAGCTTAATTACTCGACTACTGTTTGTCGTAGCCCTAATTCTTAGTATGGCTAGATGGGGGACAAATTGGTCTATAACATACTCAAAGGACATCCCCGTATCTCCAGTAGAAACAGAGTTACGAGCCTGCAAAGTATAGTCTAATGCATTTTCTATGGAGGGGTTTATTTGTTCACGTATTGCTTAATTACTTGACCCTGTTCCTTCGATTAAAAATAATAACATATCTTTAGTGTAGCGGTTATCGCATCCGCCTCACTCCCGGAAGGCCACAGGTTCGAAACCGCGAAGTTTTTTTTTTTTTGCTTGGAACATGCAAAGACCTTTATAATTATCCGAACATTTGTGTCAAGGTCACATTATTTACATCCCCGTATCTCTGGTAGAACCAGAGTTACGAGCCTCCAGAATTTAGTCTAATGTATTTCCTATTTAGGGGTTTGTTTGTTTACGATTAGCTTAATTACTCGACTACTGTTTGTCGTAGCCCTAATTCTTAAAATGGCTAGATGGGGGACAAATTGGTCTATAACATACTCAAAGGACATCCCCGTATCTCCAGTAGAAACAGAGTTACGAGCCTGCAAAGTATAGTCTAATGCATTTTCTATGGAGGGGTTTGTTTGTTCATGTATTGCTTAATTACTTGACCCTGTTCCTTCGATTAAAAATAATAAAATATCTTTAGTAAAGCGGTTATCGCATCCGCCTCACTCCCGGAAGGCCACAGATTCGAAACCGCGAAGTTTTTTTTTTTGCTTGGAACATGCAAAGACCTGTATAATTATCCGAACATTTGTGTCAAGGTCACATTATTTACATCCCCGTATCTCTGGTAGAACCAGAGTTACGAGCCTCCAGAATTTAGTCTAATGTATTTCCTATGGAGGGGTTTGTTTGTTTTCGATTAGCTTAATTACTCGACTACTGTTTGTCGTAGCCCTAATTCTTAGTATGGCTAGATGGGGGACAAATTGGTCTATAACATACTCAAAGGACATCCCCGTATCTCCAGTAGAAACAGAGTTACGAGCCTGCAAAGTATAGTCTAATGCATTTTCTATGGAGGGGTTTATTTGTTCACGTATTGCTTAATTACTTGACCCTGTTCCTTCGATTAAAAATAATAACATATCTTTAGTGTAGCGGTTATCGCATCCGCCTCACTCCCGGAAGGCCACAGGTTCGAAACCGCGAAGTTTTTTTTTTTGCTTGGAACATGCAAAGACTTTTATAATTATCCGAACATTTGTGTCAAGGTCACATTATTTACATCCCCGTATCTCTGGTAGAACCAGAGTTACGAGCCTCCAGAATTTAGTCTAATGTATTTCCTATTTAGGGGTTTGTTTGTTTACGATTAGCTTAATTACTCGACTACTGTTTGTCGTAGCCCTAATTCTTAGTATGGCTAGATGGGGGACAAATTGGTCTATAACATACTCAAAGGACATCCCCGTATCTCCAGTAGAAACAGAGTTACGAGCCTGCAAAGTATAGTCTAATGCATTTTCTATGGAGGGGTTTGTTTGTTCATGTATTGCTTAATTACTTGACCCTGTTCCTTCGATTAAAAATAATAACATATCTTTAGTAAAGCGGTTATCGCATCCGCCTCACTCCCGGAAGGCCACAGATTCGAAACCGCGAAGTTTTTTTTTTTTTGCTTGGAACATGCAAAGACCTGTATAATTATCCGAACATTTGTGTCAAGGTCACATTATTTACATCCCCGTATCTCTGGTAGAACCAGAGTTACGAGCCTCCAGAATTTAGTCTAATGTATTTCCTATGGAGGGGTTTGTTTGTTTACGATTAGCTTAATTACTCGACTACTGTTTGTCGTAGCCCTAATTCTTAGTATGGCTAGATGGGGGACAAATTGGTCTATAACATACTCAAAGGACATCCCCGTATCTCCAGTAGAAACAGAGTTACGAGCCTGCAAAGTATAGTCTAATGCATTTTCTATGGAGGGGTTTGTTTGTTCACGTATTGCTTAATTACTTGACCCTGTTCCTTCGATTAAAAATAATAACATATCTTTAGTAAAGCGGTTATCGCATCCGCCTCACTCCCGGAAGGCTACAGGTTCGAAACCGCGAAGTTTTTTTTTTTTTGCTTGGAACATGCAAAGACCTGTATAATTATCCGAACATTTGTGTCAAGGTCACATTATTTACATCCCCGTATCTCTGGTTGAACCAGAGTTACGAGCCTCCAGAATTTAGTCTAATGTATTTCCTATGGAGGGGTTTGTTTGTTTACGATTAGCTTAATTACTCGACTACTGTTTGTCGTAGCCCTAATTCTTAGTATGGCTAGATGGGGGACAAATTGGTCTATAACATACTCAAAGGACATCCCCGTATCTCCAGTAGAAACAGAGTTACGAGCCTGCAAAGTATAGTCTAATGCATTTTCTATGGAGGGGTTTATTTGTTCACGTATTGCTTAATTACTTGACCCTGTTCCTTCGATTAAAAATAATAACATATCTTTAGTGTAGCGGTTATCGCATCCGCCTCACTCCCGGAAGGCCACAGGTTCGAAACCGCGAAGTTTTTTTTTTTTGCTTGGAACATGCAAAGACCTTTATAATTATCCGAACATTTGTGTCAAGGTCACATTATTTACATCCCCGTATCTCTGGTAGAACCAGAGTTACGAGCCTCCAGAATTTAGTCTAATGTATTTCCTATTTAGGGGTTTGTTTGTTTACGATTAGCTTAATTACTCGACTACTGTTTGTCGTAGCCCTAATTCTTAGTATGGCTAGATGGGGGACAAATTGGTCTATAACATACTCAAAGGACATCCCCGTATCTCCAGTAGAAACAGAGTTACGAGCCTGCAAAGTATAGTCTAATGCATTTTCTATGGAGGGGTTTGTTTGTTCATGTATTGCTTAATTACTTGACCCTGTTCCTTCGATTAAAAATAATAACATATCTTTAGTAAAGCGGTTATCGCATCCGCCTCACTCCCGGAAGGCCACAGATTCGAAACCGCGAAGTTTTTTTTTTTTTTGCTTGGAACATTTAAAGACCTGTATAATTATCCGAACATTTGTGTCAAGGTCACATTATTTACATCCCCGTATCTCTGGTAGAACCAGAGTTACGAGCCTCCAGAATTTAGTCTAATGTATTTCCTATGGAGGGGTTTGTTTGTTTACGATTAGCTTAATTACTCGACTACTGTTTGTCGTAGCCCTAATTCTTAGTATGGCTAGATGGGGGACAAATTGGTCTATAACGTACTCAAAGGACATCCCCGTATCTCCAGTAGAAACAGAGTTACGAGCCTGCAAAGTATAGTCTAATGCATTTTCTATGGAGGGGTTTGTTTGTTCACGTATTGCTTAATTACTTGACCCTGTTCCTTCGATTAAAAATAATAACATATCTTTAGTAAAGCGGTTATCGCATCCGCCTCACTCCCGGAAGGCCACAGGTTCGAAACCGCGAAGTTTTTTTTTTTTGCTTGGAACATGCAAAGACCTGTATAATTATCCGAACATTTGTGTCAAGGTCACATTATTTACATCCCCGTATCTCTGGTTGAACCAGAGTTACGAGCCTCCAGAATTTAGTCTAATGTATTTCCTATGGAGGGGTTTGTTTGTTTACGATTAGCTTAATTACTCGACTACTGTTTGTCGTAGCCCTAATTCTTAGTATGGCTAGATGGGGGACAAATTGGTCTATAACATACTCAAAGGACATCCCCGTATCTCCAGTAGAAACAGAGTTACGAGCCTGCAAAGTATAGTCTAATGCATTTTCTATGGAGGGGTTTATTTGTTCACGTATTGCTTAATTACTTGACCCTGTTCCTTCGATTAAAAATAATAACATATCTTTAGTGTAGCGGTTATCGCATCCGCCTCACTCCCGGAAGGCCACAGGTTCGAAACCGCGAAGTTTTTTTTTTTTTGCTTGGAACATGCAAAGACCTTTATAATTATTCGAACATTTGTGTCAAGGTCACATTATTTACATCCCCGTATCTCTGGTAGAACCAGAGTTACGAGCCTCCAGAATTTAGTCTAATGTATTTCCTATTTAGGGGTTTGTTTGTTTACGATTAGCTTAATTACTCGACTACTGTTTGTCGTAGCCCTAATTCTTAGTATGGCTAGATGGGGGACAAATTGGTCTATAACATACTCAAAGGACATCCCCGTATCTCCAGTAGAAACAGAGTTACGAGCCTGCAAAGTTTATTTTCAAAAATCAAAAGTAACCTTCTAACAATAAGTGAGACAAAAAATAAGTTAACGACGATATTCAAGTAGCCTCAAGTTTAAAGTATCCTTGAATGGGGAGCAAAGAGTACTATAACATATCCAATGGAGATCCCATTATCTCTTGTAGAACAAGAGTTATGAGCCTCCAAAGTTTAGTGCAAAAATCATAAGTAACATAATAAAAATAAGTGAGACGATACCAAAGTTGACGAACATTTTGCTTAATATCTCGGCCCCTGTTTGTCGTAGCTCAATGTTTTTAGTATGGTTAGATGGGGGACAAATTGGACTTAAACATACTCAAAGGACATCCCCGTATCTCCAGTAGAAACAGAGTTACGAGCCTGCAAATATAGTCCAATGCATTTTCTATGGAGGGGTTTGTTTGTTCACGTATTGCTTAATTACTTGACCCTGTTCTTTCGATTAAAAATAATAACATATCTTTAGTGTAGCGGTTATCGCATCCGCCTCACTCCCGGAAGGCCACAGGTTCGAAACCGCGAAGTTTTTTTTTTGCTTGGAACATGCAAAGACCTTTATAATTATCCGAACATTTGTGTCAAGGTCACATTATTTACATCCCCGTATCTCTGTAAAAACCAAAGTTACGAGCCTCCAGAATTTAGTCTAATGTATTTCCTATTTAGGGGTTTGTTTGTTTACGATTAGCTTAATTACTCGACTACTGTTTGTCGTAGCCCTAATTCTTAGTATGGCTAGATGGGGGACAAATTGGTCTATAACATACTCAAAGGACATCCCCGTATCTCCAGTAGAAACAGAGTTACGAGCCTGCAAAGTTTATTTTCAAAAATCAAAAGTAACCTTCTAACAATAAGTGAGACAAAAAATAAGTTGACGACGATATTCAGGTAGCCTCAAGTTTAAAGTATCCTTGTATGGGGAGCAAAGAGTACTATAACATATCCAAAGGAGATCCCAGTATCTCTTGTAGAACAAGAGTTATGAGCCTCCAAAGTTTAGTGCAAAAATCATAAGTAACATAATAAAAATAAGTGAGACGATACCAAAGTTGACGAACATTTTGCTTAATATCTCGGCCCCTGTTTGTCGTAGCTCAATGTTTTTAGTATGGTTAGATGGGGGACAAATTGGACTAAAACATACTCAAAGGACATCCCCGTATCTCCAGTAGAAACAGAGTTACGAGCCTGCAAAGTATAGTCTAATGCATTTTCTATGGAGGGGCTTGTTTGTTCACGTATTGCTTAATTACTTGACCCTGTTCCTTCGATTAAAAATAATAACATATCTTTAGTAAAGCGGTTATCGCATCCGCCTCACTCCCGGAAGGCCACAGGTTCGAAACCGCGAAGTTTTTTTTTTGCTTGGAACATGCAAAGACCTGTATAATTATCCGAACATTTGAGTCAAGGTCACATTATTTACATCCCCGTATCTCTGGTAGAACCAGAGTTACGAGCCTCCAGAATTTAGTCTAATGTATTTCCTATGGAGGGGTTTGTTTGTTTACGATTAGCTTAATTACTCGACTACTGTTTGTCGTAGCCCTAATTCTTAGTATGGCTAGATGGGGGACAAATTGGTCTATAACATACTCAAAGGACATCCCCGTATCTCCAGTAGAAACAGAGTTACGAGCCTGCAAAGTATAGTCTAATGCATTTTCTATGGAGGGGTTTATTTGTTCACGTATTGCTTAATTACTTGACCCTGTTCCTTCGATTAAAAATAATAACATATCTTTAGTAAAGCGGTTATCGCATCCGCCTCACTCCCGGAAGGCCACAGATTCGAAACCGCGAAGTTTTTTTTTTTTTTGCTTGGAACATGCAAAGACCTGTATAATTATCCGAACATTTGTGTCAAGGTCACATTATTTACATCCCCGTATCTCTGGTAGAACCAGAGTTACGAGCCTCCAGAATTTAGTCTAATGTATTTCCTATGGAGGGGTTTGTTTGTTTTCGATTAGCTTAATTACTCGACTACTGTTTGTCGTAGCCCTAATTCTTAGTATGGCTAGATGGGGGACAAATTGGTCTATAACATACTCAAAGGACATCCCCGTATCTCCAGTAGAAACAGAGTTACGAGCCTGCAAAGTTTATTTTCAAAAATCAAAAGTAACCTTCTAACAATAAGTGAGACAAAAAATAAGTTGACGACGATATTCAAGTAGCCTCAAGTTTAAAGTATCCTTGAATGGGGAGCAAAGAGTACTATAACATATCCAATGGAGATCCCAGTATCTCTTGTAGAACAAGAGTTATGAGCCTCCAAAGTTTAGTGCAAAAATCATAAGTAACATAATAAAAATAAGTGAGACGATACCAAAGTTGACGAACATTTTGCTTAATATCTCGGCCCCTGTTTGTCGTAGCTCAATGTTTTTAGTATGGTTAGATGGGGGACAAATTGGACTTAAACATACTCAAAGGACATCCCCGTATCTCCAGTAGAAACAGAGTTACGAGCCTGCAAATATAGTCCAATGCATTTTCTATGGAGGGGTTTGTTTGTTCACGTATTGCTTAATTACTTGACCCTGTTCTTTCGATTAAAAATAATAACATATCTTTAGTGTAGCGGTTATCGCATCCGCCTCACTCCCGGAAGGCCACAGGTTCGAAACCGCGAAGTTTTTTTTTTTTTGCTTGGAACATGCAAAGACCTTTATAATTATCCGAACATTTGTGTCAAGGTCACATTATTTACATCCCCGTATCTCTGTAAAAACCAGAGTTACGAGCCTCCAGAATTTAGTCTAATGTATTTCCTATTTAGGGGTTTGTTTGTTTACGATTAGCTTAATTACTCGACTACTGTTTGTCGTAGCCCTAATTCTTAGTATGGCTAGATGGGGGACAAATTGGTCTATAACATACTCAAAGGACATCCCCGTATCTCCAGTAGAAACAGAGTTACGAGCCTGCAAAGTTTATTTTCAAAAATCAAAAGTAACCTTCTAACAATAAGTGAGACAAAAAATAAGTTGACGACGATATTCAGGTAGCCTCAAGTTTAAAGTATCCTTGTATGGGGAGCAAAGAGTACTATAACATATCCAAAGGAGATCCCAGTATCTCTTGTAGAACAAGAGTTATGAGCCTCCAAAGTTTAGTGCAAAAATCATAAGTAACATAATAAAAATAAGTGAGACGATACCAAAGTTGACGAACATTTTGCTTAATATCTCGGCCCCTGTTTGTCGTAGCTCAATGTTTTTAGTATGGTTAGATGGGGGACAAATTGGACTAAAACATACTCAAAGGACATCCCCGTATCTCCAGTAGAAACAGAGTTACGAGCCTGCAAAGTATAGTCTAATGCATTTTCTATGGAGGGGTTTGTTTGTTCACGTATTGCTTAATTACTTGACCCTGTTCCTTCGATTAAAAATAATAACATATCTTTAGTGTAGCGGTTATCGCATCCGCCTCACTTCCGGAAGGCCACAGGTTCGAAACCGCGAAGTTTTTTTTTTTGCTTGGAACATGCAAAGACGTTTATAATTATCCGAACATTTGTGTCAAGGTCACATTATTTACATCCCCGTATCTCTGGTAGAACCAGAGTTACGAGCCTCCAGAATTTAGTCTAATGTATTTCCTATGGAGGGGTTTGTTTGTTTACGATTAGCTTAATTACTCGACTACTGTTTGTCGTAGCCCTAATTCTTAGTATGGCTAGATGTTGGACAAATTGGTCTATAACATACTCAAAGGACATCCCCGTATCTCCAGTAGAAACAGAGTTACGAGCCTGCAAAGTATAGTCTAATGCATTTTCTATGGAGGGGTTTGTTTGTTCACGTATTGCTTAATTACTTGACCCTGTTCCTTCGATTAAAAATAATAACATATCTTTAGTAAAGCGGTTATCGCATCCGCCTCACTCCCGGAAGGCCACAGGTTCGAAACCGCGAAGTTTTTTTTTTTGCTTGGAACATGCAAAGACCTGTATAATTATCCGAACATTTGTGTCAAGGTCACATTATTTACATCCCCGTATCTCTGGTAGAACCAGAGTTACGAGCCTCCAGAATTTAGTCTAATGTATTTCCTATGGAGGGGTTTGTTTGTTTACGATTAGCTTAATTACTCGACTACTGTTTGTCGTAGCCCTAATTCTTAGTATGGCTAGATGGGGGAGAAATTGGTCTATAACATACTCAAAGGACATCCCCGTATCTCCAGTAGAAACAGAGTTACGAGCCTGCAAAATTTATTTTCAAAAATCAAAAGTAACCTTCTAACAATAAGTGAGACAAAAAATAAGTTGACGACGATATTCAAGTAGCCTCAAGTTTAAAGTATCCTTGAATGGGGAGCAAAGAGTACTATAACATATCCAAAGGAGATCCCAGTATCTCTTGTAGAACAAGAGTTATGAGCCTCCAAAGTTTAGTGCAAAAATCATAAGTAACATAATAAAAATAAGTGAGACGATACCAAAGTTGACGAACATTTTGCTTAACATCTCGGCCCCTGTTTGTCGTAGCTCATTGTTTTTAGTATGGTTAGATGGGGGACAATTTGGACTATAACATATCCTAAGGACATCCCCGTATCTCTAGTAGACACAGAGTTATGGGCCTGCAAAATATAGTCTAATGCATTTCCTATGGACGGGTTGTTTGTTTACGTTTAGCTTAATTACTCGGCCCCTGTTTGTCGTAGCTCAATGTTTTTAGTATGGTTAGATGGGGGACAAATTGGACTTAAACATACTCAAAGGACATCCCCGTATCTCCAGTAGAAACAGAGTTACGAGCCTGCAAATATAGTCCAATGCATTTTCTATGGAGGGGTTTGTTTGTTCACGTATTGCTTAATTACTTGACCCTGTTCTTTCGATTAAAAATAATAACATATCTTTAGTGTAGCGGTTATCGCATCCGCCTCACTCCCGGAAGGCCACAGGTTCGAAACCGCGAAGTTTTTTTTTGCTTGGAACATGCAAAGACCTTTATAATTATCCAAACATTTGTGTCAAGGTCACATTATTTACATCCCCGTATCTCTGGTAGAACCAGAGTTACGAGCCTCCAGAATTTAGTCTAATGTATTTCCTATGGAGGGGTTTGTTTGTTTACGATTAGCTTAATTACTCGACTACTGTTTGTCGTAGCCCTAATTCTTAGTATGGCTAGATGTTGGACAAATTGGTCCATAACATACTCAAAGGACATCCCCGTATCTCCAGTAGAAACAGAGTTACGAGCCTGCAAAGTTTATTTTCAAAAATCAAAAGTAACCTTCTAACAATAAGTGAGACAAAAAATAAGTTGACGACGATATTCAGGTAGCCTCAAGTTTAAAGTATCCTTGTATGGGGAGCAAAGAGTACTATAACATATCCAAAGGAGATCCCAGTAACTCTTGTAGAACAAGAGTTATGAGCCTCCAAAGTTTAGTGCAAAAATCATAAGTAACATAATAAAAATAAGTGAGACGATACCAAAGTTGACGAACATTTTGCTTAATATCTCGGCCCCTGTTTGTTGTAGCTCAATGTTTTTAGTATGATTAGATGGGGGACAAATTGGACTAAAACATACTCAAAGGACATCCCCGTATCTCCAGTAGAAACAGAGTTACGAGCCTGCAAAGTATAGTCTAATGCATTTTCTATGGAGCGGTTTGTTTGTTCACGTATTGCTTAATTACTTGACCCTGTTCTTTCGATTAAAAATAATACCATATGTTTAGTGTAGCGGTTATCGCATCCGCCTCACTCCCGGAAGGCCACAGGTTTGAAACCGCGAAGTTTTTTTTTTTGCTTGGAACATGCAAAGACCTTTATAATTATCCGAACATTTGTGTCAAGGTCACATTATTTACATCCCCGTATCTCTGGTAGAACCAGAGTTACGAGCCTCCAGAATTTAGTCTAATGTATTTCCTATGGAGGGGTTTGTTTGTTTACGATTAGCTTAATTACTCGACTACTGTTTGTCGTAGCCCTAATTCTTAGTATGGCTAGATGTTGGACAAATTGGTCTATAACATACTCAAAGGACATCCCCGTATCTCCAGTAGAAACAGAGTTACGAGCCTGCAAAGTATAGTCTAATGCATTTTCTATGGAGGGGTTTGTTTGTTCACGTATTGCTTAATTACTTGACCCTGTTCCTTCGATTAAAAATAATAACATATCTTTAGTAAAGCGGTTATCGCATCCGCCTCACTCCCGGAAGGCCACAGGTTCGAAACCGCGAAGTTTTTTTTTTTTGCTTGGAACATGCAAAGACCTGTATAATTATCCGAACATTTGTGTCAAGGTCACATTATTTACATCCCCGTATCTCTGGTAGAACCAGAGTTACGAGCCTCCAGAATTTAGTCTAATGTATTTCCTATGGAGGGGTTTGTTTGTTTACGATTAGCTTAATTACTCGACTACTGTTTGTCGTAGCCCTAATTCTTAGTGTGGCTAGATGGGGGACAAATTGGTCTATAACATACTCAAAGGACATCCCCGTATCTCCAGTAGAAACAGAGTTACGAGCCTGCAAAATTTATTTTCAAAAATCAAAAGTAACCTTCTAACAATAAGTGAGACAAAAAATAAGTTGACGACGATATTCAAGTAGCCTCAAGTTTAAAGTATCCTTGAATGGGGAACAAAGAGTACTATAACATATCCAAAGGAGATCCCAGTATCTCTTGTAGAACAAGAGTTATGAGCCTCCAAAGTTTAGTGCAAAAATCATAAGTAACATAATAAAAATAAGTGAGACGATACCAAAGTTGACGAACATTTTGCTTAATATCTCGGCCCCTGTTTGTCGTAGCTCAATGTTTTTAGTATGGTTAGATGGGGGACAAATTGGACTTAAACATACTCAAAGGACATCCCCGTATCTCCAGTAGAAACAGAGTTACGAGCCTGCAAATATAGTCCAATGCATTTTCTATGGAGGGGTTTGTTTGTTCACGTATTGCTTAATTACTTGACCCTGTTCTTTCGATTAAAAATAATAACATATCTTTAGTGTAGCGGTTATCGCATCCGCCTCACTCCCGGAAGGCCACAGGTTCGAAACCGCGAAGTTTTTTTTTGCTTGGAACATGCAAAGACCTTTATAATTATCCGAACATTTGTGTCAAGGTCACATTATTTACATCCCCGTATCTCTGTAAAAACCAGAGTTACGAGCCTCCAGAATTTAGTCTAATGTATTTCCTATGGAGGGGTTTGTTTGTTTACGATTAGCTTAATTACTCGACTACTGTTTGTCGTAGCCCTAATTCTTAGTATGGCTAGATGTTGGACAAATTGGTCCATAACATACTCAAAGGACATCCCCGTATCTCCAGTAGAAACAGAGTTACGAGCCTGCAAAGTTTATTTTCAAAAATCAAAAGTAACCTTCTAACAATAAGTGAGACAAAAAATAAGTTGACGACGATATTCAGGTAGCCTCAAGTTTAAAGTATCCTTGTATGGGGAGCAAAGAGTACTATAACATATCCAAAGGAGATCCCAGTAACTCTTGTAGAACAAGAGTTATGAGCCTCCAAAGTTTAGTGCAAAAATCATAAGTAACATAATAAAAATAAGTGAGACGATACCAAAGTTGACGAACATTTTGCTTAATATCTCGGCCCCTGTTTGTTGTAGCTCAATGTTTTTAGTATGATTAGATGGGGGACAAATTGGACTAAAACATACTCAAAGGACATCCCCGTATCTCCAGTAGAAACAGAGTTACGAGCCTGCAAAGTATAGTCTAATGCATTTTCTATGGAGCGGTTTGTTTGTTCACGTATTGCTTAATTACTTGACCCTGTTCTTTCGATTAAAAATAATACCATATGTTTAGTGTAGCGGTTATCGCATCCGCCTCACTCCCGGAAGGCCACAGGTTTGAAACCGCGAAGTTTTTTTTTTTGCTTGGAACATGCAAAGACCTTTATAATTATCCGAACATTTGTGTCAAGGTCACATTATTTACATCCCCGTATCTCTGGTAGAACCAGAGTTACGAGCCTCCAGAATTTAGTCTAATGTATTTCCTATGGAGGGGTTTGTTTGTTTACGATTAGCTTAATTACTCGACTACTGTTTGTCGTAGCCCTAATTCTTAGTATGGCTAGATGTTGGACAAATTGGTCTATAACATACTCAAAGGACATCCCCGTATCTCCAGTAGAAACAGAGTTACGAGCCTGCAAAGTATAGTCTAATGCATTTTCTATGGAGGGGTTTGTTTGTTCACGTATTGCTTAATTACTTGACCCTGTTCCTTCGATTAAAAATAATAACATATCTTTAGTAAAGCGGTTATCGCATCCGCCTCACTCCCGGAAGGCCACAGGTTCGAAACCGCGAAGTTTTTTTTTTTTGCTTGGAACATGCAAAGACCTGTATAATTATCCGAACATTTGTGTCAAGGTCACATTATTTACATCCCCGTATCTCTGGTAGAACCAGAGTTACGAGCCTCCAGAATTTAGTCTAATGTATTTCCTATGGAGGGGTTTGTTTGTTTACGATTAGCTTAATTACTCGACTACTGTTTGTCGTAGCCCTAATTCTTAGTGTGGCTAGATGGGGGACAAATTGGTCTATAACATACTCAAAGGACATCCCCGTATCTCCAGTAGAAACAGAGTTACGAGCCTGCAAAATTTATTTTCAAAAATCAAAAGTAACCTTCTAACAATAAGTGAGACAAAAAATAAGTTGACGACGATATTCAAGTAGCCTCAAGTTTAAAGTATCCTTGAATGGGGAGCAAAGAGTACTATAACATATCCAAAGGAGATCCCAGTATCTCTTGTAGAACAAGAGTTATGAGCCTCCAAAGTTTAGTGCAAAAATCATAAGTAACATAATAAAAATAAGTGAGACGATACCAAAGTTGACGAACATTTTGCTTAATATCTCGGCCCCTGTTTGTCGTAGCTCAATGTTTTTAGTATGGTTAGATGGGGGACAAATTGGACTTAAACATACTCAAAGGACATCCCCGTATCTCCAGTAGAAACAGAGTTACGAGCCTGCAAATATAGTCCAATGCATTTTCTATGGAGGGGTTTGTTTGTTCACGTATTGCTTAATTACTTGACCCTGTTCTTTCGATTAAAAATAATAACATATCTTTAGTGTAGCGGTTATCGCATCCGCCTCACTCCCGGAAGGCCACAGGTTCGAAACCGCGAAGTTTTTTTTTTTTTGCTTGGAACATGCAAAGACCTTTATAATTATCCGAACATTTGTGTCAAGGTCACATTATTTACATCCCCGTATCTCTGTAAAAACCAGAGTTACGAGCCTCCAGAATTTAGTCTAATGTATTTCCTATTTAGGGGTTTGTTTGTTTACGATTAGCTTAATTACTCGACTACTGTTTGTCGTAGCCCTAATTCTTAGTATGGCTAGATGGGGGACAAATTGGTCTATAACATACTCAAAGGACATCCCCGTATCTCCAGTAGAAACAGAGTTACGAGCCTGCAAAGTTTATTTTCAAAAATCAAAAGTAACCTTCTAACAATAAGTGAGACAAAAAATAAGTTGACGACGATATTCAGGTAGCCTCAAGTTTAAAGTATCCTTGTATGGGGAGCAAAGAGTACTATAACATATCCAAAGGAGATCCCAGTATCTCTTGTAGAACAAGAGTTATGAGCCTCCAAAGTTTAGTGCAAAAATCATAAGTAACATAATAAAAATAAGTGAGACGATACCAAAGTTGACGAACATTTTGCTTAATATCTCGGCCCCTGTTTGTCGTAGCTCAATGTTTTTAGTATGGTTAGATGGGGGACAAATTGGACTAAAACATACTCAAAGGACATCCCCGTATCTCCAGTAGAAACAGAGTTACGAGCCTGCAAAGTATAGTCTAATGCATTTTCTATGGAGGGGTTTGTTTGTTCACGTATTGCTTAATTACTTGACCCTGTTCCTTCGATTAAAAATAATAACATATCTTTAGTGTAGCGGTTATCGCATCCGCCTCACTTCCGGAAGGCCACAGGTTCGAAACCGCGAAGTTTTTTTTTTTTGCTTGGAACATGCAAAGACGTTTATAATTATCCGAACATTTGTGTCAAGGTCACATTATTTACATCCCCGTATCTCTGGTAGAACCAGAGTTACGAGCCTCCAGAATTTAGTCTAATGTATTTCCTATGGAGGGGTTTGTTTGTTTACGATTAGCTTAATTACTCGACTACTGTTTGTCGTAGCCCTAATTCTTAGTATGGCTAGATGTTGGACAAATTGGTCTATAACATACTCAAAGGACATCCCCGTATCTCCAGTAGAAACAGAGTTACGAGCCTGCAAAGTATAGTCTAATGCATTTTCTATGGAGGGGTTTGTTTGTTCACGTATTGCTTAATTACTTGACCCTGTTCCTTCGATTAAAAATAATAACATATCTTTAGTAAAGCGGTTATCGCATCCGCCTCACTCCCGGAAGGCCACAGGTTCGAAACCGCGAAGTTTTTTTTTTTTTTGCTTGGAACATGCAAAGACCTTTATAATTATCCGAACATTTGTGTCAAGGTCACATTATTTACATCCCCGTATCTCTGTAAAAACCAGAGTTACGAGCCTCCAGAATTTAGTCTAATGTATTTCCTATTTAGGGGTTTGTTTGTTTACGATTAGCTTAATTACTCGACTACTGTTTGTCGTAGCCCTAATTCTTAGTATGGCTAGATGGGGGACAAATTGGTCTATAACATACTCAAAGGACATCCCCGTATCTCCAGTAGAAACAGAGTTACGAGCCTGCAAAGTTTATTTTCAAAAATCAAAAGTAACCTTCTAACAATAAGTGAGACAAAAAATAAGTTGACGACGATATTCAGGTAGCCTCAAGTTTAAAGTATCCTTGTATGGGGAGCAAAGAGTACTATAACATATCCAAAGGAGATCCCAGTATCTCTTGTAGAACAAGAGTTATGAGCCTCCAAAGTTTAGTGCAAAAATCATAAGTAACATAATAAAAATAAGTGAGACGATACCAAAGTTGACGAACATTTTGCTTAATATCTCGGCCCCTGTTTGTCGTAGCTCAATGTTTTTAGTATGGTTAGATGGGGGACAAATTGGACTAAAACATACTCAAAGGACATCCCCGTATCTCCAGTAGAAACAGAGTTACGAGCCTGCAAAGTATAGTCTAATGCATTTTCTATGGAGGGGTTTGTTTGTTCACGTATTGCTTAATTACTTGACCCTGTTCCTTCGATTAAAAATAATAACATATCTTTAGTGTAGCGGTTATCGCATCCGCCTCACTTCCGGAAGGCCACAGGTTCGAAACCGCGAAGTTTTTTTTTTTTGCTTGGAACATGCAAAGACGTTTATAATTATCCGAACATTTGTGTCAAGGTCACATTATTTACATCCCCGTATCTCTGGTAGAACCAGAGTTACGAGCCTCCAGAATTTAGTCTAATGTATTTCCTATGGAGGGGTTTGTTTGTTTACGATTAGCTTAATTACTCGACTACTGTTTGTCGTAGCCCTAATTCTTAGTATGGCTAGATGTTGGACAAATTGGTCTATAACATACTCAAAGGACATCCCCGTATCTCCAGTAGAAACAGAGTTACGAGCCTGCAAAGTATAGTCTAATGCATTTTCTATGGAGGGGTTTGTTTGTTCACGTATTGCTTAATTACTTGACCCTGTTCCTTCGATTAAAAATAATAACATATCTTTAGTAAAGCGGTTATCGCATCCGCCTCACTCCCGGAAGGCCACAGGTTCGAAACCGCGAAGTTTTTTTTTTTTTTGCTTGGAACATGCAAAGACCTTTATAATTATCCGAACATTTGTGTCAAGGTCACATTATTTACATCCCCGTATCTCTGTAAAAACCAGAGTTACGAGCCTCCAGAATTTAGTCTAATGTATTTCCTATTTAGGGGTTTGTTTGTTTACGATTAGCTTAATTACTCGACTACTGTTTGTCGTAGCCCTAATTCTTAGTATGGCTAGATGGGGGACAAATTGGTCTATAACATACTCAAAGGACATCCCCGTATCTCCAGTAGAAACAGAGTTACGAGCCTGCAAAGTTTATTTTCAAAAATCAAAAGTAACCTTCTAACAATAAGTGAGACAAAAAATAAGTTGACGACGATATTCAGGTAGCCTCAAGTTTAAAGTATCCTTGTATGGGGAGCAAAGAGTACTATAACATATCCAAAGGAGATCCCAGTATCTCTTGTAGAACAAGAGTTATGAGCCTCCAAAGTTTAGTGCAAAAATCATAAGTAACATAATAAAAATAAGTGAGACGATACCAAAGTTGACGAACATTTTGCTTAATATCTCGGCCCCTGTTTGTCGTAGCTCAATGTTTTTAGTATGGTTAGATGGGGGACAAATTGGACTAAAACATACTCAAAGGACATCCCCGTATCTCCAGTAGAAACAGAGTTACGAGCCTGCAAAGTATAGTCTAATGCATTTTCTATGGAGGGGTTTGTTTGTTCACGTATTGCTTAATTACTTGACCCTGTTCCTTCGATTAAAAATAATAACATATCTTTAGTGTAGCGGTTATCGCATCCGCCTCACTTCCGGAAGGCCACAGGTTCGAAACCGCGAAGTTTTTTTTTTTTTGCTTGGAACATGCAAAGACGTTTATAATTATCCGAACATTTGTGTCAAGGTCACATTATTTACATCCCCGTATCTCTGGTAGAACCAGAGTTACGAGCCTCCAGAATTTAGTCTAATGTATTTCCTATGGAGGGGTTTGTTTGTTTACGATTAGCTTAATTACTCGACTACTGTTTGTCGTAGCCCTAATTCTTAGTATGGCTAGATGTTGGACAAATTGGTCTATAACATACTCAAAGGACATCCCCGTATCTCCAGTAGAAACAGAGTTACGAGCCTGCAAATTATAGTCTAATGCATTTTCTATGGAGGGGTTTGTTTGTTCACGTATTGCTTAATTACTTGACCCTGTTCCTTCGATTAAAAATAATAACATATCTTTAGTAAAGCGGTTATCGCATCCGCCTCACTCCCGGAAGGCCACAGGTTCGAAACCGCGAAGTTTTTTTTTTGCTTGGAACATGCAAAGACCTGTATAATTATCCGAACATTTGTGTCAAGGTCACATTATTTACATCCCCGTATCTCTGGTAGAACCAGAGTTACGAGCCTCCAGAATTTAGTCTAATGTATTTCCTATGGAGGGGTTTGTTTGTTTACGATTAGCTTAATTACTCGACTACTGTTTGTCGTAGCCCTAATTCTTAGTATGGCTAGATGGGGGACAAATTGGTCTATAACATACTCAAAGGACATCCCCGTATCTCCAGTAGAAACAGAGTTACGAGCCTGCAAAATTTATTTTCAAAAATCAAAAGTAACCTTCTAACAATAAGTGAGACAAAAAATAAGTTGACGACGATATTCAGGTAGCCTCAAGTTTAAAGTATCCTTGTATGGGGAGCAAAGAGTACTATAACATATCCAAAGGAGATCCCAGTAACTCTTGTAGAACAAGAGTTATGAGCCTCCAAAGTTTAGTGCAAAAATCATAAGTAACATAATAAAAATAAGTGAGACGATACCAAAGTTGACGAACATTTTGCTTAATATCTCGGCCCCTGTTTGTTGTAGCTCAATGTTTTTAGTATGATTAGATGGGGGACAAATTGGACTAAAACATACTCAAAGGACATCCCCGTATCTCCAGTAGAAACAGAGTTACGAGCCTGCAAAGTATAGTCTAATGCATTTTCTATGGAGCGGTTTGTTTGTTCACTTATTGCTTAATTACTTGACCCTGTTCTTTCGATTAAAAATAATACCATATGTTTAGTGTAGCGGTTATCGCATCCGCCTCACTCCCGGAAGGCCACAGGTTTGAAACCGCGAAGTTTTTTTTTTTTTGCTTGGAACATGCAAAGACCTTTATAATTATCCGAACATTTGTGTCAAGGTCACATTATTTACATCCGCGTATCTCTGGTAGAACCAGAGTTACGAGCCTCCAGAATTTAGTCTAATGTATTTCCTATGGAGGGGTTTGTTTGTTTACGATTAGCTTAATTACTCGACTACTGTTTGTCGTAGCCCTAATTCTTAGTATGGCTAGATGGGGGACAAATTGGTCTATAACATACTCAAAGGACATCCCCGTATCTCCAGTAGAAACAGAGTTACGAGCCTGCAAAGTTTATTTTCAAAAATCAAAAGTAACCTTCTAACAATAAGTGAGACAAAAAATAAGTTGACGACGATATTCAGGTAGCCTCAAGTTTAAAGTATCCTTGTATGGGGAGCAAAGAGTACTATAACATATCCAAAGGAGATCCCAGTATCTCTTGTAGAACAAAAGTTATGAGCCTCCAAAGTTTTGTGCAAAAATCATAAGTAACATAATAAAAATAAGTGAGACGATACCAAAGTTGACGAACATTTTGCTTAATATCTCGGCCCCTGTTTGTCGTAGCTCAATGTTTTTAGTATGGTTAGATGGGGGACAAATTGGACTAAAACATACTCAAAGGACATCCCCGTATCTCCAGTAGAAACAGAGTTACGAGCCTGCAAAGTATAGTCTAATGCATTTTCTATGGAGGGGTTTGTTTGTTCACGAATTGCTTAATAACTTGACCCTGTTCTTTCGATTAAAAATAATTACATATCTTTAGTGTAGCGGTTATGGCATCCGCCTCACTCCCGGAAGGCCACAGGTTCAAAACCGCGAAGTTTTTTTTTATAATTGTTGTAGTTTTCTATTTGATTATCTTAATAAACGTTTGTGCATAATAAAAGATTTATTTGTCACGATAAAAAGTACGCGTTGTTACACGGTAGCTGATCTTAAGAGAAGTGCTTCCTTGAAATATATCTACCGATAAGGAAGACTCGGTTTCACTCTTGTTTTATCTTATGCCAATAGATAAAATAGTTTTTTAACTAACATAGTTTTTTACATTATACAACAAGCTTTTTTTTTTTTTTTTTTATACGGTCTATGCAGGTGAGAACCACGCCGGGGTTTTCAATGGTCGTCCATACGATGAAGTGGGTGTCTTGACAATTGTTTGTGGGAAAGGTGGTACGGTTGGTGGTCGAGATTTTATTAGAGCAGTTTGTTGTGGGATCATCCTTGGCCCGGTTTCATCACGTGTTGACGTCTCTTGCAGGGATTGTCTTGATGGGTTCACGATGTGTGATTCTAAAGGGTGGTTAGCATCTAATTCAGGGATATCAGGAAGATTAGGTAGGATAGATGATCGCTGGGAGTGATCTGTCAATGCACTGGAAGATCTCGGAGACGTCGTCTCTGTCACAGCGACAGGTTTGTACGCATAATGAGCCACTTTAGGGGTTTTGTTGAAAGCTTCTTCAAGGAGGTTAGCACATGAGTTGTTTTGAAATCTTTGTGCGTTAATCCTTCTCGGAATTTCTGGCTTATTTTGATTGTCGGGTTTTTGATTGTCGGGTTTTCGTTGAATTTGAGGGCGAAGGTGAATTCTTGATCGCCGGAAAATTTGATTTTGTTCCGTTTCTATGATGTAGGAATCTGGGGAGGTAGCTTTTTGGAGTATTATTGCCGGTTTCCAAGAACGTGTTCCCACGAAGTACCAGACTTTCTCCCCTATCTCGAGTGGACGTAGATTTCTATGCGGTTTTGTGTCAGCATGTCTTTGCATGGTGAACTGTCTGTGTTGTAGTCCAGATATGATTTCTTGTGTCGGAAAATTCGGGTTGAGTGATGCGTCATTCATTGTGATGGGACTACGAAGTTTTCTCCCCATTCCATTTCTGCAAGTGTGAGAAGATTTTCCAAAGGAGTCGTCCGGTATTCTAGCAAGATTTGATTGAGGTCTTTGCCTTCAGGTTGCGATTTAGCTAGGTAGCTCTTTAGCGTTTGGACCATGCGCTCTGCTAATCCATTACTTTGCGGGTGATAAGGACTCGATGTGATTTGTTCCACGCCCCATTTTTCGAGAAATTTCGTAAACATGTACGAGGAGTAGGGTGGTCCATTGTCCGACTGAAAACGTCTTGGAATGCCATGGCGGGCAAAATTTGGTGTTAGGAACTTGATGACAGCTTCAGCATTCGTAGTTGTCAATTCTTGGGCTTCTACATATTTCGAAAAGTGGTCAATCAGAAGAATATAGTTTTTAGAGCGGAATTTGAACAGATCAGACGAGACCGTGTGCCATGGATGTGGTGGAATTGTCAAGGGATGTAAAGGCATCGCAGTGTTTGCGCGTTCTCTTTCCTTGCAAACGGGGCAATTTGCTATAAATCTGGTAATGTCGGCAGTCATTGTCGGCCAGTATACATTCATTTTGGCTTTTGCGAGACAAGCTGTAACACCTTGATGTATGGCGTGTATCTGCTTCATAGTGTCTCCTTGTAATATTGCCGGAACCAACAGACGATCGCCTCTGTATAGGAGTCCGTTCTGTGAGTGTATTTCCTCCTGTAGTGCCCAGAATGCCCTTACGCCAGGAAGACGGATTGACTTGTGATGCAAGGGCCAGCCATTTTCCACGTAGCTTTGAATCTGTTGCAGGTCAGGATCTTGATTTGTTGCGTGTTGGAACTTGCGGAGTCGGTCATCGGAAAGAGTGGTCAGAGTATATATTGTTGCAGCGGGACCTTCCAAAAAGTCCGTTGTCATTGTGCAGTTGGGTTGTGGTACTCTCGAGAGGGCGTCAGCGATGAAAAGCTTGGTACCAGGAACATAAATTAATGTCGGGTCATACCGCGCCAACCGCAATGTTAGGCGCTGGAGCCTCGGAGAGAGAAGATGGAACGGCTTCCGGATAATGGCAAGCAGCGGCTTGTGGTCTGTCTGCACTGTTAGTGGGGCGGCTGCCACATAATAATGAAAGTGTTCGCATGCATATAATATGGCGAGCAGCTCCTTTTCAATTTGAGTGTAGCGCGTTTGTGCGGATGTAAAGGTCATCGACGCGTATTCAATAGGTTTGCCTTGCTGCAGAAGTACGGCACCAATTCCATGTTGACTAGCGTCGACGGATACAGTGTTATGTAGTTTGGGATTGTAAAATGTTAACACTGGCGCTGAAGTGATGGCTTGTTTCAAGTCGTCACAAGCGTCTTGGTGGGTTTCATCCCATCGAAATACTGTGTCTTGCTTGAGAAGAGGCCGTAGGGGAGCAGTTCGTTCGGAATATCCAGAAATAAATTTTGCCATGAAGTTAACCATGCCCAGAAATCTTAGTAGTGCCGGTTTGTCCGCTGGTGGTGGTAGTTCTCTGATCGCTCCAACCTTCTCCGGATCAGTTTCGACGCCCTTGGGAGATATGATATGACCGAGATATTTGATGCGGGTAACGGCTAGTTGGATCTTTTTGGAATTAAACATCAGTCCTTTTCTTTGCGCCCGTTCCAATACTGTATATAGGATTTTCTTGTGTTCTGCTTCGTTTGAACCGTGTATAAGGAAGTCGTCTGTGGCAATTCGTGTTCGAGGTATATCGCCAAATATAGAATTCATTATCCTTTGGCAGTATTCAGAAGCAGTGGATATCCCGTAGGGTAGACGCTTGAATCGGAAATTTCCAAATGGCGTTGCAAATGCGCACATTCGAGAGCTCTCTGGTGTAAGTTCGATTTGCCAAAAGGCCGATTTGGCATCCAATGCGGTGAAAACTTGGGCGTCAGATAACTCAGAGAAGATTTGTTGGGATGTTGGCATGGGATAGTGTTCTCTTAATAGTGCCTTGTTCAAATTGCGCGGATCCAAACAAATGCGGATGTCATTGCCTGGTTTGGGAACCACTACCATTGGATGAAGCCATTCTGTGTGTTCGGTGACAGGAACTATGACCTGAGCAGCGACCATGCGTTGTATTTCGGCTTGAACCCGTGGAATCAGTTGGATCGGGATTTTGCGGGCTGGTGTTCTTGTTGGGATCGCATCCGGGCGAAGTTTCATGTGATGTTGTCCCGGGAGTTTTCCTACCGTGTCAAAAACATCAGGGAATCTCTTCATTATTTCTTGTGGCGTGCTAGTCGCAACATCAGGTGGCACTGTGCAAGAATGTAGGGACGCGGTTGCTTGCGGTGGAGTCCTAATACCAACGGCAGGTTGGAGTGCCATGAATGGGGGAATTGCGCTATGTTCATTGTGTGGTAATCTTGTGATTAGGCCGAGTTTTCGAGATGCACTCGCTCCAATGATGGGAGTTTGATCCTTTGGCGTTATATAGAAGTCGAGCGGTATGGAGGCGAGGTTTGAGGAGCAGATGAGTTGAGTCATACCCAGAACTTCGACAGCATGCCCAGAATATGCTTTGATTATGTGTCTTGGGGTTAACATGGCGGGCCGTGGATGTAGCCGAGAGTACAGTGCTTCCGGAATAACGTTGACTTGGGAGCCCGTATCGATTTTGAAGGTGGTCGGTGTATTCGCCACCATGAGTTGTGCCCGCCAGAGATGGTCATCTTCCAGATTTGCAAATGTTGCGTGTAGTGTCAGAGAAGATAAGTACAAGAATTCGTCATTTTGGATTGTGTGGTTGTCGTCATACATTATTTCGTCTACACGTCGGATGTTGTGTCCGTGTTCTTCGTCAGTGGTACGGGAAATTGGTAGATAAGCATTAAGTTCATTGATGGCACGGCAAACCGTTGACCAGTGGTTCGGTCCTCCGCAAGTACGACATGTGGATCCCATTGCGGGACATTGTTGTGATAGGTGTCGCAGACCGCATCGTGTGCAGGTTGGGTCTGAAGATGTAGAATTCTGGCTTGGTCGACGTCGTGGCGGCACAGCGGATCGAAATTGCGAGGCTGGGCGGAAGTTGTTCCTGTCTGGAGCGATTTGGTGGTAATTGTTGTTGCGAGTCCTTGGCCGACCCCGTTGTGCATGATATTGGCTTGTAGATTGGCGGTCGCGCCAGTGTTGGACGTTAGTGAGGCTATTCACTTCATGTACCATAGAATATTCCTGCTCTGGCTGTCCGTATGAGGAGGTGATTATGGATTTTGTTGGATTGATTACTTGGGCCTGCTGCATGGACGTTTCCTCAGCTTGGGCTATGGCTATAGCTTGGCCCAGCGAGAGTGGTTCTAGTTTTAGTAGTTGTTTTCGAACCTCGGCATTGGTCGTTCCTATCGCAATCTGGGTGGCTACCAGCGAGTCCGTCAGGTTGGGTTTGTCCAGATCACTTTGGGCTGCGAGAGTTTTGATTTTCGTCAGGTAGACATCAAATGGTTCGCCTGACTCTTGTTTCGTTGTAAAGAACTTGTACCGAGAATAGGTTACGTTTTTATATGGTTTATAATAGGCGTCGAAGGCATCATAGACGTTTTGTAGCGTACGATTGCCGATGGTGGATGTAAACGAGAGTGTTTTGTAAATCCGTAGTCCCTCCGTACCGATGACGTGTAGAAATACATTAAGTTGCAGTTCATGCTCTTCCTTGTTAAGTTTTGAGGCAATGGCGTAAATTTTGAAGCGTTCCTTGTAAGCCTCAAAGGCTTCCGCTGGAGTGTTGACAGGTGTAAAAGGTTCCGGACTTTTGAAGGAGGCCATCATATTTGTAACGATACGCGAGTGGGTGGTTGGGCCTGAATTATAAAAATTACCCCACTTCTGACACCATGTTGTAGTTTTCTATTTGATTATTTTAATAAACGTTTGTGCATAATAAAAGATTTATTTGTCACGATAAAAAGTACGCGTTGTTACATGGTAGCTGATCTTAAGAGAAGTGCTTCCTTGAAATATATCTACCGATAAGGAAGACTCGGTTTCACTCTTGTTTTATCTTATGCCAATAGATAAAAAAGTTTTTTAACTAACATAGTTTTTTACATTATACAACAATAATTATCCGAACATTTGTGTCAAGGTCACATTATTTACATCCCGTATCTCTGGTAGAACCACAGTTACGAGCCTCCAGAATTTAGTCTAATGTATTTCCTATGGAGGGGTTTGTTTGTTTACGATTAGCTTAATTACTCGACTACTGTTTGTCGTAGCCCTAATTCTTAGTATGGCTAGATGAGGGACAAATTGGTCTTTAACATACTCAAAGGACATCCCCGTATCTCCAGTAGAAACAGAGTTACGAGCCTGCAAAGTTTATTTTCAAAAATCAAAAGTAACCTTCTAACAATAAGTGAGACAAAAAATAAGTTGACGACGATATTGAGGTAGCCTCAAGTTTAAAGTACCATTGTATGGGGAGCAAAGAGTACTATAACATATCCAAAGGAGATCCCAGTATCTCTTGTAGAACAAGAGTTATGAGCCTCCAAAGTTTAGTGCAAAAATCATAAGTAACATAATAAAAATAAGTGAGACGATACCAAAGTTGACGAACATTTTGCTTAATATCTCGGACCCTGTTTGTCCTAGCTCAATGTTTTTAGTATGGTTAGATGGGGGACAATTTGGACTATAACATATCCTAAGGACATCCCCGTATCTCTAGTAGACACAGAGTTATGGGCCTGCAAAGTATAGTCTAATGCATTTGCTATGGACGGGTTGTTTGTTTACGTTTAGCTTAATTACTCGGCCCCTGTTTGTCGTAGCTCAATGTTTTTAGTATGGTTAGATGGGGGACAAATTGGACTATAACATACTCAAAGGACATCCCCGTATCTCCAGTAGAAACAGAGTTACGAGCCAGCAAACTATAGTCTATTGCATTTTCTATGGAGGGGTTTGTTTGTTCACGTATTGCTTAATTACTTGACCCTGTTCTTTCGATTAAAAATAATAACATATCTTTAGTGTAGCGGTTATCGCATCCACCTCACTCCCGGAAGGCCACAGGTTCGAAACCGCGAAGTTTTTTTTTATAATTATCCGAACATTTGTGTCAAGGTCACATTATTTACAACCCCGTATCTCTGGTAGAACCAGAGTTACGAGCCTCCAGAATTTAGTCTAATGTATTTCCTATGGAGGGGTTTGTTTGTTTACGATTAGCTTAATTACTCGACTACTGTTTGTCGTAGCCCTAATTTTTAGTATGGCTAGATGAGGGACAAATTGGTCTATAACATACTCAAAGGACATCCCCGTATCTCCAGTAGAAACAGAGTTACGAGCCTGCAAAGTTTATTTTCAAAAATCAAAAGTAACCTTCTAACAATAAGTGAGACAAAAAATAAGTTGACGACGATATTGAGGTAGCCTCAAGTTTAAAGTATCCTTGTATGGGGAGCAAAGAGTACTATAACATATCCAAAGGAGATCCCAGTATCTTTTGTAGAACAAGAGTTATGAGCCTCCGAAGTTTAGTGCAAAAATCATAAGTAACATAATAAAAATAAGTGAGACGATACCAAAGTTGACGAACATTTTGCTTAATATCTCGGCCCCTGTTTGTCGTAGCTCAATGTTTTTAGTATGGTTAGATGACGGACAAATTGGACTAAACCATACTCAAAGGACATCCCCGTATCTCCAGTAGAAACAGAGTTACGAGCCTGCAAAGTATAGTCTAATGCATTTCCTATGGAGGGGTTGTTTGTTTACGTTTAACTTAATTACTCGGCCCCTGTTTGTCGTAGCTCATTGTTTTTAGTATGATTAGATGGGGGACAAATTGGACTATAACATACTCAAAGGACATCGCCGTATCTCCAGTAAAAACAGAGTTACGAGCCTGCAAAGTATAGTCTAATGCATTTTCTATGGAGGGGTTTGTTTGTTCACGTATTGCTTAACTTCGGTGATCGGACGTGAACCGGTGTTTTTAGCGTGATATGGCCGTTGCCGAGAGTGCTAGTTAATATTTCGAATTTAAATTAAGTGAGACAAATTAACCTTCATCATTTTAAAACAATAACAAAAAGAAAACATGTTTGCTTTTTTCATATCTATTAAAATTTAAAAGAGGAAAAAAAAGTGAAAAAGTCAACGGCACGCAGTGTTCCTAAGTGGTCTCCCACCCAAGTAGTGACTGCGCTCGACGCTGCTTAACTTCGGTTACCGGACGAGAACCGGTGTATTCAGCGTCATATGGCCGTTGCCGAGAGTGCTAGTTAAGAATTTGAATTTAATTAACTTTCATCTTTATAAAACAATAACAAAAAGAAGATATGTTTGCTTTTTTCATATCTGGTGGAATTTGAAAGAGGAAACAAAAGTGAAAAAACAAACGGCACGCAGTATTCCCAAGTACTGTATGCGCTCGACGCTGCTTAACTTCGGTGATCGGACGTGAACCGGTGTTTTCAGCGTGATATGGCCGTTACCGAGAGTGCTAGTTAATAATTCGAATTTAAATTAAGTGAGACAAATTAACCTTCATCATTTTAAAACAATAACAAAAAGAAAACCTGTTTGCTTTTTACATATCTATTAAAATTTAAAAGAGGAAAAAAAAGTGAAAAAGCCAACGGCACGCAGTGCTCCTAAGTAGTCTCCCTCCCAAGCAATGACTGCGCTCGGCGCTGCTTAACTTCGGTTATCGGACGAGAACCGGTGTATTCAGCGTGATATGGCCGTTGCCGAGAATGCTAGTTAATAATTTGAATTTAATTAACTTTCTTCTTTATAAAACAATAACAAAAAGAAGATATGTTTGCTTTTTTCATATCTGGTGGAATTTGAAAGAGGAAACAAAAGTGAAAAAGCAAACGGCACGCAGTATTCCCAAGTACTGACTGCGCTCGACGCTGCTAACGTCGGCGATCGGACGAGAACCGGTGTTCTCAGCGTGATATGGCCGTTGCCGAGAGTGCTATTTAATAATTCGGATTTAAATTAAGTGAGACAAATTAACCTTCATCATTTTAAAACAATAACAAAAAGAAAACCTGTTTGCTTTTTACATATCTATTAAAATTTAAAAGAGGAAAAAAAAGTGAAAAAGCCAACGGCACGCAGTGTTCCTAAGTGGTCTCCCTCCCAAGTAATGACTGCGCTCGACGCTGCTTAACTTCGGTTATCGGACGAGAATCGGTGTTTTCAGCGTGATATGGCCGTTGCCGAGAGTGCTAGTTAATAATTTGAATTTAATTAACTTTCATCTTTATAAAACAATAACAAAAAGAAGATAAGTTTGCTTTTTTCATATCTGGTGGAATTTGAAAGAGGAAACAAAAGTGAAAAAGCAAACGGCACGCAGTATTCCCAAGTACTGACTGCGCTCGACGCTGCTAACGTCGGCGATCGGACGAGAACCGGTGTTCTCAGCGTGATATCGCCGTTGCCGAGAGTGCCAGATAATAATTCGAATTTAAATTAAGTGAGACAAATTAACCTTCATCTTTTTCAAACAATAACAAAAAGAAAATATGTTTGCTTTTTTCATATCTATTGGAATTTAAAAGAGAAAAAAAAAGTGAAAAAGCTAACGGCACGCAGTGTTCCTAAGTGGTCGCCCTCCCAAGTACTGACTGCGCTCGACGCTGCTTAACTTCGGTGATCGGACGTGAACCGGTGTTTTCAGCGTGATATGGCCGTTGCCGAGAGTGCTAGTTAATAATTCGAATTTAAATTAAGTGAGACAAATTAACCTTCATCATTTTAAAACAATAACAAAAAGAAAACATGTTTGCTTTTTTCATATCTATTAAAATTTAAAAGAGGAAAAAAAAGTGAAAAAGCCAACGGCACGCAGTGTTCCTAAGTGGTCTCCCTCCCAAGTAATGACTGCGCTCAACGTTGCTTAACTTCGGTTATCTGACGAGAACCGGTGTATTCATCGTGATATGGCCGTTGCCGAGAATGCTAGTTAATAATTTGAATTTAATTAACTTTCATCTTTATAAAACAATAACAAAAAGAAGATATGTTTGCTTTTTTCATATCTGGTGGAATTTAAAAGAGGAAACAAAAGTGAAAAAGCAAACGGCACGCAGTATTCCCAAGTACTGTATGCGCTCGACGCTGCTTTACTTCGGTGATCGGACGTGAACCGGTGTTTTCAGCGTGATATGGCCGTTGCCGAGAGTGCTAGTTAATAATTCGAATTTAAATTAAGTGAGACAAATTAACCTTCATCATTTTAAAACAATAACAAAAAGAAAACATGTTTGCTTTTTTCATATCTATTAAAATTTAAAAGAGGAAAAAAAAGTGAAAAAGCCAACGGCACGCAGTGTTCCTTAGTGGTCTCCCTCCCAAGTAGTGACTGCGCTCGACGCTGCTTAACTTCGGTTATCGGACGAGAACCGGTGAATTCAGCGTGATATGGCCGTTGCCGAGAGTGCTAGTTAAGAATTTGAATTTAATTAACCTTCATCTTTATAAAACAATAACAAAAAGAAGATATGTTTGCTTTTTTCATATCTGGTGGAATTTAAAAGAGGAAACAAAAGTGAAAAAACAAGCGGCACGCAGTATTCCCAAGTACTGTATGCGCTCGACGCTGCTTAACTTCGGTGATCGGACGTGAACCGGTGTTTTCAGCGTGATATGGCCGTTGCCGAGAGTGCTAGTTAATAATTCGAATTTAAATTAAGTGAGACAAATTAACCTTCATCATTTTAAAACAATAACAAAAAGAAAACCTGTTTGCTTTTTACATATCTATTAAAATTTAAAAGAGGAAAATAAAGTGAAAACGCCAACGGCACGCAGTGTTCCTAAGTGGTCTCCCTCCCAAGTAATGACTGCGCTCGACGCTGCTTAACTTCGGTTATCGGACGAGAACCGGTGTATTCAGCGTGATATGGCCGTAGACACAGAGTTATGGGCCTGCAAAGTATAGTCTAATGCATTTCCTATGGACGGGTTGTTTGTTTACGTTTAGCTTAATTACTCGGCCCCTGTTTGTCGTAGCTCATTGTTTTTAGTATGGTTAGATGGGGGACAAATTGGACTATAACATACTCAAAGGACATCCCCGTATCTCCAGTAGAAACAGAGTTACGAGCCTGCAAAGTTTATTTTCAAAAATCAAAAGTAACCTTCTAACAATAAGTGAGACAAAAAGTAAGTTGACGACGATATTGCGGTAGCCTCAAGTTTAAAGTATCCTTGTATGGGGAGCAAAGAGTACTATAACATATCCAAAGGAGATCCCAGTATCTCTTGTAGAACAAGAGTTATGAGCCTCCAAAGTTTAGTGCAAAAATCATAAGTAACATAATAAAAATAAGTGAGACGATACCAAAGTTGACGAACATTTTGCTTAATATCTCGGCTCCTGTTTGTCGTAGCTCAATGTTTTTAGTATGGTTAGATGGGGGACAAATTGGAATAAAACATACTCAAAGGACATCCCCGTATCTCCAGTAGAAACAGAGTTACGAGCCTGCAAAGTATAGTCTAATGCATTTCCTATGGAGGGGTTGTTTGTTTACGTTTAGCTTAATTACTCGGCCCCTGTTTGTCGTAGCCCAAAGTTTTTAGTATGGTTAGATGGGAAACAAATTGGACTATAAAATATCCTAAGGACATCCCCGTATCTCAAGTAGACACAGAGAAATGGGCCTGCAAAGTATAGTCTAATGCATTTCCTATGGAGGGGTTGTTTGTTTACGTTTAGCTTAATTACTCGGCCCCTGTTTGTCGTAACCCAAAGTTTTTAGTATGGTTAGATGGGAAACAAATTGGACTATAAAATATCCTAAGGACATCCCCGTATCTCCAGTAGAAACAGAGTTACGAACCTGCAAAGTATAGTCTAACTCATTTCCTATGGAGGAGTTTGTTTGTTCACGTATTGCTTAATTACTTGACCCTGTTCTTTCGATTAAAAATAATAACATATCTTTAGTGTAGCGGTTATCGCATCCGCCTCACTCCCGGAAGGCCACAGGTTCGAAACCGCGAAGTTTTTTTTTTTTGCTTGGAACATGCAAAGACCTTTATAATTATCCGAACATTTGTGTCAAGGTCACATTATTTACATCCCCGTATCTCTGGTAGAACCAGAGTTACGAGCCTCCAGAATTTAGTCTAATATATTTCCTATGGAGGGGTTTGTTTGTTTACGATTAGCTTAATTACTCGACTACTGTTTGTCGTAGCTATATGTTTTTAGTATGGTTAGATGGGGGACAAATTGGACTATAACATACTCAAAGGACATCCCCGTATCTCCAGTAGAAACAGAGTTACGAGCCTGCAAAGTATAGTCTAATGCATTTTCTATGGAGGGGTTTGTTTGTTCACGTATTGCTTAATTACTTGACCCTGTTCTTTCGATTAAAAATAATAACAAATCTTTAGTGTAGCGGTTATCGCATCCGCCTCACTCCCGGAAGGCCAAAGGTTCGAAACCGCGAAGTTTTTTTTTTTTTGCTTGGAACATGCAAAGACCTTTATAATTATCCGAACATTTGTGTCATGGTCACATTATTTACATCCCCGTATCTCTGGTAGAACCAGAGTTACGAGCCTGCAAAGTTTATTTTCAAAAATCAAAAGTAACCTTCTAACAATAAGTGAGACAAAAAATAAGTTGACGACGATATTGAGGTAGCCTCAAGTTTAAAGTATCCTTGTATGGGGAGCAAAGAGTACTATAACATATCCAAAGGAGATCCCAGTATCTCTTGTAGAACAAGAGTTATGAGCCTCCAAAATTTAGTGCAAAAATCATAAGTAACATAATAAAAATAAGTGAGACGATACCAAAGTTGACGAACATTTTGCTTAATATCTCGGCCCTTGTTTGTCGTAGATCAATGTTTTTATTATGGTTAGATGGGGGACAATTTGGACTATAGCATATCCTAAGGACATCCCCGTATCTTTAGTAGACACAGAGTTATGGGCCTGCAAAATATAGTCTAATGCATTTCCTATGGACGGGTTGTTTGTTTACGTTTAGCTTAATTACTCGGCCCCTGTTTGTCGTAGCTCAATATTTTTAGAACGGTTAGATGGGGGACAAATTGGACTATAACATACTCAAAGGACATCCCCGTATCTCCAGTAGAAACAGAGTTACGAGCCTCCAAAGTATAGTCTATTGCATTTCCTATGGAGGGGGTTTGTTTCGTTACGTTTTGCTTAAGTACTCGGCCCCTGTTTGTCGTAGCCCAAAGTTTTTAGTATGGTTAGATGGGGGACAATTTGGACTATAGCATATCCTAAGGACATCCCCGTATCTTTAGTAGACACAGAGTTATGGGCCTGCAAAGTATAGTCTAATGCATTTCCTAAGGAGGGGTTTGTTTGTTTACGATTATCTTAATTACTCGACTACTGTTTGTCGTAGCTCAATGTTTTTAGTATGGTTAGATGGGGGACAAATTGGACTATAACATACTCAAAGGACATCCCCGTATCTCCAGTAGAAACAGAGTTACGAGCCTGCAAAGTATAGTCTAATGCATTTCCTATGGAGGGGTTGTTTGTTTACGTTTAACTTAATTACTCGGCCCCTGTTTGTCGTAGCTCATTGTTTTTAGTATGATTAGATGGGGGACAAATTGGACTATAACATACTCAAAGGACATCGCCGTATCTCCAGTAAAAACAGAGTTACGAGCCTGCAAAGTATAGTCTAATGCATTTTCTATGGAGGGGTTTGTTTGTTCACGTATTGCTTAACTTCGGTGATCGGACGTGAACCGGTGTTTTTAGCGTGATATGGCCGTTGCCGAGAGTGCTAGTTAATATTTCGAATTTAAATTAAGTGAGACAAATTAACCTTCATCATTTTAAAACAATAACAAAAAGAAAACATGTTTGCTTTTTTCATATCTATTAAAATTTAAAAGAGGAAAAAAAAGTGAAAAAGTCAACGGCACGCAGTGTTCCTAAGTGGTCTCCCACCCAAGTAGTGACTGCGCTCGACGCTGCTTAACTTCGGTTACCGGACGAGAACCGGTGTATTCAGCGTCATATGGCCGTTGCCGAGAGTGCTAGTTAAGAATTTGAATTTAATTAACTTTCATCTTTATAAAACAATAACAAAAAGAAGATATGTTTGCTTTTTTCATATCTGGTGGAATTTGAAAGAGGAAACAAAAGTGAAAAAACAAACGGCACGCAGTATTCCCAAGTACTGTATGCGCTCGACGCTGCTTAACTTCGGTGATCGGACGTGAACCGGTGTTTTCAGCGTGATATGGCCGTTACCGAGAGTGCTAGTTAATAATTCGAATTTAAATTAAGTGAGACAAATTAACCTTCATCATTTTAAAACAATAACAAAAAGAAAACCTGTTTGCTTTTTACATATCTATTAAAATTTAAAAGAGGAAAAAAAAGTGAAAAAGCCAACGGCACGCAGTGCTCCTAAGTAGTCTCCCTCCCAAGCAATGACTGCGCTCGGCGCTGCTTAACTTCGGTTATCGGACGAGAACCGGTGTATTCAGCGTGATATGGCCGTTGCCGAGAATGCTAGTTAATAATTTGAATTTAATTAACTTTCTTCTTTATAAAACAATAACAAAAAGAAGATATGTTTGCTTTTTTCATATCTGGTGGAATTTGAAAGAGGAAACAAAAGTGAAAAAGCAAACGGCACGCAGTATTCCCAAGTACTGACTGCGCTCGACGCTGCTAACGTCGGCGATCGGACGAGAACCGGTGTTCTCAGCGTGATATGGCCGTTGCCGAGAGTGCTATTTAATAATTCGGATTTAAATTAAGTGAGACAAATTAACCTTCATCATTTTAAAACAATAACAAAAAGAAAACCTGTTTGCTTTTTACATATCTATTAAAATTTAAAAGAGGAAAAAAAAGTGAAAAAGCCAACGGCACGCAGTGTTCCTAAGTGGTCTCCCTCCCAAGTAATGACTGCGCTCGACGCTGCTTAACTTCGGTTATCGGACGAGAATCGGTGTTTTCAGCGTGATATGGCCGTTGCCGAGAGTGCTAGTTAATAATTTGAATTTAATTAACTTTCATCTTTATAAAACAATAACAAAAAGAAGATAAGTTTGCTTTTTTCATATCTGGTGGAATTTGAAAGAGGAAACAAAAGTGAAAAAGCAAACGGCACGCAGTATTCCCAAGTACTGACTGCGCTCGACGCTGCTAACGTCGGCGATCGGACGAGAACCGGTGTTCTCAGCGTGATATCGCCCTTGCCGAGAGTGCCAGATAATAATTCGAATTTAAATTAAGTGAGACAAATTAACCTTCATCTTTTTCAAACAATAACAAAAAGAAAATATGTTTGCTTTTTTCATATCTATTGGAATTTAAAAGAGAAAAAAAAAGTGAAAAAGCTAACGGCACGCAGTGTTCCTAAGTGGTCGCCCTCCCAAGTACTGACTGCGCTCGACGCTGCTTAACTTCGGTGATCGGACGTGAACCGGTGTTTTCAGCGTGATATGGCCGTTGCCGAGAGTGCTAGTTAATAATTCGAATTTAAATTAAGTGAGACAAATTAACCTTCATCATTTTAAAACAATAACAAAAAGAAAACATGTTTGCTTTTTTCATATCTATTAAAATTTAAAAGAGGAAAAAAAAGTGAAAAAGCCAACGGCACGCAGTGTTCCTAAGTGGTCTCCCTCCCAAGTAATGACTGCGCTCAACGTTGCTTAACTTCGGTTATCTGACGAGAACCGGTGTATTCATCGTGATATGGCCGTTGCCGAGAATGCTAGTTAATAATTTGAATTTAATTAACTTTCATCTTTATAAAACAATAACAAAAAGAAGATATGTTTGCTTTTTTCATATCTGGTGGAATTTAAAAGAGGAAACAAAAGTGAAAAAGCAAACGGCACGCAGTATTCCCAAGTACTGTATGCGCTCGACGCTGCTTTACTTCGGTGATCGGACGTGAACCGGTGTTTTCAGCGTGATATGGCCGTTGCCGAGAGTGCTAGTTAATAATTCGAATTTAAATTAAGTGAGACAAATTAACCTTCATCATTTTAAAACAATAACAAAAAGAAAACATGTTTGCTTTTTTCATATCTATTAAAATTTAAAAGAGGAAAAAAAAGTGAAAAAGCCAACGGCACGCAGTGTTCCTTAGTGGTCTCCCTCCCAAGTAGTGACTGCGCTCGACGCTGCTTAACTTCGGTTATCGGACGAGAACCGGTGAATTCAGCGTGATATGGCCGTTGCCGAGAGTGCTAGTTAAGAATTTGAATTTAATTAACCTTCATCTTTATAAAACAATAACAAAAAGAAGATATGTTTGCTTTTTTCATATCTGGTGGAATTTAAAAGAGGAAACAAAAGTGAAAAAACAAGCGGCACGCAGTATTCCCAAGTACTGTATGCGCTCGACGCTGCTTAACTTCGGTGATCGGACGTGAACCGGTGTTTTCAGCGTGATATGGCCGTTGCCGAGAGTGCTAGTTAATAATTCGAATTTAAATTAAGTGAGACAAATTAACCTTCATCATTTTAAAACAATAACAAAAAGAAAACCTGTTTGCTTTTTACATATCTATTAAAATTTAAAAGAGGAAAATAAAGTGAAAACGCCAACGGCACGCAGTGTTCCTAAGTGGTCTCCCTCCCAAGTAATGACTGCGCTCGACGCTGCTTAACTTCGGTTATCGGACGAGAACCGGTGTATTCAGCGTGATATGGCCGTAGACACAGAGTTATGGGCCTGCAAAGTATAGTCTAATGCATTTCCTATGGACGGGTTGTTTGTTTACGTTTAGCTTAATTACTCGGCCCCTGTTTGTCGTAGCTCATTGTTTTTAGTATGGTTAGATGGGGGACAAATTGGACTATAACATACTCAAAGGACATCCCCGTATCTCCAGTAGAAACAGAGTTACGAGCCTGCAAAGTTTATTTTCAAAAATCAAAAGTAACCTTCTAACAATAAGTGAGACAAAAAGTAAGTTGACGACGATATTGCGGTAGCCTCAAGTTTAAAGTATCCTTGTATGGGGAGCAAAGAGTACTATAACATATCCAAAGGAGATCCCAGTATCTCTTGTAGAACAAGAGTTATGAGCCTCCAAAGTTTAGTGCAAAAATCATAAGTAACATAATAAAAATAAGTGAGACGATACCAAAGTTGACGAACATTTTGCTTAATATCTCGGCTCCTGTTTGTCGTAGCTCAATGTTTTTAGTATGGTTAGATGGGGGACAAATTGGAATAAAACATACTCAAAGGACATCCCCGTATCTCCAGTAGAAACAGAGTTACGAGCCTGCAAAGTATAGTCTAATGCATTTCCTATGGAGGGGTTGTTTGTTTACGTTTAGCTTAATTACTCGGCCCCTGTTTGTCGTAGCCCAAAGTTTTTAGTATGGTTAGATGGGAAACAAATTGGACTATAAAATATCCTAAGGACATCCCCGTATCTCAAGTAGACACAGAGAAATGGGCCTGCAAAGTATAGTCTAATGCATTTCCTATGGAGGGGTTGTTTGTTTACGTTTAGCTTAATTACTCGGCCCCTGTTTGTCGTAACCCAAAGTTTTTAGTATGGTTAGATGGGAAACAAATTGGACTATAAAATATCCTAAGGACATCCCCGTATCTCCAGTAGAAACAGAGTTACGAACCTGCAAAGTATAGTCTAACTCATTTCCTATGGAGGAGTTTGTTTGTTCACGTATTGCTTAATTACTTGACCCTGTTCTTTCGATTAAAAATAATAACATATCTTTAGTGTAGCGGTTATCGCATCCGCCTCACTCCCGGAAGGCCACAGGTTCGAAACCGCGAAGTTTTTTTTTTTTGCTTGGAACATGCAAAGACCTTTATAATTATCCGAACATTTGTGTCAAGGTCACATTATTTACATCCCCGTATCTCTGGTAGAACCAGAGTTACGAGCCTCCAGAATTTAGTCTAATATATTTCCTATGGAGGGGTTTGTTTGTTTACGATTAGCTTAATTACTCGACTACTGTTTGTCGTAGCTATATGTTTTTAGTATGGTTAGATGGGGGACAAATTGGACTATAACATACTCAAAGGACATCCCCGTATCTCCAGTAGAAACAGAGTTACGAGCCTGCAAAGTATAGTCTAATGCATTTTCTATGGAGGGGTTTGTTTGTTCACGTATTGCTTAATTACTTGACCCTGTTCTTTCGATTAAAAATAATAACAAATCTTTAGTGTAGCGGTTATCGCATCCGCCTCACTCCCGGAAGGCCAAAGGTTCGAAACCGCGAAGTTTTTTTTTTTTTGCTTGGAACATGCAAAGACCTTTATAATTATCCGAACATTTGTGTCATGGTCACATTATTTACATCCCCGTATCTCTGGTAGAACCAGAGTTACGAGCCTGCAAAGTTTATTTTCAAAAATCAAAAGTAACCTTCTAACAATAAGTGAGACAAAAAATAAGTTGACGACGATATTGAGGTAGCCTCAAGTTTAAAGTATCCTTGTATGGGGAGCAAAGAGTACTATAACATATCCAAAGGAGATCCCAGTATCTCTTGTAGAACAAGAGTTATGAGCCTCCAAAATTTAGTGCAAAAATCATAAGTAACATAATAAAAATAAGTGAGACGATACCAAAGTTGACGAACATTTTGCTTAATATCTCGGCCCTTGTTTGTCGTAGATCAATGTTTTTATTATGGTTAGATGGGGGACAATTTGGACTATAGCATATCCTAAGGACATCCCCGTATCTTTAGTAGACACAGAGTTATGGGCCTGCAAAATATAGTCTAATGCATTTCCTATGGACGGGTTGTTTGTTTACGTTTAGCTTAATTACTCGGCCCCTGTTTGTCGTAGCTCAATATTTTTAGAATGGTTAGATGGGGGACAAATTGGACTATAACATACTCAAAGGACATCCCCGTATCTCCAGTAGAAACAGAGTTACGAGCCTCCAAAGTATAGTCTATTGCATTTCCTATGGAGGGGGTTTGTTTCGTTACGTTTTGCTTAAGTACTCGGCCCCTGTTTGTCGTAGCCCAAAGTTTTTAGTATGGTTAGATGGGGGACAATTTGGACTATAGCATATCCTAAGGACATCCCCGTATCTTTAGTAGACACAGAGTTATGGGCCTGCAAAGTATAGTCTAATGCATTTCCTAAGGAGGGGTTTGTTTGTTTACGATTAGCTTAATTACTCGACTACTGTTTGTCGTAGCTCAATGTTTTTAGTATGGTTAGATGGGGGACAAATTGGACTATAACATACTCAAAGGACATCCCCGTATCTCCAGTAGAAACCGAGTTACGAGCCTGCAAAGTATAGTCTAATGCATTTTCTATGGAGGGGTTTGTTTGTTCACGTATTGCTTAATTACTTGACCCTGTTCCTTCGATAAAAAATAATAACATATCTTTAGTGTAGCGGTTATCGCATCCGCCTCATTCCCGGAAGGCCACAGGTTCGAAACCGCGAAGTTTTTTTTTTTGCTTGGAACATGCAAAGACCTTTATAATTATCCGAACATTTGTGTCAAGGTCACATTATTTACATCCCTGTATCTCTGGTAGAACCAGAGTTACGAGCCTCCAGAATTTAGTCTAATATATTTCCTATGGAGGGGTTTGTTTGTTTACGATTAGCTTAATTACTCGACTACTGTTTGTCGTAGCCCTAATTCTTAGTATGGCTAGATGGGGGACAATTTGGACTATAACATATCCTAAGGACATCCCCGTATCTTTAGTAGACACAGAGTTATGGGCCTGCAAAATATAGTCTAATGCATTTCCTATAGACGGGTTGTTTGTTTACGTTTAGCTTAATTACTCGGCCCCTGTTTGTCGTAGCTCAATGTTTTTAGTATGGTTAGATGGGGGACAAATTGGACTATAACATATCCTAAGGACATCCCGGTATCTCTAGTAGACACAGAGTTATGGGCCTGCAAAGTATAGCCTAATGCATTTTCTATGGAGGGGTTTGTTTGTTCACGTATTGCTTAATTTCTTGACCCTGTTCTTTCGATTAAAAATAATAACATATCTTTAGTGTAGCGGTTATCGCATCCGCCTCACTCCCGGAAGGCCACAAGTTCGAAACCGCGAAGTTTTTTTTTTTGCTTGGAACATGCAAAGACCTTTATAATTATCCGAACATTTGTGTCAAGATCACATTATTTACATCCCCGTATCTCTGGTAGAACCAGAGTTACGAGCCTGCAAACTTTATTTTCAAAATTCAAAAGTAACCTTCTAACAATAAGTGAGACAAAAAATAAGTTGACGACGATATTGAGGTAGCCTCAAGTTTAAAGTATCCTTGTATGGGGAGCAAAGAGTACTATAACATATCCAAAGGAGATCCCAGTATCTCTTGTAGAACAAGAGTTATGAGCCTCCAAAGTTTAGTGCAAAAATCATAAGTAACATAATAAAAATAAGTGAGACGATACCAAAGTTGACGAACATTTTGCTTAACATCTCGGCCCCTGTTTGTCGTAGCTCATTGTTTTTAGTATGGTTAGATGGGGGACAATTTGGACTATAACATATCCTAAGGACATCCCCGTATCTCTAGTAGACACAGAGTTATGGGCCTGCAAAGTATAGTCTAATGCATTTCCTAAGGAGGGGTTTGTTTGTTTACGATTAGCTTAATTACTCGACTACTGTTTGTCGTAGCTCATTGTTTTTAGTATGGTTAGATGGGGGACAATTTGGACTATAACATATCCTAAGGACATCCCCGTATCTCTAGTAGACACAGAGTTATGGGCCTGCAAAATATAGTCTAATGCATTTCCTATGGACGGGTTGTTTGTTTACGTTTAGCTTAATTACTCGGCCCCTGTTTGTCGTAGCTCAATGTTTTTAGTATGGTTAGATGAGGGACAAATTGGACTATAACATACTCAAAGGACATGCCCGTATCTCCAGTAGAAACAGAGTTACGAGCCTGCAAAATATAGTCTAATGCATTTTCTATGGAGGGGTTTGTTTTTTCACGTATTGCTTAATTACTTGACCCTGTTCTTTCGATTAAAAATAATAACATATCTTTAGTGTAGCGGTTATCGCATCCGCCTCACTCCCGGAAGGCAACAGGTTCGAAACCGCGAAGTTTTTTTTTATAATTATCCGAACATTTGTGTCAAGGTCACATTATTTACATCCCCGTATCTCTGGTAGAACCAGAGTTACGAGCCTCCAGAATTTAGTCTAATGTATTTCCTATGGAGGGGTTTGTTTGTTTACGATTAGCTTAATTACTCGACTACTGTTTGTCGTAGCTCAATGTTTTTAGTATGGTTAGATGGGGGACAAATTGGACTATAACATACTCAAAGGACATCCCCGTATCTCCAGTAGAAACCGAGTTACGAGCCTGCAAAGTATAGTCTAATGCATTTTCTATGGAGGGGTTTGTTTGTTCACGTATTGCATAATTACTTGACCCTGTTCTTTCGATTAAAAATAATAACATATCTTTAGTGTAGCGGTTATCCCATCCGCCTCACTCTCGGAAGGCCACAGGTTCGAAACCACGAAGTTTTTTTTTTTTTGCTTGGAACATGCAAAGACCTATATAATTATCCGAACATTTGTGTCAAGGTCACATTATTTACATACCCGTATCTCTGGTAGAACCAGAGTTACGAGCCTCCTGAATTTAGTCCAATGTATTTCCTATGGAGGGGTTTGTTTGTTTACGATTAGCTTAATTACTCGACTACTGTTTGTCGTAGCCCTAATTCTTACTATGGCTAGATGGGGGACAAATTGGTCTATAACATACTCAAAGGACATCCCCGTATCTCCAGTAGAAACAGAGTTACGAGCCTGCAAAGTATATTTTCAAAAATCAAAAGTAACCTTCTCACAATAAGTGAGACAAAAAGTAAGTTGACGACGATATTGAGGTAGCCTCAAGTTTAAAGTATCCTTGTATGGGGAGCAAAGAGTACTATAACATATCCAAAGGAGATCCAAGTATCTCTTGTAGAACAAGAGTTATGATCCTCCAAAGTTTAGTGCAAAAATCATAAGTAACATAATAAAAATAAGTGAGACGATAGCAAAGTTGACGAACATTTTGCTTAATATCTCGGCCCTTGTTTGTCGTAGCTCAATGTTTTTAGTATGGTTAGATGGGGGACAATTTGGACTATATCATATCCTAAGGACATCTCCGTATCTCTTGTAGACACAGAGTTATGGGCCTGCAAAGTATAGTCTAATGCATTTCCTATGGACGGGTTGTTTGTTTACGTTTAGCTTAATTACTCGGCCCCTGTTTGTCGTAGCTCAATGTTTTTAGTATGGTTAGATGGGGGACAAATTGGACTATAAAATACTCAAAGGACATCCCCGTATCTCCAGTAGAAACAGAGTTACGAGCCTGCAAAGTATAGTCTAACTCATTTCCTATGGAGGGGGTTTGTTTCTTTACGTTTTGCTTAAGTACTCGGCCCCTGTTTGTCGTAGCCCAAAGTTTTTAATATGGTTAGATGAAGGACAAATTGGACTATAACATATCCTAAGGACATCCCGGTATCTCTAGTAGACACAGAGTTATGGGCCTGCAAAGTATAGCCTAATGCATTTTCTATGGAGGGGTTTGTTTGTTCACGTATTGCTTAATTTCTTGACCCTGTTCTTTCGATTAAAAATAATAACATATCTTTAGTGTAGCGGTTATCGCATCCGCCTCACTCCCGGAAGGCCACAGGTTCGAAACCGCGAAGTTTTTTTTTTTGCTTGGAACATGCAAAGACCTTTATAATTATCCGAACATTTGTGTCAAGATCACATTATTTACATCCCCGTATCTCTGGTAGAACCAGAGTTACGAGCCTGCAAACTTTATTTTCAAAATTCAAAAGTAACCTTCTAACAATAAGTGAGACAAAAAATAAGTTGACGACGATATTGAGGTAGCCTCAAGTTTAAAGTATCCTTGTATGGGGAGCAAAGAGTACTATAACATATCCAAAGGAGATCCCAGTATCTCTTGTAGAACAAGAGTTATGAGCCTCCAAAGTTTAGTGCAAAAATCATAAGTAACATAATAAAAATAAGTGAGACGATACCAAAGTTGACGAACATTTTGCTTAACATCTCGGCCCCTGTTTGTCGTAGCTCATTGTTTTTAGTATGGTTAGATGGGGGACAATTTGGACTATAACATATCCTAAGGACATCCCCGTATCTCTAGTAGACACAGAGTTATGGGCCTGCAAAGTATAGTCTAATGCATTTCCTAAGGAGGGGTTTGTTTGTTTACGATTAGCTTAATTACTCGACTACTGTTTGTCGTAGCTCAATGTTTTTAGTATGGTTAGATGGGGGACAAATTGGACTATAACATACTCAAAGGACATCCCCGTATCTCCAGTAGAAACCGAGTTACGAGCCTGCAAAGTATAGTCTAATGCATTTTCTATGGAGGGGTTTGTTTGTTCACGTATTGCTTAATTACTTGAACCTGTTCCTTCGATAAAAAATAATAACATATCTTTAGTGTAGCGGTTATCGCATCCGCCTCATTCCCGGAAGGCCACAGGTTCGAAACCGCGAAGTTTTTTTTTTTGCTTGGAACATGCAAAGACCTTTATAATTATCCGAACATTTGTGTCAAGGTCACATTATTTACATCCCTGTATCTCTGGTAGAACCAGAGTTACGAGCCTCCAGAATTTAGTCTAATATATTTCCTATGGAGGGGTTTGTTTGTTTACGATTAGCTTAATTACTCGACTACTGTTTGTCGTAGCCCTAATTCTTAGTATGGCTAGATGGGGGCCAATTTGGACTATAACATATCCTAAGGACATCCCCGTATCTTTAGTAGACACAGAGTTATGGGCCTGCAAAATATAGTCTAATGCATTTCCTATAGACGGGTTGTTTGTTTACGTTTAGCTTAATTACTCGGCCCCTGTTTGTCGTAGCTCAATGTTTTTAGTATGGTTAGATGGGGGACAAATTGGACTATAACATATCCTAAGGACATCCCGGTATCTCTAGTAGACACAGAGTTATGGGCCTGCAAAGTATAGCCTAATGCATTTTCTATGGAGGGGTTTGTTTGTTCACGTATTGCTTAATTTCTTGACCCTGTTCTTTCGATTAAAAATAATAACATATCTTTAGTGTAGCGGTTATCGCATCCGCCTCACTCCCGGAAGGCCACAAGTTCGAAACCGCGAAGTTTTTTTTTTTGCTTGGAACATGCAAAGACCTTTATAATTATCCGAACATTTGTGTCAAGATCACATTATTTACATCCCCGTATCTCTGGTAGAACCAGAGTTACGAGCCTGCAAACTTTATTTTCAAAATTCAAAAGTAACCTTCTAACAATAAGTGAGACAAAAAATAAGTTGACGACGATATTGAGGTAGCCTCAAGTTTAAAGTATCCTTGTATGGGGAGCAAAGAGTACTATAACATATCCAAAGGAGATCCCAGTATCTCTTGTAGAACAAGAGTTATGAGCCTCCAAAGTTTAGTGCAAAAATCATAAGTAACATAATAAAAATAAGTGAGACGATACCAAAGTTGACGAACATTTTGCTTAACATCTCGGCCCCTGTTTGTCGTAGCTCATTGTTTTTAGTATGGTTAGATGGGGGACAATTTGGACTATAACATATCCTAAGGACATCCCCGTATCTCTAGTAGACACAGAGTTATGGGCCTGCAAAATATAGTCTAATGCATTTCCTATGGACGGGTTGTTTGTTTACGTTTAGCTTAATTACTCGGCCCCTGTTTGTCGTAGCTCAATGTTTTTAGTATGGTTAGATGAGGGACAAATTGGACTATAACATACTCAAAGGACATGCCCGTATCTCCAGTAGAAACAGAGTTACGAGCCTGCAAAATATAGTCTAATGCATTTTCTATGGAGGGGTTTGTTTTTTCACGTATTGCTTAATTACTTGACCCTGTTCTTTCGATTAAAAATAATAACATATCTTTAGTGTAGCGGTTATCGCATCCGCCTCACTCCCGGAAGGCAACAGGTTCGAAACCGCGAAGTTTTTTTTTATAATTATCCGAACATTTGTGTCAAGGTCACATTATTTACATCCCCGTATCTCTGGTAGAACCAGAGTTACGAGCCTCCAGAATTTAGTCTAATGTATTTCCTATGGAGGGGTTTGTTTGTTTACGATTAGCTTAATTACTCGACTACTGTTTGTCGTAGCTCAATGTTTTTAGTATGGTTAGATGGGGGACAAATTGGACTATAACATACTCAAAGGACATCCCCGTATCTCCAGTAGAAACCGAGTTACGAGCCTGCAAAGTATAGTCTAATGCATTTTCTATGGAGGGGTTTGTTTGTTCACGTATTGCATAATTACTTGACCCTGTTCTTTCGATTAAAAATAATAACATATCTTTAGTGTAGCGGTTATCCCATCCGCCTCACTCTCGGAAGGCCACAGGTTCGAAACCACGAAGTTTTTTTTTTTTTGCTTGGAACATGCAAAGACCTATATAATTATCCGAACATTTGTGTCAAGGTCACATTATTTACATACCCGTATCTCTGGTAGAACCAGAGTTACGAGCCTCCTGAATTTAGTCCAATGTATTTCCTATGGAGGGGTTTGTTTGTTTACGATTAGCTTAATTACTCGACTACTGTTTGTCGTAGCCCTAATTCTTACTATGGCTAGATGGGGGACAAATTGGTCTATAACATACTCAAAGGACATCCCCGTATCTCCAGTAGAAACAGAGTTACGAGCCTGCAAAGTATATTTTCAAAAATCAAAAGTAACCTTCTCACAATAAGTGAGACAAAAAGTAAGTTGACGACGATATTGAGGTAGCCTCAAGTTTAAAGTATCCTTGTATGGGGAGCAAAGAGTACTATAACATATCCAAAGGAGATCCAAGTATCTCTTGTAGAACAAGAGTTATGATCCTCCAAAGTTTAGTGCAAAAATCATAAGTAACATAATAAAAATAAGTGAGACGATAGCAAAGTTGACGAACATTTTGCTTAATATCTCGGCCCTTGTTTGTCGTAGCTCAATGTTTTTAGTATGGTTAGATGGGGGACAATTTGGACTATATCATATCCTAAGGACATCTCCGTATCTCTTGTAGACACAGAGTTATGGGCCTGCAAAGTATAGTCTAATGCATTTCCTATGGACGGGTTGTTTGTTTACGTTTAGCTTAATTACTCGGCCCCTGTTTGTCGTAGCTCAATGTTTTTAGTATGGTTAGATGGGGGACAAATTGGACTATAAAATACTCAAAGGACATCCCCGTATCTCCAGTAGAAACAGAGTTACGAGCCTGCAAAGTATAGTCTAACTCATTTCCTATGGAGGGGGTTTGTTTCTTTACGTTTTGCTTAAGTACTCGGCCCCTGTTTGTCGTAGCCCAAAGTTTTTAATATGGTTAGATGAAGGACAAATTGGACTATAACATATCCTAAGGACATCCCGGTATCTCTAGTAGACACAGAGTTATGGGCCTGCAAAGTATAGCCTAATGCATTTTCTATGGAGGGGTTTGTTTGTTCACGTATTGCTTAATTTCTTGACCCTGTTCTTTCGATTAAAAATAATAACATATCTTTAGTGTAGCGGTTATCGCATCCGCCTCACTCCCGGAAGGCCACAGGTTCGAAACCGCGAAGTTTTTTTTTTTGCTTGGAACATGCAAAGACCTTTATAATTATCCGAACATTTGTGTCAAGATCACATTATTTACATCCCCGTATCTCTGGTAGAACCAGAGTTACGAGCCTGCAAACTTTATTTTCAAAATTCAAAAGTAACCTTCTAACAATAAGTGAGACAAAAAATAAGTTGACGACGATATTGAGGTAGCCTCAAGTTTAAAGTATCCTTGTATGGGGAGCAAAGAGTACTATAACATATCCAAAGGAGATCCCAGTATCTCTTGTAGAACAAGAGTTATGAGCCTCCAAAGTTTAGTGCAAAAATCATAAGTAACATAATAAAAATAAGTGAGACGATACCAAAGTTGACGAACATTTTGCTTAACATCTCGGCCCCTGTTTGTCGTAGCTCATTGTTTTTAGTATGGTTAGATGGGGGACAATTTGGACTATAACATATCCTAAGGACATCCCCGTATCTCTAGTAGACACAGAGTTATGGGCCTGCAAAATATAGTCTAATGCATTTCCTATGGACGGGTTGTTTGTTTACGTTTAGCTTAATTACTCGGCCCCTGTTTGTCGTAGCTCAATGTTTTTAGTATGGTTAGATGAGGGACAAATTGGACTATAACATACTCAAAGGACATGCCCGTATCTCCAGTAGAAACAGAGTTACGAGCCTGCAAAATATAGTCTAATGCATTTTCTATGGAGGGGTTTGTTTTTTCACGTATTGCTTAATTACTTGACCCTGTTCTTTCGATTAAAAATAATAACATATCTTTAGTGTAGCGGTTATCGCATCCGCCTCACTCCCGGAAGGCAACAGGTTCGAAACCGCGAAGTTTTTTTTTATAATTATCCGAACATTTGTGTCAAGGTCACATTATTTACATCCCCGTATCTCTGGTAGAACCAGAGTTACGAGCCTCCAGAATTTAGTCTAATGTATTTCCTATGGAGGGGTTTGTTTGTTTACGATTAGCTTAATTACTCGACTACTGTTTGTCGTAGCTCAATGTTTTTAGTATGGTTAGATGGGGGACAAATTGGACTATAACATACTCAAAGGACATCCCCGTATCTCCAGTAGAAACCGAGTAACGAGCCTGCAAAGTATAGTCTAATGCATTTTCTATGGAGGGGTTTGTTTGTTCACGTATTGCATAATTACTTGACCCTGTTCTTTCGATTAAAAATAATAACATATCTTTAGTGTAGCGGTTATCCCATCCGCCTCACTCTCGGAAGGCCACAGGTTCGAAACCACGAAGTTTTTTTTTTTTTTGCTTGGAACATGCAAAGACCTTTATAATTATCCGAACATTTGTGTCAAGGTCACATTATTTACATCCCCGTATCTCTGGTAGAACCAGAGTTACGAGCCTCCTGAATTTAGTCCAATGTATTTCCTATGGAGGGGTTTGTTTGTTTACGATTAGCTTAATTACTCGACTACTGTTTGTCGTAGCCCTAATTCTTACTATGGCAAGATGGGGGACAAATTGGTCTATAACATACTCAAAGGACATCCCCGTATCTCCAGTAGAAACAGAGTTACGAGCCTGCAAAGTATATTTTCAAAAATCAAAAGTAACCTTCTAACAATAAGTGAGACAAAAAGTAAGTTGACGACGATATTGAGGTAGCCTCAAGTTTAAAGTATCCTTGTATGGGGAGCAAAGAGTACTATAACATATCCAAAGGAGATCCAAGTATCTCTTGTAGAACAAGAGTTATGAGCCTCCAAAGTTTAGTGCAAAAATCATAAGTAACATAATAAAAATAAGTGAGACGATACCAAAGTTGACGAACATTTTGCTTAATATCTCGGCCCTTGTTTGTCGTAGCTCAATGTTTTTAGTATGGTTAGATGGGGGACAATTTGGACTATATCATATCCTAAGGACATCCCCGTATCTCTTGTAGACACAGAGTTATGGGCCTGCAAAGTATAGTCTAATGCATTTCCTATGGACGGGTTGTTTGTTTACGTTTAGCTTAATTACTCGGCCCCTGTTTGTCGTAGCTCAATGTTTTTAGTATGGTTAGATGGGGGACAAATTGGACTATAAAATACTCAAAGGACATCCCCGTATCTCCAGTAGAAACAGAGTTACGAGCCTGCAAAGTATAGTCTAACTCATTTCCTATGGAGGGGGTTTGTTTCTTTACGTTTTGCTTAAGTACTCGGCCCCTGTTTGTCGTAGCCCAAAGTTTTTAATATGGTTAGATGAAGGACAAATTGGACTATAACATATCCTAAGGACATCCCGGTATCTCTAGTAGACACAGAGTTATGGGCCTGCAAAGTATAGCCTTATGCATTTTCTATGGAGGGGTTTGTTTGTTCACGTATTGCTTAATTTCTTGACCCTGTTCTTTCGATTAAAAATAATAACATATCTTTAGTGTAGCGGTTATCGCATCCGCCTCACTCCCGGAAGGCCACAGGTTCGAAACCGCGAAGTTTTTTTTTTTTGCTTGGAACATGCAAAGACCTTTATAATTATCCGAACATTTGTGTCAAGATCACATTATTTACATCCCCGTATCTCTGGTAGAACCAGAGTTACGAGCCTGCAAACTTTATTTTCAAAATTCAAAAGAAACCTTCTAACAATAAGTGAGACAAAAAATAAGTTGACGACGATATTGAGGTAGCCTCAAGTTTAAAGTATCCTTGTATGGGGAGCAAAGAGTACTATAACATATCCAAAGGAGATCCCAGTATCTCTTGTAGAACAAGAGTTATGAGCCTCCAAAGTTTAGTGCAAAAATCATAAGTAACATAATAAAAATAAGTGAGACGATACCAAAGTTGACGAACATTTTGCTTAATATCTCGGCCCTTGTTTGTCGTAGCTCAATGTTTTTAGTATGGTTAGATGGGGGACAATTTGGACTATATCATATCCTAAGGACATCCCCGTATCTCTTGTAGACACAGAGTTATGGGCCTGCAAAGTATAGTCTAATGCATTTCCTATGGACGGGTTGTTTGTTTACGTTTAGCTTAATTACTCGGCCCCTGTTTGTCGTAGCTCAATGTTTTTAGTATGGTTAGATGAAGGACAAATTGGACTATAACATATCCTAAGGACATCACGGTATCTCTAGTAGACACAGAGCTATGGGCCTGCAAAGTATAGTCTAATGCATTTTCTATGGAGGGGTTTGTTTGTTCACGTATTGCTTAATTTCTTGACCCTGTTCTTTCGATTAAAAATAATAACATATCTTTAGTGTAGCGGTTATCGCATCCGCCTCACTCCCGGAAGGCCACAGGTTCGAAACCGCGAAGTTTTTTTTTTTGCTTGGAACATGCAAAGACCTTTATAATTATCCGAACATTTGTGTCAAGATCACATTATTTACATCCCCGTATCTCTGGTAGAACCAGAGTTACGAGCCTGCAAACTTTATTTTCAAAATTCAAAAGTAACCTTCTAACAATAAGTGAGACAAAAAATAAGTTGACGACGATATTGAGGTAGCCTCAAGTTTAAAGTATCCTTTTATGGGGAGCAAAGAGTACTATAACATATCCAAAGGAGATCCCAGTATCTCTTGTAGAACAAGAGTTATGAGCCTCCAAAGTTTAGTGCAAAAATCATAAGTAACATAATAAAAATAAGTGAGACGATACCAAAGTTGACGAACATTTTGCTTAATATCTCGGCCCTTGTTTGTCGTAGCTCAATGTTTTTAGTATGGTTAGATGGGGGACAATTTGGACTATATCATATCCTAAGGACATCCCCGTATCTCTTGTAGACACAGAGTTATGGGCCTGCAAAGTATAGTCTAATGCATTTCCTATGGACGGGTTGTTTGTTTACGTTTAGCTTAATTACTCGGCCCCTGTTTGTCGTAGCTCAATGTTTTTAGTATGGTTAGATGAAGGACAAATTGGACTATAACATATCCTAAGGACATCACGGTATCTCTAGTAGACACAGAGCTATGGGCCTGCAAAGTATAGTCTAATGCATTTTCTATGGAGGGGTTTGTTTGTTCACGTATTGCTTAATTTCTTGACCCTGTTCTTTCGATTAAAAATAATAACATATCTTTAGTGTAGCGGTTATCGCATCCGCCTCACTCCCGGAAGGCCACAGGTTCGAAACCGCGAAGTTTTTTTTTTTGCTTGGAACATGCAAAGACCTTTATAATTATCCGAACATTTGTGTCAAGATCACATTATTTACATCCCCGTATCTCTGGTAGAACCAGAGTTACGAGCCTGCAAACTTTATTTTCAAAATTCAAAAGTAACCTTCTAACAATAAGTGAGACAAAAAATAAGTTGACGACGATATTGAGGTAGCCTCAAGTTTAAAGTATCCTTTTATGGGGAGCAAAGAGTACTATAACATATCCAAAGGAGATCCCAGTATCTCTTGTAGAACAAGAGTTATGAGCCTCCAAAGTTTAGTGCAAAAATCATAAGTAACATAATAAAAATAAGTGAGACGATACCAAAGTTGACGAACATTTTGCTTAATATCTCGGCCCTTGTTTGTCGTAGCTCAATGTTTTTAGTATGGTTAGATGGGGGACAATTTGGACTATATCATATCCTAAGGACATCCCCGTATCTCTTGTAGACACAGAGTTATGGGCCTGCAAAGTATAGTCTAATGCATTTCCTATGGACGGGTTGTTTGTTTACGTTTAGCTTAATTACTCGGCCCCTGTTTGTCGTAGCTCAATGTTTTTAGTATGGTTAGATGAAGGACAAATTGGACTATAACATATCCTAAGGACATCACGGTATCTCTAGTAGACACAGAGCTATGGGCCTGCAAAGTATAGTCTAATGCATTTTCTATGGAGGGGTTTGTTTGTTCACGTATTGCTTAATTTCTTGACCCTGTTCTTTCGATTAAAAATAATAACATATCTTTAGTGTAGCGGTTATCGCATCCGCCTCACTCCCGGAAGGCCACAGGTTCGAAACCGCGAAGTTTTTTTTTTTGCTTGGAACATGCAAAGACCTTTATAATTATCCGAACATTTGTGTCAAGATCACATTATTTACATCCCCGTATCTCTGGTAGAACCAGAGTTACGAGCCTGCAAACTTTATTTTCAAAATTCAAAAGTAACCTTCTAACAATAAGTGAGACAAAAAATAAGTTGACGACGATATTGAGGTAGCCTCAAGTTTAAAGTATCCTTTTATGGGGAGCAAAGAGTACTATAACATATCCAAAGGAGATCCCAGTATCTCTTGTAGAACAAGAGTTATGAGCCTCCAAAGTTTAGTGCAAAAATCATAAGTAACATAATAAAAATAAGTGAGACGATACCAAAGTTGACGAACATTTTGCTTAATATCTCGGCCCTTGTTTGTCGTAGCTCAATGTTTTTAGTATGGTTAGATGGGGGACAATTTGGACTATATCATATCCTAAGGACATCCCCGTATCTCTTGTAGACACAGAGTTATGGGCCTGCAAAGTATAGTCTAATGCATTTCCTATGGACGGGTTGTTTGTTTACGTTTAGCTTAATTACTCGGCCCCTGTTTGTCGTAGCTCAATGTTTTTAGTATGGTTAGATGAAGGACAAATTGGACTATAACATATCCTAAGGACATCACGGTATCTCTAGTAGACACAGAGCTATGGGCCTGCAAAGTATAGTCTAATGCATTTTCTATGGAGGGGTTTGTTTGTTCACGTATTGCTTAATTACTTGACCCTGTTCTTTCGATTAAAAATAATAACATATCTTTAGTGTAGCGGTTATCGCATCCGCCTCACTCCCGGAAGGCCACAGTTTCGAAACCGCGAAGTTTTTTTTTTGCTTGGAACATGCAAAGACCTTTATAATTATCCGAACATTTGTGTCAAGGTCACATTATTTACATCCCCGTATCTCTGGTAGAACCAGAGTTACGAGCCTCCTGAATTTAGTCCAATGTATTTCCTATGGAGGGGTTTGTTTGTTTACGATTAGCTTAATTACTCGACTACTGTTTGTCGTAGCCCTAATTCTTACTATGGCAAGATGGGGGACAAATTGGTCTATAACATACTCAAAGGACATCCCCGTATCTCCAGTAGAAACAGAGTTACGAGCCTGCAAAGTATATTTTCAAAAATCAAAAGTAACCTTCTAACAATAAGTGAGACAAAAAGTAAGTTGACGACGATATTGAGGTAGCCTCAAGTTTAAAGTATCCTTGTATGGGGAGCAAAGAGTACTATAACATATCCAAAGGAGATCCAAGTATCTCTTGTAGAACAAGAGTTATGAGCCTCCAAAGTTTAGTGCAAAAATCATAAGTAACATAATAAAAATAAGTGAGACGATACCAAAGTTGACGAACATTTTGCTTAATATCTCGGCCCTTGTTTGTCGTAGCTCAATGTTTTTAGTATGGTTAGATGGGGGACAATTTGGACTATATCATATCGTAAGGACATCCCCGTATCTCTTGTAGACACAGAGTTATGGGCCTGCAAAGTATAGTCTAATGCATTTCCTATGGACGGGTTGTTTGTTTACGTTTAGCTTAATTACTCGGCCCCTGTTTGTCGTAGCTCAATGTTTTTAGTATGGTTAGATGGGGGACAAATTGGACTATAAAATACTCAAAGGACATCCCCGTATCTCCAGTAGAAACAGAGTTACGAGCCTGCAAAGTATAGTCTAACTCATTTCCTATGGAGGGGGTTTGTTTCATTACGTTTTGCTTAAGTACTCGGCCCCTGTTTGTCGTAGCCCAAAGTTTTTAATATGGTTAGATGAAGGACAAATTGGACTATAACATATCCTAAGGACATCCCGGTATCTCTAGTAGACACAGAGTTATGGGCCTGCAAAGTATAGCCTTATGCATTTTCTATGGAGGGGTTTGTTTGTTCACGTATTGCTTAATTTCTTGACCCTGTTCTTTCGATTAAAAATAATAACATATCTTTAGTGTAGCGGTTATCGCATCCGCCTCACTCCCGGAAGGCCACAGGTTCGAAACCGCGAAGTTTTTTTTTTTGCTTGGAACATGCAAAGACCTTTATAATTATCCGAACATTTGTGTCAAGATCACATTATTTACATCCCCGTATCTCTGGTAGAACCAGAGTTACGAGCCTGCAAACTTTATTTTCAAAATTCAAAAGTAACCTTCTAACAATAAGTGAGACAAAAAATAAGTTGACGACGATATTGAGGTAGCCTCAAGTTTAAAGTATCCTTGTATGGGGAGCAAAGAGTACTATAACATATCCAAAGGAGATCCCAGTATCTCTTGTAGAACAAGAGTTATGAGCCTCCAAAGTTTAGTGCAAAAATCATAAGTAACATAATAAAAATAAGTGAGACGATACCAAAGTTGACGAACATTTTGCTTAATATCTCGGCCCTTGTTTGTCGTAGCTCAATGTTTTTAGTATGGTTAGATGGGGGACAATTTGGACTATATCATATCCTAAGGACATCCCCGTATCTCTTGTAGACACAGAGTTATGGGCCTGCAAAGTATAGTCTAATGCATTTCCTATGGACGGGTTGTTTGTTTACGTTTAGCTTAATTACTCGGCCCCTGTTTGTCGTAGCTCAATGTTTTTAGTATGGTTAGATGAAGGACAAATTGGACTATAACATATCCTAAGGACATCACGGTATCTCTAGTAGACACAGAGCTATGGGCCTGCAAAGTATAGTCTAATGCATTTTCTATGGAGGGGTTTGTTTGTTCACGTATTGCTTAATTACTTGACCCTGTTCTTTCGATTAAAAATAATAACATATCTTTAGTGTAGCGGTTATCGCATCCGCCTCACTCCCGGAAGGCCACAGGTTCGAAACCGCGAAGTTTTTTTTTTGCTTGGAACATGCAAAGACCTTTATAATTATCCGAACATTTGTGTCAAGGTCACATTATTTACATCCCTATGGAACGCCGTTTCGGCCAAAAATGTTGTCAGAGGTAGCTTGCAATCGTGACGCTCTCTTCTACCCGAGACAAGCGAGGGAGGTTTGTCTTGAGGTAGAGCGTTGACTTCGGGAGAGAAAGGAGCATAATTTCTGGCAGGAAAGTCTATACTAGGCATGAAGGTCTGTACGTGGCGGGAAGGTCTGTACGTGGCGGGAAGGTCTATACGTGGCGGGAAGGTCTATACGTGGCGGGAAGGTCTATACATGGCTGGAAGTTGTATACGTGGCGGGAAGGTCTATACGTGGCGGGAAGTTTTATACGTGGCGGGAAGGTCTATACGTGGCGGCAAGGTCTATACGTGGCGGGAAGTTGTATACGTGGCGGGAAGTTGTATACGTGGCGGGAAGGTCTATACGTGGCGGCAAGGTCTATACGTGGCGGGAAGGTCTGTACGTGGCGGGAAGGTCTGTACGTGGCGGGAAGGTCTGTACGTGGCGGGAAGGTCTGTACGTGGCGGGAAGTTGTATACGTGGCGGGAAGTTGTATACGTGGCGGGAAGTTGTATACGTGGCGGGAAGGTCTATACGTGGCGGCAAGGTCTATACGTGGCGGGAAGGTCTGTACGTGGCGGGAAGGTCTGTACGTGGCGGGAAGGTCTGTACGTGGCGGGAAGGTCTGTACGTGGCGGGAAGTTGTATACGTGGCGGGAAGTTGTATACGTGGCGGGAAGTTGTATACGTGGCGGGAAGGTCTGTACGTGGCGGGAAGGTTTATAATTGGCGGGAATATACAGACTAAATAGGAAGAGGGCCTGAAAAAACCGAGTGTAGTCATTCCTGGCATTGTTCTCGAAATAGCTCTCTGTAAGTCTCAAGAACTACGAAGTATTCGTAGAGTCACACTTATGGAACATATCTTAGACTTATAAACTTATGCTCTTGCTTACTCGATATTTTGGGAATTTCTTAAAGTGATTGTATCACCTCTGTTATGAATCCGATCTAAATAGTTTTTTATGAATGTAACTCTTAAGCTTGTTAATCAATAGTTTTTTATGTATGTAACTCTTAAGCTTTGTTAATGTAATAATAGTTTTTTTTGGCCTATTCTATACTATTTAAACTAATACTCCCTAAAGAATCGGGGTCTTGTTCCGTGGGTCACGATCGGTGATAGTTGTTTGTTTGTTCTTTTATTAATAAAGTCATTTTATTACATAATGAGTTGTCGAGGTAAAAGTTCTTAACGTTTTGAGTAACCGACAAACTCAACAGTGGCGACGGAGATGAGATATCGGCCTTGGGCGTGAACTCTACATTACCTTCTTCTAGTAATGTCTACTCTGGAAGACCTCTTGCGCGTACTTATCAAGCAGAATGCGGAATCGGGGAAGCGTCACGACGAGCTACTTGATACTCTGCTTCCTCGCACTACGGGCTTGCAGGATAAGGATTCTGTGGTCAGCCCACCGCGTTTCAATGCCATCGACGTTCCTCTTTTCAGTCCGGAGGACGATGGTTCCAATTTGGATCAATGGCTTAAGCGGTTCCAGTACTCTTTGGATGTCAATGCCCCGACTATGGATGACGAAACTAAAGTCAAGTGTCTCCTTGCCAAGCTGTCGATGGAAGCATTCAATGAGTATGACAAGTTCTGCTCTCCCAAGGAACCGACAGATTTCGACCTCGACCAAACAATTACACACCTGCGCAAGCTCTTCGGTAAAACGCATACGCTATTCATCGAACGGTTTAACACCATGCGTATTCAACGAAGCTTGGACGAAGACTACGCGCGCTATTTCAACCGCGTCAAGTATCAGCTTAAACGTTTTAATTTCGGCGACCTCACGGAAGAACAGTTTGGGATTCTGATTGCTCTCTCTGGGTTATCTCGACCTGAGGACGAAACTATCCGGACACGGATTCTGCAACGCTTAAACACAGAAGCCTCCGTGGCGCTAGAATCAGTTATCGAGGATATCTTAACTGTGGTAGCCACCAAATCCGAGCAGACCGTGTTTCAAGACCGCACGGCCCGACTTAATGTTGTCCAGTCTACCACTAAGCGTCCAAAGGGGAAGCCATCTCGAAGCCGTGCGCGGTCTCGTGCTCCACGGTCCGGCTCACCGACCAGCTCCGCAAGCGGAAGTGGATCTCTCAAACCACCACCCTCTCCTTGCTATCGATGCGGGGAATTGCATTGGATCCGGGACTGCCCCTATACACATAACGTCTGTCACAAGTGTGCCAAGGAGGGCCACTTGGAAAGTCAATGCGAGAAGTGGCGGATACATAAACAATTCCCCAGGAGGTCCCGCAGACGGGTCAATTGCCTCGCGGTTCCAACGTTACGCCTCAACTCCGTTCAGGGGTCAAGACTAATCACGGGGAAGATCTTAGTCAATGGAGTGCCTGTCGAATTCCTAATGGATAGCGGTGCAGAAGCTAATATCATTGATGAAACGACTTACGAAGCTATAGGAAGGCCGTCACTGCAACCCTGCGAGGATGTTGGCCTTCTCTTTGATGGAACTACTGCTTCCTTCCTTGGAAAGGGTCTGGCGACGTTTCAACTGGGTCCCATCAAAGCCAAACAGTCGTTCTTTCTGGCCAAGAACGGGGCCTTAAAACTTCTAGGCGTAGGAACACTGGACGTGTTCGGGCTTCTTGATCAACTACGACGACCGTTCCAGTCTCTGAACCCTTGCATGCTACAGCGGCAGGAAGATGACCTCACGTCCCTGCGGAACGACTTCCCGGATGTCTTCGCAGATGGCTTAGGCCGCTGTACGACAGTAAAAGCCAGTCTAGAGGTCATTGAGGGGGCAGTGCCTGTTTTCTGTCGGGCCAGGCCAGTCCCATACGCTTCACGGGAGGTGGTAGATGCCGAAATAGACCGATTACTTACTCTGGGCGTTATTACACCTGTCGATCACACCGAATGGGCAGCGCCAATTCTGGTAATACGGAAGGCGAATGGGAAGACACGACTCTGCGTTGACTACTCCACGGGGTTGAACGAAGCTCTTCGACAAAACCATCATCCACTCCCATTACCGGAAGATATTTTCTCCACTCTCAATGGCGGTCAAGTATTTTCCCAACTCGACCTATCGGATGCGTATCTCCAAGTCGAGCTGGACGATCCGTCAAAACGTCTATGCGGAATCTCTACCCACCGCGGAATGTTCCAGTTTCAAAGGTTATCCTTTGGAATTAAGACAGCTCCAGCTATCTTCCAAAAGATTATGGACAACATGCTCGCCGGGCTACCCTTTGCTGCGGGTTATTTGGATGACATCATTGTGGCAAGCAAGAACGTCAAGGATCATAGAGATCATTTGCGGCAGGTTCTTTTACGGATTCAAAGTTTTGGTTTCCGATTGCGCCTGGAGAAATGCTCTTTGTTCAAGCCTTCAATTAAGTATCTGGGCATGATAATCGACAAAACGGGAAGAAGACCAGATCCAGCTAAGATCGACGCTCTCACTCATATGCCAGAACCTACCGACGTTCCTGGGCTTCGCGCATATCTGGGCATGATCAATTACTATCAGGCCTTCGTAAGCAACATGCGTCAAATACGGGCGCCACTGGACGCGTTGTTGCAGAAGTCTCAACCATGGCACTGGTCCCCACGTTGCCAAAAGGCGTTTGATGATCTGAAAGGGATCTTACAGTCTGATCTGCTTCTCACGCATTATGATCCAACCCTGGAAATCATCGTAGCCGCCGATGCGTCTGAACAAGGAATTGGGGCTGTTCTGCTTCACGTCTTCCCGGATGGGACCGAGAAAGCCGTAACCCATGCCTCACGGTCGTTACTACCAGCCGAACGTAATTATGGGCAAATCGAGAAGGAAGGCTTAGCGCTGGTTTTCGCCGTCAAGAAATTTCACAAAATGCTTTACGGCCGGCATTTTACCTTACTTACGGATCACAAACCTTTGGTTTCTATCTTTGGCAGCAAGAAGGGAGTACCTATACACTCTGCTAATCGACTTCAGCGCTGGGCTGTTATCCTCCTTGCGTATGATTTTCGCATTGAGTACCGCGGAACGACTATCTTCGGTCAGGCGGATGCGTTGTCTCGCTTGATATCATCTCAGAAGTCGACAGAAGACGAGGTCATTATCGCCCACATTCAAGTTGACTCTGATATGCGGGCAACCATTCGGCACCTCCCGTTGACATATAAGGACATCCAGGCCGCCACTAGAGCTGATGATCTCCTGCAACGGGTCATGCACTTTACAAAAACCCGCTGGCCAGATTCTCGATCCTTGGGGTTCGGCAAAGGCAACGACGAGCTTCACCAATTCTTTCGTCGACGTAATCAATTGGCCATACAAGAGGATTGTCTTCTATTTGATGATCGTATTGTCGTCCCGAAGCTGCTCCAACGAAAAGTTTTGGAACTTCTCCATAACGGACACCCTGGCATTAATCGTATGAAGTCCTTAGCTCGACGCTACGCGTACTGGCCATTCATGGATCAGCAAGCTGAAGAATTGGTCCGTTCCTGTGCCAAATGCGCTCTAGCAGCCAAACTACCGACCAAAACTTTCCTCAAGTCTTGGCCTAAAGCGTCACGTCCATGGGAGAGGATCCACATAGACTATGCAGGACCACATCATGGGGACTATTTCCTACTGGTCGTGGATGCCTATTCTAAATTTCCGGAAATCTTCCTAACGAGGTCTACAACTACAGACGCTACGACAAAGATTCTAAGAGGCCTTGTCGCTCGTTATGGACTTCCAGACACTCTCGTTAGTGATAATGGTCCACAATTTACCTCAGAAGCCTTCGCTACGTTCTGCGCAAGTCACGGCATTCAGCATGTCTTTTCGCCACCGTATCATCCACAGTCAAATGGCCAAGTGGAACGATTTGTGGATACGTTTAAACGGGCTCTACTGAAGCTTGAAGGCCAAGGCAAGGTTCAAGAGCTGTTGGAAGTTTTCCTTACGACGTACCGGACTACGCCAAATGACCGTATTCAAGGTCAGACTCCTGCGGAACTATTCCTTGGACGCAAACTCAAAACGTCCTTGGACCTTCTTCGTCCACCGGCCAAGCACGTCGCTGTCCGTGACATGGAAATGGAGCGCCAGTTTAACCGACGACATGGGGCACGTCTTCGCCGTTTTAATGCTGGTGATCTGGTCTGGGCAAGGAACGCCTTAGTACCCACTTGGACTGCCGGTCGGGTAATAAAATCCCGAGGGCTCGTGTATACGGTTCAACTCCAGGATGGAGTTTCTCGTGCCTTTCATGCAAACCATCTTCAGCATAGGGCTGAGGCAGAAGAAAGCAGCGACCCTTATTCCATTATCATGGATTCGTTCCAATTAACACCATGTACGGAACCGTTGGAAGTCACGGAAAACCCGGAACGTCATGTTCAATTTAATTTGCCGCACGACGCGGTCGACGAGGATCCGGACACCATCCCGCGCCGGTCGGGCCGCGAAGTTCGCAAGCCATCGCGTCTTCAAGTCAATCCGAGCCAGCGATGCTATACCTCATCTCGCGCTTCGCTTCCTCGAGAAAGGGAGATGTTATGAATCCGATCTAAATAGTTTTTTTATGAATGTAACTCTTAAGCTTGTTAATCAATAGTTTTTTATGTATGTAACTCTTAAGCTTTGTTAATGTAATAATAGTTTATTTTGGCCTATTCTATACTATTTAAACTAATACTCCCTAAAGAATCGGGGTCTTGTTCCGTGGGTCACGATCGGTGATAGTTGTTTGTTTGTTCTTTTATTAATAAAGTCATTTTATTACATAATGAGTTGTCGAGGTAAAAGTTCTTAACGTTTTGAGTAACCGACAAACTCAACAACCTCAAACCTATCACAATGTGTTTTTTGGTTTTCCAAAAATATTTCATTTATGAAATTCTACGTTTAAGGGTGGGTACTCTATAAAATCAGTCCAATTCCATAAAAAAGTGTTTATGAAATAGACTACATGTACAAGTTTAGATTTTTCCACAGACATCATCGAAAGTTAATTAAATGTGTAAAGAACATACGAGAGAAGTATTTTTCAATATATAAATTTATTTTATAAATATGTAAAATAAATTGTTTGCCTTTTTCCTATAACTGATGAATTTAAAATTTTATTGACTTAATCTAGATAATATAATTCTATAAAGGTTTATTCCGTGATTTCCATCATCATATAGAGGATGTAGTTCAGCAATTAAAGAGAGGGTGAAGTGGAAAATCAAGGAATGTTTTATAAATTCTTCTATTAATTTTAAGACCATTCTGTATAGTGAAACATCCAATATTTATCTCTGAATGATTTTAAAAGTAAAATTAGGTTCAGATATTAGGAATAAATTGAAATAAGGACCTCCGACCAATGGCGTAGCGCCCTGCCTTTATACTAACAAAATTCTCGTTGCACGCTCCATGCCGAATGAATTTAAGTGCGAGATTTGATAAAAGTTGCTTGCGATGTGATAATCTTGTCGCGAGATGTAGAACGTGCAACGGAAATTTTGTTAACAGGAAGGCAGGGCGTTATGCGATTGGTCGGAGGTCCTTATTTTAAATTAAACATAGAATCTCAACCTAATTTGAATTTTAAAATCATTCCAAGATTTTTCCTGGATGTTTCACTAAGCAGAATGGTATTATAATTAGAAGAATCGATAAAAAAGTCACTTGACTTTCCTATTCACCCTCCCTTTAAAGCATCGCAAGTATGCGGTGGAGGTGGTAACTGTTTTCAGGCACAACTATGTGGTTTTCTGTTTGTATAGGGTGATGCGTTGTGTTGCTATCAGCTCCATACATAGTCGGATTATCACTTCATAACTAGCACAATGTGAGGTTTTCGACGAAAGCTTCATCCCTAAAAAAACACTTCGATAAACCGCACGCCATTCTGTGCAGTAGTTCTAAATCCAAGCTTTGTCTATGAAGAAATGTCCGCACTGAGCCGCTGGCTTATTTGCCGGTAGATCCCTTTACAGTCCATAGAGGGGTGGTTGGTAGCCCCTATGCCACAGTTAACCTACAGCGCCCTATACTAACTATTACTGTTAACCTCAGGAATTTTTCATTCAACGTTGTCAAGGGTAGAATGAAAAAAATTACATGTAATTACTTTAACACGTTCAAAAGCCTGCGCCGACAATGGTGAATTACCTTCCACCTCGGAACTACATAGACAGTAGATACCCTTATATTAAATTGAAGCATTACTCTTTTTGACGTTTTCTCTACCAAATTGACTCATGTATTTCTTGTTTTCCCAATTTACTAACCAGTCCCTTTTCCAAATGAGAAATCTTTCTCCTAATTGCAAACATAACCGAAGTCAGCAACGGGGAAAAAAAGCTCTTTCATACTTCACCGAAAATGCAAAGTATCTCGGCTATATTTTACCTGAAACTCGTTTGGGCTAAACATAATCTTTGAGCGTCTTGGCTTTTCCAAACATTACCTCTGAAAAACTATCTTTTATCGAGGATTTTGGGCCAAACAACGATGCTCAACCATTATAGAAAAGCAAAGATGCCTGTACTCCCACTTGCTAGACTTCTCGTCAAAGAGCATGCGTCACTATACAATATGTTTGTAACCAAGAATTTGGCGCGAAAAACTTACAATAGAGTAATTTCGGTTGAGAGGTGGAGTGAACTGTGTATCCCCTACGTTAGGGGCAACTTTTTACTAGAGAATACTATTTGCCCCCGGAAGGGAAAGGGAGGGGGGATATCACCAAGGTAAGAGATAGAGGGTTATGACGTTGCTGTATATGGGAAAGAAATTACTCTATAGAGTGATTGACAATTCTGTTGACCGTGAATTTCGTGTACGCGCTAAAGGCGTAGTTACGATGAGAAACTAAAAGAGGATACAGTAACCTAGGTGAAAACCAAGGTCACTCTTTGAAATGTGTACAGTGTTAAGGCTTTAGGAAGCGGTCATCCAGCGGTGTCTTACTTCGGAAAAAATAGGCTTGTTTTGGTAAAAAGACATACGGACCAAATAGAAAGGGATTATAGAAAGGAAATAATTTAGTGAGCTGACCAAACAAGGGAAGTTTGATGTTAAGTTCTTTACGCATTATTAAAACTCTGTACAAATAACTTCAACTGTTGGTTGTTTCTCTCTGGTGTATTTCTGTCACAAAGCGGAAATTTTTGGCACCCCGCGTAAACTATTTGAAGCAAATGTACGAGTTCCGTTTTTCAATGTCAATTTAAAAATTAAGCTTTTAATAACCAAGGGAAAAATGTGAAATCTTGATGGATGGATTTCCAGTTTATATATTCTCTTTTAAACCCGTGTCGGAGTTTTATATAAATAATTATCTATAGTTAGTAGTCCCTCTTTATCCACTCTTCTAGATTGCCTTCCCGTGCCTCGACCACCTTAGTTTTCAGTCACCATTTTTGCTAGGTGTGGTTACATAACACAAGCGTGGATTGAAATCGATTAAGGCAAGATCCACGATCACCTTGGAGCTCGTAATGTGAAATATGTTTGAAAGAAAGTACATTAGCGCTATGGTATCAGTTAACAGCAGTTTTCCGACTTCGGACGGACGTAAAACAAGTTAATCTGCACCTCTGTTAAGAAAAGGCTCTTGGAAGTATTGGGAAAGAAATTAGATTGGCATCGTCAAAGAATTAACCAGTGAGATTGCGGTAACCCTCAAGTTAAGGGTTAATTTGATGGACAGCTGTGGCGAAGCCGATCTATTGGAAAGCGTTTCAAATTAAAATATTTTCTCTTTACTCCGGTTTTTGGTGTAAGCGAGGGGGTTGGGGAATATGGGCAAGGATCCTGAAAGATCCTTGTGATGTATTTGGTGAGTGATGATACCTAAGATAACAAGACGACCCAAGGGGTCGTAATAGTAGCCACATCGTACCGTGCCTAACAGGCATACATAAAATTTATGTGAATAGCCCCTCGATGCGCTACTTTTAACTGTGCTTAAATAATACTTACTTCAATAAATTTATTTATGTTATAATTGTAATAGTGTGACACAAAGAGAAATTTTGAGTGAGTAGCCCCCTCGATGCGCTACCCTTAACATCCTTAAAATTATTTCCCGTATGTTGGGAAGGTTTACCGTAAGCCATAGGGGAGAGCTAATTTTTGCTATAAATGTTGCCGACTGAAAAAACAACATTTACTAAGTTTTATTCGGTTTAAGGGTCGAGTTGAATAAGGGTTAAAACTGCACCAAAGTAACAAAAAACAGTTCTTTATTGATAAATCGTTAAGTAAAAGTTTACCATACGCGCACTGCTAGAGCAGCAGAAAAAACTCTCGTCTCTCGCGTACGAGTTCTTGGTTCGAAGTAAAAAATAGAAAATTGTCCCCAGTGCTCTCTCAAGCCCTTCACCTTTTATTTGTACAAAACGCGGTTAGTCATGTTTGCGAGAGAGAGCGCTGTGTAGAGATGGGTTATCGCGCGTTGAATGAAAAGTTACCCGTCTTTGGTGGTCTTCTCGTCGCTCGAGACTCTCTTAAAACATGGAAAATTTCGTACCACCAAGGACGTGTTTCCAAAAGTCCATAACTCCAAGAAGTAAATCACATACATACAAAATACACAGTTTCAAATCAAAAGTAATACAAAAATACAAGAATTAGTTTACGTCATTTACTTTTTAACACCGTAAGACCACTCTAAAAACGAGGCGTTAGCTTTAACAATGCTAAAATCATTACACACAAGTAACCCTTAATAGAAGAACAGAAAGTTTTAGTGATTACCCCCTCAATGATCGAGTTACCTTTAACAGTGCTAAAATGATTACGTACTTAATGCTCGATTAATACACGTACATAAAGTTTTAGTTTACAACATAGACTTATGCCGACGCATAATTTTGGCATCTTATAAATTTCTAACATGAACTTATGGCCAGAAGAGAAAGAGAAAGAATTCAGTAAAACACCCAAATAATTGTAATATCCCGGTGCCTTAAGACCATTCTAAAAAGAACGTAAGTAAATACTTGCTTCTGCTTTCGAAATCTCCCTCGATTTCTTTGAATGTTGAAATAGGGGGCGAGATTGAAAGCGTGAAATCGTATTGTTGACGGGTCAGAGGAATTTTAAAGCTTAACCTTACTATCATAATTACGAATAATATCACCTCACCACAATTCTCTCCCTTTCACTCTCCCTTCAATGACGAACGAAAACTTTTATACTGAGCACTACAAGAGCCTCATCGTAGATGTACATCATACTGTGGCTAAAAACACTTGTTATCTGGAATATCTTTAAGCTTAGCACCTATACTTTTGAAACTTTGAAATATTATATAAAGTAGCAGAATATTTTCATGTAATTTTATTTTTTCATTCTAAATCAGTTAAATAAAAGGTTTTCTGGCCATTTCATTAAAGATATACCGTTTTTAGTGATTTTGCGTTTTACCACATAATAACGTCTGAAAGGGAAAGTTATTGTAAAAATCTTATTGTAGCATTGCAGATTCTTTAAATTCCTAGTAATGCTAGGCTTTTGAATAAAGTTGTTTGATTTGTGATTGATAAAATCATCTTTTGAGTTCAACCAGAAGTCCATTAACTAGGAAGTATCCGATTGGGGGATTTCTGGGCCACTCCTCTCTTGTGTAAAATTATGAATTGTTTCTACTAACAGGGTTATTCTTCCCGTTTCCCCAGTGTTGCCAGGTTTTTCGTGAGCAAAGACTCAGTACTTTTAATTAACTAAAATGTAACCTTTAGATTTAAAAATATACTTTTACTTTAAAGATATTTAACTTAACATTATAACTAAACCTAATGAATATTTAAAGAAAACCTACAGAATATTAGAGAGCCTGATAAAATGTTTAAAGAAATCCTAAAGAATATTTAGAGAAAACTATAGGATATGCTGTGGATTATATTTAAGATAACTTATGCGATTCTAAAGAATTTATTAAGCATAAAATTTGGAAGCGTTTTTTTTAATAAATTCTCCAGGGAAAAGTGCCCAGTTTCTTAAGAATAATTAAGGGAATCTCTTAAGTAAATGCCAAGAAAGATTTGTCAGGGCTGTGTCAACGTTGAGCGGTGGTGGGGTTTCAATTTAAAGGGATGATTAAAGGCTTTTTATTTATAAATGGAGTAAAATTTTACTTCTTAAGTTTCCGCATTTGCTAAAATTATTTGTTCTAAATAACAGTGCCAGCCACTCAACGCAAGAACAAATTTTTTATTTTGAATTCAGCACATTACATTTCCATAACAATATAAACCATGAGTTCGCAAAAAATATCAAAATTATACAAGGTCTAAGGTTTCCCAAAGCAAGTGTTGCCCAAAATTATACCCTCGATCATATGCTCTTTAAATTCATTAAAGGCCGTGTGACTAACTGGGAGATTCAAACAGAGACCACATGTGTTTGCCATAGGATATTTGCTAATGTTATCCGATCCTGGTACCTTATCATGTAAAAATCCAATTGTTGGATGTGGGAAGAAACTTAAAGGGGGCTCATTATCAGCGCCAGTTGCAAAAATTAAAATTTCTTCTAAGGTTATCGGGGTATTTTTCTCTTCTACGTCTATTAAAAAATCTTTCCAAAATGAAATAGTGAGACTTTCCTTAATGAATCTGTTTCCTCCAGCCACCGAAAAGTTGATTTTCTTTCGAGTTAAAATGATAGATACATCCCTAACCATAATTGGTTTAAACAATTCTGGGAATTTACGTATTTCGTCGAGAACTCCCAAAGTTGTCAAACCCTTTTTAAAATTCTCCAAGTTAGAAAGATGGCGTTTTAAAACCAAGAAATTCGTTACTTCATTAACTAAATTATCCTTTTGAGAAAGCTCGATTATAGTTGAGTAGATTCCAGCAATTAATAAAATGTCACTAATCTTTTCCAGAGCTTTATCAAGCTCATCTAGGTTTGTTGAATTACTAACCATCAAAACTCTATCTCGCAAATACAGTAACTTATCTTCCGATCTTTTGTTTAGGTGCGACTCACACCTAAATTTGCCCCATTTTATTCTGAAAAACGCCAATATGGGTGGATCTCAACATCAAGCTCTCCATTTATATTTTGAGACATGGTTTTAAAAAATAAATCGGTTATTTTAACTGTTTCCTATAATGAAGCAGTGAAAGAATTGCACATAAGTACTTTAAAAGTTACTGAAAAAAAACCTAATCTATAATATACACCTTAGAAATGGGGAAAAGCGATCCACTACTCGACGAGTTACATCAGCAGAAACGTACGAAGTGCGAGCTATTAAAAATGTTTACTCCCTGGGTAATGGACTTCTGTCAAAACGGAAATGTCGAGAAATTTTACTGACAATAGTGAAAAGTTTTACCCTACCGTGTATTCAAACCTGAAATTTCTTCAAAAACTATGCTAGGGTTAAGTTGGATGTAATTGATTTTAGAAAGTACGTTAATACACGTAGCTAATAAAATTGCGGAATAGCAACTTTTCTGGTTACCATTCTCAATGCTTGAAAAGTAGTCAAATCGGGTGTACTTGCAAAAATGCAAAATTTTCATTCCACTGGTCTGACTCCCAAGCTAATTTCATATATTTACCATATATATATACACAGACTTCAAATACCATATTCGACGTTCAGAAAAGAAGTTATACTCCTGCCTGGTCCAGCCTGGGATTCAGTTTTGCGAGGAGTCGTCAAAAAAATGCTTCAAGAAGGAGGATTTATTCGAAATTCTTTGAAATTCCAGAAAGAATGGACTGAAGTAGAAATACGCCACTTTATTTCCAATGAGTTCTGTGACTTGTTACCATCCAGTGCTACGTACGTTGCTTATAAATATCGTAAAGCAATTAATTTAAACTCTTAATCGAAACTTTTTATAATTCAGTATTTTTATCTTTGATTTTATGTAGATTTGAACTACTAAGAGCTTGTGGCACCTCCCTTATTAAGCCCGTTATACATGATCCAATTTCTGGAAGCATTTTGAACCAGTTCTGGGGAAAGACTAGTTTGTATGTCCTACCTTCATTGACCATTTTCGAATACAAACCCTTATTAGAAAATAAAAGAAGGGACAAAAGACCTCGAATTAGTTTCTCGGATTCTAGCGACGATGAAATGAAGTGTGAAGACACAGATATACAAGCACTCTTCACTGAAGATGATCATTTAAAATCAGGTACATTAATACAAAGTATGGTTATTAGCTGTAATTGACTACAATATTATCATAAATATAATTTTGCCTAAATACACCACTGCAACATTCTGATTTGCGCATGCCCTTGCTCAGAGCGGAGGGACTTGCAAAAAGTATAGCTGCCTTCGGTAAGAGGTGATATTTACTGGCGATCTGTACTCGTTCGGTTTTTCCCTACCTAACTTAATTAAACTAGTTAACCTAAGCCCTCTATGGCGCTAAAGGTAATGTCGAAGTGGTGTGTTAAAAAATAAATGGAATTACCCCCAGAAATTATGATATTTCTCAACGTACTTAACGGAAATCAAACCTCATAAGTTAATACGTGGCAATTTTAACAAGTCTAGAAAATTATTTCGTAAAATCTACGTGTGACGGTAATTGTATAAGGGTGCCTTTATTTTAGAAACTCATATTGTGAAATTTACAACGTTTACGCAAAACTTATTTCGCATCTTACTTAAAAACCAACAATGAAAATCGCGTTTTTAGTGCGCAGCTCCTCGACGCGCTACCTTTAACGATATTAAGATGACTACCCGTAACCCTAAATGAGTCTATATCCCTTTTAAAAGCATCAATGAACGAATATTATCAATAGTAAATAACCCCTCGCCGCGCTACCTTTAATAGTGCTAAAATGATTATCGTTAACCTTGACGCAACCCTTAACTGACCAACAAACACATGAACAAAACAGTTACAGAATAGCTTGTCTTCATTCTACATAACCACACCTAGCTTCAAAGTCGCCAGCCTTTCTTTTCAAGAAAAGCTCTAAAAATCTCTTATATTAGCCCAGGTAGCAATTCACCATGTAAATTACGTGTATTTTGAGTGTTCTTAGTGTATATAACGTGTTTGGGTTTTTCATAAGTGTAAAACACGTGGAGTATACGTTGAATATATCACGTTAATAGAGCTGATGATTTAGGGCGTGTAAAACCCGTGGAGTATAGGTGGATAATATCACGTTAATTGTGGTGTTGATTTAGGGAGTGTAAAACACGTGGGGAGTAGGTTGAAATTATCACGTTAATTGTGGAGTATATTTAGACGTGTAAAACACGTGGAGTTTTGGTTGAACACATCACGTTAATTTGGTGGCGATGTAAAGCGTGTATAACACGTGGAGTATAGGTTGAAAATATCACGTTAATAGAGCTGATGATTTAGGACGTGTAAAACAAGTTGAGTATAGGTGGATAATATCACGTTATTTGTGGTGTTGATTTAGGGAGTGTAAAACACGTGGGGAATAGGTTGAAACTAACACGTCAATTGTGGAGTATATTTAGACGTGTAAAGCATGTGGAGTTTTGGTTGAACACATCACGTTAATTTGGTGGCGATGTAAAGCGTGTACAACACGTGGAGTATAGGTTGAAAATATCACGCAATTAAAACACGTGGAGTTTTGGTTGAACTCATCACGTTAATTTGGTGGGGATTTAAAGCGTTTAATACACGTGGAAAATTGGTGGAAAATATCACACTAAGTTTGGTGGTGATTTAGGCCGTGTAATACACGTGAACATGAAGTTGAATTTAACAGTTACTCAATATGCCTAAATCACGTGACAATGAGGTTGAAAAGAACAAGATATTTGTACTTGTGGTTGGAGTTGATTCTAACAAAGTAGTTGAAATATATACTATTTCTAATATAGGAAATTATTTGTTAATTTATAGTATCACAATGTATTTAAATTTAAACTTATAGTAAATCAAATTTCAACACATACAATTGTTTTAATATAATTTTTAGAAAGGCAAGCACAGGTGATATGTATGGGTACAAATAAATAAGTGATTATTGTATAGACTTCATCGTTGTTAAGACCGACCGACCGTCATTCATAGCAAATTGTTGAAGGCCACATTTTCTTTCTCCAATATGGCAATGACACCTACCATCTAGTACCGTTTTTTATTGACATTTTCCCTGGAGTAATATTAAAGGATTAAAATTGAACGTTGCCTTATAAGTGCTTTAAAATACAGCTACGTCTCCTTCAGTATAGTGCTCCTAAAAATAGGTAGGGTGTTCGGCCGTTCGTTTTTTTTAATCTTTCATTTTAAATCGAGGTCTAGAAAATATTAGACCTTCTTATCTATCGCAATGTTTTAACCATTTGGTTTTCGGTCGGCTAGCTGGAAGTTAGTTTCTAGTTTTGCGTTTAAAATTTAGCCTGGACATATTTTGGACTTCAACATATAACAGCAAGTTAAATGATCATGTGCCATTCATTTAAAGATAAGATTATGATATATATTAGTAACAACACTGTTGGTTAACGTGAATAAGACTGTACTTAGAGGTGACATGGTATGGGTATTTTACACGTTCATAATTAGGTTTACCGTACACCGCTTTTGGACGTGTAAATCACGGGTTTTGGTTACCTGAGCATCGTTGGGTACACGTGCTATCCACGTAAATTGCACGCTACGAACACTTAATTACCTTACCTTATTTTCACGTTAATTTTTAGGGCATATATTGTTTACATATTTAAAAAAAACAACGTGATCTTTACTATTTGTTAACTTGAATAAGACGGTGTTTAGAGGTGACTAGTATGGGTGTTTTACACGTTGATCATTAGGTTTACCGTACACCGCGGGTTTTTGCTACCTGGGTTTGTATAATCGTTTTAACAACGTTGCCGAAACATACAGTAATAACACTAAACTAACGGTCAGTTGAACACCATTCTCAAACGTGTTGCAAATATAACATATAGACCTGAAGTAAACGGTCTTTGTATAATCGTTTTAACAAAGTTGCCAAAACATACAGTAATAACGCTTAACTATTGGTCAATTGAACAACATTCTCAAACGTGTTGCAAAAGTAACAAATAGACTTGAAATAAACGTTTTTGTTAAAACTTAGTATAAACGTGATAACAACGTTGCCGAAACATACAGTTATAACACTACACTAACGGTCAATGGAACACCATTCTCATACGTGTTGTAAACCTAATATGTAGACCAAAAATAAACGCTATAGTTATCACTTTGTATAATCGTGTTAGTAACGTTGAGAAAATCCTTAACATCTTGAGGTATCTGATGCACCAAAAAATAAACGTTTTTCTTACGTGTGAAATACACGTGAAACGTTTTCAAAACATTGGCACCAAAAATCTACTTTAAATCAACGTTAAAATGCTACCTGGGTGAGGCTCAGTCATTCCATTCCGTTCTCTTGTCTTTTACATTTTTTACAGCCTGTGTACACGATATAGTTTCGATTAATATATTATGACATGAAATATAGCAGCCGTAATGGATTTTACGATTTTGGGATAAACAAGTTTTATTATTGGTACGCTAATGGGTTGAAAGCGCACGCCAGGTAGAAACGATTTCCAATATCGCGACCCCAAACCAAGTAATAATATTACTAAAGTAAAAGTATTTAAGGTTAGACACTAATTCGGAAAAAATTATAAATATAAAAAACCTTAAAGCCTTATTGGGCGTAGAAATAGAAGATGATGAAGAAAATGAAACTACGGATTTTAAAATACGAATTCCTAAACAAATAAGAAGATTACCAAATCATATTATTGTATCTCGCGATGAAACTAAAGTATACAGAGTTATTTTAGATAAAGTAAGAATTTTACCTAACAATTTCGAAACTGTACCTTATGGTTATAAACTTTAACGAGTAAATTTGTAAATAGTTAAGTCTGTAACAGATCCCCCTTGAAAAGTACGATATGGCCGGTCGTTTGGGGGTTTGTTACAAGTCCCTTAAGGTTAATAGTGATGGGAGTTATTGTAGGCCTAACCTGAAGCCGTCACTATCGTCCCGTAAGGGAAATTAATCCAAAGAAAATAAAAATACCTTGTGTTCCTCTTTGAATAAATGTTATTAATTCGACGTATATTAAACTTTCAAAATTAATCCGATCCAAAGTTGGAAATCGCGGCAAATCGCGGAGTACAAAATCTTTTATTTTTCGAAGATACGTTAGATTGAATACTGACCCGTGCCTGGTCAAGCGGGAAAACAAAAGAGAACTAACTTTTATAAAACGAACCGGCGGTCCTTTTCGCGGTTTTTAGAACTGCGGTTAAGGATAAGAAAGGAGGAAGGGCTTAGATGGCGGCGGGCTGAACATAGTCCCAAAGGTGGACAAGGGTGCTCAGCCCTCCGTCATCGTCTGCAACGGCTTCATGGGTGAGGCCGCTGCAAGTCTAATATTAAAATTTACCAAAAAATTTGTTTAAAAAATCCAATTTTTATAACAAATACTTTAATAAAATTCGTTAAAAAAATTGTTAAAAAAGCAAATGTTTTTAATAAAACACCTAAAATAGCAATATTAAACAATTTTTTTAATAAAAAATTATTAAAGAATTCTATAGGTTATTTAAAAAAAAGGTTTTAAAAAATGCTTCAAAATTTTTTAATACTTTTTAATTGCTTGAATTAGGAGAACGAAGATACTTTCAAAGATTATTTCATTCAGGGGTCCCTCGCGAATTGTTCTCCTGATAAGGCCAACTTGTACAAGGACTCGGAAACTTCTTAACTGGATCAACTCCAAAAGCATTCTGTTAATAATATATGTATAAAAAACGATATTGACGACTTTGTTATATTACTAATAATAAAAACTTACGCGAAACCATGCAGTTGTTAAGAAAATAACTGTAAAATAAAAAAATATGTATGATGTACTAATAATAATTCAAGTTAATAATAATTTCTTACTTATTATGATTGAAAATAGTGTTGCGTTCAATTAAACGCGTGATTAGTGACGATAAAGCTTCAAAATAATAGGGATGCAACGATTCGTAATTTTTCGGAATCGGCCGATTCGATGCATCGGTCGTTAAAAAATCGGCTTCGGCCGATTCATCGGTAATAAATTTTAGGAATTAGTCTATGCGTGGTACTTGTGAAAAATGTCGAAGGCCAATAATCTATCTGGTCCGGTTTCCGAGAAAGTAGGTCATTAAGTTCAACACACATTTTGTCCATTCTTTCTGCAGGGGTCCCACCAGGTCCCTAAAGTCCCTATTTTACTGCAAGGCCCTTAATCTACCTTTAAATTGGTATTTAGTCCTTAAATCGCCCTATTTTCATAAACTTCAGAAAAGTATTTATTTAGTAGTCAGGAAAGGAGAGATAACAAGAATAATTTTTGACGCGGTGCTTAGATTATTATTTATTATTTGGATTTGCAATTAATAAACTGGTCCCAAGGACCAGTAACCCCCACTTGTTGAATTTAAAAACTAGTTCAAGCAATTAATAAACTGGTTTTGCACCAGAGGAAATAAGCTATTTTCACATAATAAAGATATCATTTTGTTTTACCAGTGGTCCCTTTTTGGTTCCTACTTTTATCGTGAAAAGTCCCTTTTTCCCCAATTTATTTATTTGGTGGGAGCCCTGTTTCTGCTTCAACCTGTTTTTGATTAATTCTTTCATTGCTGCCACAAAATGCTGAGAAACTGGCCTTCATTCACCGCAACCATCCACTTCTCAAATATATGTACTAAATAGTTTACCAACTCAATTTCAAAGACGTTTAATAAAGTGACAGTCACGTTTACGTCATACGTTTAATTGCAAACTTGTTAGTTCCTTTATACTAGCTCAAAAGATCAGATCTAACAAAAAAGAGTCGGCCGAAAAAAATCGGCCGATTACCTTAGAAAAATCGGCCGATGCGATTATTCGGCCAAGTGGCCGATTCTGGCCGAAGCCGATTCTTGGCCGATGCATCGTTGCATCTCTACAAAATAAACTCCGTCGTTTATGAAGGGTCTAATGCCTTGCAAATAGCCGTCGAAAACAGTTTTAACACTTTAAAAAATAAATATAGATAGTTTAAAAATAATTTCTAGAAGTAATAAATGTTTCTTTAATATACATACACGTCGGCGTGACAATTTAAAGTTTCAGCGTAGGTCCAGGGCTTGTGTTCCACGGTGTTAAAAGAGCATATTCATGGTTCGGAGACGCAGGCGGAGGAGGGGGTGAAGGAACAATTATAAATATGTTGGGGTTTTGTAGTTCAGGAAGATCATTTTCCAAAATATGTAATGGGACGAGGAGAACGGTGTGTCCACACCGTGTAAATAACTGAGAGATTTTAAAATAAATTAATAATATTATATTTTTTTATATTAATAATAAATAATATTAAAAATATTATTATAAGTATCGTACTAACCAGTCTCGTCCAGAGGGACAATTCGGCATCTTGAATTTTGCTCCAAAAATATTTTTGCGCTACAGCACCTCGTTCGTTCGTGAGTTGGGTCAAGAAGGATAGTCCTGAAATAAGTCCTAATTATCTTCATATTAGTTTAAAAAAGAGAGATAGTAAAAGAGGGCTCCAAAATCATGTGGTTTTTTTGACCACAGATGAAGTTTATTTAGGGGTTAAGATTAACATTGTCATGAATGAATGTTCTCTAAAGGATTCAGAGTAATAACCACATCTCTTTACTTTTGATTTTAAGATAGATTATGTTGACGAGTCGACGAGTAACCACTATTTGATCCTCCCAAAAGAGAAAGTTGTCAATTTTTTCCAAGGAGTAGATACTATTGACCTACACTACGTGAGGATGTCTCCTTATTTGTTGCCACTTGCTCAATGTGTCAGCAATATAAGGGACGCAACCGTTGATATATTAATCCAATGCTTGATGTTGATATGACATATCGTAGAAGCTGGATCAAACAATTCCAATGTATCCGACCAGGGTTGCTGTTGTACTGAGACAGAGATATAACTGTGTGTAGTATATCAGGACGAGTACGGTGAGCTACAAATAGCAAACATCCAATGAGTTGACGATAAGGGTATTTGGACATCTCTTCTTTTACTGCTTCAGTCTCAGGACAATCGCTTCTTGATAAAATGTTGTTATGATTGGCGGGAATATATATTGGCAATTCATTCTTCACTTGAAATAGTTTTGACAATTCTCTGCAGTAGTTGGTTTGTTGAAGGTTCATTGAATTGTCCCGAAGTATGATAAATTGAACTCCAAGACATTCTTGATAGGGCCCAGGTTTTTAATTTGGTATCTTCCTAATAATAAATGAGAGACATCTTCCAAACATTTTTGGTTCGCCACAATCACGGCTAAATCATCAACGTACACCATGAGGGATCGCTTTCGATGGGATAAAATATATACAGTTAGTACCAATGAGTTTCTGAAAACCCAATTCCCTGAAGGTTTTATCCAGTTCTAAATACCACTGACGACCGCTCTGTTGTAAGCCGTACAGCGCTTTTCGTAACTTAAGACATTTCGACGTATCTTGTAGACTAAATCCAGGTGCTTCTTTCATGGAAACGTTATTATCGAGTGCGCAATGAAGATATGCATTTTTATCGTCCATGTGAGCGTGTAGCCATCCAAGCGTGACGATAAATAGTGCGGTGAAAAACGAAATTAGTGAAAAATAGACTTGATTGTAGCCTTGGGCTACCAGCCTTGCCTTGTAGCGAATAATCTCATCATTATTATCGTGCTTTAGAGTAAAAACCCATTTGCAGCCAATAATTTTCTTCTTTTCAGGTTTTTCAACCCTCTCCATAACCCCGCGCTTCGCTAGGGTATCCATTTCCTCCTGCATGGCAGAATACCACTTTTTCCGTTGCGGGGATTTTAAAATATCGTCATAATTCTTTGGTATCAGAATTGCTGCGCAATTTGCTTGTGGAAGAAAATCTTCTGCGTCGTCGAATTCTTCTTCATCAGACTCCTGTGGTCATTGATCTTGTAAGAATGGCGGTAGGGTGTCTGGTATGTAATTTTCGGTTAGGTTTTTCCGAGAGAAACACAAGTGTTTAATGTCATCTCTTAGTTTATTTCTCCGTAGGTAATTCTTGAATCCCTTTATTGAACATAATCTGGACCCGTCCTTCCTGTAGTATTGAACATAATCTGGACCCATCCTTCCTGTAGTATTGAACATAATCTGGACCCATCCTTCCTGTAGTATATGTCAACTTTTCCTTTGGACGCTCCACCAACTCGAACAGCCACTTCCCTCAACCATCCATCCACCAGCCCTTTATTTACTGTTTGTTCTTGTGATTCATTGGGTCCATCCTCTAAGTTTTTTGAACTGTATAATCTTGTGCTTCGTTGTGTCCATCTTCTAAGTGTTGTTCTCTCATCAAGTGTGTTTTCTCTTCATCATTTTCATGCCATTTTAACATCGACCAATCCAGATATTTCTCCTCTCCACTCAAATTTACTCCTCTCAGATTATCCACCCCAGGTTTCGACTCATCGAAGGTCATGTTTTGATTCATCGATGGCTCTTCTATCCGGTATCCAGACCCGTTAAGCCTTGGTTTCGAACACGTACCCAACCAAGAGACCACATTCAGCTCTAAACTGAAACTTGCTTCTTTTTTCTTTCGGTATATTTACACACGTTGAACAGCCTATTCTTCTGAGATGAGAAACGCCGAGTTTTCGTCTAGTCCACAGTTCTGGAGGCACCCTCTCACCCAGTAACGAATGTCTGTGTCGATTTTTCTGATAAGTTGCTGTATTTACAAGTTCTCCCCATAGGTAATTTGGTAACTTTGCCTCTTCCATGAATGCGCGGACCATATTCATTAGAGTTCGGTAAAGGTGTTTGGAAACTCCATTCATTGGCGGCGAATAACAATTTGTGTTCTTATGCGTGATGCCCATTTGATTGCAATAAATCTTGAACTCAGTGTTACAAAATTCAAACCCGTTATCTGAGCGCAATGCCTTAAATTTTTTCTCTGTCTGTCTTTCTGCCTTCACTTGATATCATTTGAAACAAGACAATACGTCACCCTTCTTAGCAATCGTAAAGATATAGATGAATCTACTGAAGTCGTCGATAAAGATGACAAAGTATCTGGCTCCTCCCAGTGAAGCGACTGGTAAAGGACCCCAAAACATCTGTATGGACTAGTTGAAGTAACTCTGTGCTCCTGATTCCATTAAGTGACTTGTGTGGTTTTTATGTACTTTTACTCAACTTGCAAGGAAAACAGAGTTCCAAACTTCCCATAGTTTTATTCAGCCTTCGTAGCATTTCACTCTTAATTACGTTTTTTAGATCATGCTCGTTGATGTGACCCAGACATTGATGCCAAAGATCCATTGTTCCAATTTTTGATGAGTGATTTGCCTCTGGTACCTTGCCATCCGGTTCTATCTTCAGTACTTGTGCTTCTGCAGTGTAGAAGTCTTGATACACCGGTGCTTGAAACTTGAATTTGCCATTGAGATATGTTCTTAAGTTCGAATTTTTCAACTGACCATTGTATCCAGCTAAGTCGAGTCGTCTTCCGGATATTAAATTATGTCTCATCCCAGGAGTGTGAAATACATTCTTCAGACAGAAATCAGTCTTCCCAAAGCGTAGCCAAACTGTACCAACGCCTAGTGCTTTGGTCCCTCCTTGTCCAACGAAAACATCCGATCTCTAAGGTGTGTAGAATGAAATCGCACTTCGATTATTACAGAAGTGGTGAGTTGCTCGTGTATCGACTACCCTTCTGTTTGATACTCCTGGCTTTAAAATACAGGCAGTTACAAGACAAGCATCCTTGTTATCCAGTCTTCGTTGATTCGATTGCCATCATTTCGATAATTTCGACTTCGAGATATCCATTTTTTGTTGTTCATTACGTTAATGAAAATCATCTATTCAAAATAGGAATTTCAAAATGTATAGTACGGGAGAGGGTAAAACAGCCTTGTACCGCCAAAAAACTTGGAAGCAGCCTAAATACTAGAGAATGGGGTTGGAGACAGGTAGGATCTGAACTCAAACCAGTCGTTATCACCCCACAACCTGCTCCAGATGAGCTTCTGCAGATGATCTTTCGTAAATGCAAGGAAGTCTGTGACTTGAAATGTGAATGCCGTAAAACTGGTCCAGTCTGTTCTTCAATTTGTAGATACTGCATGGGAGTATCTATTTCAAATGAACATAGATATTTTGAGGCTCAACCTCAAGTAGATGACGATGATTTATCTTAAGCTTAACGAATATTGATAAATATACTAATATATAAGTTGGTAAAGTTGGTAAACTAAAATAAACCTCCCCGATTCGAAACGCATTTCAGAGGTTATTCTTAAATAATTATAAAGATATAATTGATATTCATTTCTTTAGTCGTCAGTAGTTTAACGTAATTCTACTGAAGTCGTTTTAAGAAACTTAATTCCTAAAATAATTTTAAACATAGCTATTGTAGACGTTTGAATTCTAGCGTATGCCTCTTTAACTATTTTTTGGAAATTTTGGGTATAGGAGGCGATTGATTCACAATAAATGATAAGAAAGCCGCAATTGCCTGAACCTTTGGTTGAAGCCCTGCAATTGGGAGGCTAGACGTTTCTCGTAACCTAGCTGATTGTCACGCACTTCTTGATCCCAACGTTGGGAGTAGAGCCAAAAATTGCTTACTACGAACACGTTTGCTCCAATTTGCCAACTACGAACGCAGACAGACACATCCCCACACACGTCCAGTATAATACCTCTCCGTGACGTCATCGTCACTTAAAGAGGTAAAAATATAATGGGAATAATATATTTTAGGCTTAAAACCCTGTATGCACTTATTTCGCTTGAAACCGTTTCGCAATACTCAAAAATTTGATTTGCCTTACTTTCCGGGCTGGATTGTGAACTTCCGGTTAGTTGTAGGGTAACATATCTCTGGGATGAATTATATGTTTGAAGGTAATCTACAATTGAAGCCTAATAACGTGTTAATCGGGTTAGTAGAACCAGAGTTTTTAAACGTTTTCTCGATTTTGGAAATGTATTCTGAAAATAGAAACCTTAAAATGCTTTAAATCCCGATTTTCTATATGAGATTAATATTCAGGGTCAGATTGTCAACTTCCGGTTAGTTGTAGGGCAAACTATCCTATAAGTTTAATTGTGTCTGAAGGTAATCTACAATTGAAGGCTAATTACGTTTTAATCGGTTAAGTAGAACCATAGTTATTAGACGTTATCTCGATTTTGTCCGCCATTTTCCAATATGGTGGAAATTCCACCAATGGGAGAGTGTGGGAGACCTTACCACGTTAACGAGCGCCCGAAAATCTATAAGGTCTGAAATTTTCAGCTTTGTTTCAATTTGTTCCGGGTTCCCTCTATTTTTGTGGTAAAATGACTGTACTAAAAGGAAATAAAGCTGAAAGGAAAATTTAATCGGAGGGATAAAAAGTTAGTAAATTGATCAGAGAGACTGTCAGCGCTAGAGGGGAAGAATGGCTAGAAGATGTCATCCACAAAGGATTAAAAGAATAAAAAGTAGAGTTTCCAAAACTTTTCTTATGTACTCAGTTGAAAATGAGCCCTTTGAATAGCAAAACAATGAGGAGATGGCATCCACTGGTGATTCAGTGGTGTCCTTTTGTGTACTATAAATCACCGGCTCTCTATAAGTCCTTTGCATCTTCTGGAAACCTCCACTTACCTAGCTATAAAATTTGGTGGATCAATTTCAAAATATTTACAATGTTCATACTGCTACACGCAATGGGCAAGGATTTGAAGAAGAATCTTTCCATTGTATCAAATGGACTTACTTCTAAAATATTTTATTTTTAAAAGACATTTTTGCCCGACGAGAGTAAGCAAAAACAAGAAGCAAGTTCTAAAAATTTGGTAGCTTAGCACGGTAATATTTCAGTACTACAAGTAACTACCAAAGAAAAGCGGATATTCAGATTCATAAGGAATCCCAGGGTGCGACAAACAAAGGAAATAACACCAAAGAAGCAAACAATCTCCTTACGGTAGAAGAAATTCAATAGAAATCGCGGCACTTTGTCTAATTAAAGTAAGTTCAGAGATTCGAACTCGGTTGTGAAGAATAAGTTCTAGACGAATGAAGATCCAGTTCTAGAACCGAAAATATTGATGATAATATTATCAGGGTAGACGTGCCAGAAAACCATAAGCGAAAAGAGATTTCCGTCCCAAAAGTCTCTTCTAAACCACCATCCAAAAAATAGAATCTTCCAAATTCCTTTGAAGAAATCGTTTTTAATGAAATTACGAAAATCAACAAGTGTGAAAATTTTTTGAACATGAAAAATCTTTAAAAAAAATTTGAATCTTCTAATTTTAGTGAAATAAGCACTTTGAAAAAGAAGAAAACGGATTTTGCATCTTATATAACCAAGCCTTATGGCTCATTTCACTCCCAATAAGAAAAGGAAGTGTGAACTGGCAGTTTTTCAACTAATTAATGACTATGCAGATGGCAAATATTAATTGAAATTGGATGGTTTAAATATTATATATGTTCATTTAGTTTAAAAATAGCCGCAATGAAGTATGTTCAAAAAGCCTTAAGCCTCGCTATTTTAATCAACATCATGGGGGACATTCGAACTTTGAACTCCAGCAAGTTCCACTACAAAGGGAAGGCACCTTCATCGCATTGAAATATCTTGCAAATAAAAATCGGTTTTCTGCTGCCTCGTTTGAGAAGTTCCGTACCGCAGAGTCGCAGAGGGCAATTGATTTTCAAACGCGTTGGAGTGATGCATCAGGTTTTCATTTTCAAATCCTCTGACAACAAGGTTTTCGTTTCTGTCCACGTATTCACAAAAACCGTCCGGGCAATTAGATGCTTCTATAAATTTTCTATCAAAGTTTCAAGTAGGAGTAAGGATCTTACGCGAGGGCAGGAGATGCAGCTTCGCGGCAGAATAGACAACATATTTATTTTTGTGCTTTTGAAGAACGCGTTGTCTGCTACTCATTCTGGTGAGAAATATTGAAGAAAAATGTGAAATATGTAAACTTCAAGCACAGACTTAAGTCGTGCAACCGTGTTAGGGGAAATACCTGTTGCATTCCTGAATGCAATAGCTACACATTTTCAAATTAAAATAAGTTTTCATCGGTCTCCCAAAGAAAAACCCGTTAAGGGGGAAGACAACTGAAGTCTAATCAAAATAGCCCGTTTTAGTTCGAGTCCAGTCCCCAAAATAATAGCCCTATACGGATAAAATTTTACTGACTTATAGTTCAAACCTTCTCCTAACGATTAAAATGTTTTTCATTATTTTTAACGCAATATTTAAGTCAGAATATTTTTTCCCGCCGGTGAAGTTTCGGATGTAGTTTTTCGAGTCCAACTCTTACAATTCAATACCTAATGTTTTGTCCAATATGTCATTCGAAAGACAATTTTGAGCTGTATCGATTAAAATAATTTTCAATTAAATCCGTCCACTAATAAAAGAGCTGCACCAGAAAAACTTCAAATTTAGACAGCTTCAATACTTAATTCATAGAGGGCACCCTATCTGGGTATAGGCTAAACTCTGAACTTCTCATACTATGTAGAAGTTTTCCTTCTATGCTGGTATAAAGACTGGCGGAACGAAGGGTAAAGGTAAAACTGGTCGGTTGGCCCCCGCAGCGAGATTTTGGAGTTCTTTTGTTGTACAGAACTACCGAGGGGAGAGGTTAACATGGGAGACTGTGAATGCGATTTTGAAATGCTTCATTCGCTTCGTCAAAGAATTTTGCTGCTCGTGGATTTCGGGGCTATTCCCGCTTATCACCAACAAAATTGTAGTTTATCCGGTAATATCCTATTGGATAGAATCCCGTTGGATCGAATTCAAATTTCTAAAATTGTAGCCAAATTTAAAACAATTTATAGCCCAAAGAGCGATTTTCTACTGAATGGGAATATTTAAATGGAAGAGCTTTCGACTGAATGGGATGGGTTTACACATATAAAATCATAGCGTTTTCCTTGAGTTGCCGGGCTCCAGTAGCGCAATGGATAAAGTGATTTGGATGATCGAAGAAGTTAAGCAGCATCGAGCGCCGTCAGTACTTGGGAGGGAGATCTTTTAATGGTAAGGTTAGATTACGTTAGGTATGGTTAGGTTAGGGTTAGACAATTTCCAAAAATGGAAGTTATTTTCTGAAATTTATTGAAGAATATTATTGGTGAACACATATTATTTGCTGCAGTATCAAGAAGTTTAATAAGAAAATCAATTTTATTTTTAGGTTAGGTTAGGTTAGGTTAGGTTAGGTTAGGTTTGGTCAGGTTAGGTTAGGTTAGGTCAGGTTAGGTTTGGTTTGGTTTGTTTAGGTTAGGTTAGGTTAGGTTAGGTCAGGTTAGGTCAGGTTAGGTTAGGTTAGGTTTGGTTAGGTTAGGTTTGGTTAGGTTAGGATTGGTTTGGTTAGGTTAGGTTTTGTTAGGTTAGGTTAGGTTTGGTTAGGTTAGGTTTGGTTTGGTTTGGTTAGGTTTGGTTTGGTTAGGTTTGGTTAGGTTTGGTTAGGTTAGGTTAGGTTAGGTTTGGTTAGGTTTGGTTAGGTTTGCTTAGGTTTGTTTAGGTTAGGTTAGGTTAGGTTAGGTTAGTAATATTTTATAAATCATTTAACAATGTTACGCCTTTTCCAAAATATTGATGTTTAGCTTCATTGACTTCTCAAATAATATGCCTTTTCCAAAACATTACTTCTATGTTAGGTTAGGTTTGGTTAAATTAGGTTAGTAATAATTTATAAATCATTTAACAATGTTACGCCTTTTCCAAAATATTGAAATTTAGCTTCATTGACTTCTCCAAAAATATGCCTTTTCCAAAACATTACTGTTATATTAGGTTACGTTTGGTTTAGTATTTTCTGCAATAACAAGAAGTTTAATAGGAAAATCAATAGAAAAATAGGATTGAAAGGAAAATTCATGATTGGAAAACCGCCCAAATTGCGGTATTCGGTCTAATGGGATTCGGTCGAACGAGACATTCGATTCAATGGGATTCGACCCAATGGTAGACAATCGTTTATCCTTCTTGAAATTAGGCCTCACTGACCCTCTCCCGGGTGTTCAAATAAAATTTACTTTACTAAATGATTTTTAATAATTAAAGGGAGTCAGAAATGGTCATACAACCAGTTTTAATCGATTTAGATTAATTTAAAGCAATTTTTATGCTATTTTATTATTCTAAATATAGATAGCTTCCACTAAAGGGCTAGAGATATTTCCTCCCCCTCTCTCAGCTTTAACTGCAGTGCAGTGTTGTCAGGCCCTCTGAAATTAGCCGAGTTATTCAAGTACCGAGTGAAACTGAACTGCTAGCCTTCCTCTCTAAATTTTGTTTGGCTCACAAACGGTCTGGCGTCGAAAAGAGATGTGGTCGTTGTCTGATACTTGGTATTGCCAGGGAGAGAGGGAGAAGCCGCCTAATGCTAACAGAACTCGTATCTAGCGGGAAGGGGTTGATAACGGGGGTGTGAAATACTATGTTCTCTCTCTCTCTACCTTGGGTCATTCGGTGGATCATTGAGCATGCGCGAAGTGACGTCACGAATAGTCGCTACATGAGATAAAAAATTTGGATTTTGCGCAGTAGAGCTCGCAGTAGCCCGGGCGATACTACCCCCGTTGGCTGGGAAATTTACTTCCCCCACCCAAAAGAGAGACACCTCGCGCTATTCACGCGGCATCTCCCTCTCTCCCTGGTATTGCCGCAATATTTCTTCCTATAATGTCGATGGCGCTTTTTGCGACTAAGAACTTTACTTGGCGGTCTTTTTTTTCGATTAACTTGATTTTTTGTTAGGGGTGATTAGAAAGACTTAACTCTGTTGCCATATACATTTTAATTTCGAAGTTGGTTAGCGATATAAAGTCTTAGGAAAAGTTTTGCTGCTAAATAAATTAAAAACTGATCTCGTTGTAACAAAATTGACTACTAGCGGCGGTAGAGAGGTGCGTAGACTGTGTATCCCTCCATCTGGGCTCGCTCTTGTAAGAGGGGATACTGTACGCGCCCAGTAGGGGAACGACACTGAGCTAAGAGAGAAGAGTATGACGTTTGCATACGCGGCACTGCCATTACTGTATTAAAATAAACTACGTGTACATTTTAGGAGCAAGAATCACACCTTATCTGACGCTCAAATTATCCCTTCTTTCGAATAGCGCTACACTTATTGTGCATTAGGCCTAGTTCAGACCCTCTTAAATGTCACCATGTTTCAGATGAATACTTCAGTGCCTTCAAAGCTATACTAAATGTACTTTCAATAGGGAAGAGAAGTACAGCTCTAGTTTTATAGGTATTGTAGTTTCAAGAAGAAAAGCTTTACAGATATTACAAGCGTTTCTATTGAAAAAGGGGTAACGGTGTCACGCGAGGGGCAAACCACTCGCGTAATGGTGGTCAATGAAAGAAATTGTGCTATCCAAAGATAAAATTCCCGTAACATTCTCAGGTGTTCACAGGTCAGGTGGACGGATTTAATTGAAAATTTTTTTAATCGATACAGCTCAAAATTGTCTTTCGAATTAGGTATTGAATTGTAAGAGCTGGTCTTGAATAACTACAGCCAAAACTTCACCAGCGGGAAAAAATATTCTGACTTAAATATAGAGTGCTGTCAGAAGCGCCGGTGTGACGTCACCCATGCTGTTTTCCCATAAAGAAAAAACGGTAACTGTCATGGCCGCCCATTGCTAAAGGCAGACTCGTGACGTTTAACCTTGGATCTGACGTCACAATTGACAGCACTCTATACGCGCCGAGCGAGGCGCCGCGTTCGCCACCTAGCGGATTTTAGAAGAACAAATTGGCGGGAAAATGACCGCGTCTTTGAATGAAGCCATAGGCTTGTTGTGTAGTTAGTTGTAGGAATTATTACTGAAATTTCCCAGAAAGGGTGAAATTTTAACAGTTTTCGAAATTCTAGAATTCATTGGGTTAAAATAAATGAATGGATTAACGCGCTTAAAGAGAAAAAGTAACTTTTTAGACTATCTTATCTAATCCCAGCACCCAAATTCCCAAATACAGTACAGTTAACCTCAAAAATTTGTCTGTCTAGAATCACTTGCTAGTTAATTTAATTAACTCACAGCCTAAACATATTTATTTAATTCGAACACTTACATAGATGGTAATATCATAAACTTGCTTGGTTACAGAAGTTTCCCTTGTACACTCTCCAGTGACTACGGTATTTTGTTTTTATTACTAGTATCTGTTTACGTTAAAAATATATTCATTTTTTATTAGATTTTAGACTATTCGAAGAGTAGAATCCCTAAAATAATTTTGTAAACCTTCTAATGCTAAAAATCCGACGTATTTTACAATTGTAGCGCTCCCCATCTTTAAATTGCCAATCTAACATTCGCGAATTTCCCGCCAAGAGTTTTCAATTCAATCCGCTAGAGGCGCTGCTTGCTACTTTACCTCTCAATCCTCGGCGCGTATTGAGTTAAAAATAATGAAAACTATTTTAATCGCTAGGAGAGGGTTTAATCTATAAGTGAGTAAAATTTTATCCGTATGGGGCTATTATTTTGAACACTGGACTCGAACTCTTTTGGGTTGTCTTCAGTGGTCTTCCCCCTTAATGAAAAATGTCGAGGTGAATATCCCCTCTTGTTCAGGTCGCTATCTATCCCTGATCAGTAACGCACGCCCTTTCCCTTTCACTGGTAATCTTAACAGCGCTTGGGGAAAAAAAAAATAAAAAATAAAAAAATTCCCCATTTTCAAAGATGCGAGATCAGGTTCGTCTCACCTAATGTTCAATACATTAAAGCCTTCATGACAGTTATTTCTATCGGCGTTAGTATAGCGTTGAATAATAATAAATAGTTAACTGAATTCCAATACAGGGATGGTTTATAGAAGGAAAACTTCTAAATATCCACTATAATACCTACTACACGGGGGATAGAATTGTGTTATTCCCCGCAGATCTGAGCGCCATCGTTTGAAATAGATTCGAACTTTAGGTCAGTTGTCCTCCCCCTTAAATAGTACTGGTTGTTTTTCACTTGCTTGTCAACCAGCTCTCTGGCTATGGAATTTTCATTTTTTTCTCTAACTAAATGCTCCTTCCAGTTCATGTAGGCTTCCCTATGAAACTTGGAATCAACATGTCTCTGAAAACCCATCTTTGATGACAGGGGATTCTTCCAGTTCTTGTAGCCTTTAACTGTAAACGTTAGGTCCATTTTCTCAGGACATATTTGAAAATTTTCGACACGGAAAGCAGAAACAAGCATCTGTTGCGCAAGAATACTCTAGCCAATCTTTCTCCAGAAACCAATTTTTATGAAAGCTTCTCATGCGTCCAAAAAACTTTGTCCTGGGTAAATGTTTTTTGCATTGGGGCGATTTCGATTCCATCTGATCCATCGTTCCAAATGGTATTACTTAATTCTTCATTTGTCTTATTTTGAATGGTCCTCCCAGATACAAGCCTTTCATTGTGATCTTCAATACAATCTGAAGTTGACTGACAGTAGTCCAAATCTTCGATTCTAGACTTCGAGCTTAAACCGCATTCACTTCCATATGCTCCAGGTGATTTCTTTGCTTCTGATAATAGAAATTAAAGTTTTTCTTGGGGTTCAAAAATTACGGTAATTTTGGAAAAATGATAAATTGCTTTGTCAATATAATTCAAAAATAAATTATATTGACGATAGTTATGCTTAGTAATGAAAATTCCAGTTTTATAGCATTTTTATTTCCTTTTCCAAATAAGTACGCATGCGCAGCTGGAGCAAAATTTTTAAGTGTATAACGATTTTTAAAACATGGAGCTTTTAGACAATTTTCCATAAAAATTGAGAATTCGGTGGTAAATTACCACAGTAATTACCATTTTCGTAATTTACCCGAGAAAATTGTAAATTAGAGTTACTCAGGTAAATTACCATGGTAATTTATCGATTAAGAGCCCTTGTTTTTCTATTAAACTCCTGTGAAAGTGTGACTACAGAATACAGATTACCTGGTGAATTTCCGTGATATCATTACAAATATAGTTACCATCATGGCTCAATCCTTTTTCGAGTTTAGGTTCAGAAGGAAAGAATTTTGTCAACATTAATTTTGTTTTACAACTATTATGACTCATGTTTGTTGGCTATCCACGTAACTATTTAATTGACCGCACTATCCATCCGCACGATATTTACTCATAGCCTCGTTTCACTAAGAGCTTCATTCGCGGTCTGCCAAATTTCGGATTCAGAATATTTCTTTTTCGACGGAATGATGACCTCCAATCTCGTCTGTTACTCTGTTTTAGGGTTGTAAATTTTCCGGAAAAATAAAACGCGGAAAATTTTCCGGAAACTTTTCCGGAAAATTTTCCGCTAATCGGAAAAATATAAAACTAGCAATTATGTAAGCTTTGAGTCAATTTATCTAACTTTTAAAGATTTAAAACATTCTCCAGTTATTTTGCCATCTTTAGTATATTTATTAAAGTACCACCAAATATTAGTGGTTGATTTTCCCATAATTTGTGACTTTAAACAGGGTTAGCAAACTTAATAACATTAACAACAAAACACCTCGTTTCCCTTACAATGACGCAGACAATCACTATCCTTTATGCCTGATAATTTTAGTTTCACTTGGGTCTCTTAACGGTTAGGTCTCGACTCTCTAACGCCTTATACCGTCATAAGAGCAAACAGTAACCCTATGCATGCAAGCGATAGCCAATGAGTGAGCTTTTCTTTTCTATAGAGAATAGGGGTCACTAGACTCTGTGCCCTTGGACAATTTTTTACCCCTCCGAATTCACCTAAAACCAAATAATGAATGTTTTGAAAAGAAAGGCAATTGAAAAATTTTAAAGTTTTAACTTTTTAATTGAAAAACCGGTAGCGGAAAAATTCGGAAAATTTTCCGGAAAAATATAGCTCGGTCATTTTCCGACTTACAACCCTACTCTGTTTTGATCCTAGATATAGTAAAACTATAAAGGGTCTAGATCCACTTCGCTGGCTTAGGCTTAACGAAAAAAACGCGGAAGGGACAGCTAGCAGGCAGCCGCTATTTTCTGGGGGTAGTCGTATAAAACGCCATCTATCGGAGACAAACTAAAGTGGTGGCAAATAATTCACGTGGGAAATGGCGAGAAATCCAAATTAGTCTTAATATTTTTTCAAACTTTGAAGGTGTATCATTCACTTGGAATAAATATTTTTCTAAAGAAACTTTTTTTTGGGTTTAACATTCAATTGAATAAATGTTTTAAGTATTTCCCCTAATGAGTTCTTGTTTCAAATCTAAAAATGGTTAAGAACTGCGCGTTCAAACATTGTCGAAACATTTCAGGTACCTCAAACGTACTATCGTTTCATAGGTATGATTAATTTAATTATGGTGTAAAAATTTGCATATCATTCCTGAAAGTGCAGGTTTCCGTTTTCTAAGCCTGATTTACTCCAAAAGTGGGTACAAACCATAAACCGTGAAAATTGGGTCGCTTCTAAGAGTGATTACGTTTGTAGTCAGTATTTCTTAGAAAGTGAAATTGAACTACAAAATGGCAAACGGTGCCTTAATAAAACCGCGTTTCCATCGAAGGTTCATTATTTAAAAAACTAGAAACAATAAAGACTTTTATAATAATCATTTTATTTGTCTCTAAGAACTTGCACAAAGTTGAAAAAGAAATACACGGCGACAGTCTTACTTTGAATTTTGTCCACGGAGCATCGCGCGTAGGTTTTAGCATTGAGTATTCATTGCACTCGAGCAGAATTTCTCTGGTTTTAGCGGTTTTAATTAGACATATTCTTGATTAATTACCCTAGTTAATCTAGAGAAATATGGTTCCGTAGTAGAGACTCGGTGATTCAAAGACAAAGAAGTTCTCTAGTAGCACATAAACTTAAAAATATTCATTACAGAAATCTTATGGTAAAAAAGATACGCCACTTGATGTTGATAATCCCGTTAGGAATGAGAATAAATCCGCTGATGTTCAAGTTCCGGATGAAAGATCGTTTCTCAAAGAGTTTGAAATAGATCGTAACATTAGTATTAGCTGGAGCTCACAATCGGTTCAGGAAATGACTCGCGACTAGGGTTCGAAAATTACGGTAATTTTGGAAAATGGTAAATTACGGCGTAATTTACCGCGTAAATTACCTAGGGTTCTAAATCGGTTAATTACCATGGTCATTTACACGGTAAATTACCAGGGTAACTATAATTTACGATTTTCTCGGGTAAATTTCGAAAACGGTAATTACCGTGGTAATTTTCGCTGGTAAATTACCACGATGGTAATTTACCACCGAGTTTTCATTTTCTTCACTTCGAAAATGGTCTAAAAGCTCCATATTTTGTTCTACCCGTGCATGCACACTTATTTCTTCCCATGAGACATGAGTAAGTCATAGAAGGTCGAACGGCAAGCGTGGGAAAAATTTTATTAAGGAAATGAAATTTGATTTTCTTGTCTATTCTTGTTGTCGAGTTCGTTTGCTTCAGCTGGAAAGCTGTAGTTGTTAGAAATTTCCAGAGATGAACCCATACCGATACCAATTATCGGCACCGAAATTTGACTTAACCGATATATCGGTATCGGTTTAAACTGGTATCGGGCCTTCTCTAGAATTTTGTTCTAAAAACGTGAAATAGCAATAATTCGCAAAATTGGTAAGAAGAAGAAAGTGGATGTTGCTGTTCAAAAGTATTTTGAGCTGCAAACATCAAAACTCGGTGTTTAAATAATGTAAGATACTATGCTATAAACAGAATAGCTGTGTTCAAGTGATATTTTTTATTATTTAGCTTAAAAACTATCAATATAATTTAATTTTTGAAAATGGTAAATTACGGCGTAATTTACCATTTTCCAAAATTACCGTAATTTTCGAACCCTATTCTTACCATAGTGGAGACCCGGAAAGGTTTGTTAAAACACTAAAAAGAAAGGTTATATTTTTGGAGGAAAAGATCCAAAATCTTGCCAAAAAATTCAGAAGAGCCGCTGAGAAACTCGCTAGACGGGAACAAAAATTACAAATTTACAAGAGTTGCTAAGAGAGTTGGAAGACCAAAATTTTTTACTTAAAGAGCATCTTGTTAACATCAATGAAAGGTTTTCAACTACATCCAAAGCTTTATTCAAAGAACTAAGTGAACTCGGAACTAACAACCAGACAAAAAGGCCCTACTCAGAGGAGATAAAGCAATTCGCATTAACCCTTCACTTTTATTCGCCAAAAGCTTACCAGTTTTAGCGAAGTTATTTTTGTCTACCACATCAAAACACCATCAGACAGTGGTCCGCTAGGATCGATGGAAAACCTGGTTTTACCAGCCAAAGATTCGAGTTTCTTCGTCAAACGGCTAAAAAAAATAAATATCCAACCTTAGCCGTTCTGGACATAGACGAAATGTCTATTACAAAACATGTAGCGTGGTGTGGGGATAAATTCACTGGGTTTGTCAATTACGGAAAGGTCTCGGACAATACGCAAGAGGAACAAACTATAGCTTCATCTGCCTTGGTGTTTATGCTAGTGGCGGTGAATGGAAGCTGGAAAATTAGTTTGGGCTATTTTTTTGTACACGGTACACCAGGCTGGCTTTTTTCAAACTTGATTACAGAGTGCTTTTGTCGCATCTTTGAGACGAGAATTAAATGCATTGCATAAGTATGTGATGGGTTAAGCAGTAACCTTACCATGGCAAAAATCCAGGCAGCAAACTTGGACCCCGAGGCTCTCAATCCTTCTTTTCCTAATCCAGGAAATAGTTCAGATCCTGACGACATAATTTACCTGATCCTGGATGTGTGTCATATGATTAAGCTGCTTCGCAACCTCTGGGCTGATTTTAAAAAGATTTACAATGGCTTAACAGATGAGGTGAAGGAAACATGGGATCTTCAATATTCTAATTTTCGGCGGTAAACATAAACCTACCGAACATGCGCGACTTTGCCAACCTTCTCAGTGCATTGAGTGGTTTAGGAAGTCGCGCCTCTTCTCTAGGTTTACGTTCACCGCCGAAAATTAGAAATTAAAATCTACCCCTACAATAATTCCCACAGATTAATTATTGCCTTTAGATGTTTTGATATCCTGAACTCACGGTCTCCATTCGCTAAAGGCTACAAAGCTCCTATTTGAAAAAATAAATTTGAGCTTACCAGAAAATCTTTAGAACAAACTAAAGAATTACTTTTAAACTTGAAAGACGAGGAAGGAAATCTTTTCGTTAAAGGAAGACTGGCCCATTAGGGTTAGCAATTTCAATCACCAGCATCCTGGAAATATCAGAAAACACCTCATGCCAGAAATGCCTCAATTAGTGTAAGCAATAGCACATGAAAATGAAAACATCTACACTAATCATTTAAATGCAACAGTAACCAAATGTTTCCTTCCTTAAAGTTATTTAATAACCTACAAATTTTCCCAAGATCACTTGGAATTATTTTTTAACACAATTCGTGGAAAAGGAGGCTGGAATAATAATCCAACAACAAAAACAGTTTGAAGGCGCTTACAAAAGATCTTTAGGGACTCGCCTTACTCCTACTTTAACCGGAAATGTCACTGCTCTTGACGAAACTGAAATCCCTAGACTTTGCAATGTTCGCCGTTACCCGGAATATGACACTGAAATGCAAGCGTCAACAGTAGGAGAATTTCAAAATCAAGAAGATGATGAAATTAAAGAATTTTACATTCAACAAGTAAATTCATCCATTTTCCGAGAAAATTCAGTTTTCTACATTGCTGGCTTTGCAAAGTCATAAGCTGCAAAACCTGTCTCCAGGCACTCGAAGAGCCCCAAACGAGCATAATTATGTTTTTAATATGCATTCGCGGTTTACGCAACTGAAAGACAATGGTGGGTTGCATAGACCATCAAAAAGTGTTTTTCAGCTATGTCGTTTAACGGAGTCCTGCATTCGTCAAAATGTATCAGTTTGTATGCCATGCAAAAACATAACTTTGGCCATTGAACTTGCTGTTCTACGAACAATTGTAGGAATGGATATCTTCCCCGATCTACATGAACACATGTTTGATGCTGAAGTGGGTATTGAACACCATGCAACCACTTTAATTAAAAAAACTATTAACTTGTACTGCAAAGTCAGGCTTCACAAATTGGCTAAGGATAAAAATCTGGAATTGAAAGGCCAAGCCATCAGGCATAAACTGTCAAAGCTAATTTTATTTCAAGGCCAGTAACCAATAAACCAACCACTACCAACCTAACCCACTAAGGATAAAGCATTAGCCTTGGCCAATAAAATACATTATTTTTATTAAAATATTCACTTTCGTTGCTTATACGAGTACGGATTATTACAATTTAGCTCTTGTATTCGAAGTACAAGACCGAAAAGCAAATCTACTGAACCTTCTTGAGACTGCTTAGTTAGATTTCCATGTCGCAAAGCTGAACTGGAGAAATCTCAAAGATGGGTGACAGCGTGTGGTCGACCAAACTTCACGATCAATGATTTTAGAAAATCTAGTAGATTATGTGGCCGGCATTTTCATGGTTTAAATGGACCAAGTAGAGAACATCCTGACCCAGTACCTTTAACAGATGTACTGAGTACAGATGCTATTAGAACCCTTGTTAAAATACCAGGTATACAACAAAATTGTATCACCAAATGTTTTACAACCCGAGTTCAGATTGATACTGTATCATCTGGTTTAGAAAATGATGAAATTGGTCCTAACGAGCCATTATGCAATGAGAACTTACCCGTGGAAACTCAAATTTATAGTGTAGCATCAAACGAAATTAACTTTGAGATTTTAACCCCGCAAATCGGTTGGGCTATGGAGATCTTTGAAGCTGGCGTCAAGTTTTCAAACATTAAAAAAGGGATTGTTGTTATTCAGTGTGCAATAATTGAAAATCGGGTACAATTTCGGTATGAGTGAATAAGGTCAAAAATCCTTTTAGAGCAAAATCAAGCACACCATTCGATAGAGCGTAAAATTTAGATCTAAAATGGCCGCCGTTTTTTTTTCAAATTTCCAAAAAAAAGAGTCTTACCCCCCATAAAACCCCCAAAGTATTGATGTTTAACGTTAGGGCTCATTTTCACTTAAGAGGCCGAATAGGTTAGGTTAGGTTAGGTTTGGTTTGGTTAGGTTAGGTTGAAAAAGGTTTCAAATTATTGGGTAAGAACTACCCTAGTAGCACAAAATCGTTGGGCCACCAGCTGGTGGGTTACTACTGGCCCAACACTGTTGGCAAAGCCTTGGCAAGCAATTGGCCATGTCCTACTTGGCAAACTACTGGCTCGGTGCTGGGGTTGCTAAAATTTGCCAACTGCTTGCCTAGACTTATCCACCTATCTACCATCCTAAGAAATAATTTTTGCCACATCTTTTCTTTTAGTTTACCATCACCGACCCCACTCCCAGCCTACCTATCACCACTACTCAATCCAAAGGCTCCCCTGTTTTAATCCACCTCTCAACTAACTAATTCGCCAACACTTTACCAGAACTTAAGATAACATTCAGCCTACACGTAATCACCACGTATACACTCACATGGCCTACTCTCTGCCACCAATCATTCCATCATTCAAAATACAGCTTTTCACCATTGATCCAATTGTTTGTCTTGCATGTAACCACTATTGTACCAACTGTTTGGCCAATTTGTTACCACCACTAACCCAATTGTTTGTCTTGCATGTAACCACTATTGTACCAACTGTTTGGCCAATTCGTTACCACCACTAACCCAATCCTTTAGCCTCCACTCTATTGGCGTATAACCACTCGCTCAGCCTACATATTTTCACCACTTATCCAATAGTTAGGCCATTATTTATCCAAACTTTCACCCTTATTTTTTACACCACTGACCCATCAATTTCTCTGCACTATACCAACAGTAAAACAACACTTGGCCTAAATGGTACCACCACTTCGCCTATATTTCCCAACCAATGGTCCTACATTATCCTACAGATTATACAACTTTTTTCTTTTAACCTACACTTATCATCTTCAATATATACATAAATTACCACAAATTACGTTGGCCTCCAATTATTTATAATGAATAATTAAATAATGTTAAATATCGTGAATTAACTGAAAACGTTTTAATCATTTCAAAAGAAAGTTTCGTCACATAAATTGTTTAAAAATTTATTCAGTATCTGAACCAGATGACTGTCCATAAGAGTCTTCTTCAGCAGTTTTTTGTTTCACTTCCTCAGCCTTCTTTCTTCGTTTGGCACGACCACCATTTCTGTCAAATGCTCCTTTCAGATACTTCTTAATTGCATCTTCAGCCTGGAATTCCTTCAATCCTTTGAAATTCATTTGTACCGCCGCTGAAATGTACATAATTCCCAATTTGAAATCAAGAATTATATAATATCCTAGCATTTAGCTAACCAACAAAAACGTTTTTAAGTTCTAATTGAACGAAAGGGTACTTCTTCTCTGAACCAACCCAGTTGAATTGGAGAGTTACTTCGTGTGTCAATACCTTATTAAACAACTTCTGACAGCAATTTTTTACTTTTTTACCTCCATAGGATGCAAACATTTTCACCTGTTAAAGATCAGTTTTAAAAGTGAAGTTATACATGGTTTTCGAGAAGATTGAAAACTCACAGTTTTTCTCTTAATTACTTTATCCATCAATAGTCTCTCGACTAACTTCACGTCTTGAAGTGAAGCAAGCGGTAGGTCAGGAAATTCTTCTATCTCAATTAAATCTTGAGAAATTGCAGTTGTACTTTCTTTAGAATTATTCAGTAATGTATCCATTTTGGTATTTAAGTCTGTTAGCATCAAAATCACCGTTCGCTTGAATTTTTCATCACTTTGACCTGTTAATTTGAAGCAATTAAATATTATCCACTTTATGATAAAATTTGAAGGGACAAAGAACAAATAAGAGTTATTTTTAGTCTATTAAGGCTGCTAAAATATTCATACGAATATTAGAATAATTCACCAAAACCTTCTCCCTAATTTGTAATTAATTTTCTAATTTTTGATTTCTGCCCGCTAAGCCTAATACCATTTTGCAACAAAATATTCCTATGTAAAATTTAATGAGACAAAGGAATTTTCCATGATAGCACAATAATTTATATTGCTCGTGGAAAGTTCGTGTCTTGTGAACTTATACATACCAAAAACTTTATGACAAAATGGCGTTAGGGCTAGCGAGTTGAAATCAAAACTTTGAAAATTATTCTGAATTAACGAGAAAGTTTTAGGGGTGAGTTATCCTGATGTTTTCTACGTCTGTCTACTTTAATCAGCCCATCCCATGGGATGTTGTTGATGCTACAAAACCAAAAAAAAAACAAAAAGATACCTTTTAAGTAATCCAAGTTATTGGAGTTTATACGTGCTTCTGGTGATCTACCTAGAGATGAAGCTAATTAAAAGACGATCAGTTAGTTTTTACTGAAACTAGAATAACTATAATTACTATAATAACTATCCAAAGGTCTTCTACCATCAAATTCCAGTGAAGCCGTAGTATGCATTGATGTTCTTGGTGTTCCAGTGTTAAGAGCTAAGTCTGCACTAGAACGGGTTAGAGAATTTCCTTGAGGCCTGCTTATGGGAGAGCTCCATTCTTGTAGAGGCACACAAGTGCCTGCATTTAAGCGATTATTTTCTTCGAATGCAGACAACAGCCGTTTATTTCTGGAATTCCTTTCCTGGTTCGAAAAAACTTCATCGCCATTATTTTTATTACCCCTGTTATTTTTAACGGGCGATAGATCTCTCAGACTCAAACGACTCTTTGACGCTTTAGATGGTGAAACAGTTAGAAGACGTTGGTGAATTGTTTTGGATTTTGAAGGCGAAAAGATTTTTCTTTTTTGTGACATGGTACTCTTTTCAAAATTTTGGTTTCTTTGAGATTTTGACAAATCCTGGCAATTGTCATTTTTTCGTTTGTGATTTTCTTTGGCTACAGAAGAAACACTTTCCTTCTGAACGTTTCCTACAGAACTTTTTCCAGCGTAGGTTTTACTAGTAGCGCGTTTTTTTCCAGAATTACCGCGTTCAACATGAGTTCTAGAAGAACAATCATATTGGCCATCTGAAGAATCTAAATCGTTGCTGGAGTGCACTGAGGAAATACTAGTTTGTTGATTGGTTATGCCTGGACTGTTTTCTATTACCAATGGTGCAACTAGCTGTTCTACAAGCATTGAAGGAGAGTCACCATTATCTTTCGATAAATTGTCTACATCACTGGGTTTAGATGAGATATCAGCAATGTTGGATTTAACAGGGAAATTAATAGGCGAACTCTCTTTGTGGTAAGAGTTAGAGGGTGTAACACCTTCCAAAGACTTAGCTTGGGGAGAAACTACAATTTTGGAGAGCAAATTCTCTCTGTCGCAAGATTGAGACGAAAAATCTATTGCATTGGATTCTGAAGGTGAATCAATGTCATTGCATACAAAGGGTGAATCATCCCTATATTTTGTCTTGAACGTATCTTTTTTATCAAGTCTCGGAGATGAATTGCAAATTCGTGATTCCGCGTTACCTTTTCGACTATGATTTAATAGAGAAGCGTCTGCGCTTCCTAGAAACGAACTGCCCACTAGTTTTTTAAGTCAAAAGAAAATATTAGAAAAGGAAAGGCTCAAAAATCAAAGATATGTGATGAAATTTTTACTTTCAGAAAGTGTTTGGCTACATCGGTTGCCAACATTTTCTCCGCTAACTGCAATTAAATAAAAAGTCACTCAAGACCACTATCTCTGAAGTATAGTATAATTGTTAATTACGCACATTTTGATGTTGGAATAGGGGGCGCCTCTGGTAGTGAAATCTTTTTTCGCCCCTTCGTTTTTTTCTTTATCTTGGAGTCAGTAGAATCATTGGAACAATTAGTATCAGAATCAGAATTTTCCAAACAATTAGCCAAGCTTTTATTTGAAACAGTAGTCCTCCGTCTCTTCCCTCGACCGAATTCCCCTTCGCTTGCTAAGTCTGAAGTTACTTCTGACTTTTTGAGGTGCTCCTGTGCACTTTTGTACAGGGCTTTTTAAAAATGTATTAAAATTTACAAATTTAGAGTCGAAAGCTCAATATATTACTACATACCAGTCTGCAATAGAATTTTTCCCTCATAAAGAATCCAATCTGAATCTGGTTTTGCTGAAGTAGATATTAATTTTGTTATCTCTTTGTGCAGTCTTTGTGGTGGCCAGTAGCAAGACTCTTCGTTTAAGCACCATGACTTTGGAACAGCCTCAACTGTTCCTTCAGCGAACGCAAATATCACGAACATCTAAATATAACCAAAAAAATCCCTAGCTAAGATTTCAAACTTCGTCCATCTCTTTGGACAATTTATACACCCTCTTACAGGAAACTGTGAAAGGAATTTATTAAAGAGTCTATTGCACTAATGATAATGTAGAAGGGGAATAATTGAGGCCATAGAATTGTTTTCATGTAAAGTAAGAAAACATTTTTGTTCAAATAAGTTTAAAGAATAAGATTTCACTTGCTTTGAAATTCTAGCTTTAAACATGCCTAGCTTAGACGAGGGTAAAGGATATGAAAAAATGTCATCATGGTACTTGCAGATACTCCCAGCTAACATTACATCGTTACATTTAGTTTTATAGATATGTTTAATCTTAATAATTTCACCTGTGTTCAATTTAACACAACTATCTGCCAAACGTGTCGTTAAAATATAGTTCTGGGTTTGCAGCTTTTTAAAAGACTGTGCATCATATGGAACATTTTGGCTCCTGTCTTTAAATGGTTGTTAAAGAACTAAACCGTCAGTGCGATGTTTTGTAGAATAAAGTTTTTGACCTTCATTTAAGCGTTTGCACAATTGTTGCAAGGGCTTACTTGGGGATCGTAACTTTTTCTTTAAGAACTGCAAATGATTCTCAAATGGAAAAGCGCTATATGCATCCAAAGGGCCAAATCTTTTAACATCTGCAGCTATATGCGTTAAACTGTGCACATTTAAACTAACAAATTTTTGGCCATAAAAATCAGAGCAAGAGAAAACGTACAATTCGAGAAGTTGAGCGGCATAATCAACGAGTGTTCTGCTTAAAGTTGGTGAAGCTAAGATATAAACTGCACATTGAAGCAATCTGAAATGATCCATTACATCATTGGCAACAATCCCCTTACACACGACTGGACCAGTATACAAAAGAAACTGTCGAAATTCAGTTGCTTTCCAACGATCTACATGTTTAAGTGATCTTGGTTTTCTTGCAAACTCACTGGGGATATGTGGTATACACGCGTTTAACCTTGATGATAGCTCTGTAACTTGCTGAGTACTAAGCCTGACAACGAATTTGCCTCTTTTAATCCATGCTCTTAAAAATCTCTTGGTTACTCCTAAACATAAAAGGTGCATGTAATCTAACGGAAATTGGACTACTAAATCGATGTCTAAAAGTTCAAGGGGTGAACGAGCGCCTCTTAAATGATGTTCCTCGTTACTCTGATTTCGGAATGAGATATTAGTTCGAAGAGAAACATTCTCTTCTGTTATATCTTGCAGGAAAATCATGTTATGATCTAGCATAAACCCCTGAATAGTGCACTTGTCACAAGAATAGTATCCCGTATGACCCTTTGTGTTTTTGATAAAAGACCTGGCTGGAGTATCCAAAATAAAGGGCCCATCTAGTTTACATATGAAAGACTTTCCACCATAAATAAACCCATTTTCCCTGAGATCTAATAATTCCTTGATAAAGTTATCTAGATATTCAGCAAGTGATCCCGGTTTCGTATCACCACAAAAAACGCCTACTGGAAATACATCTCCAACAATGCCATGCTTAAAACTAAACACGCCTACCAAAATAGGCCAAAAATTGGTGGTTGAGCTATCAGTTAAAGGAATACCATCAATGTTTGTTGCAAATGAAATAGGCTCATCATAATCAGGATGCAAATCCAAAAATGTTTTCAAGCCAATTTTAAAACCAATGTGCCAGTACTCGCCATTGGCCACTTTCGAAATTCCCGAAGTTTGCCTAATAGTTTTTAGAAGTGTTCGAGAATCTTTGGGTAACTCATTGTGACCGTGATCTTTAAATATTTTAAGCAAGCTGTTAACTTTAACTGTATCTACATTGTGGTTAATGATCCATTCTCTAAGGTCTTGGGCCAAATCAGAAGGTTCTTCATCAGAAGAACTTGAACTAGAAGTGGTTATGCCACTTGAAAAGTTGTCAAAGCTATTATCAGAACTCTCAGAACTATCAGATGTAGCAGAAATATCAAACACCATATCCCCATCTTTATCACTTTCACTGAAGCTTTCCCTAATATAACCCTCACTCTCGCATACAGTATTAGTTCCATTTCGTAAATCTTCAACATAAGTAACACAATTATTTTCAGATATAGACTGCGGATATTCGGATATCCTATCAACTACACTTTTCAAATATTTAGCTCTGTTTCTCCTCAATTGCCGTTTACTGAGTGTAACTTTTTCCATAGTAAATAAAATTAAAAATAATAATAAAAAAATAACTACCCCTTTTAAATAAATTAACCGAACCCCATATATCCCTTTAAAACAAATAATTGCCCCGTTTATCCCTTTAAAACAAATTAAATGCCCCGTTTATCCCTTTAAAACAAATTAAATGCCCCGTTTATCCCTTTAAAACAAATTAAATGCCCCGTTTATCCCTTTAAAACAAATTAAATGCCCCGTTTATCCCTTTAAAACAAATTAAATGCCCCGTTTATCCCTTTAAAACAAATTAAATGCCCCGTTTATCCCTTTAAAACAAATTAAATGCCCCGTTTATCCCTTTAAAACAAATTAAATGCCCCGTTTATCCCTTTAAAACAAATTAAATGCCCCGTTTATCCCTTTAAAACAAATTAAATGCCCCGTTTATCCCTTTAAAACAAATTAAATGCCCCGTTTATCCCTTTAAAACAAATTAAATGCCCCGTTTATCCCTTTAAAACAAATTAAATGCCCCGTTTATCCCTTTAAAACAAATTAATTGCCCCGTTTATCCCTTTAAAACAAATTAATTGCCCCGTATATCCCTTTAAAACAAATTAATTGCCCCGTATATCCCTTTAAATCAAATTAATTGCCCCGTATATCCCTTTAAAACAAATTAATTGCCCCGTATATCCCTTTAAAACAAATTAATTGCCCCGTATATCCCTTTAAAACAAATTAATTGCCCCGTATATCCCTTTAAAACAAATTAATTGCCCCTGTATATCCCTTTAAAACAAATTAATTGCCCCTGTATATCCCTTTAAAATAAATTAATTGCCCCTGTATATCCCTTTAAAATAAATTAATTGCCCCTGTATATCCCTTTAAAATAAATTAATTGCCCCTGTATATCCCTTTAAAATAAATTAATTGTACCTGTATATCCCATTAAAATAAATTAATTGTACCTGTATATCCCATTAAAATAAATTAATTGTACCTGTATATCCCATTAAAATAAATTAATTGCCCCTGTATATCCCATTAAAATATATTAGTTGCCCCTGTATATCCCTTTAAAATAAATTAGTTGCCCCTGTATATCCCATTAAAATAAATTAGTTGCCCCTGTATATCCCATTAAAATAAATTAGTTGCCCCTGTATATCCCTTTAAAATAAATTAGTTGCCCCTGTATATCCCATTAAAATAAATTAGTTGCCCCTGTATATCCCTTTAAAACAAATTAACTGCCCCGCATATCCATTTAAATATATTGCACTGTATATCAAACTATCTTTGAATATACACTAACCTTACTCAAAATTAATTTCTCATTCTTTTGAGATCAAACTAATATTTCAAACAAAACATTAAGCTTAATCTAAAATAATGTTGAAAGCTATCTTATTTTAACACTTCATGAAAGGATGTTATACACTTAATAAAGCATCAGAGTCAAACTTTTTTACAGTGCCTGAACTCCCTCAGCTATCTATAAACTAATGTACACCTTTTGAAACCTCATATTTTCTCACCACCCCCCAGCAATATTGTGGAGCTATTACTGCATGCAACTATGAAAGATTTTACTCAAACACTAAGAGGAGAAAATTCCTCCCTTCCTTTACAGTAAAGATGGCAGTGTTGCCAACAGCTTTCGAAATCAATTCGGCTTATATCTAGCTCCAAATTGGCTAACTTTTTGTACTAAAAATGACTGGCAACACTGGGGTATATTAGATTTGATTAAAATTTTCTTAAAATCTTGTATTATAAATATCGTAGGAACTATTTCTAACGGATAATTATTGGTTTTAGTGGAAAGGTGTCCACACATGTAAATACTGAAATGATAAGTGGCGATGTCAACTGTTTTTTCATTGAACAAGTTTTAATAAAAAAAAGCATTAAATATGATCGTATAGTTCTTTTAAAATTCATTACACAAGTTGTCCTGTGATCTTATTTAAAACCTAATTACTTCCAATAACCGAAATGGCGACATTGAACTGCACGCAAACCTCTATCGCGTTTTTAGAACAGTAAATAAACCGTCAAAAGTATACTACAACCGGAAACAATACTCGAAAACCAACAAATCAAACCCGTGTCCTAAAGTGTTCTCTAAACCATTTATTACTCAAACTTGAAAGACACCACTAATCTAAGACAACAAGTTCAATTTTAAACTCGAAATTTTAATTTAAATCACAAGGACGCCTACGTAAACCTCAGTAACTTGTATGCTTAACATCTATAGTTACAATTTGACTGATATTCTACTCCTAGTCCAAACAGCTTTGTCTAGAGGTATGAAATTTTGCAGGGACGGTACTCAAAGGCAGTAGGCGGGCTCTTAGATTTTTCCAATTCCTCATCATCTTGAAAAATGGCGGCGTCTACGTGTTTCAACCGAATCTATAACATTTAAAACACTGGTTCCCAATTTCCGTAAGACTGACTTCATGTCTTTTGAAGCTCGATTTTCCACCTTCGTTAAAAATGGCGGCCTGAAATGTAATAATATATCTCGATGGGCAACGCCGGTTGTTTTTTTTCTACTCTGTTAATACTAAAGATTCAAGATGGATTTTTTATTCTAAATATTCAAGTTGGAATTCTCCTAAATATTCAAGATGAATTCTTTTCTAAATATTCATGATATAATTTCAGTAAAACTTCATCTGCGAAAAAATACATAAATAAAATAAAATTTCTATCCGAACAACCTTGGAGAAGCTTCAACCTTTGACAGGGCAAGAAAATGGTATTTAACTCTATACATGGGCGCCCGTTAAATTTCTCATTTCAAGTAAAAAATCCAAGGCGTCTTAGATTATTGTGTAAATCTAATTGTCCCTCTATCCATATAGATTATGAAACGTAAACTTTAAACTACAAAAGAATAATATCAAATTATTTTAGGGGAAATAGTCAAGGTTAATAATGGAAGCAGACTCAATTTATTTTTTTGCCAAATTAACGATAGAAAAATTGAGATACTAAATTCTCAATGTCACAAACCAAGGCGCTTACCGACTATATTATAGCAGGCAAAGTATAGGCTATTGAGTCTGATTGTTTTCCGATGATCATTGAAAGTGCTCTACTCTAAGCTAAAAAATATATAGAGCAACCTTCATACGCTGAAACACGACACAATTGCAAACGCTGTGCTTTTTATCGTTTGTAGGGCCTCTCTCTCTTTTTACTTTTCGCGCTCTTTAGAGCTGAAAAGTATTGTTCCGACCTCTGTTGGCTGGACGGCTGGCTGGATATGTTGTGACTGGAAATGTTGTGACCTGATGAATTTTGACATAAATGAATATTTCGAATTTTAAATTTCCCGCGAATTTTCAACTCGAAATTCACCCGTAGTTCACGTTACACCTCATAGGTGGCGTAACGTATTTAATTTCAATTGAAATTATTTTTCTGTCGGTGCAGGGCTTCGAACCTGCGATGTCCCAATCCATACGAGACGTCAGTGAAGACGCCCGAGCGAGCGCGTTACCACGAAGCCACGCTTGCTTGTAATATAGAGCGAGATAAATTATAGTGAAGAGAAGAGAGAGGTACAACGATACGCACCCCCCACCTCCCCGACGCCCGCCACGAGACGAGAGAGAGAGCTGTCTAGCTTTAGATATGGACCCCCCCCCACCTCCCCGTCGCGCGCCACTGGATGCTGTCGAATATATATATATTGTATCGCGCTAGAGGAGGAGAGACATTTGCTTGCAATTTTTTTTGCAATTTATAATTATTATATATCTTTTTAATCCTAGGCAAGATTAGACTTCTACTTGGGAACTTAAACATTACAATTAATATTATCATATTAATCAAAAAAGAAATTAAAGTTCTCCCCGACAGAAGGCGCGCTAAGTAGAGAGAGTTTTCTAATTTCACCAATGATATCGTTTTTGAAGACTCGTCTGCTACTGCTTAAAAGTTAGGGAGGTTGATTTTCTAATAAAATTAAATGTATTAACAAAATGAAACTCGAGTCAGCGTTTTAAAACTATAACTAGTTTGGGACGGAGGTACCATTGCTCACTAATTGTTTGGCAAGTTTAAAATTAAATGATCACTTAACGGAACTGACATAAAATAATAGGTAGATTTTGGCAGAATTAAATTGCAGATTCTTTGCAAAATTAACTAATCATTTTGGCAGTTTCCGCTCTCGCTGGGTTCATCTACTAATAACAGTTACGTAAGTGATAATTATAAAAATAAAATCAACAACTCAAAGATATAAAATGAAATTTATGATCAAATTGAAACTAATTTCAATCAACGACAAACGGAATCAGCTAATCATTTTGGCAGTTTCCGCTCTCGCTGGGTTCATCTCCTAATAACAGTTACGTAAGTGATAATTATAAAAATAAAATCAACAATCTCATAAAATCAAGAACTCAAAATATAAAATGAAATTTATGATCAAAATGAATCTAATTTCAATCAACGACAAACGGAATCAACGTGTTCATCTCTCCATCCACGGAAATATGAAATTTCTACATGAAACATGAAAGTGCTATCAACCTAACAATTTTCAGAAATGTAATTTTAATCAATGAAACATACTCATTTAAAGTTAACTAATTATAAGTCGCTAATTTGATTATTATATTTAAAAAAACTATATTATTTAAGTAATAAATTTAACGATGGTGTTGATAGTACCAATAGAGTATTCAAGGATTGATTACGTTAATATCATCGTATCAAACAAAAAGTATTTAATTACAATTTGGAATTTCAATTTAAATTTATACAGATTTTTAAATGCCCATTGAGATTCAGAGTCTGTCACTGAATGTTGAAGATCTCCAGTCTCTGCCAAGTGATTTAAACTTTCAGACCCTCTCTGTGGGAAAGGGGGAATTAAATTAACGAGACTTACAAACTGACATCATCCTTAAATTAAATAAGGATTATAAATGAAAAGTTAAATCAAGGTATTGAAGGTTTAATTCTAAGGTTAGGAAAGGATTTTAAAATATCCATGCGGTGGCATAACTAGTTAAATATAAGCAACAGTTGAAAAACCTTGGCCTAACTTTTAGGTTGGTCTGCTACAATTCGTTCAGTAATATAAATCGGTTATAATAATAATAATAATAATATTTATTTTGCGAGAAAACCGCAGGCAACCACAGAGGCAAAGCCTATTCATGGTGGTTACCGGGACAATACAAAAACACGTAATGCACATATATAAATATACAAAAGATAAAATTAATGAAAGTTAATTAATTTGAAGTAAAAGCATAAACCCAGGCATCTAGCAAAAATTTCGAAATTAAAGACCAAAACTGTAAAATCGATGAATGAGTAGCGACATAATAATAAAAATATAAATTTAAATAAGATTTGCAAAAGCTTCAGAAACTCCCGTTACTCGGACCCCGAGTCCCCGACTCCCCGATACACTAAAGACCGAGGCTTAAACCTCCTGAGCGTCCGTGTAGCTCGCGGCCATCTTTATTGTTTACATGGGCTCGTCACTACAGGGTAGGAAATAAGACAGGTTTACAAGTCCCAAACCAGTTTATTAATTGCTCGGACCAGTTTATTTATTCCAAAGTTGGGGTCAGTGGTATCAGGGAGCACTTTATTAATTATGGTTTTTGGAAAAAATAGACGGTGGGACCAGTTTATAAATTCGGGGTTCCTTATTAGAATTTTTCTAGCTCAACACACTTTCTACCAATTCTACTCCTAGGTAGTTAGTACTCCTTGGCTACAACTTCCCTACAAAAGTTTTGTAGTCCATTGACTATTGATCTTGTCTAGCGTCTATACTCTAGAATGAGTCTCTTGTAGTCGACAGTCTAGACCATAGCCAGTACTAGTTGTCAGTAGTCGTATTTCTCAGTAGTGTATGGTCACATTACAAGATTTTGATCTGGCTTACTGATGGCGAGAGAAGATATTGCCACCGAATTTATGTAAAATGCAATAAGGAATAAGGATAGTTCAGAAAAGTGTTAGCTCTATCTATCTATCTAAACGCATATTTGAATGAGGCGCCAAAACATTCGAAACATAGGTGGCGATAGCTATGCTATCGCCGATCAATAACGAAACAGGAGGTTAGCCAGTAAACGGCGAGAGAGAGGCAATCGGGTTTTTCGCGTGAACATGTAAAGAACGATTAATAAACGTAACTCTTTTTATCTTTTTCTATAACCGCAAGTCTTAATAATAATCATTAATTACACGCCTGAATCAACGACAATTAACAATTAACAAAAGGATTAAGAACTTCAAATATCATTAGACATGTTGATTGATATTTAGTGGCAACTAGTTGAAAAATTGTGATAAGAAATAAAAGTTAACAGTTATGGATGGTTATATCATGGACAAAGCAATACTAATTGCTTAGTCCATGGTTATATGCTACTTTTTCCTTCAGTAAAAAATTCAAATTCAATTAGAATTTTCAGCTTCTTTACTTTTGTGTCTTTACGTGCTTTTTATTCTCACCATTTTAGAAATTTAATTTATAGTGGGACCGGTAAAATAATAATTAATGCGAGGGTCACTGGTCCCAAGGACCACCACCACATCCGCGACACCAATTCGCCGCCGCCCACTCCGAAACAGACGAGCGCCTGAAAGGCTCAACCTATGAGACAGCAGCTAAACAAAATTTTCACCATAATAACAATAACCTCATGAAGGACAGTATAAATAATGAGTTTAAACAAACTTTTCACCATAATAACAATAACCTCATAAAGGACAGTATAAATAATGACTTTAAACAAACTTTTCACCACAATAACAATAACCTCATAAAGGACAGTATAAAATAGTGACTTAAACGAAGTTAAATCTGAATTACAATCTACCTCATTAAGCTCAACCAAACTGTTACAAATGCATAGCGCAATATTACAAGTTGCCAATGATCTTCCCTAATTAATCCACCAAGACTTGAACACTACAGTTAATTACTTATTTAATTAAACTGTAAACCAAATTCTTACTAGATTGGTTTTATTCATAATCGGAATGCTATTTTATAAACAATGGAAAAAAACCTGAAAATTTTAAATTTGTCGGGGTCAATGAATATAGTAATACTAATTCTAGTCACTAGAGGGCGCGAAAAGCGTAATCTGGCCGGGGCCATCTTGTTTGCTCTATGTTCCAAAAACAGCCATAATTTTCAAAAAACCAAATTCTTAAGTAAAGTTTAAAGGGATAGTTATCACGTTTAAAATGTGCTGGGAATAAGAAAACTTGCAGAGTAAAGCCGAGAAAGCGGGAAATACGTTAAAATTATCCACGTCGTAAAATATTTTCATGTCATAAGAGCTTGCGAATGATTTAATCTGTATATATATATTATTATAATTCAAACCATTCTCATCCACTTTGAATTGAACAATGTCTTCTCAACCATCCTCATGAATTTGCCTCGAAATATTATTCCCACAATATTATTTTCAGAGCATTTCTCAACATCCAATTCTCATGCGTCCAAACATTAATTACCGAACGTAAAATAAGTTCTGTTACACCTGTATTTTAGTCATGCCACCTATTTTGCTCCATAAACTATCTCTGTTACACCTGTATTTTAGTCATGCCACCTATTTTGCTCCATAAACTATCTCTGTTACACCTGTATTTTAGTCATGCCACCTATTTTGCTCAATAAACTATCTCTGTTACACCTGTATTTTAGTCATGCCACCTATTTTGCTCCTTAAACTTTCTCAAAGAATATTCTTGAAACACTGTTCATCATCCAATACCGCGGCTCGTCCAACTTTTAATAGCGATTCAACACATAACGCCGTCTGCCGTAAAATATCCGTCAAAAGAATTATCCCCAAATATCCACCCACTGTATTAGCAACTGGGAAATTATAAAAAATCATTAAACATTTCCAAATCTCTAAATATTTAGACGTTTTCAAACCGCCACCAACAACCCTCCAATTCTGAAGACTGAGTCTAATTCATAAGTTCTCATTTCTCATATGTCAGTATGGAACTAAAAATTCTCGGGTTGGAACATCTTGTTTTTCTGATCGTAATATTTAATACGGAGCTAAGTTGATATAGATAAAATTAATAATTGTTAGGCTTATTTCCTATTGTTTTGAACGTCACGTTTTTTGTCATAACTTTTGATTTTCAGAACCGATTTTCAATTAGTAAACAGTTTCGGATTCTACGTGACAAGACGCGTGCAACGATAGCATTGTTGATCCATTTGAAGCATTATTTCGTAACGTCATTATCAGGGGGCTTTACTATTTCCGCTATTGCTAACGCCCTATTAGCGCCACAGTGTCATTTGTAATTTTAAAATAGTTTTGAGAAGTAAACCTAATTTAGAAAGTCCTATTTTGTTACTCTAGCTCAAATAGGAACAAAATGGCAGCCAAATGAAAATGTCCAGAAACTTTTGTCCGGGACTGTACAGACTGTTAAAGAAGTCTTTGCGCGTTGCGTTTTTCGCACATATTTCACTATATTTCAAAAACTATTCCAGCTAGCGCTCTGGAATAAAGTGCGTTATAAAAGTTTTGCATTCCTCTTTCATATTTTACCCGTTCCACAGTTGTCCTTTGCATACTTATACCGGAAACCGAAAATGTCAAAATTATCAACTTTGAAAATATTGGATTCTCGAGAATATAAATGCGATTTTCGGATTCCTTGGGGTCGATTCATATTTGAAAAGTGTTAACCAAATTCAATTCGGATGAATAGGTCACGAGTAATCAGCCTTTATTCAAAATCTGGCAAACTTCGATTTAAATAGCGATAATTCATAATCGAGTATCGAATCTTTGTCGTAATAATGCTTGTTAGATATTATGGCACCTTATGCTTATATATATGATTGGTCTTGTGGCGCAATACTTCGAAACCAATCAGACGTTCATTAAAGGGATGGTGAAGTGGAAAATAAAGTAATTTTTTATTGATTTTTCCAAAAGACAGTGAAACATCAAAGAAATAACACCGAACGATTTTTAAACTACGATTAGTTTGAAATTTCATGAATAATTTTAAATAAGGACCACCGACCAATCGCGTAGCACCCTGCCTTTTTATCAACAATTTTCTCTTGGCACGCTCCGTGTTGAATAAATTTATCGCGAGACTTGAAAAAATTTGCGCGATGTGACAATTGTGGTGCGAGACATGGAGCGTGACACGAGAATTTTGTTAACAAAAAGGCACGGCGTTACGCGATTGGTCGGAGTTCCTTTTTTGAAACTATTCTTAAAATCTTAGCCTAATTTGAATATTAAAATCAATGGGAGGTATTTCCTGAATTTCTCATTATGAATACTGGTCTCATGATTAGTAGAAGAAACAATAAAAATCACTTTAATTTCCACTTCCCGCTCCCTTTAAGAGAAAACTCGTCTTTTGAAGGAGAGAAGCGGTTTGAAAATTTTGTTATTTGGGCCATGATATCATAATATTTAGAACTCATATTAATTACGTCTAGGTCTTCAGCCCGATTCATTGCAGCCTAGTGAAAATCTCATTCATGATGGCGTATGCGCTTCACGAGATCCCTTCAAATTGACATATTCGACTATTCCATATAAGAAACAACTTCAGAGGAGATGGCTTCTATGCTAGGAATGTTCGCTACGCGATTGAGCTTCTCTAAACAGAGCCTGAGGTTGGGCTATAGCCTCCCGCGTTTACTGCAAATGTGAGACCAGGGATAGATTTAATTTTAGAAGTGGGAATAGAGAATAGAGCAATGTAAAAGCGAGTCAAATTCCACGAAAAGGAAGGGTATGAAAGAAGAGGCGTGTCAAAGCAACAAAGGTACAAAGGAATAACGTATTTTTCGCCGATCCCGTCAGCATTGTCAGCAAAACGTAGTTTAAGTGAGCAATCAGAAAATTTAACACTTGAAATTGGTCTCTCTGCGCTGCTGGTCTGCTACTCCTTTCGTTTTTTTCTATGGTAAAAATACTAACTTTGGGAGGTATTGGGATATTAGGCCAATTTGTGTTTTAAGACTTTTATTGTGTAGGAAAGAAAATTATCATTTTTAAAGAAATTTTGGATAACCATTAATATCATTATTGATAACTAGTTAAAAGTTGAAAAATATTTATAAAATTTGGAGGAAAATTTTCAAATAACAAAACTTCCTTCGAGTTTCAAATTGAAGAATGCTCGTGTGCTTTATTGAACTATTTTATACAAACAAGACAGTCACTTTCAGCTTGAATTGTTGCTTGATATTTTATTGGACATACCCTAGCCCTTAAAGGGAGGATAAAGAGGAAAATAAAGTTATTTTTATTGATTCTTCTTCTAATTATCAGACTATTTTACCTCGTGAAATATCCAGGAAATACCGTCTGCGTTCTTGAACAATTTATTACAAACAAGACTGTCACTTTCAGTTTCAATTCTATTTTACTTAACCTCCCTTAGCCCTTAAACACATTTTTAATCTTTTATTAAATGACAGAAATAAACGCTAAATCGGGTTCAAGTCGGGCGAGAGAGCGGGTCAATCCAAAGCTTCAATTCCTTCGTTCTCCAGAAACCTTGCAACGAGTCGGGACGTATGGGCTGGGAAATTGTCCTGATGAGCCTGAAACCATACACTAAAACAATGTTTTAAGAAGAATAATTATCAGGTTATTAATATTAATACCGGTTCCGTCGTGAGCTGGTTACTCATACGGAGAAATAAATACCAGCAAACAGGGCGGATCTCTATTTTTAATATTACAATGCTTTACCTCCTAATTTCATTAGAGTTTATTTCTGTCTTTTAGAATACGATTGAGAATGTGTTTAATGGGAGGGTGAAATGAAAAATCAAATAATTTTTTATCGATTCTTCTACTAATTATAAGACCATTCTGCATAGTGAAACATCCAGGAAATATCTCCGAATGATTTTGAAATTGCAATTAGGTTCAGATTTTATGGATAATTTGAAATAATCAAAATAATGACCTCCGACCCATCGCATAACGCCCTGCCTTCCTATTGACAAAATTATCGTGGCACGCTGCTTGCCTTATGAAATTTATCACGAGATTTAATAAAAGTTGCTCGCGATGTGACTATCGTGGCTCGAGATATAGAGCGTGCAACGGAAATTTTGTTAACAGGAAGGCAGGACGTTTAGCTATTAGTCAGTGGTGCTTATTTCAAATTATTTAAAATCTGAACCTAATTTGAATTTTAAAATCATTCGGAGACTGTATTTCCTGAATGTTTCACTGTGCATATAATGGTCTTATAATAAGAAAAATCTATCAAAAAATCACTATATTTTCCTCTTCATCCTTCCTTTAAAGGCTAGGGGATGTCCAATAAAGTATCAAGCAACAATTGAAACTGAAAGTGACTGTCTTTTTTGTAAAAAATAGTTCAATAAAGCACACGAATATTCTTCAATTTGAAACTCAAAGGAAGTCCTGTTATTTAACAATTTTCGTCCAAATTTTATAAATAAATTTCAACTTTTAACTAGATATTAAAAATTATCCAAAGTTTCGTTAAACAGGGTCGTTTTCTTTTCTACACAATAAAAGTCTTAAAACACAAAAAGGCCTAATATCCCACTCCCAAAGCTAGTAATTTTGCCATAGAAAATAAACGAAAGGAGTTGCAGACCAGCAGCGCAGAGAGACCAACTTCAAGTGTTTACCGTTCGGGTTCGTTTTAGCTGTTAGCTGTTATTTTCAGTTGTGATCATTCTTACCGGCATTCATTTTTTTCATTTAATTTTTAGGCTTTTCCATTTCAACGTCAGTTGTGAAATATGCCTTTGCCCATGCTTTGGTTGTGGTCGGCTTTATTATTAGGCCTCAACAGAGATAGATTTAATTTTAGAGGTAGGAATAGAGAACGTTTAGCGTTCAAATCAGTCCGACTCATAGCCCAGTGTAGTGCCCCTCCCTCCAACACGTAATAAAAAGTTTAAAATTTCAAATTTTATGACGTTGCTCACTGGGACGGCGAAAAATACGTAATTCCCTTTTACCTTTGTCGCTATGACTAGTAGCCCAGGACTTTTAGGGTTTGACCTAGAACATTTGAACATAAAGATGAAAATTGGTACATGTGTTATTTTTGACCCAACAAAAAATATACTAAAAGTCCCCTGCTGAACAACGCGAGCTTTCGCCGCCATCTTGGAAATGGCCACCGGGAATGCCAGCTTCAATGTATTTCACATTCTTCTTTAAAAATTATGAAAATTGGTACATATAATGATTGTAACCGCCTGAACGTCATGGTAAAATTTTACAGCTCTGAGTTTGATAGTTCGGTCGCCATATTGGAAAATGGCCGCCGTGAATGCTGGGTGCACTATATTTCACTATGTTGTTAGAAAATTATGAAAATGTATTGATATTGTAATCAGAGCTGTGTGAACCTCATTGTAAAATATTGAAGCCATTCATGGGATAGTTTGGCCACCATATTGTAAAATGGCCGCCGAGAATTTCATTTAGATACAGTATATTTTTAAAAAATTATGAAAATTGGTAAATATATTGTTGAAGACCGTCTCAACAACATACTTGAATATTGAACCCGTGCTACTGATAGTTTGGGCGCCATCTTGAAAAATGACTGCTGGAAATGCTAAATATATATTTCAAATGCATAAATCTTTTCGAAATTATTGAGTAGATTATTTTCATCAACGTAATAAACACCCTAAATTCTGAAAGAAAGAAATGTTATTGAAAGCCGTAATTCTCTGCATATGGGAATACAATTTAATATGGGGTTTATAGATTCTCGTGTTGTTAAAGATTAGATTTAAGACAAACCTCTAACATTTCGTTCATATTCATCGTCAGCCTGAGGATTTTTTCGCTTATCATATTCCAAATTGAACCTGCGGAACAGCCGTCAGGGCACACGGGATCGGCCAGCGGGTCCGACAAACGCCCCTTGAGCATGTGACAGAAGCTGGACACCGTCAGCGGCGAGCCCAGTCAGAGGGTTGCAGTGCCATACGGCGCATGCAATGTATCCAGGACCCTCAGAGTGTTGCCAACGGCGCGGAAAGCCAATTAAGGCAACACCTGGGCGGGGGCGAAGCGGCCTAGCAAAACCTGTGGGAAACGGGTCGGCATGGAACGGTCTGAACCAAGGGCGAACACAAGCAACTCCCGAACCGGCACCCTGAACTCGGACCCCCTCAGCCACAACTAACCCTTTTGCTCAGCTCCATCACAGCTAGTACCGCGACAATGTCCACGCATTGCTGTGCAAACTAATTCGGATCGTCGACATTCACAGTTCTTTACACAAGAGGTTCTGCACTTAAAGATAATGAGTATTAAAAGTTGGTCTTGAGTGGTGTGAATGGGTCTTTGGATTCGGGAATGCGAACCCATCCCCATTCTTCGGTTTTTAAATCGTTTCCTAGCGTAATATCTTGGTCCTTTAGCTAGACTATTGGAACGTCTTCATTCTTAAATCTGAAACCAAAACCACACCAAGAAGAGAATCTCAAATCGAGACATTTGAGAAAAAAAAGAGTTCAGAGATCACATGCTGTAACTGGATGTGGTTATGATAAGGCGGGGTTTGAAGTAATGACAGATAATCAACATCTTACAAATACGTTGAGAGTTTTTAATGACAATAGTAAGTGAACAAAAGCTAGGAAACGATTTAATCCTGAACAGTGGGGACGGGTTCGCGATCGCGAAAGTCAAGGACCCATTCACACCTCTCTCCTTCCTGCATCAGATGAGCTTATAACACTCATTACTTTGTACCTGCAATCCGAAGAACATCTTGTGTAAAGAACTGTGAATGAAGACGATCGGGATTGGATTTCTAGGCAATGTGCGGACATTGTCAAGGTATTAGTTAAAATAAAAAAAATCTTCAGGATGACGAAAAATATGAACGAAATGTTCAAAACGTGTCTTAAATCTAATCCTTAACGACACTAGAATGTATCAATCCCATTCTAAACGATATTACCTAATCAACATCTGAGTAATATAGCTTTGCTTTTCTGTGTTTCAGATTTTAGGATAGTAATCTTTCAGAGACCATTTTTATAGATGGGGTCGATAACATAGACTTAGAAATAGTTACTTTTATGGTGTTTAATACGTTCATACTCAATAAAGATATATAGAAAAAATTTATTCATAGATAATATATTTGCCATTTCCAAGATGGCGCCCAAACTATCAGCAGCACGTCTTCCAATATTCAAGTATGATGTTTAGACGGTCTTCAACAATATATTTACCAATTTTCATAAATTTTGAAAAATATACTGTATCTAAATGACATTCCCGGCGGCCATTTTCCAACATGGCGGCCAAACTATCTCATGAATGTCTTCAATATTTTACTATGATGTTCACACAGCTCTGATTAAAATACCTATCAATTTTCATAATTTTTCAACAAGGTGAAATATAGTGCACCCAGCATTCACGGCGGCCATTTTCTAATATGGCGACCGAACTATCACACTCAGAGCTGTAAAATTTTACTGATTTTGAAGTGGTTACAATCATAATATGTACCAATTTTCATAGTTTTTGAAGAAGAATGTGGAATACATTGAAGCAGGCATTCCCGGCGGCCATTTTCCAAGATGGCGGCGAAAGCTCGCGCTCTACAGCAGGGGACTTTTGGTATTTTTTTTTGTTGGGTCAAAAACAACACATGTACCAATTTTCATCTTTATGTTCAAATGTTCTAGGTCAAGCCCTTTTTTAGCCTATCTGTCCTGGCCTATAGCCTCTTCTTTCATATCCCACCGTCCCGAGGAAGGGGGTCCGGGACTTTGACGCGCGCCCAGATTACTCTGTTCCCTATTTCTGCTTCTAAAATAAAAAATCTTTCAATGGCCTCACATTTGCAGTAAACGCGGGAGGCTATAGCCCAACCTCAGGCTCCGTTTAGAGAAGCTCAATCGCGTAGCGAACATTCCTAGCATAGAAGCCATCTCCTCTGAAGTTGTTTCTTATATGGAATAGTCGAATATGTCAATTTGAAGGGATCTCGTGAAGCGCATATGCCATCATGAATGAGATTTTCACTAGGCTGCAATGAATCGGGCTGAAGACCTAGACGTAATTAATATGAGTTCTAAATAATATGATATCATGGCCCAAATAACAATATTTTCAAACCGCTTCTCCTCTTCAAAAGACGAGTTTTCTCTTAAAGGGAGCGGGAAGTGGAAATAAAGGTGTTTTTTATCGATTCTTCTACTAATAATGAGACCAGTCTGCACAATGAAAAGTTTAGGAAATACCTCCCATTGATTTTAATATTCAAATTAGGCTATGATTTTAAGAATAGTTTTAAATAAGGAACTCCGACCAATCCCGTAACGCCGTGCCTTTGTGTTAACAAAATTCTCGTGGCACACTCCATGTCTCGCACCACAATTGTCACATCGTGCAAATTTTTTCAAATCTCGCGATAAATTGATTCAACACGGAGCGTGCCAAGAGAAAATTGTTGATAAAAAGGCGGGGCGCTACGCGATTGGTCGGAGATCCCTATTTAAAATTATCCATGAAATTTCAAACTAATTGTCGTTTAAAAATCGTTCGGTGTTATTTCCTGGATGTTTCACGATGCAGATTGGTCTTAAAGAAGAATCAATAAAAAATTACTTTATTTTCCACTTCACCATCCCTTTAATGAACGTCTGATTTGTTTCAAAGTATTGCGCCTCAAGACCAATCATATATATATGCATTAAGCGCCATAACATCTAACAAGCATTATTAGGACAAAGATTCGATACTTGATTATGAATTATCGCCACTCTAAGCAAGTTTGCCAGATTTTGAATAAAGGCTGATTACTCGTGACCTATTCATCCGAATTGAATTTGGTGAAAACTTTTCAAATATGAATCGAGCCCAAGGAATCCGAAAATCTTATTTATATCCTCGAGAATCCAATATTTTCAAAGTTGATAATTTTGACATTTCCGGTTTCCGGTATAAGTATGCAAAGGACAACTGTGGAACGGGTAAAATATGAAAGAGGAATGCAAAACTTTTATAACGCACTTTATTCCAGAGCGCTAGCTTGAATAGTTTTTGAAATATAGTAAAATATGTGCGAAAAACGCAACGCGCAAAGACTTTTTTAACAGTCTGTACATTGCCAATGGTTTCAATCCGAAGTTTAAATCAGGCCCATTAACGTATTGCAATATATAATATAATCTGCCGTCTCTATAATTTACCCCGTTCGGTAAAGGATATATCGCAATATCTTCTCCCGTAGTTTTTCCAGATTTACCGTAATCCTTACTCCGTCCGATATCTCCAAATTCTTCTATTAATCTCAAGTTATTCCGTCTGACGGTGTTTTCTAAGGTAATGGATGGGCTTGTCCTATATTCAGTTTCCTGAAAGGGTGCAGGAGGTGTGGTACCAGAAAGCTCGAACATGTTGAAGATATCCCTAAAGCTGTGCATGAAATACATTTAGAGGTGAGAACCTCGACAAGGCTTAACTATATTATTTTGAAAGAACATTAGTACTTACAATTTGACTGGGTCCATTTCTGTGGGATGACTTCAGGAGCAATTCTCGGAGGAGGACTTGAAGAGTTGTAGTATGTCCATAAGGAGATTATCTCTCTCTCTAAGGGCCAAAGCGGCAAGCGCATCTATTAGCAAAAACATCTAGTTCTGCTAGATGTGACGTAGATTTTGTATAGGGGCTCCTTCCGAATTTTTCGTGAAATTCGCGGGAGAGAAAAATAATTTTCAAAATCAGCCACGACCGATATCCTGAGCCGGTCGTAGTCTAGACGCGAGCTCTGAGATAACGCTCCCAAGCGGTTGGGAATCAAACTAAATCAGGCGGGGAGGGGAGAGAGGAAGGACTGGGTTTGTTTACATTTCGCAAGCTCTGGCTCTGTCGTCTGTCAGTAGTGAGTTATCTGAGACTGACATCTGTACGGTTGGAATAATGTGTAGCTGGTAGTTGTGCTGCGTGGACAGTCATGGACAAATTAAAAGAATTGATAAGTGAGATAAACGATAAATCAAAGTTAGAAGAACATATTAAAAAAACCCCCACAAGAAATGAAGCTAACATGAGATTATTAGAATCTGATTGCGTGAAGTTAGGCCTTGGCGAGCTTCTAAAATTGGCCTTGCAAAACAAGTCTCTCATGTGTTATTTACGAGAGATTACTGAAGCCAACGTTAAAGAAAAATTTCTTTACGAAAACTCTCTAATTGGCTCTCAAAATGATTTGGAGGAATTATTTAATTTCTACATGGCCGTAACTTTCAGGTAATATATGCTTTTTATTCTTACCTAATTTGTCTTCAAATACCAGTTTCTACAACATTATCATTTTGGCAGTATCATAACATCATTAAGCACTCTTGTTATTTTGATACCCACAGTACTGTATAAGCATGACTTTTCATTTGATTGTAACTGTTTTTTCGTATATTATTTAGGTTTTCCCAAGAATTTCAATTAGAAAAGCCCAAACCAAAGCCAGATACCGCTACTATTCAAAAGGAAAGTCTCAGTGCTTTGATTAGATTGAGTGGTGGGACATTAGAAGGTCTTCGAAAAATCTCTAAAACACGAATGGCAAACCACAGGCTTAAACCGTTAACCAGGAAAAACCACGAAAGAGTGTATCGGTTGACCTTAGCAATTAAAATGACCGATGAAGAGAAAGCGAATGGTGATTTGCCTATAGAACTAGTGAAACGGGACAGAGGAGGCATGTGCTACCCTAAGAAGACATTCTATCCTTATGTAACTGAGTTAAACGACACAGTAAGGCGCATTTCAACTAAGGATGGGTTTAAAAAACATGGAAAAAATATTATTCTTGTAAGTATAGTTTATGAAAGTCTAATTAGGCCTAACAAATGCGTATAATTACTAATATGGGTTGATTTCATAATATAGAATTGTGTTGCTGGAGTAAAACATTAGGAAACTATTTATGGATGGAGTTGCGTCTCTCAACATTTAAAACCAGCTGTCTGATGATGCCGTAAATTTTTGTTTTCAAGTATGGACCCGAAAAGTAACTCACGCCAGGATTCAAGAACTTTTCTCTGTGTACTCTAAAAATTTACAATTAGGGGGTCAAACACTCCGAGATAAATTATACCAATTTGCCAAAAAATCAGAACTGAAAAACAAAATCAAAGCTTTGGAGGATTCAGAGAAACTCATAAAACAGACAGAAAAAGCAAGGCCAAAAACTCAAAGGTCCAAGAAAAAAGTGAAACAACTAACAGAAAAAGATAGTGAGCCGATTATCTTAAGAAAAAAATGTGAAAAGCTCCCAACTAAAGCCAAGAAAAAATCTGAAAAGCTGTCAGCTAAAGCTAATAAAGAATACGAAATAATCGATTTGCGGCAGGGAAAAAAAACAAAAAATTATACTTTATATCGTTCAAATTTGAAAACCTTCAAGTAACAGCTGCCGAAGAATTATTCGAAACCAATTTGGTAGACAATACATCGGATTATGACAAAAACGAAGTAGGATCGAGATTGTTTATCGGTGCCACAACACTTCCGAGTGATTCTTCTGATGATTTGAGTGAAGACGATTTTGCGGAACCTATAGTTGAAACTGAATCGACTCCCACTTGCGAAGAATCTGCTGAAGATGATCCACCGCCGAAGCAAACGAAATTAGACAAAAAGAGCGGAAAGACTAGTCGTGTAGGATTGATAAATACCAAGGATTCGGTACCAACAATAAATACGGATGATTTCGAAAAAGTAATAGAAGAGTCCGATGGATGCCAACCACGATGTAAAAATACCAAATCTAGCAAAAGTAATGCTAGCACACAAGATTCTTCAAGAAAACCCGAAAAGAAAAAAGTTTTAAAACTTCAGAAGGTAGGCGAAAGTTTTGTTTCTCCTTTAGTTCTTAGATTTAATATTGGTTATTTTGAATTTGAATAGAAGAATAACGATCCTGCCAATCCGGAAGACGCATCTGCTGGAAAAAAATTAGCCGGAAAAAATTTGGAGCAAATTAAAACTTTAGGGCGTGAAGCCACACGAGAGCAACTAGAGCGTTTCTTCTTCGAAGTAGCACCAAGTATACCTGAAGCACTAAATATCCTATGCGGTGTAAGTGCTGAGGAATATCCATGTGATAGAGACCCAACGAATGGGGAAAATAATTTCTGCGTCTTTGGAAACTGTGCTCCAATGCCCACAGCTGCGGAGAATGTTTGTTGCAGACAAAAGCCTTGTGCCAGCACCAGGGCAATGTTTGAACTTGTTTGCTTATATAGACCAGTTCTTCACGTGAGCATGCGCTTTCGTAAAGAAAGTGCCCAACGACGAGGTTTAAACGCAACAAAACTTAACTTCAGGTACGTAAGAGATAGATGCATAAAATGATAAAACGTCTTATGTTCTGCTATATATAGTTTTCACTAAAGTGACTAAATAAATTTCCTTCTCGTTTCTTAGCTTTAATTGATCTTCAGAGTTGCCAGTCATTTGTGAGTTCATTTCGTGTTCGGAATCTGTTGGAACCTCAAACTAAATGGAACAAAACTGTAATTACTTTAATAAGCCGTTTTAGTTGAACTGCACTCTCAAATGACTGGCAATACTTTTTTAACACTATCAGTAAATGTTACTAATATGTAATGTAATTCAGGTACCACGCCTATCGCAATTATACGCTACTTGACTATGGTAGACTAGGACCATTTATGAGAGTTGTGGTGCCGGCTTGCTGCGTTCTAAGCATTAGAAGAATATTACCTTCACCAGACGTTATTTACAAGGGCTATCAAGTTGCTCGAATTGTCGAAGGATATTGTTTGAATTAATTTCAAAATAAAATTCAACAATTGATAGTTCAGATTAATAAGCAATAGCCCTTTTTATGTTGTCATGTATATACGAGTCCTATCACTTTGTCAAATGTGGCTTTATTTTGTCTTTTCAAATCGAGATGTATAATTTTCAAAAACCTTGAGTTTTTCGGGAATTTCTAACAAACTTATGTCCTTGCAAATATTTCGAGGGCCAGAATCTTCTAGAACTAGAGGATCTGAAACGTTACCCTAATATGAAAAGTGTTAGACTTTTGAATTCAAACTAGTTAATCTTAAGCAATATATTAGTCATACCTCAAAATCACGTTTTGCAATGAAATTGCTTCCGTTAAGCTATCAATATAATAACTCTTCATTTGCTGGCTGAAACTATAACAATACTAATTAACGCGTGATTTTATAGACTGCCACAATAAAAAGAAATTAAGCTTATTTAGTTTGTATGGAAATTTTATGTATTAGGCATACCTGGTTTTTTAAGTGTTCACAGTTATCCATCAATAATGGTGATGTAAACTTCGAACTTATCCCACCTGTTGGACTGATAAAATCTACACTGCTTTCATCAAGTTTAGAAGTTTAAGGTGTTCTTACAACACTAAACATAAATACCTTTTTAGTGAAATTTCAAGATTTAATAATGTAAAATAATGAACATACCCAGGTGACTGTGAAAATTTCGAAGTTAAGTTATTTTTCTCTAAATCAGCAATTTTGGCATTAAAATTTGAGCTGTAAAAAGCTTATATTAGCACTAGCACAGAATATTAACTACAGCTGCCAGAATACTCACGTTATTGGAGTGGAATGTTTATATCTAAGTCGAGGTACTATTCTTTTCCGTGAGGGTGTAATATTATAATACACAGTCGGATCTTCATCTGTTTGGGTTGATGCATCTAACCAGTATAACATTTTACAATTTACCAGAAATTTATAGGATAATAGCATAATTCCTGGTTTTAGCCGAGGGCCAGTCACTCAGCGTAATCGGTGTACACTCCGTACCTTTGACTGTACTAAATGATTTATCCAAATCACTGAAAGCCCTACCCTTTTCAAACAAAGTTGCTCGGCGCAAATGATATTTAAATTTAGGTTAGGTTGCATTATGTTAGGCTTGGCAATGCTAGGTTCGGTTAGGTTCAGTTACATATTTGCGCCGAAAATTAAATTTTTCTTAGTTGAAAATAGGGCCTAGTAATCAATTGGTGAGAGTATTTTTTCGATTTGACCGTGAGGATCTAGTATTCAATACTTCCGTAAATTGATTACGCGTAATCTATAATCGGTGTACAGGGAAGCTGAGAGTGATTAGCTGCTCGGCTTTAACATCAACTATTATGGTTTGCTAGTTTATGGCTTTAATATAGTTCCATCATGAATAATGAATGCGGCGCGTGAGGAAATTTGTTTTCACTCTACAGGATAGGCAACTCCCTATCTCGAACGACAGTTTATTCTATATGCACTCTGTTCAAACATCAGTTTCCAGCACGCGCAATGATAGGTGTCTATGTAACCTATCTTTGTGCGTGCTGACAAAAGATGTTGAAACTGTATCTAAAGAATAAGCTGTCGTTCGAAATAGGGAGTTACCTATCCTATAACGTGAAAACATATTTCCTCACGCGCGGCTTTCTTTATTCATGGTTCCAATGGGTGTTTAATTAAGAAAAGTTTAATAATTACCTTTATTTTTATTCTGATAATTATGAATTGATTCTCTCATTTTCTTTTGAGATTTAATTTCAGTTTGGTATTCATCCCTAAATAAAAGTATTTAGGGTTTTTCAAATATCATGCAATGCCAAAGTATTGTGTTAGAGAAATTCTGCGAATAAACTCACCACTTCAATAGTAAAATTGTAAATAGAGTGATAATGAAATTATTTCCACACTATATTAACAATTTTCGCAGGGATTCTCAACAATCATTCACCACAACACTACTTATTTATCTTCATTAATAACTCACCATTGTTTAAATAGAAAATTAGCAAATTGCTCGTTTGTGAAAGAAAATTTCTTCCTTTCAGCTGACCACCTCTCAAAAACAGCTTTTCCTACATTCACTTTATATGTTTTACTTTTAAATCCTATAGGTTCTTCTATTATTTCCATAATAAATTAAATTCTACAACGACCGGCCTAACCGTTAGTAATAAAACCGCACGGGCACGAACATACACAACACGTTTGATTAAAAAAAGAATTTAGGAAGCGAGAGCGGGAAAACCGACTTGGTAAGAAGTTGATGGAACACGTGCGACGGATTTGTTCCACCTCTCAACTCCTCATATTAACCACGACTTTTAGCCCAACACCCCCAAAATACAGAATAGACTCGCCTTCTAGTCCAGCTAGCAAAGATTATTAGCAAGTGCGAACTTAGCTAAAAAAGAGGGCCATATAGATTATGGCACCATCTGTGTTAAAAAAGTGAACTAAATTTTCTATATTTGAAAAAATAGGGTGTGATACTGTGCCTTTAAAGGCTTTTGTTTTTAAAACGTTGGTTTTTAAACGTTGGAATTGCACCAGAAAAAAATGTCTATTTGTTTTTCTTTTCAATAAGGGGCTGTTCATGAATTACGTCACGCGTCCAGCCGGGTTTTGCCAAAGTTAAAAAAGTCCAGTAATTTTTTGTTAGAAATTGGACATTTTGTTGGCTAGTTTAATAAATAAATTTTTGAAGGGTAAGATTTTGGTAAGTAATTTTTAGGGTGGTTGATACATGTGACGATGTGTGAGGGGGGAAATCGGATTTTTTTATGTAACGTAATTTGTGAACAGCCCTTAAACACGACAAGATGCTCCTCTATTTTCTCCTGACAAACCCCAATGTCTCGTTTCTTTCAGCCCATTTTGAAATTCCCAGATTTTCCCTGGCCTGTGGCAACTCTGCTTAATAAGAATTAATGCTAGTAAATAATACTTTTAAATCCAGATTGAGACGAATACATTTTTCAACAGTTATCGAAAAAATGTTCTGTGTAGTTTTGACACTATCAATGAGATTAACTGAGGTCTCTTTCTCGTGTAATAAATTAAATTTGTCGAAAACTAGCATTCTCTGACATAGTCATGCATGCATAATTTCCTTTAAAATCTGTCTGCATTAATTTGTTTGAATCTGAAATAATATATTTAAATTTCAATAGATTAATTAAATTAGCATAGGCCTATATCAAAAACTTACATGCTTTAAGTATAGGTTCGGTAATCTTTACTGGATTAGTTTGAGTTTTTTCATTCTTCTCTAAATATATGTAAACACATTTAGATTTTATTTAAGGACATCAATTTGAAAGGAAGTAATTATTTTATAAATTTTATTGTAAAGACCAAACTTAGGAAATTTTTTAGGATTTAGTTCCGCAAACTTTACTGGATTAGTTTGAGTTCTTTCATTCCTCTCAAGAATATAGTTAAACACATTTCGGATTTATTTAAGACAATCAATTTGAAAGGAAGTAATTATTTTATAAAAAAATTGTTAAGACAAAACTTACGAAATTTTTTAGGTTTTGGTTCCACAAACTTAACCAAATCTGTTTGGGTTTTTATATTTACAAATTGAAATATAATTTGCACCATATGTTAATAAAGGGATTTATTTATAATAACAATAATAATGCTTTGTTGTATCAAACAATGAGTTTTTTTTTCCTCCAATCTTTGCGTTTCTTTAAACGAAGTTTTAGTCGTGATATTCACTTGAAAAGATTTTTCAAATTTAGGCTTTGGTGGAGGAAGCAACGTTTGCGTTACTTTAGCTAAAGTTTTAGGTTTGATATCCACTTGTAAAGACTTTTCGCGACATTTTTGGACTATCAGAATAGCCTTTTCTGCCGCGAAATTGCACTAAATGTGTGTTTTGAGAATAATCGTTTATCCATTTCTATTTAATGTTAAATTTTGACGCTAAAGGGTGTGTAGAAATGCCAAGTGATTCGAATACCGCAAGCCTCGGTTCCAGGGTTCCCCTTCGAGACCCCTTAAACGTACGTGACCGTCCGACTAAACAAAATCGTCCACTTTAAGGATCCCGCCTCTCTATTGGATGCTTCATTTATCACGTGTGTTGCAAACCGCCAATAAAATATTCGAAGTTTCTAGACTATTAGAGGGGAAAAATAAGTAAGAGAATTTCCAGAACCCCCCAGTTCTCTCAGACACAAGAGGTAAATTCGCGCTTAGTAAAAATCACGGAGAGCTGTCGTGAGAAATCTTTGAAGGAGGGAAAAATGTTCAATGCCGGGTTACTCTGCAGCGAATGCGCTCGGCCTCTGTTTAGGCTATACAATTATACCACTTGAAATGAGACGGATGGCTAACCAAATCGGACATACATACATTTCAATCGTAACATAGAATCTTGGGCCCTTAGAGAGATGATCTTCTTATGGTATGTCTTATCCTCAAACTGACTTCGTCTTTTATACTGTATTATCACGTGACTTTCTTCTAGGGTATGATTGGGTTCTAATCACGCCAACATGACGTTCTTTAACATGGCTTATCGTGATGTTCTACCATGTAGAGTCAACATGGCGTTAAAAACCTCAAGCCATGACAAGGCTTAGCGATGCATTCAATTTTCAACTTCAATATCGGAGCTAATATGCCCTCGTATTTACACTTTATTTGCATTCTAAAACATTGTAGGTTGTGAAATTCATGATTTCTCCTGTCTTCGTGAGGAATCAGGTGCACTGTCGTATTCGAAAACTGCACTCTCTTTTCACCGTCTACTTTCATACAGTCGTACGTCGAGATCCTTCTTCGTCCTTTCTACGAACTTTGAGGCTGGAATGATTTTCTACCTTGCCTGGTCTGGTTATTTATACAGTCATTGCATTCTACGTCATTATAACTTTAACTGTATATTTTGGGGGTGAGTAATGGGTTTTCTGGGGCACCACATGTTGCAATCTAGGTAGAGAATATTTTCCCGTGGCACCCTTTCCGGGGTTTTACCCCCTACAAAAGGTTTCACACATTGGGATTTCCCTCACTCGGGAGGATGTTTCATTCGCCATTTTATTAATACAGGGAAAATTAATGGCTCGAATTTTAATCTAATTAACATATTGAAGTGTCGTTTATTTCTTGCATCATAATTGACCCTATCTTCATATGGTATTATATGCACTATGCACCCTGAGAAGCGAACACGTTTCATTTCAAATGGAGTGTTATCAACCTTTGTCTATATTGGATTTTATGGAATATAAACATACCGCTACAGTAGTGATTTATTTTTTTCTGAGATATCCCGTTATCTTATCAGCATTAAAAAATTCATTTTTAAATTTTCACTGCACTAGAAGTGAACTGATTTGAATTCCGAGTTTTTATTTTTCTTCTAGATATCCCTCATCTTATCTTAGTGTTTGTGATAAAATTAAATATTCTCGAAAGTTCCAGCGTCACTGGCGCCATCGGCCCTTGCCTTCCACAGTGCATGGGGTGGGAGACTCTTATTGACCCTACTCTCAACCAACGCATCATCATTCGTTTAAACATATTTAATCCTAATGAACCAGTCTGTAAATGATGTTACGTTATCTTTTTTTACTATTTGTTACCAACAGTGGATTGTTTAATCCATAAATATAAGTAGCAGTGGTGCTGGTTAATCCAGGAGGACAGTGTCGTTATGTAATTTTATTAGTCAAATAATTTTCATGTTTACATCAGCGGAGACTTTTCCAATGTAACCACGTGGGAGTCAAAGGGTTACGCTGTTCGCCAATCGGTTACACGCTATCTCCACAGTCCACATTGCCGTTTTTTTATTTGTCTAAATTGCTATGAATTGTGTTTCTATGGTGGGATCCTCTAATGAAAAGATTTGTTACATCCTTAATATTCGCTATATCACATAAAAGATCATCTACTTTAAAGAAATTCCTCACACTAGCATCTAAGGTGCTAACATCCAACAAACTCTCATGGAATTCCAAGTTCGGGGTATGGGATAGTATGGTACTAAAAAGATTCGACTGATTTTCCGTGTAACAACAAATTATTCTTTCGTGGGAAGTTGAAATACATATATCTCTATGCTTAATTAAATCTCCTACAAAAACACTTTTCCCACATCCCATGACCCTGGCTACGAGTCCGGTAAATGGGTGTTTCATATTTAAATCGATATCGATAAATGAGGAAAAAATTAACAAAACACGGATATTATATCCTAGGGGGAATTTAGCAAGGCTTAACTGAGATGTTAAAAAGAAAATTGGTACTTATAATTTGACTGATTCCATTTCTGTTTGATGGGCTGAGTATATCCTGTACAATTCAACGTCTTGTAGTGAAGCTTGGAGAGTTGTAGCTCAGCGCTTCTCAAACTTTTTAACCTTGCGGACCGGTTTTTTTTCAACTATGTATGACGGACCAGAGAGTCGCTTGTCCGCGGACCGGTGCCGGTCCACGGACCACAGTTTGAGAAGCGCTGTAGCTTATCTTTAAACCTACCCCGTCTTTTATACCATCCTATCACGCGTCCTATCATGTATATTTCCTCACCGGTCACAACACCGAAAGTTAACATGACGCCTTATTTTCTAATTTCCCCAGCCACGCCATGGTATTTCCCCTGAAAATTTCCACGCAAGTCGCAAAGTCAACAGGGTGTCAAGGGTTCACTGCTTCCCCCTGGTTTTTCCCCGCCGAAAAATCGGGCGTGAGGACACTATCTTGGTGTCAGACGCCAACTGGGTGTCAGGTGTCAACGGGGTGTCACTGTCGCGATGAGCCCATTTCTATACTACTACTCCCTTTAGACAGAGAGAGTTCCAGCGTTCATTGGCTGAAGAAGTCACGCCCCGCTCACGTATTAAGGAACCACCAGTCTATCAGATACAGCCCCAGATGGTTTCTCAACCACAAATAAGTCCTCAACATCAAGCAATACAACAAGTAGCTCCCCCAACGGTTTATCCCCGATAGTAACGAATCAATGATACATTCCGTACATCGGAACTTATTACACTAACATGGACACGAACTTCGAGCGGTACATCTCTCATGCGAACGCTAACATCCCACACACGAACCTACCACTTCCGGAAAGATTGCCAAGTCCTTTCCCTGTCCATGTCGTTCCTCAAAGCTGTTACACTCCGAATTACCAAGCTCATTTCCCGAGGCCCACTCCCCAAACAAAGCAGACCCACCTTGAACCAAGAAGTCAACCACGAGACGATTATCCTTGCCAAACTCGAGTATTTGAATCCAGAAATCTTCTCTATGAGACCAGAGATACACGACTTCAACGGCGAGAACGTGACGTCAACAGAATCAGGTCCAGGAGAGACAACTTCTTCCGGTAATCAACCAGGACAGTCATATGCTTCAACTGCTGTGGCCTAGGTCTATATGCCAGTGACTGCAAGTCCGCTAGAATGGAAAGACAACGAGGTCCGTTTCCGGGAAACGCCAACTCCCGCAACTCAATAGTCCCTCGGGAAACAAACCGAATTGTGGAAAGACCACCACTTCACTTAGCCACAATTCAAAGAAGAAGAGGACTCCAAAAGAGGAATCCCCATTTAATAAAAATAAAATTTGAACACACAATTTTAACTACAATTATCGATAATGGTCTCCATGATTAATCTGGATCAATGGCGAGCCATACAAAGATTTAGAGGGGATACTAGACTACACGGTAAAAAAGGGTTCTTTAAGGGTTCTCAATAGAACTCTTACGTTCTTGTTGGAACGTTAAAGGTTTCCAAACGTGGATAAATGTTCACAGTAGGACAGGAAGGTTCTTAGCAGATCGTATCTAATTAAAGTGGTTCTTGTAATAACGTGTGGAATTTTAGTAGATCCTTCAAGGTTCTTGAAAGAATATTCGGGTTCTTGAAAGATCCTTGAACGTTCTTGAAAGAACATTTGGGTTCTTGCGAGAGCCTTCACGGTTCGTGAAAGAACATTTGGGTTCTTGCGAGAGCCTTCACGGTTCGTGAAAGAACATTTGGGTTCTTGCGAGAGCCTTCACGGTTCGTGAAAGAACATTCAGGTTCTCAATAGATCCTTGAGGGTTCATGAAAAAAATACGGGTTCTTGAAAGATCCTTAAAGGTCCGTGAAGGAATACTGTTAGAAAAAAAGGTGTTTCATGGGTGTTTGGAAATACCTTGATGTGTTTATTTACTCTTTTCTGAGTGTTTTGTAACTGAGATGGTGTTTTCTCCGTAAAAACGTGCTGGTTGACTCTTTTTAGGTAATTTTTAAAGGAAATGGCGATTCAATGGTACGTAGAAACACCTTTAGGTTTTATTAACTCTTCCAGGTGTGCTTTAATCTAAAGGGTGTTTTTGTTTAAGTTGGAAGGTGTTCTATCAAAGGGTGCTTAGGAAAACGGCAAGTTGTTAATTGACCCTTATTGAAATGTTTTTAAACGGAAATACAAGCCCCGTTTACACGAGCTTGCACGAACCGTTGCCAACGCATTGGAAACGATTTGAAACGATTTGTAACCAAGTGTAAACACAACCGTTTTTAACCGAACCAATTCCGAATCGCATTGTTGTTTAATATAAAACTGTTTGAATGGTGCGGATAAACACCTTTGGGCTTTCTTAACATTTTTACCTCATATGGTGTGGTTTTAAGTTATAGGGTTTTCGATATGAGCTTAGAGCGTGAATGGTGAAAAGAGAAATCATGTACTAATTCTACCTGCATAGTGAAACATCCTAAAAATATCCCAAAGATTTTTAAAATCAAAATTAGTTAATTTTTCTTAGGACTACCTTATTCCAAATATTTGAAGGAATTCTTACTTATTTTGATTTTTCAATCATTGGGAATTAATTCTCGAAGAGTTCAATATGCTGTAATGACTTGGAATTAGAGGAATTCATAAAAAAATCACTTAAATTTCCCCTTGACACAGGTTTTTATCTTTCCGTGTGACGATGACGTCACGGAGAGGTATAACACTGGACATGTCTTTGTGCGTATCTGTCTGTCACCGCCTTCACAGCAAATGTGTTCGCAATTTCCGGACTGCGTTCGAAGTTCACAGAAATTAGGAAAATTGTACTTCACTACGCTATCTCCACACACCATGCACTTGTCTTTCGTATGGTCAGGAGTTCATAATAACCCCCCTTCGGGGGGGAAGTATGAAACTGGCCATAGAGCTAATGGTAAAAATCGGGAACAACAAGATTCTGTCGTTGCGCATAGAAAGGATTAGCCTGTTTATGGACATACAACCTTACAGTATATCGTAGTGGTATCTATGCTCCTTGGTTTTCGTTCCAAAACTTCCGTTGGTTGGGATCTCCGTCGAAAAGAAAAATGGCGATATGGTGGACGTAGAAACACGTTGCAATTCTTATATTAAAGATACTGCGAATAAATTTGTCCAAACCGTTTAAATTTAACCACGGAATTCTCACTCACACATATCACAACAAAACATTATTGACGATCGTTTAAATGTTTTGTAGAAAACTAGAAACCCTGACTAAAAGCCAACTTCTTAGCCAAGGCTTAACTTATACCGTTCCGACAGAAGCAGACGTGAGCTATTTTCGCTATCAAAATCACAAGATAAAAATAGTGCTAAACCGGAAGTGTGTTAGTTAATGCGCGTGGGCGCTAAAAAATGGGGTAACTATTTCTTTGGGAGTTAAGCGGTGTATGAATCCGCTGAGCTTTACGGCGAAACTTTGTTGTTACGGGCTTTTTAACCAGTTTCGTACTTCGGGCTATTATGAACTCCTGGTATGGTATATACCACATACACGCCAATCTGTACTTATTGGATTCTAACAACACCATCAAAATACTAGTCTTCTGTGTAAACCACATACATGCCAATCTGCAACATTAGTTTCTACAGCATTATCATCATTGGTGTTAAAATTATCCTTGTTTTTGTGGCACTCAAGAAAGTAAAGATGTAGATTCAGAAGACGAGTTAGTTCACAGTTCATACTAGCTTTACATTCGATGATTCGGGGGGGATGGACAGTTTATTTTAATTCTATACTATTATTGGATTAGATATGAAGAGGAGACTATTCCTGAGAGCAAGCCCCATTTAGAGGATAAATATCTGGTTTTCCTCTCGCAATTGGTTCTCTTATTTAAAATTTGTCGAAGACCAAATTGCAAAAACCCCATCAGCCATGTGGCTAGAAAGGTATCGGGAACATGCTTGACAATCACAACTGAATGCATAGCTGGTCATGTAGACACTTGGGAAAGCAAACAAAGATTCGGATTAACTGCGTGGGGGAATTACCTTCTGGCAGCATCTATTTATTTTTCCGGCAAAATACCTTCCAAGTTTTTGCGAGCTTTTAAAAATTTAAATATTAGAGTTTCCTTATCCAGAATGTATTTTGTTTATCAACGGATGTTTCATCTTGTAATTGAAAAGGTATTGCTTGGATATTCGCAGAAAGTTAGAGCTCATTTAAAATAAATTGAATCATTGCTGTGGATCAGGGAACAATAAAAAATGCTCCTCTCAGATCCTTCGAAGAAATACACTATGTGTGGTGATGGGCGTGCTGATAGCCCTGGTTTTTCTGCTAAGTATCGGACGTATACGTTCATGGATGCAGAAACAAAAAAAAATAGTGTATATTGAACTCGTTCAAGAACTAAAATACCTGGTTACTTTTATTGAGTTATTATTCAATTACAATCTCTGGTATTTCAGTCAACTGACGTAACTGCTTCGAACCAGATGGAACTCGATGGTTTGAAAAGAAGCTTGAAAGTTTTCACTAACATGATGATTGGCCTTGCCAAAATTGTCTCCGACCGTAATCCAGGAGTAATTGCTTTTTTGAGAAAGATGTACCATTAAAAATGTGCATGAATTTCACAACTGGCACTGCAAAACTTAAAATCGTGTCAGTTTTGTTATTAAAGAATTGATTTGCGAAAGAAGTGCAGCAACGCTTCATATTTAGAGAATAACTATTTGGTTTTATGTTTAGACATAAAGAAGAAATTAGTTACAATTGGGAAAGTGAAAAAATTACAATGCTATAAATTGATGGATACCTGCAATTGGCAATCACGTTTATTGGGTTAGGGCAACATCGATGACCAAAGAAGAAAGGCGAAGTGGACCTCTCTACTCAACTACATTACAAATGTTCACGAACGCCAAGAAGAAGAATACCCAAAATGTTTGCATGGGCTAATTGTAGAGCAAGATCCGAGAGTATGGCTTTCAAGAGGTGAGAAGTTCTAATACAAGCATCATGTTGTAAAACCTAAATGTTTTTCTTTTCCTTATTTAGAAACTAAATTATTTGAAGCATCATGTTGTAAAACCTAAATGTTTTTCTTTTCCTTATTTAGAAACTAAATTATTTGACGAGCTCAGCAAAGTCATAAATTCTCCAAACACACTTGCAGCTTTTTATCAGCTTTCCAGCAAATATCAGACATACTCGGTGGAAGTATTTCACTCTGCGCTGAATTCTTTCTGCCCTAAAATGTATCATTTTACAAAAGATTCCATGTGGTCAAGGTTTGTCTCCTCCCAATTATTTTTAGGTGCCAAGAATATATAAATGTGAAGATAATTTTGAAAAACAGGGTATGTCTTGCTGCGCTTCATTACAACGAAAATGGGCAAAAAAAAACAAGCTGTGACAGCTGAAGGAGACGAACGTTATTACATAAGCTATCCGAAAGCTAAAGCTGGTGCTCCTACCGTGAAAAAAGTCTTAGAGGAAAGCACCTATGGTAAATTGAACTTCTGTGTTTCTCAAGTTGTCAGTTTGTATACGAAGCTATTGCACTTGCAGAATATGCCCAAAAATTAATGGATATGGCTTATGAACAAACTGTTACCCTGCCAGTGGCAAGTCATTTGGTCAGTTCTCCTTCAGTTGTAGCAACTCTATCATCTCTCTATAAGAAGGATGTCAGCAAAGCTGACTTAGTTGCAAAATTCAGAACAAGATTTCAAAAATAATGATTTACTTATTTTTCCCAAATTATTATTAAAACATAAAGGAGACACACTTGTGTTAATAAAATACTTTATTTAAAAACAAAATGAAAGAAAAGTTTTAATTGTTCATCCTAGGATATTTGAACCCACAATAATCTTCTGAGGGCCATGTTTCCCGAATTTTTGCAATGGCACAGCTAGGGATAGGGGTGCGTCGCTTGCGGCCTAAGCGCTTAAAAAAAATCCTGACAAACTGCCGATAAGCAACATATCTATTACGTCTAAAAATAAAATCGCCATCAGGCATAGTTTTCGAGTCGCTTGAAACAACAAAATCCTCGCAGTGGCCTGCCTATCTTATTAGAAAGCTGAATGCCTACTCATGAATGTTATTCTCATTTTCGTCACTAGTGTCGTCTACATATGCGTAGTAGGCTGGCCCAACCACATCTAAATCTAAACAATTCAGTTTTAATTTTCTCCAATCCACTACGCATTCCAAATCCGGTGTTAACTCTGTCACCTTGACCATTTCCCGAAAACACAAACTTTCATGTACTGTATCCATTGGGATACAATGGTTACAAATACACCTAATATGAAACAAATTAATTTTCAAATCCATGAAGCGAAACTAACGTACAACTAACCAGTTTGTGTTGCCCACACGTTGCTGGGCATTACCAAGATCAATATTTTGGTCATTTTCATCGTGTTCACTATCATCATCGCTATTAACCAAAAACTCTGGGTGGGTGGTCAATCAATAACGGCTCAAAAGCATATGGTAGGACACCCAAATCTTCAGTTGGTGGTTCCATACCCTAAATTATGTTCAAGACTTCATGGGGGGTAAGATCATAAGGCACCAACTTAACGCCTCCAAAACCCCCATTGCATAACATTGAAAATATTGTTCCTTTTGCCTTTCTAGATAATTATATCCGTATTATAGATTCTTTAGAAAGATTAACCGATATATTTTCCAAAATATTTCCCTGATGTGTTGCCTACACATTGCAAATATTTGCCCCCATAATTTTAGCAGCATAAACTATAAAGGATGCAAGTGCTGTTAGCAAAAAGCAGGCATATTTACACTAAGCCTTGCCACTGGAGAATTCGTGAAAAATTCGACGATTAATTGATTATTATCAGATAATTTAGAATAAATGGCGTTAACGGACGTAAAAACTTACCAGAAATTAGTCAATTAGATATTTTTTATGTAAAACGCAGTCAAAAGTATGAAAGTAAACAACTTTTTTTTTTTATTAGGAGAGAAAGGCCAAGAGAGAAGTATTCCGCGGGCCCGCAAGTAAACAACTCGTTTATTACGAACTTGTCAACACTCAACAGAAGCAGACAGACGCTGCGGAAAAGGCGCGACTCGCGTGAACCTTTCGACCTGTTGAATGCGTCCGATAGAGGGCGCCTTGTGATTGGTCGTGGAAGGTTAGGTAAAATATTTAAAAAAAAAAGGCGAAAATCGGCATTTATTTTGTTTTTTAAATACTTTAGAGATATTGCCGGAACTTTTTACTATGCAAACAGGTATTAATTTTAGTAATAGAATCGACAAACAAGCTGGTCCAGCAACCAGGACATTTTTGCACACCCAATCAATTTATAGGACATTGGACCAGTGAGGCAGTGACCCCTATAAGTGTCTCAAAGTTATCTTATTTCCGTCCCGGCTAAATAGAAAACCGACACAATAGGCAGGGTTCATACAACTTTGGAAAACAAATTTCCCTGAGATTTCCAGGTTTTTCTCCATATACTTCCCTGAGTTTCCCAGATTTTTCCCGTATATGGAGTATCCTATGGAGCAAATGTTAAAGGAGGAAGGGTAAATAGGACAATCACGTAATCAAAGGGCATCCCCGTATCTCTAATATAATCAGAGTTATGAGCCCCCAAAGTATAGTGTTATGTTAATCCTATGGACGGAAATGTTCACGAAAATTTTGCTTAATTACTCGGCCCCTGTTTGACAAAATCCCAAGTTTTTAGTATCGTTGAATGTTAGGCAAATAAGACTATAACATACTCGAAGGACATCCCCGTATCTCTAGTAGAACCAGAGTTATGAGCCTCCTAAGATTAGTGTAATGTTAATCCTATGGAGGGTATGTTCATGTCTGTTTGACGCAAAGTTCCCTGATTTCCCTGAATTTTACTGTGGTTTTCGTCAACTATTTATTTCCCTGATTTTTCCAGGTTTGTATGAACCCTGATAACTCACAGCAAGACAAGGTTGAAAAGGGGGCGGAAATAAGTCAAATACTTTGAGCCTCCTGGAAATTCGCGAGAGCGGAAATAAGCAGAATACTTGAAATGTATCCAGGGACACTATTCTCTAAAAATTTCAATGATTAAATACCCAAATCAAAATGTAAACATTAGGGTTGGTTCCATAAGGAGAGAGAGCTTAAAACCTTATTCTCTAACCCAAATCCAAATCGACATTTGAATCTCCCGCCAAACATTTCACCATTTCAAATTATTCTCTTAATTCTTTAACCCAAATGACATTTGAATCTCCCGTGAAACACTTACCCAAATGTACGTCACTTCCTCTTTCATTGCATAATTTTATTTGAGCATAAATTACACTAAGGCAGTAAATTAATTACCTACGATAAATTAATTTATTACTTTAAAATTAGAATTTTATTCACTATAAAACTAAGCTGTTCCTGAAGTTTTTGAACCGTTTAATTGAAATTATTTAAACTATTAGTGATGATCAATTGGGCAATATCGTAAATTAACCGATGTCAATACCAATTGATTTAAAATTAATGAAAAGAAAATATCAATATCAAACAATTATCCACTGGAAAAGATATCAAGCTATTCTTTAATTAAAATTTCTCAGGTTAAGTTTCAAAAGAAGATGAATTCCATTATTTTCTGACACCAAAATTAACAGCTTCTTTGCATAATTCCCGAAGTATTTCTATTCCAAAATTTAAGCCAACAGCCAACCCTATTCCCTACCAATATTCTAGAGAAGCAGCCCAATTGGCGTCTTTCCCGCCCAATATGGCATCCTTGCAGGCTGGCGACGTCGTTCGCCGAACGACGCTCTCGAGGGAACGACGCTCTCGAGGGAACGACGCGCTCGAGGGAACCACGCGCTCGAGGGATCAGGCACTAGCGTATTCTCCCAGTATTACCTCTTTGGAGGTTTTAATGCCGTAAATTCGGGCGATATGCCTACAATCCGTTCTAATATTGAAATAAAAACTGTAGAAAGTAATCCCGAGTGTATTTCCGCGTTATACGGCGTAATAGGCTTCACATCTTACACCCTCAGAAAGACTTTATTGCCGAGTGGCTTCTCCCTCGTCAATTGTCCCGTATAGAGACTAACATTTTTGCATCCGCCAGATGGCGTGTGCAAAAATAAAAATCACTTGATTTTCCTCTTCACCCACTCTTTAAGGGAATTACAAAATTTATTAAGGCATTGTATAGTACACTTCAAGTTACACATTAGCTATTCAGATATTGACTTCTTAGCTCCGTTATGGACTTTAAGAACCTCTCAATTTTGGTATTTTCCGACGTAGTGCAAATTAGTAATCTTTAGGTATATATCTATATATTTTATTCTTTAGAGGTGGTATGCTGTCTTATCATAGAGGCCTACTAAAAAACTTAAATATTGCCCAAACCGTATAATTTTGCTTGTGTCCCATTCGACCGAATCCCAATCGACCGAACGCGTTTCCCATTCAACCGAAAACAGCCCAAATGTGCGGTTTTGGGATAATATATATCAAAATTTAAAAAGCAAACGTTTTCACTTTTTAAGGCTTTTTTTACCCTACAGTTTTCGTTGTATATATATTATTGATGTTTGAAATGCAAAATTTAACTTTAAGAGTGATTGATAACGGAGAGAATTGCTAATAAAGGCGGCTTTCTTTACATTAATAATGGCTACTTGTTTCAATTGAATAAGAAAAAGGATAAAACTAGTTACTATAATTGTAGAAATCCCTCCTGTAAGGTTCGAATAATAGAAGTAACATAACCTAACCTAACCAAACCTAACCAAACCTAACCAAAGCAAACCAAACCTAACCTAACCTAACCAAACCTGACCAAACCAAACCTAAACCTAACGAAACCTGACCAAACCAAACCTAAACCTAACCAAACCTAACTAAACCTAAACCAAAGCAAACCAAACCAAAGCAAACCTAACCAAACCTAACCTAACCAAACCTAACCTAACCTAAACCTAACCTAACCTAACCAAACCTGACCAAACCAAATCTAACCTAACCTGACCAAACCAAACCTAAACCTAACCAAACCAAACCTAAACCTACCCAAACCTAACCTAACCTAACCTAACCTAACCAAACCCAACCTAACCAAACCCAACCTAACCTAACCTAACCTAACCTAACCTAACCTAACCTAACATAACAGTAATGTTTTGGAAAAGGCATATTATTTGAGAAGTCAATGAAGGTATAAAACATCAATATTTTGGTAAAGGCGTAACATTGTTAAATGATTTATAAAATATTACTAACCTAACTTAACCAAACCAAACCTAACCAAACATAACAGTAATGTTTTGGAAAAGGCATATTATTAGAGAAGTCAATGAAGCTAAACATAAATATTTTAGAAAAGGCGTAGAATAGTTAAATGATTTATAAAATATTATTAACCTAACCTAACCTAACCTAACTTAACTTACAATTTCCTTCTCTGGGTTTGAACCCGAGCCTCTGAATTAAAAGCCTGATATTTTACCATGCTGCTGCGAAGATTCGAAATCCTCACAGACATTTAACTAACTAATTCTTTCAAATAAATTCCCATTCAGCAGAAACCCGCCATTGGGCTGGAAATTTAAATATATTCTCCATAAAAAAACAAAAAGCGGTTTCGGTCGAATGGGATGCGGTCCAATGGGATAATACCATAATTTTATTCATACTATTATTATCATTTGAAATTATGAGTTCTTAAATTTTTATTAATACAGTAATACTGGCAACACATGTGCCTTTCTATAGTCGCTTTATATAAGAGCTACTTAAGATAGCAAGTATTCATGCGTTTATCTTCTCAAAATAGAGAAAACGGTGCGTTTGTGTTTAATTTTTGTGATCATTGTTAAAATACCACTCTTATGGGAACTTCACTCATACCAGGAGTAGTAGTGTGTGCTTTCTAGTTCTTGCGAAACCCGATAAGGGGCGCTATTATCAGTCCGTGTGTAACACAAAATCGGCAATTTGTAATTTACCGTCTTTGTTGGGACCACCTTAAGCAATTAAAATCAAAAAATAATTAATTTGAGCAAATGTTGTTTTTGGGTTTAATGGGGACCGGGGTGTGCGTCCCCATAAGTGTCTACGGTCCCCACATGATTGGTGTGCTTTCTCGTTGCGGTCCTCATAAGCATAGTAATGCAAACGCACAAAACACTATCAGAAAGCAAGGTCTGGTTCCATAAAACACCTACCAAAAATGTTTTGAAGGTAATGAATTTAAAAGGTTAAGTTAAATTGTTTTTTTAAACTACAGAAGAAATGTTTCATTAAACTAAACATTAAGGACATAAAATGTAAACAAACTTTTAAAATGTTTTCAATTTAATTAAGTTAAAAGGTTTTGAGCGAGCTTAATCTGAATTGTTTATCTCTATTATAAATGTAATGCTCTTCAGAATTAATGTACCATTAAACTAAACATTAAGGACATATAATGAAAGCTTGTTGCGGTTTATGGTAAGGCTGGTTTTCACTGGCCAAAAACGCGGGAAAAAATCAAGCTTTTTTCAGAGGTATCTTAACGCAAATTATGTCGTTTTCAGGTTGGCTGAATTGGTTTTCTATTTTTTAGGAAAATTTTACTGAAATTTATGCGGTGGAAGAGATGAATTCTTAACGACATAGACGTGGTTTTGGTCAGCACCCCAGAAGTGCTTTTTGTGCCATTGTTACCTTTTCGAGTGAAGATGACGTCACAGAGAGGTATTGCACTGGACGTGCCTGTGTGCGTCTGTCACCGCGTTCGCAGAAAGCAATATTAGCTTCTACTCCATTATCATCGTTAGGGTTATAATATAAGTGGCGATCGGCTAGATTTAAGAGAAACGTCTAGCCTCCAATTGGCAGAGCTTCCACCAAAGGTTCACGCAATTGCGGGTTTTATGTCATTTATAGTGAATGAATCGCCTTATATAACCGAAATTTCCAAAAATTATTACTCTTGAATTGAAATGTCTAAAATAACTATACTTAAATGATTTTAGGAATAAAGTTTCTTAGAACGATTTAACTACAATTAAGGTAAAGTATCGACGATTAAAATAATTAGTATAATTTATATTTATTTATTTAACGAAAACCTCTTAATTGCGTCTCGACTCGGAGAGGTTTGTTTTGGTTTCCCAACTTGTATTGAAGTGAAGGCGTTTGGATTGTTGAGTTTTTAACTATAGTTAAGTTCTGCTTCGTCGTTATTCATATGATGAAACTGAGACTTTTCGCAAAATTAATGGGTTGCTAACTTGCAAATAGTACAATTCACAACATTTAAGCTAAGCCATGATCTCCACAATGCAGCTCGCGCTAATAGTTCAATTTCAATGAAAACCAAAAAAAATGGTGAAAATTTCTTTTAGTTCAGTGAAACTTTGGTCCGTGAAAACAAGGCTTAAAACCTATTTTCAACGACCATGGTAGATTCAGCTATTCTTGATTATATAGATATGGATTATATACTTAAGTTATTTTCATAAAGTAATCAGAGCGCAACGTCGATTTAACAAGCAAATAATATCATAATAGCAGTAAATATGACCCTTTCAATAGAACATTTCCAATACCTAAGTATTGTTACTTTCCAACTGTCTATCTAACATATTTGTTAGTTTTGCGTGAATGTAAAATGAAGAAGCGCAACTTCAAAGCCATATTACCTGTTGGTGTATATGACTGTTGGCTCTGTTTTGTAATTAGTCAGTTCTAAGAAATATTTGACAATGATTTTCACGTTTTGTTTGGAAACACGGCTACATTACCTTATTTGATTATCATATTTAGTATTGTTACGTTACTTATGGCTCTGCTAAGCAGCCTAGAAATGAGTTCAAAACGCGAGTGTGCGTTAGACTTTTCGCGGCATATCGAGTCCACACGTTGATAGTATAAAATGGATTCTCGTATTTTCTGTAAAAAGGATGAATTCAGAAAATCCTGTTGAAATAGATAGGCCTAGTTAGCGGTGGAAAACAAATTTTCTCAAATTTATAGATATAATTCTAGTGGAGAATGCTAACAACTAGACTGATTTACTTAAGTTGGGATTAAATTGACCGAACCTGATTAGTTTTTAAATGGCTATCAGACTTTTAACCTAGACTTTTACTATTATTTTATTTTAGAGCAGTTTTAGAGAGGAAGTTAGTTGGAAATGATTTTTAGTGCACCATACACTTTGGCAAGTTAAAGACAAGTAATTATACTTTTACGTAATGAATTTCACGTTTTAGGTTCTCAAAAAATCTCACTTCCATGTGTCAATTTCGCCATCGATAGGTACTCAATTTCTACAGATTTATGGGCACTTATTTCTAAATCTCATAATACCAAAATTCTGATCCATAGTTTTATCAAAAATAATTTTCAAAATGAATACTACTACTTCATGAAATTCTTAAGTGGTTTTATTTAAATTAAAACTTTAGCACTGGAGCTTTCCCTCTTCAGCCAATTATCCGTTCACGATGATTAATTTGCATATTTACAAATATAATATTTCTTGTTGTTTATTTATACCAGAAATAAAGAGTGTAATGGATCGTTAATTACGGTGTTAACTCACAAGGTAAGTATTTCATTAACCTTTTATTACTTCATGTGAATCATAGTGTTTTTCAGTTATTTAAAATCCATATATCCCCGATACCAGTAATCCTGTAAAACAGGCCCATAGGAACGTTTAGAATTTAAGGGGGGGTCCAGTTTAAATATGGATTTGGGCAGCCCCTTCCCAAAATTAAGAAAAATGACCAAAAATATTTTGAACAAGATTGAAACATAGTATTTTAAATGCAGTGACATGTGAAATGTCGAATTCAAAAACTGGTATCCGATAGGTGCTGGTTGTTGAAATCGATTTGCACAATAAATTTTTATCAATCGTCTCTGGATATGTTTAGATCACTGCTAAACGATTTAGTCTTTTTTGAGTAATTGTTGCCCTAAGTTAGGGCACCAACTCTTTTAGAGAATTTTTTAATAGGAAAAATAGGATCGTTTTTGCTAAATTATAAGATTTTATAGGACCGGATTTATAAAATTATAGGATTATATTGGACTCATAAATGATAAGTCCTAGAGTGTGGATTATTTTATTTAAGTGGGAATGTGAGATGTCATAAAGAGCGTTATAGCACCTAGATTTAATCAAACACTGAAGGGCTCACACAGAAGACACACATTCAGATTTACTGGGAAATTGACTAATACTTGAAAAAAACAATATGCAAAATAAGACTAAAAAGTGATAGAAAAGTTACCAAATAAAACTATTTAAAAGTATCAGACAGGAAAAATATTTTTCAGAGAAAACCCTATTTATAAAATATCTTTCTTATAAAATAAAGCTTAATCTTTGAGCTCAGACAATTCAGCTGAAAGGCCTTAGGTGAACTTAAATTGGCACGAAGCACAGAATGCAAAGTAATTGCTATAATTTCAAATAAAAACTAAAAAAATTCAAATTCAATAAGAGAAAATTTAAGGTAAAAAATTACCTGAGCGAGCCAAGCAAATGAGCCTGACCAAATGAGACCTTGGCTAATTCTGAGTTTTAAAACGTTATACAGCTCGGACTATAAATAGTTACATCAAACTACCAAAAATAGGACTTTATAGAACTATTTGTGAAATTATAGGATACTTTCTAAAATATAGGATTTTATGGGAATTATAGGACTTCTGGGACCTTGCTGTTAGTACGTTTTTTAAAGCTTCAATATAGAGAAACTTCTTTCTGCAGAAGTGTAAGTGGCAGGCACAACAAGAAAGAGACGAATTGAGTTGCAAACAGAAAAAGACTGGGTTTCGTCGTCCAACTTTCATGCTGCCATTGCCTTTGAAACAAGTTTTCTCCGAGTCCGCCCTATTTTCACAGAAGACCATTTCGGTATTAATCTTTGTGAAGGCGCGAACGGTCTTCAGCGCCTCAAATTTGTGAGGCTGTCATTGATAAGCTGAATAAGCCTTTTTATGCCTTACAAAAGACGGGCTCTTAGCTTCGCCACTAGGTCGGGAAACGGCACTGCGCGTAATACCGAAATAGTCTATTCAATTCATTTTTTTATTTCAATATCATTTTGGCGCCCTTTGATTATAAATTTGGCGCCCTTTCAGACCTATTTTAGCGCCCTAGTAACATTTTAGGGGGGTACAATGTACGCCACTGCCTGCCAAAACCCGTTTTGATCCTTCAGCGAAATTTTAATAAGAATCCCGACATGCTGCTGTCCTTAAGTTTCTAGAGCGCTTATTGCCTTTTTTAAATTTAAATATTTCAGGTCGGTTTTGTTGATGACATTGGAGGAAGAGACGATATTTCGTTACTTAAGCAAAAAGTAAGGTACACCTGTTGTTATCTACAAGTTGGACTTAAAGAAAAAGGCTCTTGCTATAATAGTGTCCGAGTTCTTTAAATATGTTTTCAGGGCTTGTGTTTAAGTTCCAATATTCCTCGTTTATAGTATAGGCATATGAACCGGTAGAATATTTAATCATAAGTTTATAACTTATCTCCGATAAGTATGTCACTTCGGCAAATTCCATACAAATATTTCAATGAGAGCTTGTCACGGAACGACAAAAGAAACTATAGATTGCCAAATGCTCTTAAAAACTTTGTACGATGTGTTGTTTGTGTGGCTAAGGTCTGATTGGTCGCTAGCTGAAACATCTAGCGAATAGGCATCGAGATGGCGAAAGTAGTACGTGAGAAAACTCTTACGAAACCGGAAATTGTAAAGCAGACTCGTGTCGTGAGTCGGGTGAGGCAGGCGGTTAATCTTATGTCGGTATTTATAGTTTACTGCGGTAAGTATAAGGGTATATAAATTGCATCTTTAAGTCCAATTAAAAAATGAAGAGCGCAAAATCAACCCAGTATAATTATTACGCGTTAAATCCAAAGAAAAACGCTTCGAGTCAAACCAAGAACGTTAGTACATTTACTTTGTTTACCGAATATGAAGCCGTGCAAAGGCTTAATGAAGCAGTGGAATTATCGCGCCAAATGAATGCAAAGCTGACCAGTAAAGTAACCAGAGAATGTCAGGTATGAAATAGTTAATTACAATTTACAATACAGAGCAGATAAACTTATTCCGAAGTGTATTTGAAAGACGGAATGTACGTGGAATAGCCAATTGCAAAACTTTTGGGCAAATTTTGTGGAAGGAATTAAGATGTTGGTGTCAACATTTACTACGCTAGTTTGGACTGAGAAGCTATCTTCATCAAAGGAGGTATATTATACTACAATTATTATGCTTCAATATTTCCCCAAAATATAACTTATAATGAAACCCTTCTTAGTGTTTCATTGAAGTACTGAGAAAGAATGCTTTCGAGCCAGAATTTGGTTGCGAGCCCTCAAAACTGATCCTTACACCTCTTGGCTATTTGGAATATCATCTACTCTTTAGAGGGTGTATTCGAAACATCTGCGTTCTTTCTGACAAAGGGCTAAATCATGATTTGGTGTCAGAGTTTCTCAGTGATTTTGGTGCCAAAGACTATGTACTTTGCGGTGGTATCGATAAAGATTCAATTGAAATAATACCTTATTTGGTTAACAAACCCAAAAAACTCCTTACGCACTCGTTTCCCAAGAAACATTTTTCATCGTCAGATTGTCCAGTGTGGTTTAAAAAACCAAGCAACGCTAGTGGGCCCTTACAAAACGTGTGTACAGCTTGCAAAACTCTTGCTCGATAATTGAAAGTATGCTTAAAGCGACGCGAAGAATCAATCAAATCTCCGTGCCGTAAAAGAAAAATGGATCCTTCGTCCACATTTCCAGAGAAGTTTTTATCCCCCTATAGCTCAAATAAAAAGAAACGTCACCAGCTCTTTCGATTGCAAAATCTCAAGACTAAAAATTCGAAATTGATGGCAAAACTTGAAGCACTTAAAGTGAATTTGAAACCAAAGCAGCATGACGAAATGAAACACATCACGACTGTGATAAATAATAACTTCACAAAAGAGATCGACGAGGCTCTTTCTGGAAACAAAACAAACTTAAGTACAAAAGACAATCGCAAAAGACTTAGAGAAATCTGGAATCAAGATTGCGCAATATATTTGAGAAATGAAAAAGAACAATTTAAAGCTGATCAAGACAAAAATGGTAAGCACTTCTTTATGATAACCTGACTTATTGTAATATTTACTCTCATATTTTTCCTTAGCTCCTGGTTACAAAGGTAATCGCTGGAGCATCATTACATACAGGATTGGTACGTTTTTTAATATGTTTCAAACCCCCCCCCTCCTCTTTTCGGGTTTGGTTGAAAACAAAAACCAACTACTTTCCATGGTTCTTTTTTAAAAAAACCTTTGAAAATAGATCTAACCGAACTTCATATCTGTTGGAAAATTAAGGATATCCTAGACTAGGGCAGCTTTTCAAACTTTTGAATAAATAAGTATCATGCTGCTGCACGTGGTTCACGTACAAATAAACCATGGTTCTAGTAGCCTCATTTTCTTCCAATATGCAATAAGCTACCATTTAAACCTACAAATTTGCAAATTACAGCTCTGTCTGTTGCGTGCCGTAGTAAAGCTGCCTACGAAGCTCTGAAGGGTTTCAAGATCTTAAACTTACCGTCTTGGCGTTCAGTTCAAAGGAAGACAAGCAAAAAACTGGATGAACCTGGAATTAATATGGAATATTTGAAGGAACAGAAAATTACATATGACAGTTTTGCGAAAAAACAAGTATCTCTAGGCCTACAAAAACCCCAGTGCGATGGCTTACTAATATTTGATGAGGTTCGGGTCGCTGCAAAAGTGGTCTGGAACAGCAAAAACCACAAATTCATAGGATTGGCTATGCCTAAAGAAGACTATGCGTATCTAGATGATCTTTATCAAGAAGTTTCTGACGATAAAAACATCGCCAAAGCTAAATACATGCTCCAGTTTTTGTGGCGAGATGTTACTGCAAATTACGATGTTGTGGGACCATTTTTTTCCACCACATCCACAGCCGACACTCACTTTACGTTTAATTGCTTGTTTGAAGTCATCCAATCATTTCAGTACTGTGGTTTTAAAACTGCGGCAATAGTATGTGATGGGGCGAGTGCCAATCTCTCTCTAGTAAAATTGACCGCCGGACTGGGAGGGCCATTTAATTGCGTAAATAGGGATGACATGGACGATATTGATATTTCTTTTTCACCCTGCTTCCCAAATCCTTACCGCTTAGACCGAAATATACACTGGATAATTTTTCCTTCGCACGAGGTAATTTCATCTTTAACTCCATTTAAAATTAACTTATAAATAAATGCATTTCACAGTTGAAGAGCCTAATTAATTCCCTTTATTCATCGGATCCGGAAAGAGCGAAACGCTTTTGTAATGATGGTGTGAACTTTGGATGGCTTCAGATTAAACAGCTAAAAGAAAGAGATGATGAATTAAGATCGCAAAATATTCCCCGTCTAGTTCCGAAGCTAGTCCAAAGTTATGTCGACTAGCTGAATGTCCAACCAGCTAAAATTTTACAAGTAACTCTGCAGGTAAGATATACTTAAACATTTCAGGACTAACTAGAGTTTTTATCAATGTAGCAAAATGATGTTCTCTCAGCACTCTATGAGTATGCAAACCCAAAGGTGACTAGACCCCCCCCTACACCAGAAAGAAGTGATGGCCACGTTTAACTATTTGAAAGCGTGTAATAATTTGTTTGAAAACGGAACTCTTTCTTGGACCAAGATTGAAAGCCCAAATTGTGAAGTTATGGCAAACATTCAGACCGGCTTAGATTATTTCACGAAGTGGCTAAAGGACATAATTGGCAAGTAATTTTAATATTGTTTTTAGTTTTCTGAGTTATGAGTTTATGATATTTTAGCTTGATTATAAAGAGTGTTCAACCGTTATTTGGGCATATTTAAATATATTTCGAAATAAGAGTAATGTTTTTGGTTTAAAAGGCTTAGCGGCTGATTTCTTCGATCTTTATCCAGGATACTTCTTATCCCAGATTAGAATAAATGGAAGCGCTATAGAAAGTTTGTTCTCGCAGATTAAGTATGCAACATCGAGTAAACTAACGGGAACTAATTTCAACACTGCATTAAAAGCTGGTATGACAAGAATATATGTTGAAGGACAACACCAAGGCAATAAGAATTACAGAGACCAACTACTTGCAATCCGTGAATCAGACATTTAATATTAAAAATGAGACCATTTTATTTGTACTCTTTAAAAATTAGTGTAATACAAATCCAGAAATAAAACTTGTTTAGTTTTTATCAAGCTTCTCTATTCTTAAACATAATCACTGTCACGTTTTTTGGTTTTGTTCCTACGAGGGACGGATCTCGCCTTTGTATCACAGCTGTTGATGCTAGGAAATAAATTATTTCTCTTTAATGTATCACAGTTTTGTCTTTTTGGGGAATTATCGTAGTTGTCATTAATGCTTGTGCTTGGTTTTGGTGAAATATTGACTGAATTAGGAACTATTTTTTGGCCTCTTCTCACTTTACTTTGTTTTAGAGGGTTATTTTGGAAACTTTCTTCATTTTCGCTTGACCCACTTGCTCGTCTGGCTGATTTTGATTTAATTTTTGATGCTTTATCCATCTGCTTCCTCGTACTAGCTTTTGGTGAATTATGGCTGACTAGATTTGGAACTATTAGTTTGCCTCTTTTCACTTTACTTTGCTTTCGGGGGGTTCTTAAAACATCGTTGATTAGACGTTTGACTAGCAGTTGGTAGTGACTGAGATGTTAAATTGACTAAATTATTGCTTGACTCACTTGTTGATCTGGCCCTTTTTAAGTTCAATTTTGATGCTTTATTAGTCTCCTTGCTTGTACTTGCTTTTGGTGAATTAGAGCTGACTGTATTCGGAACAATGTTTTTGTTTCTTCTCACTTGAGTCACTTTAGTTGGTTTTTGGGAGGGAACTTTCAAATTTTTGGGCTTAACTGTTTGACTAGTAGTCTCTTTACTTGCACAGCTCTTGGCTTTTGATTTAAACTTGGTACTTTTTCCCTTAAACCCGTAAAGCTGATCTCGAAGAGTTTGACCACCTTTACCTTTTTTAAGGCTGCTTGAAATGAATTCTTGGATTCTGGCATGGATCATTTTCCTCGTCCACTCTTTGTAAAAGTTATTGATGTCCATTTCTTCCCAGTTAAAGCCTTCTGGTAAGGCAGCATCAAATAACACCTTTTGTTCTTTACATTGTATAAAAGCGATACATTCGGCCACGCATTTTTTAATCATTTCTGATCCATGTTTCATCAACGCTGCTTTATTTGCGTGTTCACGAACATTTTGATTAAGCGCACGTATAAAATCCAAGAAAATGGTTTTCGGATAAATAATTTTTCCATTATCTCTTATCTGTAAATCCAACGGTAGACTTCCCTTTTCTAAAGGGTTCATTTTAATAAGCAGTGCAACCTTTTGGAGCTTATGATCGGCTATCCGCTTCTTCATTGCATGTTTTACGTTAACGCTAGATTTTGATGTTCTTGATAGGATCTCCCCTAAGCATCCACCCCCAAGTTTATAGAGAGCCGAGTCAGTTTCATCTTTAAAATTAAGTATTGCGTAGTTAACTTCCTCGGTACTGTTAATATTTTCATCTTTGCTCAGTTTTTCTAGATACTTAGTTAAAATCTTGCAAAATGTCAGAGTTGAGGAGGTAATCACATTAATTAGCATAGCTTCATCATGGCTGCAGTCATTAGTAATGAGATTAGACCTGAGATTTTTGACATCGTAGAAGTATCGTACAGTTAATTCTGCCATCGACCGATTAGTTCTAATTTTAGCTTTGGTTTGAGAAGGCTTTGGTATGGGTTGAGTCGATTGACTAGGCCTATCCTCATCAGAATTCGACAAATTAACATCAGAATCCTCTTCCAAAGTGGTAACCACAGAATGAACAGGTCTTTTTCTGGGCCTTCCTCTTTTCTTAGGCGTTGGAGACTTGCATTGTATTTTCAAGGTGTTATAAAGCGTGATTAACCCTTCCACATAGGTTTTCGTGATTTCAGAGTTAAGTAGTTGTTGATAAAAATCTTTTCGAGTTGAAATGGACGCTTGATATTCCTAAGGTACGATATAGCTTCCTCCAATAAATTCCCTTCCGTAAGTTCCATTCCAAAATTTATTAACGAATAGGCTTTGCCTCTGTGGTTGCCTGCGATTTTCTTCGCAAAATGAATGTTATTATTATTATTATTATTATTATTATTATTATTATTATTATTATTATTATTATTATTATTATTATTATTATTATTAAATCATAACGTCTTTTCTTAAACTTACGGTCTTAAGCCTCTGCTTCAACCCACGGCCATTTTACTTCTGCTATTTTCCCGATTTCTTAATCCCAAAGGTCGCTATTATGTGGCGCGTCAGATAGTATCCCAACAACCATTGCACGACCTTTCTCGGTAGAAAATGGGGAACAAATACATCAATGTTTCAACCCCCCCCCCTCGACGGGGCCAATGCATTTGTTTAATTATCCATTCTTCAATAACTTCGGTTCATTTACTTCTGGTAAAATGTATTGTTGCATCAAGAGCATTTATGAATTTTCTAGGCAAATAGTAGCGACAATGATAAAGTTAGAAAGAGAAAAATAGAAGAGAATTCACGTAAAATGTTAAACCTTTGCCAAAATAAACCCAACTGGCCATTAAGAATGAAAATAAAAAATATTTTTTTCTTCATCGTAGGAATTCAGGGGTAACCGTTTTTCTACAACTAATCTTACTTAAATTATAAAATTAAATAAAACATTTCAGAATCTTACCAGTTACCAACACTGTCCAGAACACCAGACTACAAACGCATTCGAGGAAGTTCTAGCATACACAATACCCCAGTAGCACAAGCCTTCCGCATAACAGTCGGTTAAAAGTCGAATAGTCGGTTTACGGTCCATTCAGCTGTACCATGCTTATTCCGACACTTTTCCGACTCATGAAGCCGACTACGTCTTTTAGTTGGCAATGCCGACATATATCTGACAGTTGGAACAGAGATGGTTTAAAGTAGGCTTGCCTACCTTGTAGGAAATTCCAACTTTTTTTGCCAATTGATTACCAACTCTTTCCCGCTAGTCGGTATTGTCACGTTTAAAAAGAGTAAAATGAAAAACGAAGTTGTTGTATAGGCCTTCTTTTTCCGTGGGACGGTTTTTTTGACTTTTTCTATTCCGCATATGCCACCAAATTTTTTTGTTAAATATTTAACTTATACTATATTTCGACCCACAATCAGAAGTTGATAATACTTTTTTTGGCAACACTAGAAACATAACGTTACAAAAGACTGAAAAGCAAGAAAACACATCTGATTTTCTAGTTTGAATTTTCCCTCCTGTAATTTCTCGGGTCAGGTGACACGCCTCTGTTCTATTGGCGTAACTAAGGTAACGCCATGCACGTCATCATCGAAGAGGGCGCTGATAGTGCAAAAGCAAGTTAGCCTTTCCAGTATCTCTGACGCGGCTGGGTCGTTAGAATGTTTAAACGAGATTTTTGTGGTCGAAAATGATTAGTTCTAGGCTTGGTAACTTTTAATTTCATCGCTAAGGTTCTTTGTCTTACTATATAAACTATAAACGTCTTCGTTTGTCATGTAAGGTTTGAATTTTGTTATTGAATTATCAATTTATCTACCTCTTAGAGCCAGTTTTATGCATAAGCCTTTGCTTTTTTACCTAGCTTCTCATCTGCTGGGAACCACACCCATAGAAAGTGAAACCAAAACTTAAACGTTTATGTATACCTTCAGTTTCTTTGTTTGATTATAAAAGAAGCAAGTGTTTTGGGGCGCTTGGAGTTCAAAAACCTTATATATTAAGTATTTTAAAGATTTTTGGTTGTGAAAATAATACTGAATTCCAAAATAGATCTCAATTTGTTTTAATTTGAGAATTTTTATGCGGTTTCAAACATTTTAAGAGAAAAATGTGTCAAGTAATACTCTTTAGAATTGTATGTTTTTCTTTTTCCTTAAAAAATCTGTAAGTTCATATTTTTCATTATGATTTTTGTAATTTAAGAGATTAGGGATGCAACGATTCGTAATTTTTCGGAATCGGCCGATTCGATGCATCGGTCGTTAAAAAATCGGCTTCGGCCGATTCATCGGTAATAAATTTTAGGAATTAGTCTATGCGTGGTACTTGTGAAAAATGTCGAAGGCCAATAATCTATCTGGTCCGGTTTCCGAGAAAGTAGGTCATTAAGTTCAACACACATTTTGTCCATTCTTTCTGCAGGGGTCCCACCAGGTCCCTAAAGTCCCTATTTTACTGCAAGGCCCTTAATCTACCTTTAAATTGGTATTTAGTCCTTAAATCGCCCTATTTTCATAAACTTCAGAAAAGTATTTATTTAGTAGTCAGGAAAGGAGAGATAACAAGAATAATTTTTGACGCGGTGCTTAGATTATTATTTATTATTTGGATTTGCAATTAATAAACTGGTCCCAAGGACCAGTAACCCCCACTTGTTGAATTTAAAAACTAGTTCAAGCAATTAATAAACTGGTTTTGCACCAGAGGAAATAAGCTATTTTCACATAATAAAGATATCATTTTGTTTTACCAGTGGTCCCTTTTTGGTTCCTACTTTTATCGTGAAAAGTCCCTTTTTCCCCAATTTATTTATTTGGTGGGAGCCCTGTTTCTGCTTCAACCTGTTTTTGATTAATTCTTTCATTGCTGCCACAAAATGCTGAGAAACTGGCCTTCATTCACCGCAACCATCCACTTCTCAAATATATGTACTAAATAGTTTACCAACTCAATTTCAAAGACGTTTAATAAAGTGACAGTCACGTTTACGTCATACGTTTAATTGCAAACTTGTTAGTTCCTTTATACTAGCTCAAAAGATCAGATCTAACAAAAAAGAGTCGGCCGAAAAAAATCGGCCGATTACCTTAGAAAAATCGGCCGATGCGATTATTCGGCCAAGTGGCCGATTCTGGCCGAAGCCGATTCTTGGCCGATGCATCGTTGCATCTCTATAAGAGATAGTAATTGGCCAAATCGAACATATTAACAATGAATATTAATAAATGCTTTAATTGATGTAAATATTATACTCGCCCTGAAAAATTTTACTTTTTGTTAAAACCAATTAGCTAGGCAGCTAATATTTTCATTCGACTAGTCGTGTCATATAGAATACATTGTTTAATATTTGAAATTGTTATAATTGACGTGCATGTTACTTGAAATATAAAAAGTACAAATTCTTAAGTGTTGTTCATTGAAAATGTATTAAAGAAATTTCAGTTCTAGGTATCAGTATCCTTTACTATAAGCGAATGAAGCCTCGAGTTAAGGCTTGATCGTCGCAAAACCATCGGGCCTCGAGTTAAGGTTTGATCGTCGCAAAAGCGTCGGACCTCTTGCTGACAGGCGGTTAAGTCGACTCTCAAACGTGTTGGATGAGGGTCGTATTTCATTCGTGTCGTAACAGTCGGTGAACCAGTGGGCCGTCGTCCCACCGGGCGGACATTTCGATTCTCAAACCCTTACTCTACCAGCCCTTTACCGACGATTTACCGTTCCTATACTAAAAAGCCGCGAAATCGTCGGATTGAGCGCGGCTTTAGGTAGGCATAATGACGCCGACCTGTAGTCGGCCAACAGTCGTTTTATAGTAGCCTCAAAACAGTGGGAAAATCGGCGGTCCATCGTCCCTCCAGGCGGACATTTCGACTTTCAAACCATTACTCTCCCGACTTATTAGTGACTTTTTACCAACTCGTCGGTAACACACAAAGCCGACCATGTAGGCCCTACGTCGGCAGTGCTACTGGGGTAGCGGACGACGGTAACCGCGACCTAGCACAAGACCTAATTTTAGGGAGTGGATAAGCCTAATACCGCTACGCCGATTGAATGGCCAATCATGGCGAAACTCTGATGCCTCTCGACTACTGGCCACTTTCAAACTTTCCCTTCATCCACTTTTGGTGATACTAAGCTACTTCATTTCTTATTGTCGTTCGCGGATGAAAAACCGAGTTTTCTATTAAATAAGTAACACTTGGAAATGACCATAAGCTAAAGTAACTATAATGGCGTGAAAATAGCTAACGTAATCTTTGACAAATACTCAGCTAACCAAAGTACTAAGTGAAACAAAATAGAAGTTCTTTCAATAATTGTAACCGTAAACCAATTCTTCTGCCAGCGAATGAAAGCAGTCTTTTTCAAATTTCTTAAAAAAACATTATCTAGTGAGGGTGCGTTCCAATTAGGGAATACAAAGTTAATAGTAAATACAGCATAATTGCTTAGAATATTGGATAGGCCTGTGCGAGTACTCGAATGAAGACGAGTACTCGATCGAGTCTCGAGTCGAGTACTCGACTCGAGACTCGAAAATCAAAATTTTAGGACTTGAAAATTATTTCGAGTCCTTTAAAATCTTCACTACTGGACTCGAGGAGGACTCGAACCGAGACTGGACACCTTATCAAGTCCAAAAATATTTTCTCGGTGACACAGAATTTTAAGTAGAGTGCCGCATCTAGTGGGGTTTAATCGATTTAAAGTTTAGAATAGACCGGTGATTGGACAAAACTTTGATTTCAGCTAACCAGAACCAAAAGTTAAAATTATTGTTACTCCGCGTCATTTTCGTCGTGAAATTTATACTTTGCTAGTAAAATTTATCCTTATTAGAAATTAATTTATTATAATTCTTGTATTATTAATTATGTAAAATTAAAGTAAGTAAATAAAAATAAAAATAGTATTAATAGAAATTATTTAATAGGACTCGAGCGGGACTTGCCATAAATTATCAGGACTCGACACTGGACTTGAAACCTAGTTCTTAAGCTGACTTAAGGACTCGAGGACTCGATACCAATTAAAAGACTCGACTCGAGATTCTATGAGAGCTTTTTAAAGGACTCGAGACTCGACTCGAACCCTAAAAAACTGGACTTGCACAGGCCTAATATTGGAATTACTAAAATTTTGTAAAATTGCAATGACTCTTAAAACGAAAATACGCGTAAAAATTTGTTTGCGAGATATTTAAATTACTACATAGATATTTATTGATGTATTCTCAGAAATAAATGGAAAATAAATAATTACTAAAGGTATTTGTGGGAAAATTAATAATTACTAAAGGTATTTGTCTACTAAAGAATAAAGCGTGGTTTTCACAAGGCGTGAATCACGACTTTTCGCCAGACGTCAAGCGACAACCGAAAAACGAACAGCTAAGTTGGACAGAAATTACGTTGAGCGTGGCGATATTAGCTTTCAATTTTTTCGGCCGAGTTGAACGTCAACGCTCTGCGCGAGCCAATCAGCAATAAGCTTGAGTCGTGACGTCATTTTCGACCACCCGTGTTCGGAAGAGAACGTCCGCCATGTTTTTATTTAATCAGTTTATAATCGAGTCAGTTAGTAGTACAAATCCCTGAGAATGCCGAAGTTCGATGCTGAAAGTATTTCATTGAAGAGTTTCGGAACCAACCATATACTTATGATATTAGACACCAAGATTACAAAAACCAAAATAAGAAAGACAATAGATGGACCACAATTGGTGAAATGTTCAGTTTATCTGTTAAATCTTGGTACCATTATTTGCTTAATGTGGATCCCCTACAAGTTGTCCTACCTTACGAACTCCAATTTTGGCTTGGCAAAGCTAGAGGCATTTGTGGGCGGGATTTATACGTGCATGTATAAATCCCGCGCACTAGCCTTTGCCAGCCAAACACGTACTCCCTTCAAAATAATTAATTTCATGATAAAATGTTTTCGGAAAATGGAATTATTCTTGAAAAAGCGTAGATATGTAATTTTTTAAATAAATTTAGAGGGAATAGATCGATTAACAGTGAAAATCAGTTGATTGAATTAAATATTGATTAAGGATTGAAGGAATAAAAATAATTTAAAAAGAAATTGCAATATCTGAAACTTCAGACAATTGATAAACCTCAGACATATCGTTTGTTTTTTTGGCCTTGGTCCAAACCAAGACGTTTTTTTATAATATGTTTTTGCCATAAGTACCGATGTCGAAAGTGACATTATTTTAGGCTGGGATTTTGCTGAGTTCACTCAGATTTATCCTAAGCCTCATAATAGATTTGAATTCCCGCGGGCCATTCAAATCTCGCGCCTACACCCTGTCTCCCCCGCGAAAAGCTATCGTGGACGCCCAGCTTGACACCATGCTGGCCAAAGGTGTTGCATCATCACCACCTGCTGCTACGGGTTATTCTCCCCACTTTAGGTTACCTGGTATGGATTTTCACAGACTCCTTGAACGTGGTGAACCCACCCGTTCCCAGAATGAAATTTTAGACATTGCGCCACATTTGACTGAAAAGACTGCGGAAATTAATTCCAATGTGTTTAATAATTTCTCGCGATAAGGCGCCTGAAACCTAGTAGCTTTCTCGTCCCTTTTATATATATAAATATTTTATTGTAAAAAAAAATGTGTTTCGGGACTTCGCGTAATTTCCAATTTGTACTATCGCGCTTCAGTGTGTTCTCGTTTTACAATTTTTTTTTCTGTCTTTAATTTTTTTTTTGATGTTACAATAATTGTCAATTTTTTTTTTGGTTTTGATATTACGTTCGAAATCTCTATTGCCTACGTTTCGCCATGCTTCCTTAGGCTTTCGCTCCTTGCTCAACCCTAGTGGGGGGGGTTTGTAACGTTGGAATATAGATTACCTCTTAATCCTGGTTATTTTCCATGTTCGTTGGCTTTCTCGCTAGTTTTGGAGATTTTCCATAACCCACACCTGAGGAGCGAGGCGCTAACTAGAGCTTTCAATAGAGATTGAAAGTAAACTGATTGTTATCGGCTTATCGTCAACACGGGAGCAAGGGACTTTACCGTGTTAGCCCTTGCTACCCTTTTTGTATATTACTTCAGATTTGGTTTGGCTCTCCTTCGAGAGGGTCACAATAAAGTGTACTATTTTTAAACTTAACCCAACCGGCTTCATTTTATTTAAAACTTAGTCAAAACTAAGTAAAACTTTGTTGCTGAGTTATTAGTTAGCCTGTGGGCACAAAAACACTATCGACCGCTACATTGTAAAGCTTTTTTAAAGTAGTTCACTGTTCAATCTCAAATTTCCTTTTTATTTCGTCAATGATGTTATGTTTAATTTTCTCTGCGTTTTTTTCTAAGACATTGTACATGGTAGTATAACTGTCGCTTAGAGCAGATAGTTGGTTTAAATGTTTTTGGAATAGTAGCAATGTCGTTATTTGTTTCATTGTAAAAAGTATATAATTCCCCAGAAATGGAGACGACTCCCATTTCTAAGTCTTTTACTTTTTGTACTAAGCTTTTGTATTTGCAAAGACATGATTTGTTCAGATTATCTCTACAAATTTTACAGAGAAATAATCTCTCCACTTTTCAACACAAGAGTAGTGAAAATACTATAACCATAAATTTAAGCATTAAATTCGTCAAGTAAAAATTAAGATCAAATTAGATCTATCGTTAAAGATTTTACCTTAGGTCTTTGTCGTACGATCTGAAGGAGTAATACTAAGGAACCGCGGGTTAAGGATTAGTGGAGGAATAAAACAGTGCGACTTCACTCAAAGAAGGCAAGAAACTTTCGTATTGTTGAAAAATACAAAAGAAATGTTTTCAAATAATAGATGTTTTGTAATCATATCTTCAAAAATGAAAGTTGGCAAATCTGTTACTTCAAGCAATTAATTTCTACACTTATCTTTGAATTTTTCCGTCTTTGTATGCAAAGACAGTTTTTATGTTTTGGTTGTGATTCTCAATGAGGGAAGATACGATTGGTTTTTCATAATAAAGGAAAACAACAAGGAAAGCTATAATGTGATCCACCTGCATCGCAAATCCCTAGAACTGAAAAGATTATTTAACAGAAATCAAAGTTTCACTTTTTTATTTCTAATTTACTCTACATATTTGTGGATATTATTCAGTAAGCGAATAATTAACCAACATATTAGCCACATGTAACAAATTACAAATCATAGGATCCATCAAATTTAAATAGATAACTACAGTCAGTAAGAAGGGCCCAACCGACGTGTGATTCACGTTGTTTGCGAGATAACGATAATACTATTTACTGCGGCTACTGCCCCCGTGGTTTACGAAGAAAAACTCGTAGACAAGTACGCTGACAAACATTTACTCGGTTTGCAATACGAACTCTATAAGCAACAATAGCCAAAAATGTTAACACCTTGAATGGAGATAGGAAAAAGACGACGTCACAAATTTGGTCAACCAAACAATCTAGAAGCAAATTGAGACTCTGATTTTTAGAATTAGCAATGGAAACTGCGGAAATATTTTATCCTAGCCATTTTCTTTTTTTTTCAGTAGTTTCTTGATATCTTTGCTATTAGGTACGTGTTTATAATTTCAAGTTAGATTTGAAAGCGTACAAATTTTACAATTCTGTTGTGTTCACTAATTATACAGGATGTTCCAAGATAGGATGGCAGGACCGAAGTAAAATGGGTTCTATGGACGATTTTTGAGTCAAAAATGTCTTACCCTAAGGGCCACCTTAAACCAGTTATGATTGCAAGGCTTTACTGATGATGCCTTATTTAATTATAAAAAAACGTCTTGGTTTGGACCACGGCCGAAAAAACAAACGATATGTGTGAGGTTTATCAATTGGCTGAAGTTCAGATATTGCAATTTTTTTAGTTATTTTTATCCATTTAATCCTTAATCAATATTAAATTCAATCAACTGATTTTACTGTTAATCGATCTATTTCCTCTAAATTAATTGAAAAAATTACATGTCTACGCTTTTTCAAGAACAATTACATTTTCCGAAAACATTTTATCATTAAATTAATTATTTTGAAGGGAGTACGTGTTGAGAACTTAGTATTGAATATTTGAAATATTCTGACTTTCTAAAAAGACCAAGCGAACTTTGACATAATTCGAAAGGAAAATGTAAATATTTAAATGTGGATGCCAAACCAGGGTGTTGCACGAATTAATCGAAATGCTACATTTCTAATGTCGCGACTGTGAAAGAAAGGTTGCACTGCAATTTCCCTCTTCGTACTTTAAACTTTCATGGGGGGGGTTAAGTTTAGTGTGACCTTCTTCGTTTAACTGGTAATGAATGGAAATGAATACAAAAGCCATTCGTACTGAAACGTATTTCTTTTTATGTAATCTTTACCTAAACCTTTGGCTATATTTATACCGATATCATATTTTTCCAGTGCTACAAATAGCTACCTACTAACAAAAACCACACAGGATAAACGATGTTGCTTTGTCTTAAGTATACGGCATTCGTTTATTAACTAGTCTGAACAAAATAAATTTAAATTATCATATTTTTTTTAACATCAGTCTTCTTAGCAACTTACCGATTCAAGTTTTTTTTTTGATGCAAACTTGAAAATTTGTCAAGCTGCCAGCAACAATTAAAACTATGTCCGTCAAGGTGCTTATACGAAATCCCTTCAAAATAATTAATTTTATGATAAAATGTTTTCGGAAAATGTAATTGTTCTTGAAAAAGCGTAGATTTGTAATTTTTTCAATTAATTTAGAGGGAATAGATCGATTAACAGTAAAATCAGTTGATTGAATTTAATATTGATTAAGGATTAAATGGATAAAAATAACTAAAAAAATTGCAATATCTGAACTTCAGCCAATTGATAAACCTCACTCATATCGTTTGTTTTTTCGGCCTTGGTCCAAACCAAGACGTTTTTTTATAATATCTGTTACTTCAGTCTTAATGTAATTAAATTTTGAATAATTATGTTTGCTTTAGCGTCATACTTTTGGGGCTGATCTATTTCTAATTGCTTAAAGAAGTACTTCAGTATCGTTAATTACATTTAACTTATATCCAACAACATTGATTTCGATAAGCATATAATGTTGCACTTTATTTATGAAAGAAGCTTAAAAACGACGGTATTTCAAATATGGAAGAAAAATATTTGTTTCGTACACTGTATACATATACAGTGGTGTCGAGATCAGACCAACAGCTTCCTTTATGTACAACCCCCAATACTGCCAACGGGGGGGTCACGTACATAATCCCCCTGGACATAATCCCCCCGGACAAAATCCCCCTATTTTGGATTTGCCAAGACTTTTTCCCCCCGATTTTAGACGTGTTTGTAAAAAATCCCCCCAGAGAAAACGTCCAGGACAAAATCCCCCAAAAGGAAAACTGTTCAACAAAATCCTACCGAATGGATCATTTTATTGAAAATCCCCCAGATAATAGGCATTTAGAAGTAAAGGTAAACGGAAGCCAAAATCCAAAGATTATCTTTAATAATAATGCAAAAGTATAATTCACAAGAGTGAAAGGTATTGCAAACAATGTTCCTAAACCAAAAGAAGTAAACTACTGACTTTGTTTTAACTTAATTCCAAAATTCCAATATTTTGGAAAAGGCGGCATTTTACGGTTAGTCAGCAATATTTTGGAAAAGGCGGAAATTTATGGTTAGTCAGCAATATTTTGGAAAAGGCGGAATTTTGTGGTTAGTCAAAAATATTTTGGAAAAGGCGGCAATTTATGGTTAGTCAGCGATATTCTGGAAAAGGCGGCAATTTATGGTTAGTCAGCAATACTTTGGAAAAGGCGGAAATTTATGGTTAGTCAGCGATATTTTGGAAAAGGCGGCAATTTATGGTTAGTCGGCAATATTTTGGAAAAGGCGGAAATTTATGGTTATCAGCAGTATTTTGGAAAAGGCGGAAATTTATGGTTAGTCAGCGATATTTTGGAAAAGGCAGAAATTTATGGTTAGTCAGCAATATTTTGGAAAAGGCGGAAATTTATGGTTAGTCAGCGATATTTTTGGAAAAGGCGGAAATTTATGGTTAGTCAGCGATATTTTGGAAAAGGCGGAAATTTATGGTTAGTCAGCAATATTTTGGAAAAGGAGGAAATTTATGGTTAGTCAGCGATATTTTGGAAAAGGCGGAAATTTATGGTTAGTCAGCAATATTTTGGAAAAGGGGGAAATTTATGGTTAGTCAGCGATATTTTGGAAAAGGCGGAATTTTGTGGTTAGTCAAAAATATTTTGGAAAAGGCGGCAATTTATGGTTAGTCAGCGATATTCTGGAAAAGGCGGCAATTTATGGTTAGTCAGCAATACTTTGGAAAAGGCGGAAATTTATGGTTAGTCAGCGATATTTTGGAAAAGGCGGCAATTTATGGTTAGTCGGCAATATTTTGGAAAAGGCGGAAATTTATGGTTATCAGCAGTATTTTGGAAAAGGCGGAAATTTATGGTTAGTCAGCGATATTTTGGAAAAGGCAGAAATTTATGGTTAGTCAGCAATATTTTGGAAAAGGCGGAAATTTATGGTTAGTCAGCGATATTTTGGAAAAGGCGGAAATTTATGGTTAGTCAGCGATATTTTGGAAAAGGCTGAAATTTAGGGTTAGTCAGCGATATTTTGGAAAAGGCGGAAATTTATAATTAGTCAGCGATATTTTGGAAAAGACAGAAATTTATGGTTAGTCAGCGATATTTTGGAAAAGGCGGAAATTTATAGTTACTCAGCGATATTTTGGAAAAGGCGGAAATTTATGGTTAGTCAGCGATATTTTGGAAAAGGCGGAAATTTATGGTTAGTCAGCAATATTTTGGAAAAAGCGAAAATTTATGGTTAGTCGGCAATTCATACTATTTTCTCCATCATTGGTTCCGCTTTTCCTCGTAGGGGGAATACTACTATTTTTACTACTATCCTACTAAAAAAAATTCCACTGAGGAAAACGACCTCTAAAATAGGAATGACCCCTGAAGGGTTCGTCTCCAAGGTGGGGATTTCGTTCCGTAAGCGGGGAATTTTGTCTCCAATTTGGGAGGGATTTTGTCTCCAGTTTGGGGGGATTTTGTCTGCAAATGGGGGGATTTTTTCTTATGCCCATTTGGAAGGGAGGAAATGTTTGGGGGGATTATGTCCAGGGGGATTATGGGAGTCACCCGCCAACGGGTGATGTCATACTAAATTATACAGGGTGTAAACAAATGTTTAGAATTCATGTTTTATTGTATGCAAGTGACAACGAGTGACAAGGTACAAAAAGAATACTGGAGAATGCAACAAAATATTTTAAAGCACTGTCCTACGATTAGTCTTAGAACGTGGGCCTCAAATTACAACCTCTTAACTGTTTGGTAAACACCTCAACGTAAATATTCGACGTGTGGCTTAGGCACTCTTCCAGACGACTGTCCATGTCTTGCAATACATTTGCAAGCAGTAAACTCATGACGCATGGTGAGACTAATGGTATTGCCGTCTTACGAAATCCTCGTCCGTTAAGGCTTGATGTAGGGGGGGTATGATAATGCCGGTAGTAATGCCCTTGTAAACTGGCACAAACAGTAGAATGACTTAGTCCAACTTCTTGTTCCACCGCTCTACTATTAGCATGAATTGGCTTCAAAACGTGCTACGATGTCAAAATCTCTATCCTCATTACAGACTATACAGTCTCTTCTACGTTCACGATCTTGCACTACCGAAATCACGAAGGTGCTCGCCAATGTCGGAAAAGGTGCTTCGCACCGAATGTTGTCGGTGTGGAAACCGTTCGGCATAAAGCACTGCCTTTAGTTGAACGTTACTGCGACCTTCAGGCTTCAAAATAAACATCCTGTTCAATTTGTCCTGGTTGGAATGGTATTATCCCATTCGACCGAAACCGCTTTTTGTTTTTTTATGGAGAATATATTTAAATTTCCAGCCCAATGGCGGGTTTCTGCTGAATGGGAATTTATTTGAAAGAATTAGTTAGTTAAATGTCTGTGAGGATTTCGAATCTTCGCAGCAGCATGGTAAAATATCAGGCTTTTAATTCAGAGGCTCGGGTTCAAACCCAGAGAAGGAAATTGTAAGTTAAGTTAGGTTAGGTTAGGTTAGGTTAATAATATTTTATAAATCATTTAACTATTCTACGCCTTTTCTAAAATATTTATGTTTAGCTTCATTGACTTCTCTAATAATATGCCTTTTCCAAAACATTACTGTTATGTTTGGTTAGGTTTGGTTTGGTTAAGTTAGGTTAGTAATATTTTATAAATCATTTAACAATGTTACGCCTTTTCCAAAATATTGATGTTTTATACCTTCATTGACTTCTCAAATAATATGCCTTTTTCAAAACTTTACTGTTATGTTAGGTTAGGTTTGGGTTCGTTATGTTAGGTTAGTAATATTTTACAAATCATTTTACTATGGTACGCCTTTTCCAAAATGTTCATGTTTAGCTTCATTGACTTCTCAAATAATATGCCTTTTCCAAAACATTACTGTTATGTTAGGTTAGGTTAGGTTAGGTTAGGTTAGGTTGGGTTTGGTTAGGTTAGGTTAGGTTAGGTTAGGTTTGGGTAGGTTTAGGTTTAGGTTTGGTTTGGTTAGGTTTAGGTTTGGTTTGGTCAGGTTAGGTTAGATTTGGTTTGGTCAGGTTTGGTTAGGTTAGGTTAGGTTTAGGTTAGGTTAGGTTAGGTTAGGTTAGGTTAGGTTTGGTTAGGTTAGGTTTGGTTAGGTTTGCTTTGGTTTGGTTTGCTTTGGTTTAGGTTTAGTTAGGTTTGGTTAGGTTTAGGTTTGGTTTGGTCAGGTTTCGTTAGGTTTAGGTTTGGTTTGGTCAGGTTTGGTTAGGTTAGGTTAGGTTTGGTTTGCTTTGGTTAGGTTTGGTTAGGTTTGGTTAGGTTAGGTTAGGTTAGGTTATGTTACTTCTATTATTCGAACCTTACAGGAGGGATTTCTACAATTATAGTAACTAGTTTTATCCTTTTTCTTATTCAATTGAAACAAGTAGCCATTATTAATGTAAAGAAAGCCGCCTTTATTAGCAATTCTCTCCGTTATCAATCACTCTTAAAGTTAAATTTTGCATTTCAAACATCAATAATATATATACAACGAAAACTGTAGGGTAAAAAAAGCCTTAAAGAGTGAAAACGTTTGCTTTTTAAATTTTGATATATATTATCCCAAAACCGCACATTTGGGCTGTTTTCGGTTGAATGGGAAACGCGTTCGGTCGATTGGGATTCGGTCGAATGGGACACAAGCGTTGGAATAGGTTGGCATTTTGCTATGAAACGAGACTAACTACTATAATTCTACTACTTAGCTCCTACACTGAAGACCCTGTATATCTAAATGGACCGGAAGTACCTCAAACTTGAGTTTTCAAAGATTGCCAGATTGAGCAGGTCATGGGATTTAAAGTGATGTAGGTCGCTTTAACGTTCAACAAGTGACACCGCGGGATGTTTTTGGTGCTCCAATGTCCTCACCCGATAGGTAAAAACAATTACCATCCTGGTTTTTCGACTCAACGTTGCGGTATTGCCGGTTCCATTAGAAATACAAGGTCTGTAGTGTTACAATTGTAACAATACTCCTGTTAAAAATGCACACATACTGTACCCCGCCCCCCCCAAAAAAAACTTTTAAATTTCGCGCCTTTTCAACAGCTCTCTTTTCAATATGGTAAAAATGATTTTAAATGACAATTTTTTAAGTGTAAGAATTAAACAGGAAAATGGAGGCTGGGTGAAAGATAAGTGTAGTTTTAATTATAATTTGTTAGCTTAATTATAAGGTATCCATGAATTTACCAAAAACATTCGTGTTTTGTGTTAATTTCACATTAATTATACTTTATTAAGTTTAATTTAACGGTTTATCTTGTGTGGATTTAGTTTTCAATACAAGTTTCAAAGAAATATTAACTTTAATTGCAATTACTATTATTATATATGCGCTTTTGATGTATTTTAATGATGAATTAAATTAATTCGAAAGTGAAATAGGCAACATCTGTGGCTGTGCGAAAAACTTGTGTTGTTTTAATCTTAATTTGAGCGCAGTTCGGGAGAGTCGATTAAGCTTAAAAGTATAATTTATTGGAATTTTTTACCCTAATTGGTACGTTTAGTGCAGTTTAACATTTTTGCCACAGTCATTACTTTACCCTAAACTTTTGAATTTCGCGCCAATTAATGTACTTTAAACATAGTTGAAATTAACTGAAGTGTGAAATAGGAAACATTGGGATTTACTAACAGCTTGTGCAGTTTTAATCTTAATTAAGTATTTTATTTCAAAGTTACTCGAGTTCTCATCCAAATATGTATATTTCATGTTTAAATTCACGTTAATTATACTTAATTAAGTTGAAATTAATGAAGGATTGAGGTTTGGCAGTGTTGATTTAGCTTATAAAATGAGTTTCAAATCACCTTAATTGTAAAGTTTAGAAGAATTTTTCATTCTTGCCAACACAATGTGTTCAATTTTTATCATACCACGTGCTAAATTTGCGGGAACATAAAGATCATCTATAACATATGATAATGAATGATGTGATTCTATAGTTTAGCAACTTTGGGTTCAATAACAGTAATTAAATTAAATACCTAAACAATTCATAGCAATTTAGACAAATAAATGTGAACTGTGGAAATAGCCAACAACGTAACCCTCCGTTGCTGAAGTGGTTACGTTGGAAACATCTGCGCTGATGTAAACATGGAAATTATTTGACTAATTAAATTACATAACGACACTGACCTCCTGGATTAATCAGCACCACTGTTACTTATATTTATGAATTAACAAAATCCACTGTTGGTAACAAATAGTTAAACTGCGCTAACGTAAACACCACGACTCTTTTAACTGCCGTAGGGAAAACATATTAAACTTTTTGTCATCTTACCAGTAGTATTTTGAAGTTTTCGATCTTTTCACAGGGTGAAAAGCACTATCTTTATTTCAACACGTTAATAATTTGAATAGGTATGCCATTTTTACATCAAATTGGAAGCGCACACGGTAAAAACAGCATAAAAAACCTAGGGTTGACCTGGTTAGGCTATGTTTCTAGCATAAAATTGAGCAGACTATATTCAGGATTCCAAAACAAATGAGAGCCGAAAATCAGCCTTTTTAATAATCTTTAAAGAGGAAAGACACTATATGAGACTATAATTACATAGAGTAACTAAAATAGGGTAATGGCAGCCTTCGACTGTATTAAGCTCTATGGGGAAATAACATGGGGTGCCATTAGTCTATACAACTTAAGCCTTGGCCGTAAAGAACGTCGACAGACTTACTTCAAAAGATATAAAAACCTCTATTAACTGTAATTATTAACCTGAATTAATTTTATAGACGAAAATTCGACCTGATATCAAAGTATTTGTTCTTAAGGGTGTTATAGATAATTAGCAAATCCAATCAAAGGTGTTCAAGCTCGGACAAAATAACAAAGTAATTAATTCTAGTTGCCTTACTGTCGTCTGCCATGAAATTAGGAATTTTCCACATAAAAGCAAACGTTTGAAATATATCAACGTAACTTGTTAGCACGCGAAAACCTAGGCCGTTCTAGTTATCAACGTGAACGAAAAAGGGGAAATGACTTTAACCGCGCTAGGAGGTTAGGCTGACTTCTGACCGAAAAGTAACTTTTTGACGTACTATCTTAATTAGTTAAATTACAAAAATTAGAATTCATTAATTAAAAAACAAAACAGGTAAGTTTCTCATTTATGAAATGCTTGTTAATTTAGAAGTATTCCGAAAACTAACTTCGCTATAGTTTTTCCGTATGGCCTGTCTCAATTGCCTTAAAAAACCGAAAATACATTTAAATGCTTTTTCTATGGGACGCTAACCCTAAAAACTGTGAATTTTCCTTTAACATTACGGAAGGGTGTCAAGTCATAACTACAAGGGCCTACCGGCCCTGTAGAATAAACAGAGTTAACTATAGATACCGGTACGCGGTTAGGGTCTCGCCAATTTAGTCTTGGGACAAATTGGTGTAGAGACAAATTGGTCTCGAGACAATTGGGTCTCGGGACAATTGGTACCGGTACAATTGGGTCTCGGAAAAACTTGGTTCCGGAACAATTGGGTCTCGGAACAAATTGGTCCCGGAACAATTGGGTCTCGGAAAAAATTGGTCTCGGAACAAATGGGTCTCAGAAAAAATTGGTCCCGAAACAATTGGGTCTCGGAACAAATGGGTCTGGGGATAAATTGGTCACGAAAAATATATCACCCTTTCTACATTTTTTAAACCAGCCAAATTTAACCAAACCAAGCCTTACCTAGCCAAACCAAACCTAACCTAACCCAACCTTGTGTGGGGGTAAGAAGATTATTTATATGAGTACTAAAAGCCCGCCTCTTAGCACCAACAATTTATTAGCAACAATAGAAATAATTTGGAAAAGTTGGTAGCTAATTAATAGGAGAATATTTTGGAAAAGGTGGCAGCGAATTATTGGGACCATTGTTTTGGAAAGGGTGGCAACTATTAAGGTAACAAAATAATCACGAGACCTAATACTACCAAGACCGTAAAATAACGAGACCAAATACTACCAAGACCGTAAAATAACGAGACCAAATACTACCAAGACCGTAAAATAACGAGACCAAATACTACCAAGACCGTAAAATAACGAGACCAAATACTACCAAGACCGTAAAATAACGAGACCAAATACTACCAAGACCGTAAAATAACGAGACCAAATACTACCAAGACCGTAAAATAACGAGACCAAATACTACCAAGACCGTAAATTAACGAGACCAAATACTACCAAGACCGTAAATTAACGAGACCAAATACTACCAAGACCGTAAAATAACGAGACCAAATACTACCAAGACCGTAAAATAACGAGACCAAATACTACCAAGACCGTAAAATAACGAGACCAAATACTACCAAGACCGTAAAATAACGAGACCAAATACTACCAAGACCGTAAAATAACGAGACCAAATACTACCAAGACCGTAAAATAACGAGACCAAATACTACCAAGACCGTAAAATAACGAGACCAAATACTACCAAGACCGTAAAATAACGAGACCAAATACTACCAAGACCGTAAAATAACGAGACCAAATACTACCAAGACCGTAAATTAACGAGACCAAATACTACCAAGACCGTAAATTAACGAGACCAAATACTACCAAGACCGTAAAATAACGAGACCAAATACTACCAAGACCGTAAAATAACGAAACCAAATACTACCAAGACCGTAAAATAACGAGACCAAATACTACCAAGACCGTAATATAACGAGACCAAATGGTACCAAGACCATAAAATAACGAGACCAAATACTACCAAGACCGTAAAATAGCGAGACCAAATACTACCAAGACCGTAAAATAACGAGACCAAATGGTACCGAGACCAAAAAGTCCCGAGACTAAAAAATCACGAGACCAAATGGTCCCAAGTCCAAATCGGTGAAACCAATTATTCCCGCGACCATGTCAGCGAGACCATATTTTCCTGTTCCGACAAGATAATTTATATTAATTTGTAACCGATTTGCTGAAAAAGCGAGGTTACAGAGTGAAACAATGAGCTCAAACCCAATTAAAGTATATGTTTGAACCTTTTATTAAGGTTATTGGGTTTTTAGGGTAACAGGCGAACTGCTAACGCGTTGCACTAGTTTAACGAGTTGGAAAAACCAAAATATTACCTCTCCGAGTCAAGAGGAGGACTACTACTACAATTTTATTAACCTAGATATAGAATTATTGCTCTTTTTTGAAGTAAACATTTACGAATTATTAAAGCAGTATTCCAAGCAAAGTGAATGTACAGTAAAGCAGACGGCATTTACATCCAATAGAGATATGTCTTGGACACATTTAAATCAGTAAATGGGAAACAACAGAAAATGAAGTGTATAGATTTTAGCGAGATATAACCTTTATGTGTTTGAAAAGGCCCAACTGTCTACGCCTCAACTGTTAACCCTATATTCTTATAGCTACATTCACAACTGGTTAGCAGTATAAACACTACTGTCTCGTTTCACCTCAACGATTTTCTTAGTTTGCCAACATGAGTGTTAACGTTTAATATCACTAAATATGACTTGTGGTTAGACGCACTGAAAGTCAGTACACACCATAATAAGAATGAAAATTTCTAAGCTATAACCCGATAACGATTAGCCCTTTCACTGATCTAATTGCCACCATGATGCATTCTTCTATTATTAAATCTAAACCTGATTATTTAAACGTGTAATTAACTTTCGGCTCACTCTGAACCGTTAATGTCCCTTCATTACACTCACGAAAATAAAATCCCACAATTTAGTTCACCTAAGGTCTCAATTATTTACTCTTTGGTTTACTAAGGCTATTGCGGAAAATACTTGATTTACCCGATTGAGTCCAGGCCTAAGATTCCTTCTTGAAATCTTTATAGCATGGATTATTCTATATACAGATGTAGTATAGCTTAAGTAATATATAAGCAGTAATTTCAAATAATAATATTGAAAAATTTCCTTGGAATATCAAAATGAAACAGAGCTTTAAAGCTAGAAAAGTGCTAAATGCATCGTAGTTACGAAAAATATTTCCACATATTCACTTTATATTATGGAAAAAGTGAATATTAAGGTTCTGTAGGATTTCTTTACACATCAAAGCAAAGCGAACTGCTAACGCAGCGCGCTTGTGTAACAACGGACGGACACACACAGACCAAACTCTTTTTAACTCTTTCCGTATTAATTTTGAATTGAGAAACAACATTATCTTAAATATTAAATAAATATAATTAATATTTAATATTTTTTTCGATAGTTGTTCGCCTAATTGAGCTTTACATCGTTTTAAAAAAGAACAATTAAACCTTCTTGAAATACTTGACTAATATTGACGTTTGAAATGAAGCATACGCCTGTTGCTTCGCCTTACTCAAATAGGTAGTATATAAAGGATTTGAATCGCAGCTGTAGATAAGAACATCGCAATTCCGTGAACCTTTGAAGGAAGACTCCGCCATTGGAAGGCTAGACGTTTCTCGTAACCCTAGCCGATCGCCGCGTACAAATATTACTACCCTGGTAATGGTAAAACAGTCAACGTGGTCGTCCCTTAGCAAAAACGTTGAACTGACCGGTCCAAGGTGCCTAGAAAGGCTTAAAAAAGTGTAAAGATATTCTATACACTCATTTGCAAGTTTATATTCATCTTGATTTTTAATAGAAAACCCCATTTTGATGTTTCTACGTTGGTACGCCAAGATAACAAATAATATATTTTGATCGGTTATAATTACTAAACCTCTGATCTAAACTTACAGTTCACAATAAAAATGGCACTGAAACATTTGTGAAGGCAATTTTAGCGTGAGTCAAACCGCTTAATGAGCAACACCTTTCTAAAATTAGAATTCATAACTCAAATTTAAACCCATTTATATTATAAAACTAACTAATAAAAAAAAATAAAATTTTATTTACTTAAATATGGGCAAAGTTCTAATATGGCTTTTTTGTGAGTAAATTCTGACTTTGACGTGTCATGCACCAGCGAATGAATGTACCCCATTCCCAAATTTCTGAACCTTGGCCTCTCGGCATGAGAAGGGGTTAAAACCGATTCACCAAATAAAATATTAATTATTCTTCCTCAGATGCTCGAGTTAACTACATGACGCATATATGTTTATATCCTTTACACCTAGAGTAGGTTTTGAACACGTTTAATCCCTGGCGTTTCGGTTTATGCCCACTTTACGATAAGGTTAGATTTTAAACGTGTTTGTAAAGGCTTTCAATGCGCTGTTGTGTTTAGTTTTTATATGTTTAGCTATTACACCCATTGGTTCTAGTTGGTGTTTAGTTTTCGCACGTCAAATCTAGGGGTTTAGATTTTCAACATGTTGAAATCAAATGGATGTGCTCAAAACCTATACGTTGTTTTTACTGTGTAGGGATGTTCATGTTTAGTGTCTTACTAAATAGCTTTCTGTTAGAAGATATACGGTGTAGGATTTACTCTATGGCTATTGTTCTTCTATCTGAATTCGAGACTGAATTAGTTCACATTCACTTAGCTAAGATTTGGTCCTGGGCAGACCAATTAAATCAGGAATATGACCCGGAAAATAAAAATTCTTACAAAGTAATAGACAATTTAACTGATAATTTCTGATAATATCGATTCACCTAATGCCACGAAAATTAGTTTTATAGAAGAGGAATCCTTACTAGATGGTGATAATAACCATTACTTTAAGAACATGTGTAATTACATTATTGAACAAGATAAACGTGATATAGTTTCAGTAGAAGCATCAAATCTACGCCTAAATGAATACATCGGTTCAGACCTATTAAATTTTGCCGCTAAGAACTATTTTCCAACCTTACCTCTATGGACGCGACTTTTAACGGGTGATTTAGGTAGACACTACACTGCAAATAATAAGAAAGTACCCAATAACTACAGACAAAGATCACATTTCAAAGAGGGATTAGTAAATTTTTGGGATAACGAAGCAACAACTCAGGGTCACGTGGACGGTTTCAATAGAGTAATTAAAGAACAAGCGCTACACGGTAAAACGCCCTGTTTAGACATAACCATTCAGAAACTGTACGCCTTTAATAAGAAAATCTTTAATAGGGGGTTAATTATGGCTCATGAACTAATTCCAAATAGGAACAAAAGATTTAGAGCTGTTACGGAAAAGTGGAAAAAACTCCTGAAAAGTTTAGGGAAGAAGCATGCGATAGGTCTAGGGTTGTAAGTCGGAAAATTTTCCGGAAAATGACCGAGCTATATTTTTCCGGAAAATTTTCCGTATTTTTCCGCTACCGGTTTTTCGATTAAAAAGTTAAAACTTTAAAATTTTTCAATTGCCTTTCTTTTCAAAACATTCATTATTTTGTTTTAGGTGAATTCGGAGGGGTAAAAAATTGTCCAAGGGCACAGAGTCTAGTGACCCCTATTCTCAATAGGAAAAGAAAAGCTCACTCATTTGCTATCGCTTGTATGCATAGGGTTACTGTTTGCTCTAATGACGGTATAAGGCGTTAGAGAGTCGAGACCTAACCGTTAAGAGACCCAAGTGAAACTAAAATTATAAGGCATAAAGGATAGTGATCGTCTGCGTCATTGTAAGGGAAACGAGGTGTTATGTTGTTAATGTTATTAAGTTTGTTAACCCTGTTTAAAGTCACAAATTATGGGAAAATCAACCACTAATATTTGGTGGTACTTTAATAGATCTACTAAAGATGGCAAAATAACTGGAGAATGTTTTAAATCTTTAATAGTTAGATAAATTGACTCAAAGCTCACATAATTGCTAGTTTTATATTTTTCCGATTAGCGGAAAATTTTCCGCGAAGAGGAAAATTTTCCGGAAAAGTTTCCGGAAAATTTTCCGCGTTTTATTTTTCCGGAAAATTTACAACACTAGATAGGTCCAAAGGGGTATACCAACAGCCTCCACGTATAAAGCCCAATTTGAAACGTGCCAAATCAAACACCACAACTAATAGTGGGGAATTTCTACTAGTAAGCTCTGAACCGAAACAAATGATATTTAAAAAGACTGCTCTCTATAAGTTAGGAAAAAGGGAGTTGGAAATTTTGCGAGGGACATATTTTTTCTTTGACAGTGTGCTAATAGGTTATCTAGATCTTCTTAAAATTAAATATCCTACATTCGAATTTGAATCACATGATTTCTACAGCCACATAAAACGAGTGCTATCAGCCAGTCCCGCGCGCAGCACGGTCTGGCTAGAGAGGGCTTTTGAAAAGTTGCAGTGCAAGAAGTTATATTTAATACTAATTCAAGAAAGCGCTCACTGCTTTATGATAGGTTTAAAGGTCTTAGAAACTGATTATCTAACCATTGAACTTAGTGTTTATGAGGTATCGTTCCTTTCAACCGAATTCCCAATGGACCGAAATCCCATTCGACCAAAAATCCCGCAATGATTTTAGATTTCCAGCCCAATGGCTATATTCCCGATGGACCGAAATCCCAATCGTCCGAATATGCCCCTAAAAATACATCATTATAACTTGAAACACTGTAGCCGTCAGCAATTCGGTGGTGTAATGGAAACGGTGTTGGACTAAGAAGCGATAGGTTGTTGGTTCGAATCTCCGAAAGGTATGTTAATAATATTAAAAGTAAATATTTCGTGATACTAATTAAAACGCTCACTTTCATTCCTTTCAAGGCAAGAGATATATAGAATTAATAAACAAATTGTGCTTAAAATGAAGTACAGTCTTAATGGTAGTTCCATCAATGTCTTTAAGTTTTAAGTTAAAATTATAATATTTTGGTTTCGGGTGGGTTAGGTTAGGTTAGGTTAGGTTAGGTAAGGTTAGGTAAGGTAAGGTTAGGTTAGGTTAGGTTAGGTTAGGTTAGGTTTGGTTCCGATAATTCGTTGACACCTTTTCCAACATATGCTCCTTTTAATTAGCTTTCACCTTTTCCAAAATATTCTCCCTTTAAATAGCTACCACCTTTTCCAAAACATTCTCCCTTTAATTAGCTGCCACCTTTTCGAAAAGATTTTCCTATTAATTAGCAGACACCTTTTCCAAAATATTCTCCTATTAATTAGCTGCAACCTTTTCCAAAACATTCTCCTACTAATTAGCTGCCACATTTTCCAAAACATTCTCCTATTAATTAGCTGCCACCTTTTCCAAAATATTCTCCCATAATTTAGCTGCAACCTTTTCCAAAACATTCTCCTACTAATTAGCTGCCACATTTTCCAAAACATTCTCCTACTAATTAGCTGCCACATTTTCCAAAATATTCTCCATTTAATTAGCTGCCACATTTTCCAAAATATTCTCCTTTTAATTAGCTGCCACCTTTTCCAAAATATTCTCCTATTAATTAGCTGCCACCTTTTCCAAAAATTCTCCAATTAATTATCTGACATCTTTTCCAAAATATTTCTATTATTGCTAATAAATTGTTCGTGGTAAGAGGCGGGCTTTTAATACTCATATAAATAATCTTTTTACCTCGAAACAAGTTTGGGTTAGGTTAGGTTAGGTTTGGTTAGGTTAGGTTACGTTTGGTTAGGTTAGGTTAGGTTAGGCTAGGGTAGGTGAGGTTCGCCGTAATTAAAACGCTGTTAAAATAAGTGCAGTAATACATTTTCAACTCACATTTATTTTAACAATAATAAGTTGTGAAATTAAAAATATATTTAATGCAAAACCACACAGTATGTCTTCTTCCAGTTCAATAGAATTTCGGTCCAATGGGACTATAATAAAATCGCACCTTTGGCTACGTTCGGTCGAATGGGACACCGCAAAAAAAGCCGTTCTGTCGAATGGGAATTCGGTTCAATGGGACCAAAGCGTTTATGATCCTTTAGGGGATTTCAATCCAACTCCAAAAACTCTCAAAAAAACAGTTTCGGGCGAAACATTCCGAAGAAATATGTTAATGAATATTCCATTAGTTTTAGTATTGTGACGTGATTCTTTGTCCTTAGCCAATTTGGTTTAGATATTGATAATGGTATTGTTATTGTCGGTATCGTTGCTTGTTACAAATCTTGTATATATTTTTTTGGACCTGTGAACCCCTTGCGGGTTCCTCCCTGATTCAAAAGGGATTATTTGGGTCAATAAAAAATTCATTCATTCATAAGGTATCTGTAGTTATCGTTGTAATACATTAAGAGCAGTATGAAGTCTTATCTAGGATCGCTCTCCTAGAATTTGGCGATTGACCTTAAATCAGCTAGATCGACTTCGACTCTATCCGAGATATTAAAGACGGGGATTTTACGTCTTTTGAATTTATTTATAGCTGTTTTATGAAGTGTGTAAACGTCAGTGGCCTATAGAAAGGCTTTGACATCGTTTCTCGAAATGTCAAGGTGTTGAACCGCCCTGTACAAGGGGGCTAAACCCGTGAACCCTGACCTGTGCTTACTGTTGAGATATATGTTCTTTAATATTTCTTCTTTTTGGAGCTGAGATAGACCTCCCATACTGTACCCTTGGTATTAAAAGACTGTTTCTTTAATATTAGACCTCCCATACTGTACCCTTGGAATTAAAAGACTGTTTCTTTAATATTAAAGGGCTGGTTTTACTGTCAAAAGTTAATCTCTTCTTCGCTCTTAAATACGTTCGGGGTCGAAGCCTGTTTTTTAAAGATACGGAGAGAGGTGATGTCTTGATTGAGGGGGCGGTAGAAAGTTTTGAACAAAAGGTTCAAATTCTGTCCATCCTGTAGGGGGAATCCCCATAAATGAACGGGTCACCCCGTATTTGTTGAAGAGCGTAGGTTGTATAGTAAAATAAACTAGTTGAACTATATCTGAATCTGGGATCTTAAGGTCGTTCACATAAAGAATCCCTGCATCATCTCAAAGTATACTATGAGAGTTACTTGTCAAATGATCAAATATTTTTTTTCGCGGCTCCCCTTTATTTCAGTGGAAACATAGTAAATCAGCTGTCTTGTTTTTTCGATGGGGGGGGGGTTTCGAGATGTTCTGGTAGCGTTTCATAGCTTCTTCGTAAAAAACCCACTTAACATGGCTTCGGACCAATTTTCCCACGGAAAACTTTACCCTTGTACATGCTAAACACCTAGAAGTCACGTGTTTGATCTCGAACACGCCATGACCATAGCAAAAGGTATATAAAATGCTGGGATTGAGACCACGAAAGTTACCATTTTCTCTCAAGCTATCCAAAATGTCTCAACAACAACCCATCGACCTTTCATCTACTTGGTATGAAATTTTTTTAAACTTAGTTTTTAGAGAAGACCTAAAAAATCTCTCTCTATAGTTATATTCATGGCATCGATATTCCCCCGGCGAGTTTTCGGACTCGCCGGGGACGTCCCACTAAGAAGACCCGCCCCCCTATCGTCCTCTCCCGGCCATATATTACCCTTGCCTCGGCCGGGAGAGGCCGATTTAAACATCAATAGTGATTTGTAAGTGAGCCTTTTATTTTTAGCATTATAACGCGAAATTATAATTTCTATATTTTTTAGTTTAATCTAGCAAGTCACAATGTACCTGGCGGTACTTGCGGAGGTCGTCGGAGATAATGATTTCCTAGATGACCTGCTGAACCAAGTATGTTCACGGAGTAGATACTCCTTATTCCCCCGGCGAGTTTTCGGACCCCGGAGTCCGAGGACCCAGCTCACCCCCAACGCCGTCACTGCGTTGTTGGGCCGCAGCGACGACCACAGCATAGCCCGTCACCGCCGCCCAGCCCAGCTCCACCGACCCTGCCGCCCACTAAGAACCCTGCCCCCCTATCGTCCTCTCCCGGCCATATATTACCCTTGGCAAGTAATGCCTCGGCCGGGAGAGGACGATTTAAACATCAATAGTGATTTGTAAGTTTGCCTTTTATTTTAAGCATTATAACGCGAAATTATAATTTCTATTTATTTGTAGTTTAATCTATCAAGTCACAATGTACCTGGCGGTACTTGCGGAGGTCGTTGGAGATAATGAATTCCTAGATGACCTGCTGAACCAAGAATGTTCACGGAGTAGATACTCCCGAGTTTTTGGATTCGCCGGGGACGTCCCGTTCGGGGACCCCGGAGCCCGAGGCCCCAGCTCACCCCACAGAATCAAAGGCCTTAGCTATGTCAAGGTAAATGATATCAGCCCTATGGCCTTTATCATAAGCATGAAACCAATTGTAAAGGGCACTTAAGAGATTAGACTCAACAGACCGGTTGTTAAGGAATCCATGTTGGAAAATACTAAAGTGGGGGGTGACAAATTCTAAAAGAGGGGTGCGGAGGCATTTTTCAAATACTTTACAAATAGTCGAAGTAAGGCTAATAGGCCTATAATTGGCGGCGTCACTTCGGCTACCCTTGCTTTTAAAAATAGGGGTAACATAAGCCGTACACCAATCTAAGGGGAGGGAAATTTCAGAGAGGGATATACTAAAAATAGTGTCAAGTGGATGGGCAAGGGCTGTGGCACAGTTTTTTAGAAGGCGATTTGGAATTTTGTCAGGACCTGAAGCACTTTTCGAATCAAGGTTTTTTAAAATAGTATAGACCTCCTGGAGAGTTGGAAGGTAGTAAGGCATGGTATATGGTTTAGTTTCAGGGAGAGCTGTAAGGTCTGTGGGGGAGATATTAAAGTTGCAAACCAGAGTCTAATTTAGACAGTTAGCCATATCATAGTTCGAGTCAGTTTTCCTGCCGTTTCGAAGAATTTGACTCCGTACAAACCGATAAAAGGCGCGCGGATTAGTGTGAACAGAGTTCAATTTACGTTGTTGAGATTTTTCGGTAGCTTTACGGATAAAAGTTTTCACATGGCGAGTCTGGGTTTTGTAATGTAATTCTAAGGTATCCCTGCGTAGTTGATCTCCAGAAGAGGCAGCGCGACGTAATTTCTTCCATAGGCGTTCCTTCTTACGGATTGCGCGTCTGGTGGCAAGAGAGATCCAGGGCTTGGAAGAGCGTTTGTCCGAGTTGTTGAACAAGGGCACAGTTTTTGAGACATAATCGAAGAGTGATTTCTTGAAGAAGTTCCATGCATCTTCAATTGGTAGTTGAGTAAGGGGGGCCCAGTCGTGGGCAGTTAATAAAAGGTTTAGCCGAGTATAGTCTCCCCTGCAATAGTCGTAATCATAGTAGAATTGTTTCGGGGGAGAAGCGCTTTTTGCAGGTAGTGGGTACTTCGCACTTATGGTCAGATGGTCACTGCCTTCAACAGGGGGGAGGGGAGAGATAGTGGGAGTGACGTTGTCTTTAGTGATGAGGAGGTCCAAAACATTAGTTGTAAGAGCGGCACTTTGACTGAAGCGTGTTGGAAATGTGATATGTTGGCTGAGAGCAGATTAGTGTAACATATCAATAAAGTCTTGGTGAATAGGAGTTGAGCCTGGAGTAGTCGTGACGGACGTCCAACAGATTGACGGGAGGTTGAAGTCTCCAGTAATAATAAGTTCAGATGTACGTTTTGATATCGTGAACGAGACTATAAGTGTCAGTTTTCGATGAATTGGGAGGACGATAGATGCAGGCTAGGGTGATCCAGGAGGCTGAAGAGGTAGGTTTGAGTTCCAGCCATATTGATTCAGCATGAGTCACTTGGACGGCAAGCTTGTGAAAAATAATGCCATGTCGTATGTAGATCATAACCCCACCACCAGTACGTCCCGAACGGTCATGACGCAGTAAATTGTAGCCCGATAAGTTGTAGATTGCGTCAGAATGAGTGGAGGTTGCCCAAGTTTCAGTTATACAAATACAGTCAGCGTTCCAGGTAGATGAAAGGATTGTAAGTTCTTGGCGTTTACCATAAAAATGTTGAGCATTGAAAGACATCACAGTCAGGTTTAGGGTGGGGGGCTGGACTAATAGTTTTTTTGAACCGTGGGTGGATGAGACAAATGGTGGTTGAGAGGAATTTGGATACTGTTGGGGAAAGTCACATGCCCTGCAGATGGTGCAAACGTAGGGGATACCGGTGGGGAAACGTGTTGGGTGGGAAGATTATGTAGTTGTACGTGAGTTGAGTTCAACAATCTGACCTAGGCGAATTGCAATGTCAGCCTCACCGTTGGCTCGCCGTTCACGAAGTTCAGCCACCAATCGCCTGTGAGTCACGAGTTGTGATTCAGTACGATCGGGCGCGACGGGAAATTCAAAGGCATACTGGTGTTTCCAGGCAGTGATACCGGAAACGAAGTATTGGCGGTGACTGACAGATTGGAATTCAAAACGTAGGGGGCGATTATGTCCATGTTGAAAGCGGCCAAGGCGCATCACACGAATATAGTTACGCTGGGTGTGAGTAAACTCTAAATCCCGTAGAATGTCATTGGAGAAGCGCAGGTCCTCAACAGGGTTGTTTGAGTCAGGAACGTGGAAAAGGATCGCGTTACGCTTACGGTGAGCGATTTCGAGATTTTCATCAATAAATTTTTGTTTGTATGGTTGAGCCAAACCAGTTGGAGAGGATTGAGAGTCCCGGCGTTGGTTTCTGATGTAATCATGCGGGGGATGGGTTCTGGTCTGACGATGATTATCTAACGTATAGGGAGACTCGTTGAAGGACAATTGGTTATGGTGAAGGTTAGAGGTAGTAGAGTCACGTGGGCTGACTTGATGACAGGTAGTAGAAGCTGGGTTTGCACTAAAGTCAGTAGGACCAATAGTCAGGTTATGTTCAGCGGTAACATTTGTAATGATGTTAGGCGGACTCTGAGGTGTAGTAGAGGCAGTAACGCAGGAATTAAGACGGAGGATTTCATCGCTTTGGTTTTCAATTTGCTTGGAGAGGATGGCGTGCAAATCTTTAAGAGCATCAATTTCTTCTGAGATTAGTTTGAGTGGTTCAGCTGTATCACTTATAAACTCACGTATTTGTGATTGCACCTGAATAATATTTGTTTTTAATTCAGTTAAGTCGCGGTGAGGGGAGGCTTGTAGTTGCGGAAAGTCGCTCAAAAGACGTTTGGAGATATCCTTGTAGTAAGTCTGAATATCTGAAGAAGGGGAAGTGGTTTTCATTTGGCGTAAGTCTTCCGAGAGCATTTTAATAGATTGTTTCAGTAGCGGCATCTCGGAGGCAAGTGGGTCAAGCTGTTGTTTGACGGCGGTGAGATCTTGGGAGAAGGTAGCCACTGTACGTAGTATACAGGGTCCATTTAAAAGTCAGTTTGGGCAGAAGAAGACCAGGTGGTCACATGGGTTAGATCTGTGATACTCATAGAGTGTGTCAGAAATATTCACGCAGGAGATGTGGACCCAAGATGTACAAGCTTGGCATTGGAAGGATTTGTGAGTTTCGTCGACAGTTTGGGTGCAAGACGGGCAAACAGCATTTGATTTAGTCAAGGGCCATTTCAAATTTGGGCGAGGTTGAGAGTTGTTTTAGTGGTGGAGGATCGAGTAGAAATTGTCTTGGGGGGGGCAGTGACTGACCTTTCGGACGGCCCAGCGGCTTTTTGGTAGTCTCGTGAGGTATGAGAGGCTGACTAGGCAGAGTGTCTGAGGGAATGTTTGTTAGATCACTGAGGATATCACAGTCCGTGCTTATTTTTGTTGGAATGGTACCGGGCGGGAGGGCACTTGGTAAATCACAGGCTTGAGTAGGACTAGGTATAACACAAGGGGAATCACCAGTGGCTTTGCTAGAGTTCGGAAGAGACGCGAGTCCACTAAGTTCACTAACTGTTACTGTATCAACGACATCTTGTTCGTTAGTGGTAGAAAGTATAGTACTATCTTATTGTACTTTCATAGTTTCAAAATTAGTAGGCACTTCTTTACCATCAGTATCCATACCGGTCACAAAATGGGCAGCAAATTCAGTATGTTTATCAAATTCTTCATGCAGTTCCGCCACTAAGCCTTGGTCATGAAAATTGACAAATGAAGCGTATTGTTCCATTTTCTTAATACCTTTCAGGTTGTGTTAACGGTTTTTAACGTAGGCAATGGTTTAATTCACCATTAATTAGGGATGCAACGATTCGTAATTTTTCGGAATCGGCCGATTCGATGCATCGGTCGTTAAAAAATCGGCTTCGGCCGATTCATCGGTAATAAATTTTAGGAATTAGTCTATGCGTGGTACTTGTGAAAAATGTCGAAGGCCAATAATCTATCTGGTCCGGTTTCCGAGAAAGTAGGTCATTAAGTTCAACACACATTTTGTCCATTCTTTCTGCAGGGGTCCCACCAGGTCCCTAAAGTCCCTATTTTACTGCAAGGCCCTTAATCTACCTTTAAATTGGTATTTAGTCCTTAAATCGCCCTATTTTCATAAACTTCAGAAAAGTATTTATTTAGTAGTCAGGAAAGGAGAGATAACAAGAATAATTTTTGACGCGGTGCTTAGATTATTATTTATTATTTGGATTTGCAATTAATAAACTGGTCCCAAGGACCAGTAACCCCCACTTGTTGAATTTAAAAACTAGTTCAAGCAATTAATAAACTGGTTTTGCACCAGAGGAAATAAGCTATTTTCACATAATAAAGATATCATTTTGTTTTACCAGTGGTCCCTTTTTGGTTCCTACTTTTATCGTGAAAAGTCCCTTTTTCCCCAATTTATTTATTTGGTGGGAGCCCTGTTTCTGCTTCAACCTGTTTTTGATTAATTCTTTCATTGCTGCCACAAAATGCTGAGAAACTGGCCTTCATTCACCGCAACCATCCACTTCTCAAATATATGTACTAAATAGTTTACCAACTCAATTTCAAAGACGTTTAATAAAGTGACAGTCACGTTTACGTCATACGTTTAATTGCAAACTTGTTAGTTCCTTTATACTAGCTCAAAAGATCAGATCTAACAAAAAAGAGTCGGCCGAAAAAAATCGGCCGATTACCTTAGAAAAATCGGCCGATGCGATTATTCGGCCAAGTGGCCGATTCTGGCCGAAGCCGATTCTTGGCCGATGCATCGTTGCATCTCTACCATTAATGGCGAAGTCCATATGATTATAGCACTTGTTGGACCATCTTAACTTCCACGGTACTGTTTGTTAGCTCAGATACCAAACGGGTGACGTCAGTTTCGACGGACTAGCAATCATTTTCAATTTCTTTCTTAATTTCATTATCTATTTTCATATTATATTTTCCTTGTACATTTATACTGCACATTTTCATTGGATATTTTCATTACTGTATTGCTTATTTTCATTACTGTATTGCTTATTTTCATTACTGTATTGCTTATTTCCATTACTGTATTGCTTATTTCCATTACTGTCTTGCTTATTTCCATTACTGTCTTGCCTAATTTCATGAATTGTTTATTTCGCGTTTAATTTGCCTTGCTCCCTAGGCATCGGCACTTCCAAACAGAAATTGTGTAAGCGACCTTTCTTAGGTTATAGCAAAGGGCACCTCCTGACATGTCTAGTCATCTTCAAAATGCCATTGACGCGTTCAATAACATTCCGAACTAAATTTTAATAACAGTTAATTGACTAAGTTAATACAGCAACACTAGCTTTGATTATGTCAGGTACCAACGTGACCAATAGTTTAAAATATTATTGAAAATATCTTAAGTGACAACTATTACTTAAATAGTTAATGTCAATCGATAGCTATCACTTGCGTAATTGGTCAGAAAATTGGCCAGAATGGTCTATGTTATTTATCAATTACAGAACTAATCAAAATGCAATTACCTGACATATGACGCTGATTATAGCGTTGTTCATTTGGTGTTTCAGGGTGGAGTACGGTTGTCATTAGGAATGGCTGTAACGGGTAACCACTATCGCCCAAAAGATACCCTTGTGGCATTGTTCCAGCCTTCAAACGTCCAAATATGTCGAAGAAACGCCAAATAATTGAGTCATGCGTTTCACCAGCATGTTTTGCCACAACATCGGTGATACGCATTTCATTATTGCAAATCAGGTACAGAAAAAGGACTGTCAGTATGCACATTATCATTCAAGTAGGACACCATTTACCAATTGGGCATTAAGGGAGTAATTTCCTTTCCTATCCATGTGGGCATTTGGTTCAACAACTGGTGCTTTGATTAGCGCATGAGTGCAATAAATTGCACCCAAAACATCTGGGAAAAAGCACCTGGCTCTAAATGATGCCTGTAAAAACCATAGGAGATACTAAATTTTCAATATTGTCTCTATGTTCAAGAAAAACGGAACTCTGAATTGAAGTTAAAATTTTTGGTTCCATAAAAACTTTCTTGCAAACTTAACTTGGCATGATGTTAAGCAAATCTCACCAAAACTATACCAAATCACATTTCCGAAAAAACAGTTTGATTGCCTCTGACCAATTCGCGGTTGTTTAACATGAATATCAACGTAGTTTTCAAACATGTGTCTAATAAAGTAATCATATACCAGATATTCAGAGCTTTATGCTGGTGGAGAAGCTACGATCGAAGAAAACTTTAAACGGCTATACTTCTGATTTTACTACAAAAGTGAAGTTGAAACCCCACATGCCCGCCAGAACCGTGCTAGGGAGGTTTATCGTATCACATAATACCAACCTTTACCTCAGCCACTTCAGCTTCACCAGTAGGAAAGTTTACCAGCTCCTTCATGTAAATAATGATTGCCTCAGTAACATTCTTTATGGCTCGGCTCACTGATGGCTGGCTCATGCCGTGCTCGTAATTACTGGCGAGCGCATGCTGAAAACTACCGGAACCATAAAATAGAAGAGCCACATGAACTTGGTGCTCCACCGTCAAAACGTACTCCTGCTTAGGTATATTTCCGAGTTCGGGTCTTAATTTGTCACACAAGTGTAGTGAACTACACTTTACTCCGGGCCTCGCGTAACTGAATTGGGTAGGGTAAGCGAGGGCCTACCTTTCTTCGTTTATCTAGGGGACTTATGTGCAACTGTAAGCAAAGGAGCAAAGACGGACTACCATGGTATTGGGTTCGCCACCCATTTATTTAACAATTATCAATTAACTTTTAGACTAATTAGCAATAAACAAATTTATGTAAATCCAAAGTACTTATGGTGTTATCGTTTTCGGACGCCGCATGATGGCCATGATTGGATGGTTAACGTGGATGAACGTATAACCGGTCTCGTATTTACAGTGTTTGCGTATTTACAGTTATTGGCGCTGTTGATTACCGATCACCAGTATAACTCTGCCGCACTCTCTACGCCGTCACAAGTGGCGTACGTGACCAACTGACCGCGAAAAGACCCACAACCTTTAGTAGGTTGGCTGAACCCCTTTTTTATATATACAAAAGAAGAATACCTTGCCGTGGAGTTGCACGAGGGTAACCCTGTTTTTAGCTGCTAGGCGCCAGTAAGGCGACCTAGCCATTCTTTTTGTTTGCATTTCTGTGTTACTTGTTATAGAAGGTACTTGTTATATATAAGATGCCATATTTCACATTACAACCCTCCCCCACTTAAAGTCACTCGTCCCGTGTGACCCAAGCCAACCCCACGTGGCAAGTAATTATATTGATGAGGTAGAAGCAAAATAAAATTAAGACCATATCGCGATATGAACAAAATAATTTAAAAAGAAAGTTTTTTTTGTTGGGTTATAACTCCACGCGGAATAACGCAATGCAAAACCATTAAAACCAAATACTAGAAAACAAAAATTTCAAATCGAAACGTTTTTTAATAAAAATTAATTTACGCTGCACTAACTAAAGTAATAAAAGACAAAATATAGAGCTTCTCCCTGACATGAAAAAGTAACAATATCTAATTCATCAAAAACTAACATCAAAAGCATTACAATAAACATACACTTGAAAAACATCGAGTCAGTACTAATAGTTCGAAAACCAGTCAACCTTAATATCAAAACAAAATAAAATTCAATCTATCTACTAGGATTCATGAAACCAGAATTTTATGTCAATTATTATAACAATTAAACCATCAAACAAAGTTAATTATCCCGTGGTAATCACGATAGAACGAAACATATTTTTACAACAATACAATTAAAACTAGAGCGCTCACTTTTATTATTAATTTTTAGTAGTATTATTATTATGCATTATTTATTTATTTAGGTATAAGTAGGTAGAATATGTCGGTTCTGAAACAGATGGTATCGATGGTATCGACGCCATTTTTTTTTCTGGGCGCCATTTTTTTTCTCTGACGTCATCGTCTCTTCTCAGCGCCATCTTTTTTTTCTGGGCGCCATTTTGTTTTTCTCTGACGTCATCGTTTCTTCTCGGCGCCATTTTATCTCTGACGTCATCGATTCTTCTCGGCGCCATTTTATCTCTGACGTCATCGATTCTTCTCGGCGCCATTTTGATTTTATTTGGGCTGGAATTTTGAAAATGTTAAGTCTTATCTGACTTCAATCAAAACCAAAGTTCGTTGTGATATTCAAAATCCCGGGCTACAATCATTTGTTGTAAAGGCAAGCAATCAAAGATTAGGTAGATATACTACAGTTGTAATATACTAGAAGGTGAACTTCTTATATACTACGTTATTTTGGGAATGGTGACAGACGGCATACGCTCGAATTCAAACCTTAATCCTAATTAATGTATACCATTTATAATAATTGTATTGAAATAACAGGGTGCAACGCACGCTACCTTAAATAGTTGTCGAAGAAAATAATTAATATCTATATCTATATAAATCAAAGTCCTGACTGACTGACAGACTGACTGACTGATAATCAACGCCCAGCCCAAACCGCTTGCCCTAGAAGGCTGAAAATTTGCAGGAATGTTACTCATAAGTAGTAGGCGCGTACTAAGAAAGATTATTCCAATCCGCCGCCATCTTAAAAAATGGCGACCAGAAATGTAAAAAATCTTCTCTATGCAACAGAGTCCGCGCGTTTCAAACGATTTCGCAAATATTTAGTACACTGGTTTCCTTTGACCTATAGATGGGCTGAAAGGTCTTTTGGGTTCGATTTGTGGCCATCTTTTTAAATGGCGGCCAAAAACTTAAAAACCCTTTTTGATGGAATAATGTCCGCGTGAAAAGTAATAAAAAATGTCCCGACGGGCTGACGGGCAAAGCCGAGTGCCTTCGCTCCTAGGGTGGTATAAAAATATTAGTCATCAGTAAAATTTACCCATTCTTAATACCATTTTGATGGAAGTTCTTATTTCACGCGAGCGACGCCGCGGGTAACAGCTAGTCATAAATAAATCCATCGTATGCTGTAATTTTTATCAAAACCCAAGTTAATATACGCATCTTGTATGTCTAATTTTAGGGCTCTCTGGATACTCCTTTTGGAATCATTTGTCAAGATATAGCCAGATATTTTCACAAGACTCTAAACGCGACGTAAGCTTTCAGAGGGATGTGTGAAAAAGCGCGCATCACTCAGCAGCTCTCAGTTTAACTAATTAAAAATTCACCTACGCAACAGGTACGAGTTTCATGAAGTGACGGTCGAAGAAGTGGATGCCTTCTACCGACCGCGAGACATCCTGAAAGAGGTATCCACAATTTTAATGTCAACCTTGTCAATTTTTATTTTCTCTTAATATCATTAATAGGGCATGGATTTGTTCTGCATGCCGTTCTCGCTGAACGGCGGGTTTTATTACGACTTTTACGCTTTCTCAGTGCCCAACTGGTCCAGCGAAGTTATCCTCTTCTCAGGAGTTCCCACCAGAAAAACTGAGACTTCCCTTAACGGTCTCTTCATCTTCTCAGACGCCGTAAGACTCTATGCATATAAAAGCTTTTTACGAACATTTTAAGTAAATTTGAAGAGATTTTTATTTTATTTTATTTTATTTTGCTGCCTTCACGACTAGTATTTGGCTGGGTTGCTTGGGGCGGCTGTAGTAAATACCTTCGTGATAGAATAGAAGGCGTTCAGAAAAAATTTGTTCGTTTTTGCTACACCAACTTCATACGCAATGTAGAATATAATTATGAGGACATCCTTTCGCACCTTCAATTACCTACTGTTCACGACCTATGTATCTTGACAGATTTGAAATTTATATTCAAATTAGTTAACAATATTATACCTCTACCAGAATTACTGGTAAAACTGAACTTTCGCGTGCCACGTCTCTTCAGGAATAACCCTTTCACATTTTATTGTAAAAAAGGAAACTTAATACCCCTTAATCGAATGCAGAAGTCATGCAATGCATTAAGGAACAAATTTGACTTATTTCATAGTAACTTACAAGATTTGCGACATACTACTTAATTGTTTACCTCACTATAATTAGTTATTCCCAGTTTCTCATTTGCATCATACAATTATTCCATGTTTATATTGTTTTATTTATTTATTTATTTTTTTCCTTCCTGTGTATATTCTAGTTAACTCTCTGTAGTTATTTTTATGCACAATAAATCCTCCTTTCATTCATTCATTCAAGATATAATACCCGTATGCTTAATAAAATAAGTTAGAGAAAAGTCTGTTTTGGTACTGACGCCTCACAAAAGTGCGGTTAAAATATTGAACGATGCTAAGCCATTTACCGGGCGAATAAATTCAAGTGAAAAGCACAAGTTATTCTCTCAGCTTCTTCAAATTGTTTTTTCATTTTGTCTGACATAATAACTGAAAAAGGCTCCGGTTTTCGATTTTTACAATATTATTACCATGTACACAACTATTGGTTTTACAAAGAATATACACCTCTTCACGGAATGGCCAAAAGCTTTACTCTTTATGCTGTGACGTGGGGTGAAAGAGGGTCAGCGCATAATTTCGCTCTACTCGGAACACTATAGATGTTAGGACGTTACATATTTTACAGTCATCTGATTGGGTTATAAAAACACAGCAGTTGCTTCGTGAATGTTAAAGCGATATCAACGCTAGTATTTTAACCGCTCCAAGTGACGATGACCTTACGGAAAGGTATTACACTGGACGTGTCTGTCACCGCGTTCGTAGTTGATAAATCGGAGCAAATGTGTTCGCAGAGAGTAATTTTTGGATTCGACTCCCTTCGTCTGGATTAAGAACTACGCGGCGATCGGCTAGGGTTACAAGAAACGTTTAGCCTAATAATGGCAGGCCTTCCACGAAAGTTTCACGCAATTATGGATTTTCTTTTCATTTATAGTGAATCATTCGCCTTATATACCTTAAATTTCCAATAACTGTTTAAGAGGCATACTCTTGAATTCAAACGACAACAAGAGCTTGTTTAAAATGACTTTTGGGAAAAAGTTAATTAAAACGATTTAACTAGAATTAAGGTAAATTAATGACGATTAAAATAATTAATATCAATTTTACTTATTTAATTATTTAAGAAAAACCTCTTATTGAGTCTACACTCGAAAGGTTTATTTTCGTTTTGCAACTTGTATTTTAACCGTTCCGTTTTCAATCAACACACTACTCTCCCGAAGGAACGAAACTTATTACAGTAGTACAGCTCCTGCTGTAGAAGGAAAAATAAGCTGTGCACATAGAAACTTCTTGTGACGCGATAAATGACGTTTTTAATACTTTTCTTGGCCCATCCCCCTTTAACCCCCAGACATCATTTGAGCAATTGGTTCCTTTTTCCCTTCCAAGGAGGTGTAGAACTTCCAGGTTTTACCGGTAGAATCAAATCAAAACCATTTAATCCTCTTTCGAATTACCTCACAGGTGACGGTTGGATTGGTCAATTGCGTCATTCTGGTCTCCATTCTTGCATCACTAATGAAAGTCGCCGTTTACAAGGCGAGACACTTTCTCCGACATTTTGCCTCCAGTCTTTACACGTTTTCTCTTAGCATGTTCCGAGTTCGTAAGTTCATTCTCACTTAACTTTAGCCCTAACGGACAAATGGCTAGACCATTTTAAGTACGCCGTATCAAAAAGGGTCTTTCTTTGACCAGGCAGGTTAAGGGTCATTTATCACACGTCTTACCTTTAGAATAGGCTTGCTCAAACTATGATAGTTATTTGTTTTTAGCAATTTCTGACAAACCCCGTTCACTTTCATACCGTATCTTGATGTTCGGGTGGTTGCTGGCAGCGCTCGTTATAAGCGCGCAACAGAACAGTCACTTTACCACTAATCTATCTATTCCTGTTTACTTTCGCATCGACACTTTCGCTGACTTGAAGCACTACAAGGAAATTATACTCAAAGTACCTAAGAAAACCTTTGAGGAAATGTACCTCGCTAATTTGGTAAGAAACCTACACGATGTCTTTCATTTAAGCGAAGCGGGGCTCCTTTGGCGCATCTTAAAATCTCCTTTTATGCTGAAGAACGTGTGTTTATAATAATGTCAGCCAACATGCTAGAGAAGAGAATAGAATTTCCTATGGTTTGTTAAAATAATAGTTGGGTTTATGTCTTTAGGCAAAATCAGACTCATTGGTCAGCAATTTGATGACTTCGATTAAAGAATCGAACAGTTACTACAGGTTTTTGGATTTGGTTGTTGACTTTGAGTTCCGTAAGAACATCAGTGGTCAGCGTCAGGTCATTATGATTAATACACTCTTGTTGCTATTGCTGGCGTCTCTCGTCATGGAGGAAGATGAGGGCCTGAAGTATCACGTGTCACCCCCACTCACTCAAATCATTCAAGGAGTTATCATCAACAGCAACGTCTCCAAACAGACTATGGAACAAATCAACCGAGGGTAAGAAATTTATTATTGAAATATTGTAATTATTAAAGTTGTGTTCAATATAACTTTTGGGTAGTTGAATGGCTGTTAAAATGGTGTGTTGTATTTTAGCATTTGTAAAAAGCGGTTTCTCATTTCAGTGGTATTCAATATATTAAGTATATTAAGCTGGCTCAAAGGCTACTTTCCTAGGGATTGGACGTTGGTCAAAATTCCGTACAGTCTATTTAAAATCTCTCTCAAAAATCTCGAAATCCCGAAATCTTACCCTTAAAATCTCCCGTCAAAATCTAAAAATCCCAAAATCTCACGTCAAAATCTAAAAATCCCAAAATCTCACGTCAAAATCTAAAAATCCCAAAATCTCACGTCAAAATCTAAAAATCACTAAATCTCACGTCAAAATCTAAAAATCCCAAAATCCCACGTCAAAATCTAAAAATCCCAAAATCCCTATTTTAAAATCTGAAAATCCCGAAATCTCACATTAAAATCTAGAAATCCCGAAATCTTAACGTAAAATCCCGAAATCTCACCCTAAAATATCAAAATCTGAAAACCCCTCGCTTACATTACACGTTTTGAATCTGAAAATCCCTATTTTAAAATCTGAAAATCCCGAAATCTCACATTAAAATCTGGAAATCCCGAAATCTCACATTAAAATCTGGAAATCCCGAAATCTTAACGTAAAATCCCGAAATCTCACCCTAAAATATCAAAATCTGAAAACCCCACGCATACAATACACGTTTTGCATCTATTTAAGAGGCGGAAACACGGGGGTAATGCTCTGCCTTCCGTCTCGCTTTTTGGAGCCTGCGCTATATGAGTTCTGTATTACAAATTAGACTATTTTTGTCGATTTTTCTCCGGTATTCATTACGGTAAATTAAGACAAATTTAGAGTCTGAAACCTAAACCTATATTTCAAAATCTAGAAATATCCTTTGAACAACGGAAGTTGATTGTAAATCTTGATATCCCCTGCAAATTCCCAAAATTTCATCAAAAATCTGAAAATCTCCTTCAAAATCTGAAAATCTTGTTCCAAATCGCGAAATCTCCTTCAAAATCTGAAAATCCTGAACAAAATCCCGAAATCTCCTTCGAAATCTAAAAATCGCGATAAAAATCTGAGAATCTCCTTGAAAATCCTGAAATCTTAAAATCTTGGACTAGATTTAAAGATTTCTAAAATCCCAGTCAGAATCTCAAAATCCTTGTCAAAACCTTGAAATCTCAAAATCCCTTACACTAAAATGCCGAAAGTCCGACCCCTCGCTACTTTCTGACTGCCTAAATAATTTCAGCCAACCAGGGGTAATCTTAAAAATTCAAACTTCTAATTCAAAGTGCGTCTGATTGACTGGCAAATAATTTTTCTTTTTTAATATTGGGGCAAATGATTTTAATAATAAATATTCACTGTGTCAGATTAGGTAGAATGTTCGAGCGAAAATCTCTGGAGCGAGTGCAGCAAAAGTGTGAGAGTTTTTTAGATGCTCGAACGTGGGAAATGCCCAAGTCCAAGGATGACCATTTCATGAGTCTAGAGGATTGTTATTTACCCCTGCTCTTTTACTTAACGGCAAACGCCATCGTAACCATCACGATCCTGCTCCAAGCCATTTTCTGGAGTTACTACACTCGGAATCAACACGTAATGCTTAACCGCAAGAAAGTTCTTCGCGCAGTAATGTTTGACATTTAAAAGAATAGCAACGACAAATGGAATACTCGCTTTATATAATGCTGAAATAAAGATTAGGAATTATTTTAAATTCTGTTTTTGTTATCTAATAATTTTAAAATAAAAAACATGAAATAAAACGTTTAAACAGTTACCGTCGACTTAGTAGCGTTTAAAAACTTCCTAAAATGTTTATTTCCCATCCTGGTAGGAAGGAAGGGTTTAAAGAATGTCTGACAACCTTTTGCATTTTGACGGTCAATTGCAAGCTAAGCTTCTGGGCGACAAGGTTTGAGGGAATACAACCCTTCACGGACATTCTACCCTACTGATGCCGATTTACTCCTGTCTGCTGGTGGTGACTGAACCCCACACCCCTTACATCACCACCCAACAAAACATTACTTCACTGATTAGTCAAATTATATGGCAAAAAGAATAATCAGATTTTGGCCATAGAGTCTAAACTTAAATCCTTCTAACAAGGACTTAAGGTTTCTTAAAAGTTTTGTCCAAACTCAGGACTGAACATTTCAGCAACTCGGAAAACTGTTCACTGTTGCAAAAACGGACCGTCCATAAACTACGTCACAAGAAAAACAATTATTTTTTGACCCCCTTCGTCTCTCCAAATCACGCTTCGTCACGTTTTCTCAGACCCTTTCCCTAACATCTCGTCACATTTATTATACCCCCCCCCCCAACGAAAATATTTTGCTCGGCTTGAAATTTAAAGTTCTCTTCCGTAACCGTTGCAAATTTCGATAGCATCTTATTGTGCTTTTGAACTGTAATGGAATGTCTGGATGTGTTTTATCAATATAACATTCAAAGAATTCCATAAAGCTTATTTAAAGAGGCACAGTTTATAGGTTTCGACATTGTCACACGAAACCCATAGTCTATTAGAACTTGGGATTTCAAAATTGTGCTAAAGAGACGAAAGTATTTTTCGACCAGGCAGAAAATAAGGTTTTAAGTCTTTTTCTGGATAAAGCAGAAGGGCCACGAATATTCTCGTGAGTCGTGTAGAGCTCTAAGCCGGTGTAACTGGTAATTAAACAACTTAAATAACAATATCAAAGGTGCCAAGCCTTAAATGCGTTGCTGATAACAACGAGGACACTAAAAGCTGACGATAACTAAATATTATTAAATGAAAACTTCGTAGTTAAAGGATTTCTAGTAGAATCGAGAATAATATGAACCGAACCGAACTGTTTTCAATACCAAAATCCTGTACTACTGAGGGAAAAACAACTTACAGGCGGATTTTTTTCTTGGTCTATTGCGCTTATTCTTATTATTTGTGAATGAATCGCCTTATGTATCCTAAATTGTGAAAACGGTGTGCGCTAGAAGTTAAACGTCAACAATAGTTATTTTATAATCATTTAAAGAATAACGTTTCTCAAAACGACTTAATAAGAATTAAGGTAAAATACTGCAGAATATAAAAATTATTATCAGTAATAATTATTTAAGATTGTATAGTATTGTATTGTATTGTAGAAGAGGGTGACGCGTCGCCGCGTTGAGCACCGATACCAAAGGTATATTGTGCACCCCGAGCTGGTTAGACTGAATTATTTAAGATAATCTTCTCTCTTGACACAAGTGGGAGTTTATATAGAATGAGTGATGAAGATTGCATCTGAAGCGAAACACTACACGCATCTCAAAGTTAATATAAAGCGAGTAGGGTGATAAGATCTCTTACAAAACTATAACATTTTATTTTTGCAGAATATTAGAAGGAAATATTTTAAATAGTTTTCGGCATTACGATTCTTTTTGTAGTTGTGTTGCTATAAAGCTCTGTTTCATCTCAATATTACAAGAACATCTTTTGATATAAACATTTAAAATTTGGTGTTTACTTTTTAATTCAGCTTTACTACATTTATATATAGTGTAAACGAAACTTTTAAATTCATTAGATAATATGGATGTCAATACTTCATCTCTCCATCATTGTTTTAAGTATTGGGTCTATCAATTAAGATACCCTAGATTTAAACCATAATTGACCTTGTTTCGTGTCCTCTTAAAGGAGGTCTTAACGGTTCAGAGTGAGCCGAAAGTTAAAGACACATCTAAGTGATAGATATTAGGTCCTCATAAGCATAATTGAGGATCCACAGGGAATTATTAAACGCTTTAACCTTTACAAATGACCTTGGCAATATCTCGCCACTTTGAACTATATATTTCCGGTTTTTCTCATTGACTGGGGGAACTGTGTTTAGAAAGTAAATTCGTCTCGACTCGGAGAGGTTTATTTTGGTTTCCCAACTTGTTTACCTCTCCGAGTAACGGATGTCACGGAGAGGTTCTAATTTCGACGTGTCTGGGTGTCTGTCTGTGTGTCTGTCTGTTGTTAAACCCCACGTGACCGCGTTCGCAGTTTGCAAAATGGAGCAAACGTGTTCTCAATTTCCGGACCGCATTTCCCGGAAATTTCGAAAATTGTATTCCACTTACACTGGCTATTATTGCAATGCCTGTCGAACATCACCATCGTCTGGATTTTGTCCATCCCGCATGGACACCAGTCTGAAAACACTGGCTTCTAAACACCACCATCTTCTGGTCTTTGTCCATCCCACATGGACACCAGTCTGTACACGCTGGCTTCTACACAACACCATCTTCTGGTCTTTGTCCATACCACATGGACACCAGTCTGTACACACTGGCTTCTACTCCACCATCATCGTTAAGGTTAAGACATACGCGGCGATCGGCTTGGATTACAAGAAACGTCTCGCCTCGCAATGGTGGGGCTACCACCAATAATTGCGGACTGTCTTTTCCATACCTACGATTCGAATCCTTTATATACTACCCACTTGAGTAAGGCGACGCAACAGGCGTATGCTTCATTTCAAACGTCAATATCAGTCAAGTCTCTCAAGAATGTTTTATTGTTCTTAATCAAAACGATGTAACGCTCGATAAGGCGAACAACTAACGAAGAAAATATGAAATATTAATTATATTTATTTTAATATTTAAGATAATCTCGTTTCTCAATTCAAAATTAATACGGAAGGAGTTCAAAAGCAATTATGTTTTTGTCTGTGTGTGTCCGTCCGTTATTACACTAGTGCGCTGCGTTAGGAGTTCGTTTTGTTTTGATGTATAAGGAAATCCTACAGAACCTTAATATTCTCTTTTTCCAGAATATAAAATGAATATGTGGAAATATTTTTCGTAATTATGATGCATTTAGTACTTTTGTAGCTATAAAGCTCCGTTTCATATTGATATTCCAAAGATTTTTTTTAATATTGTTATTTGAAAAGGCTGTTTATATATTACTGAAGTCATACTACATCTGTATATAGAATAATTCTTGGTTTAGTGATTTCATGAAGAAAGCTAAGACCTAGACTCCGGTGGGTATATCAAGTATGATCCGCATTAGGCTTATTGAAACAAAGAGTAGATAATTGAGTCCTGAGGTGAAGCAAACTTTGGGTTTTGATTAGGCCTGTGCGAGTCCAGTTTTTTGAGGTTCGAGTCGAGTCTCGAGTCCTTAAAAAGGCTCTTATAGAATCTCGAGTCGAGTCTTTTAATTGGTATCGAGTCCTCGAGTCCTTAAGTCAGCTTAAGATCGAGGTTTCAAGTCCAGTGTCGAGTCCTGATAAATGATATCAAGTCCCACTCGAGTCCTAATAAATTAATTCTATTAATACTAACTTTACATAATTAATAATACAAGAATTATAATAAATTAATTTCTAATAAGGATAAATTTTACTCACAAAGTATAAATCTCACGACGAAAATGACACGCAGTAACAATAATTTTACCTTTTGGTTTTGGTTTGCTTAACTCATTTAGCTGAAGTCAAATTTTTGTCCAATCACCGGTCTATTCTAAACTTTAAATCGATTAAACCCCACTAGTTGCGGTGCTCTACTTACAATTCCGGGTAGCCGAGTAAATATTTTTGGACTTGATAAGGCGTCAAGTCTCGGTTCGAGTCCTCCTCGAGTCTAATAGAGAAGATTTTTAAGGACTCGAAATAATTTTCAAGTCCTAAAATTTTGATTTTCGAGTCTCGAGTCGAGTACTCCACCAACCTCTCTTTTAGAGATAATGATTTTGTTGGCGTTGCTTTGTTCGCTGAATTTAAATTTGGTCCAAGATAGTTATATTTGCAAGATTTGCAAAAATAATGAGGTTCTACAAACGACTTTAAACTAGAAAAATACTTGAGAAACAAATATTTTGTTGTTGGGAACTTTGCGTTAGAATTAACCGGTAAATGAGAGCGTATAAGTTGAAGCAGACTTGATGTGGCTTCCTCTGATAAATGGAACCGTAGGTTGTGAGCCATTATTATTAGTGCACTTTCCTAAATCCAGGAAGTATTTAAGTTAAAACAACAAATCAAGCATAAAGTATTTGATAATCGTGAAAGATTTCAATAAAAGAACAAGTTAAATGTTTCATTGATGGTCAAAAGTATAAAAATTACCAAGTCATTTTTAATCTCACCTGAATGATTGCAATATTCATTTCTAACTTCGGGCGTTGCCTACGTTAATCAAGGCCTGTGCGCGGCGCCGATTTATATTTTTATTTTGGCAATTTAAGTTGCCAAAATCTGTCACCTGAGGCGCTATTAGCTGGACCTAAATAATTTGAAATGTTCATTTTATCGCGCTTGGAATTATAATGTTCATTTTCTCGCGCTTGGAATTTTAAATACTCATGTTCGCGCGCGTTTTGGTCCAGCTATCAATGAAATCTCGCGGTAAAATAGGGAGATCCTTAGTATTCTTCCTCGTAAAAGGAACAAGGACAGTTTTATCAGGATTAACGGTGAGGTTAACCGCCTGACACCATTGCTCCACGCTAGAGAGAGCAGATCTCATAAGCGCGGTAACAGTATCCGGGAACTTCCCGGCAAAGACTATCGCTACATCGTCCGCATACCCGAAGCAGCTACAGCCCCCAGCACCCCCGAGCCTCCCCAAGAGTTCGTCCACCACCAGGCACCACGAGAGCACTCCACCCTGAGGGCAGCCCCTGCTGGTAGTCACCCCTAGAGAGTCCCCAAGGAGGGACGCCGACACCTCGCGGTCGGTAAGCATGGACTTGATCCAGCGGCCAAGAGTGTCGCTGATGCCAAATCTCTTGACAGCTTCAGTGATAACCGAGCTAGAGACCTTGTCAAAGGCCCCCTCAATATCGAGAAAGACGGCCAGTAAAATTTCCTGAAACTCGAATGCCCTATCCAGGCAATTCGTAAGGCCGTGAAGGGCCGTCTCAGTGGATTTGCCTATTTGGTAGGCAAATTGTGAAGAAGAGAGAGGAGTTACCGAAAGTACCTCGTCTCTAATGTACCTGTCCACCAGCTTCTCCAGAATTTTGAGGAAGAAGGAGGTTAGGCATATGGGCCTAAATGCCTTCGCCTCGAGATAGGAAGCCTTCCCGGGCTTGGGAATAAAGATGACCCTAGAGCGTTTCCAGTCACGAGGTATGTGACCGAGAGCAATGCAGAGTCTGTAGATCTTGCAAAGCGGAGAGGCGATGTGGTCTAAGCCCTCCTGCAAAAGCAGAGGGAAGACCCCATCGGGTCCCGGAGACTTGTAGGGCTCAAAACAGTTGACAGCCCACCGAAGCTTGGGAATCGTGACAACCTGTCTGGCTACAAGCCAGTCTTCCCTCTTAGCCCTGTGCAGGACAGGGTAGAGAGAGTCGGGGTTTGTTGGATCGATTAAAGTAGAGTCAGGAAAATGGACCTCCAGCATGTGCTTGAGAGTCTCAGCCCCAGACTTAGTGTACACACCCTCCTGCAGCTTAATAGTATTAAGCCGATGTGTGTTGTCGTGCGCTAGGATCTTCATGACCCTAGCCGTGGCAGGGACATTGGAGACTTGCTCACAGAAGGTCCGCCAGGAGTCCTTCTTAGCAGCTCTAATGGCCCTGTTGTAGGTGTTAAGGGACTGCCTGTATCCAGCCCAGTCACCCGTGCGCTTGGCTTTGTTAAAGAGCCTGCGCGTGCATTTACGAAGCCGGCTGAGATCCGCGTTCCACCAAGGGACAAGCCTCGAGCGGTTAACGGTCTTAAGTGGGCATTTCCGGTGGAATGACTCCATAATGGAGCACTGTAAGTCACCAGCAGCCCTATCATGATCCTTAGGTGAAGTAAGTTTAGGAGTGTGACCCCCTCCGTAGCGTAGGATTAGGTTTTCCCTATAGCCGGCCCAATTGGTCCGTTTTGGATTGCGTATCTCCGTCCCCGCCGGGACAGAGGTAGTCGCGACAGTAAAGCAGATGTGCTTATGATCCGACAGAGACGGCTCATTAGACAATTGCCAGTTAGACACGGAAGACACGAGGTTTTCCGTGGCTAGCGTGAGGTCAATGACCTCCTTTCTATTAGAAGTAACAAAAGTAGGTTCATTGTTTTGATTAAGAATATGGAGTTTACAACCAACTAAATATTCTAGTAAATCATCACCTCTCCTGTTGCAGTCAGAACTGCCCCACGAGATGTGATGAGCATTGGCGTCGCAGCCAATGATTAGTTTGTACCCTCTCTTTTCACATTGATCGACCAAATTGATCACCTCAATTGTCGGGAGAGAGTCCGCGTCGTGGGCAAAGTATGCAGAGGCAGCCGTGATAGTCAACTTGGCATGCCCAGTGGCCAGGACTAGCTTCACGGCCGCCGTGTCCTGGGACGTGTACAGCGGTAGAGAGATACAGCAAAGATCCCTCCGAACCAGAATACATGCCCTAGGTCTAGCAGCAGTTTGGTCATAAAATAGTGACACCGCCGCGTCAAGACCGAGGATTTTGCCATGGCAAATCCACGGTTCTTGTATGAGGGCCAGATCAAGACCCTCTATAGCGAACCTCCTGCAGAGTACCGCAGAGGCCGCCTTACTATGGTGCAGATTGATTTGAATTGCACGTAGCGTCCCCATGGTCCACAAGAGAGGGGTTCAGAAGGGACCTAGCTACACCTCATCGGTCCCGAGAGGGCTAGTGGCACCTCCCCCCCGACAGGCAAGTTCCCAGTCCCTAGATCCTCCCCCTCACCAGGACCACTAGAACGCACATCGGCTGGATCCCGAAGGGTCCCATCCGATTCTTCCAGTAGGGTGGACTCATCCATGGAAGAACAAGCTTCCGAATGAGTCACCCCTTCCCCCTCTGTGCCTAGAGCGACACCAGCGAGCTCCACAGCGAGATCCCCCATCTCGCTAATCCCACCCCCTGCCGTAGACTCAGCTACAGTGGTTTTGGTGGTTTCCGTGTTCTGAAGGAGTTTGAAGGAACCCTTGTCCACTCCAGTAAAGCCCACGAAACCAGCTTTCTTAATGGCTTCCAATGAGGAGCCATCAATAAGCAGTACCCAGTACCGTACGGCCCTGTCCACGTACGTCCGGATACATTTCCAACGTTCAGTGGCAAAACCTGCATTAAGGGCCTTTAGGCGCCGAAACAGCACCGCCGGCTCTTTGGTGATCTGGTCCTTGGTGCGAAACGTTACCTTAAACGGCTTAGGGAGTTCGCTAGCTCTCATTACTGAGAGCACCGCATCCCCCACCACCGAGTAGGCTAAGTTATCCTTCAACCATTGCCCAGTGAACGAATCCTCCCAGGAGTATACTAGGGCCCCGGTCGTCAGGCTAAAGTTCGCAAGGCGCGGTAGAGGGCTCCCCGAAGGTATCCCATCCAGCGCCCCTAGAATCGCCTTCTGAATTGGGCCCACGTCTTCCTCCGTGATGACCGCCGTCGGATAGCCTTTTTTGACAATGGCCATCTTTTCTGAGTCTGATGGGTGAAATGAAGTTTTGGGAATAGTGCTGAAACTAATTAAAAGGTAGTCTAGCTTGTATTTTAAACAAAATCAAAATTCACTTGTAAAAATCAAATGCACTCGGAAATAACAAAAAGCTGTGGATATAGAGCTAAATCTGGGCAAACTATTTGAAAGATCACATTTGAATAGACACTGAAATTGCGGAGCTCGCTTATGATTTTTTATATATTATATTATGTTTTAATTAAGTTCTTCTGAGTTTTTAAAGTAAATTCCAATTTGTTATTTTTTGAGATTTTCCTACATATTTTAAGCCCCAAAATTGTATTATATATGAGCATTTTTAGTCCTATATTTTCCTGTAAAAATACATTTTTTCTCCTATAAAATCCTTTAATTCCGGAAAAAATTCCTATTTTTCCTATAAGGAATTTAAATTAAAGAGTGGGCTCCCTGAGGTTGTCATGAAGTGACGTAGGTCAAACGTCATGGATTATCGTAGAACGACGCCTGGTGAGGCGCTGTCAAGAGCTTAGTACTGATTAAATAGGAAGATACGTAAAATAATGATTTTATTTACGGGAAGAGAAAGCAATAACTGATTATTGTGACCCGCGTCATGTCACACAGCACAAATAATAAGAATAATAAAGGAAAAAAATATAAAAGATAGAATATAAAGAAAAATAAGACAACAAACGAAAATTAATTAATAAAAAGACTCAAACAAAACAAAATAAATTAGCACTTGCACAAAGAAAGTAGCCTCAAAAAGGTTGCCACCAATCACGAAATTTGTCCAGTCTAGATTTAAAAGCAGCCACGGACGACTGCTGTTTAACCCCGCTAGATAGGTAGTGTCATACTTATGGAACATATCTTATAAACTTATGGTCACGTCCTTTTCCCAGTTTCGGTGGAATTTGAGGGGCTGGGATAGGTGAAGGTGTAGTTATAAGTTTTACTAGCCCCTCCTCTTCCATTTTATATAAATTCATAAGAATTAAATTATTATAAAATGCACATAAGCATAAAAATATAAAGTTTTCATTTGGGTTTAGTAGGAGGAACCCGTTCAATAGAGCTACCAAGTCGGCGTGAAGATCGCGGGCGCCTAAAAAAACGACTTTCAGGGGACAACAGCTTTGGCCTATAAAACTCGTAAACGTTTGCCGAGTGCCCCCTCCCGCTCCCTTGGGGTGCCCCCCCCCTTGGGAGCAGAGCAAAAGGCCTTGTCGTGGCGGAGGGGGCCCGAGTTCGGTGTGCCGGTTAGGATGGTTCCTTGGGCTTGTCCTTGGTTCGGACCTTTCCCTGCCCCGTTCCGCGAACGTTTTGCTCGGCCGCCTCGCCCCCGCCCAGGTGTTGCTATGGCTCATTCCCAGCTCTTGGCAACCCTCTGGGGGCCGCGGAAACATTTTTTTGGACCGTATGGCACTGCTGTGCTCGGAGGGCGATCCCCCGGCCCCTCGAGCCTTCTGCTGCCTTAGTCCGGGCCCTGTCACCGACCACCTCCTGGCTGGGCTCGCGCTGACGGTGTCCCGCCTCTGTCACCTGCTTCAGGGGCGTTGCCGGGCCCGCTGGCCGATCCCGTATGCCTTGACGGCGGTTCCGCAGGTACCATTTTGGGCACAGGGATGAAGGCAGGGGGGCGCTGTTGATGCCCCCGCGCAGGTGCAGCGCCTAATCAAATGCCTTCTGAGTGTCGGCCGTTCGAATTTCAGTTTTCTACCCGACCTTAAATATCCAGCAAAGGATTTCATTTGCCGACCTTCGTTTCATAAGTTTTCCGACTGACGGCCATTCGAAGTTTATCTTTCTACCCGACCTTAAATATCTAGGAAAGATTTTCTTTAGTCGACCTTGGCTTCATAAGTTTGCTGACTGTTGGACGTTCGCCGTTTAACTTTTTACCCGACTCTTCAATGCCCTTGGGTCGGCCTAAATACAATTGTTTCCCAAAACCCTGTTTCCTGACCGTATTGTGAGGTTGCACCTGACTCTTAAGTATGTTTCATTTTGAGGCTCTCCGTACTCGTAAGTGTAGATACCTTTCACAGTGCATTTAACTCATGCTCTCTTGAAGGTAGGTGCACTTACGTGATAAGGGGTGCTTGATCTCTCTAATAGTTTTATGCCTAAGTGCTACATCAGTAGTAAAATAGATACCAGTCAAAGTTTTTGCACTTTTATAGAGAAGAAAACAGCTCGTTTTCAATCACAGAAACGCTTTATCACAACTGTCTCAACGTGTGAAAAAGGTAATGAAATTAACTATTTGAAAAATTACAATAAATAACTCTTAAGCAAAGGACGTATTTTGGGAGGTTTCTTCGTCATCGTCATCGTCAGCAAGTTGTCGACGTTGGTCTCCATTTAGTCGTTTTCTTTGTCCATGTCCTCCATATAGGTCCTTCACGTGTTTAAGCCACGTTTTATGATGGTTTCCACTTCAAAAGCTTTGGCGTGTTTGAGTTTTGGAGTATTTCGTACAGCATCTAGAACAAATGGACAAGGACGATACGCTTAACTGTTTAGCTTTTTAGTTACATTGTGTTACAATCTATTCAACGATAACAATGTTTCTAAGGCGTAGATATTGAAACCCAACCTTTTCGTTTCTACCATTCCAGTTCATTTGCAGAACAAGATCATGTGCGAAAACAGTTTTCAAAATACGCCTTGTTGTGTCCGAGATTTGTTTACCCCTGTAACTTCCAAGAAGATACACCTTTGAAAGAATGTAAGATAGTAACAACTTTAGAGCACAATATGACCACATTAGATAGTACCGCTTTCTTATAATTGTCTGCGTTTTCCAAAATGACTTCAAATTCGTTTAAATCGGATATTGACGTCAAAGGAAACCTTGAAAAGTCCGAGGTTTGACCAGAGAAAGAGAAATCCTCATTTCCCAAAACCTGAATTTTTAATATTTTATCCATTTTTACCTCTCCGAGTGACGTATGTCACGGAGAGGTATTACACCGGCCGTGTCTGTCTGTGTGTCTGTCTGTCAAACCCCACGTGACCGCGTTCGCAGTTTACAAATCGGAGCAAACAAATACCCGATTTCCGGAACGCGTTCGCGGTTCACGGAAATTTGGCCATTCATCTACCAACACCAGTCTTTACTAATTGGCTTCTAAGGACCACAATCTGCTAGTCTTTGTCCATCCAACATGGGCACTAGTCTGTACTTGCTAGCTTCCAAGCGCAACCATCTTCTGTTCTTCGTCATATTCACCTTGACACCAGCTTCTATGCACCACCATCTTCTGTTCTTCGTCAATTCCACATTGACACCAGCTTCTATGCAACTCCAACTTCTGTTCTTCGTCAATTCCACATTGACACCAGCTTCTATGCACCACCATCTTCTATTCTTCGTCAATTCCACATTGACACCAGCTTCTATGCACCACCATCTTCAGGTCTTTGTCCATTCCACATGGACGCCAGTCAGTCCATTCTGGCTTCTTTTCCTTCGTCATCGTTTGGTTTCAAGATATACGCGGCGATCGGCAAGGGTTACGAGAAAAGTCTAGCCTCCCAATGGCAGGGCTTCCACCATCGGTTCACGCGAATGCGTTTTTATCTATTATTATAATGGAAACGAATCGTATATATACCCCAAAATTTGAAGAAAGCGGGCAAGAGGGGTACCCTTCACTTTACACGTCAATATTAGCAAAGTTTCGAAAGATAATAGGAACAACTTTATTTAAAACGATTTAACTATTTTTAAAGTTATTTACTGGCGATTAAAATAATTAATATCATTTATATTTAATTAATTATTTCAGATAAACTTATTTCTATGTGATGACACAAGTGAGAGTTTATATAGAACGAGTAATGAAGATTGCATCCGAATCGAAACACTACACGCATATCAAAGTTAATATAAAGCGAGTAGGATGATACGATCTCTTACAAAAAGATAACATTTCCTTTTTGCAGAATATTAAATGGAAATATTTTAAATATTTTTCGGCACTACGATTCTTTAAGTAGTTGTGTAGCTATAAAGCTCTGTTTCATCTTAATATTCCAAGAACATCTTTTGATATTAACATTTCAAATTTGGTGTTTACTTTTTAATTCAGCTTTACTACATTTATATATAGTGTAAACGCATTTTTTACCTCTCCGAGTGACGTATGTCACGAAGAGGTTCTGTAACGATCGTGTGTGTCTGTGTGTCTGTGTGTCTGTGTGTCTGTCTGTGTGTGTGTCTGTTGTTACACCCACGTGACCGCGTTCGCAGTTTCCAAATCGGAGCAAACGTGTTCGCCATTTCCGAACTGCTTTCACAGTCACGGAAATGGCTACTCTACTTGAATTCTCACACCACCATCTTCTGGTCTTTGTCCATCCCACACGGACACCAGTCTGTACTTACTGGCTTCTAATCACCACCATCTTACGGCCTTCGTCCATCCCACATGGACACCAGTCTGTACATACTGGCTTCTAACCACCACCATCTTCTGGTCATTGTCCATCCCACATGGACACCAGTCTGTACACACTGGCTTCTAACACCACCATCTTCTGGTCTTTGTTTTTGTCCATCCCACATGGACACCAGTTTGTACTTACTGGCTTCTAACACCACCATCTTCAGGTCATTGTCCATCCCACATGGACACCAGTCTGTACACACTGGCTTCTAACACCACCATCTACTGGTCTTTGTTTTTGTCCATCCCACATGGACACCAGTCTGCACACCTGGCTTCTACTCCATCGTCATCGTTGGGTTTAAGACATTCGCGGCGATCAGCTAGGGTTACGAGAAACGTCTAGCCTCCCTAGGGTGGGTTGTCCACGATAGGTTTTCGCAATTGCGGTTGTTCTTGCTTTTAGCTGTAGTTCGACACCCTTATATACTACCTATTTGATTAAGACGAAGCAACCGGCGTATGCTTCATTTCAAACGCCAATATTAGTCAAGTCTCTCAAGAATGTTTAATTGTTCTTTTTTAAAACGATGTAACGTTCAATAAGGCGAATAACTAACGAAGAAAATGTTAAATATTAATTATATTTATTTTAATATTTAAGATAATCTTGTTTCTCAATTCAAAATTAATACGGAAAGAGTTAAAAAGCAGTCTATGTTTTTGTCTGTGTGTGTCCGTCCGTTGTTACAGTAGTGCGCTGCGTTAGAAGTTCGTTTTGTTTTGATGTGTAAAGGAATCCTACAGAACCATAATATTCCCTTTATCCTTAATATAAAGTGAATATGTGGAAATATTTTTCGTAATTATGATGTATTTAGTACTTTTGTAGCTTTAAAGCTCTATTTCATTTTGATATTCCAAAGATTTTTTTTAATATTATTATTTAAAATGGATGTTTATATATTACTTAAGCTATACTACATCTGTTTATAGCATAATCCTTTCTAAAGTGAATACAAGCACAACGCTACTATGTTGGTCAAATGAACTTTTATTTGTCAATAGGCCTAGTGAACCAAAAAGTAAACGCTTGGGTGTGGTTTTCGTTTCTGTAATGCAGAGACATTAACGGTTCAGAGTGAGCCGAAAGTTAAATACACTTTTAAATAATTAGGCTTAGATTATATAATCATGGTGGAAATCTGGGCCGCGTTCAGCAGAGCCCAGCGCTGTGAGCAGTGTCCTACATAACGGGATTTGGTTTTTGAATTTTGACGTCACGGTGCTTAGCGCTGAGCTAGCGCGGTCTTCAAAGGAAATAGTCGGCTCTTTGGATAACGTGACGTAAAACGCATAGTTCTCAGCTTGGCGAAAAAACCATGGAGGAATTAATACAAATAGCTCTATGGGACTGTAACAATTTAATTGGCGTGAAACCAGTTGATCACGCGAGAATTTTAAGAGATATGTTAGTTTCTAATTTTAATTATAAAAGTTGTTATCTATCTCTATAAATATGTTATGATACAATTTTTGTTAAGCCTTGGTACCTTGCACGCTTTAAATCGGATGATTTTAATGTGTACAAGTATATCATTATTGGATGTAAAATGTCGTCTGATTTACTGTATATTTGCTATGCTTTGTATACTGCTTTAATATTTCATAAACATTTCCATATCTGGGTAAATAAGTTTGTAAGTAGTCGTCTTGACTCGGAGAGGTAATATTTTGGTTTTCCCAACTTGTTATATTCATTAGATAATATTGATGTTAATAATTCTTCATCTATTCACAAGTGTTGAAACGATTGGGTCTGTGAAATAAGATACTCTAGATTTAAACTAGAAATGACCTTGTTTCGCCTCCTCTTATAGGAGGTGTTAACCGTTCAGAGTGAGCCGAAAGTTAAATACACCCTTCAGTGATACATTTTAGGTCATTATTAGAATTATTGAGGATACAAAGGAAATTGTTAAACGGTTAAGCCTTTGCTAAAGACCTTGGCAATATTTCGCCAATTTGAACTATGTATTTCTGGTTTTTCTCATTGGCTGGTGGACCTGTGTTTAGAAAGTAAATTCGTCTCGGCTCGGAGAGGTTTATTTTGGTTTCCCAACTTGTTTCATTTAAATCGGACAACATTCGAAAGACGGCTTTTTGGAATTTTTCTTGAGACATTACATCTGAAATTAGATATTATGCACTATGTCTCTTCCATTAAATATAACCATCACTTATTCAACCTGATGGGTAGGCGCGACTGATTATTCGTTTACTGCTTGAAAGTTTGGTGACGTAGTAAAGATCATCTTTGTTAACGTTATGTTTTTCTGAGCCGAAATCCTGTGGTACTATGTTTATGTTTTCATTCGAAACTATAGCTTCCTGGCCTCGATGTTGAGCTATACATGAAGGCATGAATTCTACTTTAATTATTCCTTCAAGTGAATTTGATTGTATTGCCAACCGATAAGATTGCCGTTGGGTTTTACATTTTTGTTTATAATTACCTGGATCATTAGTACCATTTTCATTGTCTAAGCTCTGACAATCTGTTTGAAGCACCATTTCTGCAGCTGTTTTCTGAGGCTCTTCAGGCAAAGGTTTCGGAGTTATAATGTTTGGTTCAATGGAAGCGGTTTTTGGAGCTGTTGTCTGAGATTGACCTGTTGAGACCATTGAAGTAGTTGCAAATTCTTGGAACGCAGCTTTGTGTAAATTTCGATTGTTTAAATAAAGGGAAAAAATAATTCTAATAAGGCACTAAATTAGTTTACAGCTCAAGGGGACAAGTCCATAGTAAAATTAATTCATTTCTTCGAAAACTTACGAGGAAATTCCCTCAAGACGGAATTTAGTATTGAACTATGCATCTTAGATTCTTCACATCACATTGTTGAGTTGTTTTAACATTTTTGGGTTTATAAAATCATATTTTTCTTACCAGGTTTCTCGTAGTTTGGCTTGAAAACTGGAGGTTTTGGCAGCTTAACCAACTTTGCATACTTTTTTGAACTTTAGTTTCCTACTTTGCCTTTTGGCCCTTTATCTATGTAAAAATATAATAATTAAGGAGAAAATGATATGGTTACATAATCAATTTAACGTTTTGTTTTTGTAACATTTAAATTAAGCCCCTAAAATATTCTGGTAATTTAAATAAATTAGTTTACCTTCTTCCATTGATAGATTTTTTTCATTGGTTGCCTAATACTGTTGGTAGATTCCTCACTCCAGTACTCACTCTCTTGTTGTGTACTGTAATCACACATTCAAATAGTAGGTTTTTTTCGTTTCCCTCTCCCGCTAACGTTATCAGTGCCCTCATTGCCAAGGTCAGACGTTAACTCTGCTTTAGAACAAAGTTCTCGGGCATGACCATAAGTTTCTATATGATAAAATTAATAACTTGTTACTTTGCAGTGTGAAAGGTTAATAATGTGAAACCACAGGGTAGAATTACGAGTTCTTCGGTATATTTTGACGGTATATTCCCTCCGATTTGGTACAGGATCACCGTTCTTTATCATCCTTGTAATTTCGGATGTTTTTGTTGTTTTACTAGGCCACTTGCATATCGTTTCTGATACGCACCATGATGCAGGCACAACTTCAACCGTGTCGTCGTTTGTAAAATTCACAATTGCGTACATCTATTATGGGTTTTAAGTAATTTACTAATGAATTGATACACAAATCGCTTTCCGAAAATAAGTTTGATAAATATGATCTAATCTCTAACAACTATGAAGCCATGGAATGATGGTCACAGTATCATTCCTATTTGGGAGAAGAAGGCACTTTTCTGTTATAGATGACAAAGGATAAAGTTTCAATTGACGATCAATTGTTTCATTGAAAATTCCAAGCTTTGCTGATTCAAGAGGATAATCAAAGAGATCATGGTCAAATGTGCAAATTTCTCCGAAAACAAACATTTCTTTTCGAACATTTTGAAAAATCCCTTTCACTACCACTATTTCATCCGTTACGAGTTTGAAACAATTGTCACCCTTTTAAATCGATATAGCATATAGAATTCGTTGGCAATAAGGTCTTATTGCAGTGATATGGACGTTTCAAACGCATTTCAAATTTCCTCTCTTTCTTAAGGAAAAATGACTCTGACTCCCCTATCCTTTTTAAAACTTGCTGCAGTGGTCTGTTTCGTGAGCGTATAGATTTTTTTAAATTGCAAAACGTTTTCAAAGGGGAATGCGCTATACCCGTCTATTCTCCCAAACGCATTAACATCGTTGGATACGTGGGTTAAAGCGTGAACGTTCATAACCATAAACTCCATTCCGTAAACTTCAGGGCAAGTATTCATAAATAATTCTAGTAAATCATTGGCATAATCACTGTGAGTTTTATCTTGGCCAGGGTGAGCCAAAATATCGGCAGCACAATGGAATAATCCCAGGTGATTGAGCACGTCATCTCTGAGAACATTCATCAAAACGACTTGGCCTGTGTATAACGTGCTTAAGTGATCTAGGTTTACGTGCAAATTCCAAAGGAATGTACTTCCGGCAACGTTCTATTTTGCCATTTAGAACCCCAAGTTGTCGACGTCCAATTCTGACCCGCAAATGTCCGCACAAATAGGCATGGAATTGTTTTTGGTCACACCCAAGCATATAAGGTGCATATAGTCTAGGGGAATCTGGATTACCATGTCAATGTCAAGCAAAGTTAGGGGAGGAAGGTTTCCTAGTAAATGGTGACCATGATCGTCTTTTTTCCTATATGCCTCATCAAAACGTGGCTTCGCACATCTTTTCTCATCAATAAATAATCTTCGGTGGTTATACCTTAATTCCTCAATTGTGCACTTGTCACATGAACTGAAGCCAGTATGCCCTTTAGTGTTTTTTACAAATGAGCGGGCTGGAGTATCAAGAATAAAAGGGCCTTTGACATCACACCTAAATATTTTGCTAACATAAGCAAAGCCATTATTTGCTAGATGACTGAGATCTCTAATTAATGGTCCCAAATATTCTTCTAATTTACAGGCTTTTTCTCTCCACAAAATAATCACACTACAAACGCTCTTTCAATTATACCCTCAGTGAAACTGTAAACTGCTGCCAAAATTGACCAAAAGCTTTTAAAAAGCTCTTAAATAGTGAAAGACCATCTATGTTTATCGCAAACGATATAGTATTTGGATAGTTTGGAGAAGTGTCTAGAAATTGGGTAATTCCTTGAGCAAATCCAACATGGTTATACTCCCCACCTTCAATGTATGTAGTTGAGGTATGCCGAGGTTTGGTAAGAAGAGTGCGTGTAACTTTAGGGAGGTTATGGCCGTGGTTTCTCAGAATATTCAAAAGAGTATTTGTTGTAGTATGATTTACTTTGTATGTTAAAACCCACGTTTTTACATCATCAAAAATGTTTATTAGGCCCTTCTCCATCACAACATTTCGCATCTAGTTCACTATCAGACGGGAAAGGGGAATCGGAATTAACATCATTACTGCTACACGTATCAAATGTTTCTGCTCTTCTTGCATTATGTGACTTATCAGAGGCCTTTGTATCATCTATATCAAAAACGGTTTTATCCGTACTATCCTAATTTTTATTTGGTGACTGATCGGTCTCGGAACTAATGCGTTCTAGTACACGTTTAATGTACTTTAACCGTTTTCTACGCCTATGTCTAGATGTTAAATCAGATTCCTTTACGGGAACGCGTTTACAATTAGATCTTTCCGTTGCTCTGATATATTGACATAAGGTACAAATCAATGTATTATCAGTTAACGTTCGGTTTCATTTTTGCGGTGCTAGTTATGTGTGCTTTTGGACAAAGTGTGTTATCGTCATTCTTTAAAGGAATCTTATCAACTTCATTTTAGTAAAACAGCACGTCGATACAAGCTCCAAGGCGCAATAACAGGCTTGTTTCTGGCAAGGCTTAAGAGTTGCGAAATATCACGTATCTTAATACAGAGAACATGTAAGCACTCAAAATGTTCCAGCCAAAAATATTTGAAGTATTTCGCGACGTGCTCTTGTACGATATAGTATAATTATGATTAAAACACGAAACTGTTCATCAAGGATAATAGAAACAGTGTCCGATGCAAAAGCTCAAGTACTTCCAATTAACATTAACAATGCTCACATCCAGTGTGTAAAATTATACCCCACTCTTTATTTTGCTCACAATATGAAGCCAATAGCGCTATAGCACTAGCGCGTTGAGCTTACGACTTTGTGTGCAAGATCAAGTGAGCTACATTACAATTATAAATTTCAGCACAATACAGTTTAAGCAACATGCCCCAATGGCATATTACCTCTCTTTGCAGTGCGATATCCATCGTTTTCAGACTAAAGGATTTATAACATTAACACCAGAAGGCCAGGCTACTCGGCGGACAAAGTGCAGTACCAAGAAGTCTGGCCTCCCGGTATAAATTGTATGAATCCTCTTTTTATTGGAAAAATATGTATAATTCTCTCTATATTATCGAAAATATTTGAGTGTTATGAACCGTCAGCAGTGGCGAAGACCTTAAATATTCGCCTCCTGCGCCAAGCCGCCAACAACCTCGGTTCGATTCCTAATCGCCCCACGTCTCGTCACCAAAATTGGGCAAAAGATTTGATTCCAAAAGGCCATAAGTCGACAGACCTAAGGCACAAAAGTCGGATAATGAAACCTTTTCCTTGCATATACGGAATCGGTTAACTAGTGCAATTCTCTTCGGCCAACATGACAGTTAAGAGGACTATGGTCTGTTTTTAATTAAGATAGAAGAAATCGGCCGACGGTTTGGCGGGTAGGACACTTCGACTCGGCACCGGAATCCACAAGACCCAATATGGACCAGTAGTTGGAATATCAGGCAGAATGCTAATCGATCTGACCATCAAAAAGAGAGTCGGCCGAATGGTCCTTTTGTTTGACTGTAATTCTCAAAAATATATCCAACAAAAGGCCGACCGCATAAAATTAGCCAAAATAAATTTGTGGAAATACTCTGAAAAACGCAGTTGGCCGACAAGTTTCTTTAGTCCCTAATAAAATTTCAAAATTGTACGTCTCTAGCCCAACTGCTGAGACTCTATCCGGATTGTTCTTGGAACTTAACGTGCTACTGGGTAGCCAAGGGTAATAGATGGCCGCGACAGGACGATATGGGGGAATAGATTCCGGATTCGGCATCGGCAGGCTAGGCGGGGGGCTCGGCATCGGGCTGGATGGTGGGCTGGCCGGCTGGCTAGGTGGTGGCAGGCTGGGGGTCCGTGGAGGACGTTGCTGCGGCCAAACAACACATAGTTTGGACCGCAGCAGTGGGGATGGGACCCGGTGCCCAGACTCGGGGGTCCCTGATCGGAAAACTTGCCGGGTGAATAAGGGGTATCAAAAACCAAGTTTAAAAAAAAGGATCTCTTACCTTGTTGAGGTCCATCGCTTTTTGGTTTGTATACCTTTTCGTGGTCTGTTTTGGATGGGTAGACAACCATATTGACGTCACCAAGGCTCACTTATATGGAAAGTTGGACAAGTACATACATATGAAATTGATCCCAGGATATCATTCCGTAGATGCATCCAAATACTGCTTAAAACTACAAAAGGTTCTTTATGGTTCACCTGAAAGTCGAAGGAGATGGTTAAAGGAGTTAGACGAAAGCTTCAGCGAGATTATATTTTCGAAATGGAAGGGTACAAACTGTATTTACTATATACCATTTAAAGTTACCGTTTTGGTTTATGTGGACGACCTAATTGTCTTGGCGAAAAATGACCAGTTATTGACTGATACATGTAACTGATTGGCTACGAAATACAACCTACGATCCCTTGGACCAATCAAAAATGTACTAGGAGTGATGTTTGATTTTCAAGAAAATGGATCGTTAAAATTGCATCAGACATCATAGGTAAAAGAAATGGAACGAAAATATGGGGTAAACCTAGAAGAACCCGTAAGTATTCCCATGGTGCAGAATGGTATTTTGAAACGGAAGGATTGTCCAGTATCAAAGGAAGAACAAGAACAGAAGGCTAACGTGCCATACAGGGCCGTCATTGGGAGCCTTCTCTTCTTAGTGCAGAGAAACATGTCTGACGTATTATACTTTGTAATCGTTCTTTGCAATACAATAGTAATCCTGGATCAAGACACTAGGCTCTCTTATGTCAATTACTGCGATATGTTATGTCAACGGTATCATATGGGATAGTTTATGAAAACGTCACTAACCCACAAATTAAAGTCCACAGTTACAGTAATTACACCGGAAACGTCGATACGTGAACATCACAATGTGGTTGCGTAGTTTTCATGGGTTCATCACCGATTTCATGGCGTTCCGTAACTCAGAAATCAGTCACACTTTCAACGACAGAAGCTGAATTTGTGGCCTTAACTGAAGCTATAAAAGAACTTTTATGATTGTTGCCTATTGCAAATGAACTGACATGTTTTAGTGTAGATGTTAAAACCCCCATTGTTTATGGTGATAATCAATCTAGCATAGCCTTAGCTAAAAATAACATGGAAACTCAACGTACAAAACATATTGACGTTAGATATCATTTCATAAGAGAAAATTTAGAGAAAAATTGGTTTATGTTAAAATATGTTAAATCTTAGCAAAATGTTGCTGATATCTTTACAAAGTGTTTAAACAAAGCGAGTTTTGTTACTGGTAGAAACATGTCGAAAATGATCGAATACGTTCTATGTTAAAGAGAGGGAGCGTTAGAGTATAGCCTTGAACTTTAACATAGGCCAGTGGTGCCAAGTGGCGCAAATGGAATTTCCCTTTTTGGACCAAAATGATAGAATTACATCTGTTTTTAGGGGTGTATTTTTATAGAGTATTTATGGGTATGTCAGATAGCAATCATAATACGGTAATACAAGTTGAATAACACCAGAAGATAAGTTACTTCTCATTAGGAAATGAGATTGATGTACATCATACATCTGGCGAGCTTGACTCAGATTTTCTAAACACCAAAAACTTTGAAATTTGTGGGAAACAATTACCTTTACATTGTAAAACAAAAATAACAAATGTCCTGAAGAAAATACTTTTATTTTCATCTAGCAATGAATAAAAAATAGGAACAATTCATTTTGAATTCTTGCATTATGCATAAGACCCATAAAGTTAAATGTTGAAGTTGTCAAATCAGTTTGAAATTTATTATTGCACATGAATCACCCAAAATCAGTTTTGAATATTCAGGAAAAATCACGAAAAATGAGTTTTGAATAATCAGTAACAATCACCAATAATCACAGTTTTGAATATTCAGGCACAACGGGAAAATTCACAGATGGTCTTTAGGAACAACAGTCTTGCCTTCATCTTTGAAAATATTCATATTGTTATGGAGTTGAAGATCCTTTTCTTCTACTTTAAAAGAACAACAGTCTATGCCTTTAGATTGGAAAGCTGATCTTATGACGCAAACTGCGTTTAAAGAGTCTGACCCAATTCTATTTCTTTTCTTGTTTTTAATATCATTTACATTAGAAAAAATTGTCTCTCTGTTTCTGCGTTTGAATGCGGCAAAGTTAATGCTATATTAGCCAGTTAACTAATATTTGAGAACATTTTTTCATCTTTGAAGTCTTCCTTTTTTGAAATAGCAAACCACATCTCATTAATTGGTAGTTTTGAAAGTTCTTTTTCATCTTCACTGAAATAATTTTCAGTTTTTGATATTCAACATCTATTAAGTTAAAATCTATCATTTTACCGTATTTTTCAGTTAGTTCTTGAAAAGGATTTTTATTTTCATTTGGTTTACTATATAATGACTTAGATGGATCCAAAAAAAGGCAGCTCACTAAGAAAATAATTTTTAAGTGGTAACCTATTATGTATTTCTATGGCACCCTGGATTTAAAATTTTAAGCAAACTTTCCTAATATCATTAACAGCTTCTTTGGGCAAAGTTTTCACTAAATTCTGACATTCAGGTCCAAGCTAGATTTCACTTAAATAGTTAGCTTCTAGCTTTTTGAAAGACTCTGCGTTAATAAAATTTTCGCAAAATTCTTTATACAATTTTTTTGAGATGAATAAGAATTTTTTTGGATTGAAAAAGTGCGTTGAAGGAATTGAGAATGTTTAAAACCTATTTAAGGAATAGCAGATAGCGCTTATTAAACTCATTTCTCAGTTCTGAAAGTGCATTTTTAGCCATTTTCAACCTGTCTTCAAACACTGCTATTTGAAAGTAGTTTTCAAGAGCAGTCCAGTTTTCTAATATTCGGCAGACACATTGATGTAGTGCTAGCCAACGAGTAGCTGCTGGTTTTAATATTTTTTTCTTTTCTACATTAAAATTAAAAAATTCTTGCATTTCACATAATTGTGCACATCGTTTCGCCGAGCCAGAAACATAGGTTGCAATGTTTCTTAGAAGGTCTTCAGGAGAATGTGGTAACTGTTCACAAGCTTTAGAAGCAATCAGAGCTGATGAGTGACAAATGCATTTTAACAGGGTTGCGTTCGGAAAATCTTTTTTAATACGAGAAAAAAATGAATTGCACCATCTGATACCACCCATTAGAAAATTTCTAAGGAGAAGTTGAACTTTTGTAAACAAGCCTATAACTTTTCATAAATCTTCTCGGCTAAGCACTCAGTCGCATGCAAAAGAACTAATTCAAGTAATTCAGTTCACATTCTCCTGTTGACGGTGAAACGTAATGGACTAATGAACACATCAATTTTGATAATGAAACGTCTGTTGTTTTTAGCGCTTCATTTAATGTTTTGGGTCTTGATTTACCAAAGCGGTTAGTATTTAGGGACTAAAGCAATTTTTAAAAGCATTTTCTATTAATTTAGGATCACGCCTTCCTGCTGCGTGCCTTTCTGCCGCAAAAACCCAACTTTTGGACAAAGAAAGTAAAGATGGATCTTATGAAATCTCTGGTAAGTATATTAAGTTTTTGTATGAGCTCCAGAAAGACGAAATAGTTAAGCCTGTCTGATTCTTAAGTCGAAAGCATGTTTATCCATCAAACTTTGAAAAAATGAATGTGCGTAGAGCAGTTGATATCTTTTCAACCCCTGTCATTGCTGCGATTGAATACTTACAATCGCATAGTAACACTCATCCTCTGGCTTTTAAGTTCAGAACAGCAGGTGCTACTGTAGAATACATGAAAATGATCCAAAAATGGTATGATTTGCACAACATCTGCAACAAAAAGGATGCATTCCAGTCTAGGAATGAAAACAAGATCCCTTTCTCCTATATCGACGATGAGCGTCTTGGGTGGTTGAAAACCGATTTTCTTGACTATTTGGAAAATCTACAGTTCCAGAAACAACCGTACATCCTAACAACTGAAACGTATGAGGCAGTCAGGATCACCACTGAGTCCACAGTTGCATGTGTTGGTTATCTGCTCGAAGAAGGGTTCCACCGTGTGTTAACAAGGAAATTGTTGAGTGATAATGTAGAACTTTTTTTGCAAGCTTCGTTCATCATCAGGAGGAAATGATATGCTAGATGCTCGAGCCACTACTTTCGCCATAGTGAACATTTTGAAGAAGGGAAGAACCATCGCTTCAAGTAGTTCGACCAGCTATGCCAATGTTCCAGCGGATGTCTTCCCAGAACTTCCAGCGCTTCCTGAATTTGATGATGAAGACCAGGATGAGCACAATTCCTCGTCTTTAGTTCCAGTGCTTCCTGCTCTTGTCCTGTCTATAATAGACGTTCTCTCTGAAATTCCACCACCTGAAAGAGCTACCCTGAAATTAGCTAGTATGGCGGTATTAGCTGGCTATGTACTGAGGCTAACGGAAGAAAGACAATTTTGTGGTTTGTGCCAAATGAATTTGTCGATGCCTCGTCAAAATTCCCCTCTTCTAGACCTGATCGCATATGTTGATCGAGGGGCACTGCGATATCCATGCCAGTCATTTGTGATATTAATATCTGTTGTAGCAAGATTTGTGGAGAAATCCATTCCTATTTTCCAAAATTCAGCTCACATCTGCTCTAACATAACGTCTTATTTACAGCCAAAAATTGAAAATTCACCAATCCTCTTTTGTGAATTTGGAGACGACCATCCTCCATTAATTGCTAAACTAATTTGTGAAAAATTGGTTCCCACGTTAATTGACAACTTCTCAAGAAACATTTCTGCGCGATATGTGAAAATGAAGGAACTTGTTCACAAACCCTTGTCCAGAAAGGTTCACAAAGTGTGAGTATTTTAATATATGGGGTTACTGTATTTTCTATTTCATGTATTCATAGCTAACATTTATCTTGATTCATTCCAGTTAAATCCTCTCTATAATTAATATGACAATAGAGAAACCAAGATAGGCTTGGGAACCTAATCCAAGAGACCCTAAATAGGCTTGGGAACCTAATCCAAGAGACCCAAAATAGGCTTGGGAACCTAATCAAAGAGACCCAAAATAGGCTTGGGAACCTAATCCAAGAGACCCAAAATAGGCTTGGGATCCTACTTAAAAGAAACCTACCTGTGCTTAGTCTTGCCTGAAGCAAGTACTCTCGACCTTTTCATAACAAAGTCTCACATTCAACCGACAGTTACTTCCCTTACGCCAGTTGGGGGCAGTGACCACGCTACGATACATGCGATCTATCCCCTTCCTTCAGTAACTACACCTACCCTAAAAACTATGTCTTCGATTATGACTACAGCCAGGGTGACTACACGCTACTTAACTTATTATTAGCTGGTCATGACTGGTCCCCCTTACATCAATTACCAACTGAGGAAGCTTGGCAATAATTCAAAACCACTCTCATTGCTTACGTCTCTCAAATTATACCTTTATTTAACCATTCAGCAAAACGCAATACCAAGCCATGGCTTTCTCTGTCCACCAAGCGTGCGATCCGAGAAAAAGAACGCCTTTGGAAAAAGTTACGTCTTACCGGTAATACTGGGGACCAGCGCCGGCACTCCGCTTTGCAACATCAGTACAAAACCCAAACCCAACCAATCATAAATTGTCTCCGGAGTCCGTTCCGCTACATCCACATCGTTTCAGCGTAAACTCAAATCTGTTAAAACTAACTCTCGTGCTTTTTACCGGTTTGTGCACTATCAAATTCGTTCGCTACCGTCGCGTCTCAATATGCACTTACGCAATGGCCAGAAAACCAACTTGGATTACGAAATGGCAAACTTTCTCAATCAAACCCTCGTCAGCAACTTTAATTCGAACCATCAAGATCTTCCGACCTACCCCCAACACTCTCATTTACCATACCTGACTTCCCTCCCACTGGCCATGATATTTACCATATACTCCACGCACTAGATGCAAAAAGTGCCTCTGGCCCGGATAACATACCATATCGCCTTCTAAAAAACTGTGCTTTGTCCCTATCTCACTACTTCACGCTCTTTTTAGACTCTCCCTTTCCGAAGGCATTCTCCCCCTGGATTGGTGCACCGCTCATGTAACCCCTATTTATAAGGGCAAGGGCAGTCGAAGTGACGCGACAACTTATCGACCGATTAGCCTTACTTCAACTTTTTGCAAAGTTTTTGTTAAGTGTCTCCGCGAACCCCTGTTAGAGTTTGCTACCCCTCACCTAAGTTCGTTTCAACACGGTTTCCTAAACAATCGGTCAGTTGAGTCCAATTTCCTATGCACCCTTCACACATGGTTTCAGGCTTTTGACGATGGTCACAGTGTGGACATTATTTATCTGGATATTGCTAACGCTTTTGATACGGTACCCCATCAGTGTCTTTTGACCAAGCTTCAGGCCTTAGGCATCCGTAATAATGTTTATCGTTGGATTCAGTCGTATCTTCTAAATCGAACCCAATCGGTACGTGTTGGTGCCTGTCTTAGTGATCCCCTTCCAGTCACTAGCGGAAGCGTACTTGGGCCCCTATTGTTCCTAATATATATTAATCATCTCCCTACTAACCTCGTCTCCCAGCTATGCCTCTTTGCGGACGATTTAAAAATTTATCGAGTGATCCGTTGTTACAACGATGTTCACCTATTGCAGTCTGACCTTATTCGCTTTGAAGCTTGGTCAAGAGCAAATATTCTGGCCTTCAATGGCCAAAAATCTTTAGTCGTGTCCATTCAGCGTTCAAAAATTGACGTCAGTTTTCCATCCCCTTACTTCCTTAACAATCAAAACATACAGCGGGTCAATGAGTGTCGCGATCTAGGTGCGCACATCTCCCACAATTTAACTTTTCATAGTCACATCTAGCAAGCTTCTAGTCATGCCAATGGCCTACTAGCAACGATCAAAGCTAATTTCCCAAAAATCTCGATCCATTAATGACACGCCTATTTAACTGTTATGTCCTTCCCATATTAGAATTCGGTAGTCAACTATGGAACCCTTATCAAGCCCATGATGATTAATTTGTTAACTACGTCCAAGCTCGTGCTTCGAAAATCCCTTCTCATCTACGGCAGCTCCCTCGCTCCTCTAGACTTTCCTCATTCGGGTTAGGGTCTTTGTCCTCGCGACGTACTTATCTCGACCTCATCAGCTTGCTTTGCATACTCCACACGCCCAGTCAGCCTTATTTTAAAAATGCCCCTACTTTCTATACCACCCGCGGCCACGACTTATGCTGTTTCTTCCACCCTCCCGTAAGGACCCAATGAAGCACTTGTTTTTTCGAGGGTCAATTCCCATATGGAACTCACTCCTTAATGAACTAGTTTCCTCGACTTCCATTCCCACATTTAAAATATCTAACACTCAAACACAAATTTATATAACTGTCTATGTATATATTATTGGAGCTGTATGGTAGTGATGCCGCGAATATTGATAATGCCGAATACCGAATACCGAATATTTGGGCGTGAGATATGTGCAACTCGCGCGAAACCGGTTATGAGCTGTAACCCGTTCCGCGAAATACGTACATCCCCCGCACGGACCGCAATGGGACAGGTCTCATCATGGAAGAAGGGTATGGAATGGTGAGGTGATTAGGCAGACGGCTACGCGAAATGTAGGGTCACGTGGGAAAACTCTCCTCTCCTCTCCTCTCGGCACTAGCTCTAACGCGATTACTGCTCTGTGCAATATTGGCGCGCAAGCAGAGAGAGGGATACACTGTTTAGATCCGCTCTCTACCGCCTCTGGTACAGCGCGCCTGCGCGGAAGCTTTCAACGTTGGTGATAAACTCGGGAAGGAGGGAATGAAAAGGGGGAAGTTACGATTTTTCAACGCGCTCTCTTTAACACTATAGGACCCGTCTATAGCGTCTTTAGGTTTTTGGTTCATTTGCGAGTAGATCATGTCACTATATGCGTTTGTTTATTCATCACAACTTACCACTGGTAGATTATAAATATTAAAGTAAAAACTGTTATTGAAATAAACAATTTTTGAGTAATTTTTCCGTTTTTTTCCTTTATGATTGGAGATTCGGTATTCGGCCGAATATTACGAAATATTCGGCCAAATACCGAATACGAAAAAAATGGCCGAATAGGCCGAATACCGAATAGTAACCGAATATTCGTGGCATCACTACTGTATGGTCCCTTGTCACCCTAACTCGACGAAATAATGGAACAAAAAAAGGGTGGGGACGGGGGGCTGATGACGTAGAAATTGAAGCAAACTTTTTCTCTCGGCGCGCACGCGCTTTTCAAAAAATTATTTCGCGCGCGCTATTCAAAAGTTACTTCGCGCGTTAGATTCAAACCCGCCGACTGCTTTAATGTATTTTTGTTAGGACTAATTTGTAATTTGGGTAAAATTGCCATTCGTAGTAGTTTTTCTTCATAATTAGTTAACATTAAACGTATTAAAAATGGTTAGACGTAAAAATTGTGCCTACCCATCTAGTAAAAATGACTCGCGATACGCTCATAAGCCTTATATGCGTGGAGTAAATTTCATAACATTTCCGAAGCCTAAAAGTAAATCTTGAAAATGTAAGAAGTGGCTGATGTGGTTACAAGAGGTTAGAAAGGATTTTAAAATAGAAAATATGATATCCAGTACATATTTGTGTTCTTAAACATTTTGTTGGAGGTAATGGGCCAACCATTTATTACCCTGACCCTGTCACGACCATGTATGTTAATGAAACCTTGTCTATCAGTCGTTCATATGTTATAATATTCGCTATTACTTAAAGAGTATTGCCTCAATAGAGAAGAGTGCTGCGATGATTATGAAAAAGAGCGCTCCGAAATACAATGTAATAAAAATGAAAGTCTGGGTGTCACAAACCGAAAGTACACATGAATTTTATAGTCTGGAGTATATTTCTGAATAATAATCAATCTTCTACGAAGTTCACTTATATTTTTAAGTATCTCATGGATCAAGGGAGTGCACATTATTAACAGAAACATACAGTATGGAAGAGGATAGAACAAATGATATCACTGATTTTTTTTGGAAAAATGTTCAGATGAGATCCTTAGCCCCTTCAATTATTATCCGTCTATTGATCATAGATACAGCAGCAAAGAAATTTCCACTTCATCTCTTATTTCCATTGTGGACACAAGTGAATTGCAAGCTACAGTAAAAAGTGACGAGTTTGGAAAAAGTGAATCAATTGAAAAGGCCATGATGGAAATTGAATGCGAAAAATATGACGATATTGCTTCAAATCGCGAAATTTGTGAGGAAGTCGAGATTGTTTGCTCTTTCGATGATTTTCCTGCGGCCCCTGTCTGCAATAAAACAGAAACTTCCTTTGCACCTGGTTTAGACAGGAGAGTTCAAACTGCCCCCCGATGAAACCATCTTTAAAAGAGACTTTTAGCCCATTCATTTGTTCTCATAAATCATAGTTGAACTTACAGGAGGATAACTGGTTTAGCACTTTAAGTGACGCAAGATTGCAATTGCTAAAGTTGTGTAAAGAAACCAACTGCCCTTTGATAACCTTGACTATAGAGTCTGATTTTAAGATGCAAGCACACGCTTTGGGCAAAAACCTGTCAAGCAGCCATTTAATAGCTATACCAAGTCATATTGACACGATTGATGCTTTACAGAATGTTTTGACTGATATAAACAAATTTAAGTTATTTGGCGGTATCAAAGAGGAAATAATTATTAATTTTTTAAAAGAACGACGTCACGGAGATTTCTGTTCTAATTCTATGGCATTTAGAGATAGCTTGTGCTTGGGTATTTCTACTAAGGAGACTTGCGTCTTTTGCTCAAAGCTCATGATTAATTGCCTGAAATCCATGTCGCTAAGCAAAAAGTCAAAACGTAAAAAGTACAAGTCTCTCAATAGAGAAGAATTATTAGACTTGCTCATGAAAACTAAAAATGAGAAAAATAATACAAGATGGCAAGTTAAGCGCCTATAGAAGAAATTTAAAACGGAACTCGCACTAACGGTGAAAAACCTTTGGATGATAATGACGAGACTACCATTCACAAGTTCGACTGATATATAAAAATGGGCCAGATATTGTTTGGAAACCAGTGAGAGACTTGTTTGTAAATGAGAGACTAAAACCAAGGAATCTGAAATAGGCTCATAAACTCACTGGCAACCACATTTATTTGAACTCCTATAGCAAAATGAAGGTGCGATATGCGAGTTAAGTTTTGAGTGAAACAGTTGCTAAAGCACACTGTTAAAAAAACTGTTCAATCTTGGACAAAATCATGTGCGGAGTAGTGACTCTGAGACAGCACAGATTTTTAACCAAATCTGCACAGATTAAATAATGTGCTAATTTGCACATGAATTTGATTGTGCGAAGCTACACAGAAACACGGCCAGCTTTGAGCGGACAACCGACCGTTGTTGAACGGCCATTCGACCGTCGTTGAACGGGCTTTCGACCATCAACGGCTGGCTCATCAACCTCTTTAGCTTGAAAACCGACCATATTTGAACGGAATACAGACCATATTTGAAAAGAATATCGGCCATATTTGAAAAGAACATCGGCCATATATGAACAGAATATCGATCGTCTTGGATCGGACAACCGACCATCGATGGCTTATACTTCGAATCTCTTCAATTGGAAAACCGACAATTTTTGCATGGAATATCGACAATGGCCACGTTTATATCACTCCCCACCTCCATGAAGGATATATGTATAGTAAAGCAGACAACATTGTAAACCAATTATTATACTTCTTAAACAGAAGTAAATCAGACAATAGTACAATTTGGTGAGATATTGCTTTATGGAATAGTGAAGGCTTAAGCGTCTACTCCTTTACTGCACAGTTTTCATGTGGCACATAAAGGAAATGACAAATATTGCTTAAAAGAGTATTTAACTTTCGGTTCACTCTGAACCGTTAGGACCTCCTCACAGAGGACGCGAAACAACGCCTACTTTGGCTTTGTCCTTCGATGCACTCAATAAAACCGATAAAGCACCTCTGGAAAAACTAAAATTAAGAATTATTTACCATCGTATCTTGGCAAGTTAAAATCTATGTTTACACTTTATATAAATATTTGTAGTAAAGCTAAATTAAAACGTAAACACCCCAATTTAAATATTAATATCAAAAATGTTTCTGTAAAGTCAACACTAAGTAATAGTAGAAACATTGTCGTTCAGAAATATCGTAACATCAACAATAAATTATCAGCGATCAACTGTGAGGATGCTGTTAGGTTAGGAATAATATATCAACAATGGTATTCTTTGCATTGGGTTTCGTCCTACCCCAAATGAAATAAATTCAAATAAGTTCACCTTTTTTCTCTGTTAGGATATTATTTACTATTATTTATTTATTATTACAATTTACGACATTGGACAATAACTAAGCGTATCAAATCGGATTAACCAGCATTCTTCCGCGTAATTCAGTGATGCCAGATTGAGGGAAATTTCCCATATCTAGGGAAATTAGTTTTACTGGTATTGGATTTATTTCCTATAAATTAATTGAAATAAAAAATTACTTATCTCAAATTTTTCAACAACAATTTCATTTTCCTAAAACATTTTATCTAGAAATTTATTTTTACCTCTCCGAGTGACGATGACGTCACGGAGAGGTATTATACTGGACGTATCTGTGCGTCCGTCTGTCTGTCACCGCGTTAGCAGTTGGCAAATCGGAGCAAACGTGTTCGCAATTTCCGGACCGCATTCGAAGTACACAGAAATTCGGAAAACTTTACTTCATCGCTATATTTATCTTACTTAACGTCAATCGTTAACTAGCCGTTATAACTTCATCTGCTGGCGAACTTATTCACCCAATACCAATAAATATTTATTGGATTCTAGCAACAACACCATGCACTATTCGTCTATACCACTTAGACACCAATCTGCAACATTAGCTTCTACTGCATCTACGTCGTTAGGTTTAAGATGTACGCAGCGAGCGGCTAGAGTTACGAGAAACGTCTAGCCTCACAATGGCAGGGCTTCCACCATGGGTTCACGCATATTCTCATTTTCTTATACCTCACTGTGAATCGATCACCTTATATACCCTAAATTCACGAAAATTCTAAAAAAGGTGTTCGCTAGAAGTCAAACGTTAACAATAGCTATGTTTAAAATAGTTTTAGGAATGATGTTTCTTGCATCGACTTAACTTTAATGAATCTAAAATACAGACGATTAAAATAATTAATATAAGATATATTTATTTAATTATTTAAGATAAACTTCTTTCTTCGGAACGACGCGATTGAAAGTTTATATAGAACGAGTAATGAAGATTGCATCTGAATCGAAACACTATACGCGTATCAAAGTTAATATAAAGCGAGTAGGATTAAAAGATCTCTTACAAAACCATCAATATTTTCTATTTGAAGAATATTAAATGAAAATCTATTAAATATGTTTCGACATTACGATTCTTTTAGTAGTTGTGTAACTATAAAGCTCTGTTTCATTTCAATATTCCAAGAACATCTCTTGATATTAATATTTCAAATTTTGTGTTTACTTTTTAATTCAGCTTTACTACATTTATATATAGGGTAAACTTTAACTTTCATATTTTCACTGGATGTTAACGCTTATTATTTAGTAACTGTTGTTCGAAGTGGATCCATGAATTAAGAATTCCTTGGGCTAAAGCAAAATTAGCCGTGATTCATCTTCTCCTTGAGGAGGTCTTAACGGTTCAGAGTGAGCCGAAAGTTAAATACACATTTCAATGATATATATTAGGCCTTTAATAGAAATAATGAGGATATATAGTAAAGGATTAGACATTTAGCCTTTACAAATGAACTAGGCAAGATCTCGCCAGATTTGAGCTTTTTATTTCCTGTTATCTCATTGGCTGATTGACTTTGTTTGAGAAGTATAATTCTTGATAGGATATATTAGCTTTCGACTCGGAGATGTTTTTTATTTTAGTTTCCCAACTTATTTTTAGGGATGCAGTTACCATCTAGTTAGACTTCAAAATTATAATTGAAAACCTTGAAAATAAACCGTAAAACACATAAAATTTGCTGTAGTTACGATGGGCTGCCGTCATTTAATTTTGAAATAATGGGATGTTACCAGTAGTTACTACGGTTACCTGTAATTTTATTTGAAAAAAATAGTAGGAAGGAAGGCAGAATTTCACGTTGGCACTAACCTTACTTTACATCTGCATGGAGCAAGTTCTTAATTGCAAGATTTACGTGAAAAATAACGTTGTGGTTTTTTTACCGTCATTTTATTTTAAAATAACAGTAGAAATCAGGTACAATTTACTGTTGACACCAGAGTAACGTTTCGGTTAAACTAACTATACTATAATTGTACATATATCAGGTTTTTAATTGCAAGTTTCACGATAAAATTAATGTTGACGTTAACGGTAAAAAAAACCTGTAATTTAACGGTAACTTTCCTGGTAATTTTCTGCCAGTAAAATTGCCGTAATTTCGACAGTAATTTTTTACAGTGTAGAAACGCTTAAGGTTTTTTGGCTTTCTCCTGAAACATTTTCCCAAGACTCCCAAACAATTTACCAAAGAATTCCCAAAATGTTTCCGGAATGATTCCCAAGAAACTCCAAAAAAACATTAAAAATACTTGTTGAAAATAGTTTTCTTCCCTTTTTCTATAGTCTGCTTACGAGTTAGTATTTAAACCTAACGATAACGTGCAATATTAAATCAAAACATTTCATTTTCCATCATCATTCTCTTATTTTTTATTCATATTTTTATTTATCAAATTCAACCTCATCTACCGTCATATTTTCTTCTTCAATTAGGTTGTTTTCTAGTATGGCGTTTCCTAATTTCCTTTTATTGGCATTGGTCATTTCCCGTACAAAAATTTTAAGCTGTAATTCATCTGCATACGCGCTTTTTTATCGCTACCACGCTGTAATATGTATACATTTGGGCTACATTTTCTGCAGCTCGAAAAACGAGAAAATTTCACAGCAATTCCAGGACTGCAAATTGTCTGCCGTTTCTACATTTTCTGTTTATTAGCTGCTAATTGTCTGTACTGGCAGAAATATTCAGCTCGATTCTGCAAACGCGATGCAAATGTAGAAAAAACAGCTGCTAGTTTAAAACTGTAATTTGACCACAGTTATAGACATGTTATAGATCTGCAAAAGTGATGGAAAAGTAGAAATCCAGCTGCCAATTTAAAACTGCAACTTGACCACATTTAAAGACATGTTACAAGTCTGAAAAAGTAATGCAAAAGTAGAATTCCAGCTGCCAAATTAAAACTGAAATTTGACCATATTTATAGAAATGTAACAGGTCTGCTAAAGTGATGGGAAAGTAGAAATCCAGCTGCCAATTTAAAATTGTAATTTGACCATATTTAAAGATATGTTATACGTCTGCAAAACCTTTGGAAAAGTAGAAATACCAGATGCTAGCTTAAAACTGTAATTTGACCATATTTATAGACATGTTACAAGTCTGAAAAAAGATGGAAAAGTAGAAATCCTGCTGCCAATTTAAAACTGTAATTTGACCATTTTTATAGAAATGTTACAGGTCTGCAAAAGTGATGGAAAAGTTGAAATCTAGCTTAAAATTTAAAACTGAAGCTATTCCACATTTATAGACATATTGCAGGTATTCAATTCAAGTAAAATGTCCTACTTTTGAATATCTGCAATATGGCTCTAAATGTGGTGAAATTACTGTTTTAAATTAACAGCTGTATTTCTACTTTTCCATCACTTTTTCTGACCTGTAACATGTCTATAAATGTGGTCAAATTGCAGTTTTAAATTAGCAGCTGGATTTCTACTTTTCTATCACGATTGCAGGCCTGTAACATATCTACTAAAATGGTCAAATTACAGTTCTAAATTAGCAGCTGGATTTCTACATTTCCATCACTTTTGAAGACCTGTAACTTGTCTATAAAAACGGACAAATTACAGTTTTAAACTAGCAGCTGGTATTTCTACTTTTGCATAGCGTTTGCAGAATTGCGCTGCATATTTCTGCCAGGCTAGACAGTTAACAGTTAACAAACAGAAAATGTCAAAACGGCAGTCAATTTGCAGTTCTAGAATTGCTGTGAAATTTTTCCGGTTTTTGAGCTGCAGAAATGTAGCCTTAATGGTTACAGCGTGGTAGCGATAAAAAAGCGTCTATGCAGATGAATTACAGCTTAATATTTTTGTAAGGGATGAGTACAAGTTGGGAATCCAAAATAAGCCTCTCCAAGTCGAGACGCAATTTAGAGGATATTTTTAAATATTTAAATAAATATAATTAATATTTATTAATTTAATCGTCATTAATTTACCTTAATTCTAGTTAAATCGTTTTAAGAGACTTTATAAATAAAATCATTTTAAACATAGCTATTGTTGATGTTTGAACTCAAGCGTAAGCCTCTTTAGCAAAGTTTGGAAAGTTGTATATAAGGCGACTGATTAACAATATAAATTAGAAAACACGCAATTGCGTGAACCTTTGGTGGAAGCCTTGCCATTTGGAAGCTATCTTTTCTCGTAGCCTTAGGCGATCGTCGCATACACCTCAACCCTAACGACGATAGTGGAGTAGAAACCAATGTATTTCTCTACGAACACGCTTGCTCCGATTTGTCAACTGCGAACGCGGTGACAGGCACACAAAAAGACACATACAGTGTTATACCTCTCCGTGACGACATCGTCACTCGGAGAGGCTAAAATTTATTAATTTTACAAATTGAAAATCCAAAATTTCAGCACTACAAAGTATCTGAAACGCGCCTGCAATGACCCTGCAAAGTATCTGAAACGCGCCTGCAATGACCCTGCAAAGTATCTGAAACGCGCCTGCAATGACCCTGCAAAGTATCTGAAACACGCCTGCCATGGTCCTGCAAAGTATCTGATACGAGCCTCCAATTATCCTAAAAATATCTGAAAAGCACCTGCAATTATCCTACAAAGTATATGAAAAGCGCCTGCAATTATCCTACAAAGTATTTGAAAAGTACCTGCCATTATCCTAAAAAGTATCTGAAACGCGCCTGCAATGATCCTGCAAAGTATCTGAAACGCGCCTGTGATGGTCCGGAAAAGTGTATGAAACGCGCCTGCAATTATCCTAAAAAGTATCCGAAACACGCCTGCAATTATCCTACAAACTTAGCAATTTCCGACTGTAACATTCATACAAAATATCTGGAAGGTACCTGTAATGAGCCTACAAACATCCTGATTTCTTACGGGAGTTACTATTTCCCCTCTGTTGTCTGAAGTTGAACCTTTTTCAGGTTTATTCCAGTATTATTCCAGAATATTCCAGTTTAATTGCAATATATTGCAGATTCGAAAAAAATCTACTTTACAGCAAAATGCAGCCGTAAATTTTTGTACGGGTGATGAAAGCCCCTACATAACGGATTGTACTTTTATTTAGAATACGTCGCTATTAAAGCGATAGTAGCGCTTAAATGGAATGTCTATCGGTTATATAGGGGTAGCTTCTCTTCCTTTTTTCAACTCAATGGAAAGAAAGCTACTATAGCCTAGACAAAAGGCCAAATATTTGAATCGCTGCTTAAAGGGTTTTTCAGATGTTTACTCGGTTTACTTTGGTATACCGGGCTAAAACCTTTTCACGGAAGACACCGTTGAAATTGTCAAACGACTTGCTAAAGCCCAAAATATACGCTGGCAAAATCATTGGCACTTTAATCAAAATCAAATCTGTACTTACGTCAGTTGTCGTTTGGTTTTCCTCAGAAGAGTTATTAGAGGCACTCATTTTCAAACGCGATGCATTCAATTGTATAAATTATAAAAGTTTAAATAAAAACCAATAATTTCCTATTAAAGTCAGGCGAAATCAATGTTAAAACCGAGGTTAAAACTGATGTATTGTTGGCTCGTTCACTTTCACCCACGCGTGGAAATTTGGCTCTGCGCTAGCTAGCCTGGTAAATCACGGAAAATCACCACTAGGCCGCACTAGGCGCGGAATTTTCCCACGGCCTGAGTCAGAGCGCGGAATTTTCCCACGACCTGAGTAATGCAAACATCTTGATTTACTTCGGAATAGACCAATTTGAATATTATTGTGTATAGAGAAACATGGACGTTGGGGTAATATTCGAATTTACCTATAGTATTAGCACTAATTCACAATGATTTAACCAATATGGACCAAGATTTCAAGAATTCACAATGATTTCACTAAGAATTCACAATGATTTCATTATGAATTCACTATGATTTCACTATGAATTCACTATGATTTCACTATGAATTCACTATGATTTCACTATGAATTCACTATGATTTCACTATGAATTCACTATGAATTCACTATGATTTCAAGTATTCAATTTGAATTCAAAATAATTTCCAGACTTCATATTAATTTCGAAATGATTTCAAGATTGCGTTTTGATTTCGAAATGATTTCAAGATTGCGTTTTGATTTCGAAATGATTTCAAGACCATTTCTAGAATTCATTATGATTTCACTACGATTTCAATATGATTTCACATTTTCACTACGAATTCAAGAATTCACTTTGATTTCAAAATTATTTGAAGAATACAGTTTGATTTCAAAATGATTTCAATAATACAGTTTGATTTCAAAATGATTTCAAGAATTCACTTTGATTTCAAAATGATTTCAAGAATTCACTTTCATTTCAAAATGATTTCATGTCGAGTGTACACTTGATTTCACGAGTGGCTAGCCCCTCGAGTATGGTTTTGTTTTTGCTTGTTTAACTTAAGGCAACAATTTCCGCGGAGATCGTCATGGTATTCACCCTAGACGGAAATAGATGGAGTCGAACATCCCCTCCCTTAAAGTTGTGGTGGGAACACACCAAGGAAAATGAATGCTCTTGTTAACTTAGACTCGACAGAACGGTACGTAGAAAGCGAGCACGGAACAAAACGAGTAACTTGCCCACACTGCTTGCCAATAGGAAAATTTGTCCTCGTATTGAGGTGAATTTCATAACGAACGCCTCTGGAAAAGACGATGATTTGTTTAACAGCGGATGTGTTTTCTTGGCTTTGTACATTGTTTATTCTGAGTTTTTTTGTAAGAGTTAGAACAAACACTTGTTTCATGCAACTTGTATTTTGCAATTGAATAAAACTTAAATGTCCATGTTTGTCAAAATGTGTCGTTATTTATACACATATAGAAAGAACAACATGAAAATTGTTTACTAGATTAAAGTATGCCACAGCGCCAAAACTAACCAACAAGTAGAAATGAAATTAGCCTTTGTAAATTTGAACCATTCCCGAGAAATTGACTCCGCCAGCTCATTACACCCTCAATGGGGAGTAAGATTGTTGGGTTCATGTAGTGATGTAAACAGAATGTATTTTACTGACCGTTACAATTTTACCAAATTCAAACAGAACGAGTCTTCCGGTAAAAAGGAAGTTAAATGCCGAAAAGTTAACTTACTAACGCATTGGCTGTGACATGCCTTTTTCGAGAATTCTCCAACCCAAGTTGCTAACTTGAAGATTAAGTTGGTTGTACGAATAATTTCCAAACATTGGGTACAATGGTGTTTTCAATACGAGCTGCGAACTGTTATAACGTTAAAAAATTCTTTACACCGTAACTCTTCCAACTCTTGTCCACTTGTCGCTAAACCTTCAGAAAACATTCCAAAATACACGAATGTGTTCAATTGTGCGATATTGTGAGTTTTTGACATTGGAAAAGCAGTACAAGAGCTACAACTATTGCAATTTAAAAGCTATCTCTTTTTGTTTCTTTGTTTATACGCGTCGTGGATTGAGAGGTAAACAAACACGCGACGAAGAAAAGACGTTTTCGTCTGTGAAATGTGGCTTTTTCAGCAAATGTTGATTATTCGTGATGTCATATCTTAAGGGAGTATGTTTATATCAAATGATACACATTTCAAGAGTTTAAACTACACAGTTAAAAATAATGGTGTTCAAAGGGTTTATGATTTTCTCAGCCGTAACTAAATGGTTTAAAACGGTCGCCTTCAAAAGCAGCAAACCATTACTGGTTTAAAAGTGGTACGTACAAAAACTGGAAACCATTGAGGGTTCACTGTTAGAAAACAAGGTTTACATAGGGTTTTGAAATGAGTTTAAAAAGGGTTGAACACACAGTGTAAATCTCTGAGTAAAAAAAGAAGCAAGAGGGTCTTCTTTCGATTTTAAAAAACATAAATACGTATGTGTTGAATACAAACTCTTTTGCTTCTGAGAAAAGAACCTTGAATCATGGTAATGCTGGAATTTCAAAACCTTTGAGTTCCCGAAACTTTTAACAATTTAGTTTTCCAATTAAAAACACTATTAATAAATTAATAAGAAAATAATATATATTTACCCTATAATTATGAAACGTAGAACATTTTCATACTACAACATTTGCTTCCAGTTTTAGCGCGCTTACACTTTTACACCCTGTGGGAGAAGCTTTGGTACTGCAATAGGGTGGGGGACGAAACCATCACCGCCGCCTAAGGGGTTCGCGAAAAGCACGATGCGCCGGGAAAATATGGAAGAAAATGCTGTTAATATAGCTTAATAGGAGAGTTTCATACTTATGCTATGAGCTATTTTCTTATGAGAAAATATTACAATTCGGGAAACTAAAATAAACTACTCAAATTCGAGACGAATTTCAGAGGTTTTTCTTATAATCAAATAAATATAAATGATAACTAAATACATTAATCGTCATTAACTTACCTTAATATTAGTTATATCGTTTTAAGAAACTTTATTCCTAAAATCATTTAAAACATTGGTATTGTTGACGTTTGAATTCAAGTGTATGCCTCTTTAACAATTTTTGGAAATTTGGGGTAGATAAGGCGCTTGATTCACGATAAATCATAAATTAAAAGTCCTAACTGCGTGCACCTTTCGTGAAACGATGGGAGTAGAAACCAAAAATTGCTTTCTGTGAACGTGTTTGCTCCAATTTGGCATGTGCGAACGCGCTTGCAGACAAGTCCGATGTAATACCTCTCCGTGCCGTCATCGTCACTCGGTGAGGGAAAAAATACTGAACCCAAATTAAAATTTGATGTTAAAATTCAAGATCTTAATTTGGGGTGTGCGAATACCGCTTTTAAAGTATCGAATCGGTTATCGAATACCAAAAAAATTTCCTTATCAAATACCGAATCGAATAGTTTATTCCAAATCGAATACCGAATAGTTGGGCCTTGGTAATTTTTTTCCTTCCCGATTAATCGCGAATAGTTAAGCCTAGTAACCGCGAATATTTAACCCTAATATTCGCAAATACTAGGCCAACTATTCGCGGTTAATCGGGTTGTAACCCTAATATTCGCCAATGGTCAATTCAAAGCAAGGAGAAGAATATTTAGAAGCTCCTAAATTTCAAAATACCTCTCTTCATTGGTGGTCAAATGTTTCTTAATATTTTCTAGGCACTTGCTGGTAGTTTTTGATGGGAGACAAGTAAAATTGGGATGAGACTTATTAAAATAAGTTGGGCCTCCCTAGTGCCAAGGACCTAAATTTATGGTACTCGAATTTTAACCGAATGGTCAGTTCGGTTTTCGATATTCGTACCGAATAGTGAAAATGGGCTTATCGAATACTGGATCGAATTATTCGGTTCGGTATTCGATCGAATTATTCGATTGAAACGATTAACCTCACACCTCTAGAAGAAGGTGAATATTTGTGTTATTATATAGATTTTAAAATATCTTTCCCACCATAAACAATAAAGGATTTACATGCATGGCCATAAACGAAGTGTTTATTATGGCCCGGTTTCCAGGCCAAAATAGCTGGCATTAAAAAGATTGTCATTTGGCGCGGTTTCCGGGCCAAATTAGAGAACAATTGAGAGTAAGCTATTTAGGCCCTGTTTTCGGGCGTCAAATTTTCCAGGCCATAATAGTCGTGGTTTGAGCTATGACTATTTAGGCCCGAAGAACGGGCCTACCCTTTTCCAGGCCTAAACAGACTCGGCCGCGCGGGGCCAACTATTTTGGCCGGGTTTCCAGGCTTAAAAAGTCTCAGTGATAAAGGCCCTATTTTAGCCCGGTTTCTGGGCCAAAATAGCTTCCAAATGTCTGCCAGCTATTTTGGACTGGTTTTCAGGCTCAACAGTAGTTTGGCCCGGTTTCCGGGCCTAAATACCTGGCATTGAAAAAAAATTAAGTGACGTAGGTCCTAGGTTCTCGTAAAGCGACGCTTGGTGAGGCGCTGTCAAGGCCTAAATAGGAAGATGAACTTCAAGACTTGGTGTAGTCAATTATCGCGTCGTTCTCGAACTAGCTCTCAGTAAGTCTCTACCATGACGAAATATAGGAAGTTTCATACTAATGGATGGAAAATATCTTATAAACTTATGCTTTACTAATGAAAAACGAGAAATCTATCAGCGACTCTTTACAGCTTTTGAAGGTTTCGGTTAGTAGAAGCTAGGATTTCCTGTTAACTCCAAAAATGGCGCTAAACAAACTGGAATTTATGGGAAATAAGCGATATTTTAAATACAGGTACAAATTAAATTTTAAAATCTTAAATATAATTGCCCATTTGAAATTTTATCTAAATTATAGGCACACCCAAGAGACTCTTGTAAACGTGACGACATTGGACGTGAGTATTGAAACGTTCGGTGGTGTGTCTTTGAGTATTATTTTCTTTTTGGCAATTAAGCTTTAAATATTTCTTATCAGGAGTCGTGGGATGGAGAATCAAGTGTTACGATACAATGCCATAGCTTATAATTTGAAAAGATCCCTTAACATTAATTATATTTTGTATTCCTTGAAATTATATTCGAGTAAATGGAGAGGCTTGTGTTATAACTTGCAATTTCATGGTTTTGGTGCTGGTGTACCTCGTATGAGCAGTTCCCGGTAGAGCAGTTCTCAAAAAAGCAACCGCGATTCCAAAAAAACATCGGCGTTGTTCAAAACTGCTATTTTGGGAAATAGCAGTGTTTGTGTTGAGTTTCGAGCATTTCTTAACAATACAGTTATATTCGTTGGTTTCAAAAACTACTTTTTTCTGTGATCATTTAATCAGTAATGTGACCTACTAACGGATCATGTTTTTGAATTTTTTTGAAGTACACTTAGATATTGTACTATTGTTCAGGCTTAATCAGTTAACAATTCTCATACCAGGATGGAAAAATAATTCGAGAAAGGTTATTTTATTTCGGAAGTAGATAATTGTAAACAACAATATTTTGGAAAAGGCGTAACATTGTAACACTATTTCCAAAATATTACTAACCTAAGTCTAAACAAACGAAACGAAACCTAAAAAAACCCAACCTAACCCAACCGGACCTGACCTAAAATTTTTTGTTGAAATTATCAATTTTATCGTAACCAAATTATCCATATATGACCAAGTTCTATTTGAGTTCATATGACCCATCTGGGTCAGCTTACACCAAAATATGAAACTATCGATTTTCGCATATCTCTTTTTCTGCTTTATGGAGATGTGCTGTAACCTTACGCCGCGTTTACGGGAATCGCAGTATCGGTATTTGATGTAACGGGTAATCTGCCATTTCGGGAAACCGCTATTTAGGAAACTGCTGTCATAAAATCCACAGTACAAATCGAAATACCTAGCTACTAAAGTATTTTCCAAGAACGCAGAGAAATGACTCGCTTATTTAGACCCCAAGCAACAAAACCATGAGTCACTATCCTAGTACCTGGCCCGAGAAAATTCTAGAACATTTTTTATAACCCTTAAACTGACCAATCCCAATTTGGTCCCAGATCCAAATATTTGCCTATTCGTTGATAAACCTGAATCCGCCCGGCTACGTCATGAATATAGTCTACTATTCGCTAAACTAAAGTCAATCAACAAACGTCATTGTCCCAGAGATCCTCGCGAGAAACTAAAAATTATATATACTGTAAAAAATGAGCGTGTTTTGGGCATTCAAAAATGATAGCGACCGTTCAATTTTGAACAAGCCTCTATTGACGCGTTCTTATTTAACCAGAGACATTCAATTTTGAACAAGGAGTGTTTTAGGCGTTCATAACTAACCATCAGCATTAATTTTGGAACAAACTACCATCATATCAATCAGAACTTAACCATAGCATTAATTTTTGAACAACGTATATTTTACCATTCAATAATTAATCTTTATCCCATTTAATTTTGAATAACCACCTTGCGTTAATGAAGCGTTCAGTTATAGTTGTTTTGACGTTCTAATAAGACTGTATTAGGTTTAAAACAAGAGCGTTTTAGGCGTTCAAAGAAGAAATTTTTGCCATTTAAAGGAGATTGTTTTTGACGCTCAAACGAGAGAGCTATGAGCGTTTAAACGAGTGTGATATGGACGTTGCGAAGATTGGAAGTATTAATGTTTTATATAAGTGGTTTAAGGGGCATAACGACGGATGTAGAGGTCGTAGAATTCCCATTCTACGATTTTGTTTTATTTATGATGAGGTCTATATGATCTCTCCATTTGAGCGTGTCATCTATAAAAACACCCAGATATTTGTAGCGGGATACTCTTTTTATAGAAGATCCCTTTAACTTGCTTGCCACCCCAGAGGCGAGAGGCTTCCCATTTGGGCATAGTATCATAAATTTGGTTTTGTCTTCATTAAGTATCAAGTTCCTGGAGCTTAGTGCTGTCTTAAGTAGGTCCACTTCACAACTCATTTCTTCCAGTAGTTGTTCAGTGGTGGATGATGAAAGTATCAACGCGCTGTCATCCGCGTATTCATTGGAAATACTAGACTTCAACTGTTTATTTACATCGCTGGTGTATGCATTGAATAAAGTTGGGCCCAGAATGCTTCCTAGAGGAACGCCTCTGGCTATGTCCATGGTCGGTGAGATGCAGCCGTTGACAGCTACTACTTGCTTTCGGTTAAGAATGTAGGACTGGAACCATTTTAATGTCTTATCAGAAAGGTTCTTACGTTTGAGAGTTGAGAGCAAGATAGAATGGTCGACAGTGTCAAAGGCCTTGCTTAAATCAGCAAATATTACTCCGACGTAATGTGCTTTGCCACGCAACTTATTATTGATTCTAGTAAATAGAAGATACTTGTACAGGTCGAGTAGCCCGGGCGGAATCCGGATTGTAGTTTGTATAAGTGGCTATTTTCAGCAAGATGAGCATACAGTTGTTGATGAGCAAAATGTTCTAAGGATTTTGACATACAGGGCAAAACAGAGACTGGTCTGTAGTTTCCCGTGTCAGATTTTTTACCCTTTTTATGAACTGCAGTTGGAAATTTAGCTTCATTGAAGGATTTGTTTATTATTTTGGCTATATATGGGGTTATTATGCCTGCCAATGAATGAACGATCTTTGCTGGAATATTTTCCGATCCGGTTGCTTTCTTAGGTTGATTTTTTCTTAGGTAATGAAACACAGCGCTTTCAGTAACGTTTTGGAAATGAAATGGTTCAGAGGTATACCCAGTTAGGGTACCCGCATCCGCAGAGTAAGCTGATGGGTGAGTAATGGTACAGTCGAGAGTAAAGTGGGTATTAAATTCACTGGCAACGTCACTCGTAGTTGTTAGGATTTTTCCGTTTAGTTCAATCATAGATATTTTGTGGCCTTTCTCTTTTGAGAAAGTGTTTAAGTAATTTCCATGCATGTCCAGAACCTTTCTGTCCGAGGTGTATGTTAGAGACAAAGTAGTTCTCTTTCGCTTTCCGTATTTTCTCGTTTACCTGATTTCAATAAGATTTGTACTGAACTTCATAAAATTGGTAGCCTGGAATACGGCTTTTCCGGAGGCTCACGTCGCGTAAGTGCATAGCTTGCTTAATTTCCCTGCTCAGCCAGGGGGGTCATTACAGCTAATTTTCCACGTTATTAAAGGTGCGTGGGCGTTTAGCGTATGGATGATCATGGAGTTGAGTTTCATAACAGTGTTGTCAATATCTGTGGCACTATCGAGTTTTGCTTGGACGTCCTTCACGAATCCTTCAGCTGACGATTTACGGTAGTTCCTTACTTTGATTGCGGTTTTTCTTACTTTCGGACATTTCCTTTTTCGTATACAGACTATCAAATCGTGATCCGAGATACCATGCGCAATATTTGTTGCTGCGGTTATTCGAGACGGAGAATTTGTGTATCTGTGGTCTAAGAGTGTTTTAGTTGTTAATGTTATTCTGGTAGGTTGAGTAATTAGCTGCTGAAATCCGTGTGTGGCAGTTTTTAGGTACCTGGTTTTGGTGTTGGCTGCAGACAGTAAGTCTGTGTTGAAATCACCTAAGATAATAATTTCGTCATTTTGGGTATCAGAGGAGAGTACTTCTATTTGGTTTTTTAGGTCCAAGTAGCATTTCATATGATTCCCATTGGGAGGGAGATAACATGTACCGATAATGGTTCTTTTGCACTTGATTTCCAGGATTGTGCACCACAAGCTTTCTAGAGTAGAGTCAATTACTGGTTCAGAGTCGGGGTTTAGGACTGATAGTAATATTTTATCTTTAAAGCAGAGACCAAGACCTCCTCCGTGTTTTTTGGATCTGTCTTTGCGTAAAAATGCATAATTAGGTATATTTAAAGCTGCTGCCGGTGACAATTCCGTTAGCCTTGTTTCGGATATGCAAAGAATGTAAAGGGAGTGTTCGTTTAGTTGGTAATTGACATTCGCGATATGTCTTAGAAGACCCCTAACATTTAAGTGACCTATTTTCTGACCTTTGTTTTTAAAAATCGTTTCGTTTATGGGTCCAAGTGTAGTGCCCGCATGTCAGTCGTTTTGAGTATTCGGTGGTGGTGGGTAGTTGTCCTGTTTTGTAGTCTTCCTCCTTCAGTACTTGCGGATGTCTTCTTAGATAGTCTTGAGATAAATCTTGAGACCCCGATTGCACGAGGCCAGTTTAGCATATCGAGAACTACTTGGTCGGATTTCCTGTTACATTCGAAACAGAACGTTATTATCTTGTTCGTTCGTTGTCGTTCAAGACCTTTATATTAAGGCCGACCACTCCGAGTTCGTGTAGATGATTTTCTAGATCTGTATTTGTTTGGGTGATATGGCATTTGGATACCACGAACTTTGAGTTGGGTGCGGAAGAGAGTTCAAGGGCCGCTGGATGATCGTTAAGACCCCATATTTTCTTTTGGTTGGATCCTCCTAGTTTGACATAGGCTACCCTGGTGGCCATAAGGTAACATTGCATACATCCGGTGTATCTTTGTCATACCCAACATTAAATGACTTCTTATCAACATCATAGCTACGAGCTCCCTTGATGAATTGAGGGGACTTCTTTAATTGCTGCAAGTAGCTGGTTATATTTTCTATCGTGGCTCTAGCGGAGCAATTTGAAATGAAGTACTCATCTAGTTCCTCTGTGGGCTTGAGTTTGCATTCATTGGTAATTTCTGGCGGCATTTGTCCTAGAGAGTATTCCTTCGGGTTTCTGGGGACCGGTTGTTTTCCACGTTCGAGTTGTTTTTGTTGAGAGTTTGTAAAGAGATGAGTGAACAGTCTTTTAGACTTAAAAGTGTCATCCCTTTCTGGTTGAATATCAATCCTTGGATCGGGTACAATGGTATCGGGGTCAGTCCTACGTAGGTTGTGTACATCGGTAACGGGATATACCCTTCTAAGGTGGGGTACATCGGCGTGATCAATCCTTCTTAGGTAGGGTATGTCGGCAGAGGAATCAGTCCGTAGATCGGGTGCGTCGGCACCGGGATGGGTTCTTCTTTGCTCGGGTACGTCGGTAGCAGAAGTGGTTGTCTTTCGAACTTGTCGGGACTCAACTGTTTTCAATCTTTCGGATAGGTTGATAATTTCCTGTAAAGTTGAGTCCTTTAGTTAGTTTTTCTCGTTGACTATATTGATATCCGTTTTGATTATTTCGATTTCGTTCTCAAGTTCCGTGGCTCTCGGCAAGTCGGAAATTTTGTTCATCATTTCATTAATGATTTTCTCTAGCTTGGTGATAGCTTCTTGTAGTTTGTCATTATTTTCAGTGAGTGCCTCAAGTTGAGCAACTATAATGTTAATTTGTTCTCCACAGGTACATTTTCTCTTGGTAAGGCTTACGTAATCTGAGTTGGTTTTGTTCATCAGTTCCTTTACTTGTTCCATCTCCTTGGTTATCTTGAAGGCTTCTTTCATATGGGCTCTACACACTGGGCAGTAGTAAAAGCGTTTTGCTTCTGAGGCTTTTAAACGTACACAGCTAAAATGGTAGCTGCTAAGGCATATATCGCAAATGGCCATTGTTCCGCGTTTTCATTTTTACCTCCGAACTTAGAGTTTGGCAGGCAGAAAGTCTCCATTATTTGATAAATATTCTTGAAGAATATTTGGTCATTAGTAGTCTTAAGAAAGACACGTTGTTGGTTTAACTTTAACCCTAGTATAAAACTATTCTAGTACACTAGGGAGCTAAGCCTAGGCCTAGTCGGTATTTCCCGAGAGCGAAAATTTGTACGTCTGCTCACTATTCAGGTAAAGCCGCCTGTTACGTTTGTTTGTCGATTTCATTGTGCGAACGGCGCGTTCCGCGAAACCGTTTGACGCGGGATGGTACGGAGCCGTGAATATTTGGTTTACGCCGTTCTGATGTAGGAATTCTACCGTCTCGGTGCCCGTAAATGGTGTACCGTTATCCGAGACGACCGTGTGCGGCAGGCCGAAGCACGAAAATAGTTCCCGTAGTTCAGTGGTTGTTTCTTTAGCGTTAGCAGAAGGAACAACGATGGCTTCGATCCAATTTGAAAATGAGTCTACGACGATGAGAATCATTTTTCCGTTAACAGGGCCTGCATAATCGATGTGAAGTTTCTCCCATGGTGCCTTTGCTGCAGGCCATGGAGAATATGCGTTCGCTGGAGGCATTGGGGCAAATTGTTGGCACGTTTCACACGTTTTGACCAATGTCTCAATGTGCGTGTCGATTAGTGGCCACCACATCTTAGTTCGCACTAGCCCCTTCAAACGAGACATGCCTTGGTGCGTGCCGTGTAGTTCGTCCAGCAGTTTTTGTTGAAAGTGTTGGTGGGACTTCTACTGTTGTACCCCACAGCAATATATCATCCATGAGGGACAGTTCGGTTCGTTTCATCCAATAGAAGCGCATGTGCTCTGACGCCGCCTAAGGTAATTTCGTAGGCCAACCCTGAGGAACGTAGCGCGTCACCTGCTGTAGTAAAGGGTTTTTCAGTGTTTCGTCCCGTATTTCGCCAGCGGTGACTACGGAGGTTGCGTCTGAGAATGATTGCAAAAGTAATACCACGTCCTCGGGGACAGGTGGGTCCTCTTGTGGCGAGTCCAATGGTAAGCGGCTTAATGCGTCCGAATTACCGATCTCCTTCCCCTTAGGGTACCTAATGGTGTAAGTATAGGCGGCGAGCAAGAGAGCCCAACGTTGAATACGCGACGTAGCCGTGCGCGGAATTTGTTTCGTCTCCGAAAACAGCGACACTAAGGGCTAATGGTCGGTTAGGAGCGTAAAGGAGCGTCCCAACAACTAATCTCGAAACTTGACCACTCCAAAGATCAAGCCTAATGCCTACTTCTCCAGCTGGGAGTAGTTACGCTCAGCTGGCGTCAAGGTGCGAGAGGCAAAGTTAGTAGGACGGTCGGTACCTGTAGTATCGGCGTGGGACAAAACTGCGCCCAGTCCATACGGAGAGGCGTCGTAGGACAAAAAGGGTTCTTTCGATGGGTCATAATGGACCAACAGAGCGGAAGACCGTAGAGTGGTCTTAGCTGCCTGAAACGCTTTTTCCTGTTCGCCTTGCCAACGCCATTCCGTGTCCTTGTGAAGCAGTTGATACAAAGGCGCGAGTAACGTCGCTTGGTTCGGTACAAATTTACCGTAATAGGAAAATAGGCCAGTGAAGGATCGCAATTGTTCCACGGAGGTAGGGGCCGGGGCCCCCATGATAGCTTCCATCTTAGATTCTAAGGGGTGCAAACCCTCGCTATCAATCCGATATCCCAGGTGGTTAATCGATTCCATGAAAAATTGACATTTATCCAGACGTAACCTTAACCCTGCCTCATCCAGTCTTCTCAAAATTTCTCACAAGTTCTAGAGATGGTCTTCGTCATTTTTGCCGGAAGTCCTCAAAGTTGGCAGTGAAAGGTATACCTCGAATTAATTCTTCAATGGCTTGTTGAAAAATGGCTGGCGAAGAAGCGATGCCAAATGGTAAACGCGTGTAGCGAAACAAGCCTCGGTGAGTATTAATGACTGCGATATCTTGTGCAGCTTCATCCAACTCCAATTGAGTAAAGGCATCCTTTAAGTTCAATTTCGTGAACTTTTGGCCTCCAGAGAGCGATACAAAGATATTTTCGACCTTCGGTAAGGGATGACGTTCCATATCCAAATTGGGATAAACGGTGGTTTTAAAGTCGCCGCCTTTCTTGAGAATATTCACGGTAGGATTAGCGTAAGAAGCATGGCGGACGGGTTCTAGGACGCCTGCGGCCTGTAAAAGGTCCAATAATTCTAAAGCCGCCGCAAGTTGGTCAAAACAATTTTTGAAATTTTGAAAATTGCATGTTCTTACCGCCATTAAGACCGCTATGCGCCTAAAAGCATTCTGCCCTCAATCTTGAAAAAGTACTCGGGGGGGGGGGTTAAACATAATAATAAGGACTCGCGACGGGAATACAGCCATGAAATTTTAAACACCCGTTGAAACATTTACAATTCTCATACCATTGTGGAAAAATATTTCATAGAAGCTCCAATTTTAAAAACAAACAACGTTATTTTGCTAAAATGCGTAGATTATTTGGGAAGTAAATGAAGATAAACCAAAATATTGTTTGGGAAGTACATGAAGATAGACAATAATATTTTGGAAAAGGCGTAATATTATTTGGGAAGTAAATGAAGATAAGCCACAATATTTTGGAAAAGGCTTAATATTATTTGGGAAGTAAGTGAAGATGAGCAACAATACCTTGGAAAAGGTGTAACATTATTTGGGAAGTAAATGAAGATAAACAACATATTTTGGAAAGGCGGTCACTTATTTGGAAAATTAAATAAAATTTGCTTAATATGTGACCTCGCAGCAAAGCGTCTGGCAATGACGGTTTTCCGGTAGAGTTTTATCTTAAATTTTGGAACCTTCTGGGGCCGGTCCTTGTGTCTGTTTTTGCTGACTTACAATGCAATGCACATTTTAATCAGAAGTTCTCGGAGTCGGTGATGTCGCTCCTGGAAAAAACTGGAGATTTATTTGATATACGTAATTGGAAACCGCTCTCAATTACTAATACGGACTATAAATTATACGGTAAATGTCTCGCGATAAGGCTTAAGACTGTCGCACCCTCGGTTATTCATGAGTCGCAGTCGTACGGTATTCCCGGTCGCACGATTCATCATACAATCTCGACCCTTCGTGACCTTCTTTCTACCGCGAACTCATACAATGAGCCATTGGCTATTGTCAACATAGACTTTGAAAAGGCTTTTGATCGCGTGGATCATACTTACCTTTTTCGCGTCCTCGAAAAATAAAGGATGGAAAATTTGTACTTATTTAGTGAATTTTTGTAATGAGCCCCTGCTTGATAGAAAACCACCCAAACAAAAGTCTGAGGCATCAGAGCTCCACTAGTAAAATAAAAATGCGTTTTATTTAAAAAAACATTTCTTGACTGACTTTTTTTTAAATATGAGATCAAATGAGAGAAATTGCACAGTTTAAATAACTTAAATTCCACAGTCTAAAGTGAGTTAACAATTTTTAGAGTTTTTCTTGTTTTGCACTCCATACTCTACGTAGAAAGTCAGAAGCTTAGGAACTATTTGTTTTTTAAAAAATTGCGCGTCAAACATTATGCGTTCACAGAATGGCTTACTATCTCCACAATCTACTAAAAAATAACACCATTTCAAACCTGTTATACCCATTTGCTTTTTAACTTGAAAATAGTGATTGCGGTTTTGATCCAAACCTAGCTTCCCATTTTCATCTTTCTTAAGAAACTTGCTGGTAGTTTCTTTGGTTTAGATAGCGTCCATTAAATTTAGACCTTTCTCTTTGAACTTGGCTAAGGTTTTTATTTCTAGGAGGCCGTTACCAACCTCTTTCTCAAAAACTAAACGATCAGGAGAAGCACCCAACATCGGCAAAGAGGGAATTACGTAAAGTCCAGTTGCAAAGGTGACTGTTTAACAACGAATAGCTTTATATTTTTTAGCAGAAAATTTTTCATTGGATCAATCCTTCCTGTACATATTTAGTTTTTGACAAATCAGTTCCTTTAAAAATAATTTAAAGGAAATATTCATTAACTGCTTTCCGACGTTTGCATATAGGGCCTGCTCGAGAAGCGGTGATCCTCTAACGCCTTTCACTATTCCATAAAGAACAATTTGATTGTTGTCTAGTATCAATTTACAGCCTAAGGCAGGAGGGGTTACAGCAAGTGCACGTCTTACTAGCGTTTCTAAACTATTAAGGTCTTACAATCTTGCTGGTAGTGATATTTGGACGAATAGTTTCTTTGACTTTCTTGTCTTTTTTTCCGTATTTCGCTAGAGTTCCCAGGCATGTGCTTAATGAAGTCCGGCTCTGAAAATTTTGTGCTTGAACGTTTTTTTAGGGTATTAGGTAGTCCCCACGCTCTGGCTTTAGCAGTGCAGGAAATAGTATCTGGGACATAAACCCTTCCATCATGCTTGCAATCGAGCAAGTACCACAAAGAGGCTCCAACGTGTTTACAACCCCCCCCCCCCTTCATCAGCTTTGCAACCACACCAAGAACTCTCGACTAGACCATTATCACAATTTAATTTGATGGCTATTTCATAGTGTGAATGCACAGTAAATGATGCTTCAACCTTGCCCTTGATAAAAACGTAAGATGTTGCCGTTGGTTTGTTCTCAAAAGGTTTCAAAACATCATTTTGGAAATGAGAACTTTCGCTTAAGAAAATCTCTGATACCTTTCCAGCTTTGAACATCCTATAGCCCTGAGGAAGATAATTTTTAGCTTTGGAATTAGGGTGAAGTTTTAAAATAGTGCTTTCTCCAAATCTTCCTGGAAGCACTTTTAGAAGTTTGGTCCAGTTACCTTTCGGTAATGGTACTACTTTGGTTACTCCTTTTTTAGCGTTCTTGAGACTCTGTCTTATTAATAAAAAATAAAGCAAGGTTACGAACTATTTTCCTCTAGCAAAACTATTTACGTTATAAAGATTTCATTAATATAGTAACTTACTTTTTCAATTTCTTCACAGCTTGTTGAGCGCCTTCCGCGTCCATCTTTGACGTTTAAACAAGATGGCCCCGGACATATAACGTTTTGACCCCGGCCTATATACTTTACGGTTATTTCTTTTCTTTTAAATATCAAATATCATTCCAATTATGAATAAAAATAATCTATCTTGATTTTGGGTTACAGATTTATGAAACAACCAACTTCTGTCCTATGAACTGGAATAATTTCGTTGATATTTTTGTTGCAAACCTAATATTTGTGGGATAATTGATGCGTTTGGGTACTAAAATTATTCATTGATTGCACGCTTATAGCAATATGCAACAAGCGCTTAGAATTAGCCCCGAGTCATGTTGTCTTGAAACTTGACGCAATAGAAATGAAGTAATTTGCATAAGCCCTAAAGAACAACGCTAGACGTGACACGGAAACCGATGGTGGAGATAAAGAACAGAAAAAATCGTACTGAATAGAAGGCAGGCCCGATAGATATTACCGCTAAAACAACCTCATTCCTTTTTGTTTATGACGTACTAAGCGCTAATTAATCAGAGAAGCCTGAACCGAAAAATCTCGTAATATTTGTGCCAAAAAAGTTAATTTAAAAACAATTTTATATATCTTAATTTAGTATAAAACAATTTTAGAACTAAAAATGGGGGTTGAAGGGACGCCCAGCTTGGCAGACAGGGTCGGACTAATACTTTTCCGAACCTCTAAAACTCGCGAAAGTAAAAACTTAGCGAGGAAATTTTTTCTTACGCTTACAGGATTGGCAACTTTCTATCTTCGACGGCAGCTTATTCGATATAAAATTTGTTCTAGCTTTGGTTCTCAGCACGAGCAAACCCTGGTTCCTATACTGGAGTGATTTTGCGGTAATCTATAACCTAGTTTTAAGCGTGCTGACAAGACACGAAAGAAATATTTCGAGACAAAAGACGAAAAAAATTTGATATTTAGGATTTAAAATCGCGACGTTTTATTTCCTGTAAATCAGTAATTCTATTGTCTGTTTTCTGCACGCACAAACCTACGTTAGTGATCACAATTTAGCCGCTCCAACATAGAAATCTGGGTTTGCGCGTGCTGACAACCAACGCTGGAAAAGATTATATATCAAATAATCTGCCGTCGGAGATAGGGAGTTACCTATCCTCTAAGCGTGAAAACAAATATCCTTACGCACATCACTGCCTTGAATGTACAACAGAAGCATTTTTATGTGACATTTTGAATTTGCGATTAGTAACCGTTAGATGGCTCATTTCTGGGTCAAATTTTTGCGATGACGAAAGTAAATTCGCACTGCGCAGTCTCGCATGACGTCACGTCCTTCGCTTATGTCGGACCAGGGTGGGAAATATGGATTTTATTTAAACTGGACTAAATCACCCATTGAGTTGAGAAAATTACCACTAGAGTGGCATTTCATCCGCTAGGATATAATCCGATTAACTATATCACGCGCTTGTGACGGAATCCTGGTGCAACCAAGGGAACTAAAAGAAAAGGCGGGAACTTTGACTGATTTCAAGAATACATGTTTTTATACATTTCTTATCTAGGCTTCGAGATGGCGACACCATCGAGTGATAAACTTGGTAGCTGTCCGTCCGTCCCAATGTTTTCAAAAGTGTCCCACTTAACCCAATAGGCAGGTTAACGCAAAGGCCACTCTAGTGGTAATTTTTTCAACTCAATGAAATTATCATTTGGATCAAAGTTTTCCTAGTTCAGGGCTGCCAGATTCCGCGCCTAGAACGAAAAGTTTCACTAGTGCCACCGTGAGGAGAAAACGCGAAGCTTGATCTAGGGGAAACAAAAATGGCAGGCCTGAGGCCTGTAGCATCAGCGTCAGTGTATGTGACGTTTAAACTGATAATTCAGTGCCAAATGAAAATTAGTAGTCGAAATTTTCAGAAGAGAATGATGTAACATGGCTGCCAGATTCCTTGGAGTTTCTACTCCTTGGATCTGGCAGGGTATGTATGCCTCCATGTTACATGCTCCTCCTCCCAACTTTACTTTAGTGAATTAGTAGTATGACCGTTGACGGCGGAAGAGACTAGTTCTCTCCTTGTTTTGAACTAGAGATTTCTAAGACGGAGTTAGTTTTTGTAGTAACCAAGTTAGGTTACGGGATTTTCATCCCTTTGTTTTGTTCGTCAATAAAATCAGTCTTCGGTTTTTACCTCTCCGTATGACGTAGTCCAGGAGAGGTTCTGTAACGGCCGTGTCTGTCTGTCTGTCCGTTGTTACACCCACGTGACCGCGTTCGCAGTTTGCGTATCGGAGCAAACTTGTTCCCAATTTCCGGACCGCATTGACAGTTCACAGAAATTTGGAAAATTGTATTTCTCTCCGTTGGCTACTCTATACTTGAGTTCTCACACCACCATGTTTGGTCTTCGTCCATCCCACATGCACACCAGTCTGGTACTTTTCTGGCTTCCAACACCACCATCTTCTGTTCTTTGTCAATCCCACATTGACACCAGTCTGCTTTTACACTGGCTTCTAACACCACCATCCACTGGTCTTCCGTCTATTCCACATAGACACCAATCTGTATCCTTGGCTTCTACTCCATTATCATCGTTTGGTTTTAGGATATACGCGGCGATCAGCTAGGGTTACGAGAAACGTCTAGCCTCCCTTAGGTGGGATCGGCCACCAAAGATTTTCGCAATTGCGCTTTTTCCTTACTATTATAATGGAAACGAATCGTATATATACCCCAAAATTTGAAGAAAGCGGGCAAGAGGGGTACCCTTCACTTTAAACGTGAATATTAGCAAAGTTTGAGATGATAATAGGTAAAACTTTATTTTAAACGATTTAACTATTATTAATGTTAATAATTGAAGATTAAAATAATTAAAAATAATTATATTTATTTAAATATTAAAGATAAACCTCTAGTGCAAAGAGAGAGATTAAATCATTGCCTCCTATATCTACCAAGGTCCGTGCATGCGATATATTTATTTCACTGCCTCCTAAATCTATCAAGGCCCGTGCATTGTGATATATTTCATTCATTTCCTCCTATATCTATCAAGGCCCGTGCATTGTGATATATTTCATTCATTTCCTCCTATATCTATCAAGGCCCGTGCATTGTGATATATTTCATTCATTTTCTCCTATATCTATCAAGGCCCGTGCATTGCGATATATTTTTCAAAACAACAACAAAATGGGAAGCTCATCTCAGAAACATATAGCGATTTCCACTGACTGCATTAGAGCATTCTAAGTGCACTCTCGGCACGTTTTCGTCCGCCACTGGGAACACGAGTGCAACACTCGCCCAGAATCGCGTTTTCCACTGACCCCAAAAACTGCCCGAGAATCGCTCTTTCGTGCTCCGAAAAATTCGACGGAGCGATGGTGCTCGAGTATGACGTAATAAAATTAAAATGGCGGACCACGCGGTATCTCATAGAAGACAGGCACTCGCTTATGCTTATGCATTTCTGGAATCATCTTCTCAAAGTTCTGAAGATGAAGAATACGAGGTTTTTATTTTAAAGATATTACGCCTCGTCCTAAAACCAATAATTATATCAGAGACGTTGTCAATCATTACTCAAAATAGATTTTTTATAAATTAATTGAAATGTTAATTCTATTAATTGGTTTCAGCCATTTGCGTCAAGATATACACACTTTATTACAATTTCGTCTCCGGCGCCAATTTTGATTATTCAGAGCGCGCTCGGACCTCTCGATCGTGTTCCACTGACGAAACTATACTCTCCAAAACTCGCTGAGGGCAGTTACGTCATCCTAACCCTGAGAGCACTCTTTGGAGCAGTCAGTGGAAATCGCTAATAATAATTTCTTATCTTTGTATATGAAATGAAAATATGCAAAATATTGCGCTCCTTTTTTAATGGTTTGAATCCTTGCCAGTCTATTAATATTTTACGTAGGAGTAATCCGTTTTTAGCGAGGTCTTTAGAGAGGATAAACATAAGCGAGATTGTTTCGGAAAAACAAATACTGCTTCCACTAATGGGTTTATACTCCTTGTTACTGTTGTATAGAGTAATTACGATAAAAGCTTAAAAAATTACGAGAGGACAGACCTTTTTTATCCTCTTGTTTTATTCTTAATAAGAATATGAAACATTTATTTTGTATCAAAAAATATTTTTTGGTGCTAAGATTGCTTTAGAAAAATCCAAACGGTTAGGCATTGGTAAAAAAGACATGTGTAAGCTATTTGCAGAGATGATAATTGTTTTACATGTTTTAAATAAGACTGAAGCTTCCACTATCGTGTTTAAGCTCCTTGTTTGTTTGACTGAAAACCATCTACGTGTAGATAACAGTCTGACCAAAATTTTCAAAAATATATATTTTAAATCTAATCAAATACGCCCGCCTAGTTGAAAATAGACCTTTTAAATTTGCGGGAGCCATTCTTGAGAATTTTTCTTTGCTTGTAGGTTGTCAATTTATCTACCGGTAAATATTTGTGTTTTGAAATTAGATATGAAGTCAAATTAAGTGGTTGTAAAGAGCCAGCAGGTTTTTGCCGCTTCTTTTTGTGAGTATTTGATTTTTGTATGTAAAATGGAGGAAGATATTGTTGAGAGTAAAGATGAAATGCGGAAGCGCAAAGCGCGGGAAAGGATGAGGGCAAAAAGATCAGACCCTGAGTTTAAGAAGAGAGAAAATGAAAGGAGAAGAGTTTTAGCAGCTCAAAAAAAAGCTAAGGTTGAATGTACAGGTTCTAGTACCTCTAGTCCTAGTACTAGTTTGCCCATTACTTCTATTGCGCCGTCAGTTGGCCACGATGGTAGTAAGGTTGAAGGTACGGTTTCTAGTGTTTCTAGTCCTAATTTGATTGTTGGTTCTAATGCGCCGCCAGTTGGCCACAGTAGAATGAAGGATAATGTATTAGACGGAAGTACAAGTGAAGTTGCTAAAAACGTCGCGTTAATTACTGCCGACGAAGCGATGAATTTAGTAATATTTCAGATAGTTCTGTAATGGTAGCGAACGATGAACAAGTACCTTCTACGTCTCATGGTAATGTTTATCCGTTAGAGAGAATGAGAATTTTGAGACAGAATGAAGAGTATAGAATGAAGGAGGCGCGATCAATGGCGAAAAAGCGGGAGAATGAACATATCGTGAAAGGGAAAATCAGGTTGGCATACTTACCAAAAGAGTTAAAAGGCTTGATGAGTGGTATAGAGCAAGCGAACGAGTAAAGGACCAGTTGAGTAAGGCTAGTAAACGCCAAGATGCAGAGTACGTTGAAGCTGAACGTGTTAGAAATCAGTTGAGTAAGGCTAGTAAACGCCAAGATGCAGAGTACGTTGAAGCTGAACGTGTTAGAAATCAGTTGGGTAAGGCTAGTAAACGCCAAGATGCAGAGTACGTTGAAGCTGAACGTGTTAGAAATCAGTTGAGTATGGCTAGTAAACGCCAAGATGCAGAGTACGTTGAAGCTGAACGTGTTAGAAATCAGTTAGGTAAGGCTAGTAAACGCCAAGATGCAGAATACGTTGAAGTTGAACGTGTTAGAAATCAGTTGAGTAAGGCTGCCAGTCGTGCAAATGTGGAGTTTAGGAACCCTGAACGTTCTAGGAATAGATTGTCTGTCTCAGAAAGAAGAACAGATCCAGTGTTTATAGAGCAGACGTATTTTGAAAGCATAAAAGAAGGTCCAACGTGGCCTTGTGTAGGGTGTTCAAATCTTTTTTTAAAGCATCGGGTAGCTTAGTTGAGTCTAGAGTGTTTTTGGCAGTTCCTGGGATTCCCGGTCGTGAATTGGGTGACAAAGTATTTTTATGTAGTGCTTGTAATAAAGCTGTGAAAAAGAACGAAATCCCCAAGTTTTTCCAGAGAAAATGGTTTTGAATTTCCTGAAGTTCCGTCAGAACTAGTTAATTTGTCAATTTGGAGGAAAGGATGATTTCACCACGAATACCTTTTATGCAAATAAGAAGGTTGGGTTGTGATCAACAAAGGGGGATTAAGGGAAACGTGGTCAACGTTCCTATAAATGTCGAGTCTACAGTGTCAGTGTTACCACGGTTACCTCGTGAAACAGATACTATTCAAATTGAGTTTATGAGGAAAATGCAATATAACACACCATATTTGTATGAAACTGTTAGGCCGAAAAAAATGCACGAAGCTCTTAAGGTTTTGGTGAAAACACCGTTGTATATTAAGCATGGAATATCTGTAAGAGTCGGTATATTAGATCCAATTCCAGAAGAACTTGAATTTATTGTTGACGAAAATGACCGTCAGTTAAATCAAGATGATATATTAAGGGAAAACCCAGTAGGGTCACTGAATTTAGAGAACGAAAATGATAGCGATGATATGTGGAATGAAGTCAATGAAGCTAATGAAGTTAATTTATTACCAGTTGGGAATCAAGACACGTTGTTAGTGTCATTGTCCGATTTCCTTCCGACTAACACCATGCATGTTAAGTTTGCTCCTGGTGAAGGTCAAACGCCAATGTCTTTGCTCTATGACGAGGACGTTGAGGAATTGTCATTCCCCAGTATTTATGTCGGCCAGAAGAGAAACCTTAAGGTTGAAGGTAGGTTTGGGGATATTGCCAAGTGGGAGCTTCGTAATGTTGATCGACGCTGTGCCAAGAATGTCTCAAAATTGTTTTACGCTTTTGTTAAGCTGGAAACAATGAAAGTTAGTGAATCTATACAAGTGTGTATGAGAAAAACCAAGAGAAAAGATGGCTTTAATTACACTGCTGGGTTTTTATCGTCTGCTGGTGCACTTGATACAATTGTTAAGCAGGATGACGGTTTTAGAGTATTAGAGAAATTGCAGTCCTTGCCTTCATATTGGCAGCATAGGCAGAAAGAGTTGATGGCTATGATTAGGCAGCTTGGTACGGCTACATTTTTCATAACGTTTTCCGCTGCAGAAGGCAAATGGCCTGAGCTATTGAACATACTGAGAGTGACCTCAGGTCAAGAACGCTTAGCGGATAATGAAATTATGAATTTAAGTTTTTCGGAAAAGGCCAAGTTGATTCAGAATGATCCTGTTACTTGTGCTAGATATTTGGACCATCGTTTTCGGGCTCTGCTTAAAGCTTTGCAAAAACTAGGTCCCCTTGGTGTTATTGAAGATTATTACTTTAGAGTTGAAATACAGCAAAGGGGGTCACCCCATCAACATGGGTTGATATGGATTAAAGATGCGCCTAAGCTTAAAGATGATTTGTCGAATGTTAAAGAGGTAGAGGACTTTATTGATAAAGTTATTTCTTGCGCTGGCAAATTGAACGATGATAATGGGGATTTGTTAACGTCTTTGCAAATGCACAAGCACACGACAACGTGTAAGAAAAAGGTAAATAACAGTTCAGTTTGTCGTTTTGGAATTCCATTTCCTCCCATGCCTAGAACTATTGTTTATGATCCGAGTTTAAGAGAACCCAGTACTCTTGACGAAGAACTGAAATGTAAGAGGAATTCCAAAAAATTGAATGAACTTTCGCAATCGAAAGAAAAGGATTTTTGGGTAGATAGTTTCGAGGAGTTCTTGGTAAAGTTGCGAATGAGTGAAGAGGAATATATTAAGGCAGTTACGTATGACATAAAAAAGAAAGTTGTTTTATTGAAAAGACACCCTAAAGATACTAGGGTTAATCCGTACAACCCGTGCACTTTGCGCCTTTGGCAAGCGAATATGGACATTCAGTTTGTACTTGATCCTTACGCTCTGGTTATGTATATTGTGTCTTATATAGGAAAATCTCAGCGTGGCGTGTCAATGCTTTTGCGTGAAGCTGCTAAACGAGCACAGTCAGATAAATGTACGGTAAAGCAAAAGTTGAAAGTGATAGCAAATCAGTTTTTGAATGCGCACGAGGTAAGCGCGCAAGAAGCGGCATATAGTGTTTTACAAATTCCAGTCTCTAGATGTAGTTGGGCCTGTATTTACGTTAATACAAATTTGCCCGAAAATCGGGTCCATATTCTCAAAAGCAAAAGTGAGCTTGAACAGTTGTCAGAAGATAGTATGGACGTTTTCGCTTCTGGAATGTTGGACCATTATGTTCAAAAGCCAGATGATCTAGAGGAAGTAACGTTAGCTCAATTTTCGACGTGGTACGAGTTTTCCAAAAATCGTAGAGTTGCGAAAACCCAAAGTCATATTGATGACAGTGAAAACCTTGAAAATGAATGTGGTAAATGGTTGAAACTGAAAAATGATTCAGGTTTTATTAGAAAACGTGGTCATTCTAAAATTATGCGGTATCGGAGATTCAATTTAGTGAAAGAACCCGAACAGTATTATCGTGAGTAAATAATGTTGTTCTCGCCTTGGCGCGATGAGAGTAGGGACATTTTGACAAAGGATCTGAAATCAGAGTATGAACTTAAACTTGAGATTATAAAGGAATGTAGAAAAGAATTTAATAACGAAATTGACGAAGCGGCCATTGAACAGGCTGTCCGAGATTTCGAAAGTGAAGCTATTGAAGTTGATCTTACTAATATTCAGCCTGAATTGGAACATCGAAATGAAATAGATAGATCTTTAATTGTTGGAGATTCTGAATTTCTAATTAATACGGTTCAGGAGTCTATAGGAAATATTACCCGTGATATTCTTGATGGTAATGCGGAAAGAACTATTGCTCCGTCAGTGAAGTTAGTCAATGATTCTGGGTACAATGTACTTGTTAGAATGCTGAATGTGAAACAGAAAGAAATATTTTATGAAGTTCTGCATCATTTAAAATGCAAGGAAACGCCTTTACTGCTATTTAATACCGGTGGCGCTGGTGTTGGAAAAAGCGTTTTGATAAGTGCCATATTTGAAGCTGTTACTAGATTTTACAATAAGCAGCCAGGGTCTTATCCCTCGGAAGTTAAAGTTTTGCGATGCGCACCTACGGGCAAGGCTGCCTTTAATATAGGTGGCGCTACTTTGCATAGTACCTTTTGTCTACCGGTTAGTCAATTTGCCGGGAATATATCCAGGCTAGAAAGTGAAACTCTTCACAATTGTAGATTGATGTATGGTCAAGTGAAATTGGTAATTATTGACGAAATATCAATGGTTGGAGCCAAAGTTTTTAACCGAGTTAACGCGAGATTGCAAGAGATAATGGGTTGTCCAGATTATTTCGGTGGTGTATCTGTACTGTTAGTTGGAGATTTTAACCAACTTAGACCAGTGCGCGATCATTTCGCTTTTCAAGGTCAAAGTGATACTGACAATACCTATGCGGCGTTAATTGGTAACCCAATATGGGAAGAATTCCAGTTTGCAGAGCTTGAAGAAATTATGAGGCAAAAAGATGACAAAAAGTTTGCGGAAGCTTTGAACAGAATGGCTATGGGAAGTATGAATCAGGATGATATTGACTTTTTTGTTGGTTTAGAAGTGAATAGAGAGCGTGTACCGCCAAAAGAAGCGATACATCTTTTCCCTACTAACGTTGAAGTGAACCAATTTAACGAAGAGATGCTTTTAAACATGAATACGGAAAAGTCTATTTCCGTTTCAGTAGATGTTGTAAATGGTGATCTTACTAGCGAAGTTAGAAATAACATTCTTTCTCAAGTTCAAACGTTGGCAACGTCTGATACGTATGGTCTGCCTAAAGAATTAACGCTCGCTTGTGGCGCCAGATACATGATGACAAACAATGTTGATACGTCTGATGGACTTACGAATGGTGCGACAGGTTGGTTAAGAAAGATAGAGTACTGCACAAATAGGCTCGGGGAACAAATTCCGTTCAGGGTTTGGATTGAGTTTGCTGATGCTAATGTTGGAAAGTTGTTGAGACAAAAGAGTCATGGGTTATACGAGCAGAATAACTTTAACAGGATTTTGACTCCTGTCGAAAAATTTATTAAGGCATTTGATAGAAAATGGACGCAAAATAATGTTTCGGTCTCTAGGAAACTGTTTCCTTTGGTCATTTCCGAGGCTATTACGATACACAAGAGTCAAAGCGATACATACTCGTCCGTAGTAGTGCATTGTAATCCCATAAAGAAATTAGAGAGAACTCATTTATATGTTGCTTGCAGTAGGGCGAGAAACGCCTCCGGTTTGTACATTGAGGGTAAATTTCAAGTTCCAAATGCACCTAAAACCAATCAAGTAGAATTTGAACTTCAAATATTACGAGATATGAGGAGTATTGTATTACCGTTCTTGAACCAACAGGTTTACATTTATGTTCGTAATGTGCAGTCCTTAAACGGGCATTTGGATGATATTTTAGCAGACATTACCGTGATAAGAAATGCCCACTTATTATGCTTTGTTGAAACGTGGAAGAAGGAAACCGATGAGTTTAGTGTGCCATCCTTTAAGGAAGTGGGCGGTATTTATCTGCCAAGAACGGCACGTAGAATTGCTTTTGGTTCTTCCATTTATTTAAAAGATTTACCCGAAAATGTTGTTAACGATTTGGATAATAGGGTTTTGCGAAGCGATAGACCTTTCAGAAATTCGCATGTGGAACGTTGCTGGTTGGATGTTTCCATTGAAAATGAACCGATGACTGTTGTTTTGTTGTATAAATCGCCCGGAGCGAGTTTGAGATCAGTTTTTGAGGATTTTAATCCTTTATTCGATATTAGATACGATGCCTCTATTCCGACAGTTGTAGTCGGAGATTTTAATATAAATTTTTTAAAAAGTAAAACGGCACTGAAAATGTTCTTTGATTCTTTTAACATGTCTCTTATGCCGGGTCTTGAAGAGAAAATTTCAACTGACTATCATTGCCAGTTAGATTTAGCGTTCGGAAACAAACTTTTTCAAGACAGATTCGAGGCCTGTTACAGAGAATCGTACTGTTCGTATCATAAAGGTATATGTTTTGTTAAAAAGACAGCTGTAGAAGTTTCGTAGGAGCAACCGTTATGGTTGGTGAGCATCCTGGCTGTAGAAGCTTTGTATTATAACCCGAAAGGGTTGGTGATAGTCCTAGCTCCCGAAGCTTTGTATTATAATCCGAAAGGGTTAGTGGTAGTCCTAGCTCTCGAAGCTTTGTATTATAACCCGAAAGGGTTAGCGATAGTCCTAGCTCTCGAAGCTTTGTATGATCAGCCTTAATTAATGGTTGATAGAAATCCTAGCTCTAGGAGTTTGTATGATCAGCCTTAATTAATGGTTGATAGAAATCCTAGCTCTAGGAGCTTTGTATGATCAGCCTTAATTAATGGTTGATGGAAATCCTAGCTCTAGGAGCTTTGTATGATCAGCCTTAATTAATGGTTGATGGAAATCCTAGCTCTAGGAGCTTTGTATGATCAGCCTTAATTAATGGTTGATGGAAATCCTAGCTCTAGGAGCTTTGTATGATCAGCCTTAATTAATGGTTGATGGAAATCCTAGCTCTAGGAGCTTTGTATGATCAGCCTTAATTAATGGTTGATGGATATCCTAGCTCTAGGAGCTTTGTATGATCAGCCTTAATTAATGGTTGATGGAAGATGAAAGTTATGTATCATTTAGTGGCGTAGCGTGAGGGGTGAACTGATCTCTATTTTAAGGGATTAGATCGATTGTACAGTTTAGTCGAAACTTGAAAGAGGTTATCTAACATTGTTATAACGGTGATATAATCATCAAAGCTGCCATAAGTAATGCGAGTTGAGAGAAGATTCTCGGATTAAAAAGTATTAAAACCTACTATGTTCAAGTAGAGATTAACAAATCTCCTTATCTTGAAAATCCAACAATAGATATAAATCCTCTTTTATCACTATACTAAAGACTTTGCGTTGCAAAAACACGCAGAATAAAAGTTTATTTAATGAAATAATTATTTGAGTCCTTTCCATAATAGTGAAATATTATCACAGACTTTATTAAAGAGTTAAATAAGCATATTTGCGAAAAAAGGAATGCAGAAAATTTATGGTAGGCCGCGGGTAGGATAAATTCACGCACAAGTCGAGATTAACAAATCTCCTTATCTTGACAATCGAACAATCGGTATATATCGACTTATATCACTATACTTAAGACTTTGCGTGGCAAAGAACATGCAGAATAAAAATCTATTTTATGAAATACGTTTTATTTGAATCCTTTCGAAAATAGTGAAACATAATCAGAGGTTTATTACAGAGCTCAATAAGCATAATAGAGAGAGGGGAAACTTTATGGTTGTCCTCGGGTGGGATAAATTCACGCTACGCCACTGCTATAGTAAGAGTTACTCAAAAAGGGTCAACGATAGTCCTAGCTCTCGAAGCTTTGTATAATAACCCGAAAGGGTTAGCGATAGTCCTAGCTCTCGAAGCTTTGTATTATAACCCGAAAGGGTTAGCGATAGTCCTAGCTCTCGAAGCTTTGTATTATAACCCGAAAGGGTTAGCGATAGTCCTAGCTCTCGAAGCTTTGTATTATAACCCGAAAGGGTTAGTGATAGTCCTAGCTCTCGAAGCTTTGTATAATCAGCCGTAATCAATGGTTGGTGGAAATTCTAGCTCTAGGAGCTTTGTAAAATCTAACACCATTAGACGCAGATGGACTGGAATGGACATAAGACGGGTGGTTCCTTGTGGGAAGCGTCTCCCTAACGCCACGCCACGAACAATATTGGAACTATTTCCAATCAAGCAAACTGATGCGTGAAATAGCACACGACATTAGGCCAGTTAAAGCTCGAAAGTCTATCTTAGGTTCACTTTTAGAAAGTTGATATTTGCGGTTTCGTATTCTGTAGAAATTAAACCGGAGGGGAAAAACCTAACTGTGCCTGTCCTAGACCGTATAATCATAAAAATTCAACAGAGCAGACGACATAGTAAAGGTCACATGATCTATTCTTTGAAAAGTTTCGGGACTCTCCCGCTAGGGGCGACGATACGAGCCGAAGTTGAAAGATAGGGGTTTTAAATTATCATTCTAGTCAATCTGTGTTTAATGGTCTTAGGTAAAATGAAATTATAACCCAGGAGGGTTAGAAGCTTTACCTTTTAGAGTTGTTGAAAACCCTAGCTCTAGGAGCTTTGTATGATCAGCCTTAATTAATGGTTGATGGAAATCCTAGCTCTAGGAGCTTTGTATGATCAGCCTTAATTAATGGTTGATGGAAATCCTAGCTCTAGGAGCTTTGTATGATCAGCCTTAATTAATGGTTGATGGAAATCCTAGCTCTAGGAGCTTTGTATGATCAGCCTTAATTTATGGTTGATGGAAATCCTAGCTCTAGGAGCTTTGTATGATCAGCCTTAATTAATGGTTGATGGAAATCCTAGCTCTAGGAGCTTTGTATGATCAGCCTTAATTAATGGTTGATGGAAATCCTAGCTCTAGGAGCTTTGTATGATCAGCCTTAATTAATGGTTGATGGAAATCCTACCTCTAGGAGCTTTGTATGATCAGCCTTAATTAATGGTTGATGGAAATCCTAGCTCTAGGAGCTTTGTATGATCAGCCGTAATTAATGGTTGATGGAAATCCTGGCTCTAGGAGCTTTTTAAAATGAACTTTTGTTTCGCTCACATTGGAAACCAATTGCCCGAAAGGGTCGCTCAAATTGAAAACCTATTGCCCGAAAGGGTCGCTCAAATTGAAAATCTATTGCCCGAAAGGGTCGCTCAAATTGGAAACCCATTGCCCGAAAGGGTCGCTCAAATTGGAAACCTATTGCCCGAAAGGGTCGCTCAAATTGGAAACCTATTGCCCGAAAGGGTCGCTCAAATTGGAAACCTATTGCCCGAAAGGGTAGCTCAAATTGGAAACCTATTGCCCGAAAGGGTCGCTCAAATTGGAAACCTATTGCCCGAAAGGGTCGCTCAAATTGGAAACCTATTGCCCGAAAGGGTCGCTCAAATTGGAAACCTATTGCCCGAAAGGGTCGCTCAAATTGGAAACCTATTGCCCGAAACGGTCGCTCAAATTGGAAACCTATTGCCCGAAAGGGTCGCTCAAATTGGAAACCTATTGCCCGAAAGGGTCGCTCAAATTGGAAACCTATTGCCCGAAAGGGTCGCTCAAATTGGAAACCTATTGCCCGAAAGGGTCGCTCAAATTGGAAACCTATTGCCCGAAAGGGCCGCTCAAATTGGAAACCTATTGCCCGAAAGGGCCGCTCAAATTGGAAACCCATTGCCCGAAAGGGTCGCTCAAATTGGAAACCCATTGCCAGAAAAGGTCGCTCAAATTGGAAACCCATTGCCAGAAAGGGTCGCTCAAATTGGAAACCCATTGCCAGAAAGGGTCGCTCAAATTGGAAACCCATTGCCAGAAAGGGTCGCTCAAATTGGAAACCCATTGCCAGAAAGGGTCGCTCAAATTGGAAACCCATTGCCAGAAAGGGTCGCTAAAATTGGAAACCCATTGCCAGAAAGGGTCGCTCAAATTGGAAACCCATTGCCAGAAAGGGTCGCTCAAATTGGAAACCCATTGCCAGAAAGGGTCGCTCAAATTGGAAACCCATTGCCAGAAAGGGTCGCTCAAATTGGAAACCCATTGCCAGAAAGGGTCGCTCAAATTGGAAACCCATTGCCAGAAAGGGTCGCTCAAATTGGAAACCTATTGCCAGAAAGGGTCGCTCAAATTGGAAAACTATTTCCAGAAAGGGTCGCTCAAATTGGAAACCTATTTCCAGAAAGGGTCGCTCAAATTGGAAACCTATTGCCCGAAAGGTCGCTCAAATTGGAAACCCACTCCCCGAAAAGGTCGTTCGTATTAGAAGATTAATGCCCGAAATGGTCGCTCAAATTGGAAACCAACTCCCCGAAAAGGTCGTTCGTATTAGAAAATTAATGCCCGAAATGGTCGCTCAAATTGGAAACTGTCGAAGAAGTAACTGTGATATCTAGATATGATGGGTTGCTGGTATGTTCAGTTGGTAGAGTTACTATTCTCTCATCAGATATAATTGGTAAGTTAATAAAAATCACTTTTGATAAAAAGTAGAGGAGGTAGTCTATCGTTAAATATAAAAAAAATCACTTCTGTGTTACGTATAGTGAACAAGTTTATTTGCGTGAAGATGCGTTTATACAAAGCGCGATACTAGTCGTATCCATATTAGTTATTACTAATGTTTTAATAAAAACAGATGAATGAAGTTAAGTTCACAATTTAACACGAAGTGTTTTTTATCTTTAACATTATCACCTTTGATAGTGTTTAAAACGTCTTTTACCATGATAGAACAAGGACGCTAACCATTATTTTATTATTGACATACGTTTAAGATACTCATGACTAATGGAGCACCACCATAAAAATGTTCAAAGTCAGGCACTGAAAATGAGAGCGCAGATGGCGATGCTGGAATGGATGAAAATGCCGTTCCGATCTGCATCGATCCAAGGAACTTGAATAAAGAAAGCGACATATCCAATGCCTACCGATCAACAAATCTAAGCTGGTCTTCACTGCTCACAAATTTTCACCGTACTGGACGCGCAAAGTGCGTTCTGACACATAGAGCTGAAGAAACCAAGTACTTACTTGTGTACATTCGCAACACCTTACGGACAATACAGATTTCTGCGGCTACCTTATGGTCTCTCCTCAGCGTCAGAATTATTTCAAAGCACCATGCACCACCTTTTTCACCACAAAACATTCCGTACGTCCACATTTCCACGGATGACTTTCTGATAAATGACAAAGACCAGCAAAAACACAATCAAGTACTGGTTGCAGTCTTTGAAAGAGCCCGCCAAAGCAACCTAAAATTCAGTCGTCAGAAAATGCAACTAGCGGTAGACAAGATGGAATACTAGGGCAAGATCCTGTCCTCCAAAGGCGTCGAAATTTCACCAACAAAAGTTCAAGCGATTCAAATCAATACCGTCCCCAACAGACAAAAAATCACTACTGAGATTCCTTGGCACTCTGAATTATTGTCCAAATTCCTGCCCCAACTATTACAGCTCCACTACGCGAGCTTCTGATGAAAGAGGTCTCATTCATGTGGCACGCGAACTCGGAAACTGTCTTCCGAAGCCGGGAGTGTGGCGCACTCCTGTAAGCCAAGCTTCTGGGCGGCAAAGTTTGAGGGAATAAGACACATGTCTGCGATCCTACCCTATAGGTGCCGACTGCCCCGTGTCCGCCGGAGGTGACTTGACCCCCACCCCCCGTCCGTCACCTCCCAAGTAAACCTCATTTCCTTCCCTTGCTTACACACGTACTGAAACCTGTATAATCACATCCTTGCCGAGATACACTGACCCACTCGCATTGAAACCCTCCAAAAAAACCGTCTTCCGAAAACTTAAACAACTCATCTCCTCGTCCCAAGTACTGGCCTATTACAATCCGCAAGCCACAAGCAGCACAGTAGACAGCAGCCTAATAGGCGTTGGTGCGGTACTACTTCAAAATGTTAAACCTGTTAATTATGCTTCAACCTCTTTCACCGGCACACAACAAAACTACGCACAGTAGAACGTGAACTTCTGGGCATAGACCAAGCGTGCGAAAGATTCCACTATTATGTCATTGGAGTCCCCTTTATCGTACAGACCGATCATAAACCTTTAATTGCCATCATTAAGAAACCGATGCAATTACTCTCACCACGCATCCAGTGCTTTGTTCTTCGCCTGATCAGATACAAATAGCGATTGCCTACATACCTGGCATTCATTTACAAGTGGCCGTCACGTTGTCACGTGCTTCTTAATCCACGACAGAAATTGGCACATCCTGCTTTGAAGGACCCCATGTTGTAATGCATACAACCACAGCTCTGTTGCAAGCAAAACAAACCCAATTCAACAACGCTACCACATCCGGGCCAATTGCACAAACGGTACTTTTGCACATAAAAGAAGGATGGCCATCTGCATACGAAAAATTACACACCGAGTAAAAACCGTTCTGGGCGATCAAAGAAGAACTTCATGCATCAGAAGGCATAATTTACCGAGTGGATACGCTTTACGTCCTTGAAGCGCTACGCCATGATGTCAGGTCCCAAATTCACTCAGTTCATCAAGGAATAACCGCGCGCCTATCTAAAGCCAAGCTGTATCTCTACTGGCCACAAATGAAAAGAGACGTCCTGGAGTATGTCCAGAACTGTACAACTTGCCAAAAAAGGGACCGTTCCAACACGCTATGCGCTTACGCCTCAAGATGTACCTCAGGTACTCTCGCACACTGTTGGTGCGGATCTCTTCCACATGAATAATACAAATCTGATCATTCTAGTTGACTATTACTCCAAATGCGTCGAAGCTCAAGAGTTACGAAGCACTAATGATAAAGCGATAATAAAGTTCCTAAATCCACAATTCTGGCGATATGGTGCTCCGCAGAAATTGGTGTCTGATAATAGTCTCCCCCTTTAACTCGAGCTTTTTCAAGGGTTTACTCCAACAATGGGCAGTAGAACACGTAACAGCCAGCGCATATCATCCTTAAAAAGAAACAAACAATAAAAAAAAACCTGGCAATCAAAGCGCAACAGAGACCTACAGTATGTTCTTATGGAATATCGTTTGACGCCCATTGGAAAGCTACCGTCACCCAGCGACATGTTAATGGGACGCCGTACCAGAACACCGTTAACTACAACCCAACAAACACTTCGACCGCACTTCTCAACTTGTCATATTCGCAAAATTTACTGGGCAAAAAACCCAATGGTTAAACGTTAAAAACATGCGCACCGCCCGGTACCTGAAACCCTAAAGGCCGGGAGAGTATATTACCAAGTCGGACCACGGTAATGGAAACCTGCAGAAGTACTACACGGAAGCAAAGAACCCTTGTCGTATGTCCTGAAGATAAATGACGGAAAAACATTGCGGAGAACTCTCCACCAAATACGTGCGACACACCTACACAGTACAGTACGTCAAAGCGACTACGATGAACCCAACACGGCACAAGAAGTACAACAGGTGGAGGGCAATTGTGTCAAGCATGAGCGGCAAACTTTAACCAATCTACCCGATCCTGCGGCCAATACTTACCGAACCACTTCAAGAGTCAGACTAGGAAGATTACCACCAACCATACAAAAACAAACTTCAATTTCAACAACTCAAGTTCATTCACCGACCTCGGCAACGCAGGACACATCTCCAACCCCACGACCCTTGCAAAATCAAACTTCAATCTCAGCAACTCAAACCAATTCACCTATTTCAGCAACACAGATCCGATTTCCACTATACTTCAAACGCAAAAAGCCAATAGTTGTTGTAATTACACCGCGTAAACTCGAACCGCGACGTACAACATCAATATCAAACATTAGAACCTTAAGTCCTTCAGGCACGACGACTGCTCAGACGCTGGACAACACCCGAACAGCGCTACTCGAATTTATCCGGGAACTTTCCCATTTCCCAAGACAATTTCTGTATATGCCACACCCAGCATACGAGCACCATTTACACATTTACAGCAAGTACACAACAACCAAGGTCAACCCGAACAAGAACTAATATTTACAATCCAAAACGTTTTAGTAATACTTCAATTTTTTAAAGAAGGAAAGATGTTATATACTCCTGTTATATACTTTCGTAATACACTTGTTATATACTATTAATAACATTATCATATATTGTTAATCTCGCCACTAGTATACCCTAATCTAATCCACTAGTGCGCGCCACCTATAGCGAGTAACGAGGTTTCCTCATAAATGAGCTAGCTATTTTGTAGTCAGTTTATATTGGACACTTGATTAGCACAGTCAATAAATATTTTATTATAATTAATTCTGTCGACTTACTAAAAATAAGTGGGTTTTCCCAGAACCTTGTTTTAGACGTACAAGTTTTTTTTGGTTCGAATTAGCCTTTAGTAGTTTTGCATAAATTGGTTGTAATGAAAATTAGAGAAACGTTTAGGACATTTCATGTTGTTTTAATTAGGGAGACTAGAGATTAAATAAAGATTTATTATTTAAAAGTGAACTTTAAAATTACCGAGATAAAAACTAAGGTAATAGAAACCCTTTCAGTTCTATAACCTTGAAAAACTGGTAAGGAAAGTTCAGTTTTTCGTTAGAAAGGAAACAAGATCTTCTCGTAAAGGTGTGTTCTAATGGAAATCGTGTCTCACAGATTTTATTCTAAATTAAACGTTATAATAAGCAAAACTACTGTTAAACATCAGAGAATAAAATTTAAGACAGCACTTTTATATTACTTTGTAAATAATGGTTTGAAACATAGGATTAGCGGATGATAATAGATTTAGACAATGTAGAGAAAACTATTCGATGATTTAAGCTACGTTAGACAAAACGAAGCGTAAAATGTAGGTTTAGTATTTCGATATTGAGTCAGATACTAGTCTTTTCCTCGACTCGGAGAGGTAATATTTTGGTTTTCCCAACTTGTACTTCCACTATTTTACCAGCTAGGAGCTAGTACCCTACTACATTGCACTGGCATTATGATCTAAACTACCCAATGAGTACTAACGTGCGTCTGTTAACCAATAAGCGTTACTTTCTTGTAGATTTTTATAGCTACTACATCCTGTTTTCAGAGTTGAAGGCTTTCCAAAAGCAGATTCGAGTATTTATCGAGCCTTGGTTTAATACTCGAAACTTTTACGAGTCTCAGAAAATCTCTTATCGAGTACTCGAGTCTTATCGAGTACTCACACAGCACTAGAATTTCCTTGTGACTCCTCCCACAATATTTCTTCGAATATTTGTACAAATATCCCATGCCTGATTTCAAAGAATTTCTGTTCCCAGCTGCGGTAAAATATTTGCCTTTCATTAGGGTGGCCAAGGTTAAAAATAATTAAGCCACTTTACTTGTTAAAAAAACTTATGGGACTTCTATTTTTTTATTTCATTAATAACCAATTTGTTTGTAAACATTTCTACTGCTTTTTTCTTTTTGTTTAAAATTAAGGTTCATTTTTAACTCTGTTTTCCCCAAAAATATTTCTTAAAAAATTTGCCTTAGTAAAATGTTTTTATTGAATCCAGTTTGTGTCTGATTATTTTTCGTTAGTCATTATTTTGGAAACCGTTTAAGTTCTACGTTTTAATGTCGCGCTCAAAAGTCAGGTGAAAGTACCACGTGATCGGGTAGCTCTGTCGTCATTTATTCTACTCAAGCTTACAAATGAAATGAGCTATGCCTCATTACTGTATACCTCGTTCTTTTGAAAACTTGTATAATTTAAAAGTTTTTCTTATGTTTGTAGAATTGAATTCTGTTAAAACTATTATTTTATGAGAAAAATACATGAATGTTTGATGGGGGTTGAAGTTACAAATTAGAAACTGTTTTTAATATAAAATTGAAGCCAATCACATAAAAGATTTATAAATGTTTTAGCAAATATTACAGACATGTTAAGCTATTTAGATATTTGCTGTTTTACATCAACGAGGGAACCCATTTTCGATTAAACAGAGCTGTGAAGGAAAAGCAAAGAGCAGACGAAAGAAAGCTAGTGTATATGTCATTTACAGTAACATTTGAAAGATTGAAAAGAAAAAATCTAGCGTAAAATTTATTTCATTAATTAGTAAATTCATGGTTGAGCTTATAAACTTGGTTCAGTGCTGGGAAGGAACTAGGAACAAATTCATTCTTGCCCAACCATTAGCATGTTTTCAAAAAAACTATTATAATTATAGCGTAAGTAAATTTATTCAAGTACAGAAACTTTCACTAGTTTTTCTTTTCTACGGTTATATCTGGTTTTTATTTATAAATTGTCTTAACTCATGTTATAACTGATAGCCCTAATACAGAAGAAATGATTATGAAAGACAGCACCATAAAATGTCCCAATTGTCTAATACCAGTTTGGAGGAGAAGCATACAAAATTGCAGTGAAAATTGTTTCCTATCTTCACTGTTTCAAGCTCTTTCGGAAACGCAAATATTTAATGAAAATAACATTTCGGACCCAGTAATTGCTAATTAATTTTATTTCAAAATTGAAAGGGAATCCCCCTTATGCCTATTAAAGCCTTAGAAGTTACGCCAGTTTTAAAACACCTTGAGGTTTTATCATTATCAAAGCTAGAATTTAGTAGAATGCAGGATCCTTTAGAATTTTTAGATGTAATACTTCCATATATTGGCGAAGATTTTAACACTCGTATTAAACGAGAATATTTTGGTTCAGAATGTGGTAACACGCGTCACCTTGACCTTCCGATAGTCAATTATTTTATGTTAGAAAAGGCAAAATCAAAAATTTCCGAATACTATCAGAACTGTTACCACCAAAATATATGATTTCCTTGGTGTGGGTGGTCTTAAAAATAACCTCTCAAATTGTATTGGAGAAAGTAAAACACTTAAGTTAATTGATTCAAAACCTCACCCATTGAAAGTCATAATTTTTTGTTGCCCACGAACCCTCGGAGCCTCTTCAGAAACCAAACAGACTAAAAATAGGCAATAATGTATGCTTGATAATGAAATCGAATACCTGGGATACAAGTACTGTTTAAAAAGTTGTGTAGTACACACTGGCGCTATAAACACTGCGAGTAGTCATTATGTAGGATTTGCTAGGCTTATTTCAAACTGTTGGGTGCGTTACTATGACAGTAAAAATAGCTTAGTTGAATACCCGGATATTCACAAAAATTGGGTTTAGTCAATATAGGAATTTCAAGAAAATAGCAATAGTGATAGCCTTTTGTTAACTACGGACTCAATTCTGATCTAGATGAATTCGACGGAAATGTTACTAACAATGATCATGATACACCCTTAAAGTCTTTGAACAGCGCTCGAAAAAACCCTAAAAAACGTAGCGATTTTTTAAACTTTAATATTCAAACCAGTGGTTCAAAATCAACCCCACCTAGCTATCCACCAGTTTCAGAAAAAAACTCAGTCAGGAAACCACAAGCTAGTGATATAGAATCCTCGATCTCACTTAATTTTAGATCAGTATTAGGCCCAAACTTTATGTCGAATTCCAATAACGAACCACAAGCTAGCACAATTAATGATTCCTTAAGTAGCGATTCTGAATCAACCCCACCTAATTATCTATCAGTATCAGACAAAAACGTAATGCCAGGTTCAGTCAGGGAACCACAAGCTAGCGCAGAATATGATCCATTTTGTAGCGATTCAGAATCTTCGACCTGACTTAATTTTGGATCAGTAATAGACCAAAACTTTATGTCAAATTCCAATAACGAACCACAGGCTAGCACAATTAATGATCCCTTTAGTAGCGATTCAGATAATATTAATATTAGTAGGAAAATATCACCAAATAATTCGTTCAGCAAGACACTGTCTCCTAGAATTAAATTTAAATTCCCCGAAGCCATCTGGAAAGAAATGAGTCGGGACCGCCTTTCAAGAAAAACACTCAATCCGAAAAAATATAAAGTTACCCTTGAAGAGATTATGCACGATAAAAACGGTCATTGTATGTGGAATTTTTCAAATCATTGCGCCCCAAACCAAAACATTTCAAGTGATTTGCTATTTTCTTGCTCTTTTTATTGTTCTCGCAGAAATTTTATTAAAAAGCCTTGCCCAGCAAATTGTAGCATTAAAATCTACAAAGATTTTGATTGCGTGATTGAAAATGAGGTTGGCCCAGATCACAGACCTGATACAATGGCAAGTACCCACATTCGGGGTGAACAACGTGAGGCCATACGGGAGACGTTTAGAGATAACCCTAGACTGACTTCCATGGAAGTTATATGGGAACTTGACAGGGAAATTCCACCCATATACGTATCAAAAGGGAACTTAAGGGGAGGTATACTTAGACCGGGTACTATGCGCCAAACAAGATACGAAACCACAGAGGGGTATAAAATGGAGAAAAATTCATTGTACGCGTTGAAAGAGTCATTGTACTGTACGCGTTATCTAAGGACTCTGTATATGGCGAGTACGTGCAGAACGTAAATTGTAGCAAACCTACTAGTGTCGCCATGTATACCAGACAATAAGTTAGTTACACTAGAGAGAATGCTAGGCGGGATTATTTATTTTGGGATGGGACGGGTTCAAAAGCGGCGAAAGTGGAAAATAAAGATTCCAAGTTTATGTACTACGTAATAGTAATGATAAATCCAAATCCAAATTCAAGTAGTCTTCCCTTTCCAGTGGCAGAATTAATAACTAATAGTCAAAGCTCATTAACATTGGCCACGTTTCTTAATCAATTTTTTGACGCTCAGAGAAATTTGTTACATAGAGCAAACATAGTTTATCCGGCCGTTTTCTCTAGCGACCGAAGTTTAGTTTTGATCATTTCCGCTCTAAGCGTGTGTAATAACATGAGATTAGCTGAATATTTGGCAATTTCTAGGAAAATATTAAGTGGTATTGCTACTGGGGAAGAGTTAAACATTGCTATAATTCACTGTGGAAAGTGTCATATGATGAAAGATGTAAGCGCGCTAGTTAAAAACTGTTATAGTAAACCTAAGACTAGCAAACAAAGATTCGCCATGTTCATGTTTACTGTTTATTAAATAGCTTTCTCATAGAAGATATACGATGTAGGGTTTACTCTATGGCGATTGTTTTCCTATCTAAGTTCGAGACAGAATTAGTTCAAATTCACGTACCTAAGATTTGGTCCTGGGCAGATCAACTAAATCAGAAATATATATGATATGGGAAGTAAAACTTCATTCGAAGAAGTAAATAGTTTAGGTTCTGGAAATGATTCAGTTAATACCACGAAAATGGGTTTAGTAGAAGAAGAAACTTTATTAGATGTGGATAATAACCATTACTTTAAGCATTTTCCCAATTAAATCATTAAACAAGCTTAACGCGAGACACTTTCTGTACAAACATCAAATGCAATCCCCAATGAATACTTTGGTCCGGATCTTGTTAAATTTTGTTTCGAAAAACTATTTTCCAACTTTACCGCTATGGACTCGTCTGTTAACGGGTGATTTAGGTAGGCACTATACAGCAAATAATAAACAAATACCGAATAGTTATAGAAAAAGGGTTTAGTGAATTTTTGGGGTAACGAGGCACCAACTCAGGGTCACGTAGAAGGTTTCAATCGAGCGCTTGAAGAACAAGCACTTCATGGTGAAAAGCCCCGTTTAGACATAGCTATTAGAAAACTATAACAGTTTAATAAAAAAAATTAGACGAGGTTTAGTTATTGATTCCTAATAGAAACAATAGGTTTTGAGCAGTTACAGAAAAGTGGGAAAAACTCCTGAAAAGGTTAGCGAAGAAGCATGCGATAGGTCCAAAGGGGTATACCAACAGCCTCCACGTATAAAGTCGAATTTGAAACGTGCCAAATCAAACACCACAACTAATAGTAGGGAATTTCTATTAGTGAGCTCTGAACCGAAACAAAATATATTTAAAAAGACTGCTCTCTATAGCTATGAAAAAGGGAGTTGTAAATTTTGCGAGAGACATATTTTTTCTTTGATAGTATGCTAATAGGTTATCTAGATCTTCCTAACATTAAATATCCTACATTAGAATTTGAATCACATGATTTCTACAGCCACATAAAACGAGTGCTATCAGTAAGTCCCGCACGGAGCACGGTCTGGCCTATGGCTAGAGAGGGCTTTTGAAAAGTTGCAGTGCAAGAAGCTATATTTAATACTAATTCAAGATAGGGCTCACTTCTTTATGATAGGTTTTAAGGTCTTAGAAACTGATTATCTAACCATTGAATTTAGTGTTTATGATCGTTTAGTGGATTTCAATCCAGCTCCAAAAACTCTTAAAAAACAGTTTCGGGTAATTAATAGGGGAAACATTCCAAAGAAATAGAAAACATTACAGAGGCTTTCAATCTAGCTACTATAACCATCTTGTTTCGAAAATCAAATTAAATTTTCAATTTATCTTTAAATTAATAACGAAATACCTTAAATTAACATTATAAAGATAATACTAGCCCTTTAAACTTAAACCTGTCCCTTTAAAATAAACCGGAAAGAAATTCTTTCGTACAATAGATGAGGAACTAGCCCCTCAATTTTGACACAGAACTTTCTAGAACTATCCTATACCCCTATATACATAGTGTAAAATGAAATACCTAGCAACGAAAACTTTTTCCAAGAACCCAGAGAAATGTCTAGCTTATTTAGACCCCAAGCAACAAGACCTTGAGTCACTATCCTGGTACCTGGCCCGAGGAACGTCTAGAACATTTTTTTAACCCTTAAACTGACCAATCCCAATTTCGTCCCAGATTTAAAAGTTTTGCCTATTCGTTGATAACATGAATCCGCCCGGCTACGTCATAAACATGGTCCACTATTCGCCAAACCGAAGTCAATCAACAAACGTCATTGTCCCAGAGATCCTCGCGAAAACTAGAAGTTATATATACGAACTCGCAACTGTCCCACCCTCAGTCGATACCTTAACTTATAAACGAATCCCTGTCGGCTCATCCTTAAGAAATCCTTAGACGTACGGAGTAAATTTTAAATCGAAACATTTTATTTTATACATTTTGATACCTTTATTTTTCATCAATTTGAATCCTTAATTTTTCGGAAGAAAATCGGAGGTTTTATTTTTTTTAACTCTTCGAGGTACGGAGTATTATTTTCTATCGAAATCTTCAATTTTATTCATTTTGAATCCTTAGTTTTTCGGAAAAGAAACTCGGAGACATTTTTTAAACCCTTAATTTTAAGACGAGAAGGAGCGCGACTGCGCGAAATATTAAAAGCAAAAAATAATAATTAACCCTTAAATCGAGAAAGAAGAAAAAGAACCCTTAACCGTTAAGAAGAATAAGGAAGAGGAGCAACTTGTCGTAAGAAATTAAAAACTATTTTGATAAACTGACTTGAAACTATGGTTAAAGAACTTAGATTACGGTTGACGGATTGATTCTATTTTAAAAAAATCTTAACTTTCTATTTTTGAACATTATTATTTTAGTGCACAACTATAAAATATTAACCTAATTACCCCTAAATTTTAAATTTAAAACTTAAAAGGAGACATTCCATAGGAGTTATAAAGTGTAAGCCTCCCTTAGATATAAGTTTAATTTTTGTTTAATTTTTTTTAACCCCTATATAAGTTTGTGAAAATTTATGAACAAGATTGAATATTATGTTGAATATTAAAATTTGGATTAGAATCTATTTTAACTCTCAATTGACACATACCATCAAACGCGGTCACTTTTGATTTAGAAATTTTATAAGCCCCTCGTTCCCGTTAAAAGGCCTTAACTCTCCACAACTGACTGCATTCTAACATCTTGTCTAGCGTTAGCGTGGTTCAATCATGAGTGAAAGGATTTAGGTGTTTGTCTTGCATCTTCACCCCTCTAGTAAGACGTCGAACACACCACCCCACCCCATAAAAACAAATGAAGAAGGTAGAGAAAGTCTAATATAACGTGGAACCCAAAATGACAATAAATGAAATTTAACTAATAAGAAGTTATCGATATATTAAATACAGGCAATTTTTGCGGTTTAAATCGTAATGTGGTCGATTTGAACAATAACCTTTTCTTTTTATAGATACGCGCACGAAAGTCCACTCATCCTGTCGATAATTAAGTAGGATAGCACTGGCCTCCCGCACCTACCTTTTAACAGTGCTCTGAAACTTTGGCCTAACACTTAACGTCGGGAAATTTTGACAAAACCATAAATAGAAAAGCGCAAGCGAAGAAAGTCTTGCTTTCAGATATCGAATTTCCTCAAAGTTCTAACATTAAATTTTAACGAAGGTTTGAAGCGTTATGTTAAACTCTATACTATTCTCATTACGAGTATAATTACCCGAAGTCTTTAACAAACTTTGTTCAAAAGTCATCCAACCGTAATATCATTTAAATGGCGTATAATGCGGGCCACCTTCTAACTGAATTCAATCTTAGAAAGGATGAATATTCCCGTTGGCAGCGGATCCTCTTTATGTCCACCTCTATCCAATCTCCGATTAATAAAACTTTCAGAAATAAAATTTACTTGTTTAAAGCGTCGTTGAATAATAGTAATAGAAACCAATTTAACTTTAATGTCGAAATTAGCCTCGTGATTTCGCAAAAGCATTTTCCGCGCATCGTTTAAAACCACAGCATTAGAGTTTAGTAAGCAGGATTGATAGGTTATGAGCAGGAATGGTTCAAGCGCTCGCAATGACGCGTTACACCAAAACTGCGAGTTAATTCCAAGGAACGAGTCAAGAATTACTTGATGCCATAATTGTGCTTAAATAATAGTGCAAAACATTCTTTCAACTCAAGATATTATGGATTATAGGTTTGTTACATTTATTTCAACTTATCCTTAACTTTAGGGCTATATTTATGAACAATTAATTGGCGTCATCAAATAAAGAACGTTGGCTGCCCTTGACAGTAATACAACACAGCTTAAAACAGCGCCCTTACAATTTCTTTCTAGGCACTAACTTAAATCACGAATCATAGCGTTTTACTAAATACTAACACTTGCCGCGTAGATCTGAATTAAAAGTCAAACTGATACCAATTTGGAGAGTCTGAGCCGACGGGCCGGTCATTTAAAAAAAAAAACGTACGCGATTTCGAAATCCAATATTATATCTTTGGATTTTTCATTGGAAATCAAAAATAAAAAAATTACAAAGGATTTCGTCAGATTTTGAGATTTTTCTAGTGATTTTATGATTTTTCTTTATATTTTATTAGATTTCAATAAATTTTCTGAAACAAACGATAGTAAAGACGTATTATTAGTTTCCATTTCTGTAGACCGCCAAGCTAATAAACAGCAACGTAAAAAATAGTCCATACTGAAGATCAGTCGGTCTTAATTGAAACAAGTTGGGAAAACCAAAATATTACATCTCCGAGTCAAGAGGTCTACTACTACAAAGTTATTTACCTAGATATGGAATTATTTCTCTTTTTTGAAGTAAAAATTTACGAAATATTGAAGCAGTATTCCAAGCACAGCGAATATACAGTAAAGCAGACGACATTTTACATCCAATAAGGATAAATCTTGGACATATGGAAATCAGTTAATGGCAAAAAGAACAGGAAATGAAGTCAACGCTTCAGCTGTTTACCCTATATTCTGATAGCTACATTCACAACTGGTTAGCAGTGTAAACACTATCGTCTCGTCTCACCTCAACAATATTCTTAGTTTGCCAACATGAGTGTTAACGTTAAATAATACCAAAGCTAAATTGTAGCGAGACGCACTGATAGTCAATGCGCACCATAAAGAGAATAAAAACTCTGTAGCTTAGCCCTACTAATCTAATTGCCACCATGATCTTTTCTTCTATTATAAAATCTTAACCTGATTATTTATGAGTGTATTTAACTTTCGGCTCACTCTGAACCGTTGATGTCTCTTCGTTTCAGACACGAAAATCAAAACCCAAAGTTTACTTCACCTCAGGCCTCAATTATTTATTCTATATTTCACTAAGCTTATTTCAAGTAATACTAGATACACCCGCCGGAGCTTTCTTCATGAAATCAATAAACCAAGGATTATTCTATATACAGATGTAGTATAGCTTAAGTAATATATAAACAGCCATTTCAAATAATAATATTAAAAAAAATCTTTGGAATATCAAAATGAAACAGAGCTTTAAAGCTACAAAAGCACTAAATGCATCATAATTACGAAACATATTTCATCATATTCACTTTATATTAAGGATAAAGGGAATATTATGGTTCTGTAGGATTTCTTTACACATCAAAACAAAACGAACTTCTAACGCAGCGCACTGCGGCACTAGTGTAATAACTGACGGACACACACAGACAATAACATAGACTGCTTTTTAACTCTTTCCGTATTAATTTTGAATTGAGAAACAAGATTATCTTAAATATTAGAATAAATATAATTAATATTTAATATTTTCTTCGTTAGTTATTCGCCTTATTGAACGTTACATCGTTTTAAAAAAGAACAATTAAACATTCTTGGGAGACTTGACTAATATTGGCGTTTGAAATTAAGCATACGCCGGTTGCTTCGCCTTACTAAAATAGGTAGTATATAATGGTTTCGAATCGCAGCTATGGATAAGAACAGCGCAATTGCGTGAACTTTTGGTGGAAGCCCCACCTTAGGGAGGCCGGACGTTTTTCGTAACCCTGGCCGATCGCCGCGTATGTCTTAACCTTAAGGATGATGATGGAGTAGAAGCCAGGTGTACAGACTGGTGTCCATGTGGGATGGACAAAGACCAGAAGATGGTGGTGTGTAGAAGCCAGTGTGTACAGACTGGTGTCCAAGTGGGATGGACAAAGACCAGAAAATGGTGGTGTGTAGAAGCCAGTTTGTACACCTCTCCGTGACATACGTCACTCGGAGAGGTAAAAACAAATCAGAGGGCTGAGGTGCATGAGCACACAATGTTAAGTCTCAGGGAAAGAAACTGTCCCACAAGGCCTCGCTAACACCGACTGAAAACTTACTCTGGTAACGAAAGGAAATCGTTCTTATTAAAAGGTTATGGAAATTATGGTACTGTACTGATTAAGAAATATAATGAAAATGTGGTGATTATTATTACTTCTTTGATCCGTTTAATTAGTCGAGCAATGGCTATAAAGCTCGGAATGATAAATGGAATGTAACACTTTGAATTGTTACGAAGTGTTTAATCAGTACTCAAAACAATTGGAAATAGAGAAAACATAGGGGCCGATTAGAGGAATAAATTTTATGACCGGGGAATAAAGGCAAAATTGTATTTTCAATTTCTTTTGAATTGACTGGCAGATCGATCCGACAATATCTCGTCAGTTAGAGCATTCCACAATGGGACAATCCTTCGGAAAAAGTTTCAAGTTGAAGCTAAGACCATTAAACACAGATGGAGTGGAATGGAGATGGGGCGGGTGGTTCCTTGTGAGAAGCGTCTCTCTAGCGCCACGCCGTGACCAATATTGAAACTATTTCCAATCAAACAAACAGGCACGTGAAATAACAGAATACATTAGGCCCGGTTAAGCTCGAAAGTCTATGTTATGTTCACATTTAGAAAGTTGACCTTTGGGGTTTGGTATTTTATAGAATACCGTACCTAGACCGTACAGTCATAAAAATTCAACAGAGTAGAAGACATAATAAAGGTCACATGATCTATGCTCTGAAAGGTTTCGGGACTCTCCCGCTAGGGGCGACGACACGCGCTGAAGTTTAAAGATAGGGGTTTTAGCTTATCATTCTAGTCCATCTGTGTTTAATGGTCTTAGGTTGAAGCGAGAGGGATGGTGGAAAAGCATTCGGCTGTGGTTCCTCGTACCCTTGTTTTTCGGCAAACGTTCCTAGTTCTTTTCAACACTAGGCTTTCTCCGTAAAACCTTTTTAAACTTAGCTTCTTTATATAATAAAGTAAGATAGTAATGAGTCTTTCACGTCAGTGACGCCCAGTTGACGCCTAATGTGACATCCCACCTCTCTCACCACTATTATAACGGCTCTTGAAGAGAAACTTAAGAGATAAACAATAAAACAACTTTATTATTAGAACTCTATCAGACCGAATGTCCTTTTCCATAGTTAAGATTTGATATATATATATACAGTACTTAAAAACATGTGATAAGGATAAGAAACAGGCAACATATTAGTAGAAAATTTTTCCTGTATTGGAGGAGTTCCAAGAGGTTCAATCAGAAATAAAAAAATTTTAAACATAAAAGAGAAATGTTTGTACCGAAATAGAAAAGTTTGAACAGAAATAATGAAAATTTGAACAAAAACCTGAAAAGCTTAGAAAAAATAAAAAAAATTCAACAAAAATAAGAAAAGTTTGAACATTGGTAAAAAAATGGTTTCAGCAGAAATAACAAAGGTGTCAACAGAAATGTCTGAAAGGAATAGAGAAAAATTTAACAGAAATGACGAAAGCTTCAACAGAATTAGGGAAAAATTTAACAGAAATGGGAAGTTTGAACAGAAATAGTAAAAATTTGAATAGAACTATTAAAAATTTAAACAGCAATAGTGAAAGTGTGCACAGAAACAGTGAAAGCTTGAACAGAGATATTGAATGTTTGAACAGAAATAAGGAATGCTTGAAGCGAAACAACAATTGTTTAATCAACAAAAGAAATGTTTGAACTGAAATAAGAAATGTCTTAAACTGAAATAAGAAATGTTTTGAACTGAAATAAGAAATGTTTTGAACTGAAATAAGAAATGTCTTAAACTGAAATAAGAAATGTTTTGAACTGAAATAAGAAATGTTTTGAACTGAAATAAGAAATGTTTTGAACTGAAATAAGAAATGTTTTGAACTGATATAAGAAATGTTTGAAATGAAATAAAAAAAGTTTGAACTGAAATAAAAAAGTTTAAACAGATACAAGAAAAGTTTCAACTGAAAAAAGAAATGTTTGAACTGAATTAAGAAACGTTTGAACAGAATTAAGAAAAGTTTGAACAGAACAAAGAAAGGTTTGAACAGAATTAAGAATATTTTGAACAGAAACTAGAAAAGTTTGAAAATAAACAAGAAAAGTTTGAAAATAAACAAGAAAAGTTTGAACAGATTCAGGAAAAGTTTGAACAGAATCAGGAAAATAGGGAAAGCTTCAACAGAATTAAGGAAAAGTTGAACAGAAACAGGGCAGTCTGAAAAGAAATAGTGAAAATTTCAACAGAAATAGTGAGAGTTTGCACAAAAACAGTGAAAGCTTGAACAGAGATATTGAATGTTTGAACAGAAATAAGGAATGCGGGAAGCGAAATTACAATGGTTTAAACAAAAAAAGAAATGTTAGAACTGAAATAAGAAATTTTTTGAACTGAAATAAGAAAAATTTGAACAGAATTAAGTAAATATTGAACAGATTTAAGAAATGTTTGAACGGAAATGAGGAAATTTTGAAGAATAATAAAAAAGGTTGGAATAAAAATAAGAAAATTTTCAGCATTAGTTTGAACAGTTCGAACCTAAATAAGAAAACTCTAAGAACAATAACAAAAAGTAAACAGATGATGGGAAAATTCAGCAGATGAAGGAACAATTAAGTAGATGATTTACAAATTTAGCATATGACGGGAAAATCAACTAGATGAAATAAAAATTTCGCAGATGACGGAAAAATTAACTAGATAAAATATTTAGCTGCTGAAGAAGAAATTAAGCAACTTGAAGGTTAATTTTAATCTGACAGGTGCATTTTTAGCCACATCGTATGATGTACATCTACGATGAGGCTCTTAGTTTGACCTGCCCTGTTGTTCTTGTAGTAGTTGGGGTGTCACAGTCCTGCCTTTGGCAGTATCAAATTTTCCGATCGTCATTTTTGAACGTAGAGAGAAAATATTTTTCTTTTTAGTTAGCGTTGCAGTTCACAGGTGGAGTTTTAAACTTAATGCAGGGAAGAAATAATTTTTTAACTTTCCTTCCTTCACGGAGAATCGAACCGCGGACCTTTCACTCGCCAGCCCAGTACTAAGCAGCCTCGCCTAACATAGCTTGTTTATGAAACGGTCTCGAATAAAGCGCTATACTCGGAAAGAGAGGTTTGTCGCAAGCACGGTCCCCTTCTCTCTCTCTCTCTATCTCTTCAACTAGGAGTCATGATCTATCCGAGGTCAGGAGATATAACTTCGCGGTTGGAGAGGCAAAAGCATATTAAATAAATTTTTACCAACCGGGCAGAAGTTTTTATCTCTGTTTAGGGTAGGGCGTCGAGGGGCTATTCACTCTGATTTTATGCACGGTAAATCATTTAAGCATTGTAAAAGATAGCGTTATTCACTTATTAGGGTAAGGTATAGAGGGGTTATCCACTCATTAGGGTAGGTATAGAGGGGCTATTCACTCGTACGATGTGGCTACTATTTCCAGCCCTTGGGTCGCCTTGTTCAACCATATTTCTCCAGGTTGACAAAATCGACATGTCGCCCTTATCTTATGCCCGCGTAGCAGTCCTAGTCTGTCAACTGAAAATTGATTCTCCATAAAAAGAATTCAAAATTACAGAGATGAAAATTCAATATTTTTGGAAAGCAGGTTAGTTTAGCACGTGATGAGCTACTCTGCCAAAACTTTTCATTTTTAAAGGGGGGGGGGGGGTTAAGTGGAAAATTTAGTGATTTTTTGCTGATTCTTCTTCTAATTATAAGGCCAGTCTGCATAGTGAAACATTCAGTAAATACTTCTGAATGATTTTAAAATTCAAATTTGGTTCAGACTTTTGGGAAAATTTGAAATTAGGTTTAGATTTTTAGGATAATTTGAAATTAGGTTCAGATTTTTAGGATAATTTGAAATAAGGTTCAGATTTTTAGGATACTTTGAAATTTGGACCACCGACCAGTCGCGTAACGCCCAGCCTTTTTGTTGACAAAATTCTCTCCATGTCTCGCACCACGATTGTCACATTGCGTGCAAATTTTTTCAAATCTAGCGCTAACTTTCATTCGGCATGGAGCGTGCCACGAGAATTTTGTTAACATAAAGATAGTGCGTTACGCGATTGGTCCGAGCAGGGGCGCCGATCACTATTTTTCCCCAGTGGGGCTTGGGCTCGAGGCAACACCAGGAAGCTCAGCCGAAATTTTTAATTCCCTATGAATTATGATTTTATAGGAGAAACATTGTGTTTTTATACTAAATATAGTACTAAAATTATCATAGGTAATCGTATTTTAGCTTAAGCTATGTAGAAAAGCTCCAAAAAAATAGTCGGATTGTACTTTGAAAAGAAAAACCTAATGAAAATAGTATGGATTAAAAATCGAGAGCGAGCGAAGCGAGCTCCGCAATTTCGCTGTCTATAAATTTTATCTCGATGAAAGCGCTTAATTTTGATAAACTTGGCGCTTAACTATACGAAAACTTCGACTAAGTCGAGAGTATAGATTGTATTTGAACCATTCATGGAATTATAAGATAATATAGGACAGGTTCAAATATGTAGCATTTTATAGTAATTATAGGACTGCTAACTCAAAGAGTCCGTTTGGGATTACTAGCCCCACGACTCTATGGAAAGCCATTGGTGTCACATGCAAAGAGGACAGAGAAAAGCGCTTTATAAAATCCGCCGAAAAATGGGATAATAGGGGGTAGTAAAAACAATTTTCGGTACGTTTAGTTTAAGGACGCACATCCTTTGCGCATGGGGGGATTGACCTCCTCCCCTTTTCTCTGTCATCCCCTACGTCAACTATGCGCGAGAAAGCTGCGCTCAGGCGCCGCGGTGTACCGTAGATTTACCCCCGTTTTCACCACGCATGGATCACGGCTGCCTATACTGATTCTCTCCCCGTCTTTCTCTCCTCTTTGTCACATGCAACACAAATCAACGAGTTCAAATTTAAAGTCAACGCAAAAAAACATTTCCTGTCGCGTTAAAATTTTAAACCAACCAAATTCACGGATATTTTTGCTATAAATATTTCAACGAATCACATATCAAACATCTGAAGGGCGTGTCTATAAATTTTAACGCGACAAAGTAATGTTTGTGTGTTGAAAATATTTTAACGTGTTGAAATCGTCTCGTCGCATTGATCTTCATTTCAACGCGACAAAATAGTGTCGTTCATTTTCGTTGGTTTTCTATTGGCTCAACCTTTGTCAAATAACAACAAACATTTGACCAAATGGAGTTGTTTAGTGATCATCACTAACATAATTGGTTCATTGCCAGTTTCACGACATAAAATCTAGTATATCATTGGTCAAAATTATCGTCGCGTCAAAATAAGAATCAACACGACAAAATGAAGATTTAATTTGTGAACATGTGGCACGATTGGCGATCTTAACGCGTTAAAAATGAAATTCAGCGCGACAAAAAAAATTCATGGTGTTAAATTATTTTCAACAAATATTATTATTATATTACTATTTTGTAGCGTTAATATTTAAAGACACGCCCTCCAGATTTCCGATATATGATTCGCTGAAATATTTAATTGGTTTAAAATTTTAACACGACCGAAAATTTTTGTCGCGTTGAATTTAAATTCGAACGCATTGATTTGAGTTGCCTGAAAACATTGATCACCTAAGTTCTGAATATAATCTTGCTTCTTCCATAATAAGTAGAAAATGTTTATTAGGAATCGTAAATAGTAAAATAGACAAAAATAACTCGATTATTTCAACAAGAAAAGGCCATTAGTATTTTCCTTATACTGTCAAAAAAGGGAGCGTGAGGGACCAGTTTCGGTCAACTCACAGTGTCACCCAAATTAAACGAGGCTTCCCAGAGGGGGCTGAGCCCCCTCTGTTTTTTCCCCGTGGGGCTCGGGCCCCCACTGCCCCCACATGATCGGCGCCCCTGCATAGAGTCATGGGGCTGGTTATACCAAACGGACTCTTTGGGTGTTTAAGGGAACCCAGCGGTCCTATAATTACTATAAAATGCTACATATTTGAAACTTTCTTATATTATCTTATGATTCTAATACAATCTATACTCTCGACTTAGTCGAAGTTTTCGTATAGTTATGCGCCAAGTTTATCAAAATTAAGCGCTTTCATCGAGATCAAATTTATAGACAGCGAAATTGCGGAGCTCGCTTCGCTCGCTCTCGATTTTTAATCCATTCTATTTTCAATAGGTTTTTCTTTTGAAAGTAAAATCCGACTATTTTTTTTTGAGAATTTTCTACATACTTTAAGGAAAAATAGGATTACCTATGATAATTTTAGTACTATATTTAGTATAAAAACACAATTTTTCTCCTATAAAATCATAATTCATATTGAATTAAAAATTTTGGCTGAGCTTCCTGGTGTTGCCTCGGGCCCCAGCCCCCCCCCCCTCCCCTGGGAAAAATAGTGATCGGCGCCCCTGACTCTATGGAAAGCCATTCGTGTCACATGCAAAGAGAAGAGAGAAACGCGCTTTATAAAATCAGACATGACGTCCCTACCAACCATGTACTTCTTCTTGTATTACCCTATCCACGTCATGGCATTTTCCCTACAAATTTCCACGCAAGTCAGAAAGTCAACATGGTGCCAAGGGGTGACGGGTTTTTCCCCCGCCAAAAATCTGACGTCAATTTTGAGGACGCCATCTTGGTGTCAGGTGTCAACTCAGTGTCAGGCGTAAACTGGGCGTCACTGACGTGAAGGACTTATTCCTATCCTACTTACTAAAAACAATTTTTTGGGATGTGGATAGAAATTTTTCAAAAATTACATTTTACTTTTAATTTTTTGAATTGTTTAATGGATTTCATGATTTATTTATTGCTTTTGGATTTTTCGAAATGAGCAAGAAAAATGTTTTTGATTTCCTTCCGGATTTCTGATTTTGTTACTGATTTCAGATTTCGTAAGTTGGATTTCGCGGGCTGCTTGCGGGATTTCGTGAATGACCAACCCCTCGGTCTGAGCTCTTACCTCCACTGATTTTCTATTTTACTACTATTAAACACTCCTGTTTTTAATAGTATTTATTTGTTAATAATTGTAAAATTATCAGCAACTCTTTAATGACTTCGAAAGTTTCACATTGAATTCTTGCAAGTATTAACGTAGAACCCAAAATGGCATTGAACCCATTCAAATTTCTTGGAAATAACCGATATTTTAAATACAGGTAATCTTCTGCATTTTCAGAGCGTGATGTTGTGGGGATTACAAAAATAACTTTTCTTCATAGTTACGCCCAGGAAACTGGAATAAACGTGACGACAGTTACGGTGAGTTCATGTCAACATTGGTATCGATACTCGGAGAATGGCTTTTTCTGATGGAAATTAAACGTTTATTTCTTGTCAGGAATCGTGGGATTTAGAGCGTGCGGGGTCAACTTACAAATTCGTAGCAGAATATCTAAAACGATCCTACAACATAAAGTAAACTGCTTTGAATTAAAAATTGGGCCGAACGAGATAGAATTGCGCCATAGTCCTCGCTCGCACGTTCGGTCAAACGAGTGCGCGAATGTTCGAGAATGTCAATAAATTCTTTGCCTTGTTCGACACGATTAATTTGGAAATTTAAACTATTAATCGAGAAGCGTTTGTTTATACGTTAGAAATTCGAGAAATCAAATCGGATTTCAACTACTTTTTAAATCGCAGTCAAAAACTATTAATCGCGCAATTAACAAAATAGTCTCTTCTTTACTTTCTATTGTTAACCACGTCTCATAATGGAATATTAACTAACTTATGGACTTCAGACTCAGTATACTCTATACTGTCGATAATTTATTATAGGGTCTCTTTCGATGAGCATAAAGTTGACTTTTCGGACATTACCACAATATACGATGAGCCTGATGCTTTCAATGTAAGTGAAACGGAAAGAAATCAGACCGAAAGTAAACAAAGTTTTAATGATGCTTCTTAACTCTGATTTTAGAAATCAAATATTATCATGATTCCCTTTCCACTGTCGATTTTCTATGGCCGACAAGAAAATTTCACTCCGTCTCCGGTGTTCGAAACTGCCAGGATTATTATAGTGTCAGCCGCCCCGAAAAGAGTCTTGTCCACGTCCTTGTTCTTCTTAAATATGGACGCGAATGTACACATGGCTGAATAACAATCCAATTCATTTAAATACTTACATTATTCGCTTAATTAGGTGGTGATTTTTATTGGATTTACATTGGTGCTTCTGTCTCTTTTGCTCGCCATTCACTCCATCGTAACCAACAAATACAAGTCGATGACTACCAAGAAAGTTGTCAAGAAAATTGCGCAAGAAACCATAGAAATTGTCTGGGACAACGCGTCGCTTTTGTGCGCCGAACGTAAGTGATGACTTTTATTTAAAAAGAATTCCTCAATATGTGAGATTGTAGCACAAAACCGCTCCGTATGGAGAATTGAACGATGCACAGATTATGTTCCCCTTACGAAAAGTGGATAGCGTTTCAATCAACACAATAACATTCCATAGCAATTCCCTTCATTTTGCCACACATTACTTGTCGTCTGCTCGCTTCGTCGTGGCTAATCGGAGTGACTTTCATTCTGTTTTTCTTGGGTTGTTTCTTGAGTACGGAGTTCACGACGGAAAGTTACAATTGCATCGATACTCTCTCGGACTTGATCAAATCGGGAATTCCACCTACAATGTTCGAAGAATCTGGAACTCTCGACAATCTGAAAATATTGGTAGATAAGCATTTCCATGTTATGTTATTATATTCTACAAAGACCATTTTTGCGTATATGTAGGCAGCGCAAGACCCAATTGTTTTGGGGTGGCTAGACAAACTCGACAAGGACAATATTTTCACCAACCCTGTGGAATATCTATCTCTCGATGGATACATTCCTCTACTTTCTGGAGAAAAAGCTCTTATCTCGAGAGACACTTTTCTAATTTGGTTCTTGGGACAATTTTTGTTATCAGATTATGAAAATAAAGAAATCTTTCTGAGCAACGGAGGACTTTATTTTTCGCAACAAGAACTTGCCTTCGACTACTTACATGTCATGTACAACACCTCTTGGAAGAAAAGCAGCCCCATCGTGCACGAGCTCGCCCAACTGATGTCGGTATGAATTATATAATAAAATCATTAATGAGCTTGAGGAATGTTCTATTACAGCTTGGAACCATTATTCGAAACGCAAGCGTTGGACTATCTGGATCTCGAGGTGCATCATTTATTTGGAGAGGTTACTTGGAAGAGACCGATGAAAAGCGCTGCTGATTTGGACCTGAGTAGCGTTAGTGCTCCTTTCTACTTAATTCTCACGCGGTTGTCCGGAACAGTAGCCGTGGTAATTACCGAAATGATCTTCAACCCCTTTGGTTAGACGTAAGAAATTTTATAAGTGACGAAATGAAATCGAATTTTTCTATTATCCACCATATGTTTTCCACTTAAATCAAGGGCACGAACATAATTGCTCCATTTTACTTAACTTTAAATGTTCCCTTTAACTTATAGGTGGTAATCACGAACTCATTGATAATTTAATTGCAATTGAGTGTAAAATTAGTTAGTAATCCAATACATTTTAAATTTGTTACATACTGGCATCTATCTCCATCATCTTCGTTAAGGTTAAGACATACGCGGCGAACGGCTAGGGTTACGAGAAACGTCTAGCCTCTCAATGGTGGGGCTTCCACAAAAGTCCACGCAATTGCGCTGTTCTTTTCCATAGCTAAGATTTGAAACCTTTATATACTACCGATGTGAGTAAGGCGAAACATTAGTATTAGTCTAGTTCCTCAAGAATGTTCAATAGTTATTTTTTAAAACGATGAAACGCTCAATAAGCTGAATAACTATCAAAGAAAATGTATAATATTAATTAAATATTAATATAATCTTGTTTGTCAACTTAGACACAAAGAATAACAAAGTCGGCTCGGCTAGGGGTGTGCCTGTATGTGCGTGTCCGTCGATCACTAGTGCACCACTTTAGCAGTTCGCCTTTTAAAGAAATCCTACAAAATCTTAATATTTTCCTTTTTCCATAATACAAAGTGAATAAGGGGAAATATTTTTTGTAATTACGATGCCTTTAGTAGTTTTGTAGCTTTAAGGCTCTGTTTCATTTTGATATGCCACGGATATTTTTTAGTATTATTATTTGAAATGGCTTTTTATATTACTTGAGCTATACTACATCTGTATATAGAATAATTCTCGCTTTAGTGATTACATGAAGAAAGCTAAGGCCTAGATGCTGTCTCATAAATCAATTATTATCACTAATTGGCTTAGTGAACCAAAGATAATATAATTGAGACCTGAGGTGAAGTAAACTATGGGTTTTGATTTGCGTGTCTGTAATGAATTGGCATTAACGGTTGGGAATGAGCCGAAAGTTAAATACACGTTTAAATAATAAGGCTTAGATTTTATAAAAGAAGAAAGTATCATGGTGGCAATTAGATCACCGAAAGGGTTAATCGTAATCGGGTAATTGCTTCGGAGTTTTCATTCTTGTTATGGTGCGGATTGACTTTCATTGCGTCTTACCACAAGTCAGCTTTAGTGATATTTAATTTTAACACAATTGGCAAACTAAGAATATCGTTTAGGTCAAACGAGACAATAGTGTTTATACTGCAAACCAGTTGTGAATATAAATATGAGAATATAGGGCTAACAGTTGAGGCCTAGACAATTGGGCCTTTTCAAACACATAAAGGTTATATCTCTCCAAAATCTATACACTTCGTTTCCTGTTTTTTTCCATTTACTTATTTCCATGTGTCCAAGACATATCTTTATTGGATGTAAATGTCGTCTGCTTTACTGTATATTCGATATGCTTGGAATACTGCTTTAATAATTCGTAAATAATTTTTTACTTCGAAAAAGAGAAATAATTCTATATCTAGGTTGATAAGTTTGTAGTAGTAGTCCTACTCTTGACTCGAAGAGGTAATATTTTGGTTTTTCCAATTTGTTTTACTCGCAAGAACATACAAATTAACGCCTATTTAAAATTGGAACGATGTGCTAAGAACCGTAAAAAGTGCTTTATATATAAAAAAACCTAAATAATAATAATAAATAAGTAAATTCAAATATAAAAAAGATGCCAGTGAAATCCACTAAAATAGCACTGAAAAATAACTTATGAAAAATGTTTTTAAATTATATCTAAATGGAGACAGGATTAACAGAGACAGTAGCCTCGATAAATTCTCGCCCCGTAAGTTATTGTTATAAAAATCACTAATTACACGCGCTGATTTTCTGATAGGTACATGAGTTGACCCATTTCAAAACGTCCATGAAAATCAGCTTGTATATTAGAATTTAAAAAAAAAATCAAAAATTTATAAAATGTTACCAATTATCTTTAGAAACATTTTCACGATACTTAATGCAACTGTGTAGAGCTGATTATGGTTTAGAAATTTGTGATTAAAAGTCGCTACCTAAAAATTAACCATAAAAAAATTACAACTCTTGAAAAATGTAATTAAAACAGAAGAATAAGGTTATACGTCGGAATAATGATAACCGGCCACAGTGCTAAGAAACTGAACAATAAACACTTTAAACTATAAAATATATATCAAAAATAATAACAAATAATCCTAGCCCTAGAAATCATTGTCATTTACAGAGGTAATAACCAAGATAAATTCTCGTCCCGAAATTTATTGCTATAAAAATCACTAATCATAATTATACTCACTGATTATCTGACAGGTAGATGAGCATCTTCTTTGACCCGTTTCAAATGTCAATTAAAATCAGATTGTAGATACAAAAAACCAAAAAAAAAATAAATACAAATTGCTAAGAAACTGAGCACTGAACACTTTAAATAACAAAATAATCCTAGCTCTAGAAATAATTGTCACGAACTTTAACTCTTTAAAATATCTCCATAACTTTTCGATGAGAAAAATATTTTTCTAAACTATTGTTGTTATTTTAAATTATAATATGTAAACCCTAAACTTCTATCTTATCGAGCCTTAAAACCTTCTTCACAAAAAAACCAGCAAACCATAGAAAATTGGTGAAAAAAAAGCTTGTCCCTAACTATTGGCTCTCTCAATGTGAAAAGAAGCCCCAATAAAAAAGGTTGACTATGCACCGAATAGAGAAGGTCTTTAAAAAAAAAGATGTTGGAGGCAACCCAAAATAATTTAACAATAATACAACCATTGGTTAACTTGCTTCAACCCTAAAATATTGGCGGATTTTCATTGTTAATATTGGGATGAACTATGGCACTCAAATAACGCTGAAGAGTGGCTTAGCTATTTCGGTACGACCAATAGCGTCTATAATCAGGATCTATCGTTCGCGAAATCGTATAAGCCAACCTGCGTTCATCTTCTTCATGCTTGGGGAAAGAAATTTCACCAGGTAATATGAATTCATATTGTCAATAGCCGTCTAATCTCTATGTAAGATTTGGGTGAGAGAGTAAGGATGTCCCTATAACACCAAAAATTTTACCCCCCTTCTTTACCCCCTTTCAAGGGGGAGGGGGTAAAATTTTTGGTGTTATAGGGACATCCCTGGGGTTGGGGGGAGGAGATGGGGGGGAATTGATGACGTCACATGGTGTGGTGTTGGCGGGAAATTTGAATTTATTTTTTAGTGTATCGGTATGAAGTCACGGCTAATTTTTGATGACGTCACTTCGATGATACCTGTAGGGATAGGCTTATGCTAGGCTTATGCTATTGTAGATCCTGAAAAGGATAGGCTTATGGTAGGTTATTCTAGGCTTATTATAATTATGAATCAGAATTTTAGTCAAAAACCTTTAATGAACACAATCATTTCCAATTAATTCGCGAACGTACGCGTCGTTATTTAAGCAAATGTAGAATAAATTATATAATTGTAGCTTACGCGTCAAGTTTTTGTCACGAACTAAGTTACAAAAATCTTCGAAAATGCTCGAAGGAACTATACACGCTGCTAGGAAATTTTTTACACGGTCGTAATCATTGTGAGTCATAGTACCGCGACTTACATAATATTTTTGATATATATCATTCATGCGTTTTACAATCGCTTCGTACATGCATTTAATAACTTCGGCTTGATCATTTAAAAGCTTAAAGTGAAATCTCATAAAACTAAATTTCTCGTTCAGTTTGCCTGCCTCGGCCTTTGTTAGAGTGAATACGCTGCCATCGTCGAATACTATATTCCCCTCCATAACGGTTATTTTTATTTTCAAGTTCAAGTAACGATAATTACCCCAGTCGCCAGTTTCTATAGATGAATAGATCTCAGTCCACTCCTCCATAAATTCCTTCAAAACGTCTTCCGAGATTGTGAGAATAGTCCCGTCCTTTTTTGTCAAAAGTAGGCATGGCTCGAATCCATTTACCCCGAAAACGGCATAGCATTCATTACTTAGTCTAACACGGGCATTCACGCGGTAAACTCCTACTTTGGCGGACATTCTTACGACAGGTCTTTACGGTTTAAAAGGTTACAACTGAATGATCTTTATTGCGTGATTTTCTTGAGTGCGGGGTTGATAATTAGCCTGAGGGTATATTGACTGATGCTTTTCTTTTTTTATTGCCCTTTATTGGCCACCCAATAGGACCATAAAAGGGGGCGTGGCTAAACCAGTTGTACTGTTATCAATGGAATCTGTATTTAGAGTGATTTATGACGCACTACCAACGTGTTAAGACATTCCATCGGCTTTTTATTTATTTGTAACCATGGTCAGACGGATCTATGGCCATAAAAAGGGGCAGAACTTGAACAAAAGAATTTATCCCCATCCGTTTTTATTTTTACTATAAAGACGTGTTTTAATGGTTAAACCAGTTGTATTGTTATGAATGGAATCTATTTTCGGATTTATTGCTTTGTTAGTTGGTGACTCTTCCTACCATGAAACATTTAATTGTTTCCAGGTCTTTGCCCCTAAGGCATTATCCTGACAAGTCTCAACATGTTATGTCTTTGTTGCGTTACCCGAAATTAAAGTAATATTTTTAAAATACCAAAATGCAAATTCAACTAGGAATACAGTTACGAGGATGAAAGTAACGGCCACCATTTTCCCTGGCTTTGAAAGAGCTTCGCGAATTAACGTCTGCTTAGTAACAGCATCCATTACAATCTAACCTTTCATCCCCTTATTTGGGATATAAATAGCGTCTGATTTGGTCCGGACCTCATTTGATTGTTAGACACCGCCAGGATAAGATGAATCGAGAAATTACACGTCTAGAAACGTTTGGTGCATTTGCGAGTATGTTTGTAAAACCGTCAGAACTAGCCCGTCATGGGTTTTACTATTTAAGTTCGGGGACGGACGCTGTTAAATGCCATTTTTGTGACTTAACGCTTCGAGGATGGGAACCTAACGACAATGTTTTCGAAGAGCATCAGAAATTCAAGGCAGACTGTCCATTACTTCAAGGATTACCAACAAATAACATGCCTATATTCATCGAAAACCAATTGACTAAAGACATGCCACCAAACAGAAAGTACAGAGATGTCCCTCAAGAAGAGTGGGAGAAAGAAAAAGTCATTCCGCCAACCCAACCCATACCAACAACACTTACTCCGAATGACGATATTGTACTAAGAATTAAACGCGTTAATCTCGAGAAAGCTATAATTGAAATGTTTATTCAAGAACTTTTGCGACATGAAAGTTAGATCCTATTATTGTATATTCCATACCTTATTACGTTTCTAAATTATAAAAGAACCAATCAAAAAACTTGAAATGTAACTCCTTAATTTGTTCTTTGTATTGCTATTATACCTACTACAGTCTTGATAAAACCTCGTTGAAATAAATTCTAACTAAATTTATCAAAATTATTCCTATTTTCAATTTGGTTCCTCAAAATGATTTATGGCTTTAGGGAGGGGTGAATGACCTCGGGGCTCCTGAGATGCATTGGAATTTATTTTTCTTTAATTGAATCACCCCACAAGTTGGTTTATGACCTTCAAAAGGGGGGTTAGGGCTGAACTTGAACAAAAGCATCTATTTCCTTTGTCTTTTTGGGTCATTCCAAGACTTCTATGGCCATAAAAGAGGGCTGAACTTGAACAAAAGAATTTATTTTGTCAATTCTTTAATTGGACCCCACACCAGATGGTTTAGGACCTTAAAAGGGGGCGTGGTCGAACCAGTTGTATTGTTAACAATGGAATTTATATTTAGAGTGTTTTATGACTAGCCCAAACGTGTTAAGACATGTTTATGACATTGAGGGGGGTGATCTATTTTTTTCAAATTGTATCACGAAAGTATAAAAGGGCGGATCACTCTAGGCTACTCATCAGTTTAGTTCTGACCGCTGTCGATGCAAGCCAAGAAATCTTCTGCTCCCAAACAAAACTTGTGAGTTTTTCCGTGCCCATATCTTAGTGCTTTAGTATTTTTAACTTAGTTTTTGTACGTGTTTTACTATTTTAAAATTTTTACAAGTATTTTCAGTTTTTTATAAGTACTTTAAATTTTTTTATAAATACTTTCATTTTAACTTAGTATTTGACTTTTATAAGTACATTACTGTTTTAGTATTTTAGTATATTTTTGTGTTTTAGTATTATTATTTAGGCCTATTCAGATTTATTATTAGTATTTTGTGGTATTTGTATTTTTAAATTATCGCAATGGCCAACTCTAATGTAGAAATTGAACTCCCTATTGAAGTTGATAGTTTTTTAGTCGACTTTCCAGACTCGTTAGAAATAGCCTTTTTAAATGCCGATGACACGTTTATGGCTAACTATTCTACACCCCCGTCTATGTTTAACATTACCCCGCAGTCTAGGGCCAACAATAGCCCTCTTCCTCCTTTGTCCCCTCTGGAAGAGGCGTTTCAAAACGACGACGTTTCTTTCTTAGACGGTTATATCACCCCACCATCTCAAAATGAGTCAATGGATCAAGGGGAAGGACAGTTAGGGGGTGGGGTTCTTACTCCTCCACCTACACCCCCATCTCCGCTAGTTGCACCACCAGGTGTAAACGTGATTTCTAGCGGGGTAGTGTCCTTCCCCAATTTTAATCTTGATGGATGGGAAATGGAGGTACAATTCGACAATAACATCGTCGAATCTGTAAGCGACTTCCTAGAGTACGTTTTGGACGACTGTTTACCCGATGACATGATTGCAATTTCAATGACAAGCATTAGTAATCCAGGCATTCAAACCGCGGACTTTAGTTTTAGAAGAAGAGACCAAATAGATATTGGATTTATATTAGAAGTAGTCGCGGATAAGGCGTATAATTCTGAAGGAGGATCCAAGTTTTTTCTCGGTCCTATAGGAATAAACATACAGCGCGTGAGGTTGCCCCAAGGCGCCAAGCGTTGCAAGTCCATTGGTATCTGTACCTTCGAGACTTTTGCCAGGGAGAAAAAATGCATTGAAAAAATTAGATATGGGGAAACGAAAGTCACCTCACAACTGCGGGGAAGTCTATTGCGTCATCTGTAATAAATTCAACCCACACCCCCACTATTGTTTCATGCAGGTTACCGACTCTAAAGCCCACCCTGCGGCTAAAAAAGCTAAGACCCATCCTTCGGTTACTATCTTTTATGATCTCGAATGTGTTCAAAATACCCCAGACCCTTCAAACCCTAATACTTTCCTACAAACTAATATCTTATGTATTTCTCAAAAAATCTGTGATCAATGCATTCTCGAGAAATCTGATCAATTTACTTGCGCCACCTACGGCCCTCGAGAACGGGTGTTTCTCTGGAATGATCCTGTTCTGGATTTTTTGAATTATCTTCAAGAATTCCACAATTCTCCCAAAATAACAGTTATCGCCCATAATGCGAAGGGCTATGATTTACAATTGCTGTACAAAGCCATGTTAGCCATCAAAGCGTGGCGCCCTCAAGTGATAATGACGGAAACGAAGATTATGCAAAATCGATATGAGAATTTGACATTTATAGATAGTTTAAATTTCATCCCATCCCCCTTATCTAGCTTTGCATCCACTTTTGGCTTAGACCCTAATTTAAATAAGGGACATTTCCCGCACTTGTTCTTCAACTTTGTTCCCGAACACGTGTTTGATCCAAAAGATCCTACGAGTACAAATTATGTCTTGAGGGAAAGCATGCCTCTTTTAGAATCTTACGCGACAGACAGGCTAACCGAAAAACAGCGTTCGGTTTTAATTTCATGGTACAACGAGCAACTTGAAGCCAAAAAAGGTTTCAACTATGTTGAAGAGTTGATACATTATTGCCGTTTGGACGTTAGGATTTTAAGAGAGGGGTGCTTAAAGTACAGGGAGATTTTTGAGAAGATTGCGGACGTTAACCCTTTTAACACTGCCGTGACAATTGCCGGGCTTTGCAACGCCGTTTTCAGGAAGGACCACCTAGCACCAAATTCAATTGGAATTGTTCCACCTCACGGCTATAGAATGAAAGACCCTCAATCTACGGCTATAGAATGAAAGACCCTCAATCTAAAGTAGCCATCGAGTGGCTGAGGTGGGAAGCCCATAAGCGCGGGGTCATAATTAAGTCGGCTTTTAACGGATCCGAACCTAAAATTTTGAACATTAAAGTCGACGGGCTTCTAGTAGACGATCTTGCTGCAGATCAAAAGGTCGTCTACCAATTCCAAGGTTGTTTTTGGCACGGGTGTAGAGCCTGTTTCCCGGTAAACAGAGACCTGGTTTTGCACGGTGACGTCACCCAAACTTTAAACTCCCGCTATACTGATACTTTAAACTGTAATAAGAGGCTTTGGGAGCTGGGGTATAAGGTAATCGAAATGTGGGAATGCGAATTCCACAAATTGAGGGAGCAAAAGCCCGAAATTAACACCTTTCTATCTTCCATTCATGTCCAAATCGACGCGTGGGAGCCGCTTAATCCCCGTAACGCATTTTTCGGGGGGCGTACTTCCGCTCTTTGTCTTCATCACAAGGTTAAGCCGGGAGAGGAGATTCGATATGTCGACGTCACTAGTCTATATGCATGGTGTAACAAATACGGTAAACTACCTTACGGCCACCCTACGATCTTGACAGACAACTTCCCACCCATTACCGAGATTGAAGGTTTTATTAAACTGGATATCCTGCCCCCTCGTAACCTCTTCCACCCAGTTTTACCCCAAAAGATCGGGGGGAAATTGTGCTTTGCCCTGTGTCAGCTGTGCGCTGAAAACAAATATCAGGGGGATTGCACACATTCCGACGAGGAAAGAGTTATTAGGGGGACGTTTGTGGCGGACGAAGTCCATTTAGCGGTTAGAAAGGGTTACGTGGTTGTTAAAATCCACGAAGCCTGGTCGTACAAAATATCTCAGTACGACCCCTTAACTAAATCAGGCGGGCTTTTTAACAATTACGTCAACTGCTTTCTGAAGCTAAAACAGGAAAGTAGCGACTGGCTTTCTGACGTAGTAACCCAAGCGCAGAAAGATCAATACGTGGCCGAGTACTACGAAAAGGAAGGGGTAAAACTTGATCCTAGCTGTATCGAGAAGAACGCTGGCAAGCGTTCCATCGCCAAACTGTGTTTGAATTCGTTTTGGGGCAAATTTTGTGAGAGGACTCGCCTTGACAAGGTAGAAGTCTTTGATGATCCACAGACGTTCTTTAACTTGTTCTATAACCCAGCAATTGAGGTCAAGACGTTGATACCAGTTAGCGACGACATTTGCGTTGCTAAGTGATGTTATATCAACGAGATTGACCCAATTAATAAAAATGTCAGTGTTCCGATCGCGGCGTACACCACTGCCATGGCTCGGATTAAGCTTTATTCCTACTTAGAACGCTTGGGTGAGTCTGTTTTATATACAGACACTGACTCGATACTGTACGTTTACACACCAGGGGGCGTCGAAATCGAAACTGGGAATTTCCTCGGTGAAATGACCAATGAGCTTGAAAAGTACGGACCCCAGGCCTACATCGAGGAATATGCGTGTGGTGGATGTAAGAACTACGCATACCGAGTTGTGAACCCTGATAATGGATCGACAGCCGTCGAGATGAAGGTTAAGGGGTTCCGACTTAACCATACCACCAGAGATTTGATTAACATGGATCGGTTAATGGGGCTTATAGGCATTTACGAACAGCCGGCGGAACCAATCCAAGTACCAATCCCCAAGCAAATACGCCGAAAGGCTGATCACACTGTTATAAGTGTCGACCAGTCCAAGGTTTATAGAACTGTGGTGGATAAGGTTAGGTTAATTGAAGATTTCCGCACGCTACCTTACGGTTACCGAGTTTGAGCACATTCGACAGTATCTATTTCTGTGAGGGGTCTCTTCTTTTTTATTTATTAATTTATTTATCTAGTCAGCCCCGGTGATATTTATTTATTTATATATAAATTTATCTAGTCAACATGTATTTAGTCATTATATAAAGTCTAGCCATATTGTTTTTTGATCAATATTGTCAAATAGTCATTTTCGTCTCGGTGAAATGTCCTGTCATTAATTAGTTTTTTCGTCAATGCTTCCTTAAATACCCCATGTATTTTCGAAATTGCAATTGTTCATTTTACGTGTCGAACTCATCTATATATATTTAAATATATACAAACACTATACAATCTTTATCTCATTCGTTCGTTGAAAGTCAAAGGGTAAGGTCATGTATCCTTTCTACCATCCTTTTAACATGGTGATAGCAGGCCCGTCTCAAAGCGGGAAAACTCAATTTGTTTTAAAACTATTAGAGAATAGGGAAGCCATGTTTTCCCTTAATATAAGCGAAATACATTGGTTCTACGGTGAATGGCGACCTTTTTTCGAAAGTTTGAGAAAATTTGTGGTTTTCAAACAAGGTATGCCAGATTTATCAGAATATACCGGCGGTAAGCCTTGCCTTTTAATCATCGATGACTTGATGACCGAGAACAAAGGAGAAGTTGGGTCTCTTTTTACCAAGGGAACGCATCATCGCAACTTGAGTGTAATCTATATCGTCCAAAACGTATTCCATCATTCCAAAGACTCTAGAGATGTTTCTTTGAACGCTCATTATCTTATTCTTATGAAATCGCCTAGAGACAAATTGCAAAGTTCCATAATAGCTAGACAAATGTTTGCCGATAAATGGCGTTTCGCTGTCGACGCCTACCGTGACGCTACTAGTTTACCTTTCGGATATTTATTATTCGATCTACACCAAAGATGCCCCGAGAATCATAGACTTAGGACAGGAATATTTCCCGACAACCCTTGCGAAGTTTACATCCCCAAATAATTATAATAGTAGATGGCTGTTTAGCCATGTCTGCATTTAGTCAATATGCCTTACGCCGTTCGGTCACAAAGAAATTTGCTCTCCGTTATTGCCAAATCCCCTCGAAAACAACGCAGAATCATTTTACGTAACGCCAAGAAGCCCTTAATTGACGCAATCGCAGAGTGTGTTGAAAATACTTTACACGGTAACGTTATATTAAATATAAGTCAAAAAGCTACAATAGCTAGGCATTCCGCAAAACTTAGAAAAATTGCTAATAAGAGAATATCTTGGAAAACAAAACGTGATATACTAGTTCAGGAGGGCGGTAGTTTCTTTTCTTTCCTTTTCCCTCTAGTTTCCTCTATTATCGGCGCCATAACAGGAGGTAGTCAGTAAAAATGCAGTACGCTCAGAAAATGGTCCTTGTCCCTAGCTCTACCTTTAAAAGCGACCCGTTCCCACAACCCCAACAACAAGTAGTTTCGGAATTGGACAATGAAATGAATGTTATTTTAGCTCGTAAAGATTTAGACGAAGCTTCAAAATGGCGCTTGTACGAACAGACTGTACAGAGATATAATAATTTACATAATATCGCTAGGCAACCTATACCCACGGTCCCCCAACCAACATCCAACTATTTTAACTTGGCTTGGTTAGACGATATCCCCCTCAAATATATAGGGCATGTACATAGTATCGTTGATCAGATTTCAACTAACCCTGAAAAGCTTAGGTGGACAGAAAGTGGGGAAGTTATAGTTAAGGATGCAATAATACCCGGATCGAATATTAGAGATATAGCTTTAGAATTTGTCAAGCCTTCTTCTAACAAAGACCCAAAACCTAGAAGTTTTTACGCATTTACAAACCTACTTTCTAGTTTTTCCCCTCTAACCTCGTATACAATACCCCAACAAATTAAAATCAAAAGAACTAGAGCTCCTAAAGTTAGTGTCAAGGTAGCAGCTAAAAAACTTAAATCTGAGAAAAGTCTTGAGGCATCAGCTAAAAAACTTAAATCTGAGAAAAGTCTTAAGACAGCAGCTAAAAAACTTAAAACTGAGTCTCCGAAATGGGTAGCGTACGTAAAATCTCCAAAATTTTAGAAGGTATCTACTTTAACCCTTCCCACCCCGCCAGTTTCGGGGGTGCTGAAAAATTATATTTAGCAGTAAAATTAAAGGGGATTAGTAAGAAACAAGTACTAGATTGGTTAAAGGGAAAAGACGCGTACACTCTACATAAGAGAGTTTTTAGAAAGTTTAAAAGAAACAAGGTGGTTGTAACTAACATAGGAGATCAATATCAGGCGGATTTGAACGATATGCGTTCTTTGAGTCAGTACAACGAAGGGTACAAATACATATTAACCGTAATAGATTGCTTTAGCAGAAAAGCCTGGGCCGTACCTTTAAAATCCAAAAGCGGTGTTGAAACGGTTGAGGCTATTAAGTCTGTCTTTAGAGAGAGGGTTCCTAGGAAACTACAAACGGATAAGGGTACTGAATTTAGAAATTCCCAATTACAAGGATACTTGAAGGAGAAAGGGGTTATATTTTTTACAACTGAGAATGACGATATAAAAGCGTGTATGGTAGAAAGATTAAATCAAACTTTAAAGTCACGCATGTACAGGTATTTTACAGAAAAGACCCCAATAGATATATAGATGTTCTAGATGACCTGGTTAAGGCTTACAATAACTCGGTGCATTCCGCGATAAAAATGACTCCTTTGGAAGTTACTGGCACCAATGTCCTTCAGGTTTTTAAAAATGTATACGGAAAGTACTTTAGCGAAAAGAAAGTTTACGGGAAAAAATTAAAGGTGGGCGAATACGTCCGAGTAAGTAGGAATAAGATGATTTTTGAAAAAGGGTACGAGCGAACTTACACAATAGAGGTTTTTAAAATAGTGGGGAAAATTGACAGACGCCCTCCTGTATTCAAACTAGAAGATTTAAACGGGGAACCAATAAAGGGGGTGTTTTACGGGATGGAACTTCAGTCGGTAGCTAGACCCGAGACGTACAAGATCAAGAAAGTAATTCGTAAGCGGACTAGGAGAGGACAAAAGGAGCTCTTTGTAAAGTGGCTAGGCTATCCCCCTTCTATGAATTCTTGGATTCCGGCTAAAGATGCAGTCTCCCTTTTACCTAACGCTACCGAGCAACGCTAGCATGAAAATTTATGACAACAACAAGACGTCTTCGTACACTACCAAGTTGCCCCAGGCTATAGAGCTGATCGATGATGACTGGGAGGTTGCTCTAGTAGAAGTTTTGTACCCAATGTCCTTTTTTAACATACCCAGTGAGGAAGGTCATGTGCAGGTGGTCTCGCATGAAAATAAAAAAGGTCGGGACGGAAAATCACAGCCTATTGTTAAAGCCGAGGCCTTTATAGTTCCCGGGGGTTATTACAAATCATTAGAAGCCCTACTTAAACAAATAGCTTCCGGGTTAAACGGCTTTCAATACGGTTCAAAGTTTAAATTTGATTCAGATCCCCTCTCTGATTACATTTCTTTAACTATTCAACCTAACGGTATCTTGGCTCTTTCTCCCACTTTGAAAAGGATATTAGGATTTAAAACCCCAAAAGGCCAAAGTACGTCTTTCTCTTGCCCTTCAGATAAAACCAGCCAATCGTATAGAAGCTCTGTTCCCGCTAATTTAAATTATTATATTCCCGACCAATTGTTTATTTATTCCGATATAGTAGCTAATGAATTTATAGGCGATACGGTAGCCCCGCTACTTCGTATAGTAGGCGTAGACAGCGAAAAGCCTCACGGTTCGACTATAACTAAATCATTTAACTCTCCCCATTACGTTAAAGTTGCTAAACGTTACTTTGATACTATAGACATTGATATAAGGAATAGTTTAGGCCAAGCCGCGTCATTCGAGTTTGGAACGTCGACCCGTAAACTACACTTTAGACCATGCCAAAACCCCAAACATTAGAGTCTCGTTGCGAGTATAGGAGGTATTATTTAGATCAGGTAGGGGGTGGAGGGGTGTCAAAAGTATTTGTCGGGACCCCCCACCAAAAAGGTCACGGGATTGGGAGCGCCCTGAAAGGGTTATTTAGATGGGCACGCCCCTTATTAATTAGAGGTGCAAAGTATCTGGCACCTAGAGCCATTTGTACGGGACAAAAGATTCTTGGTGACGTAATGCAAGGTCAGAATGTGAAAAGTGCCGCGAAAAAGAGATTGCAGGAAACTTATGAGAACATGACTACTGCTCAGCAAGGTTCAGGATTAAAGATAAAGAGAAGCAAAGTTAAACGCCTATCAGTTTATCACCGTCATTCAAAGCAGACGCCACGCGATATATTTAGCTCCTGAAAAAATCATGTTTTCTCTCCAAGCTCTTAAGAGTGAATTGGACATTTTGGCCCCTGTGCCGATTCAAACTAGTGTCGAACATGCTCAAGGTGTATGGGCCAAACCCTTGGCGGCCATTGGTGATAGCTCTACCCTCGAATACCTCATCTCGGGCAATGGAGATAGCTACATCGATGTAGCCCACACCAGGCATTACAACAAAGTCAAAATCACCAACGAAGATGGAAGTGATCTTCCTGATGCCGCCGTGGTAGCTTTCGTAAACAACGCTGGCCACGCATTGTGGAGAACTTGCGATGTTTTCTTGAACAATACCCGAGTTTCTTCAGCCGCTCAAAACTACGCCTTCACGTCTTTTATCGAAACTGTCTCAAATTACGGACCCGCGGCCAAAAAATCTCACCTCATGATGGCCGGATGGGAAAAGGACGAAGCCGGAAAGTTTGACGACTTTTCAAATAAAGGTTTCGTCGCCCGAATGGCTAAAACTGCTAAATCGGCCGTGATTGAATTTTTTACACCCGTGTTTAGTGACGTGTTTAATATTCCCGAATATCTCTTAAACGGGGTGGACCTTAAAGTCGTGTTTACTCGCAACAAGGACGAGTTTGCCTTAATGTGCCAAGAAACAGCCACTCTCAAAAACTGTAAAGTCAAGATACTAGACGCAGCACTAGCGGTACGTAAAGTTAAACTCAGTCCTAAAATATTGTTAGCGCATGAAGCCGCGCTTAATAACGGTACTGCCAAATATAATTTTACGCGCACCGAACTTAAAACTAAAACTATCTCTACCGGAAGTAGCACCGAGAGTTTTAACAATATATATCTAGGCCCTCAGCCTAATCGCGTCATTATTGGAATAGTTTCCAACGCGGCGTTCAAGGGCAGCTACGCTCTGAATCCCTTTAACTTTAAAACTTGGGATTTAAATTTTTTGTCTCTGTACCTCGATAACGAACAAATACCCTCGAAACCGTTGACTCCTGATTTCGGTAAAAACTTGTATATACAAGCTTATCAAACATTGTTCGCGGGCACGGGTATTCATTATAAAGACGACGGTAACGATATTACTCCCAACGAGTTTGCCAACGGGTTAACCCTCTACGCTTTTGATCTGACACCGGACCTATCTGCTAGCGAAACAAACCACTGGAACCCCGTTAAGCAAGGACAATTAAGATTGGACATGGGATTCGCTAAACCTTTGTCGGAAGCCGCAGTCTGCATTGTATACGCCGAATTTCAAAGCATGATTCAAATCGATAAAAATAGAAACGTAATTGTAGATTATTAAAATGTCAGCAACCACCACCGTAGACTTGATTCTCGCTTTATCAGATACGCCCAACTTTTTGGGTGTTTTCGCATCAAATAGGTTACCAAAGGTTACCAGATATCCCGCATCGTTAATTATAAATTTAGATCAGCACTATGAAAAGGGGTCTCACTGGGTATCGGTCTTTATAGACGGAGCTCGTGTAGGCTATTATTTCGATAGCTACGGTTTGCCACCATTTCTGCCTAGTATAAGAAGATTTTTATCTTTAAACTGCAGAAAATGGACTTTTGGTAAGCGACATCTTCAGAGGCTAGAAAGTAGCGTATGTGGGCAGTATAGCGCCCTCTATCTTATTCATAGAAGTAAGAAGAAAAGTACGAAAGCTTTCCTAAAAGCTTTTACCGCAAATCGAAAAATTAACGATATGAAAATTGCTAAACAATTTCAAAATCATATACGGCGACTAAAAAAAAGTGTAAAAGGAGCTTATTAACAAACCGTGTGGTTGCCTGGTGGTAATGCGTCCAGCTCTGTGTTGTTTCAACAACATTTGAGTTTCCATTCCAGGGTTCGACTTCCTACCAACGGCGCTTTATTAGTCCGGTATAGAAAAAAAACATCTTCAGATACGGCTTGAATCAAGTTTAAGGACGAGGTTTTTTAAATATTTAACAAATTTATTATTAATTTAACTTAATTATGTATGTTATTATCACGCTAATTAAATGTTTTTGATTTAAAATCTGATTCATAATAATAATAAGCCTAGAATAACCTAGCATAAGCCTATCTTACAGGATCAACCATAGGATAAGCCTACCAGGAACTACAATAGCATAAGCCTACAATAGCATAAGCCTATCCCTACAGGCACCAGCCACGTGACGTCATCAAAAATTAGCCGTGACGTCATCAAGAAAACCACCACCAGGTGGCTCAACAATTCAAATTTCCCGCCAACACCATCACGTGACGTCATCAATCCCACCCCCAATCCCATTCCCCCCCCCGCCAACACCATCACGTGACGGCATCAATTCCCCCCCATCCCCCCCCAACCCCCGGGATGACGGTATAGAACCAAAAATTTTACCCCCCCCCGAAAGGGGGGGAAGGAAGGGGGGTAAAATTTTTGGTTCTATACCGTCATCCTTACTCTCTTTTACTGTTTAAAGAATCTGTAAAAAGGTCAACGGACCGTTGAATTTTTATTTGGAAAAAGTAGTTACTGCACGTCACAACCCTATTTTTGTATTATTGAACCTTATCCGGTAGGCCAGGTGATACAATTGGGCCAATCCCAGCTCCCTAGCAAACGCAGCGGGGTTTCGGACTCTCTGAAGTGGGGACTGGGGAAACGCCGGTGCGGGGCGGCTCACAACCAATCAAAAGAGAAATTAACCTGATGTGAGGAACCGCTTTACAATCACGAAATAATTCCTTTTGGACGAGTTTTACATCAGCTTTTGACGTCATTGATTGTGGGGGGGAGGGGTCGGGTGACTTTTTCAAAACAAATTCGACGGTCCGCCAACCACTTTACAGTCTCTTTTAGCTAGTTAAAGAAAAAAATTTCAGTTCTATATTTATATTTTCACAACCATTATCCACTAGAATTAACAATGGTCGAGACCCAGCCGGGCCTCTGGAAAATGGGCCGAATTGGCCCCTTCTCACGACGGCCCTGGCGGCATAATTTATTTGAGGTTGTCGATACTACGCTTTAGGATGGACAACAATGATCATATAGCAGTTTCCTCAAACGGAACTCTAGACGATCGAGTGGTCTTATCCGACTACTGTTGAGGATGTGATTGCACCAAATACCTGTACGGCATGGGCGACCAATTATTTAGGAGAATGGGTTGGTTAGCTCGTATGCACCTTATTATTATTATTATTATTATTGGAAGAGGGGAGCTCACTTCCTTGCTCACGGACCTTAGCCAGTTGGCTATACTTCTGACAATATATATGTTTTACTATCGAAGTGAAGCCTTCAAAATAGCTCTTCAAGATGGGCTGAGCGAGAAATACTGGGAAATTACGATTTTTTATATTTAAGCGAAATGTTATTTACGAGTTTAATTATATTGAATGGCAATGTTTGTCACTTTGATTTATGTTTATAAAGCTGGATTCTCACTCGACGGAAATCACGACGGAAACCCGGCGTTTTGGACTCGACGGCAAAATCTTGCCGTCGACCACGACGGAACCACCGCGCCGTCGGACGGAATCTGTGTTCTATTTTTTCCGTCGAACGCGGCGTTTATCTCATTGCTCCACCAATGAAAACGCCATCGATGACGCAAATTTTAGGCGGGAATGTGAAATATTTCATTTTATTGCGCAATCAGTCTTGGAAAGTTGGAACGAGGGAAGAGTGCAGCAAAATGGGCCCTAAAAAACCACCACTAATGTTGAGCCTAAGAAAAAAGTAATTTTTAAAAGAGAGATATTTATCGAGGAAGTTAAAAAGTATCCGTAAATATATCTCTCACCCAAAAACGTTTCTGGCGAACATTTTGGTAGTTTTTATACAACAAATAGGTTAATAGCGTATAATTATAAATGCTTAATGTGGACAAGATTTTAACAGAAAAATCAGAATCCGACAGTTCCTCTATTTTTTTTAACAAAACAGGGACTGACGGACAGAGTGTGGGTAGCGCCCTCTAATTTTGGTTTTTAAAACTTCAAATCACCCGACTTTGTTCAAATTTGCCGTCACAAAAATTCCGTCTAATGAAAATGAGACACCGTCGGAGCCCGGCGTTTTCAAATTTTGAAGCCGCCGAGCGGCAGTTTTCCGTCGAGATTTTCCGACGAGTGAGAATCAAGCTTTAGTCGCATTTTCGTATATTTCTATCTCTGAGACATGTTAGCTTATTTCCATGCAAATTCCTCGTGTACCATTATAATTATAATTATATATATCACACTATTTAACACTTGCAACAGCCATATAGGAATCGAAAAATCTTACCCCTAATAATACGCCATTACTTAAAATGATTGAGTGTTTTGTGTCTTTTATTCCATGGTCTTTATAGAGAATCGATTTCAACTCGCTATACTTAAACAGTTCTAGGCTGAAAACATTACAAACAGGAAATTAATTACTAGTGTAAGTAACATAAGAACGGTAAATGTGCCACGCAATAAAGTACGAAAATGGAGGTAATTCTGAGAAAAAAGTCTTTCCCCCCCTTGAACTCTACAATAAAACCTTAGATATTTCGCAATCTTTCTCCTCCAGAAGCGCACAAATTGTAAACTTATCTGTCTAAACCGCACCTTTTCTCCCTTCAAAAGACTTCATCTCTTTCTCCCTCGTCAGGCCCGTCGTTACCTTGCGCAGACTTCTGTTACACAAGTTTGAACAAACTCCTGTTATAGACGTGTCCTTACATGTCTGTAACACTAGTTTGTGCCCACGTTTGTGACACGAGTTTGCGTACAGGTCTGTGACACGAGTTTGCGTACAGGTCTGTGACACTAGTTTGCGTACAGGTCTGTGACACGAGTTTGATCACACGTCTGTGACACTAGTTTGCGTACAGGTCTGTGACACTAGTTCGCGTACAGGTCTGTGACACTAGTTTGCGTACAGGTCTGTGACACGAGTTTGTTCACAGGTCTATGACACTAGATTTTCTACACCTCTATGATGCACAATTTTGCGATCACGTTCATGACACGATTTTGAGTGTGACGTACTTTATGTACGGTCCCAACTTCCTGTCAAGGATTCTTTCCATGGATGAAGTGCACTTATAACAAATATTAACCACTTTCGCGCACTTATAACAAATAGTTTAACCAGTTTCAAAGGCGAGGTAAGTCAATTTTTTTTTATTTCTTTGACTTTTAGATGGTATTTTGAACGGCTAATATTGGGGTAAAGAGGTAAAATATCAGCTAGAATATATCTTACGCTTAAGTCTGGAAGTGTTTTAAATCCCGAACCAGTTTTCCCCATGTTTATAATTACGTTTATTTTAATATTACGTAATCACAATTTTTATTTGTTCAATTTGAATAGTTTTGTATGAAATGCAGTGTGTTTGAACAAGTAAATAAATGAGATCACCATGCATTTCCACATATTTCAAGTACCTGATCTCGCAGTATAAACTAACACTTAAGAACAGTGATTTTATTTAGAAATTCAACTCACGTTACGTTTGGAATATTTGACAAAATGTACGAAAATTGCGTGACCCAATATTGTGAATAAGGAGAAATCTCTTTGTTGTTGTACACAATATGTTTATATTTCTTTTCATCATACTGTTTAAAAAAAACGAAAAAAATATATTTGAAACATAATTGTCAAGTTATTGTAATTATTTTATTAAAAATTAAGGTCTGAAGCCGTCAAATACGAATGTAAGACATCCCCCAGTCATAATCCTCCCCATGATAGCCAAAAAGGACAATCCCCTGCCATATGTGACAATATCCCCCGAGTGGATATCGATGATAAAATATCCCCAGCCACAGGACAAACCGGGTTTAACAACTCTCTTAGACAGGATTTGACACTGACTTTAATGTATAAGGGCAAAAGGAAATTAATAAAAACTGTCATTGTAGACAAAGACCGGAAAGTATAAAAGATAAGTGTAGAAAATTAACTGCCTGAAGTACAGATATTAAAATTTTCACTTTTGAAGACATGATTATAAAACATCAATTATTTAAAAAATTCCTATCTTACTTTTTTTCACCAAAATTACTTCAGTGAAATATTTTAACAAGAAACATGCGAATCATTATAAAAATAGTACGCGTTTACATTTTAGTTTCTATCAAAAATTTACAATTAGGTAGAGAATTTGGCCCTATAAAGAGAATAAAATGGACAGGAAATCGTTGAGACCTGATAAAATAAAAACTGTATGGAAATTTTGCAAAACGTATTCTTCAATCCATCAATTGTAAAGTTTTCGATGTATTAAATATTACGTGCTGTATAGTTCTCAAAGATCACGATCAATCTAAAGATCTTTTCGACACTAATAACTTAACCACAATGAAAAGTCCTAAATGATGCGAATGTTTCTTGTTAAAATGTTTTACTGAAGTAATTTTGGTGAAAAAAGTAAGATGAGAATTTTTTAAAATAATTCGTTTTATGATCATGTCTTCAAAAGTGAAAATCTGAATATCTGTACTTCAGGCAGTTAATTTTCTACACTTATCTTTTACACTTCCCGGTCATTGACTAAAATAACAGTTGCCACGTCAGTCTTCTTTTACACTTCCCGGTCATTGACTAAAATAACAGTTGCCACGTCAGTCTTCATTTTAATTAAAAATGTTTAGAAAACAGGAGAGAAAAAGTCTAAGGGCGTTGCGCGCCTATCGGTAATCCAGCTTAACTACCAGCCGTCGGTAATCCTGCTTAATAACCAGCCGCCGGTAATCTAGCTTAATTAGCAGTTGTCGGTAATCTAGCTTACGCCCATCCGAAGTCGGAAAAGTGCTGTTAACTCATACCATAGAACTAATGTATTTCCTTTACGAGCTCCAATGTGGTAGCGGATCTTGCCTTAATCGCTTTCTATCCACGCTTGTTTTTCGTGTACCCAAGGTTTACTCACAAACACACCCACACACACCCCCACAATCCATCAGCGCAAGGACTAGTTTTGATTATATAAACACACCTAGCGCTTGCGCTGATGGATTGTATGTATGTGCAGAGAGAATTTTACACATAAGGACTGGGAGTGGAAGAGTAGGTTTTCTAGAGTGCCTATAATATTTGACTTTCTGTTCCCGGCGGCTTGACGTCATCTCTGGCGTCTGCTTATGCATTGTTTTTTTTGTCGGTTGAGAGCTATGTCCACGATAATCCTTGGTTCCGAAGCCTGTGAAGGTTTGTACTGTTTTAATTTAACAAACGGTTACTAACCTAATGTTTTAATTTAATTATACACTATATATTTAAACAAATTAAAAATTGATATTTTTTGCTATAACCAATTACTCAATTCGTAATAAACAACAATATTTACATTATTTGACTTAAATTTAGCTTGTTTAATGATCCTAAACGAGTATTATTTCCATCATAATCGTCGATTAATACATACTGATTAATTAAACGCCCTTAGTAGTATAGTTTTCAAAACAAAACTTGCCGATGGAAAGTAGTTAACGCGTTCTAACCTTAAAGCAGACGACAAAAAACATTATCCAATCCGTGACTTTGTATTTCAGCCAATTACTGAAACCTGAACTAGAAACCTCAAAAAGGTAGCCACACTTTTCAAATGCACTGTCAAAGGCTTCGTCTTCCACTCCTTATGTGTAAAATTCTCTCTGGTGTGCGTCTGGGTGTGCATGTGTGTGTTTGTGGCCCCGGGTACACGAAAAACAAGCGTGGATAGAAACCGATTAAGACAAGATCTACTATCACCATGGCGCTCGAAATGTGAAGGAAATTGCGAACCAAAGTACTTTAGCGCTATCATATAAGTTTACAGCAGTTTTCCTGGTTGCGGATAGACGTAAAACAAGCCTGTCGGGACCCTTCCCTTCAGTTTTAATCGGTTTTTAGCCATAAGTTTGAAAGAATTTTTCGATTACGTTCTGTGAGTGTGTATGTTGTGGATGTTAGATAGACGATAAGACCTTCTTATCTAGATGTGGTGAGAACTTAATGTACATGTACCTAAACAGTTGGACCATCTCAGATATTACTTTAGCAAGTCAGAAAAGCGTGTATTCAGATGAATTACAGCTTAATATTTTTGTAAGAGATGAGTACAAGTTGGGAATCCAAAATAAACCTCTCCAAGTCGAGACGCAATTTAGAGGCTATTTTTAAATATTTAAATAAATATAAATGATATTTATTAATTTAATCGTCATTAATTTACCTTAATTCTAGTTAAATCGTTTTAAGGAACTTGATTCCTAAAATCATTTTAAACATAGCTATTGTTGACGTTTGAACTCAAGCGTAAGCCTCTTTAATTTTTTTTGGAAATTTAGGGTATATAAGGCTACTGATTCACAATAATTGATAGGAAAACCCGCAATGACTCTGCAAAGCATATGAAACGCGCCTGCAATGATCCTGCAAAGAATCTGAAATGCACCTGCAATTATCCTACAAAGTATCTGAAACGCACCTGCAATGACCCTACAAAGAATCTGAAATCCACCTGCAATGATCCTGCGATGTATCTGAAACGCGGCTGCAATGATCCTGCAAATCATCTGAAACGCGGCTGCAATTATCCTACAAAGTATCTGAAACGCGCCTGCAATGATCCAAAAAAGTATCTAAAACGCGCCTGCAATTTTCCTACAAAGTATATGAAACGCGCCGGCAATGATCCTGAAAAGTATATAAAACGCGCCTGTAATGGTCCTGAAAATTATATGAAACGCTCCTGCAATTTTCCTACAAAGTATCTGAAACGCGCCTGTGATGATCCTGAAAAGTATCTGAAACGCGTCTGCAATTATCGTAAAAAGTATCCGAAACACGCCTGCAATTATCCTACAAACTTAGAAATTTCTGACTGTAACATGCATACAATATATTTGGAAGGTACAGTACTTGTAATGAGCCTACAAACATCCTGATTTCTTACGGGAGTTACTATTTCCCCTCTGTTTTCTAGCTGTAAGGTAACTATTTTATGACTCTAGAGTAGCTAAATTTTGTATACTGTTGTACTGAGTTTTCCAACGGAAGATATTTTTTCTGCAAAACGTCTAGAATGTTCTGCATTGCTCTCTGGAATCACCTTAATTTTGTCTGAAATTGAACATTTTTCAGGTTTATTCCAGTATTTTTCCATAATATTCCAGTTTATTTGCAATATATTGCAGATTCTAAAAAATCTAATTAACAGCAAAAATGCAGCCGTAAATTTTTGTACGGGCGGCGTTACGCGATCGCTCGGAGTTCCTTTTTTGAAATTATTCTTAAAAACTTAACCTAATTTGAATATTAAAATCAATGGGAGGTATTTCCTGAATTTTTCATTATGCATACTGGTCTCATGATTAGTAGAAGAATCGATAAAAAACACTTTAATTTCCACTTCTCGCTCTCTTTAAGAGTAAACTCGCGTCTTTTGAAGAGGAGAAGCGGTTTGAATATATTTTTATTTGGGCCATGATATCATAATATTTAGAACTCATATTAATTACGTCTAGGTCTTCAGCCCGACTCATTGCAGCCTAGTGAAAATCTCATTCATGATAGCATATGCGCTTCACGAGATCCCTTCAAAGAGACAAGTTCGATTAAGAAATAACTTCAGAGGAGATGGCTTCTATGCTAGGAACGTTCTCCTTTAGCCTCCCGCGTTTAGCGCAAATCTCAGGCCATTGAAAGATTTTTATTTTAGAAGCAGAAATAGGGAACAGAGTAATCTGGGCGCGCGTCGAAGTTCCGGACCCCTTCCTCGGGACGGTGGGATATGAAAGAAGAGGCGGGTCATAGCGACAGAGGTAAAAAGGAATTACGTATTTTTCACTGTCCCAGTCAACAACGTCATAAAAACCTAGTTTAAGTGAGCCAATCTGAAGTTTTTTATTACGTGTTGGAGGGAGGGGCTCTATACTGGGCTCTGAGTCGGACTGAATTAGACGCTAACCGTTCTCTATTCCTACCTCTAAAATTAAATCTATCTCTGTTGAGGCCTAATAATAAAGCCGACCGCAACCAAAGCATAAGCAAAGGCGTATTGCACAACTGACGTTCAAAGCTACCGATGGAAAAGCCTAAAAATTAAATAAAAAAATGAATCCCGGTAACAATGATCACAATTGAAAATAACAGCTAACAGCTAAAACGAACCCGAACGGTTAACACTTGAAGTTGGTCTCTCTGCGCTGCTGGTCTGCTACTCCTTTCGTTTATTTTCAATGGCAAAAATACTAACTTTGGGAGGTATTGGGATATTAGGCCATTTTGTGTTTTAAGACTTTTATTGTGTGGGAAAGAAAACGACCCTGTTTAAAGAAACTTTGGATAATTTTTAATATTTAGTTAAAAGTTGAAATTTATTTATAAAATTTGGACGAAAATTTTCAAATAACAAGACTTCCTTTGAGTTTCAAATTAAAGAATGTTCGTGTGCTTTATTGGATTATTTTATACAAAAAAGACAATCACTTTCAGTTTCAATTGTTGCTTTTATTGGACATCCCCTAGCCGTTAAAGGAAGGATGAATAGGAAAAATAAAGTGATTTTTTGATCGATTTTTCTTATTGTAAGACCATTATATGCACAGTGAAACATCCAGGAAATACAGTCTCCGAATGATTTTAAAATTCAAATTAGGTTCAGATTTTAAAGATTATTTGAAGTAAGCACCACTGACTAATAGCTTAACACCCTGCCTTCCTGTTAACAAAATTTCCGTTGCACGCTCTATATCTCGCGCCACGATAGTCACATCGCAAGCAACTTTTATTAAATCTCGCGATAAATTTCATTCGGCATGAAGCGGCCCGAGAATTTTCTCAATAGGAAGGCAGGGCGTTACGCGATGGGTCGGAGGTCATTATTTCAAATATTCCGTAAAATCTGAACCTAATTGGAGTTTCAAAACCATTCGGAGATATTTCCTGGATGTTTCACTATGCAGAATGGTGTTATAATTAGTAGAAGAATCGATAAAAAATTATTTGATTTTTCATTTCACCCTCGCATTAAACACATTCTTAATCGTATTCTAAAGGACAGACATAAACTCTAATGAAATTAGGAGGTAAAGCATTGTAATATTAAAAATAGAGATGCGCCCTGTTCGCTGGTATTTTTTTCTCCGTATGAGTAACCAGCCCACGTCGTGACCGGTATTAATATTAATAACCTGATAGTTTTTCTTGACTAACTTAAAACATTGTTTTAGTGTATGGTTTCAGGCTCAGCAGGACAATTGTCCAACCCATACGTCCCGACTCGTTGCAATATTTTTGGAGAACGAAGGAATTAACGCTTTGGATTGGCCCGACTTGAACCCGATATAGCGTTTATGTCTGTCATTTAATAAAAGATTAAAAATGTGTTTAAGGGCTACGGGAGGTTAAGTAAAATATTAAGCTACAATTGAAACTGAAAGTGACAGTCTTGTTTGTAATAGATAGTTCAAGAAGGCAGACTGTATTTCCTGGATGTTTCACTATGCAAAATGGTCTTATAATTAGAAGAAGAATCGATAAAAAAGTCACTTTATTGTCCTCTTCATCCTCCCTTTAAGGGCTAGGGGATGTCCAATAAAATATCAAGCATAATTCAAGCTGAAAGTGACTGTCTTGTTTGTATAAAATAGTTCAATAAAGCACACGAGCATTCTTCAATTTGAAACTCGAAGGAAGTCTTGTTATTTGAAAATTTTCGTCCAAATTTTATAAATATTTTTCAACTTTTAACTAGTTATCAATAATGATATTAATAATTATCCAAAATTTCTTTAAAAAGGCTAGTTATCTTTCCTACACAATAAAAGTCTTAAAACACAAAATGGCCTAATATCCCAATACCTCCCAAAGTTAGTATTTTTGCCATAGAAAATAAACGAAAGGAGTAGCAGACCAGCGGCGCAGAGAGGCCAACTTCAAGTGTTTACCGTTCGGGTTCGTTTTAGCTGTTAGCTGTTATTTTCAGTTGTGATCATTCTTACCGGCATTCATTTTTTTCATTTCATTTTTAGGTTTTTCCATCGGTAGCTTTGAACGTTAGTTGTGAAATACGCGTTTGCCCATGCTTTGGTTGTGGTCGGCTTTATTATTAAGCCTCAATAGAGATAGATTTAATTTTAGAAGCAGGATTCGAGAACGGTTAGTGTTTAATTCAGTCCGACTCATTGCCCAGTATAGAGCCCTCCCTCTAACGCGTGATGAAAAGTTTAAATTTTCGTATTTCTCAATTAAACTACGTTTTGCTGACGTTACTGACGGGATCGGCAAAAAATACGTTATTCTTTTTAACCTTTGTCGCTTTGACACGCCTCTTCTTTCTTACCCCTCCTTTCCGTGGAAGGGGGTCCGGGAATTTGACGCGTTCCTAGATTACTCTATTCTCTATTCCCACTTCTAAAATTAAATCTATCCCTGGCCTCACATTTGCGCTAAACGCGGGAGGCTATAGCCAACCTCAGGCTCCGTTTAGCGAAGCTCAATCGCGTAGCGAACATTCCTAGCATAGAAGCCCTCTCCTCTCAAGTCGTTTCTTATTTGGAATAGTCGAATATGTCTATTTGAAGGGATCTCGTGAAGCGCATACGCCATCATGAATGAGATTTTTTCTAGGCTGCAATGAATCGGGCTTAAGACCTAGACGTAATTAATGAGTTCTAAATATTATGATATCATGGCCCAAATAACAAAATTTTCAAACCGCTTCTCCTCTTCAAAAGACGCGAGTTTTCTCTTAAAGGGAGTGGGAAGTGGAAAATAAAGTGATTTTTTTTATTGATTCTTCTACCAGTATGCATAATGAAAAATTCAGGAAATACCTCCCATTGATTTTAATATTCAAATTAGGTTAAGATTTTAAGAATAATTTCAAAAAAGGAACTCCGACCAATCCCGTAACGCCGTGCCTTTTCGTTAACAAAATTTTCGTGGCACACTCCATGTCTCGCGCCACAATTGTCACATCGTGCAAATTTTTTCAAGTCTCGCAATAAATTTATTCAACACGGACCGTGCCAAGAGAAAATTGTTGATAAAAAGGCGGGGCGCTACGCGATTGGTCGGAGATCCCTATTTAAAATTATCCATGAAATTTCAAACTAATTGTCGTTTAAAAATCGTTCGGTTTTATTTCCTGGATGTTTCACGATGCAGATTGGTCTTATAGAAGAATTAATAAAAAATTACTTTATTTTCCACTTCACCATCCCTTTAATGAAAGTCTGATTTGCTTCAAAGTATTGCGCCAAAAGACCAATCATATATATATGCATAAAGTGTCATAACATCTAACGAGCATTATTACGACAAAGATTCGATACTCGATTATGAATTATCGCCAATCTATCCAAGTTTGCCAGATTTTGAATAAAGGCTGATTACTCGTGACCTATTCATCCGAATTGAATTTGGTGAACACTTCTCAAATATGAATCGACCCCAAGGATTCCGAAAATCGCATTTATATCCTCGAGAATCCAATATTTTCAAAGTTGATAATTTTGACATTTCCGGTTTCCGGTATAAGTATGCAAAGGACAACTTTGGAACGGGTATAAAATGAAAGAGAAATGCAAAACCTTTATAACGCACTTTATTCCAGAGCGCTAGCTTGAATAGTTTTTGAAATATAGTAAAATATGTGCGAAAAACGCAACGCGCAAAGACTTTTTTAACAGTCTGTACATCTACGATGAGGCTCTTAGTTTGACCTGCCCTGTTGTAGTAGTAGTAGACGTTTTTAATATTTCTAATTTGTCGTTCGCATCTTTTTCCCAATTACCAATATAAACGCTTATATCCCATTGGATAGAATCCGTTGGGCAGAATTTCATTGGGCAGAATCCCATTCGACCGACAATCCCATTCGATCGATGACGCGGAAGCCCATTCGATCGATGACGCGGAAGCCCATTCGATCGAATCCCATTCGGCCGAAAATCCCATTCGGCCGAAAATCCCATTCGACCGCAAATCCCATTCGGCAGAAATCTCATTCGGCAGAAATCTCATTCGACCGGAAATCCCATTCGACAGATTGGTCATGTGAACGCATCCCATTCGGAATAAATTAATTCGTCTATATCCGATTCCACACACCGAACCTAACTGAACCTAACCTAACCTAACCGAACCGAACCTAACTGAATCCAACCAAACCTAACCTAACCTAACCTAACCTAACCTAACCTCACCTCACCTGACCTAACCTAACCTAACCGAACCTAACCTAACCTAACCTAACCTCACCTCACCTGACCTAACCTAACCTAACCGAACCGAGCCGAACCGAGCCGAACCGAACCGAACCGAACCGAACCTAACCTAACCTAAGCTAACCTAAGCTAACCTAAGCTAACCAAACCTAACCTAACCTAACCTAACCGAACCTAACCTAACCTAATCTAACCTAACCGAACCGAACCGAACCTAACCTAACCTAACCTAACCTAACCCTAACCTAACTTAAGTTAAGCTAAGCTAAGCTAACCTAACCTAACCTAAGCTAAGCTAAGCTAAGCTAACCTAACCTAACCTAACCCAACCGAACCGAACCGAACCTAACCTAACCTAACCTAACCTAACCGAACCGAACCGAACCTAACCTAACCTAACTTAACCTAACCTAACCTAACCTACCCGAACCGAACCTAACCTAACCTAACCCAAACCTAACCTAACCTAAGCTAACCTAACCTAGGCCAACCTAGAAAATAAGAATATTTTGGAAAAGGCCCATGTTTATTTTTCAAGGACCTTAATAAATATAGCATTATAAAATGCGAAATCGCACCAATGGGAAATTCGCTCCAACGAGACTTCTGTCCAATAGGAATGGGAAGTCTGCTCAATGGGAATACGATAAATTGCGAAATCGCGCCAATGGGAAATTCGCTCCAACGAGACTTCTGTCCAACAGGAATGGGAAGTCTGCTCAATGGGAATTAGATCCATTGGGAACAGCCGGCTAGCTTCGGTCAATTAGAACAACTTATTTTTTATTTCGGTCCAATGGAATTTCGTTCTAACGGAATTCTGTACAATGGTTATATACCATATAAACAGATCTTTATTTCGATTACGCCCCAATTTAGTTCATTTTCAGATTTCAGAGAACCTTATTTTGAACAATTTCTCCTTTCTGTATTTGGTTTTGAACAATAATTAGACCATGAAATGTTATGTCAAGAAGTGATATCTAGTTTATTAGGGAGAAGGTATGAGGTGTCTAAGTATTCGCCGGGCGCCATAGTCCCATGCAGCCCCCCTTTCAAAATACCAGGGGGAACGTAAAAGGTAGGGGGCCGGGCGCTATTTCGCTAGCTACACTCTCCTCAGTCGGACAAATACAACTGTAATTTTCCCGTCCTCATTGGCGTCGTCACGCTGACGTGCACCAGTTTTCAAGAACCAACCAGTTGCTGTTGGTCTGGTTGTTGTAATTTAGAGGCGGGGATTAACTCCGGACCTACGTTTGGACTGGAGATAAAGAGCTGGAAATGTGGAGGCCAATTTATACCTTCTCCCTAATAACACTAGATATCGCTTCTTGATATTACATATAAAGCTTCAAATACACTGATTTTAAGGTTATTCGAATGCGAAATATTGTTCAATCGTTTCAATAACATTTGAGCAAGAAAAAACCCTCAATTTTACTCAAATATTTTGCAAAATTTACCGCAAATAATGTTATATTTCTTAAAAAATATTGTGGCATTATATTTGAACTTTACACAAGTGTTAGTATGGGTAACTATTTTTTGTTATACTTTGTAACTAAAACAACGGACCCCACGTTTTTTATGCAAATTATTTAGCGTGTAGGGTCACTTTAACATTATTTTCAAATATGAGATAACTTCATTTTGACCAATTTCGTCATTCTGTATTTGGCTTTGTCCAATAATTAGACCATAAAATATTTTTTGGCCAATAATAGGCTTAATGAAATACTAACCATTGTTTTTACGTTTTGCCACTCTTTAGAGTGGAAAACGTATTGTTCCGATCTCTGTTGGCTGGACGGCTGGCTGGATATGTTGTGACTGGAAATGTTGTGACCTGATGAATTTTGACATAAATATTTCGAATTTTAAATTTCCCGCGAATTTTCAACTCGAAATTCACCCGTAGTTTACGTTACACCTCATAGGTGGCGTAACATATTTAATTTCAATTGAAACTATTTTCCCGTCGGTGCCGGGCCTCGAACCTGCGATGTCCCAATCCATACGAGACGCCAGTGAAGGCGCCCGCGCGTGCTACCACGAAGCTACGCTCGCCTAGTACAAAACCCGAGTTAAGTTAGACTGTAGAGTAGAGAGAGGTAGACGTATGTGGATCCCCACCCACCCACCCTCCCCTTCCCGACGCGCGCCAACCAGCTGCAGCTGGATTTTGTAAGTGGGAGAGGAGAGAGAGTAGAGAGCGTAGCGCGCGTTTGTAAGCGGGAGAGGAGAGAGAGTAGAGAGCGTAGCGCGCGCGAAATATTTTTAGCAATTCATAATTGAAATCTATGAAACATACTCATTTAAAGTTAAATAATTATAATTAGTTAACATGATTATTATAATTTAAAAAATTATATTATTTAAGTAATAAATTTAACGATAGTTGTTGAGAGATTCAATAGAGGGCAACATGAGATGTCATAAATACAGAGTCACCCAAACCCAAATTCATTTCAGTTCGGCTCTGCGTTAACACTGAACCAGCTCCGATTCCCCTTCGTCTTGTGCCGACGTCATTTTGGTAGATATAGGGTCGTCGGTTTAACGTGTTGTTTACCCAGTTTTTAAGAATAAAACGGTTAGAATTTGTTCTTTGAAGAGTTGTAGAAGCTGCTCAAGTAAAACAGATAACGCGCTTCTTTCGAATACCGGGCATTTTAAAAAACCAAGGAGAAGCATCGTACAAATTATCCGCTAAGCGACGTAACCTTTGGTTACAAAAGTTGGGCCTTGGACCTGAGTCCTTAAAAGAACAACCCTTCAATGTTCAATGCATTTCGTCTCGGGTAAGTAGAATGGTTTTATGATAATACCAATTTAGAATAATATTTTAGGTCATGATGTTACATATTAAAATAAAAATTCATTTGATTGGTTGTCCTGTTTGACCATACTCTGACTCACCCAGACTGGTTGATAATAAATATTATTGGTAAGATCAGTTACTCCATACTGATTTTTGTTATATATTATTAGCTTATTTTGAAACTCTTTGGTATTTCGTAATTTAGACTCTACATCTGAAGCTGATGATGTATTGTTAGAAGAAGAGATTTGCTCTGAAGCTGAAAATGAACCAGTGATAGGAAATGTTGGCCAGAGTTTACAGGATGTGTGATATTAGCATGTCAAATTTTTCTGTTGACAAATGTACCCAGACACGGCCAGAATTGAATGTAATGGACCGTAGCACCCAGTTTTATGTTAATGAATTACATTTAAGTTGCGGAAACTATTTTAATCAATATTTTCATAGCTTTTGTCGTCCATATCGGCAGAGTTTATTTGAAGGATTTCTGAAAATATAACCCTTAAAGGACGGCCAAACCTGAACCTAACCAAACCAAACCTTAACCTAACTTAACCTGAACCTAATCAAAATTTTGGAAAAGGGGCAATATTATTTCGGAACTTAAATGAAGATAACAAAATACAATATCTTGGAAAAGGCGTAATATTATTTGGGAAGTAAATGAAGATAAACAACAATATTATGGAAAAGGTGTGATATTATTTGGAAAACTAAAATAATCTAACCAAACCCAACCTATAATATGAAGGGTAAAATATTAAAAAACATGGAAAATATATATTTTAATTAGTTTCCACACCTTAATTTTAACAAATTAGCTTATAATTAACTATGAATAAATGATATTTATTGAAAAAGTTAAAAAACTGTATTTAAAATGCGCGAGCTAAAGTAAAGTTTAGCCCCATACTCACCCAGACTGGTTGCCAACCCCAGAACGTATCAAACAAAAAGTATTTAATTATAATTTGGAATTTCAATTTTAATGAAACCTAGTTTTTAAAATACCCATTGAGAGTCTGTAACTAAACGTTAACGACCTCTAGTCTCTGCCAAGTGATTTAAATTTCAGACCTTCTCTTTGGGTATGGGGGAATTCAATTAGCTAGATCTACTAAGCTTTGTCTATGAAGGGTTTTCCACACTAAGCCTGTGGCTTGTTTAAAGGTGGGTCCCTTTGCAATGGATAGAGGGGTGGTGGCTAGCCCCTATCCCACAGCTAACCTACAGCGCCCTATACTAACTATTACCGTTAACCTCTGCAAGTTTTGATGGAAAGGAGAAACCGGGTTAGACCGCGGAGGAAAACTCCTTTTAACCAGCGGGGAGAGAACTTGCAAACTCTACGCAGAAGGATTTGTTCCCAGATTTTCACCCGGTTTCAAAGTCCGGGATCGAACCAGGATCTTGCTGCGAGGCGAAAGCGCTAACCGCTACGCCACCCCACCTCTTCAAACTGACATCATATTTAAATTAAGTTATCATTCTAAAAACTTAGTTACTCAACTATAAATAAAAGGGTATTGAAGGTTAAAATAACGTTACCATGAATAAATCAAATAAAAATCTACAACTTAAGCTCCTCAAAAAATGAACATTAAGATAATGAGGGAGAATACATAGTTTACAGACTAGTAGGATTCATACTATTTACACAAGGAGGCCTGACTCACTGGGTGAGTTTAAAGCTGGGCCTCCTCGCGTAAATGGTATGAATACTCCTAGTCTGTAAACTATGCAACCTCAGCAAGATCAAATTTTCAAATCTAGCTATATAGCCAGCCATCTATTTTTAGCATTATAATTTAAATTAATTGATCGTGATGATTTAAAGTTAAATAATTATATATTGCTAATGTATTTATTACTTAAGTAATTTTATTTAATTTAAATAGTAAATTTAATGATGGTAATACTAATTAAGGGTTCCATGAGAGGGTAGAATTTTTTTAAAAATTCAGTAATGTTTTCACCAGGGATAAAGGAGGAGCGTGAGGATATTTGTTTTCACGCTTAGAGGATAGGCAACTCCCTATCTCCGACGGCAGCTTATTCGATATATATAATCTGTTCCTGCTTTGGTTGTCAGCACGCGCAAACCCAGATTTCTATGTTGAAGCGGCTTAGTGGCGATCATTAACGTAGCTTTGTGCTTGCAGACAACAGACAAAGGAAATACTGATTTACATTATTTAAAACCTCGACATTTTAAATCGTGAAGATGAGTATTTTTTTGTCTGTTGTCTCGAAATATTTTCGTATGTTGTCAGCACGCAGAACCAAAGCTGTAACACATTAAATATCGAATAAGCTGCCGTCGAAGATAGGGAGTTGCCTATCCACTAAGCGTGAAAAAAAATTTCCTCACGCGCTTCCTTTATCCAGGTTTTTACTTTTGCGCGTTTTAGAGGTTCTGCAAAATATAGGTCCGACCCTCTGGCTGGCTGGCTGAGCGTCCCTTCAACCGCATTTCTAATTCTAAAACTGTTTTAAACCAAAAAAGATAAATGCTTTTATGCATATAAAATAGTTCTTAAATAAACTTTTTTGGCGCAAATATTAGTGCCAAATATTATGAGATTTTTGTAAGGTATAGGCCGGGGTCACCTTACAATAAATTTAGCCAGCCTAGGCAAAACGTTTTATGGCCGGAGCCATCTTGTTTATTCAGTAATTTATAACGTTAATTTTTCTGTCAAACCTATTTAAGCTTTAGAATCGGTAAAAAAATAGGTTAATCTGAAAATTTAAGCAAATATTGGATTTTTAGGCATAAATTTCATATTTCATTTTTAATGTTAAGTTTAAAACTAATTTTGGCCTATTTCTTTCATCCCAACAGATTTACCTACGGATACTTCTCGTGGATAATCTTGACCGTGACGTCAATTAACACCCCAAAGTTCCAAAGTTCAACCGTGACACGTGGCCTACCAACCTTAGTGGGAGATAAATTTAGTGAACTCTACGCTCAGCAGAATATTTTTTATTGATCTTCATTGAAATGCGGTTAAATCGACCGACATGGAAATATTCGTCGGTGATTAAAATTATACATTAGATAGAAATAAAATAGAACGACATAATCCAAACCGTTGGCAATTACTTGAGTGTCAGATATGATAGAGTCATTGAAGTACCGCGACAATATGAAGAAGTAACAGTCTTTAGTTGAGAGAGGAGGTCGATGGGACTAGCGGTTAAATTCTTTCCTATCGATATCTTTCTTATTTGCCTGGTCATTCCGGCCACTTTGGCGGTGACCTTTGAACTGGAAGGTTCCCTAACATCGTACGCGCAATTCCGCAAATAGTACGTGGCCCAAAACGGGACCCTATCCCTGGAAATCCAAACCAAGGACCCTAACGGACTCTTGTTGTACACGGATGACGGTGGTCAAGGTGATTTCTTCGAACTTAAACTTGTTGAGGGCTCGGCGCGACTTCGATACAAGTTGGGCGGACGCGCTGACGTCATCACGGTCCAGAAGAACCTCCAGGACAGTCATTGGCACCGGCTGGAAATCATCCGGAACTCTGAAGAGACCTCGCTTCGCGTCGACGACGAGACGCAGAGCAAAGTGGCCCGAGGGAACTTTGCCTCCTTTGGCGGCGCTAATTACACCGGAAATGGTTTCGTTTACGTCGGCGGTGTCCCCACTTCCTACGGGTCCATGTTGAGTAATCTCTCGCTCTTGTCCGTGTTCTACGAGCCGCATTTTCGGGGTTCAGTTCAGAATTTCGTCTTTGCTAGCGAAGAGAATCAACCTTCACGGAAACAGGACATGATCGGATTCTTGGGTGTCAGAACCAACAAGTTGGACGCCTGCGAACATCACGTTCCTTGTCAACACGGTGGCATTTGCGTCAGTACCGACAGCGGAGCCATTTCCTATTGCCGGGAGGTCGATTATGACGGATCGTATTGCGAAAATGGTAAGCTAAATTTATCTGCTTTCGTTTTTTTCGATATTTTCTTTGATAATTATGATATATCGATCATTTACACGTACAATTCTCATGGTCTATAGTCAAACAACACGGTAATAGTTACGATAAATATCGCCATTATCGTATGCTTTAACAAATGGTATCGCGATACCATATATCGATTAGACAATAGCTACAATACATATTGCCATTATCGATTGCTTTAACAAATGGTATCGCGATACCATATATCGATTAGACAATAGCTACAATACATATTGCCATTATCGATTGCTTTAACAAATGGTATCGCGATACCATTTATCGATTAGACAATAGCTACAATACATATTGCCATTATCGATTGCTTTAACAAATGGTATCGCGATACCATTTATCGATTAGACAATAGCTACAATACATATTGCTATTATCGATTGCTTTAACAAATGGTATCGCGATACCATATATCGATTAGACAATAGCTACAATACATATTGCCATTATCGATTGCTTTAACAAATGGTATCGCTGTAATGAATATCCCGTTTTCGACAGAAATCTGTAATATGAGTTACGATAAATATCGACTTACTAAAATGGTATCGCAATGTTCTATAGCGTTACTGCGCAGATTAAAATGTCGCGATATGCACAGCGATTTTACGCCGCGTTTCACTTGTATATCGCAATCTCGTACGATATGTGCCACGATAATGGATTGACAATAAATGCAGCTCGATAAGACAGGTTGTAAATTATATTTTGTACCGACGTATGGTATCGCAATGTTTTTTATCGTTACTGCGCAAATTAAAATATCGCGATATCCAAAGCGATTTTACGCCGCTTTTCACTTGTATATCGCAATCTCAAACGATATGTGCGGCGATAATGGATAGACCATAAATTCAGCGCAATAAGACAGGCTTTAAATATTCCGCATAGTCGTTTGATATCGTAATCGCGAAAACAGAGAGACATATCGTCGTATAAACCAAGGCCTTTTAGTTCACTGATAATTTGTGTACTTCAAAATAGACCGGAGTGGAAAACGTATTGTTCCGATCTCTGTTGGCTGGACGGCTGGCTGGATATGTTGTGACTGGAAATGTTGTGACCTGATGAATTTTGACATAAATATTTCGAATTTTAAATTTCCCGCGAATTTTCAACTCGAAATTCACCCGTAGTTTACGTTACACCTCATAGGTGGCGTAACATATTTAATTTCAATTGAAACTATTTTCCCGTCGGTGCCGGGCCTCGAACCTGCGATGTCCCAATCCATACGAGACGCCAGTGAAGGCGCCCGCGCGTGCTACCACGAAGCTACGCTCGCCTAGTACAAAACCCGAGTTAAGTTAGACTGTAGAGTAGAGAGAGGTAGACGTATGTGGATCCCCACCCACCCACCCTCCCCTTCCCGACGCGCGCCAACCAGCTGCAGCTGGATTTTGTAAGTGGGAGAGGAGAGAGAGTAGAGAGCGTAGCGCGCGTTTGTAAGCGGGAGAGGAGAGAGAGTAGAGAGCGTAGCGCGCGCGAAATATTTTTAGCAATTCATAATTGAAATCTATGAAACATACTCATTTAAAGTTAAATAATTATAATTAGTTAACATGATTATTATAATTTAAAAAATTATATTATTTAAGTAATAAATTTAACGATAGTTGTTGAGAGATTCAATAGAGGGCAACATGAGATGTCATAAATACAGAGTCACCCAAACCCAAATTCATTTCAGTTCGGCTCTGCGTTAACACTGAACCAGCTCCGATTCCCCTTCGTCTTGTGCCGACGTCATTTTGGTAGATATAGGGTCGTCGGTTTAACGTGTTGTTTACCCAGTTTTTAAGAATAAAACGGTTAGAATTTGTTCTTTGAAGAGTTGTAGAAGCTGCTCAAGTAAAACAGATAACGCGCTTCTTTCGAATACCGGGCATTTTAAAAAACCAAGGAGAAGCATCGTACAAATTATCCGCTAAGCGACGTAACCTTTGGTTACAAAAGTTGGGCCTTGGACCTGAGTCCTTAAAAGAACAACCCTTCAATGTTCAATGCATTTCGTCTCGGGTAAGTAGAATGGTTTTATGATAATACCAATTTAGAATAATATTTTAGGTCATGATGTTACATATTAAAATAAAAATTCATTTGATTGGTTGTCCTGTTTGACCATACTCTGACTCACCCAGACTGGTTGATAATAAATATTATTGGTAAGATCAGTTACTCCATACTGATTTTTGTTATATATTATTAGCTTATTTTGAAACTCTTTGGTATTTCGTAATTTAGACTCTACATCTGAAGCTGATGATGTATTGTTAGAAGAAGAGATTTGCTCTGAAGCTGAAAATGAACCAGTGATAGGAAATGTTGGCCAGAGTTTACAGGATGTGTGATATTAGCATGTCAAATTTTTCTGTTGACAAATGTACCCAGACACGGCCAGAATTGAATGTAATGGACCGTAGCACCCAGTTTTATGTTAATGAATTACATTTAAGTTGCGGAAACTATTTTAATCAATATTTTCATAGCTTTTGTCGTCCATATCGGCAGAGTTTATTTGAAGGATTTCTGAAAATATAACCCTTAAAGGACGGCCAAACCTGAACCTAACCAAACCAAACCTTAACCTAACTTAACCTGAACCTAATCAAAATTTTGGAAAAGGGGCAATATTATTTCGGAACTTAAATGAAGATAACAAAATACAATATCTTGGAAAAGGCGTAATATTATTTGGGAAGTAAATGAAGATAAACAACAATATTATGGAAAAGGTGTGATATTATTTGGAAAACTAAAATAATCTAACCAAACCCAACCTATAATATGAAGGGTAAAATATTAAAAAACATGGAAAATATATATTTTAATTAGTTTCCACACCTTAATTTTAACAAATTAGCTTATAATTAACTATGAATAAATGATATTTATTGAAAAAGTTAAAAAACTGTATTTAAAATGCGCGAGCTAAAGTAAAGTTTAGCCCCATACTCACCCAGACTGGTTGCCAACCCCAGAACGTATCAAACAAAAAGTATTTAATTATAATTTGGAATTTCAATTTTAATGAAACCTAGTTTTTAAAATACCCATTGAGAGTCTGTAACTAAACGTTAACGACCTCTAGTCTCTGCCAAGTGATTTAAATTTCAGACCTTCTCTTTGGGTATGGGGGAATTCAATTAGCTAGATCTACTAAGCTTTGTCTATGAAGGGTTTTCCACACTAAGCCTGTGGCTTGTTTAAAGGTGGGTCCCTTTGCAATGGATAGAGGGGTGGTGGCTAGCCCCTATCCCACAGCTAACCTACAGCGCCCTATACTAACTATTACCGTTAACCTCTGCAAGTTTTGATGGAAAGGAGAAACCGGGTTAGACCGCGGAGGAAAACTCCTTTTAACCAGCGGGGAGAGAACTTGCAAACTCTACGCAGAAGGATTTGTTCCCAGATTTTCACCCGGTTTCAAAGTCCGGGATCGAACCAGGATCTTGCTGCGAGGCGAAAGCGCTAACCGCTACGCCACCCCACCTCTTCAAACTGACATCATATTTAAATTAAGTTATCATTCTAAAAACTTAGTTACTCAACTATAAATAAAAGGGTATTGAAGGTTAAAATAACGTTACCATGAATAAATCAAATAAAAATCTACAACTTAAGCTCCTCAAAAAATGAACATTAAGATAATGAGGGAGAATACATAGTTTACAGACTAGTAGGATTCATACTATTTACACAAGGAGGCCTGACTCACTGGGTGAGTTTAAAGCTGGGCCTCCTCGCGTAAATGGTATGAATACTCCTAGTCTGTAAACTATGCAACCTCAGCAAGATCAAATTTTCAAATCTAGCTATATAGCCAGCCATCTATTTTTAGCATTATAATTTAAATTAATTGATCGTGATGATTTAAAGTTAAATAATTATATATTGCTAATGTATTTATTACTTAAGTAATTTTATTTAATTTAAATAGTAAATTTAATGATGGTAATACTAATTAAGGGTTCCATGAGAGGGTAGAATTTTTTTAAAAATTCAGTAATGTTTTCACCAGGGATAAAGGAGGAGCGTGAGGATATTTGTTTTCACGCTTAGAGGATAGGCAACTCCCTATCTCCGACGGCAGCTTATTCGATATATATAATCTGTTCCTGCTTTGGTTGTCAGCACGCGCAAACCCAGATTTCTATGTTGAAGCGGCTTAGTGGCGATCATTAACGTAGCTTTGTGCTTGCAGACAACAGACAAAGGAAATACTGATTTACATTATTTAAAACCTCGACATTTTAAATCGTGAAGATGAGTATTTTTTTGTCTGTTGTCTCGAAATATTTTCGTATGTTGTCAGCACGCAGAACCAAAGCTGTAACACATTAAATATCGAATAAGCTGCCGTCGAAGATAGGGAGTTGCCTATCCACTAAGCGTGAAAAAAAATTTCCTCACGCGCTTCCTTTATCCAGGTTTTTACTTTTGCGCGTTTTAGAGGTTCTGCAAAATATAGGTCCGACCCTCTGGCTGGCTGGCTGAGCGTCCCTTCAACCGCATTTCTAATTCTAAAACTGTTTTAAACCAAAAAAGATAAATGCTTTTATGCATATAAAATAGTTCTTAAATAAACTTTTTTGGCGCAAATATTAGTGCCAAATATTATGAGATTTTTGTAAGGTATAGGCCGGGGTCACCTTACAATAAATTTAGCCAGCCTAGGCAAAACGTTTTATGGCCGGAGCCATCTTGTTTATTCAGTAATTTATAACGTTAATTTTTCTGTCAAACCTATTTAAGCTTTAGAATCGGTAAAAAAATAGGTTAATCTGAAAATTTAAGCAAATATTGGATTTTTAGGCATAAATTTCATATTTAATTTTTAATGTTAAGTTTAAAACTAATTTTGGCCTATTTCTTTCATCCCAACAGATTTACCTACGGATACTTCTCGTGGATAATCTTGACCGTGACGTCAATTAACACCCCAAAGTTCCAAAGTTCAACCGTGACACGTGGCCTACCAACCTTAGTGGGAGATAAATTTAGTGAACTCTACGCTCAGCAGAATATTTTTTATTGATCTTCATTGAAATGCGGTTAAATCGACCGACATGGAAATATTCGTCGGTGATTAAAATTATACATTAGATAGAAATAAAATAGAACGACATAATCCAAACCGTTGGCAATTACTTGAGTGTCAGATATGATAGAGTCATTGAAGTACCGCGACAATATGAAGAAGTAACAGTCTTTAGTTGAGAGAGGAGGTCGATGGGACTAGCGGTTAAATTCTTTCCTATCGATATCTTTCTTATTTGCCTGGTCATTCCGGCCACTTTGGCGGTGACCTTTGAACTGGAAGGTTCCCTAACATCGTACGCGCAATTCCGCAAATAGTACGTGGCCCAAAACGGGACCCTATCCCTGGAAATCCAAACCAAGGACCCTAACGGACTCTTGTTGTACACGGATGACGGTGGTCAAGGTGATTTCTTCGAACTTAAACTTGTTGAGGGCTCGGCGCGACTTCGATACAAGTTGGGCGGACGCGCTGACGTCATCACGGTCCAGAAGAACCTCCAGGACAGTCATTGGCACCGGCTGGAAATCATCCGGAACTCTGAAGAGACCTCGCTTCGCGTCGACGACGAGACGCAGAGCAAAGTGGCCCGAGGGAACTTTGCCTCCTTTGGCGGCGCTAATTACACCGGAAATGGTTTCGTTTACGTCGGCGGTGTCCCCACTTCCTACGGGTCCATGTTGAGTAATCTCTCGCTCTTGTCCGTGTTCTACGAGCCGCATTTTCGGGGTTCAGTTCAGAATTTCGTCTTTGCTAGCGAAGAGAATCAACCTTCACGGAAACAGGACATGATCGGATTCTTGGGTGTCAGAACCAACAAGTTGGACGCCTGCGAACATCACGTTCCTTGTCAACACGGTGGCATTTGCGTCAGTACCGACAGCGGAGCCATTTCCTATTGCCGGGAGGTCGATTATGACGGATCGTATTGCGAAAATGGTAAGCTAAATTTATCTGCTTTCGTTTTTTTCGATATTTTCTTTGATAATTATGATATATCGATCATTTACACGTACAATTCTCATGGTCTATAGTCAAACAACACGGTAATAGTTACGATAAATATTGCCATTATCGTATGCTTTAACAAATGGTATCGCGATACCATATATCGATTAGACAATAGCTACAATACATATTGCCATTATCGATTGCTTTAACAAATGGTATCGCGATACCATATATCGATTAGACAATAGCTACAATACATATTGCCATTATCGATTGCTTTAACAAATGGTATCGCGATACCATTTATCGATTAGACAATAGCTACAATACATATTGCCATTATCGATTGCTTTAACAAATGGTATCGCGATACCATTTATCGATTAGACAATAGCTACAATACATATTGCTATTATCGATTGCTTTAACAAATGGTATCGCGATACCATATATCGATTAGACAATAGCTACAATACATATTGCCATTATCGATTGCTTTAACAAATGGTATCGCTGTAATGAATATCCCGTTTTCGACAGAAATCTGTAATATGAGTTACGATAAATATCGACTTACTAAAATGGTATCGCAATGTTCTATAGCGTTACTGCGCAGATTAAAATGTCGCGATATGCACAGCGATTTTACGCCGCGTTTCACTTGTATATCGCAATCTCGTACGATATGTGCCACGATAATGGATTGACAATAAATGCAGCTCGATAAGACAGGTTGTAAATTATATTTTGTACCGACGTATGGTATCGCAATGTTTTTTATCGTTACTGCGCAAATTAAAATATCGCGATATCCAAAGCGATTTTACGCCGCTTTTCACTTGTATATCGCAATCTCAAACGATATGTGCGGCGATAATGGATAGACCATAAATTCAGCGCAATAAGACAGGCTTTAAATATTCCGCATAGTCGTTTGATATCGTAATCGCGAAAACAGAGAGACATATCGTCGTATAAACCAAGGCCTTTTAGTTCACTGATAATTTGTGTACTTCAAAATAGACCGGAGCCTCCGAAATGAAATAGGCCTATGCATGTCAAATATTATGTGGGGAATATCCAGTTTGTTAAGGAAAATATTTTCACCACATATGTGTACGAGATGGCGCTCATTTTCCGTTGTGACAGGGGTCTTCCTTAAATTATCGTTGATATTTTAGGGGTCAGTCATAAATTTTTTATGATAGAGAAAAGTTTCATCCTAAAACTAACGTAAATGTTTTTGGGGCTATTCACTTTTTATTGAATCTTTCGGTTAGATTGCATTGATGACAACAAAATAAATTATTTCAATTAAAGTAATTCAGTAAGAGTAATAAAAACGTATACTTACAACCCGCGACCTTGGCCCAAATACTTAAGCAGTCGACAGGGTCACGGGGTGGTTGAACTTTGTTTATTTTACGGTAATATAAGCGCCCCCAAGCGTAAAACCACGGCGATCTAAATTGGTTAAAAAAATATTCTGGCTTCGCGACACGCATGGGCCTAGTTCATTTCGGAGGCTCCGTTCCCACAGGCTAAATTTAACTCATTATTATCCAAATTATTTTTTAAAAATATAATTAGAGGTGACATTGGAAATCAAAAATAGGCTTTTGTATATAAGAAATCTTCCTTGAAACAGCGAAATTGAGTGACGTAAAAGATGGGGGGGGGGTAATTAGGCAAGGCAGTCGGTGTCACGGGTTTCCAGGCATTTCGTGAATATCAAATGCCGCGACAACGAACTAATTAATCACGCGAGGAACGAAAGAAGCGGGGCCTTAATTCCCACGCTAAAAAAAATGGGTCCCGGAAAAAAGTAGTCTGTCGAGGTAGGTGCAAGGTGCAGGGGGGTGGGGATAAGGGTTCCCAATAAGTGATTACCACCATGGCCCCGAAACTAATTAATTGTGCGCGACTTAAAAAGGCAGCTCGTAGGTCCTTCTTGGGACACGAACCGCAAACACACCACCGCTTCACTCCACCTCGCCCCCCTCTCACACACAAACGGTAAAGTGCCAATTCCAACAAAAGTTCATAGGCAAAAACCAAAAGTGTTCTTCGTTGAACTTGCTCACGCCATGCAATTTGAGAAACTCCCTTTAACTTTCAGGACAGTGTTGACCTCCAGCTGCGAATGAATACCTTCACCATGAACCTTCAATCTAGAACTAGGACCAGAAACTGGGAGGTTTTTTATCTGCCTACAATGTCTTGCGCAGTTGCAAGCCAATTTCGCAGGGTACGCGCACCGCGGTACAACGTAAACAAACGTGACGGTTTTGGGAATTGTACAAAACGTATTTTTCCCCATTTGAATTTCCTTGAATCACTTTCACAATTGCCAAACGCGTAAATCTTTATTTTTCCGATTTTTAATTACTTTACTTTTAAATAGATACAAAAAAAATGAACATTGGTCCCAAGGCTTAGCGAGATGAGACCAAGAGGCCATTTTACTTGTTTACATTGTACCGTCTTTCTCCAAGACCTTGTCGTCTGCTAGCTTTTTATTTCTTTATTATTTGGGACAGTATTGCATGAAAACTTTAACAGGGGATCCGCCATTAGGATTCTGGTCCGCTATATAGAAGGTACATTCATACGCCTTCACGACCGTAGCACAGGGAAAAGAGCGTGAATAGGCCCAATATATTAGCACCAAACATTACTTGGACCGGAGCCTCCGGGATGAACTAGGCCCATGCATGTCAAATTTTATGTGGGGAAATATCCAGTTTGTTAGGAAAAATATTTTCACCATAGATGGCGCTCATTTTTCCGTTGTGACAGGGGTCTTCCTTAAATTATCGTTGATATTTTAGGGGTCAGTCATAAAATTTTTATGATAGAGAAAGGTTTCATCCCAAAATTAACGTAAATGTTTTTGGGGCTATTCACTTTTTACTGAATCTTTCGGTTAGATGGTATTGATGACAACAAAATAAATTATTTCAATTAAAATAATTCAGTAAGAGTTATAAAAACGTTTACTTACAATCCGCGACCTTGGCCCAAATACTTAAGCAGTCGACAGGGTCACGGGGTTGAACTTTGTTTATTTTTCGGTCGTATCAGCGCCCCCAAACGGGAAAACACGGCGAACTAAATTAGTTAAAAAAATATTCTCGCTTCGCCACACGCATGGGCCTAGTTCATCCCGGAGGCTCCGGTTGGTTCAGCTAGGGGTTTATAGAAGGGTCTTTCGCTTCTCATTATACATTGTGTCTACAGCTAATGGCTGGGAACTGTAAACGAAGTATACTTTCTGTTTTATCAATGGACTTTTGGTGCAAATTGAAGATTAAGATTTTTCAATTATTATTTCTTCTATTATAGATCTATTTCGTTATCAAAAAGGGACAATGAAATGTGTTCATTTATTTGTGGGGGAAAGTAAAGGCTCTTTCAGACGATCCAACTTTTTGACTCAGCTTGATGGGTCAACTCGAGTTGAATGAACTAGTTGGATCGTGTGAATAGACGCTGGATGAGTTGAGTCACCAAAAAGGTTGGCTAGGAAAAATTGGATCAGTGATCCAATTTTTGCTGACTCAACTTTTTAAGTTCATTTCTCCAGCCAATCAAAATGAATTACAAAAAAAGCCTTTTTCGCGGGTTATTTCGTAAGTGCCAAGGTAGGTGGCGCTTAAAAAGTTCCATTTGGCGGTAAAAGTTTAGTCGTGTGAATAGGAAGGATTTATTTCACTTTTCCCTTCAAAAGTTGGGCCCATCAAGCTGAGTCAAAAAGTTGGATCGTCTGAAAGAGCCTTTAGACCATGAAAAGTAATTGGGTTGTAACTTGAGGAAACTCAATTAGTTGAAGGGATAGTAGCGTTTTAGAAAGTATTACGACGATCCTGTTCTTTCAAATAAGAAGCCTTTGTTGTGTAAATGTCCTACGTTTTGAGAAATATCCATTTTGATATTAGGCGTTTGAATAATCTTTGATAACTTCATTGTTATGACGAAAATATCTTTGAAGCTTGCAAAAATGTGAATTTCCTTTCTACTCTCCTCATTTTAAAAATTTGCGCTATCCAAGTTTATCTCGAAAAATATTATCATGGTAGAATCCATGGATATCTTCGGTCTTCATGCAACGTAAAGATGTACTTAAGAATGCCTGGTACACCAGGAAAAAATCCATTTAAATTAAGTTGTAAACAAAATTATCTGATTTGACCAAATTTTCGGTTTAAACCAGTCGAAAATATAAAGATGCTTCCAAGAAGTGATATCTATAGTTTACTAGGGAGAATGTATAAATTCGCCTCCACATTTCTAACAGCTCTTTATCTCCAGTCCAAACAAACGTATACCCGGAGTTAGTCCCCCCTCTAGATTACAACCAGCATCTCATTGGTTCTTGAAAACTCTTGCACGTCAGCGTGGCGACGCCAATGAGTACGAAAATTACAGTCGTATTTGTCCGACTGAGGAGAGTGTAGCTAGCGAAATAGCCCGGCCCCTACCTTTTACGCCCAACCCCCTTGTATTTTGAAAAAGGGGGACTGGAGGGACTATGGCGCGCCAATACTTAGGCATCTTATACCTTCTCCCTAATAACACTAGATATCACTTCTTGATGCTTCTAGGCTAAGAATACTTACTTGGTTCATCAGGAAAAGCCTATTCAACTTAGTTGCTATAACAAAATTAACAGTTGTCCCTTGATGGTAAAACTAAACGGAGACTCGGACAATGAAGAATAAAAAGGTTGGGAGATTTCTCGTTAATGAATTGCTGGTTGCGCCCGATTTTTTTAGTCAGTTGCTTTTGTTCCTGCACCTTTCCCATTTCCCTTTTTAGGAATCTGACTCTGTTTTTCTGTAGAGTTAATGCTTTTAGCTCGTCTACCCCTCCTTAGTCTCTGTCCTGTCGTGTCTTGCAGTGTGTGTCCTGCTGCATGGGCAAAGGCCCACGTCGCTTTAGCTCTAAAAATCTCTTAGTCTCTATTGTTTTGGAGGCATTTTTTTATTTTAACCTGAAGTTCAATCCAGGCCACCGTGTGACACGCTTCCTATACTAGTTCATAATGCTACTGATAGACTTACAGCTCGAGCTAGTTCGAGAACGAAGGAAGCGAGAATTGACTAGGTGGTTAATTTTGCAGTCCTTGCTATTTAGTCTGCATTACTAAGGCTTTGACCGCGCCTTACCAGTCGTCGCTATACCCCTGAATCTATGACCCACGTCAGCTCATGACAAGCTTATGGCACCTATCTCAAGAACGTATTGTCCAATAGGAAGTCTAAGTGACATCCTCATTGTATACTCTCGCAATAGGTACTGATGCTCTGGCCCCGACACTGTGCGGTCCCCTGTCGATGATTTTCAACGCCAGCTTCGCTCAAGGCACCGTTCCGCAAGCCTGGCGTCTGGCCCACGTCACTCCCATCTACAAGAAGGGTGGTCGCTCCAAGGCCGCCAACTACCGTCCGATTAGCCTTACCAGCGTGGTTTGCAAAGTCTGTGAACGTATCACCAAAACCATCCTTGATGCCCATCTTGCCGCCACGGACTTCGTGCACCCCTCCCAACATGGCTTTCGTGCCTGTCGCTCTTGCGAGACCAACCTGCTGGAGGCATCTCACTCGTGGGCTACTTGGCTCGATGCTGGCGAGCCAGTCGACGTCATCTACCTCGATTTGTCGAAGGCGTTTGACACCATCCCGACGAAGGGCATTACTGAGGGTCTCATCAGTGCAGGCATATCCGGCTCGGCGCTCAGCTGGTTAACCTCGTTCGTGACCGGCCGCATGCAGCGTGTTGTCTTCAAGGGTCAATCTTCCCCGCCTCTGCCCCTGCACAGTGGGGTTCCGCAAGGGTCTGTCCTGGGGCCGCTCCTCTTCGGAGTGTTCATTAACTCGCTCCCCGCTGTAGTCAAAGATTCGCTGGTCTTATTGTTTGCGGACGACTGTAAACTCTCCCGACGGGTCTCTGACTTGGCCGACTGCCTTGCCCTCCAGGCTGACCTAGACGCTGTCCTCGCCTGGGCCACCACCTACGGCCTCCACTTCAACGCCGGGAAGTGCGAAGTCCTGCACCTTGGAACGCGCAACTCACGCCACCAGTTCCATGTTGGCAGTGCCCCCTCCCACCATCGTCGTCTGCCACCGACCTCGGCACCCTGGTCGACGAGGACCTGCTGTTCCGCCGCCACACCTCTAAAATAGTCGGCCGCCTGAACTCGATCTCAGGGCTGGTCAAACGTAACTTTTACTTTCGCTCCCCACGGTTCATGCGTACCATTTACAACTCCCTGGTTCTCCCATCCGTCGACCTTGCGTCGATTATATGGTCTCCTCCGCAGACGGGGCCCAAGACATCGCTCACCAAAGCCCATAATCGCTTCACGAAACTTACCAAGGGCTGTGAGCGCCTACCCCCTGCCCGGCGTGACTCTCGGCTTCGTGTCTTGCCGTCGGTCCTCCGCCATCGCGCTAACGACCTGGTTTACCTGTTCGACCTGTTCCGCGGTGCCGTCGACGCTCCGGTCGCCGAGTACTTCACACTTGCCCCTGAGACGCGTACCCGTGGCCATCGCCTCACACTCCGCAAACCTCGCGCCCGCACTCGTCATCGCCAGCACCAATTCACTGCCCGTGTGGTGGATGACTTGAACACGCTCCCCCCGCCCTCCTCGACTCTCCCGGCCGAAAGTCGTTTTGACTCGCCGTCTCAACCTGGCTCTCTTCCGTCCCCTAACCGCCAGTTCCCGTGTGCCCGTGTGTCTATTAGTGTTTTACTAATTAATTTATTTTGTTGGTTTTTTGTTTTTGTTTTCTGTTTGTTCATATGGTTCCTTTTTATGTATTACTATGCTGTTTTTGTTTTTACCATGGAGGGGGGTTGTACCCAAGCCCTGGCGGCTTCACAACCCTATCCCTCGAGTTGCATTAAATAAATAAAATTAGAGTTTAAACTCTCAAAAAAGTAAGGTTTTCTTTAGATTTGAGATAATTTTTAAATCAGGTCGCTATTCCTTTAAGCGAAACAACGTGATGAATAAATATTTCAGAATGTGATTATAGTCAGAAGTAAGATAAGGCACTAGAAGTAAAGAGCTCTAGCATTGGTGGTAAGAGATCCTGAGGATTTTATTCGCCGTTTCCATCCCTGCGTCTACACTAGACTGAGAAACAAAATTGGTCGAGTTCCAAAAACATTTCCTACCCCCATTCCCCTCAACCTAAAGCCGGGGGTGTACACGGACGAAGCGGGTGCTTGAATCTAGTTCGGCTCCCATCTACCGCCACCCGAGAAAGAGTCTCACGTTTTGGAGGGAAAACTCAGTAACCGCTAACAGAGGGCCAACCGTTGCTGTCTTATCAAGAATATTCACTTTCGCCTTGTGAAGAATTTTAGTAAACTCGATACTTCAAGTCCCCTGTCTTACTTCTGTTATAGTTTATTCGCATCTAAGTTTGAACGTTTCTTTCTCCTTAAATAGGCCAGGACAGATATGCTAAAAAAGGGCTTGACCTAGAACATTTGAACATAAAGATGAAAATTGGTACATGTGTTGTTTTTGACCCAACAAAAAATATACTAAAAGTCCCCTGCTGTAGAGAAAATGGCCGCCGGGAATGCCAGCATCAATGTATTCCACGTTTTTCTTCAAAAATTGGTGCATATTATGAATGTAACCATATAAACATCATAGAAAAATTTCACAGCTCTGTGTTTGATAGTTTGATACTGGAAAATGGCCGCCGTGAATGCTAGGTACAGTTTATTTCATTATGTTGTTGGAAAATTATCAAAATTTATAGATATTATAATGAAAGCTGTGTGAACCTCATAGTAAAATATTGAAGCCATTTATGAGATAGTTTGGCCGCCATGTTGGAAAATGGCCGCCGGGAATGTCATTTAGATACAGTATACTTTTCAAAAATTATGAAAATTGGTAAATTTATTGTTGAAGACCGTTTAAACACCATACTTGAATATTGAAGACGTGCTGCTGATAGTTTGGGCGCCATCTTGGAAAATGAATGCGTGAGATGCCAAATATATTACCGATATATAATTTTTTTCAATATTTCTTTACTGAGTAGATGATTTTCATGAACCTAATAAACACCATAAAAATAACTATTTCCAAGTCTAAGTTATCGACCCCATTTTTAAAAATGGTCACTGAAAGATTACTATCCTAAAATCTAAAACAAAGAAAAGCAAAGCTATATATGATGCAGGAATCAGAGTGGTCTGAATGGGTCTTAGACTTTAGCGACAGCGAACCCATCCCCACTGTTCGGGATTAAATCGTTTCCTAGCTCTTATTGACTTAATATTTTCATTAAAAACTCTCAACGTATTTGTAAGATGTTGATTATCTGTCAGTACTTTAAACCCCACCTTTTCATAACCACATCCAGTTACAGCATGCAAATGAAAGAATTGTCCTATGAACCTTTTTTTCAAATGTCTCTATTTGAGATTCTCTTCTTGGTGTGGTTTTGGTTTCAGATTTAAGACTGAAGACTTTTCAATTTGGGTGTGATAGTGTAGCAAAAGAACCAAGACATTCCGCAACTACAATGGCTTGGAAACGATTTAAACCGAGAAGAGTGGGGATGGGTTCGCGTACCCGAGTCCTAAGTCCCGTTCACGCCACTCAAGACCTAGGTTTAATACTCATTATTTGTAACTGCGGAACCTCTACTACTACTGTGGATGTAGACTATCCGAATTAATTTGCTCAGCATTGCGTGGACATTGTCGCTGTACTAGCTGTGATGATCAGAGCAAAAGGGCTTCTTGTGGCGGAGGGGGCCCGAGTTCGGTGTGCCGGTTCGGGAGTTGCTTGGGTTCGCCCTTGGTTCAGACCGTTCCTTGCCCCGTTCGCCCAGGTGTTGCCTTAATTGGCTCAACCCGCTATTGGCAACCCTCTGAGGGTCGCGAATACATTGTTTCGGTCGTTTGGCACTGATGTGCTTGGAAAGAAATCCTCCGTCCCCTCGAGCCTCTTGCTGCCTTAATCCTTCCCTGTCACCGAGCACCTTCTGGCTGGGCTCGCCGCTGACGGTGTCCAGCTTCTGTCACCAGCTTTCCGATCCCGTGTGCCTTGACGGCGTTTCCGCAGGTTCAATTTGGAATATGATGAGCCCCCAGCTAGGTGCTGCGCCTAATCAAGGCCTCTGACATGCAATTGTTGTGAAAAAAATTCAGGGTGACGAGATGAATATGAACGAACTGTTAGAGATTTGTCTTAAATCTAATCTTTAACAACACGAGAATGTATAAACCCCCATATTAAATTATATACCCTAATCAACATGTAGTGAATTACAGCTTTGAATAACTTTTCTTTCTCTCAGAATTTAGGCTAATAATTTTCGAGTGGCCATTTATAAAGATGGCGTCGATAATATCGACTTGGAGGTGGCTATTGTTTTGGTGTTTATTACGTTAATGAAAATCATCTACTCAATATAGGAATTTCGAAAAGATTTATATGTTTGAAATATATTTAGTATTTCTAGCAGTCATTTTCCAAGATGGCGCCCAAACTATAAGTAGCACGTCTTCAATATTCAATAATGCTGTTTAGACGGTCTTCAACATAATTATTACCAAATTTCATAATTTTTGAAGAATATACTCTATCTAAATGACATTCCCGGTGGCCATTTTCCAACATGGCGGCCAAACTATCTGATGAATAGCTTCAATATTTTACTATGGGGTTAACACAGCTCTGATTATAATATCTGTCAATTTTCATATCTTTCCAACAACATGGTGAAATATACTGTACCTAGCATTCACGGCGGCCATTTTCCAATATGGCGACTAAACTATCAAACACAGAGCTGTAAAATTTTTCTTTGATGCTCATGTGGTTTTAGTCATGTGTACCAATTTTCATAATTTTTGAAGAAGAATGTGGAATACATTGTAGCTGGCATTCCCGGCGGCCATTTTCCAAGATGGCGGCGAATGCTCGCGCTCTATAGCAGGGGACTTTTAGTATATTTTTTGATGGGTCAAAAATAACACATGTACCAATTTTCATCTTTATGTTCAAATGTTCTAGGTCAAACCCTAAAAGCCCTGGGCTAAAAGGGACTCTAAAGAGGTCGGCGGACCGTTGAATTTCTTTTTTTAAAAAACTCACCCTACCCATCCTCCCCTCTCTTGTGATTGGTTGTGATCCGCCCTGCTTCGGCGTTTCCCCAGTTCTGACCCGCGAGAGTCCGAGACCCCCGCTGCGTTTGCTAGAAGGAAAGACTTTCGTTTTGCTCACCCCCCCCCCGGGATTGTGACGTCAATAACGACGTTTTCAAAAAATATTTCCAACGGTCCGCCGACTTCTTTAGAGACCCTTTAAGCATTAACACTTTAATTTTTACAGGATTTGAATAAATCTTATATTGAATGTATTTAATTGCGTTGGTACGGAGGCCAATTCTTCCCAACCATTGAACGAACCAATCTTGACCCTTAATTCAAGTACTCAACTCTTATTTTAGCCGTAAACGTCTCGTTTCAATTTTGCGTTGTATCTAAAATTGTTCTTGGTCTCGTCAGGGATAGATTTATTTTTTTAAGACGGAAAGCACAACGTCTGGCCTTTACTTCAGTCCGACTCATAGCCGAGTATATAGCCCCTTCCTTCAACACGTAACCAAAAAATTAAATTATCTTATTGGCCCACTAAAACTACGTATTGGTGACGTTGCTGACAAGGAGGGCGAAAAATACGTAATTCCTGTTTACCTCTGTCGCTATGACTACGACCCGTCTTGCGTTGTACCATAGCCAACTCGATCACGCGCGTCACGACGCAAGCTGCTTGCGCTATAGCGCAAGCAGCGCAGCGCCCGGCAGCACGGATCGAGTGGGCTATGGTAGTACAGATAAGCGTCTTCACAGGGGTTAAAAATGGAGCCGTCTAAAAGCGAGGGTCCGGCAAATATTCGGGAAATGTTTTTAATAGCAATTAAGAGGGTAGTTAGTGAATTTGGTGCCGGTGTTTAGGATTTGGAGTACATCTGTAAGGGTCAAAAGTGTTCGCTAATTCTTTCTTAAGCCAATCATGTCTACTATTCTCATGATTTTGTAAACGAATTTGATGAAGTTAACCTAGGCTTAGTGAAAGGCCAGGAGTTTTGTGAGCTTAGTGTTTGGTTAAAACCTGTTCGTGTTGTAATATCTACGAAAACTTTCGATTTCATTACTCAATTCTAACTCACTTTTAATTTTCTTGGGTCGTCCCCGTTTTTTTTTTGTCAATTAAACAATGTTCTTTCAAAAATTACAATCCGAGCCCATTCCAACTTGGCAGACAAAGGGGCAGACGACGTTTATTTGACCCGGATATACATACAACGCCATAACGAAAATAAGACCCGCCTCTTCTTTCATACCCCTCCGTCACGGGTAAGGGGGTTGTGGACTTGGACGCGCACCCGAATAACCCTGTTACCCATTCCGTCTTAAAAAACAAGACGGCCCAAGGGCTCGTAATAGTAGCCATATCGTACGAGTGAATAGCCCCTCTATACCCTACCCTAATGAGTGGATAACCCCTCTATACCTTACCCTAATGAGTGAATAGCGCTATCTTTTTCAATGCTTAAATGATTTACCGTGCATAAAATCAGAGTGAATAGCCCCTCGATTCCCTACTCTAAACAGTGATTAAATTATGACCGTATAAATTTATTTAGGCTGTAATTCTAATATTCCGGCGAATCGAAGAACAGATAGTTTTTAGTGATAATCCCCTCGATGAGTTTACAACATAGACTTATGCCGATGCACACTTATCGCATCTTATAAATTTCTAACAAGGACTTATGCCCAGAAACTTTTGAAAGAGAAAGTTTAGTTATAGTGATTACGCATTTTAGTGATTATCCCCTCGAATTACCATTAGCAATGCTAAAATTATCAAACGCATAACGCTCATTTAACACTATGTTAGCTCTATCTAAACCCACATTTGAATTAACCGCCAAAACGTTCCAGTCAAACATAACATAGATGACGATAGCTACCGAACGAGAACGAAACACATGAGAAGCGCGGTAGGAAATGGGGAAAATCGTTATCTATTTAATTAGCACATACATAAAAAGAAAATAAATATAAAAACCCCAAACATACAAATTCATAAGTATCCGACCCCACAGATAAAAATTCAAAAGTATTCGACCCCACAGATTAAGAGGTACCCCACCCCACATCACCCCGACACTTTAGAGATAAAAATAAATAATAAAAAACTCGGAGTTTCTATCATGTCTCTATGGTTCAGTTGGTAGAATGTCTGCCTGTTGCGCCAGCGTCCCGGGTTCCATTCCCGGGTCTGACCTGAAAAAATTTTAATTAAAATTAAATCTCTAACCGAGCCCAGTTGCCCCAATGGGTGAGTTGTGTTAATATCAAGTTCCTTTTAAGCTAAAATCTGACGATAACGAAAGCGAAAACTCCGGCCACAAGTACTACTACTACTACTACTACTACTACTACCACTACTACTACGGCTCGGGTCAAACTAAGAGCCTATCGTATACTACGATATGGCTAAAAATGTCTTCGTGGACAAAGACTTGAAAAAGTAAATGATAAGAAAACAAAATGGAATGACCGAAGTAACAGATATTAAACTTTTTCTTTAAAGACATGATTATAAAACATCAATTATTTGAAAAAAAAATACTTATCTTCGTTTTTTTCACCAAAATTACATTTGCATTGTTTTCGAAAGACAGATTATTCATTCTATATATCCTTTGTGGTATTAACAGTTTTCGAATGAAAAGGATTAGAATAAATATCCGAGTATGGATATGGGTTATTTTTAAAGGTTTCTCTTTTCGAACTATAAGGCAAAACGTTGTTTAAAACGACTAAATTCAACCGAAGGAAGAAATTTAATCTTTCATCATGATTGACATTTTAAACGTCGCTTTAGGGTGCTTTGGTTTTGCGCCTGCATTTATACGACCACGATTCAATTTGGGTCCCATTTTTTTGGGTCGATGAATTAAAATGATTTATAAATGAATCATTAAAATCTGGATAAAAGACATTATGAACAAAAAACCTTTGGTATTTTATTGAGTGCGTGAGAACTGTTTTAAAAGTTGTGATTGAATTAGTTTGGTATGACTTCAACTCGCTATGAGGAACACATTGTAGAGCAAACGTATAACACGAAACACGTAAATGGACACCGACAAATGGTGGGCTGCGTATTAATTTCACTATTGGGCTTAGTTTCCAGTATTAAAACGTATTGTAGTTCAAATTAAAAGCTGCAATCCTTTTAAAAATCACTAACGAGGAACTGTTTCTATCATGGTCTACACTGGAAATCTAGCTGTAAATATAAACGATGTCGCATGTTTCTGTTATATAGTAAATCTTTGACACGAACCATTTTGAAAAGAATGGAAAATGTAATGATACAAAATTTTTGGGCAAATGTAATTTTGGTGAAAAAAACGAAGATAAGTATTTTTTTTCAAATAATTGATGTTTAATAATCATGTCTTTAAAGAAAAAGTTTAATATCTGTTACTTCGGTCATTCCATTTTGTTTTCTTATCATTTACTTTTTCAAGTCTTTGTCCACGAAGACATTTTTTATTAATATCTGTTCCTTCAGTCTTCATTTTAATTAAGATTGTTAAGAAACTGTGGCATTTTCAAAATCTCCACTAAGCACAAACATAAATATAGGGGAGCGTAAGCATAAGGGACCTAATATTGCTAGTTAGTTACTAATGCTTTCAGGTACCAGTTAATCAGTTATCACCAATGAGATTAATTTATCACTGAAAACATGAAATTTTCATAATAAAATTATTTTGGCCTTTCCTTATCCCCTAGCTTTGAGCATTAAAATATTTAAAATAACTCTGAGGATTATCTAGAATAATTTCTACTGATATTTCAAATTCAGAAGAATCAGAGTCATCGTTTTGAGCCTTTCAGATGACTGGCTTGGACTTATGTTGCTGGTATTTGGTTTTCGTTGTAGCAGTGTAACCAGGGATAAGGGAATTGAGATGGATTGCAAATGATGATGGGCGACCTACGGCACCGTATCTCTCCTAATGTACCTCGCGCACGCCCCTACCCTTCGGTAGGCGATTGCTAAGTGCTGCCGCGCAGCGCCATTTTATTTGTATGAGAGCTAGCTTCTAATTTTAAGATAGAGGGGGCACCCTTTCATCCAGTACGAGTGTACGACCCTACCTAACCGCTGAGGATGCTGGGAGGACTACGGTGCAGTAGGTGGGGGTACACAGGCAACGCTATAGGTATGGGGGTTTCCAATACAAAGTGTAACCAAAGAGAATATAGGGGAGGAGTGGAAAGAGGGGAAAATCTTGTTGCTCTTTTCTACCGCGCATCTTCAATGCGCAGTACCGAGGCATTTCCGTTTGAGACATTTAACGGTATCGTAGGTGGCGCGACTGATTCGGAAAATCCCTCGTACCACTAGTATAATTTAGGGGCAACAATGTAATTTAGCCTTGTGGAGCGGGGATCTTCAACTCCTCCCCTATATTCTCTTTGGTGTAACTAAGACAAAGTTTCTTCCTGCAAGCATAGCCCACTCGATCCGCGCTCATGGACGCAAGCTGCTCGCGCTATATAATAATATTTGACCACGTCGTCTGCTAAACTTAGGAATTGGACAATTAAACTTTTTGAGTTAATGTCTGGACTCTGGTTACCCTTGCATTTTCTTAGTGGTTCCGTGGTTTTATTTTTAAACTGGTCATTTGCCCTGTATCATTATTGTGTAAGAGACAGCCTGGCAGCCCCGTATTTGTTTACCCTGCCCATAGCCCACTAGATCACGCGTAACACTACGCAAGATGCAGAGCAGCGTCCGTGAGCATGGATCGAGTGGGCTATGCCCTGCCTGGCCAAGTCAGCTGACTTAGGTGAAATATTTATTACTTTTATCATGAATTCATTTACTAACATGAATGTCTTTCCGGCTTACCATACATCGCCTCTTACTCGGCAGTAGGAGGAGCCTATTTCAAAAAAAGATGTGGCGAACGGGAAGTAGCGAATAGCGATCAGCTGTTATATTTAAAGCAGACGGCGCGTTTTAACAGTAAGCATAGGCTTAGCAACGAAACTCGCGTGTTATAGGTTTATCGTGGTTTTAGGTGTTATATTTTGGTATTTTGTTTATTAATTTTGATGTTATCAAAGATTTAGAGTATGGCAGGATTACATTTTGTTGCCATTTTAAAATACTATCATGTTATGAGTTAAATGTTAACAACTAAATTACGTGAGTAAAACGACAACCCGATACAGGTAGATTAACCAGTATCCCAAAGAACTGTCTGCTTAATAATAAACGGTAAGACACGCCCGAAAGAAGAAGAATTTCCGGTATGGTTCCTATTGGATATAAAATTTACGTCACACCAGTGGCGCGAAAATTTGGCTCCTCCTATCGCTTTTTGAGAGTGGACTACAGGGGAATGCTTAACATAGACATTCATGTTAGTAAATGAATTCATGCTTTTACGCGACTTAATTCTAGACATTCTTGAACGAATCATCTTGTGAAAATTTTATAAGACAGGCTTCTGGCGCTGGGTTTTTTCTGAGCCAAATTTGCTTTTTAAATTTAAAAAAAAATTAATTTCAACCGTTTTTCCTCTCTTCAGAAATTACTAATGATAGTGTGTTACATATTTATCCAAAATTTATATTAATTAATTAACACACTGTACATCTTTTTAATTTGTAATTTTGCGCTTGGAAGAGGCTGAATTAAAAATATTGATTTGATGACAGGAATTAGTGATAGTGTGATTGAATCTATCATTTTTTTTTGCCAGCAAAAAACGTATCTTCGTGGCGGTAACCCTTGTCTAGAAACCAGGGAATGAACCCTTCTGCGTAGTTTGAATTAATCTACTTTACACATCAAAAATGTATCTAATTTAAACAAAAACCTTTATTCTAAATTATAGCGGTTATAAATAGTAATTAAAAACGTAACTGTTACCTAATAAAAATGATTGCAAGAGCCGGGATAAAAAACTGGTTTGTCAGCAGGGTTTAGTGATCGTGTGATTTAATCTATCAATTATTTTACGACTAATTTAAACAAACAAAATGATCTACGCAGTGGTTACCGTTGGCCGCTTGCATCAGATATAATCTCTGATTCTCTGTAGCGTTTATCGTTGGCAATCTGGCCAATGTTTATTGTTTTCTTAGGTAACGTTAGAATGAGCGCAAAATAATTAATAATTCAATTGTTACCTAGTACAAATGATTGGAAGGACCTGAATTAAAAATATTGGATGATTTGGTGACAGGGTTTAGTGACAGTGTGATTGAATCTATCATTTATTTTACCAGTAAAAAACGTATCTTCGTAGCGGTAACCGTTGCCTGACGGCACCAGTCGAGAAACCAGGGAACTTTTTTTTTCTTTTTTTCTTTTTCTGGTTTTTTGTGGAGCTAGGGCGCAGGCCATAGCAGCTCCTTGAGGCATATTTAAAATTTGACTATAATAGTACCAAGGAAACAGGGACATATTTGGTAGGTATGGGCCAGATTGAAAAATTAAAGTATACATCAGAGTTAAGAACGAACCCTTGTGCGTAGTTTGCATTGATCTACTTTAAACAACAAAAATTTATTTAATTTAAACAAATTACCTAATTAGCGGCTATCGTTGACCGATGGCACCAGATGAAACACCTTAAAACGAACGCAACACGGCCAATTGGTCTCTAGTCTACAATAGTACAATCAGCCTGTCCTGTCTTGAACTTTTGACCGAGGCTTAGTGAAATCAGTGAATTTAAAAATTATCGGCTGAATCTTAACTTTAAATTCTATTGTATTAAAATATAATGAAGTTTAACTTACGAGAATAAAATAAAATTGGGACTGATTAACCCCTTCTTTTAGATGAAAAGTGGAAAAATTCGCCTTAAGCTCGTCCATAAACAGAGTGGACGACGCATTTAGTAAACAAAAAACTTCGCTCTATCAGCGGTAAAACAGCGTAAGTCCAACCATGGCCAACTTAGATACTCGACAAGCTCGCCAATGAGGCCAGCCAAGTTTGATCGCCCTCTATGTTAACGAGCGTATGAGAAAAAACCTGAAAAAAATATGAAGCCGGGACAAAAAGAGACGAGCTAAAATTTTTTTATAATGTTAATCCTATGGGGCATGGTCCCGAGAGTGCATTCTATCAGCAATTAAGAGTCCTTTTTAAAATGTTTCCAATTTTTGTCAACTCTGGGTATTTTATGAGGCGTGAAGTAAGTTTTGAGCTTCATTTTGAACCTAATTTCATAATTTTACATAAATTATTTCGCTTTCAATAAATTATTGTTCCTAAGCCTTGGTCATGTTTTTGTTTAAGCAAGCCGGGACAACTCGGGACGAGCTAAAATAAGATTCTAATGCTATTCCTATGGAAAATGGTTTCGAAACTGGATTCTACCTTTAATTAGGAGTCGTTTTCAAAATGTTCCCGATTTTTATCAACTCTGGGGATTTTATAAGGCGTGAATCATATTTTGGGCTTCATTTTGAACCTAATTTAAAAACTTTATATCCATTGTTTCACTCCCAATAATTTTCTAAACTTGGACCTTGGCTCGTCTCTGTGTTATTTTAAAATATTACACTACGGAATTGTTTGTTTTATGGAATAAGATTTAATATTATATTAAATGTATGTATTGTGGATGTTAAATAGTGCATTGCATTTAAATAAACAATGTTTAAACTGAATGTTTGTCATATGACTCGTAGTTAGAATTTCAAAACTTTACGACTAATGGGTTTATTCGTGAGGTCTTTGGTAACATTTAAATTTTTTGGGAAATGTTATGCCATTTTCTGGATGTGTTGCTGATTGCCGCAGTCTTCAAGCTTGAGAAGTAACAGAGACTTTACTTTTGGCAGGATTCTTATTTTGGCAAGTCTGGTATTGTAGCTTCAACATAATTTTGAAGGTTCGCTACAAAAGTTCTGCTTGGGTACCGAAGATTTCCTTTAGAAGCTTGACAAGTATTTATATTATTAAATTACACATAAGATGAATTTTTGTGATAAAATAAAACGGCAAAAAAATTATTTTTCAAATTTATTGAGTTTTGACATTGCAATATTTACAAATTCAAATTTCGCGGGAAATGAAGCCAGGCTTCATAATTACTTGCCTTCAAATTGAAGTTCAAGTTTAGAAAATTATTGGGAGTGAAACAATGGATATAAAGTTTTTAAATTAGGTTCAAAATGAAGCCCAAAATATGATTCACGCCTTATAAAATCCCCAGAGTTGATAAAAATCGGGAACATTTTGAAAACGACTCCTAATTAAAGGTAGAATCCAGTTTCGAAACCATTTTCCATAGGAATAGCATTAGAATCTTATTTTAGCTCGTCCCGAGTTGTCCCGGCTTGCTTAAACAAAAACATGACCAAGGCTTAGGAACAATAATTTATTGAAAGCGAAATAATTTATGTAAAATTATGAAATTAGGTTCAAAATGAAGCTCAAAACTTACTTCACGCCTCATAAAATACCCAGAGTTGACAAAAATTGGAAACATTTTAAAAAGGACTCTTAATTGCTGATAGAATGCACTCTCGGGACCATGCCCCATAGGATTAACATTATAAAAAAATTTTAGCTCGTCTCTTTTTGTCCCGGCTTCATATTTTTTTCAGGTTTTTTCTCATACGCTCGTTAACATAGAGGGCGATCAAACTTGGCTGGCCTCATTGGCGAGCTTGTCGAGTATCTAAGTTGGCCGTGGTCCAACAGTACGTTTCTCTATGATTTTAGCTAGGATTATACCACGTAAGTCCAACAGAATAAAAGGTCGTAAGTTTAAGTATGTGCTTAAAAGTACAAAAAGTAATACTTAATATTAATTGTTTTCAGTAAAACTTCGAAAGGCACCAGAAAAATGTTCAACCTTTCATTTAAAACCATTTTCAGACCTATCGAATAAATAGTCTTCAAAAAATGGTCGAGACCATTTGGCTATCACAGCAAACATTTCCCGTGTTATTCCTGTGGGAAAATTTCCCTTTTTTTGCCAAAATGTCTGAATTTTTTTATTGAAATGAAAACCACCCTTAGCAACTTTATTTTCTATAATAAAAACTAATGGAGGGATTTCTTTGAAATTTTAACCACATATTAAGGGTCCGAATTTTAGTTCAGTGGAATTTTTTCAAAGCAGTAACCATGATAGGAAAAAAGTTACATCGAATCAAAAAACCACCCTTATACATTAAACGCAGTATGAGGTCTTATCTAAGAGAGCAACCGCTCTCTCAGAATACGAGAAACTCAAGGTCCACTAAGTTGGGTTAAGCAAAAACTGCATATTATCAAACCCAGAATAAGAGAATGTTTTTATGAATGGTTATACTTGAGTTACTCGCTAATGGATATCGCAAAAGGTTACAAAAACTTTATTATTATAATGTTTGTAAAAAGGCGCTATCTTCCTCCCTGAATTATTTAGTATTCTTTCTTAAGGGAAAATCTAAATGTAATACCATTTTAAAAGAGTTCTTTCAAGTAAATGAAATGTTTGATTTGTTTCGTTTCTATAGTAACCATTTCTGAGAACATTTGCCTCGCATTTTCTTGATTAGCATAGTTATGCACACTGTCGATATTTTAAATTATGTTACTGCACCAGTATTTAAGATTGAGTTTTAAGAATTATTTAACTTGATCGAAAAAATCCATCAGCCCTTTTTTATCTTTTGGTAAGTTCAGGGCATGATGGAACGTACAAACAACATGTCCACAACTGCAATCATTGTGTTTTGCACTTTTACGATTTAAATCGACACTTAGGTTAAATCTAGATGTATCTTTTTCGACTCAATGTAACCAATAATAATAAAAATAATTTTGTGGCAGGCAAATAATTTGCTTGAGTTCATGTGAGGGTTTATTCCAACGACAGGAACAAAATTGATATTTGTGGTGGTGTAACTAAAGTTTTTAGGGCTTCGGAATGTTCACACTCTTTTTAAAGTTGTCGTTCGGGCAACATTGAAAACGAGGAGCTACTTTCAACAGTAGAGTACAATGGTCGGAAATGTTGTTCGATCAATTTAACAATAAATTTACACCACTATGGAATCCATATTTCTGAATGTACTGTACATGTACATGTACGCGGAGATCGGCTAGGGTTACGAGAAACGTCTAGCGTTCTAGCCTCCCAATGGTGGTGCCAACTCCAAAAGGTTCACGCAATTGCAGGTTTTCTTTTCATTTATTGTGAATCAATCGCCTTGTATACCCTAAATTTCCAAAAGTTGTTAAAGAGGCATACGCTTGAATTGAAACAACAACAATAGCTATGTTTAAAATGATTTCAGGAATAAAGTTTCTTAAAACGATTTTACTAGAAATAAGGTAAATTAATGACGACTAAAACAATTAAAATCAATTATATTTATTTAATAATGTAAGAAAAACCTCTTAATTGTGCTTCGACAGGAGAGGTTTATTTTGGTTTCCCAACTTGTTCTTTTTGCGCTCTTTCGAGCTGAAGGCGACGTGTACTGATTGCGCAACATCGACCTTCTTACAAGAGGGCAGTGCGCAGTGCGAGTTTGCGGCAATTCGGATGGTAAGCAAATATCCTAGTTTTTCAGCACCCCCTTTCTGCCGTTGTGGGTTGTAAGATTCGCAGTTGTCGGTCTAAAAGGCGAGTACAATTCCATTCCTTTTCTAATCCTCCCAGCTGTAGTAAGATGAGACTAGAAGTACTGAGCTAACAAAATTTTTCACTTGGCGAAAGTGAATATTCTTGATAACACACCAACGGTTGGCCCTCTTTTAGCGGTTTCTGAATTTTCCCTCCTAAACGTGAGACGCTCGTGGCGGTAGACAGTCGAACTAGATTCAAGTACCCGCGTCTATGTTCCGCGGCTTTAGGTTGAGAGGAAGGGGGTAGGAATTTTTTTGGAACTCGACCAATTTTTTTTCTCTAGTTTTAGGCGCGATGGAAGCGGCATGAAATCCTCAAATTTGTTCACTAGTCCCAGGATCGACTACCAATGCTAGAGCTCTTTACTTCTAGTCTCATCTTACTTCTGCTCCCAGGTATAGGATCATTTACTTGAACGTGTTGCACACGCTAGAGGTTTATTTAAATTTTTCCAATATTTTAATAAAATTAAAAGTCCAGGCATACCTTAAGGAAAAAATTTCATTAGCCTTTGTTTTAAGGTTATAATATTAAAAATTCATAGAGAGAGCTTTCTAATGAAATTAAAGGTTGAGGAATCCATGTAAAACTCGGACACACTTCATTTTCGCGAACGGGACTACGGTGTTAAGATAGATCTTGAGAATTATACCGATACTTATATCGAATTAAGGCTTTGCCTAAAGCATTTTTAGACATTTTCGGTGAATTTAAATTATAGTACCTATTGTATTAATAGCATTTAATGTTCCGTAAAGAATAGCATATCATTGATGGCTTTCTAGTTCCGATCGATTCAAAACCATTATCAAAGTAAGTGATTCACGGCTCAAAAACATATCCAGAAGTAAGATATGGGACTAGAAGTAAAAGGTGCTCTAGCATTGTTAAGAACAAATTTGAAGATTTCATGACTCTTCCATCGCTCCCACACTAAAGAGAAAAAAAATTGGTAGAGTTCCAAAAATATATCCTACCCCCTTCCCCTCAACCTGAAGCCGCGGAACACGAACGCCGCTGCTTGAATCTAGTTCGGCCGTCTACCACCGCGAGCGTTTCACGTTTTGGAGGGAAAACTCAGAAACCGCTACCAGAGGGCCAACTGTTGGTGTGTAATCAAGAATATTCATTTTCGCGAAGTCAAGAATTTGGTTACCTCGATACTTCTTGTCCATTATCTTACTTCTGATATAACGTATGCAGAACACAAAATTATATTTTCTAGTGTTGCTTTGAACGACCGGATTGGGTAAATGGTGTTAAACTATTTAAGTTACTGAATCGGATGATTTCCTTAGGAAGGAATTATCATTCAGAAATAAGGGTTCAAACAACACGGATAGTAGTAGTTATAATTTGAGATGGCTGATACCCGGCTTAACCAGATATCAATCGATACCGTTGCAAACGGGAAGCGATACCGTTCGATTCCGTTGCAAGCAGGAACCGATACCGATGTTTTTAGGCGGACAGTGCCATTTTCATATGTATTAAAATTTCTAACTCAATAATTGATGTATAAACGTTTATTAATAATACTCTAGTGCTCGAAACATTATTTAAAGGAAAAGTTCAAGAATCATAACATTGTGCCTTAAAAGAAAAAATGTAAAAAACCAATGATCTCTTATAACAATATAATTAGCATTTAATTAGTCTTTAAAACGAGGGCTACTACGCCATCCGCCATTGATTTAGTGGCGTCTGCTAAATCGAACCTCTTATGCGAGTAATTGAGTGGGCTATGCCCTACCGTTAAAAAGGAAGGGTTTTTAAATTTCTGGCCGACATTTAAAAAGAAGGCCACAAACCGAACCTAAAAGACCATTCAGCCCATCTATAGGTTAAAGGAAACCAGTGTACTAAATATTTGCGAAATCGGTTGAAACGCGCGGACTTTGTGCATAGGGAAGATTTTTTACATTTCTGGGCACCATTTATAAAGATGGCGGCGGATTGGAAAATCTTTCTTAGTTTGCGACTACTACTAATGAATAAGGTTCATGCAAAGTTTCAGCCTTCTAGGGCAAGTGGTTTGGGCTGGGCATTGAATATCAGTCAGTCAGTCAGTCAGGACTTTGATTTATATAGATAAAGATTATTATTATTATTATTAATATTTTTCCTTTTGTATTTAGAACAAGGCTGTTCCTTTAACGTATAATGTTTTGTTTCCAGAACTTTTCCTTTTAAACTCTGAATACAAATTATTATCTGAAGATGAAGATTCCCTTTGAAGCGATAAAATATATCATCGACTATTTAGGCGTTAGGTAATAAAATGGCCGGAAAAGCTTAAAAATTATTTTAAATTAATATATTAAACAAATATTTTTAATTTCAAAAAGAAACTTATTTTGTTTATGCGGGTGCAAGCCGGCTGCTGATGTCTATAGATTCGTTGTAAGTACTTTAAAAAATGTGGTTTGACCAAAGTTCCTCTTAAAGGGAGGGTGAAGTGGAAAATCAATGATTATTTTAGATTCTTCTTCTAATTATAAGACCAGTCTGAATAGTGAAACATTCAGGAAATACCTCCGAATGATTTCAATAGGTTCAGATTTTAAGGATAATTTGAAATTAGGACCTCCGACCCATCCTATAACGTCCTGCCTTTTTGTTAACAAAATTCTCCTGGCACGCTCCATGCCAAGAGAAATTTTACGCGCGATTTGATAAAATTTGCGGGCGATGTGAAAATCGTGGCGCTAGACATGGAGCGTGCCACGAGAATTTTGTTAACAACATGCTGCCCCCGCAGAAAGGACACTCGTGCGGGATATGTAAGATAATAAAAAAGTGAAACAATAGAGGCTAAAAAGCGAGCTTGAGATAAAAATTTCTTTACTAGACGCCATACCTCCAGTTCTGAGCGAGACTAATAAATATTAACTTAACAGTAGAACTCGTAGCAGACAGCTAAAGTCTTTAGAAGGAAAGTCATCCTCTAGTACCATGCCTAAACCACCTCTAGCACCATGCCTAAACCACCTCTACCACCATGCCTAACCCACCTCTAGCACCATGCCTAAACCACCTCTACCACCATGCCTAACCCACCTCTAGCACCATGCTAAAGCACCTCTAGCACCATGCCTAAACCACCTCTAGCACCACGCCTAAACCATGTCGCCAAGCTTTGCCAAAGCTATGCTAGAGAGACCTTGAAAAGTCGGAACAATACTCTTGCGAGGGGGGATTCTCCCCCGCACGAGTAAAAATTCAGGGTGTAATGCGATTGGTCGGAGGTCTTAAATTAAAATTATCCTTAAAATCTTAACCTAAGTTGAATTTTAAAATCAGTCGGAAGTATTTCCTGAATGTTTCACTGTGCAGAATGATCCGATGGGTCCGACATTCCCAAAAAAAAGTGTACGGGATTTCGTGATTTCGTGATATTCGTGATTTCTTCTTTGATGTCGCGATTTCGCCAAAAATTTCCGGATTTCTTCTTTGATTTCGTCAAAAAGTTTCTTCTTTGATATCGCGTTTTTGCCAATGATATCGTGATTTCTTCGTTCATTTCGCGATTTTGACAATGATTTCGTGATTTCTTCGTTCATTTCACGACTTCGCCACAGATTTCGGAATTTCATCTTTGGTTTCGTAATTTCGTGATTTCTTCAAAGATTTCATGATTTTGTGTTAAAGATTTCGCAATTTTGCGTGAAGCGTACGGGATTTCGTGTAAATGTCGGACCCCTCGGAATGATCTTATAATCAGAAGAATCGATGAAAAATGACTTTATTTTCCACTTCACCCTCTCTTTAACAAGATGACCCAAGGGCTGGGCTCATAATATTGGCCGCATCGTATGATCGTAACGTACGTAAATTAGAACAACAAGATGGACCCGAAAAATGTTTGCCCGGTCTGTTAAAATTTATGTCTTATACTTATACCGAAGAACCAGGATTATAGAACAAAAATTTACCCGATGTTAGCCTCTACCCAAAAACTAATGTCATGGCTCCTAATTTAATCTTTAAAAATTACGATCGAAAAATCTGAAAAAGGCGGGACTGTGCCATGGTAACTACTACAACAACAGGGCAGGTCAATCTAATAGCCTCATCGTAGATATCCATCATACGATGTGGCTAAAAATGTCACTTTTAGTTGTTTCGTGTAATACAAGACTCGAGAAATTTGTCCTCGTGTATTATATAAGCGTTAGTATACTAAGTTTAAGAATATTTGTTTAGGCAAAGTCGGAATTGAAAGATACCTCAATACTTAATAACACTGAGACATGTAAAGAATTAAATATAAAGGGGTATGCCAACCTCTCGAGTAACGTAAGTGCAAGGAAATTAATAATTAGAAATTGCTATATTTTCTAAATGTTTTATTTACAAGAAAATTAATTTTTACTCAGATTTTACACATTGGGAGAACAGCTTTTGCTACTGGTAAAATGTTGGAAAGAGTTTCTAAGAATCGTCAAACAAGTCACTTGCCAATTTTCTTTGACTCCGAAGAAGCCATTGTTATTTCTAATCCAGTCTTAAAAGAAACTACGAGTCTACAGTTCCTAACGATCGACTGGAAAGTAAGTAAATTTTAAGGTTGCTATGTATTTGTTCTGTATCGGTATGATCAAGTTACTCTATAATTTCGCATCCGAAACATAGAAAATAAGTTTTAGGGATAGCCCATAATTATATAAACCTTAACTTTCCTTAAAGTATCACTAATGTGGCAATGGATAATTTTAAAATCCTCGGTTTTGTAAGAAATTCATTTTATTAAGCCCTCCCCCAAATTTCAAACCCTAGCGTCGCTCGCTGCTGATCTAGGCAAAAAAATTGTTAAGCAGTCCTCCTCTCGCATCGGAGAGCTAGTAATATATACCTATCTCCCCTAATTGTATTATCTTTTTCGTGTCATTTTATTTACGTGAAATTTATTTTAAAACAGGCAAGTCTTCTTCTGCTCTCCGCAATTTTATTTTTCTGTCTTTTGCTGTGGAAAACCAAGGACAAGATTGCGATAAAAACGAAAAGAATATATTATATATCGGATTTAATTCTCTTGCTTATGGAAGTGATTTCGGTTTTTTTCTTAAAATGTAATACATTTCATTTTAATTTCAATGTAATTGTTTTCGAGATTTAACTCTGCAATATGTTATTCCAGCTTTCGATACAACATCGAAAAACTGGATATGGAAATTCTTATGCGGCTCTTGGCTACTCGGAGCTCTTCTTCTGAGCTACAAAATGTCAGGATACATGAAAACTAATTTCACTCTCAAAGAATATTTGGTTTTTGATAGCTTAAATGATGTTTTTAACATGACGACTAAACGGGTACATCTCAGTATTTATGGCTTCGTCTCTGAGACTGTTTTCTTTTGCAACATGGAGTTACCAGTGAGATAAAAAAACTCGAATACGCTACAATTGGGGCATTTGTCTAACTTTTTAAACGAGTTATCGCAAGTGATAAATATCGTCTAAAGAGTTGGTGTCAACCTCGTGCCTTCTATGAGAGCGCAATTTTTAAATAGGTGATTAGTCATAGGTGTCATCAAACCTTGAACGAAAATCGGCGGATGTCTCGCGAATTGCCCTCGTGCTAATAAAAAACAAGGTGGCCATGTTAAAATTTTACCATCTTTAGTTATAAAGCAAGCGATAACTTATCGAGCAGTTTAACCCTTTCGATAAGTTATAACTCTCGTGAAAATTGAAAACGATAAAATTTTAACTTGACCACCTTGTTTTTTATTAGCACGAAGGGAATTCGTCAGGTTTGATGACACCAGGAATGTATGGAGGAGTTGGAATGGCTAAGGTCAAATCCTAATCGGCGTGAAATGATCTTGGAAACAACTGGCGTGGCTTAATTTACGCTAGTGTTTTCATAGCCTGACGTAAAAATCGTATTTACAACTTAAATTATTTTCATTCAATCATTGGCTGCCAAAAAACTTGTTTCTCCAACCTCTACCCTAGGTCCTCTGCCTAGGCTGAGAGAATCGGATATGAACGCGAACGGCGACGAATCAGCGCATTTAACTTTAAAAAAATCTAAAAGGTCACTTCTGCCAAGCCTTTTTTAACGAGTCATGACATTTTTCGCCTTCGGTAGACAGATAAACAAACGAAGGGGGAGGAGCTACAATTCTAAAAAAAAGGACTCGCCTTATGTTTCCACCATCAAGGGTACAACGAGAGCCCCCTTAGCCATTCCAGCCCCTCCATACATTCCTGATGACACCTATGACTAATCACTCATTTAGATATCGCGCTCTCATAGAGCGCACGAGGTTGACATCAAGCCTGCCCCCAATGTGTGTTAATGTTCAATATTCTAGCCCACGGATGCGTGCCAGTATATCGATCCACAAAGCATAATATGCAGGTCAAGGATAATAACAGAAGACGTCATTGAATTCTATAACTGCAAGTACGATCCGGACATCGAGAATAAGGCATGGTTCAGCTTAACTACCAGGACAGAAATTTACCAATTAATGGCGTATGTGTACAATTGCAAGGGGATGCAAAAAATGGAAATTCACATTGGAGCACAAAGTTACCGGAGCGAATATTTTTTCATTTACATTAAGTCCTTCCGAGTCAGACAAGACATTAAGGAATTAGCAATCAGATCGTAAGTCTTTCTCTCGCAAATTGACTTACTTGTTTTTCTGGTATTATGAGGTTTAACAACACTATTGTAACACGTAGATAATAAAAACTTCGACATATTACTTTCGTTATACTCCATATGGTTGTTAATTTTCTGCAAATAGGAAAAATAAATAACCATGGGAAAGGCTTTGAATCTTTGAATTCCCAGTTTTTTAATTGATAAAAAATAATTTCGACTTTAGGCATTTACTTTACACTATAGAATAATATTTTAATTTAATTAATTGAATCTATTCAATTTCAACTCCAATTGGAGTCTAAAGTAAAAGTAAAACTGTTTCTCATTCCACTCCAATTCTTCGGAATTCACTAGGACAAGGTCCACGACGAGTTCACAATATACCAAATAATTTGGAAATAAAAACAACCCTACCGACTTACAACCCTAGTTTTTGGATTAAAGATCATATAAAGAGTGAAACATTAAGTCTTTAACTTCTTAATCCGCAGGGTCATGAATATTATGGAACGCAACTTAGTTCACTATAAATTAATTCCGAAGAAAATTATCACTGAGATGTCAAAATGGAGAAGACCTCCGGACGAAACATTACCATTGATAGTCAAAGTTATCAGTGGATCTTTTTTCTTGTGGCTAATAGGATTGGCAATTTCATCGTTCGTATTCATTGGGGAAATGTTTTTGATAAACAAAGAGTATTATTAAGAACAAGTGGATCTGAAGGTAACCGACTGCGATGATGATATCTAATGTTTCATATTCACCAGTAAACACAAGGATACAAACAATGGGAATCAAATAGTTTGCATTGTAAGCATAAGTTAATTAATGTGTATTAGAATCTATTAATCCAACTAACAGCAGAATATATGTATATTTAAATTTAAAGAACCCATTTTAGAATGTATTTAACTATAATAAATTTAACCATGAATACAGTTAATGAACTATTAAGAATCATTTAATTGATGATAAACACTTACCCCTAATAGTAACAATTACTAATCAAAATATTTAAAGCAAAAGAACACAGAATCTGTAAAAGTTAATTTTATAAAGTGAAGGATTTAATGAAATATATCCAATTCTGAATAATCGTTTAAAATTTACGTTACGCCATCAGTTCTCACAAATACAAGAAACTGAAGGTTAACTAAGTAGGCTTAAAGTGTTAGTGCCACGTTTTTTGAAAAGTGGCTAATTTTCGTTTTAAAACATCAATTGGGTTATAATAACAGTAGATCCAAGGCAAAAGGTCTTATAGAAATTTATTCATTTTGTAATATGAAAAAGAACATTGATATTTCACATAATTGGAAGCACACACGGTAAATACAGCATAAAAACCTAGGGCTAACCCGGTTAGGCTATGTTTTTAGCATAAAACGGAGCAGACTATACAGTAACACAGGATTCCAAAACAAATGAGAGCTGGAAATCAGCCTTTTTAATAATCTTTCAAGAGGAAAGACACTATATGAGACTATAATTACATAGAGTAACTAAAATAGGGTAATGGCAGCCCTCTGCCTTCGACTGTATTAAGCTCTATGGGGAAATAACATGGGGTGCCATTAGTCTATACAACTTAAGCCTTGGCCGAAAAGAACGTCGAAAAGCTTACTTTAAATGATATAAAAACTTCTATTAACTGTAATTATTTACCTGAATTACTTTTCTAGACGAAAATTCGACCTGATAACGACGTATTTCTTATAAAGGGTGCTACAGTTAATTAGAAAATACATATAAAGGTGCTCAAGCTCGGATGAAATACCAAAGTAATTTGTTAGCGTCTACTGCTAAGAAATTAGGAAAATATGCAAGAAAGCCAACATTTGCAATATGTCAACGTAACTTGTTAGCACCCACAAAAATAGGCCCTTCTAGTTGTCAACGAGAACGAAATGTAGAATTAGGTTTAAGCGTCCTATAAGGTTAGGCTGACTTCTGACCCAAAGTTAATTTTTTGACGTACTATCTTAATTAGTTAAATTACAAAAATTAGAAGTCATTAATTAAAAATCGAAACAGGTAAGTTTCCCATTTAATAAATGCTTGTTAATTTAGAAGTATTCCGAAAACTAACTTCGCTATACTTTTTCCGTATGGCCTATGACAATTTCCTCAAAAAAACAAAAAATTTTTAATGCTTTTTCTATGGGACGCTAACCCTAAAAGGTGTGACTTTTTGTTTAACATTACGGAAGGGTGTCATGTCATATCTACAAGGGCCTACCGGCCCTGTAGAATAAAAAAATAGGACTTGCGGAGTCGAGCGTGCCCGTGCTCACGCGCGCTCGAATCGTGACGTCACCAGGGGTATATGGAGTATTCAACTGTCAAAATAGTTTTAAAAAATTCTTCGAGCAGGTTCCGAAAGCCGGGGTTTTAATAATATTTGAAAAATTATAATGCATTATATAACAAGACGGCCCAAGGGCTCGTAATAGTAGCCATATCGTACGAGTGAATAACCCCTCTATACCCTACCCTAATGAGTGGATAACTCCTCTATACCTTACCCTAATGAGTGAATAGCGCTATCTTTTTCTATGCTTAATTGATTTACCGTGCATAAAATCAGAGTGAATAGCCCCTCGATTCCCTACTCTAAACAGTGATTAAATTATAACCGTATAAATCTACTTATGCTGTAATTCTAATATTCCAGCGAATCGAAGAACAGATAGTTTTTAGTGATAATCCCCTCGATGAGTTTACAACATAGACTTATGCCGATGCACACTTATCGCATCTTATAAATTTCTAACAAGGACTTATGCCCAGAAACTTTTGAAAGAGAAAGTTAAGTTATAGTGATTACGCATTTTAGTGATTATCCCCTTAGCAATTATTACCTTTAGCAATGCTAAAATGATCAAAAGCATAACGCTCATTTAGCACTATGTTAGCTGTATCTAAACCCACATTTGAATTAACCGCCAAAACGTTCCAGTCAAACATAACATAGATGACGATAGCTACCGAACGAGAACGAAACACATGAGGAGCGGTAGGAAACGGGGAAAATCGTTATCTATTTAATTAGCACATACATAAAAAAAATAAATATAAAAACCCCAAACATACAAATTCATAAGTATCCGACCCCACAGATAAAAATTCAAAAGTATCCGACCCCACAGATTAAGAGGTACCCCACCCCACATCAGCCCGATATTCTAGAGATAAAATAAATAATAAAAAACTCGGGGTTTCTATCAAGTCTCTATGGCTCGATGGTAGAATGTTTGTCTGCTACACCAGCAACCCGGGTTCGATTCCCGGCTGCGATCCGAAAAAAATTTTAATTAAAATTAAATCTCTAACCGAGCCCAGTTACCCCTATGGGTGGGTTGTGGTAATGTGGAGTTCTTTTTAAGCCAAAAAATAACGATAACGAAAGCGAAAACTCCGGCCACATGTACTACTACTACTACTACTATTACTACTACGGCTCGGGTCAAACTAAGAGCCTATCGTATACTACCAAAAGCGGATTATGCTTCACACATAAAGTACGTAAGTCCCACTTTTCCATAGCTTTGGCCATGGATTTCATGACATTCCCGAAGTAAAAACTAAGCAGACGAAAAAAAAAGCTTTTAACCAATCATAAGCTCCTAACCGTAGATAACCGCTTTAATGCCAGACCAATCGGCGACGGCTATTACTATTTTCTTGCATGGGACCTCGACTCGACCTCGCCGTCGACATAACCGGAAAGCTCGGAAGGCAAAATACCGTAATCGTTCGTTAGTCGTTATGTTATATTGAACGTTTTAAAGCTCAAGTTTCGAAAATTTTCGAGTCATTTAATAAGTCTTCAACTAAATTTTATAAGATATTTTTTTTAATTTCAACAGAAAAATAGCTCTTCGAATAATAGTAGACTTGAAAACTTCACTAAGCCTTGGCTAGGTATCAGCGGAATCCCAATTCCCGAGCCGCCGGCGGCTAAGCTCGCCGTAGCCGCGAGAATAGAAGACATTCCTCGTAAAAAACAGATACACGGCGTCTTAAAAGTCCAAGTGAAAGCTACCTAGATTGATAAAATCTTCGTGCCTTACTCCCAAATAATCTTTCATATTGTGAATAGTTTTAACTAAAGAATATTTCAGACACTCTACTCAATATTTATAGTAGTTCCCGAATTTCAACAGAAAAATAGCTCTGCGAATTATAGTAGACTCGACGAAAACTACACTAAGCCTTGGCTAGGTATCAGCGGAATCCCAATTCCCGAGCCGCCGGCGGCTAAGCTCGCCGTAGCCGCGAGAATAGAAGACATTCCTCGTAAAAAACAGATACACGGCGTCTTAAAAGTCCAAGTAAAAGCTACCTAGATTGATAAAATCTTCGTGCCTTACTCCCAAATAATCTTTCATATTGTGAATAGTTTTAACTAAAGAATATTTCAGACACTCTACTCAATATTTATAGTAGTTCCCTAATTTCAACAGAAAAATAGCTCTGCGAATTATAGTAGACTCGACGAAAACTACACTAAGCCTTGGCTAGGTATCAGCGGAATCCCAATTCCCGAGCCGCCGGCGGCTAAGCTCGCCGTAGCCGCGAGAATAGAAGACATTCCTCGTAAAAAACAGATACACGGCGTCTTAAAAGTCCAAGTGAAAGCTACCTAGATTGATAAAATCTTCGTGCCTTACTCCCAAATAATCTTTCATATTGTGAATAGTTTTAACTAAAGAATATTTCAGACACTCTACTCAATATTTATAGTAGTTCCCTAATTTCAACAGAAAAATAGCTCTGCGAATTATAGTAGACTCGACGAAAACTACACTAAGCCTTGGCTAGGTATCAGCGGAATCCCAATTCCCGAGCCGCCGGCGGCTAAGCTCGCCGTAGCCGCGAGAATAGAAGACATTCCTCGTAAAAAACAGATACACGGCGTCTTAAAAGTCCAAGTAAAAGCTACCTAGATTGATAAAATCTTCGTGCCTTACTCCCAAATAATCTTTCATATTGTGAATAGTTTTAACTAAAGAATATTTCAGACACTCTACTCAATATTTATAGTAGTTCCCTAATTTCAACAGAAAAATAGCTCTGCGAATTATAGTAGACTCGACGAAAACTACACTAAGCCTTGGCTAGGTATCAGCGGAATCCCAATTCCCGAGCCGCCGGCGGCTAAGCTCGCCGTAGCCGCGAGAATAGAAGACATTCCTCGTAAAAAACAGATACACGGCGTCTTAAAAGTCCAAGTAAAAGCTACCTAGATTGATAAAATCTTCGTGCCTTACTCCCAAATAATCTTTCATATTGTGAATAGTTTTAACTAAAGAATATTTCAGACACTCTACTCAATATTTATAGTAGTTCCCTAATTTCAACAGAAAAATAGCTCTGCGAATTATAGTAGACTCGACGAAAACTACACTAAGCCTTGGCTAGGTAACAGCGGTATCCCGAATTCCCGATTCCCGAGCCGCCGGCGGCTGAGCTCGCCGTAACCGCGAGAACAGAAAACATTCCTCGTAAAAAACAGATACACGGCGTCTTAAATAGTCCAAGCAAAAGCTACCCAGATTGATAAGATCTTTGTTCTTTACTCCCAAATAATCTTTGGTATTGTGAATAGTTTTATCTAAAGAATATTTTAGACACCCCATTCAGTCTTTATAGTAGTTCCCTAATTTACGTACCAGGTAAATTGGTTCTTAAGGCGGAAGGATCGCAAGGATCAGAAAGAGCCGCGTTACCGAATTTTGTTCCTCCGCGTAAGGGGAGGTTCTTTCCTAGGAGCTTAGAGAATATCGTGTAGCTCTCCCAGGCACCTGTTACGTACTTCATGTGTAAAGCCTAATCGGCTTCTGATACTACGATATGGCTAAAAAGATATTCCGAATCAGAAAGATTCAATCTTTCAGATGGGAATAAAACCTTTTAGTTTTAAAAATAGCGATTTTTGGTGACTCTAACACTTTTAGCAAAACTGCATATTAATAATTATGATACAAACCCATGAATAAGAGAATGTTTTTATGAATGGTTATACTGGTGTTACTCACTAATGTATATCGCAAAAGGTCACAAAAACTTAATCATTATAATATTTGTAAAAAGACTTCGTCTTTGCCCCTGAATTATTTAGTATTCTTTCTTAAGGATAAATCGAAATACAATACCATTTTAAAAGAGTTCATTTAAGTAAACGAAATGTTTTGATTTGTTTCGTTTCTATAGTAACCATTTCTGAGAACATTACCCTCGCATTTTCTTGTTTAGCTTGGCAAGAAACACTGGCAATATTTTGAATTATGATACTGCCCCAGTATTTAAGAATGCATTCTATGAATTCTTTAACTTAATCGAAAATATCCACCTCGAACCCATCAGATATTTATTTTTTTGTTCATTTTTGGTTCAGGCCAATGATGGAAATTACTACCAACATGTCTTTCTTGACATGCGTGTCTTTTTGACTGAATGTAACCAATAATAATAAAAATACTTCTGTGTCAATCAAATAATTTGAAGTCAACGGCAATTGCTTGAGTTCATGTCCCAAAGATTTTATTCCAACGAAAGGATCAAAAATAGATAAATTTTAATGATTACGAATTTTCCATTTAAAGGCACACTTGATTTTAAATTAGTCGAAAACATGGAAAACACGTAATTTGAAACAAACATTGACAGAATATCAAACAATCCATCGCGTAATGCACTCGTTAATGTCAATGTAACAGTTTAAAATAAGACCCTTTAACCATGAAGTTACATCTCAAGTTTTATGAACCAATAGAGAAATAATTGGACGAAATTAATTTGTGCTTAATGTGAAACATTTTAAAGTTTAATTACTCTTACAAATAAAATCAAATTCTCACAAACCATAACAGCTTCAGTGCAGTGTTTTCATCCATAATTTACCAATTTTTTTCTGGTCTAATTAGGACCTGTCACGTTAAAGCCACATTTATATGTTGTCAAGCTTTCAAAATGTATTATTTTGAATTTCACCAAGGGAAAATAAAACAAACCCACTCGTTGCTGAATAAACTCCAATTACAAAATCTTTAGTTAATACGTAGGATTTACAAGTTCGCAAATGTAGCATTGGAGACGATCGTCTGATTTTGTAACAAAGATACGACTGAAGCGAGACGTTCTCGAGTCTTTTGCAACTTCGCAAACAACGTTTTCTCTAAGATATTCCGTACTGGACAGCGATAATAAATTCCTCTTGCATCACATTCAGTCTTGCGAGTGCGAACGAAACCATAAACGAAATTGTCAAATAGAATATAAATTGTGACGGCAAATAACACATTGACGCAACATCGCCTATACCGATAAAATCATTGGTATTAAAACTTAACAAGCAGCGTCATCAAATAAATTAAACAAAACCTTCAATTCAAAGGAAAATTAATTTGAATTTTACCGTTCTCTTATTTTTTCAGTTAACAAAAAAATATATATGTTAAAGGGGCTCGAAGCGTTTTGTTTCTTTTCTCATGTATTTTTTAACATTTTTATAGCATTTCACCTTCCCGTCTTTAGTTGGCTAAAACTTTGATTCAGAGTTCTGCACGGTCCGGCCCGAGGCCCAGCCTACCACATTTGAAAAATTTATCGGACCGGGCCGGGTCGGGCTTTTCAAATTATGGAAATTGAGGGGCCGGGCCAGGCTTTTGCTCATTTTTCAAAATTGGGCCGGGCCGAACTTGATTTTCTTTTAATCCAAAATTCAAAAGCTTCAAGAACAAATGTGACGTTGTGACGAACATTTATCAAAAGAATTCAAAAACACGACGCTAAAGTATATATGAATTCAATTCATTGTTGTTGTGTAAAAAATGTAAAAATTACAATTGCACTACTTGTAACGGGCCGGGCCGGGCCTGATGAATTTATAAAATGTGTCGGGCCAGGCCGGGCTTGGTTAATGCATGTAACGGAACGAGGCGGGCCGGAAAACCAACTATATACTCGAACCCGGGCCGGGTTTTGGACTTTTTCAAAATGATAAATCCCTGGCCTGAAAATTTCGGCCCGTGCAGGTCTCTGCTTTGACTAATGAGACCTGTCGGATTTCACCTGAAAATTAGGAAAATACAAAGAAGCTTTTCTAGAATTAAATTCGAAAATTTTAGTTTCATTGTTGCTTAGATTCATGACAATAACTGACACATCTGATCACGGGTTCGTGTCCCTTAAAACATCTCGTAGCCCTTCCGTAATTGTTGCTAGACCTTACCCATTCTGTACACGTCGTATAACCTAGGAACCTCTATGAAGAATGCAACCATCCAGTCGAATACCCAGAACATGTAAAGTATACCGAAGGCATCCTCTACTCTCTTTACTAGAACTAAGAGCTCCGTGTGTCTTCGAGCCAAGTTGATCAGTTGTTCATCGCTGTCGGGTTTCAACTTCATAAAAATGTTCTTAAACATGTTTAGTTTATCGTGTAACACATCGCAAACCGAAATGACGAAAACATTTACAAGTACAAGGACGCTTGTCATGAAGACGAAGAAATTTGTGTCGAAAAAGGCGATCGTTCTACCGAGCCATTCCACGTTCTGAATGTAAATACTTCCATAAAAGTACCACAGTGAGTATTCTTCCATTGTTAGTAGATTAATAACTCCATTCGAATGCATGGCCGCGCGATAGATGTAGAATAATAATACCATGATAACGAGTTTAAGGCAATTTTTGAAGCTTCCTGCATGGAATTATAAATTATTTACATACCAGCAAAATCGGATTTATGTAAGAAGAACGTTGAACATAGCAAATTCCCTACCCGTCCTCGACTACTATGAATGACTTGATGGGAGTGGCTTATAATTTAAAAACTCGCGCTCGCCATCTATCGGCCTTATTCTCTATTTACTGTGTAAAACAAGTAAATAATATTTTAGTACAAAGCGAGAAAACCACATACTCAAAGAAATTACTATTTAAAGAAACATCAATTAGAAAACCCTAGCTGATCGCCGCGTACATCTTAACCCTAACGATGATAACGGAGTAGAAACCAATATTGATTTCTGTGAACTGCGAACGCGGTCCGGATATCGCGAACACGTTTGCTCGGATGCAGTGACACGCACAGACACACACACCCAGATATGTCCAGTGTAATTGCTCTCCATGACTTCATCGTCACTCGAAGAGGTAAAAATATATATAAATACCTTTATTAGTACTAGAGTTACGTTTATATAGTGATTGATGACGAACTTGAAGATTGAAATCACAGACAGACTTAACACATTGAATTATTTCATCTTCGTTAATAACAAGAAAATTGAAGGTAAAGAGACACACGGTAACTCGCGTGAATTCGGATATGTTGACAAAAACTCGGACAACTTATGCAGGTACATGCTATACCAAATGGCGGATCCAAATATGTAGAGAAGGTACAAAAACGTGGTCAAAAGAAGGATTAACGTTCTTTTCGGTTGGCGTGAAAAAATTAACAACACTTTATACTTCGACTCGTTTCTCGTCGATTCCAATGGTTTTGGTAGTAATCCAATAATCTTCAATACAAATTTTATCGGATTCAATACTCTGTAATTACTTGAGGAGATCATCGTTCATTCTTCCCATTCAGTGTTCCAGGACGTCTATGAAAAATGGCGTTAACCATAGGTGAAATATGAATTTCTAACAATAGGTGAAATGTCGATTTTTAACCATAGGTGAAATATGAATTTTTAACAATAGGTGAAATGTCGATTTTTAACCATAGGTGAAGTGTTAATTTTTAACCAAAGGTGAAATATTAATTTTTAATAGTAGGTGAAGCGTTAATTTTTAATAGTAGGTGAAGCGTTAATTTTTAACCATAGGTGAAATGTGAATTTTTAACCATGGGTGAAATATGAATTTTTAACCGTATTTGAAATGTGAATTTTTAACCGTATTTGAAATGTGAATTTTTAACCGTATTTGAAATGTGAATTTTTAACCATAGGTGAAGTGTGAATTTTTAACCATTGGTGAAATGTGTATTTTTAAACATAGGTGAGATGTGAATTTTTAACCATAGGTGAAATGTGAATTTTTAATCATAGGTGAAATGTGAATTTTTAACCGTATTTGAAATGTGAATTTTTAACCCTAGGTGAAATATGAATTTTAACCGTATTTGAAATGTGAATTTTTAACAGTATTTGAAATGTGCATTTTTAACAGTATTGGAAATGTGCATTTTTAACCGTATTTGAAAAGTGAATTTTTAACCATAGGTGAAATGTGAATTTTTAAACATAGGTGAAATGTGAATTTTTAACCATAGGTGAAATGTGAATTTTTAACCATAGGTGAAATGTGAATTTTTAACCATAGGCGAAATGTGAATTTTTAACCATAGGTGAAATGTGAATTTTTAACCATAGGTGAAATGTGAATTTTTAACCACAGGTGAAATGTGAATTTTTAACCATAGGTGAAATGTGAATTTTTAACCATAGGTGAAATGTGAATTTTTAACCATAGGTGAAATGTGAATTTTTAACCATAGGTGAAATGTGAATTTTTAACCATAGGTGAAATGTGAATTTTTAAAAATGGTAATTTAAGAAATAACGCGTGGTCTCGATTAATTGAACCACTTAAAGCAAAGCATGTATCTATTTTATCTGAAATGGAGTTCTTAAGACTAAAATATAAAGCCTTACTTTTAGCGCTTCTGTTTTGCTCAAAATATTTTGCAGCTAGTTAGAATTCAAGCAAGAAAAGTAATACTCATTTATTAATGGCTTGTGCCGAAGGTAAGATTAATTTCAGGCGAAATAATGAGATAACAAATAATAGCTCGAGCGTAAGTCCTCGTTTAACCAAGATAAAAATCAATAATTGCTCACGATATAAACTAAGTCAAATGGGCTTTTGGCATTTGGAAGCTAGCCACCCAACAGGTATATTAAAAAAATGTAGTAGTATCACCAAGAGTAGCAAATTGCTATATAAAACCATAAATTTATAATCCACCATTAAGTTTCTATGTCTGAACGGGATCTACAAGGGCCTGTCTGTTCCCATGCAGCCTATAATTGGTCTCACCCAAACCTGGTATTATTAAACTATACGACACGCTATCCCCGTGTAAGGTTTCCCTTTAGTGTACTTTTAGAATGAAACATTGGAATTGAATAAAAAAAATCTCTCCTCGACTGCCGGCAAGGTTTTCATCCTCAAAATCGTGTATACAAAAACACCATGGCTTAAAAACTTCTTCGTCTTTTTCTTTCGAAATGTAAAAACATCAGTAGCGTGAAGGGTGGGAAAGTACCGCGTGATCCGTGTAAAAAACACAGGTAGAAGCTAGAGGGAATTTTCTTAGCCACGAGTAGCGCTTCCAGGGAAAGAAAAATCTCTCGTTGAGGCCGATCGTTTCGAAACGCTGAGGTAAAGGAAAGATATTACAAGATGCAATCACCATTCGTGACCTCCTTCATGCTCCCATCCATGATGCTCGTGACCTTCACCACCATCCGACTCATGATGCTCGTGACCTTCACCGCCATCTGATCCGTGGCCTTCATGCTCCCAACCGTGATGTTCATGGCCTCCATCACCTCCGCCACCACCAGTGTGACCACCATCGTCGTGTTCGTGATGATGCTCTTTCTTGTGATGCTCACCGTCTTCCCAGTGCTTTTTGTGATGTCCTCCGTGTTTCTTATGTTCGTGATGTCCATGATAGTGCTTTCCTCCTTTGTGGTGTTCATCGCCATGGTTTTTCTTCCAGTGTCCGTGTCCATGCTTGCCATGTTTGTCAGCGTGGTGTTTGTGAGCGTGATGCTTCTTTCCGTGATCCTTCTTTTCGTGCTTGCCACCTTCGTGTTTCCAGTGCTTCTTGAACTCCTTGTGATGTTTCTTATAATCTCCATCCTTGAAGATATCGTGGTACTTTTTATGGTCTCCGTGTTCTTCCTTGTGGTAGGATTTCTTGAACCCGTGCTTCTTGTGGCCCTTATCCTTATGGTGATGCTTGCCTACTTTACCCTTTTCGTGGCCACCTCCGTGCCAATGCTTCTTGTGATGATGCCCATGGTGTTCGTGTCCGTGTTTCTTGTGCGCTTCTTCGTGTCCACCGTGTTTTTTGAAATGATGGCCACCTTTCGCGTCGTGATGATGTCCACCGTATTTCTTGTGGTGTCCGTGATGATGGGCTCCTTTCTTGTGTCCACCTTCGTGGTGTCCGTGTTCCTCACCATGCCCCTCTTTCTTGTGATGGTGGCCTTCACTTTCGTGACCGTGACCGTGTCCACCGTGATGGTGCCATCCGGATTCCGCCGCATCGAGTTCTTTGTAGTCGTAGAGCAGCGCTTCTCAAACTGTGGTCCGTTGACCGGCACCGGTCCGCGGGCATGCGGCTGCCGGTCCGCAGGCAAGCGCCGGCAGAATCTGCCTTTCCCTGGTATTAATGGCCTTTTCTCTGTTTCAACTCCCTCTTTATATTAGTAAAGATAAAAAAGACCAAGGTCGTATTTACCTTCTTGAATTTTTATCTTAACGGATCACGTGCGCCGAGTTAAGTGCGCGCGAGTTAGAGTTCGGACTGTTCCATTATAGTTACCTTCCCTCTACCCTTTCTGACCTAACCCCTTTAGTTAAAGTTGAATTGGCCGCGGTTTTTTTTTTTGGAAGAACCCCGCTAGGTGTCACCAAGTGCAGACTAATGAGAGGCGTGCCCGAGAAATATCTTTTTCATAAGATCTCTGCGACCCAACGTGCATTATTTTAGCATATTTAGCTTACTCAATATTTGAAATTTAAGCGTTTTCCGTTATATCTGTACTAATTTTGATACCGTAAGTACCCGTTCTGTTAAAAAATATATAGTTTCAAATAAAACTGAACATCAATTTTGTTGTTGGAAAATAGTTCACAGTTTTTGGTAGGGGATGGCGAAAAGAGGCCTCCTGGCTCATCCTTCCCATTAAGTTGTAATCTCATAACATTGGTTTTCACGCGTATATAAATAAACTACTAATGTATTTACCATTTTTTCATTCATTAAACTTGGAAAATTTCAATTTATAGCAAACAAAAAATATATCTGGTCCGTCAAACATAGTTGAAAAAAAAACCGGTCCGCAATGTTAAAAAGTTTGAGAAGCGCTGTCGTAGAGAACGTGAGCGGATTCGGCTACATCAAGTTCCGTTGTTTCATTTCGGGGTACATCGGGAAATGCGTACGAAAGTACGAAACAGAGAATCACCAAGCCCTGAAAAAGTCAAGTGACTGCTATACGATACATTGAAAACTATTGGAAATATGTTTCAATATCTACTTACCAAATGGGCTTTAACGACTGTCATTTCCACCTTTGATTCCAGCCAATTCCAAATCCTTTGAATGTATTTCCTTCACAGGATTGTTGAGGTGTGATAAAATGTGTTAGCTGACCTATCCTTAAATACTCGAATAATCGGAACATACTTACCTAATTCTACAAGTTTTTATTCACTATGGCAAAAAATCATCGAACAATTAAAATACCAGCATTTTCATCAAAATTAAAAACTTGTGAAAATTATACTCGAAGGAACGTTAGAGAGAGGATTGAAAGTAACACGGAAACATGTGGCTGTGTTCAGTGAGCCTCATCAATCGATTATTTATAACGGAGATGAGTGTTCGATACACTGTTAGAAAAAAGGTGTTTCATGGGTGTTCTGAAATACCTTGAGGTGTTTATAAACTCTTTTTAGAGTTTTTTTTAACTGAGATCTCAGACCACCTACCCATGGACAGGCATGAGGATAGGGAGCTAGGTTAGCAAAGTGTAACGCCTGACGAAAGCGCCGCGGCGGCGGCTACTGGAAATTCATCTCCACAAACAGATAACAGACTCACGGGAAAATATTAATTCTCGCTCGCTCGAGAACAGTACCCTAATAGGCGTCAATAGATGCCTAAAATCTTATAAATGTGAGAAAGTGAGAAAACCTTTGTCATTCGTATATTTTTAGTTCATCTCATTAAAGCTTTTTAAACGTTATATTTATAATAGCTTAGTATAACTCTGGGTTACTTTATAAGACGAATATAATACTAACCCTTGGTCAAAAAAATGGAATTTTGTCTCTTTAAATGATCACGTGTCACTTGTGGAGATATATTACGGCCCGCCGACACATGAGGGCGCGTGCTATGCGTTTCAATTTGAAAACTGCCGTTTAACACGGGGATGCCTGTCCATGGGTAGGTGGTCTGAGCTGAGATGGTGTTTTATCCGTAAAAAGGTGCTAGTTGACTCTTTTAAGGTATTTTTTATGGAAATGGTGATTCACTGGTACGTATAAACACCTTTAGGTGTTAATTGACCCTTATCAATTTTTTTTTTAAATCGGAAATGGTGTTTTTAATATAAATCTGTTTGAATGGTGCGAATAAACACCTTTGGGCTTTATTTAACACTGTTTAGCTGATATGGTGTTTTTTTAAGTGAAAGGTTTTTGATATGACCTTAGATTGAAATCACCTATTAATTCAACCTGCATAGTGAAGCATCCTAAAAATATCCCAAAGATTTTAAAAATTGCTTTGGACTACCTTATACCAATAATTTGAGGGAATTCATACTTATAATGATTTTTCAATCATTGGAAAATAATTCTCGAAGAGTTCAATATGCTGGAATGTCTTGGAATTAGAGTTATTCATAAAAAATTACTTTAATTTCCCCTTGTCATAGGTTTTTATCTCTCCAAGTGACGATGACGTCACGAAGAGGTATTACACTGGACGTATCTGTGTGTCTGAGATGAAACAGAACTTTATAGCTACACAATTACTATAAAAATCGTAATGCCGAAAAATATTTAAAATATTTCCATTTAATATTCTGCAAAAAGAAAATGTTATCGTTTTGTAAGATATCTTTTCATCCTACTCGCTTTATATTAACTTTGATATGCGTGTAGCGTTTCGATTCAGATGGAATCTTCATTACTCGTTCTATATAAACTCTCACTTCTGTCATTCCAAAGAAAGAAGTTTATCTTAAATAATTAAATAAATATAAGTGATATTAATTATTTTAATAGTCAGTATTTTACGTTAATTATAGTTAAGTCGGTTTAAGAAACTTAATTCCTAAAATAATTTTAAACAAAGCTATCTTTAACGTTATACTTCTAGGGAACACCTATATCAGAACTTTTTTAAATTAAGGGTATAAAAGGTGATTGATTCACACTAAGAGATAAGAAAATGCTCAATTGCGTGAACCTTTGGTGGAAGCTCTACCATTCGGAGGCTAGACATTTCTCGTAATCCTAACCGCTCGCCGCGTGTGGCGTATGTGGTGTACACGAAAGGCTATTGCATGGTGTTGTTGTTAGAAGCCATTAAATACCGGTTGGCATTGGGTGAAACAATTGGTGGTTAGACAGTAGATGAAGGTGTAACGGATGGTTAATAATTGACGTTAAATAAGTTGGATATAGCAACGAAGTAACATTTTTCGAATTTCTGTATACTGCGAACGCGGTCCGGAAATTGCGAACACGTTTGCTTCGATTTGCCAACTGCGAACGCGGTGACAGACAGACCCACAGACACGTCCAGTCACTCGGAGAGAGGTAAAAATTCAACTTCATAACTCTATCGCCACACTTTTTTCTAATGGTATATACCACATACACGCTAATCTGTACTTATTGTCTTCTGACAACACCATCATATAGTCTTCTGTGTATACCACATACACGCCAAACTGAAACATTGGCTTCTACTCCATTAACATCGTTGGGATTAAGATGTACGCGCGATCGGCTTAAATTACGAGAAACGACAAGCCTCCCAATGGCAGGGCTTCGACCAAAGGTTCACGCAATAGCGCTTATTCCTACCATTTGTCAATCAATCGCCTTATATACCCTAAATTTCCAAAATTTGTGAAAACGGTTTACGCTAGAAGTCAAACGTCAACAATAGCTATGTTTAAAATCATTTTAAGAAAAACGTTTCTTTAAACCACTTAACTAGAATTAAGGTTAAATATTGACGATTAAAAAAATTAATATCATTTATATTTATTTGATTATTTAAGATAAGATAATCTTCTATCTTCGGAACGACACAAGTGAAAGTTTATATAGAAAAAGTAATGAAGATTGCATCTGAGCCGAAACACTACACGCATTTCAAAGTTAATATAAAGCGAGTAGGATAAAATTATCTCTTACAAAACCATAACATTTTCTTATTGTAGAATATTAAATGAAAATATGTTAAGTATGTTTCGGCATCACGATTCTTTAAGTGGTTTTGTAGCTATAAAGCTCTGTTTCATTTCAATATTCCAAGAAGATCTTTTATATTAATATATCAAATTTGGTGTTTACTTTTTAATTCAGCTTTACAACATTTATATACAGTGTAAACATGAAATTAAACTTTCCTAGTTACACTGAATGTACTTCTATATATTTTGGTAAGCGTTGTTCGGATTGGTTCCTTGAATTCGTGTGGCTTTGAGGAGGTCTTGACGGTTCACAGTGAGCCGAAAATTAAATACACATTTGAATTATTTAAATCAGGTCCTTAAATAGAACTATTGAGGATATACAGTAATGGTTAAACGTAACCATTTCACACGCATATCAATTCTTATACGGTTGAATAGGGCTTACAGCAGAAAAAACGTTTACCATTAATCCACTGTATTTGAGCCACTATTTTGAAAGACTAATCTATGGTAACTCATGTGTTCTGAAAAAATAAATTTCAAAAAACACCTTTTACAGAGTCTAATGACACCTTTCTGGTATAATTATAAACCTCTATTAAGGGTTTTGTTTTAAACCTAACAGGAATTAAAAAGCACCAAAGTCATTGGAATTTAAAAATACCACATTAGTCTCAAAAAGACCTTTTTTTAAGGGTTTATAAACACTTTTTCTGGTATTAATATGCACCTCTATTCAAAGCGATTAAAACACCTAACAGGATTTTAAAAGCACCTTCAGAGAAGGTATTATTTTGCACCGTTTTGAGAGGTGCGTATTGACATCCTCTCGAATGGTGCTTTTAAACACCAATAGAGGTGCTCCTGGGGATGCATTAGGAAACACCTCTTAATGTTTCAAACAGTTCCATTTTTTTTAACAGTGTATGCTGGGCTTCTCATGTCGCCTTTTCTGCTAACCGTGCCAAACGTTTGTGTGGATTAATTCGTAGAACGACTGGCTACTCCAGGGCGTCCCTAACCCTCTACCGCTCGATGTGTCTACCTGTTTTGGAGTTTGCATCCCCGGTTTGGAATCCTTACCTGAAGAAAGATATTTCTACCTTAGAAGGTGTTCAACGGCGTTTCACAAGCTTCGTTCTGAAGTCTCCCAAATCGCATAAAATAAATCATATACCATATGTAGACAGGCTGCGCACCTTACATCTTTTGCCATTGTCCGTTCGTCGTGATGTTTGCGATATGGTTACACTTGTCCGCCTGGCCACTTCACCTACCTTCCGCCTACACGAGTTTATGACCTTTAATCAGAGACACGCTGTTCCGAGGTTCTCAATAAAATATGCGCGATGCCTTGCCTTGAAGAACTCATTCTTCTACAGAAGCGCTAGTGCCTGGAACGCGTTACCTGAAAACCTCAGATCAGACGCTACTCATTCATCGATTTTACAGTTTCGGTCTTTAATTTCGAAATTTTTGGTAGATGCCTGGGTCTATGATTTTCCTTCAAATTAATTAACTTCCATTCATTTCATCTTTTGTATATTTATATCTGTGTATTAAGTGTTTTTGTATTGCAAAAAGAGAAAGGGTGTGATAGTGAAAGGCAAATGTTACTGGCTCGAAGGTGATAGAACGAGTTGGGTCAAAGCCGAAGGCAAATGCAACAGATTGAATCCCAACGCTCACTTGGCTAAAGTTAACACGAAGGAGATTAAAGACAAACTCCAGGTTCTAATTGGAAATACAAGGCACGCCCATGTTCATATCGCGTCAAGCGATTTAAATAAGGAAGGCGACTGGCGATACTTGGACGGAACCAGGGTTACTAAAGAGCAATTCCAAGAAATGTGGTGTAGAAATATGGTAGGAGAATTCGACAAGATATAACGAATTTCAAGATTTCGGCGCGATGCGTGGTGACGAAAATAAAAATTGGAACGATTGGAGCAACCATGACCCTAATTCGCACGACTTGACTGATACGCAGTGCCACAGAATTCTTCGATTTTTTTGCGAAATATCGATGAAAGAGGGTTCGAAAGAGCCCAAGCGTGCAACCTTCAAAGAATGTGAACTCTGAGCACAACCCTGCTGAAGTTAGTAAGCAGAATTTGGGGAAAATGCTTTGAAGTCATACTAAGAAACAAATTGTTGATGCAATAAAAATAAAGTCTTAAGCAATCAATATCTCTTGATTTGAAAATCATATTCCTCAGGTTGCGTTCGTTAATTTATATGAACGAGATAACACTCAGGGTCCAGAGAAACAGTTCCTATTTAGGCCATCTTGCTTGCCAAAATTGCCAGCTTTATTCTAAAAATCGCACACTTGTTTCAATCAGGGATAGATTTAATTTTAGAAGTAGGAATGGGGAAAGGTTATTATTTACTTCAGTAAGACTCATAGCCAAGTAAAAAGCCCCTCCCTCCAACACGTAACCAAAAGTTTAAATTATCTTATTGGTTCACTTAAACTACGTTTTGAAGACGTTGCTGACGGGGACTGCGAAAAATACGTAATTCTTTACCCGCCTCTTCTTTCATAATGTCCCGTGAGGGGGTACGGGACTTTGACACGTGCCCAGATTACTCTGTTCTCCATTCCAACTTCTAAAATTAAATCTATCCTTGGCTGTACTTTTTCAGTATCGGTTATCTCAATTCCCAAAAATGATGTGTGGCAACACTTCATTTGGAAACCAAAAAAAAAAATCAAGTGGGTTCTAGCACATTCTGCTACTCTATGTATCCACTTAAAACCAAAGATGTCATCGATATTACGAGTTAGAGGCAGACCAACTACGATATTAGTCGGATTGCGACGACTTCAACAAGCAAGCATCTTCATCTCTTTCCTCGTCGAGTATCTAGCTTTGGATCTTGGCAGGAATTTAAAAGGACTGTAAAGTTTGAGACCCCCGCTGCGTTTGCTAGAAGGAAAGACTTTCGATTTGTTTACCCCCCCCCGAGGGGGGAATGTGACGTCAATAACGACTTTTTCAACCAAAACAATCATACAGTCCGTTGGGACCTTTAGAGATCCTTTAAGTCAAACATTTGGGAAGCTGTTTTCCCACGCTTTGTGAAACCAGATATAAACAAAAAAGTTATGTTCATAATTTCTGTGCTTTTAAATTTAAAATTGAAACTTGCGAATTTTTGAATTTGTACCTTCGTAACTACAATGTGCTTATGAAAATTGAACTTCAATGTTCTAGCAGCGCTCCCAGATCAAAATAATTAACGTGAATCAACCACCGATATATTTATTAATTAAAATTGGCTTTTAGTATCGCTTTAGGGTTCTCTGGTAAAACAACTATGGCCAAAGACAGGTATATTGATTCAGTTGAAACAACATTATTAGTTCAGAATTGTGTGCATTTAAAATGGCCGAGCCAAGTTTGACCTACTTAACTCGGAAAAATAAGAACTATGTCTTTAATCAATATTTTTAATGAACCTACCATATGAAATGCAATGTTAAGTTTCTATTTCATGCGTGATATTCTATAGAATCGTTCATACGGAAAACGAGTCACGAAACCAATACAAGTTTTACTACTTTAATTTGCCTTCGCGTTTTTCTGTAAAAAACGCAATCAACCCAATAGTAATTATACTCAGCTAATCATGCTATATCATGAATACTAAAAGTAATCAGTATTTAGTCAGTTTGGGAACCGAGGACTTTGAACTGTTCTTATTCATTGTATGATGAATGCTCGCTGCCTTTAGCCGCTATGTTGGAAGAAATTCACCATTTGAAAGCAGTACGGAATGAGAATTAAAATCTGGAAGAAACTTTAATAACAAATTTTTACTCGGTCCTTTTTTTGGTGCTTAAATTAATTGAAAGAAATATTGCTACTAAATTGAGATTATGGTGAAGCTAAAATCATTGTGAAAGTACGTTTAAACCGGGTTCAAAGCACAACATAAAAAACTAAATATTTTTCAACTAATTAAATAACTGGGTATCAGCGTGTTACTCGTTCGTTTTTAAATAACCACACTGAGTAAAAATCCACTATAAAAGTCATCAGAGGTAAGTAAATTACGTAACACCGCAATTTCTACAATAGTTATATAGTCATTACCATCGTTTTCCAATCGTTCATGTCGCAGATTTTTGTAATTTCGGTGCTCAAAACTTTTGCGAATGCTTTAGAATGAAGACACATCTATAATTTTACTTATCTATAAATGTGAATGTTTACTTTCTGTTTAAAACAGTACCCGATTGTTCCAAGACAACCATTTTCCCTCATTAAATGTAATCAAGAAGGGATTTACTAAAAGAAGGCATAAGCCGCGAGATTTTACGATTTTAGTCTTACGCCGGTGTCAGTGGACCCCTTTCATGTCCGTCATTGCCCTGCGCTTTCCCATTGGATCCCGTGGAGATAGGTCATACAGACATGAATGACGTATTCCGTTTTATAATTATTTCTAAATCGAATCAAGTGTACTAATGATTTCGTGAGTTCTAAAAACCAAACCAAGGCTTAACGAAAAGGTAAAAGAGATAGATGGTAGAAAACAGAGTAAGATAAAATATTAAGTCCCGCATCCGTTTCCAAAATGAAGGGGGTATTGTCGACTATCACGCGAGCACCGGACGCTAATTTATGCCTTCTTATAGTATATTCCTTCTAGATGTAACTAAGTAGGTGAGAAAAATCTGATTTGTCCGCAAAACATTTGGAGAATGGAAGGTCTGAGCCGACATTGGAAAAAAGCAACATTCATCGGATTATACTTAGGCACAAGTACTTCGGCAAAACTTAAAATTTAAAAGTTTTTCTTTAGCAATATTTCAATTTCAACAGAAAGGAAAAAACCATGATTTTCAGATATCTTCACTTTAGCTGGTTGATATTTTTATAAAAAAAGTACCCCATGCTCTTCTTCAGTGTTAAAGCTACATATAAGACAAATTTCATCCAAATCTGTTCCGCACGTTAATCTTGAAAACGTAACAGACAGAAAGAATGACTCAGTTTCTGTTGAATTTCTAATATTTTATGAATTGACATATTTACATCATGATGATGAACCGAAATTCCTGTCTTTAATGTGGATGCCACGATTATCACGTCGCGCGCGAATATTTGACTATGCAGGCTGGTCTTATAATTAGTAGAAGAATCGATAAAAAATAACTTGATTTTCTACTTTACCCTCCCTTTAAAATGGCATAGTATGTTTACTAACTCAAATACCGCAAAATGCCATTGATTTCGTTTCTTAGATGCTTTTTAGCCCATGTTTTAGATATCGCTTAATGTTATCAATATATATATTTTTGTTTTTTTTTCAGGAAAAGGTTCCTTGAGGAGTCAATTAAAATTTTCCTGCAAAAGATAATGGAAGAATTATATAATCCGAGAAATCCCTACAACTTGACTTTTGCATTTCCACATGAGGTAAAAACAAGTTGGGAAACCAATTTCAACCTGTCCGAGTCGAGACGCAATTGAGAGATTTTTCTTAAATAATTAAATAAATATAATTGATATTAGTTATTTTAATCGTCACTTATTTAGCTTAATTCTGGTTAAATCGTTTTAAGAAACTTTATTCCTAAAATCATTTTAAACATAGCTATTGTTGACGTTTGAATTCAAGCATATGCCTCTTTTAACAATTTTTGAAAATTAAGGGTATATAACGCGATTGATTCACAATAAATGATAAGAAAAGCCCCAATTGCGTGAACCTTTTGTGTTAGCCCTGCCATTGGATCGGCTAAACGTTTCTCGTAACATCAAAAAGGAGAGGGAGATAGAAAGGCGCTTTATTAAATCCGCCGAAAAATGTGAAAATAAGGGGGTAGTAAAAATAATTTTCGGTACGTTTAGTTTTAGGACGCACATCCTTTGCGTATGGGGGGATTGACCTCCTCGCCTTATCTCTGTCATCCGGTCCGTGACATTTAGGCGGTGCCACTTAGGCGCTGGTTATTTAGGCGCCGCCATTTAGCCGCCAAGACAATTAGGCGCCGTTACATTTAGGCGCCGCGACATTTAGGCGCCGTGACATTTAGGCTCCGCGACATTTAGGCGTCGAGACATTTTCGTGCCAATAATTTTTCCACTATTTCTTCTAAAAATCCGTAATGACCTCTCAATTTGGCAACCCGTGTATTGTCCCTGTGCGTCACTGCATGACTATGTTCGCAATCCCCATTAAAGGACACGAAACCTTACCTGTTTTTACAAAACAATCCTAAAATAATAAAAAAAAACATAACCTAACATAACCTAAGTTGGGAAGTCAATGAAAATAAACAACACTATTTTGGAAAAGGCATATTATTTTGGGCAGTCAACGAACATGAACAACAATATTTTGGAAAAGGCATATTATTTTAGGTAGTCAAAGAACATAAACAACAATAATTTGGAAAAGGCATATTATTTTGGGAAGTCAATGAAGATAAAAACAATATTTAGGAAAAGGCATATTATTTTGGGAAGTCAAAGAAGATAAACAACAAAATATTTTGGAAAAGGCATATTATTTTGGGAAGTCAAAGAAGATAAACAGCAATATTTAGGAAAACGCATATTATTCTGGGGAGTCAAAGAAGATAAACAATAATTTGGAAAAGGCATATTATTTTGGGAAGTCAATGAAGATAAACTACAATATTTTGGAAAGTCAATGAAGATAAACAACAATATTTTGGAAAAGGCATATTATTCTGGGAAGTCAATGACGATAAACAACAATATCTTGGAAAAGGCATATTATTTTGGGAAGTCAACGAACATGAACAAATATATTTTGGAAAAGGCATATTATTTTAGGAAGTCAAAGAACATAAACAACAATAATTTGGAAAAGGTATATTATTTTGGGGAATCAATGAAGATAAACAACAATATTTGGAAAAGGCATATTATTTTGGGAAGTCAATGAAGATAAAAACCATATTTAGGAAAAGGCATATTATTTTGGGAAGTCAATGATGATAAACAAAAATATCATGGAAAAGGCATATTATTTTGGGAAGTCAATGAAGATAAACAACAACATGGTTGAACTCTGATGTCAGTTGAATAAAAAGAATATAAGCCTAAGTACTTGTCTTAATCCTTTATTAAATATCTCAAATCATTCACGAAAATTTTACGTCAATGTCGCGGCGCCTAATTGTCTCGGCGCCTAAATGTCTCGGTGCCAAATTGTCGCGGAGCCTAAATGTCTCGGTGCCAAATTGTCGCGGAGCCTAAGTGTCGCGGCCCATAACTGTCCCGGCGCCTAAGTGGCGGTGCCTAAATGACCGGCGCCTAAATGTCAGCGCCTAAATGTCAGCGCCCAAATGTCCCGTTCCGCTGTCATCCCCTATGTCAACCGTGCGTGAGAAAGCAGCGCTCAGGCGCCGCGGTGTACCGTAAATTTACCCCCGTTTTCACCACGCATGGATCACGGCTGCCAATACTGATTCTCTCTCCCTCTTTCTCTCCTCTTTGGTAACACTAGCCGATCGCCACGTGCTTCTTAATCCTAACTATGGGATTAAAAATTGCTTTCTGCGAACACGTTTGCTCCTATTTGCAAACTGCGAACGCGATGACAGACACACACTCACACACAGACACGTTCAGTGTAACGCCCTTCCGTGGTGTCATAGTCACTCGGAGAGGAAATAATTATTCACATTGATTAAAATGTAGTTGTGTAGCATCTGGTAGCATCTAGTATGAAATTTAGCTTTTCCGGTTTTCAAACGTGCTTTAATATTCTCAAAATTTCCCAGGTTTTTCATGACCAATGACAACCAGGAAGTCAACCTTGCCTACCTTTTCTTAGTAAGAATAAGGTGAGGCGGGCCTACAGAAAGTTCAAAAATCGTGGCACGATTACGGTTTTGAAGTTCAGAATAAAGCTCGGGTTCTAAAAGGAGTTGTGAAATGTTTCTTGTAGAAGTCTGGAATCATTGTTAACCTCGTCCTAGAAACGAAGACTTTCGCATTGTTTGCTAGTCCCGTATGAGTTTATATTGTCCCAGGCCACCCAGGTTTTCGACTTCAGAACCAGATTTTGTATTCATATATAGGCAGCCTTGCCTCACTGCGAGAAGATTAGACACGGTGGGGTTGGCTTCGAACTTTCTAAGATTGACCAGTATGTTGACGGATTTAGTGTTTTGGCAAACTAAATTGTGCAATTTCTTACTGTAAGGGTTAGGGTTTGATTCTGATTGTGTTGATTTTCTACGATTTACGGAAAGATAAAAAAATGTATATGAAATGGCACCTTATAGTGTCGTGGTTACTGTATTTCGCGTATTTCTCAAGTTTATGCGGCACTCTTCGTAACTTTATAGTGTATGCGAGCCACTGTATAGCCTTAGATCATAAGAAAATAATATATAGCTCCCTATATATTATTTTCTTATGCTTAGATTGATGTTGGGTGCTGTAAAACTTTAGCAAATATGCACATTGTAAACCACGCGGAATAATTTAAAATGATTTTTGGCCTTGTTTTAATTTGAACTGATAAGGCACGAGAGCTTAATGTTAGTGAATGTATTTTTCAGTGGCTGGATCCTAAAGTGAATTTGTTCATGACGACGCCGTATAATCCGTTTCACGAAATGGGGTTTTCGTTCGCTCGTTATGTGCTTTTCAGTCTTAAAAATGTGAAGTAGGACTGACCTTTTCTTATTTTTCTCCAGAAAAGATAATTGCAAAATGTGTAACATTTTAAATTTACATTGCAGACTTGTATTTTTGAGCAATAAATACATCGAATTTCGTTTGAAGGAGATCAATGTCACGCAGTGGACATCAAGTCACTTAAAACATAGCTTAGCCATCTCAAACGGTGTAAGTATGCAGCGTATTCTCCGAGGAGTCGGTCATTCACGAAATTCCGTACGTTACCCGCGAAATCCAAATTAAGAAATCCGAAATCAATAACAAAATCAGAAATCCGGAAAGAAATCAAACGTATTTTTGCTGATTTCGAAATCCCATAAAAAATCGGAAATCAGTAACGAAATCACAAATTCAGTGAAGAAATCACAAAATCAGTTAAGAAATAACAAAATCAGTAAAGAAAGCACAAATTCAGTAAAGAAATCACAAAATCAGAAGCGAAATCACAAAATTAGAAACGAAATCACAAAATCAGATACGAAGTCAGTATAGAAATCGCGAAATCCATTACAAAATTTACGAAATCCAAAATAAAGAAAACAACAAAATCCGATGAAATCGCGGGAATAATCTCAAAATCCTAGGAAATCACGGGAAAAATCTCAAAATCCTAGGAAATCACGTGAAATACCTCAAATTCCAACGAAATTAATTGAAATATCGCAAAATTCTTCGAAATCACGGGAAAAATCAAACAAAATCCGAAGAAATCAAATTGAATTCGAAATCCCGTAAACTTTTTCCAAAACATCCGACCCCTCGATCGATATATTCTCATTACCATAATGCACCGCCAACATATTAACAGGATATTAACCTTTCTTTTTTTCGGAAGGTTCTGATAATTTTACGAAATCTAGATTAGATTACGAATTTTAGAAAGGAGTTATACCCTTAAGTAGAATCCCCTTAAAGGGAGGGTGAAGTGGAAAATCAAGTGATTTTTTATCGATTCTTCCACTTATTATAAGACCAGTCTGCATAGTGACACATACAGAAAATACAGTCTCCGAATGATTTTAAGATTCAAATTAGGTTCAGGTTTTAAGGATAATTTGAAATAAGGACTTCTGGCCAATCGCGTAACGCCCTGTCTTCTTATTAACAAAATCCTCGTGGCACGCTCCATACCAAATGATATTTATCGCGAGATTTGAATTAAATTTGCGCGCGATGTGACAATCCTGGCGTGAGATTTACAGCGTGCAACAGGAATTTTGTTGATTAATAAAATTGTCTTGTTTTACGTGTCCATTATGGAGCGAATTTAACGGTTCAAAGTGAGCCTAAGTTTAAATACACATTAAAATAAATATATTTAGGTTGATTTAAATTATACTATGTGATGACGCGATTGTTGAAGGTCTGATAGTAATCGTTTTCAGCGTCGAAGTTTCCATCTTTTTGAGCACATTCTGATTTAGTGATGAACCGATACCGATATGGTATCGGTACCGGTTCATCTAAACCAAGAAGTGATATCTAGTAGAGTACCACCAGAAGTTTATTTTCATACATGAACATTTGAGCTCCCCTTTTTTCCAAAACCCGCATTTATACCAAAAATAAATAGGAGAAAGTGTCGGACTGCCATATTTTCCTGCCTTTGCCTTAGCTTGACATGCATTTCGAGACGCTCAAGCGCGCGAGAGGTGTTTAGCCAATCAAATTTGAAGTTGATGATGTCATTCTTCCCGAAAATAACGCTCGTACGCCACCAAACGGGACAATTTGGCATAGGCGTATCTCAAGGAAGAGTCACAACCTCGGACCTCAGCGCTCTGTTCTATTTTCTTTAGTGTTATTTTCGCGTTGGAACGAGGTTAAAATTTGTTTAAAACGTTAGCACGCCGAAAATAAATAAAAAAATGCCGCAAATCATCATTTATTTCAAAAAACTCATGGGTAAAATCCTTCAGAATTTCGTTCAAACTGAGGCCCTGGGTTGTCATTATAAGCTAAATGGTTTTAATATTAGTAAATAACATCAATATTAGCAGGAGTTCATAATAACCCCCCTTCGGGGGGAAGTACGAAACTTGCCATAGAGCTAATGGTAAAAATCGCGAACAACAAGATTTTGTCGTTGCGCATATTAAGGACTAGCCTGTTGATGGACATACAACTTTACAATAGATTGTAGTAGTATCTATACTCCTTGGTTTTCGTTCCAAAACTTGGCTGGGAGCCTGGGATCTCCGTCGTTAAGAAAAATGGCGAGTATGTGGACGTAGAAACACGATGGAATTCTTATATTAAAGATACTGGGAATCAATTTGTCCATACCGTTTTAATTTAACCACGGAATTCTCTCTCACACATATCACAAGAAAACAATAATGACTATCGTTTAAATGTTTTGTAGAAAACTAGAAACCATCGCAAAGCCAACTTCATAGCCAAGGCTTAATGTACACCGCGGCTGACCGCGCGGCGCGCCGATAGACGCGACTCGCGAGCCATTTTCGCTCCCAAAATCACAAGATAAAAATAGTGCTAACCCGGAATATGGGAAATTAATGCGCGTGGGGTAACTATTTCTTTGGGAGTTAAGCGGTGTATAAATCCGCTGAGCTTTACGGCGAAACTTTGTTGCTACGGGCTTTTTAACTAGTTTCGTACTTCCCCCCCGAAGGGGGGTTATTATGAACTCCTGATATTAGCAAACTAAATTAATACAATCATGTACATCATCAATTTAAATTGTGGCCACGGTTAGCCTCAGTCAAAAGCAACTAATGTAAAATAAAACCGCACTATTTCTTCACGCGCAATATCACAAATTATCTTAGGTACATGGTGAATAGGCGAGTGGGATGAAACAGATTTCGCGAGTATGCATTCACCCCTCCAAATGCATGTCACAGACGAAGGAGAGAGTTCGACACTTTCCCCTATTTATTTTTGTTTATACCCGTTTTGTGTAAAATCCGAATTTCTCATATCGTTTATTTTTAATTTCAAATTGCAATACTTATATTAACTTGAAATTTTTGGCCTTTTCTGGGTTGAAAAAGCGTCCTTGTTTCGCCAAGGATTGTGTATAAATGCAATTTTTTATAATACTTGTTTTTGTATAATATATTTATAATCTTTGAAACTGATGTATTCAACAAAACAATAGCGCAAACCTTAAATCCAAAATTTCATATTTTTGCTTGTTAAATTTTAGTTCACAATATATATATTTTTAAAGATTCTAGACACTGTTGTACTGCAATATTTCGCCGGTGAAATGGACACGATGTTACATCATGTATCTCCGATTAGTTACTTCGATTCATTCTCCATATTTTCAAGCATGCCCATTAAGAACGAGCGTTCACAAAAGAATCTCACCATCAAAGGACACGATAACACAGTTTGGACGTTGAACGCTTTCTCCCTGATATTAGTGTCGCTAGTGACACTTCTAGCTACCTGTAAACAAATGAAATTATGGAAAAAGAATTGTTGGACTTTTTCAAAGTGCATCTGGATATACTTTGCTGATTTATTGCAAAATCGTAAGTAAATTAGACCGATTTAATTAAATAGCTAAACCATAGCAAGAAGGAATATACAATAAGAATAATTCGCTAGATTTTGCGCCGGTATCAGTTGACAAGTAAGCCCCACCCCTTTCATGTCCGTCATTGCTCTGCGTTTTCCTATTGGATCCCGTGGGGATAGGTCATACAGACGCGAATAATAATATAATAATAATAATCTAGGCTTTGTCTATGAAGGGATTTCCACACTAAACCTGTGGCTAGTTTACAGGTGGGTCCCTTTGCAATGCATAGAGGGGTGGTGGCTAGCCCCTATGCCACAGCTAACCTACAGCGCCCTATACTAACTATTACCGTTAACCTCTGCAAGTTTTGATGGAAAGGAGAAACCGGGTTAGACCGCGGAGGAAAACTCCTTTTATCAAGCGGGAAGAGAACTTGCAAACTCTACGCGGAAGGATTTGTTCCCGGATTTTCACCCGGTGCCACAGTCCGGGATCGAACCCGGGATCCTCTTGCTGCGAGGCGAACGCGCTAACCGCTTCGCCACTCCACTCCAGAATGACGTATTTCGACTAGAAAAAACATAACTAGAGCAAATTATACAGAAAATGGTGGCTGCCCGCGGTGCTGAATAGGTACGCCAGTTGTTTTCAATTGCCATTAACTAGCTAGTTAAAGGTTTTTAACGTAAATTGGTGGAGTTGAATATGTAACTCTACGTGAAAATTGTTCTACAATTATTTCTAAATCGAATCAAGTGTACTAATGATTTCGTGAGTTCCAAAAACCAAACCGAGGCTTAACGCAAAGGTAAAAGAGATAGATAGTGAAAGACATAAAGTAAGATAAAATATTAAGCCCCCACCTCCGTTTACAATCCTCCCCCCCCCCCACCAATGAAGGGGAATTGTCGGCTATAACGCGAGCACCGGACGCCTTTTTATGCCTTCAAATATAAATCACTTCCTGGTTTAACCAAGAAGCGATATATAGTTTATTAGGAAGAAGGTGTAAGACTGTTCGCGAGCCGAGCTGAGCGAGCTTTTTAAAAGCTCGGCAAGCTGGCTCGAGCTCGTGAACAGTCCTAATTTAGATGCCTAAGTATTCGCGCGCCATAGTCCCAGTCCCTCTTCAAAAATACAAAGAGGGGACGTAAAAGGAGGCCGAAGTATTTCGCCTCTCCTTAGTCGGAGAATACGTAATTTTTGTTTTTCGCGTCGCGCTAACGTCAGTTTTCTAGAACCAATGAGATGCTGGTTGTAATTTAGAGGCGGAGATTAACTCCGGACCTACGTTTGAACTGGAGATAAAGCTGGAAATGCGGCGAATTTACACCTTCTCCCTAATAAACTAGATATCACTTCTTAGTTTAACTAAAGAAAAAATAATTGAAACTTGATGTTGCTAAAATTACGTTTAGGAAATAATTTGAGGGGCGAAGTTACAAAATGTGTAGCTACACAATTGCGCGTCTAGAATTTTCGTTTGAAATATCAGTAATTTGTTTTTCAGAAACCATTTAATGATGTATATTTAATGCTTTTAGCTGTAGCATCATTGGAGGAACGTGGAGTGAAGAAATGGTTGCGCGCTATTTAGATTTTCGGAACTTTGGTGCTGGCGTATGCGTGGTCGGGAAATTTAACTGGCACACTAATGACTGGCAAGTCCCAAAAATTTGACACTATCGAAGATTTGATTGCAAATCCAAAAGTTTTGACTCTCATGTCCAAGAATTGTAAAATATACAATTTAATAACGGTATGTTCCATATATTATAAACTTATGTTAAAACCTATTTAGTTTCTTCTGGAGTATGTTAATCTCTCAGTTTGAAGTTTTTTATCGACTAGTGATCACAAAGCTGCTCGAAACCCATAAGATGTTCCAGAAAATTTTATAATAAGAATTAGATTAAAACATTCGTTCCTGATTAAAGCAATATGTGGTGCGTGCTTTTTTGATAGTCTTTTTTAGTTTTCCCCCCTTTTTTCCCAATTATTTTGTGACCAATTTGGCCGCCCAAAACTGTGATATTTCCCAAGGCCATCTTTTTATTAAATGCCAATTAAAAAATCGGTCTTTGCAGGAACCAGGAATACTTAAATTACCGGTAATTTACCAAATGCCGCGAAAATTACCGAATTATATCTTACCTTAATTTTAGAGTGGTAATTTTATCGGTAAATTAACAAAATTTTAATCGGTACTTTACCCGATAAATTACCATCTTTAAAAATTAAATTGCGGTAATTTCACATCTCTAAGGAATGCATACAGCCCCATATCCGTCATTAATTTCTATGAGGGATTTGTGGGCTGAGCTTGAACACTTCCCGTCACGATTAACTAACTGTCATTTCAATGGTCGATGCAACAGCTAGGCAGCGAGATGGATTATTCGCATCATAAATTTCGTCATACATAATGATGAGTCTAGCTATTCCCACAAAATCTCCCTTTTGATGACGTTGCTGACGGAGACGGCGAAAAATACGTTAATCCTTTTTACCTCTGTCGCTATGACCCGTCTCTTCTTTCATGCCCCCCCCGGGAAGGGCGTCGTGGACTTTGAGGTGCACCCAATACACCCTGTTCTCTATTCCTGCTTCTAAAATTACATGAATCCCCGGTAACAGTAAATAAATCTAAGTCGACAAAAACACTTGTCTCAGGGCTAATTCGTGATACAGTTGCACGCGTTAATTTTTCAGCAAAACGAAATTGCGTATCCCGGTTTGAGGAAAAAAGGGGGGATACTATTTCATTTCCTCAATGATCCAAATGTAACGGACCAATTGGCGAATGGCAAATCGGTTATCATTGATCAAACGCAAATGTTCTGGGATCCTGGTCGCGGACATTTGTTTAACCTGTGGAATCAATTGGATGAGAAGAAAAGACGGATTTATGTCGGAAAGAAAACTTACGAGCCCATATTCGCTCATATGTTTTTCAACAAAAGAATTCATCGAGAAATCCTTGAAAATGTCAACTATCTGTAAGTATTTTGGACGAAAATTAGAGATGACCGATACCCGGCTTAACCCGATACCGATCGTTGCCGGTGCAAACAGGAACCGATACCGATATTTACTCACTATGATCCAAAAACTCGATTCTTCGACCGATGCCAATATTTTTAGTAGGACAGTGCCATTTACGGATCAAGGAAATAATTTAATTTAAAGTGTAATTTCATGAATTATACTTCTAACTACACTGTTTAGAGGTATTTCCAAAATAATATTATTTTTTATATAAATGAGAAATCATCACGATTGACATTCATAGAAATGAAATATTATCAATACATTACTGAAAGACCTAAAAATGTCACGTAGCGCCATTTAAAATATTTTAAACGAGTATCGGTTTAGTAGCATATTAAACGAGTAATGGTTTAGTATCATATTAAACCAACCGATCCGATACTATCGGGAAACCCTGAGTATCGGTGCCTAGTTTTAAAATCATTCAGAAGTATTTCCTGGATGTTTCACTATGCAGACTGTTCTTATAATAACTAGAAGAATCGATAAAAAGCACTTGATTTTCCACTTCACCCTCCCTTCAAGGAATTTGAAATGTTCATTTTCGCGCGCTTGGAATTTTAAAATATTAGATTTTGCGCGCAATGCCATCTCGCGGTAAAATAGAGGAAAAATAAGAAGTGGCGTTTCTTAAAAGTCGCCCCCTTCGAAACTACCGCGCACAGGCCTTGATTAACGTAGGCAGCGGTATAACTAAGTTCCTGGATAATTCTCGAGGTTATACGTTAAATTACAGTCGATGTGTTATTCTATAATTAATTTTATTATTATTTTTTTTAAACAGTTGCCAACGAATATTTGAAACTAGTCTACTGTCTACCCACAGATTTTCTGCAAATTTTTACGCTCAAAAATACCTAGTGGAGTCTGGCGCTTTGATATTGGGGGAGCCAATGAACTTGATCTTTCTCACTTCCGTTTTCCGAGTCTGGATTGTAGGAAACATTATGGCTGCATTCATTTTCGTCTTTGAAGTGATTCTGTCGTTAGTGATACTTTCTTACGGGGGATCATAAATTATTTTTCCGTATCAAATTTCAATAGAAATTCTATACATAATTGGCACATCAATTTTAAACATACTTCGAAATTACTATTTTTATAAGATCAACTCAGATTCATATGGATCTCATGATATTTACCTCATTTCACCTCAACAGATTTTAAATAGCTTTTTAATAGAATTGTAATGAAATACAGCAAAATGATAAAAAATTATACAGTTTAAGATTTTTATGAGTTAGAAGAAGCAGTGGTCACAAAATGTGCCCGTTGGCTATTTGTACGATTCAAGGGCACGTATAAATTCGTCACCAATAAGGTCATAAGACTCATTTCTACAAAAATTCCACTAGAATTTAGTATTATCCATGAGTTATCTGCAAAATTTAAACTATTAAACATTTATCAACTAGTTATTTCAACATCACGCTAAGTAAACCCAGGGATAGATGTAATTTTAGAAGCTGGAATGGAGAACGGTTAGTATTTACTTCAGTCCGACTCATAGCCCGGCATAGAGCCCAACCCTTCAACACGTAAAGAAAGCTTTAAATTATCTTATTGGCTCAGTTAAACTTCGTTTTGATGACGTTGCTGACGGGGACGGCGAAAAATAAGTAATTCCTTTTTACCTCTGTTGCTATGACCCCGCCTCTTCTTTCATACCCCCCCGTCCCGTGGAAGGGGTCCGGGACTTTGGCGCGCGCCCACATTACACTGTTCTCCATTACTGCTTCTAAAATTACATCTATCCCTGGTAAAACTAATTTATTCATACCCATGAAAAGTGTTTTACAAATTTCCTCATGAGAATAAAAACAGCAATCAGAACGAAAAGAACATTCTGCTCTAAAATTGCTTGATTCTGCTGCTTGAAAATTCAACTAAAAACATTTTCTTTTTAAATCCAACAATTTACTGCAACATGTCTATTTACCCTGATTTAAATATAAATTTAACTTTTGAAGCATTATTTACAATAATATCAGTGGCGCCGCCAGGATTTTTTTGCAGATAGGCTAAGGAAGATTTGGGGGCCCCTTTTTTAAAATTTCAAGAGAAAAATTTAGTTCCACAGCGTCGATAATATTATATTTACAACTATTTTTATCATATTGTATCATAATGTATTAAAGTTCAGTATTTTCAGAAAATAGACAATTTATATTATTATATCAGGGATAGATTTAATTTTAGAAGTAGGAATGGAGAACAGAGTAATCTGGGCGCGCGTCAAAGTACCGGATCCCCTTCCCGGGAAGGGGGGAGTATGAAAGAAGAGGCGGGTCATAGCAACAGAGATAAAAAGGAATGACGGATTTTTCGCCGTCACAGTCAGCAACGTCATTGAAACGTAGTTTAAGTGAGCCAATAAGATAATTTAAATTTTCGTTACGTGTTGGAGGGAGGGGCTCTTTACTGGGCTATAAGTCGGAGTGAAGCAAATACTAGCCGTTATCCATTCCTACTTCTAAAATTAAATCTATCCTTGATTATATAAACTATAGTTTGCGAAAATAATAAAAATACGGAGCCGGAGAGAGAGGGGGGGCGGTGAGGGGATTTTCAGTTAAGCCCCCTGTGAGGTCATTGTGCACTGTCGATGTGGTGAGGAAAGGGGAACTCGGTTTACCAAAAGGAGTCTGACCTAGAAGTTATATGGGAACAGAAGGAATGGGAGAGAAGAAGGTTAGTTAAAGAGCGTGAAACAAGACGACCCAAGGGCTCGTAATAGTAGCCACATCGTTCTGTACTAAACAGGCGTACAGAAAATTTGAATGAATAGCCCCTCGATTCTCTACCATTAACTGTGCTAAAATGATTACCCGTAATTCTGACTTCATAGAGGAACAAAACATTTGAGTGATTAGCCTCACCATGACCTATCTTTCACTGTTTCACAGTGCTAAATTCCTTTCCCAATGTGTGATTAGCCTCTCGTTGCGCTTGAAAGCGTAACATTCTTGATTAAGTTTTTAAAGTTCTTTAAGCAGTGGTAAAATGATTGGTCGTAAGCGTTATTTCAATAACTGTAATTATGTTATAATTGTACTATCCCGAGTCCACAAGCTAGTATCAGGAGTTCATAATAACCCCGAAGGGGATTGTTATGAACTCCTGCTACTAGTATATATTTTCCTTTGCTTTTAAATTTTTTCTCGATTTCTGGAGAAATAGACTTAACTTCCAGTAATAAACACCGTCTTAAGACCATTCTAAAAATAACATCAGTATATAGTTCCATTTGCTTTTAAAAGTTCCCTCGATTTCTTTGAATTTTGAAATAGGGAAGCGGGATTGAAAGCGTGAAATCCTTATTGTCGACGGCTGACAGAAATTTTAAAGGAAGTAGGAAACCTCCCATTTAAATCAAGGCAATACCATAATCCTATCTCTCGCCTTAAATACATCGAGCAAATGTAAAACACAATTCACAATGCTTAACCTCACTAGTACAATTAAATGCAATGCTTAATCCTCTCCTATTCAGTCTCACTTCAATGACAAAAGAAAAATAGCACCTCATCACATTCCTCTCCTATTCACTCTCCCTTCAAATGACGTACGAAAAATGTTCATCATACGATTATGCTAAAAATCAAAAAGCGAGATAACCTATCAGGCTAGTCAAAAACTTTTACCACGAGTGTTAACCCATTTCCCATTTTGTAGAATAATGTAAAAATCAAATACTAAAAGGGTCATCATACTTGTGAAACTTTGTCTAACGTAAATTATCTTGTAGGTCAAAATATTGTATAAATGGTATTTTAGAATTATGGTTACCTCATTTCGGGGCCCCTCTGAAATTTACGGGTAGGCTGGAGCCTACCCAGCCTCCCCCCTGGGGTTATCAGTATCAGAGTATCAAGGGTTATCTAAGAGAGCGACCGCTCTCCTAGAATTACAAATCATGTAAAATATTATAAAGTTCATATATGTGTTTCATGTATCACCCAGACCAGAAATACATACAGCAAATAGTAATCATTGCGTAGCCATTTTCTCAACGTATCTAGGCGGATTTTATGGGAATAGCTAGGCTCATCATTATGTATGAAGAATTTTATGATGCGAATAATCCATCTCGCTGCCTATAGCTGTTGCATCTTGCGAGCCTAGGAACTGGCGTTGGCACTAACCATTGAAATGACAGTTAGAAAGACGTCGGAAATATGTGTTCAAGCCCTGCCCACAAAACCCCCGTAGAAATTAATAACGGATATTTGGGGGCACAATGATTCCCATTAGCTGTATGCATTCCTTAGAGATGTGAAATTACCGCAATTTAATTTTTAAAGATGGGTAAAGTAAAGTACCGATTAAAATTTTGGAATAACAAAAGTTACCGTAATTTATGGTACTTTATATTTTCACAGCCTTATAACCGCGATAATGTAGTTAATTTTCCGTTAAAATTACCATTCTAAAATTAAGGTAAGATATAATTCGGTAATTTTTGCGGTATTTGGTAAATTACCGGTAATTTAAGCATTCCTGGTTCCTGCACAGACCGATTTTTTAAATGACATTTAATAAAAAGATGGCCTTGGGAAATATTACAGTTTTGGGCGACAAAATTGGTCACAAAATAATTGGTAAACAAGTTGGGAAAACCAAAATATTACCTCTCCGAGTCTAGAGGAGGACTACTTACAAACTTACTTTCCCAGATATGGAAATGTTTCTTTTTTTTATGAACAAATACTGAAGTTAAAATTTATGAAATATTAAAGCAGTATACAAAGCATAGCAAATATACTGTAAATCAGACGACATTTTACATCCAATAAGGATATACTTGTACACATTAAAATCATCCGATGGGGGAAAAACGGGAAATGAAAAGATAAAACTTTGGAGGGATATTACCTTTACGTGTTTGTAAAGGCCAAATTTTCTACTCCTCAACTGTATACCCTCTATGTTCAAAGCCATATTCACAACAGGGTTGCCATGTAAACACTATCCTCTCGTTTCACCTCAACGATTTTCTTACTTTGTCAACATGACTTTTAACGTTACATAACACCAAAGCTAATTTGTGGCTACACACACTGAAGGTAAATGCGCACCATAAAAAGCATAAAAACACGAAGCTAAAATCCGATTACGATCAGACCTTTCTCTGATCTGGGCTGCGTTCAGCAGAGCTCACCAAAAAAGACAGCGGATTTTGGAAAACGTTTACCTGTGAGCTCTGTCGTCATAGCTTTTCTCCGGTCATTGGTGTTTTAAGAATAACGCTAGCGCAATAAAGCGTGCAAGGTACCAAGGCTTAACAAAAATTGTATGATAACATATTTTAAGAGATAGATAACAACAACTTTTATAATTAAAATTAGAAACTAACATGTCTCTTAAACTTCTCGCGTGATCAACTTGTTTCACGCCAATTAAATAGCTATAGTCCCATCAGAATCAGCAAGAGCTATTTGTATTAATTCCTCCATGCTTTTTTCGCCAAGCTGAGAACTACGCGTTTTACGTCACGTTATCCAAAACCCGACTATTTTCCTTGAAGTACGCGCTGGCTCAGCGCTGAGCACCGTGACGTCAAAATTCAATAACAAAATCCCGTTCTGTAGGTCACTGCTAACAGCGCTGCCTATTGACTAACAAAAAGTCATTTGACCAATATAGTTGCGTTCTTCTTGAAATCACTTTAGAAAGAATTATGCTATAAACAGATGTAGTATAGCTTAAGTAATATATAAACATCGATTTCAAATAATAATAATTAAAAATATTCTTGGGATATCAAAATGTAACAGAGCTTTATAGCTACAAAATCACTAAAGGCATCGAAATTACGAAAAATATTTCCAAATATTAATTACACATTATGAGAAAACCAAATTTTAAGGTTTTGTAGGATTTATTTCCACAAAACAAAGCGAACTGCTAACGCGGTGCACTAACGGACGGACGCACACAGACTAAAACATAGGCTGCTTTTTAACTCTTTACGTTTTAATTTTGAGTTGAGAAACTAGATTATCTTAAATATTAAAATAAATATAATTAATATTAAATATTTTCTTCGTTAGTTGTTCGCCTTATTGAGCGTTACATCGCGTTTATAAAGAACAATTAGACATTCTTGAGAGACTTGACTAATATTGGCGTTTGAAATGAAGCATACGCCGGTTGCATTACCTTACTCAAATAGGTAGTATATAAGGGTGTCGAACTTTAGTTAAAAGCAAGAACAACCGCAATTGCGAAAACCTTTGGTGGACAACCCACCCTAGGGAAGCTAGACGTTTCTCGTAACCCTAGCTGATCGCCGCGAATGTCTTAAACCCAACGATGACGATGGAGTAGAAGCCAGGTGTACAGACTGGTGTCCAAGTGGAATGGACTAAGACCAGAAGATGGTGGTGATTAGAAGCCAGTATGTACAGACCGGTGTCCATGTGGGATGGACGAAGACCAAAAGATGGTGGTGATTAGAAGCCAGTATGTACAGACTGGTGTCCATGTGGGATGGACGAAGACCAAAAGATGGTGGTGATTAGAAGCCAGTATGTACAGACTGGTGTCCAAGTGGAATGGACGAAGACCAGAAGATGGTGGTGATTAGAAGCCAGTATGTACAGACTGGTGTCCATGTCGGATGGACGAAGACCAAAAGATGTTGGTGATTAGAAGCCTGTAAGTACAGACTGGTGTCCGTGTGGGATGGACAAAGACCAGAAGATGGTGGTGTGAGAACTCAAGTAGAGGAGCTATTTCCGTTACTGTGAAAGCAGTTCGGAAATGGCGAACACGTTTGCTCCGATTTGGAAACTGCGAACGCGGTCACGTGGGTGTAACAACAGACACACAGACACACAGACATACAGACAAACACACACGATCGTTACAGAACCTCTCCGTGACATACGTCACTCGGAGAGGTAAAAAGGGGGATGAACTAAAAAAGACTATCAAAAAAGCACGCACCACATATTGCTTTAATCAAGAACGAATGTTTTAATCTAGTTCTTATTATAAACTTTTCTGGAACATCTTATTGGTTTCGAGCAGCTTTGCGATCTCTAGTCGATAAAAAAACTTCAAACTGAGAGACTAACATTCTCCAGTAGAAACTAAATATTATAAACGAATAAGTTTATAATATATGATCCATATATTATAAACTTATGGTTATACATACCGTTAATAAATTGTATATTTTACAATTCTTGGACATGAGAATCAAAACTTTTGGATTTGCGATCAAATCTTCGATAGTGTCAAATTTTTGGGACTTGCCAGTCATTAGTGTGCCAGTTAAATTTCCCGACCACGCATACGCCAGCACCAAAGTTCCGAAAATCCAAAATGCGCGCAACCATTTCTTCACTCCACGTTCCTCCAATGATGCTACAGCTAAAAGCATTAAATATACATCATTTTATGCTTTCTGAAAAACAAATTACTGATATTTCAATTGAAAATTCTAGACGCGCAATTGTGTAGTTACACATTTTGTAACTTCGTCCCTCAAATTATATCCTAAACGTAATTTTAGCAACATCAAGAATTCCTAAGTTTCAATTATTTTTTCTTTAGTTAAACCAAGAAGTGATATCTAGTTTATTAGGGAGAAGGTATAAATTAGCAGCATTTCCAGCTTTATCTCCAGTTCAAACGTAGGTCCGGAGTTAATCCCCGCCTCTAAATTACAACCAGCATCTCATTGGTTCTTGAAAACTCACATCAGCGCGACGCGAATGACGAAAATTACAGTCACATTTTCCGACTGAGGAGAGGCGAAATAGCCCGGCCTCCTTTTACGTTCCCCCCCCCCTTGTATTTTGAAAGGGAGACTGAGACTATGGCGCGCGAATACTTAGGCATCTTATACCCTCTCCCTAATAAACTAGATATCGCTTCTTGGTTAAACCAAGAAGTGATTTGTATGAGAAGGCAGAAATTAGCGTCCGGTGCTCGTGCGATAGTCGACAATACCCCCTTCATCATTTGTAAACGGAGGTGGGGCTTAATATTTTATATATATGTTTTTCACCATCTATCTCTTTTACCTTTGCGTTTAGCCTTGGTTTGGTTTTTGGAACTCACGAAATCATTAGTACACTTGATTCGATTTAGAAATAATTGTAGAACGATTTTCACGTAGAGTTACATATTCAACTCCTTCAAGTTAGGTTCAAAACCTTTAACTAACTTGTTAATGGCAATTGAAAACAACTGTCGTACCTTTTCAGCACCGCGGGCAGCCATCATTTTCTTTTTAATTTGCTCGAGGTTTTTATTTCTCTAGTCGGAGTACGTCATTCGCGTCTGTATGACCTATCCCCACGGGATCCAATAGGAAAACGTAGAGCAATGACGGACATGAAAGGGGTGGGGCTTACTTGTCAACTGATACCGGCGTAAAATCTAGCGACCTATTCTTATTGTGTATTCCTTCTTGCTATGGTTAAACTATTTAATTAAATCGGTCTAATTCACTTACGATTTTGCAATAAATCAGCAAAGTATATCCAGATGCACTTTGAAAAAGTCCAGCAATTCTTTTTCCATAATTTCATTTGTTTACAGGTAGCTAGAAGTGTCACTAGCGACACTAATATCAGGAACAAAGCGTTCAACGTCCAAACTGTGTTATCGTGTCCTTTGATGGTGAGATTCTTTTGTGAACGCTCGTTCTTAATGGGCATGCTTGAAAATATGGAGAATGAATCGAAGTAACTAATCGGAGATACATGATGTAACATCGTGTCCATTTCACCGGTGAAATATTGCAGTACAACAGTGTCTAGAATCTTTAAAAAAATATAATATATTGTGAACTAATATTTAAGAAGCCTAAATATGAAATTTTGGATTTAAGGTTTGCGCTATTGTTTTGTTGAACGCATCATTTTCAAAGATTATATATATTATACAAAAACTTGCATTATAAAAAAATTGCGTTTTACACAATCATTGCCGAAACAAGGACGCTTTTTCAAACCCACAAAAGGCCAGAAATTTCAAGTTAATGTAGGTATTGTAATTTGAAATGAAAATTAAACGATATGAGAAATTTGGATTTTACACAAAACGGGTATAAAAGCGGGTTTTGGAAAAAAAGGGGAGCTCAAATGTTCATGTATGAAAATAAACTTCTGGTGGTACTCTGTAAGCAGAAACTTGCTATTTCAGGGTCGTTAAAGCTCGGTTTTCACTGCCGAAATTTTCACGGAACAGAAAAGAACAAGACGACCCAAGGACTCGTAATAGTAGCCCCATCGTACGAGTGAATAGCCCCTCTATACCCTACCTTAATGAGTGGATAACCCCACTATACCTTACCCTAATGAGTGAATAGCGCTATCTCTTACAATTCTTAAATGATTTACCGTGCATTAAATCACAGTGAATAGCCCCTCGATGCTTAAGGGTATAACTCCTTTAAGACTAGCTATGTCTCTAAAATTCGTAATCTAATCTAGATTTTGAAAAATTATCAGAATCTTCATTAAAATTTCGAAAAAAAGAAAGGTGAATTTCCTGTTAATATGTTAGCTGTGCATTATGGTAATGAGAGCATATCGATCGAGGGGTCGGACGTTTTGTAAAAAGTGTAAATCCAGTTTGATTTCTTTGGATTTTTCCCGTGATTTCGACGAATTTCGCGAAAATTCAATTAATTTCATTGGATTTTGAGGTATTTTCCGTGAGTTCCTAGGATTTTGAGATTTTTCCCGTGATTTCATCGGATTTGTGACTTTTTTTTGATTTTGGATTTCGTAAATTTTGTAATGGATTTCGCGATTTCTTTACTGACTTCGTTTCTGATTTTGTGATTTCATTTCTAATTTTGTGATTTCACTTCTGATTTTGTGATTTCTTTATCGACTTTGTGATTTCTTCACTGATTTTATGATTTCTTTATTGATTTTGTGATTTCTTCACTGATTTTTTGATTTCTTTATTGATTTTGTGATTTCTTCACTGATTTTTTGATTTCTTTATTGATTTTGTGATTTCTTTACTGAATTTGTGCTTTCTTTACTGATTTTGTGAATTATTCACTGATTTTGTGAATTATTCACTGATTTTGTGACTTATTTATTGATTTTGTGATTTCTTTACTGATTTTGTGATTTCTTTATGGATTTCGTGATTTCGTTACTGATTTCTGATTTTTGAAGGGATTTCGTGATTTCGTTACTGATCTCTGATTTTTTATGGGATTTCGAAATGAGCAAAAATACGTCTGATTTATTTCGGGATTTCTGATTTTGTTATTGATTTCGGATTTTTTAATTTGCATTACGTACGGAATTTCGTGAATGACCGACCCCTCAGAGAATACGCTGTATACTTACACCGTTTGAGATGGCTAAGCTATGTTTTAAGTGACTTGATGTCCACTGCGTGACATTGATCTCCTTCAAACGAAATTCGATGTATTTATTGCTCGTAAATACAAGTCTGCAATATAAATGCAAAATGTTACACAGGTTGCAATTATGTTTTCTTTAGGTCAGTCCTACTTCACATTTTTTAGACTGAAAAGCACATAACGAGCGAAAGAAAACCCCATTTCGTGAAACGGATAATACGCGCCGAGCGAGGCGCCGCGTTCGCCACCTAGCGGATTTTAGAAGAACAAATTGGCGGGAAAATGACCGCGTCTTTAAATGAAGCATAGGGTTGTTATGTAGTTACTTGTGGAAATTATTACTGAAATTCCCAGAAGGAGTGAAATTTTACCCATTTTCTAAGTTCTAGAATTCATTGTATTAAAAGAAATGAATGAATTAACGCGCTTAAATAGAAAAAGTAAGTTTTTAGCCATTATCTTTTGTAATCCCAACACCCAAATTAAATGTACACAACGCCTACGAGATGTAAATAGGTAAAAATGGAAGCACAAAATTAAATTAACTTGCAATATAAACATATTTAATTTGAACACTTACATAGATGGTAATATCATAAACTTGCTTAGTTACAGGAGTTTCCCTGAGCTTACGGTATTAACTTCGTTTGGTTTACTAACATCTCTTACGTTAAAAAATGTGTTTAGTTTTTATTATATTTTAGACTTTTCGACGATTAGAATCCCTAAAATAATTTTGTAAACCTTCTAATGCTAAAAATGCGACGTATTTTATAATTGTAGCGCTCCCCATTTGTAAACTGCCAATCTACCATTCGCGAACTTCCCGCCAAGAGTTTTAAATTCAGTCCGCTAGAGGCGCTGCGTGCTAGTTAACCCCTCAATCCTCGGCGCGTTATGGCGTCGTCATGAAGAAATTCACTTTTGGATCCAGCCACTGAAAAATACATTCACTCATTAAACTCTCGTGCCTTAAGCCTAGTTTTCACTGGCCCAAAACGCAGGAAAAACCGCGTTCCGCGCCGTTTTTCAGAGGTAACTTACCGCAAAATTTCGTGTTTTCTGTGAGGCAAGCACGGAATTGGTTTTCTATTTTTCCGCAAATTTTTACGGAAAGGAAAGCGGTGGTAAATGGGAATGCGTGACGTCATAGGCTTGGTTTTGGTCAGCTCGCGAGGTTTTTTTCGACGCCATTTTTTTTAAATTGAAGGCGTTTGTGTTGTCGAGTTAAATTTATAAAAACGTATAGTTAACGATTTGTTAAAGAAGTTTGGCTTAATCGTTATTTATATTATAAAAATGAACGTTTTTACAAAGACAATAGATAGGTTGCTATTGGTACGTTTTCAACATAACCGGTAAGCCTTGGTCTCCACGAGCTCGCACTCCTTCATATTACAAGTTTTAGTGAAAACGTTTTGCCGCCGTTTTTTAAGGATTTTTCCGCAAAACTTTGCGGACTTTACTGTTCCGTGAAATTTTCGGCAGTGAAAACCAGGCTTTATCAGTTCAAATTAAAACAAGGCCAAAAATCATTTTGCATTACTCCGTGTGATTTACAATGTGCTAAGGTTGTACACAGCACCCACCAACGATCTAAGGCTATACAGTGGCTCGCATACACAATAAAGTTACGAAGAGTGCCGCATAAACTTGAGAAATGCCTGCCCAATTCAATATACGCGAAATACAGTAACCACTACACTATAAGGTGCCATTTTACACATTTTTTCTCTTTCCGTAAATCGTAGAAAATCTTCACAATCAGAAATAAACCCTTACAGTAAGAAATTTCACCGTTTAGTTTGCCAAAACACTAAATCCATCAACATACTGATCAATCGAAGGTGTTCCCGATATTTTAGAAAGTTCGAAGCCAACCCCACCGTGTCTAATCTTCTCGCAGTGAGGCAAGGCTGTCTACCTGGGTGACCAGGGACAATATAAACTTATACGGGACTAGCAAACAATGCGAAATAGTTCATTTCTAGGACGAGTTTAAAGTTTAAAGGGTATGACTCTGAGAAGCTCCGTTTGAAAAACCTCTGATTTATATAACAAAAGATAGAATTAATTACTGTGAATTCAAAAATATCAAGCTTTTACTTCTCCAATTTCTGGTTATTTGGCAATATGCATTTGAAAATGCTTCATATGAAATTATTTAAATCCATTTTTTATGAAAGGCTAAAACGTTTCCCTGTTGGCTGACGTCACATATATTTTTCACGCGGGATGTGCTCTCCGCTATCAGACCCAGAGTTTAGACAGGGGAGAAGCATGGACAAAGCTCGAGACGCGTATAGGATTCCTGCGGTTTTTTTTCCACACGTCATAGTGATGTCATCAAACACGGCTCAAGAAGACAAAATTGTTTATACATCGAAACTGAGTTTTCGTGATTTTCCAATGGATTTTAAAAATAGAAACTTTGGTTCAATTATGTTAAAAACTTGATATTTTGAAAGTAGAGACTTGAAAGTGTAATATAATACCACTTTCGTGCTAAAATATGGTATGATATTGTAAATTCGCATTCCCTTTAAAAACGATTCTACACATCTACAAACTCTTATAAGATACGTTTCACAACTCCTTTTTGAACCCGAGCATTATTCTGAACTTCAAAACTGTACTCGTGCCACGATTTTTGAACTATCTCTAGGCCCGTCTCACCTTACTCTTACTAAGAAAAGGTAGGCAGGGTTGTCATATAGGTCATGAAAAACGTGGGAAATTATGAGAATATTAAAGTTCAAAGCACGTTTGAAAACCGGAAAAGCTAAGTTTAATACTAGATGCTACACAACTACATTTCAATCAATGTGAATAATTATTACCTCTCCGAGTGACTATGACATCACGGAGAGTTATAACACTGAACGTGTCTGTGTGTCTGTCACCGCGTTCGCAGTTGGTGAAAGTAATAAAGTTTCTTAAAACGATTTAAACAGAAGCTAAATAACTGACGATTAAAATAATTATATTTATATAATTATTTAAGAAAAATCTCTTAATTGCGTCTCGACTCGGAGATGTTTATTTTGGTTTCCCAACTTGTTTTTTACCTCATGTGGAAATGCAAAAGTCAAGTTGTAGGGATTTCTCGGATTATATAATTCTGCCATTATCTTTTGCAGGAAAATTTTAATTGACTCCTCAAGGAACCTTTTCCTGAAAACAAAAACAAAAATATATATTGATAACATTAAGCGAAACCTAATCTAAGGAACGAAATCAATTGCATTTTGCGGTATTTGAGTTAGTAAACGTGCTATGCCATTTTAATAGGTTTATAGACCATTCTGCCTGATCGTGTGCTAAGCGGTACATATCCTGTATGTGGATTCAAAGACGTTAAATGGGGCGTTAAACAATAAGGACTGGTAACTTTTCTTCTCCGAGTGACGTTGACGTCAAGGAGAGGTATTACACTGGAGGTGTCTGTGTGCGTGTGTCTGTCGCATTTGCTAAATTCTCATAATTTATTGAGAATCAATCGCTTTATACACCCCAAATTTCCAATAATTGTTAACGAGGCATATGCTTGAATTCAAACGTCAACAATAGCTATGTTTAAAAATGATTTTTGGAAAAAAGTTTCATAAAGCGATTTATCTATAACTAGGCTAAATTAATGACCATTAAAATAATTAATATAAATTATATTTATTTAAAGGGTATGACCAGCTTCGTTTGAAAACCATTGATTTATATAGCAAAAGATAGAATTAATTACTGTGAATTCAAAAATATCAAGCTTTTAATTCTCCGATTTCTGGTTATTTGGCAATATGCATTTGGAAATGCTTCATATGAAATTATTTCAAATCCACTTTTTAAGAAAGGCTAAAACGTTTTCCTGTTTTTGACGTCACACACGTGAGATGGTGCCAATCTCTCCGCTATCAGACCCAGAGTAAGCTCAAGACGCGTATACCTCGCGCGTATAGGATTCCCGCGCTTTTTTTTTTCCTCAACGTCATAGTGATGTCATAAAACAGACGAACAAGCTCGACAAGACAAAATGATTTATATATCGAAACTGAGTTTTCGTGATTTTCCAATGGATTTTAAAAATAGAAACTTTGGTTCAATTATATTATAAACTTGATATTTTGAAAGTAGAGACTTGAAAGTGTAATATAATGCTAAAATATGATATGAAATTGTAAATTCCCATACCCTTTAAAAAAACCTCAAATTATGTCTCGACTCGGAGAGGTTTATTTTGGTTTCCCAACTTGTAAATCCGTTGCATCAAAAATAAATAGGGGAAAGTGTCGGACTGCTATATTTTCCTGCCTTTGCCTTGACTTGACATGCATTTCGAGACGCTCAAGCGCGCGAGAGGTGTTTAAAATGGTATCAGCCAATCAGATTTGTAGTTGATGATGTCATTCTTCCCGAAAATAACGCTCGTACGCCACCAAACGGGAGAATTTGGCATAGGCTTATCTCAAGGAAGAGTCACAACCTCGGACCTCCGCGCTCTGCTCTATTTTCTTAAGTGTTATTTTCGCGTTTGAACGAGGTTGAAGTTTGTTTAAAACGTTAGCACGCCGAAATTAAATTTAAAATGCCGCAGATGTTCTTGAAATCATCATTTAATTCAAAAAACTCATCGTTAAAATCCTTTAGAATTTCGTTTAAAACTTAGGCCCTGAGTTAAAACGTTTTAATATTAGTATATAACATCAATATTAGCAAACTAAATTAATAAAATCATGTACATCATCAAATTAAATTGTGGCGATAAACTGCAGTGGCCACTTTTAGCCTCAGTCAAAAGCAGCTAATGTAAAATAAAACCGCACAATTTCTTCACGCGCAATATGACAAATTATCTTAGGTACATGGTGAATAGGCGAGGGGGATGAAACAGATTTCTCGAGTATGCATTCACCCCTCCAAATGCATGTCACAGACGAAGGAGAGAGTCCGACCCTCGGTTGCATCCACATTGTCTTAAGACAACAAGGTGACTAAACACAAAACACTATTTTACCCCGACTATTTCATATGGTGTAATGATTTCCAAAATAAAATATGTTCGTCAAACAACATTTTAAAAACAGGGATTTCGGTTCATGATCATGATGTAAATATCTCAATTCATACAAATATTAGAAATTCAACAGAAACTGAGTCATTCTTTCTGTCTGTTACGTTTTCAAGATTAACGTGCGGAACAGATTTGGATGAAATTTGTCTTATATGTAGCTTTAACACTGAAGAAGAGCATGGGGTACTTTTTTTTTAAAAAAAAATATCAACCTACTAAAGTGAAGATAATCGAAAAACATGGTTTTTTCCTTTCAGTTGAAATTAAAATATATTGTTAAAGAAAAACTTTTAAATTTTAAGTTTTGCCGAAGTAGTTGTGCTTAAGTGTAACCCGATGAATGTTGCTTTTTTCCAATGTCGGCTCAGCCTTTCCATTTTCCAAATGTTTTGAGGACAAATCAGATTTTCCTCACCTACTTAGTTGCATCAAGATCAAGAAGAAATATACTATAAGAAGGCATAAATTAGCGTCCGGTGCTTGCTTGATAGTCGACAATACCCCCTTCATGAGAGAGTGGGGGGGAATATTTTTATTTATCTTACTTTAAGTTTTCCACCATCTATCTCTTTTACCTTTTCGTTAAGCCTTGGTTTGGTTTTTAGAACTCACGAAATCATAAGTATAGTACACTTGATTCGATTTAGAAATAATTATAAAATGATTTTCACGTAGAGACACATACTCAAAATCCATCAAGTTTAGTTCAAAACTTTTAACTAACTTGTCAATGGCAATAGAGTAATATCGGTAGAGAGGGGGAGTGAACTGTGTATCCCCTTCGTTGGAGGCAACTTTGTATTAGAGAATACTATTTGCCTTCGGAAGGGGGATATCACTAAGGTAAGAGATAGAGGGTTATGACGTGTGAAAGATATTACTCTATTAATAACAACTGTCGTACCGTTTCAGCACCACGGGCAGCATCTATTTTCTGTTTACCTTGCTGGAGTTATTATTTTTCTCTATTCGGATTACGTCATTCGCGTCTGTATGACCTATCTCCACGGGATCCAATGGGAAAGCGCAGAGCAATGACGGACATGAAAGGGGTAGGGCTTACTTGTCCACTGACACCGGCGTAAGAGTGAAATCGTAAAATCTCGCGGCGAGGGGTCCGTCATTCGAAAAAAAAAACGTACTGGATTTTTAAATCCCTCGGATTTTTATGGATTTTTAAGTATTTTTTTTATTTATATGGATTTGTCAATTTTTTATAAAAATCCAAAATCCAGTAGGATTTTCAAAAAAACCGTTGTATTTTTGAATTTTTTCAAGGAATTTCGTATTTTTTCTCGGGATTTTGTATTTTTTTTCGGTATTTTGTATTTTTTTTCGGTATTTTGTATTTTTTTTCGGGATTTTGTATTTTTTTTTCGGGATTTTTTATTTTTTCGGGGATTTTTTATTTTTTCGGGATTTCGTAATTTGTTTTGGGATTTCGTATTTTTTTTTAGGATTTTGTATTTTTAACTGTAATTTTTATCGTCTTCCTGGAATTGTGAATTTGAAAATTTTGGATTTTTTTGTGGATTTTCACAAAATTTTGGATTTCTAAAAAAATTTGAACACACTCCCTAAAGGCAGCGAGCATTCATCATACAATGAACAAGAACAGTTCAAAGTCCTCGGTTCCCAAACTGACTAAATACTGATTGCTTTTAGTATTCATGATATAATCTGATTAGCTGAGTATAATTACTATTGGGTTGATTGCGTTTTTTACAGAAAAACGCGAAGGCAATATATGTCAAAGTAGTAAAACTTGGATTGGTTTCGTGCCTCGTTTTTCGTATGAACGGTTCTATAGAATATCACGCACGAAATAGAAACTTAACATTGCATTTCATAAGGTAGGTTCAATAAAAATATTGATTAAAGACATAATTCTTATTTTTTACTTTTTCCGAGTCACAATGACGTCACGGAGAGGTATTAAAATGGGCGTGTCTGTGTGTGTGTCTGTCACCGCGTTCGCAGTTGGAAAATCGGAGCAAACGTGTTCACATAAAGCAATTTTTGGCTTCTAGTCCCATCGTTAGGAATAAGATTTGCGCGGCGATCGGCAAGGGTTACGAGAAACATCTAGCCTCCCAATAGCAGGGCTTCTACCAAAGGCTCACGCAATTGCGAGTTTTCTTATCATTTGGTTTTTTATGGAGAATATATTTAAATTTCCAGCCCAATGGCGGGTTTCTGCTGAATGGGAATTTATTTGAAAGAATTAGTTAATTAAATGTCTGTGAGTATTTCGAATCACCGCAGCATGGTAGAATATTAGGCTTTTAATTCAGAGGCTCGGGTTCAAACCCAGAGAAGGAAATTGTAGGTTTGGTTAGGTTAGGTCAGGTTATTATCCTATTAATTAGCTGACACCTTTTCCAAAACATTCTCCTACTAATTAGCTGCTACCTTTTCCAAAATATTCTCAAAATAGTTAGCTGCCACCTTTTCCAAAACAATGGTTCCAATAATTCGTTGCCACCTTTTCCAAAACAATGGTTCCAATAATTCGTTGCCACCTTTGTAACGTGTGAATGGGACTTCTTTAAAAGAAAAAAAGTAAATAAAGATGCGCGTACCGGACTACCTTGGGAAGGGGATCACCGGGGTAAGAGAGGGTCGAGTTGGAATGACCACGGAGAGAGAGGGGAGTCCGTCTTGGGTCTTTGAAATGGAAGGACGTGATTTCTTGTACTGAATAAAAGATATTTTTCGAATTGTACGACTGAAGTTTAATTTTAGCTACGTCTTATTGTGAGCGCGCTGTTGTTAAGGCAAAAATAGAGTAACATTTAGACGGAAAACTCAAGCCCGCTTACACCTTTTCCAAAATATTCTCCTATTAATTAGTTGCCACCGTTTCCAAAATATTCTCCTATTAATTAGTTGCCACCTTTTCCTAAATATTCTTCTATTAATTAGCTGCCACCTTTTCCAAAACATTCTACTATTAATTAGCTGCCACCTTTTCCAAAACATTCTCCTACTAATTAGCTGGCACCTTTTCCAAAATATTCTCCTACTAATTAGCTGGCACCTTTTCCAAAATATTCTCCTAATAGTTAGCTGCCACCTTTTCCAAAATATTCTCCAAATAGTTAGCTGCCACCTTTTCCAAAACAATGGTTCCAATAATTCGTTGCCACCTTTTCCAAACTATTCTCCTATTAATTAGTTGCCACCTTTTCCTAAATATTCTCCTATTAATTAGCTGCCACCTTTTCCAAAACATTCTCGTACTAATTAGCTGCCACCTTTTCCAAAATATTCTCCTAATAGTTAACTGCCACCTTTTCCAAAATATTCTCCTAATAGTTAACTGCCACCTTTTCCAAAACAATGCAATTCGCTCCATTATCAAAAACTCTTAAAATTAAGTTTTGCATTTCAAACATCAATATATATACAACGAAAACTGTAGGGTAAAAAAAATTCCTTAAAAATGTGAAAACGTTTGCTTTTTAAATTTTGATATATATTTTTCCAAAACCGCAATTTTGGGCTGTTTTCGGTTGAATGGGAAACGCGTTCGGTCGAATGGGACACAAGGGAATCAATCGCCTTATACAGGGTGTTACAAAAGGATGTGTCACAAATTCAGGGGCGCATTCTACGGGTCAAAACAAGACTAAGTCACCAAAGAACTATGGTCCAAAACTGAACACCCGCGGAGATACGGGCCATCAAAGTATCACGTAAAATGCGATGAATTTTCCCTTCAAGTGAAGCGACGAATATGGCTTGACCATATTGTTTTCAATTAATTGGTCATAATTGAAAAATATTCGATATTTAAGAAACGATCGATTCTGGGGGCAGAGCTAAAAGCATTTTAGACCAAAAAATTAAACATTTAATTTGGTAAAGTGTTTTAATTTGGCCTAAAGTTACAACGGCGTTTTCAGATCGCTGTAGTTGCTGAGTGGCTTGGTTTTTCATTCATTAAAACGATGGCCCATTCAACTTCTTTGTCAAGCCAACGAGTAAAAGCGCTTTTGCGTGTAAGCAAGAGCGCCTAGTTATTGGAAAGATGTCGTGACAACGGCATGAACCTACTAAAACCGGCGTTTTTAACCAGACCGTGGTATTATTACCCAATCTCTCATGTCTGTTATCGAACCCCTGTGGAAGTTACGTTTGCCATCGAACATTCGTGGATATCTGTGTCGTGGGACATTCTTCTAAGGCAGATTCACTATCGGCCACGTATGCCATAAAATGACGCATACGGCGACAAACGACCAATGCTATTTCTCACGTGATTGTAATACTGTATGACGCGTAATCCTTCGAAAAGTAGTCGCTTACGTACATTGCTGCTAGTAATGATTGATAACTACACCTGCTAGATCAAATGTCAACTAATACATTACAATGTTTTTTAAAGGGTGCAATGAGCATCGAGATAGTATTTTATTAATTAAATTTTACAAAATTTGTTCAAAATGTTGTCCTTGAGCTCTTACGCAAGCTTCGGCCCTCTTAACGGAAGACCCACGAACTCGTTCAAAGATTCCTGGTGTATTTCTGATGGTTTCGCATGCCTCAGAGATCCGTCGACGTAAATCTTCGATGTTTGGAATTTCCGTTTGGTAAACCATGTCCTTCAAGTGACCTCAAAGAAAGAAATCCAAAGGGTTGAGGTCGGGCGAACGAGCTGGCCAAGCAACAGGTCCTCCACGACCGATCCACCTTCCAGGATAGGTGGCGTCCAAATGTGCCCGAACGTCGCGCCTGAAATGAGCGGGAGCGCCATCGTGCATAAACCACATGTCGCGCCACTGAGCCAAGGGCACATATTCTAAGAGTTCCGGTAGCGTTTCAATTAGAAATTGGAGATAATGTTGACCGTTAAGTCTTTGTGGGAGGAAGTGCGGTCCGATTACCAACAATACCGCACCAAACATTTAAACTAAATTTGACTTGATGACTTGCTACCACGATGGCGTGCGGGTTCTCTTGGCTCCATTGATGCATGTTGTGAGAGTTGATGATTCCGCCCTGGGCAAACGTGGCCTCGTCGGTCATTAAGACCATGTCTGGAAATTGGGGGTTCGCAACACATCGGTGGATAAACCAGTTTGAAAACTGTAGCCTCCTTGGATAGTCATCTGGATTTAAAGCCTGAACCTTCTGGTAGAGGTACGGGTGAAATCCGTGATTTTTTAGGATTCTCCAAACCTTTTTATGATTTACATCAAGTTGATCTGCCACCTTGCGGGTTCTGGTTCCGGGATCATTTTGTAAGATTTGCAGGACTTGGTTTTCTAAGTTTTCGGGTACATCTTGAGGTCTTCCAGCTCCACCCCTTCGCCGTAGTTGCCCTTTCTCTCGCAAACGTCGATCTACCGCCTGCAACGTTCTTTCGGTGAACCTCTTATATGGTCCTCGCAGGTTACCGACTTAGTCTATGCGTTGGCAAAAGCGTATCTAATATCTAATACTTCATTCTTATTTATATAACTTAACGTTAAAAAGGGTACCAAGGTCTTAAAACATTTAAATAACATTTAATGATAATTAAAACACTTGATACTTAAAATAATAAAATACTATTAAAGGCATGCACAGTTCCGGTGATAAATACTTAAAACTAATCATGCACGCGTTAATACAGCATATGCATTGGTACCTTCTCAGATCTGTTAGGATTTCTTATTATTATTCTTATTATGAAATTATAGTTACGTAACTTTTAATTATTAGTTAAACTATTAATTATTAATTAGGGTGGCCAACCTCTAATTTCTTAAAGTACTAATTGTTTACTTTTGGTCACTAATTGTCTTTTCATACTGGTTCTCCACTTAGTTAATACGCGTGGCTAATTATAGACGTCTGATTGGCTTATGTTACTTTAATACCGAAGTATTCTTATTAGTAACTCCCGTTACGTTTTCACGCTGTATTACTGGAGGTATGGTAAGGTAGTGGACTTATCTTATTTCATTCCTTTGTTTGGCTGTCTCCATCGGCAAGGGCTGGACGGCCTCCTGATGTAGCTGATTCCGCTGTTTAATTATTTCGGCTAATGATGACGTCGCGGCTCCATGCCATGGCAGCATACAGTTCGTTAGAGTCTTACTCTGGTTACTCTTTTCTTATTTTATTTAAGTACGCGAGTTACAAAGTTCATTTAGTAAACGGTCATATCCATCGCGCACTCTTGCTATTTCTTATTTGTCCTACGAGAGGATCTTAAAAGTCTCACTGCTCATCTTGAGCGCTTGAACCAGAATCTACTTTCTTTTTCTGAACGCGTGCAGAGGAAACCTCGTGTGACCCTTTAGTGGACAGGTCACGGTTTCTCTCTGCTTAGGCTTAATTCTATACATGGGTTATTTTTACACCTGCATTTGTCAATAACTTGTTTTCTAAGACCTTGGTTTCAATGGGTTATTTTCAAAAGGGCTTAGGATCTAGATACGCTTTGATACGCCTTGACAAGTTTCAATAACCTTTAACACTAACTCGAAAGTATGAAGGTCAAAGTTCTTACAGCCCTCCCCTTTTCCATTGCAAAAGTGGAGGAACACAAATATACGTTACACGCCTCGAAAGTTTGACACGGCAATCGTCGTTGCGGAAACATCTCTTGGTAAAGGCGCCTGGCTCCCAGAGCATTCCCGAATGCTCGTCCATACATAAGGTGCATATCGGCTAGCTCCTCGTTTGAATAATTTTCCATAACTTTTAGGACTGTAAGTTTTTTCTGAAGTGATTGAAACTAGCACAGTCCCTTCTTATAACAAAACAAATGTTTTCTAATTGGTCTACTTTAAGACCCTTTGAAAAACATTGTAATGTATTAGTTGACATTTGATCTAGCAGGTGTAGTTATCAATCATTACTAGCAGCAATGTACGTAAGCGACTACTTTTCGAAGGATTACGCGTCATACAGTATTACAATCACGTGAGAAATAGCATTGGTCGTTTGTCGCCGTATGCGTCATTTTATGGCATACGTGGCCGATAGTGAATCTGCCTTAGAAGAATGTCCCACGACACAGATATCCACGAATGTTCGATGGCAAACGTAACTTCCACAGGGGTTCGATAACAGACATGAGAGATTGGGTAATAATACCACGGTCTGGTTAAAAACGCCGGTTTTAGTAGGTTCATGCCGTTGTCACGACATCTTTCCAATAACTAGGCGCTCTTGCTTACACGCAAAAGCGCTTTTACTCGTTGGCTTGACAAAGAAGTTGAATGGGCCATCGTTTTAATGAATGAAAAACCAAGCCACTCAGCAACTACAACGATCTGAAAACGCCGTTGTAACTTTAGGCCAAATTAAAACACTTTATACCAAATTAAATGTTTAATTTTTTGGTCTAAAATGCTTTTAGCTCTGCCCCCAGAATCGATCGTTTCTTAAATATCGAGTATTTTTCAATTATGACCAATTAATTGAAAACAATATGGTCAAGCCATATTCGTCGCTTCACTTGAAGGGAAAATTCATCGCATTTTACGTGATACTTTGATGGCCCGTATCTCCGCGGGTGTTCAGTTTTGGACCATAGTTCTTTGGTGACTTAGTCTTGTTTTGACCCGTAGAATGCGCCCCTGAATTTGTGACACATCTTTTTGTAACACCCTGTATACCCTAAATTTCCAAAAAATGTTATAAAGGCATACGCTTGAATTCAAACGTCAACAAAAGCTGTTTAAAATGATTTTAGGAATAAAGTTCCTTAAAACGATTTAACTAGAATTAACGTAAATTAATGACGATTAAAATACTTAATATAAATTATATTTATTAAATAATTTAAGAAAAACCTCTCAATTGCGTCTCGACTCGGAGAGGTTAATTTTGGTTTCCCAACTTGTTATGAGTTAAGTAGGTCAAACTTGGTTCGGACATTTTAAATGCACACAATTCTGAACTAATAATGTAGTTTCAACTGAATCAATATACATGTCTTTAACCATAGTGGTTCTTCCAGAGAACCCAAAAGCGATGCCAACAAGACGACCCAAGGGCTGTTCATGTTTTCTAATTCTCTCATTCTACTTCAGGGGAAGTCTAGCGTTTTGAAGAAATAAAGGCAAATTTTCTTGAACTAAATACACGATAACTAAATAAGATAGACATCGCGGTTTGTTTAAAAAAGTAATGTTTAAGAAAATGCGAAATTTGTAGCCAGTTTTTCAGGTTTTCTAAAGATGGCATCACTATGTATGAGTTGGCTTTTGATATAAACCTTATCTCAACACTGGACGACTTCTAGGCCTTCCTGTCAATCATTCGTAAACGCCCTTGTATAACCCCATGCTCTTCAAATTTTACCGTCATATTATCTTTCTCTACACGTCCTTCTATTGAATGAGGGGGGGGGAAGATTTTATTTGAATGGGCTATTCTCGTGTATATAGAGCTTTTACCCTGCGTATCCTGTCTCGAAGGTGGGCGAATTTTGGGGTAGCTATTCATATATGGTTTGATAGATACCAAACCCCCCCCCCCCCCATTTTCTTTGTCCTGTTAGGGATTAACCTTCCCTGCTTTCTCTAGGAAGGGTTCGACAGTTTTAGCCTTTATTATTTTGGTTCCGTAGAAATAGTTTCGCCTGCATTAGCAGCTTAGACTGTCCCCATGAAGTTTATTTAGGCATGATATTTTTCGCACCTGACAGTCTACCGTTCACCTCCCCCCAAACCCCCTTCTCAAGAGACGATTTTCAGAGGCAAAACAAAAATGTAAAGTGTTGCCTCTAGTGGCTTATCTGCGTACTTCAAATCGCTAGACTTCAGCAGGGTTGTACTCTAGAGTTCACATTCTTTGAAGGTTACACGCTTGGGCTCTTTCGAACCCTCTTTCAAGGATATTTCGCAAAAAAAGTTGAAGAATTCTGTGGCACTGCGTATCAGTCAAGTCGTGCGAATTAGGGTCATGGTTGTTCCAATCGTTCCAATTTTTATTTTCGTCCCCACACATCGCGCCGCAATCTTGAAATTCGTTAGTACGGTAATTTACGCGGTAAATTACGCCGTAATTTACCATTTTCCAAAATTACCGTAATTTTTCAGACCTAGGTAGGGTGCTACTTTTATCTGCTCACGCCGGGCTCTCTACGACCAATGGCAGAAAGAGGACGAGTGACTTTGCGAAGCTTATGCGCCCGGCTAACACTTGTGGCGTAAATACTCTCACCACCACTGTCCCGAATTTCAACGTATTTTACAAAGTGCGACTATAGACCTATCTCTCAGTTCCATGTTTTCTCTTTGATTCAATTACTCTGCAAACGCCTGTGGACATTTCAGAATGCCCGACTTTCGCTCAATTTTAAAAGCACGGACGAAAAATAACAGTCCGCTAAAATCCCGCTTAAAGACTGTATTTGTTGGGGTCTATTGTCCAACGAAGACCCCATTACAAAATCAATGCTCATCCAATCGGACGAAAGGTATCGCGTACTCATCTTTATCGTAGGGAACTTGGCATATGACTGGCGCCGGGATGTAGCAGTCAGCGGCTCCCAGGGTGTAATTAAACGCTTTCCCATAGAAGACGCCGCACTTTCCTTGACGGTCTCCGTCTCCGTTGGGAGAACGCGGCAACCACAATGATTTTTTCTTTTTGATTGACTTTGGTGCCGTCAACGTAATGCCAATGGCCTTCAACCGACTCGTTCATTCCGATAAAGGGACATTCTTCACCTTTGTCGTTACACGTAGCAAAGTCGCCTTCTCTGAATAGCTTCTTGACCTCCTCCTTGATGTCTTCGGCGTTCACCTTGGCTAGACGAGCGCGCACGTTAACCTTTTTTCATTGGAAGAGCGCTGCCGTCTATTGCACTTTTTCGTATTCAACCCAGTAACACGTGTCGTTTAAATAGACTCCTTCGTTCCGAACGGAAGGCTTGTCATTGCCGTCTTATAGTGATGTTCTACATTCTACGGGGATGAAAGGTTTCCTTGGATCTTCATTGACAAGCACTTCGCAAAAGAATGGACAAGGCGTGTCGCAATTCGCGTCAATCAATTCAACTTCTCAGTCACCGCGCATTGCCGCGCAATTTTCAGCCCGCCCTCCGCTAAAACGACCCTTATACCATAGTTTTCCTAATTGATCCGACGTAACCTCTGATTCGTCAAGGTATCGCCACTCACCTTTCTCGTCTAAGTCGCTCGCTCCCATAAAAAAAACGCTTAAAGGAATAGCGCTTCTTTCCGACTAATTTCTTGAGACCCTTTAGAATCTCCGGCGTGTTAATTTTAGCTGAGCGAGATTTACTATTCCTCTTGACGCATTGCACATCGGCCCTAAACCAGTTCAACATACTATTTTCGCAGATGAGATTTAGTTTAGATACCAGTAAGTACAGACTGGTGTCCATGTGGGATAGAAAAAAGACCAGATGATGGTGGTGTTTTGAAGCCAGTATGTACAGACTGGTGTCCATGTGGGATGGACAAAAGGTCAGATGAGATTTAGTTTAGATACCAGTAAGTACAGACTGGTGTCCATGTGGGATAAAAAAAGACCAGATGATGGTGGTGTTTAGAAGCCCGTAAGTACAGACTGGTGTCCATGTAGGATGGACAAAAGGTCAGATGACATTTAGTTTAGATAACAGTAAGTACAGACTGGTGTCCATGTGGGATAAAAAAAGACCAGATGATGGTGGTGTTTAGATGGATAAAAGGTGGTGGCGTTAGAGCGACAATGGAGTAATAGTGGAAAACAATTTTCCAAATTTCTGGAAACTGTAAATGCGGTTCTGAAATTGAGAACACATTTGCTCCGATTTGCAAAATGCGAACGCGGTTCCCTGGGGTGTAACAACAGAGAGACAGACACGTCGGAATTAGAGCCTCTCCCTGACATACGTCACTCGGAGAGGTAAAAAAGAAACTGCTGAGAGTGAATCTTCGTTGCCATCATGGAGAAAACGACGGGAGCGGAGTGTTTTTCGTTCATAATTAGCGTGATTCGAACTTTTGACAGACAGACACTCGAGTGTTAACAAGTCTGTCAATCGTCCCTTGGAAGGATGGCTTTATATCCCTTGACGCGTCTCGAGTTACGCGTATCGTTAATAAAGGTTTTATTGTTCGTTGATCTTCGCTTTTGCAAATTGCCTATTCAATCGTATTAAAACGACATTTGTAAAATGACATGATAAGAAACATTACGTGCGTCACAATCGTATTATTTTTCCCAATTTTTATTGAACCATTGGTGAGTCAAGTCATTTCACCTTAATCGAATAACACGATCGTAACCGTCGTCTTTTTAATTTTTATCAAATATTTGCAATTAAATTTAACAATAGAGTCGAATATTTCGTCATTTTGTCAGTCTGACCTTGGTTCGGCTGCAGACGCTTCCTCGAACAAGAGAAACCTTGGTTTGAACGATCTCTAATCCACATAACCGCTAAGGCGCAGCTAATCCTCCCATCTTTCGGAGCGAGCGAAGAAAATATAACAGCGTAGATTCGTCAGTCTGGCACCATGTAACATTTCTTATTCGTTCTAACTGCTTGCATATTAATAACAACCCAGTCTCATTAACAACGACTCTTAGTGACAGCTAACATGTTTTATTCTGTTCAGCGTCGTTCTACAAACTGCTTGGTTCGTGTTGGAACCGGCTAACAACAAATACAGAAATATGGTAATTTAAGTTATTTTATGCGGTGCTATGACTATTATTATTTATTACTAATCAACAACAATTATTACATTACTTTATGAAATTTTAGGTTAAAGATTGATACAAAATTGTGGAAGTTTATAGCAATTATCATAAGTTCATACGATATGTTCCATAAGTTTGTCACTGGTTACTGAGGGATTGATACGAAGTGACGTAGGTAAAACGTCGGAGCTGTAAGTCTCTAGCATTACGAAGCATAGGTAGTGTCATACTTATGAAACATATCTTATAAACTTATACAATTAAATGATCACTGTGCCTTTTGATAACGTGGTAAAACGAGATACATTCTTCAGGTGTGGTCATTTAAGCATCTTTAAGCATCTGGAGAAGAGGTTAGAGAGTCTCTCTGCCAGAAAGACGAGCAATGCCAGAGCGTGTCCGATGGTCAAGATGGCGAACGCTCCCTGCAGGTCCACTATGACCAAAGGTCTGGTCCCACTCTTTTCCTGGAGGTGGTCCGTGTCAAACATGCCCTTAATCCTTTCCCACTCAATCGTGTCCTTACGGAACTTTTCCAGGATACCGCAATCCTGAAGACGAAGTACTCTAAATCATAAACAATAAGAATTAAGTTTTCTATTTAATGTAATTAATGGCTTTTTAAAACCGTAATAGAGAACGCGGGTGGTCGCTTGTTTCCGCACAGTTTTATTTTTCACATCTTAAAAACCTATAACCCATTTCCGCACAGTTTGCAAAACATTTTAAAAACCTTAAACTTATGATGCTGGCTCATTGGACCGAAAATAGCCAAAATGTGAGGTTTTATGATTATAAAATTTTCGATGCTATTTAACGATAGATTAATTTTTAATGCAGATTTAACAAACGGAATTAAAAAATGCTCCTTTTACTTCTATTTTTATTAACAAAAACACACTTACGTCTCAATACACTTTTTTATCGATAGTGATATTGCAATGGTCAAATCACAAGTTTTATAGCATGCCCCTATTGTAGCATAACCTAACCTAACCTAACCCGAACCGAACCAAACCTAATCAACAAGAAAATAAAAAAAAATTTATTTGCAAACTGTGCGGAAATGGGTATGGTAAAAATAGTGAACCAAATTTTCAATGTAAAAAGTGTGCGGAAATGGACCATAAAAAGTGTGCGGAATTGGGCTATGATTCTCGAAAATTTTGCGGAAATGGGCATCCTCGAGAACGCGAAACAATTAGCAAGCTGACAGCGTAGCAAATTCTTAGGTTCATTAACAAAAAGTGTCGTTGAAAAGAATTTGAAAGGAAAATGATCAAAATTAGTTATCTAACAGATGTTGGTTTGAAGTGACAGATATTTTAAAATTAAAATTCGTTTGAAATTTGATGGAGAATACTTGAAATTAAAATTGCCTACAGCTTACTACACGTAATTGAAACTCAAGCCGTGCATTCTTGCTTAAAAACTAGCGGGTATTTTAAATCCTGAAAATCCTGAAGTTTTTCGTCTCTTCACAGCACACACAAAGCTAGGTTACATAGAGACCTAGCTTTGCGCGTGCTGACAATCGAATAAGCTGTCGTCCTATAGCTTGAAAACAAATTTTCTCACGCGCATTCTTCATCCCTGATGAAACAATATTTCAATGCTAATTTTAACTTAAGGTTTTTAGCAAGCATATGGTGTATTTTTAGAATAAAAAATTAAAATAACATTGTGCATTAATTAAGCAGAGTGGATGTATTTTTAAAGAGCTTACACCATATTGAGGGGATCTCGAAGCGGAGAGCCTTTTGGCACTTTGAAGATTGAAACAAAAGTATTACTTTATTATTAACCAATCACAGCTCTAAAAGGGAAGTGCTCATATGTTTTTCACCATCAATTGACAGCAAGAATTGATCACTCCATTCAAGCAGAATTTTATGGAAGACTCGCGGAGTTCATATTCGAAACCGTCAAGCTCTAGTACCGATCAACTTTCTATCTAAAATTAGCTCGCCAGATACGGTTAAGCGTGGTCTGTAATTGTGTTAAATAAATAGAGACGATCCAAGAACTGTTTCATTAGATCTTCCCAGATATTTTGATAATAAGGATATTGTGGGGGGGGGAGGATGGTGAGTGAGATTGGTCATGGTCCACTTGATCACGCACCCACGAACGCTAGCTTTTCGAGATATACACTCTTAGAAATATGTGTTCAAACTTGGACGAGAAAGTGTGCAATAGGCTGCCACTGAGACAGCACACTTTTTTGGCCGAAATTGAACAAAAATATATCGTCCAATATTGGACCCTTTATATCGTCCAATATTGGACCCTTTATATCGGCCAAAATTAGATGTTAAGTCGTTCAACTATGGATAAAAAAGACACAAATTTGAACACTTTTATAATCTAAACTTGCACATTTCTACCAGAAGCGTTCAATTTTGGTAGAATTATTGTTGAATTACGGGGCTTTGATCGTTCAATTTTGGGACTCTCAACGTTCAATTTCGGGGGTTTTTTCGTTCAATTTCAGGGTTATTAACGTTCATTTTAATCGCTATTATCGTTCAATTTCAGAGCAATTATCGTTCAATTTAGGTTTTTTTTTCGTTCAATATCAGGGCTATTAACATTCAATTTAAGCGGTATTATCGTTCTATTTCGGTTTTTTTTTCGTTCAATTTAAGGAGTATTATCGATCAGGTTTGGGGCTATTATCGTTCAATTTCGGGGTTTTTTCCGTTCAACTTCAGGGCTATTAACGTTCAATTTCAGGGCTATTAACGTTCAATTTAGGGGGTTTTATCTTTCAATTTCAGGGCTATTATCGTTCAATTTCAGAGCTATTATCGTTCAATTTAGGTTTTTTTTCGTTCAATATCAGGGCTATTAACATTCAATTTAAGCGGTATTATCGTTCTATTTCGGTTTTTTTTTCGTTCAATTTAAGGAGTACTATCGATCAGGTTTGGGGCTATTATCGTTCAATTTCGGGGTTTTTTCCGTTCAACTTCAGGGCTATTAACGTTCAATTTCAGGGCTATTAACGTTCAATTTAGGGGGTTTTATCTTTCAATTTCAGGGCTATTATCGTTCAATTTCAGAGCTATTATCGTTCAATTTAGGTTTTTTTTTCGTTCAATATCACGGCTATTAGCATTCAATTTAAGGTGTATTATCGTTCAGTTTTAGGGCTATTCATCGTTCAATTTCGGATTTTTTCGTTCAATTTAAGGGGTATTATCGTTCAGTTTTGGGGCTATTAAAGTTCAATTTAGGGGGTTTTATCATTCAATTTCAGGGCTATTATCGTTCAATTTCGAGACATATCGTTCAGTTTCGAGGCTATTGTCGTTTTATTTCGTGGGTTTTATCGATCAGTTTAAGCCCTATTATCGTCCAGTTTCGGGGATTTACCGCATAACTTTGGGGCTTTAATCTACCCATTTTGGGACATTTAACCAGTAATATTGTAAAGCTATTTGATAGGTAATATGAAAAGGTCACGTTTAAGATGTCTTTCTGAAATATTTATTTCAACATACATACATTTATTACAGAGAAAGCATGTTAATTGCATTTAGCATAGCGTTGGAAGTTTTTCCGGAATCAATTTTGAAGACAATTTTTTGTAGATACTCCATTGTTTTCACAAGTGGTTTCGGATATTGCATATGAAACACGTAATATGCGGCAAAAACAGAAACTGCACCTTCTTCGGTAGAGCCAATTTCAAAGATTTCAGACTCAACTTGGACTTCGGCTGCAGCATCAAGATAATTTATGTCCGAAAACAAGATTATAGGGGTAGCTTCCTCAGGCGTCTATAAAAAGGAGCACAAATTAAAATTTATGATCAAGCAGGATTTAGAATTTTGAGAATAAGGTTTCAAAATGCAAATCTCACATCAGCAGTAAAAAACAATTTTGTTGATTCTCCAAATAAGCACGGTAATAATAAAATTGAAGCCCGTATTTGCAATTCTGCAAAACATAAATAAAAATATATTACTGATAAAAGTTAATCGCAGCTATGTTTGTATTTACCTTTAAAAGCATCATCTGACATAACTTGACATTTTTCTTTTAAAATGGACAAAATAGCTTTAGCATTTTTCTTTTTCTGCACCAATTGCAAAATTCTTGTCGCGATGAGCTGGAAATGTAGGTAGAGAACCTTTTCAGCAGATGGGTGAATGTTACACAGCGTATTCAGTTCTTTAATGAGCTGTGCAGAAAGAGGGGTAGTTCATTAGCAAAATTATACTATTAAAATACAACGAGAAGCTAAAAGCCACGGCCAGATAGAGTTCTAGGCAATCAACGAACACATTTCATAATGGATTTAAAAATGTTTCAACTACAATAGACTAGAATTGTTACCATAAAAAACGGTGTCCGGAAAGTTTTATATTTGATTCATGCTAATCAAATTACTTATAGTGGAATATATTTAGAGAAGGCCTGATAAACACTACTTTTGTATGCTTTTAGTTTGTTAGTTAAAGGGAGGGTGAAAAGGAAATTCATGTGATTTTTAAACTATTCTTCTACTAATTATAAGACCTATCTGCAAAGTAAAACATTTATTCAGAAAATATCCCAGAATAATTTTTAAAATCAAGAAAGATTTAGATTTCCCCGACAAATTAAAGCTTGAACGATCAATCGTGTAACGCCCTGCCCTTCAGCTAACAAAGTTTTCACTTTTGTCACATCCTGGGCATTGTTTATCACATCTCGTGCTATAATTGCGCTCGATATAGCGCGTGAATAAAGGCACGTTGTTACACAATTGGTCGTAGGTTCAAACATTAAATTGTCCGTGAATTCTAAATGTATTTCGATTTTTAAAATTGTTCTGTAATTTTTTCTAAATGTTTTACTATGCAGATAGATCTTATAATTAATATTCGAATCGTTAAAAATCGCTTGATTTTCCATTTCAACCTCCCTTTAACACTATCTAATATAACTTCCATCATCCCTTAAAATAATTATTACTTTGTTTTTCTTCGACAAAACGGGAAACATCCTAATTACGTCGGGCACAGAATGCTGGAAAGCATATTTCTGTCTATAAGCAGCTGTACGTTTCATTTTTTCTTCAATTAAATTCTCGTTGGGCTTGGATTTCTCCAGTTTTTTATTCATAGCCAATAAATGAGCTTGTATAGTTTCCTCATCTTCGGCTATGCTGGAAAGGTTCTGATGAAAGAAAAAAAGGCTTGTTAGGATTAATGATTATATTTCTATTTTAGTTAAACACAGGACTCACCAATTGAGTTGACCTTTTTATTTTGGGCTCTTTTGGCTTGGGTTGACTTTCCTGAGATTCTTCATCTCCTGTGGGATTTTCCTCTGCTGCAAGATTACGTTTTTTTGCATATTTTTTCTTCATTTCTTCGACCATCTTTGAACTACTGTTTTTAGCCCGTTCGTGACGGTATTTAGTTTTCAAGCTTTCGAGCCACGTGTTCTAAAAGTATTTAGTGTTAAACAAAATGAACATCACATCTAACTTATCTCTTTACATATCCATTGTTGTTTGGGTGCTTTAACCTGTCTTCTAGAAAAGGGTATTTCTCAACCAAAGCACTACAAACTCTATTCCGTTCTTGCTTTGTCGGATACCTTAGAATATTACAATTAAGCTATATTATCAAAAGGTACAAAAACGAGCGAATGTACACTACTCTTACTCTTTGTATCTACTCATGTCTTCAAACAAGATTCGTACAATTTGGGCCTTGTATTCCCTCTTAAATACATGGGGATTCTTGCTCTCAGTCATTTTTCTAATAGTTTCCGGGAGTCTAGGAACTACATAAGGGCTAGGAATGGATAATTCTTCTAGGTCTGTTGTAGAAGAGGCTTCTCTGCAAAAGGCTTCATCTGTCATCGACTTCAGAGAATCACTATTTAATCCAAATGATAGACCCGGGTTTGTTATGCTCGAAGAACTAAAAATTTGGAAGAATAATATCCACGTGTTTATATATTTTAGATGAATATGAATTTTTAATACCTAGATCTTTCCATACGGATGATAGTGCTTGTTTCTTCCAAAACAACATCATTTGGTTTTAAAACTAAGTTTAATTTCGACTTATTTTCGGGTAACCCACTATCAAAGTTGTGGTTTACGAAATCATTGAAATCCTTGTCCTCAACCTGGACATATTTAATCTTTTGATTGATTTCAAAAAGAGTCTCAAGTTCTTGAATAAATGTTTCCTTGCTGACATCACCGCATTGAAACACTAATGTTTTTTCCTTGCACGTAACGTGATATTTCAAATGGTTTGTTGCCATCCTTAAAACTCTAAACAAATTTTTGTTTAGACATCATTTTCTTTAAAAGATGGAAATTAATCTCTGCTACATAGTTTGTGATTAAAGACTAAAACTGCGTTTGCGTCAATTTTATATAATTCTAATTACCCTCAACAAGCGCCTTTGAAACCCAACCTTCCGTCCCGTGCGAGGAGAGTGTGGTGAACAAAGCCAAGAGAGGGTTGGGGAATGTACCCCCCGCTACCCCTTTTTTCTTTTCAAGCAATTCTAACCGAAATGGGCAGGACTAAAGATTTGGCGCGAAAAATTCCACTCAAATGAGGTCTTACGAAATTAATTATTTTCGTAATATCTAAAACCCTTAGATTAAAATTTCAGTATGAGCGCTTACCATCGATCCGTTTCAAGGGGTCAGTTACAGATTACAAATCCAAGAATTAAAGCTGTCTATATTAACTAGTGATTTAATTTATTAAACTATTATTCAATTTAGCTGCTCCGACTGCTCTTAGAGCACTCTAAAAGTCATTGACACAATGAATAAAGAACATAAAATTCACATTACACTACTCTATTTCTAAACCAAATTATATTTCCAGCCGGAAATAGAATATATATAGAATACATGGATAAAAAGCTTACCTTAACTTATGTAGGGAATTCTTATTATTATCGAAAATTTACTTTGTTGGTAAGTAAAAATGATGAATGTAAAATTAAGGAAAAGAAATCTGGAAAACATCGATAGCTAGTTTAGTATCAAATTTTTGCTATACTACACTTCGACCAAAGAAAGATGTATGAATATTCTATCGTAATTATTATCTCTTCTTTCGTTGGACGAAGCATAATTTAATTTAAAATTTTGAAGTAATACCTTTAATGAAATGTAGATATTCTTTTCTTCTACGAACAGCTCTCAAAATGGCGCGAGAATAGCAAACGTTGTGATCACTATATGCAGAGAAATTTCATCAAGCTAAAGAACGGTTTTCTTGTTCACTACTGTTGAGTAAAAGTTCTACTGGCTAAATAAATGGTCAAAAGAATTTCCGAAAACTCTTTGAAAAGAAGTCTTTGTAGTTATTTGGTCACGTGACAGCTACTGAGGCGCCGAGAGGTACCTCTGGATATGGGTTTTTCTTTGTCGTTAAACCTAAGACTTCACCTGAACCTTTCCTCGACCCTCGGCACAGTGACGCGTTTCAATGGAATTTTTACTTGTTGAAAGAAGTTTGACTGACAGGTGGTAACGCCTTCGTCAATACTAACCAAAAGCACTTAAAATACCGTATTTTCCAAAAACGGCTTTCTCACAAATATGTTTTAACGTTTAATTTAAATTTTAACGTTTTAGTTGGATAAAAATTTAAACCAATTTTAAAGACCAATAATGGCTTTTTAATAATAATGTTCTCGACGATTTTTGTTGGAATTAATTTGTTGTGTTATTAGTTTTAATTGTGTTACTTTTGTATTTCAATTTCTAAACCTTAGTTGTTTTCAACAGTGGGAGAGCCAAATTAGCTTAAGTTCAATCTACCAGACTGAATTAGTAGGTGTAGAATTATACGTGTAAGTTGGGTGTTTGGCAGATTATTATTAAATCGGTCAAATCACTATGTAAAATTGGCCAAACCATCAAATTATTCAAACCAACCGCTAAGCCAAATCACAAATACGAATAAAATCACTTATGTCAAAGTACTCAATTTTAAAAAAACGTGGAAGATAAAGGCCACCTGCATGCTTGCCCATATCTTACCTTAAAGCTTTTTAAATTTAATCTGAAAAAAGAAAAGGCTTGTGCATTTGCACACTTTTTACCCATATTGAACGGAAAATCGACCAAAGTTTTGACTTTGGAATGTATGTACCAAATTTGAACAATTTTTCAAAATACGCCTAAAATTGGATCCATTTGTGCAAGTTTGGACTAGCTTTGCACACTTTTTTCTGAGAGTGTACAAATTAGTGCAAAAATTTAAAGAAAATGAATTTCATTCACAATACAACGGAATATAATTTAATATTATAAAAAATTGGTTATTCACATAAGTCCAGTTGCGAATTTAGAACAGGGCAGGATTAAGCACCTTTGCACCCGGGGGCCGGGATAATGTTCGCCCCCTTAAGTCGAAAAAAAGGCAACAGTATATGTTGCTTAGGGAGAATAGTTTAACTCAATGCGCCCCAACAAGCCTCGCGCCCGGGGGCCAGAGCCAATTCACCCCCCTCCCTTTAATCGTGCCCTGAAACGAAGGGACAATGAGGTATGAGAAATTCCTTTAGGCTGCAGCCTATTTCTTGAGCCTCAAAATCGCTCCGCGACTAACTATGCACATTCTGCCTCGTATAACTTGATTATTCAACACTAGACCATTATTTTTGGATGCTTGAAAAATATTTCGAGTGTTAACTCACATATCGCTGCAATTTCAATCTTCGGATAAACAAGTCAGTGAACATTTTCGTCAGAAGCGGGAGTGCGCTCTTTTCCGAAGATCTTAACCAACGTCACTGACAATTGATAATATGTTAGAGATAACTCTTTTGTGTTTACAAGGTATCTAAGAAAGACTGTTCTTCGGTAGTGTCAAAATGCCCATATGCAAATATATTTTAAAAAATGACGTAGCAGGATGAATCCTAGGTGATCTTAAAAGCGATCGTTGTGACCAATACCTGAAAAATAATACTAGTTTAACTGAATAACCATCTATTGGTATTTATTGATAAGCAACTGCAGGCGTTTAAATTAAAATACTGAATTATTCCAGCGATATCAGAAGTTTTATTCATAGCTAGGTTGCCGTGTAATCACTATTTCTCGTCATGCCATATAGGATTATAAAAACGTCTTGGTTTGGACCAAGGACCAAAAAAAAATAAACACCATAAGTAATTTTCAAGAACAATTCGATTTTCCGAAGCATTTTATCGTGAAATTAATTATATTGTAGGGAGTATTTGTTAAAGGATCCCTATTGAACATTTTAAATATTCAAATTTTAAAATTTTACAAGCCAGAAACAATTCAAACTATTTCCGTCAAGGTGCTTACAAGTTAGTAGAAATCGACACGAAATCCCTTCAAAATAATTAATTTCATTTTGAAATGTTTTCTCAAAATGTAATGTTCTTGAAAACGTTTTGTAGTAATTTAGACGAAATAATAAGATTAAGAGTAAAATCAGTTGATTGAATTAAATTGTGACCAAAGTTTCAACAAATAAAAATAATTAAAGAAAAAATTCAATATCTGAACTCTTTCATATCGTTTGTTTTCTCGCCGTTGGTCCAAACTAAGACTTTTTTAATCTATGTCATTTTAGTCTTAATTTTAATTGTGCTGAGAAATTGGCGTGTGTTATAACTCTTACCAAAATGAAATGTGCATAAAGCTATTTAACAAGCTGTTGGTAAAATAATAATTCCAATCAGCCTATGCAAATTCTCTCTAAGAAGATTATGGACGCGTAGATTATGGCTAAAAAATCACAACATAATCCTAACCTAGCGTAGCATAAAATTAACCCTAACCGTATCCAAACCTATCCATGCCAGTTCTATCACGCCATAAATCAAATGGGTGTTAGGTTGCAGATTTATACCCTTCATGATCCATATATATTAATAATTCAATTCAATTCAATTCAAATCATGTTTATTGCTCTGTCACATAACATACATAGTTGTACTTTTCACAATGTGGCAGAGATGAGAAAAAAAAAAGTTTTGTCATGTTATATTAATAAAAGAAAATTTCAGGAATAAAATTGTATTTACAAAATAATAATTTAAAATCATCGTCGGCAATTTATTTGCCCTGTCTTGTTCAATTGCTCCAGTATAACTGATAAAAACAGACACATGCTCATTGTTTTAAGGTGTTCTAGAACGATTTCAATAATTTTAGTTCAATTTTACCACGATCAAAAACGTCTATAATTGTTTTATATTTATTGCATGTTTTTTGCATTCGCATTATTGTATTTAGTCGTGGCTCTCCTTTATAGTAGAAAATATCTTTACACCTTGTATTATTTGTAGGAATTCTTATGTTTATATGTTCGAGGGAATCGCGACAATCAATGTTGTTTTTGAGTATATTTTGAATGAATTTAATTTCAGCAAGTTCTAGTCGGTCTATTATTTTACTTAAATTTAACTGGCGTAAAGCATTTTCATAGCCATAAGTTTTGTTTTTAGAGAAATATGTTTGGTACAGTTCTACAAATTTTCTCTGTATGCGTTCAGCATTTTTAATGTTCGTTTCTGAGCTGCCACCCCAGATAAGATTTCCATATTCCAGTTTGGTTCTAACTATGGCTACATATAACCGAATAAATACCCTCGGACTCTTAAGATTTCTAGCTATTCTTAAAATTTTATACAGTCTACGAAGGCAGTTTGACCTATTCGATTCTATGTGAGATTGTAAGTAAAGTTTGGCGTCCATTACGATTCCTAAGTCTGTGATAGTGCTGGTCCGTTGGATTATTTCTCCAGAGATATTATATTTGTAAAGTATAGTATTAGTTTTCCGGCTGTAACTGATGACAAATGTCTTCAGGGTGTTTAGGGGAAGCTTGTTATTAATCCCCCAGTCGTTCACTTTCTGAAGTTCTTTGTTTAGGGACTCACAATCCTTGATCGATCTTATTTCCTTAAAGAGCTTATTATCATCGGCAAAGGCTTCAATTTCCGCATTATCTTCTACAATCTTGAAAAGGTCATTTATGAATATGACGAATAGCAATGGACCAAGTGATGAGCCCTGAGGAACTCCTCTCGTGGATTCGTAAAAAATAGTGGTGAGTTTATTATTAATTTTTATGATACTTTCTCTCTTTAATAGGTAACTTTTCAGCCAATTTAGTATGTTGCCTCCTAGTCCGTATTGCTCCAGTTTGAGTGCCAAAAGTCCGTGGTCCATACGGTCGAAGGCCTTACTCAGGTCCATGTAAATGCAATCGACTTGTCCTTGATTTTCAATCAGAGGTGCAGTGTAGTCTAAGAGGCTTATGAGATTAGTACATGTTGATCTTTTTGGACAGAACCCATGTTGTTTGGGGGATAATTCTGGCTCGAACCATTTGCTTATATATTTGTGCATTATAATTTCAAATATCTTGGAAAAAACAGAGATTAGGGATATTGGTCTGTAATTGTTCTCTTTTGCTTTGTTCCCTTTTTTGTAGATGGGCACAACTATTGATCTTTTCCAATTGGTTGGAAATATGCCCTTTTCTAGCGACAAGTTGAAGATATGCAGCAAGACTGGGGTAAAGATCTCAATGCAGCCTTTTATTATAAAAGCAGGGACATAGTCTGGTCCCGTGGATTTTTTTGGTCTAAGTTTCTTTATTGCTTCGTGTACATCTCTATATGTTATTTGCAATGTTCCAAAGTAGTCTGTACTAAGGCTCTCTTTTACTGAAGATCTTTCATGGTTTTGTTGGGTCGTCTGATCCATCTGCCCTGGTTCATCAATGAAGGTGAAGAGTTTTCGGAATATTTCCGCAATTTTCGTGTTATCGGTGATTAATTGGCCATTAACATCCTGTAGTATTAAAGAAGTTTTGTCTCTAGGTTTGAGCCTATCCTGCGTGTATGTCCATAGCTTTTGGGGCTGGTCAATAATTTCCTTGACAGTATTTTCGGCGTGTAATTTCTTGTCATTCCGTAGCAATTTATGACCTTCTTTACGAAGATACCTATACTTTTCAATATCTTCTAGTTTTTTATGCCTTTTATACTTTCTATGGTAATAGTGTTTTCTTCTAAGTATTATTTTTAATTCCTTAGAGTACCAAAATGGGAAATTCTGACTTTTTCTCCCTCCTACAGGGACGCAGCGTTCTATAGTAGTAACCACGTGATCCTGTAGGAGCGCTGCTGCAGTATTCACGTCGCGACAATTGGTAACGTCTGTCCAGATGCGTTTTCTGAACAATTCATACAGTTGCTTGTAATCCCCCTTTTTAAAGTTTAATGGCCTTAATAATAATAATAATAATAATAATAATAATGAATGAATGAAATGTTTGTTTAATGTGCACAATAAAAACTAATTATATGGTTCACGAGATTGTACACAAATAATTTATTACAGAGTATGGTCTTATATTAAGGGTAAACTATAAAATTTTAATTTATGTACAATAAAGTAAATTCAGGGCTCCCACCAGGTCCCTAAAAGTCCCTAAAGTCCCTATTTTCCTACAAGGTCCTTAATCTATCCTAAAATTGGTATTCGGTCCTTAAATCACCCTATTTTTGTAAACCTCAGAAAAAGTACAAGGGTGACCTGAAAATGTCTTGTCTGAGATTTGACCAGAGCCCCAAATTTGCGGAGCTCGCTTCGCTCGCTCCGGTTATTTATGATTTACTTAATGTTATATTTAAACGAATTAATTGGCTAATTTTTATAACAATAACAACTCGTGCAAAAATTATTCGAGTGGTTTTAGATTGGTCTTCATATATGTTCGCCATGTACGTTATTGCAAATGGTCAGAGAAATTTGTTCAAGTTAGTCACGGAAAACCTGGAAAAGTCAGGGAATTTCATTCCAAAAATTTTGTACGAACCCTGTAAAGGCCCAAATTCTAGTTCAGTGGATTTTTTAAAAAACAGTAAACATGATACGAAAATAGTTACTTCTAATCAAAATACCTTCCTTATACATTAGAGCCAGTATCAAGTCTTACCTACCGCTCCCTCAGAATAAGAATATAAACAAAAGAAAGTCAGAAATAATATCCTATTTTGTCGAAAAAATAGAAAAGAGTAATAGGGGCCTAATTGTTTGTGATATTTTCACAGAAAAGATATCATTTTGTTTTACCAGTGATCCCTTTTTGGTTCCTAATTTTAGAATTTAGGTCCCTATTTTACCCTATTTTTATCGTGAAAAGTCCCTTTTTCCCCTATTTATTTTTGAGATTTTGGTGGGAGCCCTGTAAATTAATAAAAATAGATAATAAAATACTGGAAAAAAATGGTAAATGCCAATAAATGACACAGAGAGAGAAAGGAAAAACAAACAAAAAAAACCAGAGGTGGGATAAAATCAGTTGATGTTAAGTAAACATTGGTTTAGATGCGAGTACTATTTAGATAGAAAATATTATTTTAAGTGTAGTTTTAATCTTTGTTTCTTTTTATCAAAAATATCTATAAACTCACTAATCTCATTGCACGTTTTTTGGGCCCTATCAATGGCATTTAACTTAGGTTTAAGCTTAGTTCTAAATGTGTCTTTGGATCTGGTCGAATTTATCTTAAAATCTAGGTTTTCTACAAGTTCATTGGCGTCAATTGTGTTGTGAATTATTCCGTGGATAAATAATATCTCATTGGTTTTTAGGCGTTCATTTAATGTTACTAGTTTTAGTCTCTTTTTGAGGATGGTATTATAGTCGTTTGGGATGTAGGGCAAGAAGTAAGTGTGGTACAGCTGAATAAATTTTCTTTGGATTCTTTCCATTTTTTCTTGACCATAACTTGCTGCGCCACCCCAAATAAGCATTCTATATTCTAACTTTGACCTTACAATTGACTGATATAGATGATAGAACACTTTGGAACTTCTCAGGTTTCGTGATATTCTGAGTATGCCATATAATCTGCGAAGACAATCTGAGACTGTCTTATCAATGTGATTTATTAGATACATTTTGGAGTCCCAGGTTAATCTTGGGTCCGTAATATGGTCCACTCTCTGCACTTTATCTCCATCAATGACGTAGCTGTAGCCTATCGGATTGGTTTTACGGTGAAATGAAACAACGTAAGTTTTCTTAGCATTGAGAGGCATGCCGTTACGTCTTCCCCAGTAGGATATCCGTTGTAATTCGTTGTTCATAGAGATGCAATTTTCTACCGAGTTAACTACATTATATAATTTATTGTCATCCGCATACGCTTTGATGTTTCTTTGGTGTATTGCATCTATTTTTGGTTGTAAGAGATCGTTAATATAGATTACGAAGAGAAGCGGAACGAGTGCAGATCCTTGAGGGACACCTCTTGTGGAGTAGAACGTAATGTTTGTAACTGTGTTGTTTATTTTGATAATATTTTTTCTTGGTTCCAGGTAACTCTTAATCAGTTAAGGAGGTTTCCGTCCATGCCGTACTTAGTTAATTTGATTTCTAGGATGTCATGTTTCATTCGGTCGAAGGCTTTACTCAAGTCCATAAAAATTGTGTCGACTTGCTTTTTATTCTCAATTCTTGGCGCCACGTAATTTAAGAATGATACCAAGTTGGTTATTGTTGACCTCTTGTTAGTGAAACCATGCTGATCTGGTGCGAGTAAAGGCTTGAACCAGTTGCTAATATATTTGTGAACTGTAATTTCGAAGACTTTGGAGAAAACCGATAATAGTGAGATTGGTCTGTAATTATTAATCTTCGTTTTATTTCCTTTCTTAAATATAGGTATGATGACTGATGTTTTCCACATATCAGGGAAAATCCCGCTACTTAGTGATAAGTTAAAGATGTGTTGTAAAACTGGTGCAAAGACCTCGGAGCATCCCTTGATTATGTAACCTGGAATCTCGTCAATACCTGCAGATTTTTTAGGTGGGAGTTTTTTGATCGCTTGATGGACATCTCCCTCAGATAGGCTTAAAGCGGAAATCTGCTCACGATTCGCCCCTAGAGTTTTACTTGCCCGCACAGCTTCAAAAAAATCAGAGAATGTGCTGCCACCTTTAATTTTTAAGGTTGGTTTATGATCAGACCATTTTTTGGTACCAGTGCTGGACATAAGTTGCCATTTAACAGCTTAGACTTAGAGCAGACGACGGTTTGAAGGCGCGGGTTGTTTATAATTCTAAGACTTCACACTGTGAAAGGGTGGTTTGAGGCCGGGAGTGTGGCGCGCTCCTGTAAGCCCAGCTTCTGGGCGGCAAAGTTTGACGGACTACGACACATGTCGGCGATCCTACCCTATAGGTGCCGACTGTCCCGTGTCCGCCGGAGGTGACTAACCCCAACTCCACCATCCGTCACCTCCCAAGTAAACCTCATTTCCTTCCCTGCTTATCCCCATACGACCTAGCGGCACCCGTCTGTGCTGGGCCGCGTAGGGTCTCCCGCTCCATTCTTCCTGGTGCTCAAGGCCTAACGGCTAAGCACTAGTGCTCGTAGGTGGAAAAAAAAAGGGTGGTTTGATTTTTATTATTTAGATGGTCAAAACTCAAATGAAGGTGTAAGCTATACTTATTATATTTGAGAATATTAAAACTGAATAGTTTTACTTCTCAAAAGTATATTAAAATTTCAAATGACACTGTGGCGCTAATAGGGCGTTAGCCATAGCGGAAATAGTAAAGCCCCCCGATAATGACGTTACGAAATAATGCTTCAAATGGATCAACAAAGGTATCGTTGCACGCGTCTTGTCACGTAAGATTCCAAAACTGTTTTCAAATTGTAAATCGGTTCAGAAAATCAAAAGTTATGCCAAAAAATATGACGATCAAAACATTGACAATTAAGCCTAACGATTATTTATTTTATCTATATCAACTTAGCACAGTAGTAAAACATTACGATCAGAAAAACAAGATGTTCCAATGCGAGAATTTTTAGTTCCACACTGACATAAGAGAAATGAGAACTTATGAATTTGACTCAGTCTTCAGAAATGGAGGGTTGTTGGTGGTGGTTTGTAAACGTATAAATATTTAGAGATTTGGATATGTTTAATGATTTTTTATAATTTCCTAGTTGCTAATACAGTGGGTGAATATTTGGGGATAATTCTTTTGACGGATATTTTACGGCAGACGGCGTTATCTGTTGAATCGCTGTTAAAAGTTGGACGAGTCGCGGTATTGGATGATGAACAGTGTTTCAAGAATATTCTTTGAGAAAGTTTAAGGAGCAAAATAGGTGGCATGACTAAAATACAGGTGTAACAGAGATAGTTTATGGAGCAAAATAGGTGGCATGACTAAAATACAGGTGTAACAGAACTTATTTGAGGTTCGGTAATTAATGTTTGGACGCTTGAGAATTGGATGTTGAGAAATGCTCTGAAAGTAATATTGTGGGAATAACATTTCAACGGCAAATTCATGAGGATAAGAATGGTTTGAATTATAAGAATATATGTATACAAGTTAAATTATTCGCAAGTTCTTATGACATGAAAATATTTTACGACGTGGATAATTTTAACGTAATTCCCGCTTTCTCGGCTTTACTCTGCAAGTTTTCTTATTCCCAGCACATTTTAAACGTGATAACTATCCCTTTAAACTTTACTTAAGAATTTGTTTTTTTGAAAATTATGGCTGTTTTTGGAACATAGAGCAAAAAAGAGAGAGAGGCCCTACAAACGATACAAAACACAGCGTTTGCAATTGTGTCGTGTTTCAGCGTATGAAGGTTGCTCTATATATTTTTTAGCTTAGAGTAGAGCAGTTTCAATGATCATCGGAAAACAATCAGACTCAATAGCCCATACTTTTCCTGCTATAATATAGTCGGTAATCGCCTTGGTTTGTGACATTGAGAATTTAATATCTCAATTTTACTATCGTTAATTTGGCAAAAAACTAAATTGAGTCTGCTTCCACTATTAACCTTGACTATTTCCCCTAAAATAATTTGATATTATTCTTTTGTAGTTTAAAGTTTACGTTTCATAATCTATATGGATAGAGGGACACTTAGATTTACACAATAATCTAAGACGCCTTGGATTTTTTACTTGAAATGAGAAATTTAACGGGCGCCCATGTATAGAGTTAAATACCATTTTCTTGCCCTGTCAAAGGTTGAAGCTTCTCCAAGGTTGTTCGGTTAGAAATTTTATTTTATTTAAGTATTTTATTCGCAGATGATGTTTTACTGAAATTATATCATGAATATTTAGAAAAGAATTCATCTTGAATATTTAGGAGAATTCCAACTTGAATATTTAGAATAAAAAATCCATCTTGAATCTTTAGTATTAACAGAGTAGAAAAAAAAACTACCGGTGTTGCCCATCGAGATATATTATTGCATTTCAGGCCGCCATTTTTAACGAAGGTGGAAAATTGAGCTTCAAAAGACATGAAGTCAGTCTTACGGATGTTGGGAACCAGTGTTTTAAATGTTATAGCTTTGGTTGAAACACGTAGACGCCGCCATTTTTCAAGATGATGAGGAATAGAAGAAACCTAAGAGCTCGCCTACTGCATTTGAGTACCGTCCCTGCAAAATTTCATACCTCTGATAAAGGAGTTTGGATTCGGAGTAGATTATCAGTCAAATTGTAACTATAGATGTTAAGCATACAAGCTACTGAGCTTTACGTAGGTGTCCTTGTGAATTAAATTAAAATTTCGAGTTTAAATTAAACTTGTTGTCTTAGATTAGTGGTGTCTTCGAAGTTTGAGTAATTAATGGTTTAGAGAACACTTAAGGACACGGGTTCGATTTGTTGGTTTATTTTTTATTGTTTCCGGTTGTAGTATACTTTTGATGGTTATTTACTTTTGCGAAAAACGCGATAGAGGTTTGCGTGTAGTTCAATGTCGACATTTCCGTTATTGGAAGTAATTAGGTTTTAAATAAGATCACAGGACAACTTGTGCAATGAACTTTAAAAGAACTATACGATCATATTTAATTCTTTCTTTATTAAAACTTGAGCAATGAAAAACCAGTTGACTTCGCCAGTTATTATTTCAGTATTTACATGTGTGGACACCATTACACTAAAACCAATAAATACCAGTTAGAAGTAATTCTTACGATATTTATAATACAAGATTTTAAGAAAATTTTAATGAAATCTAATAATAGATCTAAACATACTCTAACAAATTACACAAAACAAATTAAAGTTTTTACATGACGTAAATGCGAAGTTTACGGTGTCATAATGTGACCAATATCCCTGGTTTTCGTAAACCTCCCGAACTCTACTAGGCATTGAATGATGATACGCCTGGAATAGTTCCACGTTCAACTTGAGATCGCGCCAAGAATATTGTATTCAGTCCCCGACAAAAGTTTCTGGATATTTTCATTTGGCTGCCATTTAATTTCTATTTGCACTAGAGCAATAAAATAGGACTTTCTAGATAGATCTGCTTCACGAAATTATTTTGCGCAGAAATATTGCACAGTTGCATAATTTGGGTGATAGTAATACCGGAAATGGTAAAGACCCCCGATAATGACATGACGAAATAATGCACCAAATGGGTCGACAATGGGGTCATTGCACGCGTCTTGCCACACAGAATCCAAAACTATTTTCATATTGAAAATCGGTTTAGAAAGTCAAAAGTTATGACCCAAAACGCGACGTCCAAAATGATGAAAAATAAGCCTAACGATTATTTTGTTGTATCAGAATCAACTTAACTCTGTAGTAAAGGAAAAGCGGAGATAAACAAGATGGTCAAACCCTACTAAATGTAATTTCACCCTGAAATTCAGAAATATTAAAAGCGATGACTTAACCACGTGACCAGCAAACCCTCAATAATTGGTTCGTGCCAACGGAAAAGAAAAACGCGCCTCGGGAAAATTCGCAAAAATAGAAATAGCACCCACAACGCAAAATCGCGAAATTCGCCAAAAAAAAAGAGGAAAGGTTTTTCCTTTTCCGCAAAATAATGCGAAAAACGCATAAAATTCGCCCAGTGAAAACCGGGTGTTACGCAATAAGGGAAGAGACTAACATGGGAATGAATGTTCAGGGCGGTTTGGAAATTGAGAAATGTTTGAATTACAATTAGAGTTTGCATAAATGGTATTCAGTGAATTAAATATAATACACGAGTTTTGTGATAGGTTAAAAGTGAGAGGATTTTCGAGAAGAAAACGTTTCCAGAATTTTGCATGATGGTATTTGGCGCCTGGGAAAATAAATGTTTGATCGATACTATTTGGGTGGCTTTTCGTTTTATTATTAACACATTTAATTTTCTAAGAAGGAATGGAGAACAGGGTTATTTTGGCGCACGTCATTGTCCACGACCCCCCTTCCCCGCGACGGGGGGGGGATGAAAGAAGAGGCGAGTCTTATTTTCCTTATAGCGAGTTAGCAACTAAGGCCCATTGGTATTTTTTGCCGTCTCCGTCAGCAGCGTTGGCAAAACATAGTTTAAGTGAGCCATTAAGATAATTTAAACGTTTCATTATGTGTTGAAGGGAGGGGCTCTATACAGGACTTACGAGGTTACCTCCCCCTTTTCAGAGAATTCTTCAGTCAAGGCTACAGAGGCACGTTTACTCACTCTCCATGTCAGCCACTAACAAAGGCACGCCCGGCTGTCACTCGCTATGGCAGCGCCCTAGAGGAAGCTTCTCGTAAATCACGTATACTGGGCTAGGAGTTGGACTTAAGTTTAATTATACATTTGAAGCGTTTAGAGAATAAATGTTTCGAATGCGGAGCAACGTGTATTGAAGGTTGTGAAACTCTTAAGGAATAGATGTTAGAATGGACTTTAATAGACCAATTCGGAAATTACACACAGATAAAATAACACGCAGGGGCGAGGCTGCCATCGGGGTAAACTGCTTCACGCCAAGAAGCACGGCTATATTGGGTCCCGAGCTCACGCCATGCAGGAGGCTATTGCCAACTCGCACTGCCTCTAGCGGAGCTTCTTAGAATCACGAGTTTACCCCGATGGCGGGCTTACCCCTTGAGTGTTGGCTTATGCCAAGGAAATTTCAAATTGGTCTATAATAATGTTTGATCGAATTCCAGTGACATAATATCTGAAATAGATGAAAATCGAAAATGAAGAATATAGAAAAAGTGTTACAAATTATGGGGAATGGTTACAAGGGCCCTTCATTTAATACTACGCGTATGTTTATCAATCTCAGGGATTCTAGATGTAAGAGGGATCAGAAACGAGTGGCTCCGGCAGCGGTGTGCCATGCGCAGTTGAGCCGTGTTTCACCAGCTTTGGATTTGTTTTCAATTTGTCCTTGAAAGGGACCACTAGCCTTCGCCTCTACTAGTTAAAAGACCCCTAACTTTGGTTATATGTCCGCTTCCGATACCTCTTACATGTAGAATCCCTGATGTAATTCAAATTATTGAAGTATGTTTACGGTTATGACTACAATTATTCTTATGACAGAAATATATTTATGTGCTAAAGTTTTCTATACTTTCGAGCTTTATCGGTTTAGTGTTGAATTTGCTTAAATCCTGCACATTTGAAAATTAACAACTACCTCTTTAAACTTTCGATGCCTTTTTTGCAATGATACCTAAGATTGAATTTTGGAACGTAATATTTGACAAAAATAAAAAGCCCTACGTAATAGTAGAACGGTTGGTATTCGTGAAATTTACAGAAAATGTCTCTTTCGTATTGTGTTTTCAAGAAGGTAGGTTATTATGTTTTTTAACATTGTAACCGTAGGGTATACCAAGAATCGGACCAAATAATCGTAGTACTACTTTACAACTGCAACCTTAATGGTTTGTTTCAAATAGTATTTGAATTTATATATGTGAATTTTAGGCAGATTGTGGCGCAGAAATGTGTAAAAACACACAGAAGTAAATCTAATGAAGTTAATATTTACGGTGAAACAATTCAAGACGAATTAAGCATTGTGTGTAATCTCGCAAAGTATTTTCCTAAACGTTATCGGAGACCATATAAAGTTGTAACTTTATTATATGCCTACTTAGAACAATTGTTGTTTTCCCCCAAAGAAAGAAGTAAAGATCATGTGTCAACTCAAAGTTCATAATTTAAGGATCTAGTTTCATTTTATTGGAAATAGTTTTAACATAAATCGAAAATGTGTGGCCGCTGTATTTTCTAAGTATGATGACCGCATTCGAACCAAAACAAAATAATGTTATTTAGCATTGGACATTATAGAAACATAGCTGCATATATTTTATAAATCGGGGTTATTTAACTTGGCATACTTGGAATAAAGAAAAAACAAAAAAATAAATGGGCTTATTGCACAAAACGACGTTTCAATAACGCGACCAATATCCTTGGTTTTCGTAGACATCTCGAATCCTATTAGGCATCGAGTTGTGGTAGGACTGGAATAACTCCACGTTTAATTTTAGATCTCGCCAAGCATTTTGCACAGCTTCCAGTAATTGTTCTGCATTTCTAACGTTGACATGGTCAACGTTTCGGACCATTTCCGCCCAGAGATTTTCTATCGGGTTCATGTCGCACCCTTTTGAAGGCCAGTTCATAACCTTTACGATACATTAACAGAAATAATGTAATGCTATTGTTAATTAAGCTGTGATAGAACATTTAACATCGGTGATAAGACACTTACCCTAAAACCGTGAGTCGCACTAAGCCTCTCCAGCGCTTCTGTGGCCAATCTTGCCGTATGTATTGGAGCGCGGTCGTGCATGAAGGTAAAGTTTCCGTCGGGAAACCTTTCCAATATGCTGGGCAAAGCGTCGTTTTCCAAGAATTGGACATATCGTTGGGCATTGTTTCGTCCTTCGATATGAACCAAACATCCGGAATTCACCGCCGATAGCCAACCCCAAACGTTTACGGAAAATCGACCACTGCGTTGAACCTCGATGATGTAGGGCTCTCTGTAGCGCATGCCAACAGGTATTCTAACCCATATCTTTAAAACGTCAAACATACTTGATTAATGGTGAGCGAGTGTAAAGTAATAAATACTCTAACGATAGGCTTTGTTACTCTATGTCTATCTCCTCATTCAACACACTTCCGAACTAATTAAAATTACCTGGCCATTATGTCCAACGACGAAACTCTTCTCATCCGTAAAGACCACGGTTTCCCACTGCTCCAGTGTCCAATTTAAATGCTCTTGAGCAAATTCGAACCTCGCTTGTCGGTTTGCCGCAGTCAACTTATCTTTTTGGCAAGCGACCCTTCCGTGCAGCCCTTGGCTTGCCAAGGCTCTTCCCACAGTTCTTACACTGGCTTGCAGCTCCAGTTCAGCTCTAACGAGCCTCGCGGTTAAAAAAGGTTGTGCCCTACTCGTCCGACCTATCAGACGGAGGTCTCTGTCCGTTAGGGCCCTTGGTCGTCCGGCTCTCTCCCTATCAGCTCCACCGTTAAATTCATTATTTCTTTGACGATCAATCCATGTAGCCACTGTGGTCGGTGAAACATTTAATTGCCGCGCTATTGCTCTATTGCAAAGACCTTGCTCATGAAGTTCAACAATTTGACGACGAATTAATACTCTATCAGCCATTTTAATTGTTCGGAGAATATGAAAATTAACTGATAAAAAGAGTGGTTTGCGGTCTCTTTTATATAGTAAACTTGGAATAGGTGAAAATATTTTTTCGTCGAGTGGAAGATAAAAATTAGTTTTTGGTTGAAAATAGACATTCTTAAAAACTTAATTTAACGATGGAGGTGATAGGCAAAGAATTGGACGACCAAAGATTTGACGTCCGAGAAGTTTTTTAAGCGTGATACTTGTGAGCAACTTCAAATAAGTTTAAAACCGTAAGATGAACTTTGGTGAGACAGGGTCTTCTTGAACGCTTCGCGTGGCACTTAAGAAACGTGAAGTTTATTTTCTCTACAAGTTGGGAAAACCAAAATATTACCTCTCCGAGTCGAGGAAAAGACTAGTATCTGACTCAATATCGAAATACTAAACCTACATTTTACGCTTTGTTTTGTCTAACGTATCTTAAATCATCGAATTGTTTTCTCTACATTGTCTAAATCTATTATCATCCGCTAATCCTATGTTTCAAACCATTATTTACAAAGTAATATAAAAGTTCTGTCTTAAATTTTATTCTCTGATGTTTAACAGTAGTTTTGCTTTATATAACGTTTAATTTAGAATAAAATCTGTGAGACACGATTTCCATTAGAACACTCCTTTACGAGAAGATCTTGTTTCTTTTCTAACGAAAAACTGAACTTTCCTTACCAGTTTTTCAAGGTTATAGAACTGAAAGGGTTTCTATTACCTTAGTGTTTATCTCGGTAATTTCAAAGTTCACTTTTAAATCATAAATCTTTATTTAATCTCTAGTCTCCCTAATTAAAACAACATGAAATATCCTTCCTAAACGTTTCTCTAATTTTCATTACAACCAATTTATGCAAAACTACTAAAGGCTAATTCGAACCAAAAAAAAACTTGTACGTCTAAAACAAGGTTCTGGGAAAACCCACTTATGTTTAGTAAGTCGACAGAATTAATTATAATAAAATATTTATTGACTGTGCTAATCAAGTGTCCAATATGAACTGACTACAAAATAGCTAGCTCATTTATGAGGAAACCTCGTTATTCGCTATAGGTGGCGCGCACTAGTGGATTATATTAGGGTATACTAGTGGCGAGATTAACAATATATGATGATGTTATTAAGAGTATATAACAAGTGTATTACGAAAGTATATAACAAGAGTATATAACATCTTTCCTTCTTTAAAAAATTTAAGTATTACAAAAACGTTTTGGATTGTAAATATTAGTTCTTGTTCGGGTTGACCTTGGTTGTTGTGTACTTGCTGTAAATGTGTAAATGGTGCTCGTATGCTGGGTGTGGCATATACAGAAATTGTCTTGGGAAATGGGAAAGTTCCCGGAGAAATTCGAGTAGCGCTGTTCGGGTGTTGTCCAGCGTCTGAGCAGTCGTCGTGCCAGAAGGACTTAAGGTTCTAATGTTTGATATTGATGTTGTACGTCGCGGTTCGAGTTAACGCGGTGTAATTACAACCACTATTGGCTTTTTGCGTTTGACGTATAGTAGGAAATCGGATCTGTGTTGCTGAAATAGGTGAATTGGTTTGAGTTGCTGAGATTGAAGTTTGATTTTGCAAGGGTCGTGGGGTTGGAGATGTGTTCTGCGTTGCCGAGGTCGGTGAATGAATTTGAGTTGTTGAAATTGAAGTTTGTTTTTGTATGGGTGGTGGTAATCTTCCTAGTCTGACTCTTGAAGTGGTTCGGTAAGTATTGGCCGCAGGATCGGGTAGATTGGTTAAAGTTTGCCGCAAATGCTTGACACAATTGCCCTCCACCTGTTGTACTTCTTGTGCCGTGTTGGGTTCATCGTAGTCGCTTTGACGTACTGTACTGTGTAGGTGTGTCGCACGTATTTGGTGGAGAGTTCTCCGCAATGTTTTTCCGTCATTTATCTTCAGGACATACGACAAGGGTTCTTTGCTTCCGTGTAGTACTTCTGCAGGTTTCCATTACCGTGGTCCGACTTGGTAATATACTCTCCCGGCCTTTAGGGTTTCAGGTACCGGGCGGTGCGCATGTTTTTGACGTTTAACCATTGGGTTTTTTGCCCAGTAAATTTTGCGAATATGACAAGTTGAGAAGTGCGGTCGAAGTGTTTGTTGGGTTGTAGTTAACGGTGTTCTGGTACGGCGTCCCATTAACATGTCGCTGGGTGACGGTAGCTTTCCAATGGGCGTCGAACGATATTCCATAAGATCATACTGTAGGTCTCGACCTTCCTCTGTTGCGCTTTGATTGCCAGGTTTTTTTATTGTTTGTTGCATTTTAAGGATGATATGCGCTGGATGTTACGTGTTCTACTGCCCATTGTTGGAGTAAACCCTTGAAAAAGCTCGAGTTAAAGGGGGGGACTATTATCAGACACCAAATTCTGCGGAGCACCATATCGCCAGAATTGTGGATTTAGGAACTTTATTATCGCTTTATCATTAGTGCTTCGTAACTCTTGAGCTTCGACGCATTTGGAGCAATAGTCAACAAGAATAATTAGATTTGTATTAATCATGTGGAAGAGATCCGCACCAACAGTGTGCGAGGGTACCTGAGGTACATCTTGAGGCGTAAGCGCATAGCGTGTTGGAACGGTCCCTTTTTTGGCAAGTTGTACAGTTCTGGACATACTCCATGACGTCTCTTTTCATTTGCGGCCAGTAGAGATACAGCTTGGCTTTAGATAGGCACGCGGCTATTCCTTGATGAACTGAGTGAATTTGGGACATGACATCATGGCGTAGCGCTTCTGGGACGTAAAGCGTATCCACTCGGTAAATTATGCCTTCTAATGCAAGAAGTTCTTCTTTGATCGCCCAGATCGGTTTTTACTCGGTGTGTAATTTTTCGTATGCAGATGGCCCGGATGTGGTAGCGTTGTTGAATTGGGTTTGTTTTGCTTGCAACAGAGCTGTGGTTGTATGCATTACGACATGGGGTCCTTCAAAGCAGGATGTGCCAATTTCTATCGTGGATTAAGAAGCACGTGACAACGTGACGGCCACTTGTAAATGAATGCCAGGTATGTAGGCAATCGTTATTTGTATCTGATCAGGCGAAGAACAAAGTACTGGATGCTTGGTGAGAGTAATTGCATCGGTTTCTTAATGATGGCAATTAAAGGTTTATGATCGGTCTGTACGATAAAGGGGACTCCAATGACATAATAGTGGAATCTTTCGCACGCGTGGTCTATGCCCAGAAGTTCACGTTCTACTGTGCGTAGTTTTGTTGTGTGCCGGTGAAAGAGGTTGAAGCATAATTAACAGGTTTAACATTTTGAAGTAGTGCCGCACCAACGCCTATTAGGCTGCTGTCTACTGTGCTGCTTGTGGCTTGCGGATTGTAATAGGCCAGTACTTGGGACGAGGAGATGAGTTGTTTAAGTTTTCGGAAGACAGTTTTTTTTGGAGGGTTTCAATGCGAGTGGGTCAGTGTATCTCGGCAAGGATGTGATTATACAGGTTTCGGCAAGGATGTGATTATACAGGTTTCAGTACGTGTGTAAGCAAGGGAAGGAAATGAGGTTTACTTGGGAGGTGACGGACGGGGGGTGGGGGTCAAGTCACCTCCGGCGGACACGGGGCAGTCGGCACCTATAGGGTAGGATCGCCGACATGTGTCTTATTCCCTCAAACTTTGCCGCCCAGAAGCTTGGCTTACAGGAGTGCGCCACACTCCCGGCTTCGGAAGACAGTTTCCGAGTTCGCGTGCCACATGAATGAGACCTCTTTCATCAGAAGCTCGTGTAGTGGAGCTGTAATAGTTGGGGCAGGAATTTGGACAATAATTCAGAGTGCCAAGGAGTCTTAGTAGTGATTTTTTGTCTGTTGGGGACGGTATTGATTTGAATCGCTTGAACTTTTGTTGGTGAAATTTCGACGCCTTTGGAGGACAGGATCTTGCCCAAGTATTCCATCTTGTCTACCGCTAGTTGCATTTTCTGACGACTGAATTTTAGGTTGCTTTGGCGGGCTCTTTCAAAGACTGCAACCAGTACTTGATTGTGTTTTTGCTGGTCTTTGTCATTTATCAGAAAGTCATCCGTGGAAATGTGGACGTACGGAAAGTTTTGTGGTGAAAAAGGTGGTGCATGGTGCTTTGAAATAATTCTGACGCTGAGGAGAGACCATAAGGTAGCCGCAGAAATCTGTTTTGTCCGTAAGGTGTTGCGAATGTACACAAGTAAGTACTTGGTTCATTCAGCTCTATGTGTCAGAACGCACTTTGCGCGTCCAGTACGGTGAAAATTTGTGAGCAGTGAAGACCAGCTTAGATTTGTTGATCGGTAGGCATTGGATATGTCGCTTTCTTTATTCAAGTTCCTTGGATCGATGCAGATCGGAACGGCATTTTCATCCTTTCCAGCATCGCCATCTGCGCTCTCATTTTCAGTGCCTGACTTTGAACATTTTTATGGTGGTGCTCCATTAGTCATGAGTATCTTAAACGTATGTCAATAATAAAATAATGGTTAGCGTCCTTTTTCTATCATGGTAAAAGACGTTTTAAACACTATCAAAGGTGATAATGTTAAAGATAAAAAACACTTCGTGTTAAATTGTGAACTAAACTTCATTCATCTGTTTTTATTAAAACATTAGTAATAAGTAATATGGATACGACTAGTATCGCGCTTTGTATAAACGCATCTTCACGCAAATAAACTTGTTCACTATACGTAACACAGAAGTGATTTTTTTTATATTTAACGATAGACTACCTCCTCTACTTTTTATCAAAAGTGATTTTATTTAACTTACCAATTATATCTGATGAGAGAATAGTAACTCTACCAACTGAACATACCAGCAACCCATCATATCTAGATATCACAGTTACTTCTTCCACAGTTTCCAATTTGAGCGACCATTTCGGGCATTAATTTTCTAATACGAACGACCTTTTCGGGGAGTTGGTTTCCAATTTGAGCGACCATTTCGGGCATTAATTTTCTAATACGAACGACCTTTTAGGGGAGTTGGTTTCCAATTTGAGCGACCTTTCGGGCAATAGGTTTCCAATTTGAGCGACCCTTTCTGGAAATAGTTTTCCAATTTGAGCGACCCTTTCTGGAAATAGGTTTCCAATTTGAGCGACCCTTTCTGGCAATAGGTTTCCAATTTGAGCGACCCTTTCTGGCAATAGGTTTCCAATTTGAGCGACCCTTTCTGGCAATAGGTTTCCAATTTGAGCGACCCTTTCTGGCAATGGGTTTCTAATTTGAGCGACCCTTTCTGGCAATGGGTTTCCAATTTGAGAGACCCTTTCTGGCAATGGGTTTCCAATTTGAGCGACCCTTTCTGGCAATGGGTTTCCAATTTGAGCGACCCTTTCTGGCAATGGGTTTCCAATTTGAGCGACCCTTTCGGGCAATAGGTTTCCAATTTGAGCGACCCTTTCTGGCAATAGGTTTCCAATTTGAGCGACCCTTTCTGGCAATGGGTTTCTAATTTGAGCGACCCTTTCTGGCAATGGGTTTCCAATTTGAGAGACCCTTTCTGGCAATGGGTTTCCAATTTGAGCGACCCTTTCTGGCAATGGGTTTCCAATTTGAGCGACCCTTTCTGGCAATGGGTTTCCAATTTGAGCGACCCTTTCGGGCAATGGGTTTCCAATTTGAGCGACCCTTTCGGGCAATAGGTTTCCAATTTGAGCGGCCCTTTCGGGCAATAGGTTTCCAATTTGAGCGACCCTTTCGGGCAATAGGTTTCCAATTTGAGCGACCCTTTCGGGCAATAGGTTTCCAATTTGAGCGACCCTTTCGGGCAATAGGTTTCCAATTTGAGCGACCCTTTCGGGCAATAGGTTTCCAATTTGAGCGACCCTTTCGGGCAATAGGTTTCCAATTTGAGCGACCCTTTCGGGCAATAGGTTTCCAATTTGAGCGACCCTTTCGGGCAATAGGTTTCCAATTTGAGCGACCCTTTCGGGCAATAGGTTTCCAATTTGAGCGACCCTTTCGGGCAATGGGTTTCCAATTTGAGCGACCCTTTCGGGCAATGGGTTTCCAATTTGAGCGACCCTTTCGGGCAATGGGTTTCCAATTTGAGCGACCCTTTCGGGCAATGGGTTTCCAATTTGAGCGACCCTTTCGGGCAATGGGTTTCCAATTTGAGCGACCCTTTCGGGCAATGGGTTTCCAATTTGAGCGACCCTTTCGGGCAATGGGTTTCCAATTTGAGCGACCCTTTCGGGCAATAGGTTTTGAATTTGAGCGACCCTTTCGGGCAATTGGTTTCCAATGTGAGCGAAACAAAAGTTCATTTTAAAAAGCTCCTAGAGCCAGGATTTCCACCAACCATTAATTACGGCTGATCATACAAAGCTCCTAGAGCTAGGATTTCCATCAACCATTAATTAAGGCTGATCATACAAAGCTCCTAGAGCTAGGATTTCCATCAACCATTAATTAAGGCTGATCATACAAAGCTCCTAGAGCTAGGATTTCCATCAACCATTAATTAAGGCTGATCATACAAAGCTCCTAGAGCTAGGATTTCCATCAACCATTAATTAAGGCTGATCATACAAAGCTCCTAGAGCTAGGATTTCCATCAACCATTAATTAAGGCTGATCATACAAAGCTCCTAGAGCTAGGATTTTCATCAACCATTAATTAAGGCTGATCATACAAAGCTCCTAGAGCTAGGATTTCCATCAACCATTAATTAAGGCTGATCATACAAAGCTCCTAGAGCTAGGGTTTTCAACAACTCTAAAAGGTAAAGCTTCTAACCCTCCTGGGTTATAATTTCATTTTACCTAAGACCATTAAACACAGATTGACTAGAATGATAATTTAAAACCCCTATCTTTCAACTTCGGCTCGTATCGTCGCCCCTAGCGGGAGAGTCCCGAAACTTTTCAAAGAATAGATCATGTGACCTTTATTATGTCGTCTGCTCTGTTGAATTTTTATGATTATACGGTCTAGGACAGGCACAGTTAGGTTTTTCCCCTCCGGTTTAATTTCTACAAAATACGAAACCGCAAATATCAACTTTCTAAAAGTGAACCTAAGATAGACTTTCGAGCTTTAACTGGCCTAATGTCGTGTGCTTTTTCACGCATCAGTTTGCTTGATTGGAAATAGTTCCAATATTGTTCGTGGCGTGGCGTTAGAGAGACGCTTCCCACAAGGAACCACCCGCCTTATGTCCATTCCAGTCCATCTGCGTCTAATGGTGTTAGATTTTACAAAGCTCCTAGAGCTAGAATTTCCACCAACCATTGATTACGGCTGATTATACAAAGCTTCGAGAGCTAGGACTATCGCTAACCCTTTCGGGTTATAATACAAAGCTTCGAGAGCTAGGACTATCGCTAACCCTTTCGGGTTATAATACAAAGCTTCGAGAGCTAGGACTATCGTTGACCCTTTTTGAGTAACTCTTACTATAGCAGTGGCGTAGCGTGAATTTATCCCACCCGAGGACAACCATAAAGTTTCCCCTCTCTCTATTATGCTTATTGAGCTCTGTAATAAACCTCTGATTATGTTTCACTATTTTCGAAAGGATTCAAATAAAACGTATTTCATAAAATAGATTTTTATTCTGCATGTTCTTTGCCACGCAAAGTCTTAAGTATAGTGATATAAGTCGATATATACCGATTGTTCGATTGTCAAGATAAGGAGATTTGTTAATCTCGACTTGTGCGTGAATTTATCCTACCCGCGGCCTACCATAAATTTTCTGCATTCCTTTTTTCGCAAATATGCTTATTTAACTCTTTAATAAAGTCTGTGATAATATTTTACTATTATCGAAAGGACTCAAATAAGTATTTCATTAAATAAACTTTTATTCTGCGTGTTTTTGCAACGCAAAGTCTTTAGTATAGTGATAAAAGAGGATTTATATCTATTGTTGGATTTTCAAGATAAGGAGATTTGTTGATCTCGACATGAACATAGTAGGCTTTAATACTTTTTAATCCGAGAATCTTCTCTCAACTCGCATTACTTATGGCAGATTTGATGATTATATCACCATTATAACAATGTTAGATAACCTCTTTCAAGTTTCGACTAAACTGTACAATCTAATCCCTTAAAATAGAGATCAGTTCACCCCTCACGCTACGCCACTAAATGATACATAACTTTCATCTTCCATCAACCATTAATTAAGGCTGATCATACAAAGCTCCTAGAGCTAGGATTTCCATCAACCATTAATTAAGGCTGATCATACAAAGCTCCTAGAGCTAGGATTTCCATCAACCATTAATTAAGGCTGATCATACAAAGCTCCTAGAGCTAGGATTTCCATCAACCATTAATTAAGGCTGATCATACTAAGCTCCTAGAGCTAGGATTTCCATCAACCATTAATTAAGGCTGATCATACAAAGCTCCTAGAGCTAGGATTTCCATCAACCATTAATTAAGGCTGATCATACAAAGCTCCTAGAGCTAGGATTTCTATCAACCATTAATTAAGGCTGATCATACAAAGCTTCGAGAGCTAGGACTATCGCTAACCCTTTCGGGTTATAATACAAAGCTTCGAGAGCTAGGACTACCACTAACCCTTTCGGATTATAATACAAAGCTTTGGGAGCTAGGACTATCACCAACCCTTTCGGGTTATAATACAAAGCTTCTACAGCCAGGATGCTCACCAACCATTACGGTTGCTCCTACGAAACTTCTACAGCTATGTCTTTTTAACAAAACATATACCTTTATGATACGAATAGTACGATTCTCTGTAACAGGCTTCGAATCTGTCTTGGAAAAGTTTGTTTCCGAACGCTAAATCTAACTGGCAATGATAGTCAGTTGAAATTTTCTCTTCAAGACCCGGCATAAGAGACATGTTAAAAGAATCAAAGAACATTTTCAGTGCCGTTTTACTTTTTAAAAAATTTATATTAAAATCTCCGACTACAACTGTTGGAACAGAGGCATCGTATCTAATATCGAATAAAGGATTAAAATCCTCAAAAACTGATCTCAAACTCGCTCCGGGCGATTTATACAACAAAACAACAGTCTTCAGTTCATTTTCAATGGAAACATCCAACCAGCAACGTTCCACATGCGAATTTCTGAAAGGTCTATCGGTTCGCAAAACCCTATTATCCAAATCGTTAACAACATTTTCGGGTATATCTTTTAAATAAATGGAAGAACCAAATGCAATTCTACGTGCCGTTCTTGGCAGATAAATACCGCCCACTTCCTTAAAGGACGGCACACTAAAATCATCGGTATCTTTCTTCCACGTTTCAACAAAGCATAATAACTGGGCATTTTTTATTACCGTGTCTGCTAAAATATCTTCCAAATGTGCGTTTAAGGATTGCACATTATGAACATAAATGTACACCTTTTCGTTCAAAAACGGTAATACAATACTCTTTGCATCTCGTAATCTTCGAAGTTCCAATTCTACTTGATTGTTTTTAGGCGCATTTGGAACTTGAAATTTACCCTCAATATACAAACCGGAGGCGTTTCTCGCCCTACTGCAAGCAACATATAAATGAGTTCTCTCTAATTTTTTTCTGGGATTACAATGCACTACTACAGACGAGTATGTATCGCCTTGACTCTTGTGTATCGTAATAGCCTCCGAAATTACTAAAGGAAACTGTCTCCTAGAGACTGAAACATTATTTTGCCTCCATTTTCTACTAAATGCCTTAATAACCTTCTCGACAGGAGTCCAAGTCCTGTTATAGTTATTCTGCTCGTACAATCCAAGACACTTTTGTCTCAAACACTTCCCAACATTAGCATCAGCAAACTCAATCCAAACCCTGAACGGAATTTGTTCCCCGAGCCTATTTTTACCGTACTCTATCTTTCTTAACCAGCCTGTCGCACCATTCGTAAGTCCATCAGACGTATCGACATTGTTAGTCATCATATATCTCGCACCACAAGCGAGTGTTAGTTCTTTAGGGAGACCATACGTATCAGACGTTGCTAACGTTTGAATTTGGGAAAGAATGTTACTTTTAACTTCGCTACTAAGATCACCATTTACAACATCTACTGAAAATGAAATACACTTTTCCGTACTCATCTTTAATAGAGTCTCTTGGTTAAATTGGTTGACTTCAACGTTAGTAGGGAAAAGATGTATCGCTTCTTTTGGCGGTACACGCTCTCTGTTTACTTCTAAACTTTCGAATAAGTCAATATCATCCTGATTCATAGTTCCAACAGACATTCTATTCAAAGCTTCCGCAAACCTCTTATCATCTTTTTGCCTCATAATTTCTTCAAGCTCACTAAATTGGAATTCCTCCCATATTGGGTTACCAATTAAAGACGCATATGGATTGTCACTATCACTTTGACTTTGAAAGGCGAAATGATCCCGGACGGGTCTAAGTTGGTTAAAATCTCCAACTAAAAGTACAGACACACCACCGAAATAATCTGGGCAACCCATTATCTCTTGCATTCTAGAGTTTACTCGGTTAAAAACCTTCGCACCAACCATTGATATTTCGTCAATAATTAACAATTTCACTTGACCATACATCAACCTACAATTGTGAAGAGTTTCACTTTCTAATCTGGAAATGTTTCCGGCAAATTGACTAACGGGTAGACAAAAGGTACTATGCAAAGTCGCCCCACCTATATTAAAGGCAGCCTTTCCCGTAGGTGCGCATCGCAGAACTTTAACCTCCGAGGGATTAGACCCTGGTTGCTTATTGTAAAATCTAGTAACAGATTCAAATATGGCACTTATCAAAACGCTTTTTCCAACACCAGCGCCTCCTGTAACAAATAGCCGTAAAGGAGTTTCTTTGCACTTTAAATGGTGCAGAACTTCATAAAATATTTCTTTCTGTTTCAAATTCAGCTTTCTAACAAGGGCATTGTATTCTGAATCATTAACTAACGTGACTGATGGAGCAACAGTTTTTTCCGCATTACCATCAAGAATATCTCTGTTAATATTTCCTATTGCCTCTTCCACTGTATTAATTATAAATTCAGAATCTTCAACAATTAAAGACCTATCTATTTCATTTTGATGTTCCAATTCAGGTTGGATATTAGTAAGATCAGCTTCAATAGCTTCACTTTCGAAATCTCTCACAGCCTGTTCAATAGCTACTTCGTCAATTTCATTATGAAATTCTTTTCTAGATTCCGTTATAATCTCAAGTCTAAGCTCATACTCAGATTTTACATCCTTTGTCAAAATATCTCTACTCTCATCACGCCATGGCGAGAATAACATGATTTGTTCACGATAAAACTGCTCGGGATCTTTCACTAAATTGAATCTACGATACCGTATAATTTTAGAATGACCACGTTTTCTAATGAACCCTGAATCATTTTTCAGTTTTAACCATTTACCACATTGAACTTCATCGTTCTCACCGTCATCAATATGACTTTGAGTTTTCAAAACTCGACGACTTTTGGAAAATTCATACCAAGCCGCAAATTGAGCTAACGTTACTGCCTCTAAATCATCTGGCCTTTGAACATAATGGTCTAACATCCCAGAAGCGAAAACATCCATACTATCTTTGGACAATTGTTCAAGCTCAACTTTGCTTTTGAGAATATGAACACGATTTTCGGGCACATTTGTATTAACATAAATACAAGCCCGACTACACCTGGAGACTGGGATTTGTAAAGCACTATAAGCCGCTTCCTGAGCGCTTACCTCGTGCGCGTTCAAAAACTGATTAGCAATCACCTTCAACTTTTGCTTCACCGTGCATTTATCTGACTGCGCTCGTTTAGCGGCTTCACGCAGAAGCATTGACATACCACGCTGAGATTTCCCTATATAAGACACGATATACATAACCAGAGCGTAAGGATCAAGAACAAACTGAATGTCCATATTGGCTTGCCAGAGGCGCAAAGTGCACGGGTTGTACGGATTAACCCTAGTATCTTTAGGGTGTCTTTTCAATAAAACCACTTTCCTTTTGATATCATACGTAATAGCTTTAATATAATCATCTTCAGTTATACGCAACTTTTCCAACAACTCCTCAAAACTATCTACCCACAATTCTTTTTCTTTCGATTGCAAAAGCTCGCGCAATTTCTTGGAATTGTTCTTACATTTAAGTTCTTCGTCAAGAGTACCGGGTTCTCTTAAACTCGGATCATAAATAATAGTTCTAGGCATGGGAGGAAATGGAATTCCAAAACGACAAACTGAACTATCATTAACCTTCTTCCTACACGTTGTCGTGTGTTTATGCATTTGCAATGACGTTAACAAATCCCCATTATCATCGTTCAATTTACCAGCGCAAGAAATAACTTTATCAATATATTCCTCTACCTCTTTAACATTTGACAAGTCACCTTTAAGCTTCGGCGCATCTTTAATCCAAATCAACCCATGTTGATGAGGAGAGCCTCTTTGCTGTATTTCAACCCTGAAGTAATAATCTTCAATAACACCAAGAGGGCCAAGCTTTTGCAGAGCTTTAAGAAGAGCCCGAAAACGGTGGTCAAAATATCTAGCACAAGTAACAGGATCATCCTGAATCAACTTTGCCTTTTCCGAAAAACTTAAATTGCCAATATCATCATTCGCTAAGCGATCCTGACCCGAAGTCACCCTCAGTATGTTCAAAAGCTCAGGCCATTTGCCTTCTGCAGCTGAAAACGTTATAAAAAAGGTAGCCGTACCAAGCTGCCTAATCATAGCCATCAACTCTTTCTGCCTATGCTGCCAATATGAAGGCGAGGACTGCAAATTTTCTAATACTCTAAAACCATCATCCTGCTTAATAATTGAATCGAGTGCACCAGCAGACGATAAAAACCCAGCAGTATAGTTTGAGCCATCTTTTCTCTTGGTTTTTCGCATACAAACTTGTATGGAATCTCTAACTTTCATAGTTTCCAACTTAACAAAAGTGTAAAACAATTTAGACGGATTTTTAGCACAACGCCTATCAATATTACGAAGCTCCCACTTAGCAATGTCCCCAAAACTACCTTTAACCTTAAGGTCTCTCTTCTGACCCACATAAATACTGGGGAATGACAATTCCTCCGCGTCTTCGTCATAGAGTAAAGACATTGGCGTTTGACCTTCACCAGGAGCAAACTTAACATGCATGGTATTAGTAGGTAGGAAATCAGACAATGACACTAACAACGTGTCTTGATTCCCAACTGGGAATGAATTAACTTCGTTAGATTCATTCCAAATTTCATCGCTACTCTCATTCTCTACATTAATTGACCCTTGTGGGTTTTCTCTTAATGTATCACCATGGTTTAACTGACGGTCATTTTCGTCAACAATAAATTCAAGTTCTTCTGGAATTGGATCTAATATATCGCTCCTAACGGTTATCCCATGCTTAATATACAACGGTGTTTTCACCAAAACCTTAAGAGCTTCGTGCATTTTTTTCGGCCTAACAGTTTCATACAAATAGGGTGTATTATATTGCATTCTCCTCATAAACTCAATTTGAATAGTATCTGTTTCACGAGGTAACCGTGGTAACACTGACACTGTAGACTCTACATTTATGGGAACGTTGACCACGTTCCCCTTAATCCCCCTTTGTTGATCACAACCTAACCTTCTTATTTGCATAAAAGGTATTCTTGGTGAGATCATTCTTTCCTCCAAATTAGACAAATTAACTAGTTCTACCGGAATTTCAGGAAACTCAAAACCATTTTCCCTGGAAAACTTGGGGATTTCGTTTTTCTTTACAGCTTTATTACAAGCACTGCATAAAAATACTCTGTCACTTAGCTCACGACGGTGAATACCAGGGACAGCCAAAAACACCGCAGACTTAACTAAGCTACCAGATGCTTTAAAAAAAAGATTTGAGCATCCTTCACATTTACACGTTGGACCTTCTTTAATGGTATCAAAATACGTCTGCTCTATAACTAAAGGATTTGCCCTCCTTTCTGCCACAGACAATCTGTTTCTAGAACGTTCAGAGTTCCTAAACTCGACATTTGCACGACTTTCAGCCATAGCCGACTGGTTTCTCACACGTTCTGCTTCAACGTACTCTAAATCTTGGCGTTTACTAGCCTTACTCATCTGATTACTAGCACGTTCTGCTTCAACGTACCCTAAATCTTGGCGTTTACTAGCCTTACTCATCTGATTACTAGCACGTTCTGCTTCAACATACTCTAAATCTTGGCGTTTTCTAGCCATACCCAACTGATTTCTCACACGTTCTGCTTCAACGTACTCTAAATCTTGGCGTTTACTAGCCTTACTCAGCTGATTACTAGCACGTTCTGCTTCAACATACTCTAAATCTTGGCGTTTTCTAGCCATACCCAACTGATTTCTCACACGTTCTGCTTCAACGTAATCTAAATCTTTACGTTTACTAGCCTTACTCATCTTATTACTAGCACGTTCTGCTTCAACATACTCTAAATCATGGCGTTTTCTAGCCATACCCAACTGATTTCTCACACGTTCTGCTTCAACGTAATCTAAATCTTGGCGTTTACTAGCCTTACTCATCTTATTACTAGCACGTTCTGCTTCAACGTACTCTAAATCTTGGCGTTTATTAGCCTTACTTAATTGATCCTTAACTCTTTCGCTTGCTCTATACCATTCATCAAGCCTTTTCATTCGCTTGGTAAGTACACCAACCTGATTTTCCCTTTCACGATATGACTCATTCTCTCGCTTCTTTGCCATAGATCGCGCCTCCTTCATTCTAAACTCTTCATTTTGTCTCAAAATTCTCATTCTCTCTAACGGATACACATTGCCATGAGACGTAGAAGGTAATTGTTCATCGTTCACTACCATTATAGAACTAACCGATTTATTATTAACCAAATTCATAGGTTCGTCGGTAGTAATTACCCCGACTCTTACAGAGCTTTCACCTGAACTTACGTCTAATACATTATCCTTAGTACTACCGTGGCCAACAGGCGACTCAATAGAACTAACAAACAAATTAAGATTAGAAGTACTAGAAGCTTCACCTTCAGCCTTAGCTTTTTTCTGAGCTGCTAAAACTCTTCTCCTTTCATTTTCTCTCTTCTTAAACTCAGGGTCTGACCTTTTTGCCCTCATCCTTTCCCTCGCTTTACGCTTTCGCATTTCATCCTTACTTTCAACATTATCTTCCTCCATTCTATATAAAAAAACGTCAAATACTCACTCAAATCCACAGTACTTCCAACTTTCAACAACAATAATTCCAACTTTCATTAACAATAATTTACTAGTAGTTTTATTGACAACCTACTAGCATAGAAATTCTTATTAAGAATAGCTCCGGCGGATTAAAAAGATCTATTTACAACTAGGTGGGCGTATCAACCCTGTCGTCTCGTTAAATTTAAAAACTATTTTTTTATATTTTTGGTCTACAGATAGATGATTTTTAGTCAAACAAACAAGAAGCATAAACACATCAGTAGAAGCTTTACTAATATTTAATTCATATAAAACAATTTTGCTTACAATATAACGTCTACAAATAGCTTCAAAATGTCTTTTTTAACGCTGGCTAACAGCTTGCACAGTTTCGCAAAGCAATCTTGTAACTAAAATTCATATCATTTTTTTAATAAAGAAAGCCCATTTCGGCCCGAGAAACAGGCTAAAAAAGCAACGGCCTATATTTTTTAGATTCACACAGAAAAGATTAAAGTTATTCGGTTTTCCATTGTCTGCTAGCAATCTACCATTATGGAGCAATATTAAAGGAGTTATTATTAAAATAAATAAGATTTCTAATGACATTTTCGTTCTCACTCCAAAGAAAATGGCAATGGAAAAAGGCATATGTCGCTATTTTTTTGGAGATAAGGCACGTAAAATAAAAACACAAGTTAAAACAATCACGGAGTATGGACGGAAGAATATAACCTTTGACCTTTTTGCATTGTGTTGCATGATACATTTTGTCGTTGATTTCCCGTATTATGAAAGATCAACCGTTTACGGTCATTTGAAAGAGAGCCTGTGAAAGACCAACCGTTTACGGTCATTTGAAAGAGAGCCTGCGCTTGTCATTTATCCGAAAATAAACTTCTCTACATTGAATTTAGTAACTAACGATATCAATAAAAAGCACTCGTCTCTACCCCCTACCGTATTTCAGAGAGTCACACACTTGAAACTTTATTTTATCATTTATCGCAAATCAAATATACAATTCGGTTTTAAATAACTAACGGTATCAATACTCGTTCTATATTAACTTTGAAACAAGAATGAAAACAAGAATGAAAACTTCAAAGCTATGACCCGATAACGATTAGCCCTTTCACTGATCTAATTGCTACCATGATGCTTTCTTCTGTTATAAAATCTAAATCTGAGTATTTAAACGTGTATTTAATTTTCGGCTCACTCTGAACCGTTAATGTCCCTTCATTACAGACACGATAATCAAAACCCAAAGTTTACTCCAACTCTGGTCTAAGCCTATTGCGGATCGAACTTGATTTATCAGACAGAATCCAAGCCTTAGCTTTCTACATGAAAAAGCTAAACCAAGGATTATTCTATATACAGATGTAGTATAGCTTAAGTAATATATAAACAGCCATTTCAAATAATAATATTAAAAAACATCCTTGGAATATCAAAATGAAACAGAGCTTTAAAGCTACAAAAGAACTAAATGCATCGTAACTACGAAAACAATTTCCACATATTCACTTTATATTATGGAAAAAGTGAATATTAAGGTTCTGTAGGATTTCTTAACACATCAAAACAAAGCGAACTGCTAACTCGGCGCACTAGTGTGACAACGGACAGACACACACAGACAAAAATAGACTGCTTTTTAACTCTTTCCGTATTAATTTTGAATTGAGAAAAGAGATTATCTTAAATATTAAAATAAATATAATTAATATTAAATATTTTCTTCGTTAGTTGTTCGCCTTATTGTGCGTTACATCGATTTAAAAAAGAATAATTAAACAACCTTGAGAGACTAATATTGACGTTTGAATTGAAGGATATGACTGCTGCTTCGCCTTACTAAAATAGGTAGTATATAAGGGTTTCGAATCGCAGCTATGGATAAGAACATCGCAATTGCGTGAACCTTGGCGGAAGACCCCGTCAATGGAAGGCTAGACGTTTCTCGTAACCCTAGCCGATCGCCGCGTATGTCTTAACCTTAAGGATGATGGTGGTGTTAGAAGCCAGGTGTGCAGACTGGTGTCCATGTGGGATGGACAAAGAATAGAAGATGGTGGTGTTTAGAAGCCAGTAAGTACAGACTGGTGTCCATGTGGAATGGACAAAGACGAGAAGGTGGTGGTGTTTAGAAGCCAGTAAGTACAGACTGGTGTCCATGTGGAATGGGCGAAAGACTAGAAGATGGTGGTGTTCAGAAGACAATAAGTTCAGACTGGTGTCCATGTGGGGTGGACAAATGAACAGAGTTGTTAAACAGGCAATGGAGTAATAGCCTTTAAGTCGAATACAATTTCCGGGACTGTAAATGCGGTCTGGAAATTGAATACACGTTTGCTCCGATTTGCAAACTGCGAACGCGGTCACGTGGGTGTAACAACGGACAGACAGACACACAGACACACAGACACACAGACAGACACACAGACACGTCGAAATTAGAACCTCTCCGTGACATACGTCACTCGGAGAGGTAAAAAGTCTAAAGAGGCTTCAATTTGGAACAGAGCAGGGTTGTTGAATTTTTTGATTTTTTCAAAAAAACAAAATAATTGATGTTTTTATTTAAATCGGATTTTTTTAATTTTAATTGATTTATTGTCTTTTTATTGAACTACTAGATAGTAAATTACCAACATGAAAAGTCTTGAGTCAAAACTAACCAAAAGGAAAATAATCATGACATTTAAGCAGCTATTGGATATTGTTGCTATTCAAATGCTTGTATAAAAAAACTAGCTTGACCGCTATTTCATTTCTTAGCCTATCCAGCAAGACAAACTGAAGTTCTGGGAAAAACTTAAACTGAAATATAACAACACTATGATTGTTTTTAATTATAGGTCTTTTCTAGTTAAGTTTCTTCTCGAGTTTCTTAACCTACTTCTTGGAATCTTAGAAAACATTTTTTAAAAATAAAAATATATTCTTGATTTTAATCAAATGATTTTTTTAAAAAAAATCGCTTGATTTAAATCAAACAACCCTGGAACAGAGAACACAAATTAGACACTCGAGCAGTTAGTGTAGACTTTACGAATGATAAACGTTTCATCGTCGGACACGATGGCCAGATAATTTTTTAGAGGATGGATGTGCACCAATTTATGCCCATCCACTCGAAAGGCTTAATGTGGTTTAGTAGGGTAAAAGTCTTAAAACGGAAGTTAAAGAATGCCATTTTTTAACACTCAAATAATAGAATTTATATGTTGCCTTTCATAATTTCTCTATTAGGTGATGAAATGATCTTCAAAAAGCTGCGATATCAAATTATGAATGGTTTTAGCATTTTTCAAATATTATAATTTTTATTAAGCGCTATTATTGCTATTTTAGAGGAAACCTTTTCGTATGTAAATGTTGTAATAATATTGTAAAATATAATGTTTACCAAAAGTTCTACCGCTAAAAATGTTAAAAATCAATTTCTATTTATGTAAAAAGGCGGATCTCAGTCTCTTTTTCTTTCCAAGGGTTTTTATCCTACTTCCGGGTGTCATAGGAGCATGGATAAAGAATTCGCGTGAGGAAATTTGTTTTCACGCTATAGGATAGGCAACTCCCCTTTTTCTGACGACAGCTTATTCTGTATAATCTGATTCAGCTTGGGTTGTCAGCACGCGCAAAGCTGGGTCTCTATGTAACGTAGCTTTGTGCGTGATGACAAGAGACGAAGAAAATAATGTTTCTCTGGATTTAAAATATCCGCGAGTTTTAGGTCAAATGTATGGGCGGAAATTCTAGTAGGCTTCGAAAAAAGTTGAAGTGCCTCGACTGTCGAGTGTCGACTTCATAGTCGAGCCAGTGACTTTTAAAATTTCAAGTAATACTAATTTAGACTATTAAGAAGGATGTTAGAGTTAGTATTATAAATATTTATTACGTTTCTAAATCTTTTGGGAATCTCAAGAAATAATTTTCGCTATTTTTAATAGCGCAACGTTCCTTGCGGACATTTATAATCCTTTTTTTCTTCGTCTCTTGTCAGCACGCCGAAAGCTACATAACATAGAGACCTAGCTTTGCGCGTGCTAACAACCGAAGCTGAAAATAGAGTATATACAGAATAAGCTGCTGTCGGAGATAGGGGAGTTGCCTACCCTATAGCGTGAAAACAAATTTCCTCGCGCGCATTCTTTATCCAAAACAGAAGGTTGAAATATGGCAAAGAGTTTCCTGAGACCCCGTGAATGGTATGAGTAATTCTTAAACTCCCACAAGTGTTCTTTCAGTGGTTGAACTTATTTTTTCTCTTGAAATGAATAAAAGTCAACGAATTAATTAGAAATTGTCCAACGCCTGATCTATTGCACTACCGGATTGCTGAATTGTTTCGGATTATATTGATAATGTATTTTTTCTATGATGGGAATAATTATCGGGGGGTTTTTCACTTTTCTCGGATAGGGTTAACAACCGAGGATTTTGTCTGGGGATGGGGGATTTTTTACAATTTCAGTAATGGGAGATTATGCCTGGGGTTCTTTGTCTTGGAAGTGTTTAGTCCGTATACCCGTGTGAATCGATATAACCTAAAAGCAATTTTTCAGTTCTAATATGTAAATCGAGATATTAAACAGGTTTTGAACACACTACCAGCTGTTTATACGTCAATCAATCCTGTATCGCGTTTTTTGCATAAGTTAATAAACCGTCGTAAGTATACTAATACAGAAATTAGTACTGGAAGACCAGTAAATCAAACCCATGTTCTACAATGCCCTATTTGTTACTCAAATTTCAAAGACACCACTAATCTAAGACATCGAGTTTTTTTTACATTGGGACTTTCAATTTAAATCTTAAGGACGTCTAGTAAAAGTCAGACACTTTTAGGCTTAACATCTATAATACCATTCGTTATAATTTGAAAATATTCAAGATGTATTTTTTTCCAAGTATTCATGATGCGTTTTTTCTCTATATATTCATGAAGAACTGTTTTTCAAATATTCAAGATGGATTTTTTCTTAGTTATCATGATTGATTTTTCTAAATTTTCATTATTAAATTCTTGAAAATATTCATGATTAAATTCTTGAAAATATTCATGATGAGATTCTTAAAAATGTTCATGATCAAATTTTCAAAAATATTCATGATTAAATTTTTCCAAATATTCATGATTAAATTTTTCCAAACATTCATGATAAAATTCCTGAACATTTTCATTAGTGAATAAACGTAAATTGTAACATCATCTCCAACGTAGGCAGGCACTTGTTTACCGTGATTATACACTTTGGCGTGGCTGATGAATTAAGTGATTGCATGCTGTAAGCTTAAAAACAAGGCAGCCTACCTATTCGGAAACAAAATCCAAAAGGTATTTTTTTCTCGTTTCATGAAGCCCAGCCCCTATTATTATTATTATTATTATTATGATTATGATGATGACTGTGTATATTCCAGTGAACTACTTATATAGTTTTTTATATACACATTAAAAATCCATTTCATTCATTATTTGAAGACTACTTTTTTAAATACAACGTTCTATAATTAACCTTAGATTTAACAAAAAATATATGGCATTCTAAAATTTAAAGAGATAGTTGTCTAATTTCAAAAGTGGTAGAAAAATTAAACTTCCAGACAAAAGGAAAAGTATTCGAATATCAATATTTTCATGTCATTAGGACAAGTGAGTCTTTTTAATTTAAATAATATAATAATTCGAACCATTATCTTCGGAGATTACCATCCATTTCACAATGAGAATTAATATTCCCATCCTTCTTCAAGAATTTGTCGTTGTTACATTCTTCTCTAATTCATGTCATCGTGTATCTTCATTCCCGATTCTCCGCTACATTTCCATGGTAGAAACATCACCTATTCTACAAACTGGAGTTCTGCCACGATATTATTCTCCAAGCACTCAAAACATTTCCTAACAAAATTCAACCATACATTTTTATACCGAAAAGACACCCAAACATTATTTACCGAAAAGACACAAAAACATTAATCATCGAAAACCCACCCACCCGTGAGCTACACAAAATATTTTTTCTTTAAGAGCTTAAAACATTTACTACAGAAAAGCCAAAGAAGAATTCAACCCAAAACGCAAACTTCGCGCATTATAGAATATTTGCAAAATTTTTAATGTCGAAAATCCTTCCACTTTTGCAATCACAACTTGCTTATTATTCCAAATTCACAGACTTAACACTACCCTGCTCACAAATCCAAAATTTCTACTTTCCAAAGCGCCATCCAAAACCTTTATTTCTAAGTTGGAACCCTATCATCCTTTCAAAATAGAGACCCTATTCGCAAATAACTAATAAATCGCCACATTACATAAAGTAATTCTTGAAATCTCATTTCCATAATTTTAGAGTAAAACTATGCTATGGCTTGAACATCTTGTTTTTTCTGATCGTAATGTTTTACTACTGAGCTAAGTTGATAGAGATGAAATAAATATTCGTTAGGCTTATTTGCCAATGTTTTTAACGTCACGTTGTTTGTCATAACTTTTGATTGTCTGAACCGATTGACAATTTGAAAACAGTTTTGGATTCTACATGACAAGACGCGTGCAACGATAGCATTGCTGATCCATTTGAAGCATTATTTCGTGACGTCATTTTCGGGGGGCTTTACTATTTGCGCTATGGCTTACGCCCTATTAGTGCCAAAGTGTCATTTTTAATTTTAAAACAATTTTGAGAAGGCAACCTTTCTAGAAAGTACTATTTTGTTACTCTAGCTCAAATAGGAACAAAATGGCAGCCAAATGAAAATGTCCTGAAACTTTTGTCCGGGACTGTACTACATTAGCTCATACGAAAATAACACGCCTTCCCCACCTATAACCACACGTAGTTAATACGGAGATTGTATTTGCGTGACTTTTATTTATAACGGTTCCTATTTTACCATCACGATATGTCTATGGGAAAATTTAGTCTTTCTCACCAAAAAGTGGGATTAAATTTATCGTTTCTAAATTCACCCTTAGAAAACATGATTTTCGATATTGAAATTTGTTCAAGGTTTATAGTTTGGTACTCCCCTTGGTTTGCTCTTGGTGTTGTAAAATACGATTTCATAAATTAGCTTATATTTTAAGGTACATACACGTGAATGATGATAATGAAGATTCCTTGGAGGTTTGTCACTAAAAATAAAACATTTTAGCCTTAAATTTGAAATAAGTGCCCCACCCTCGGTTTCATTGAGTGATATTCAAGTTTCAAAGCAGATCTGTTCCACACGAGAGAGGAAAATTTGCACATCATCTGCTGAGCAGGCTGTCTTTAACTTCTGGCAAAACTCGCTACTTGAATATGTAACCAGAGCGCGCTATTGATGTCGAAATTGCAACAAGCAACGCCATGACTAAAAAACCTTAGGGTTCGAATATTGTACCTAAGCGTAAACTTAAAAAATATATTCTCACGTCGCTGATCGATTAAGCTTTAAAAAGAGCTTGAAGGGTGGAAGATAGGAACTGGGTAAACTTAATAGCGAAGTCCACCGACTGCACTAGAACACTCTAAGCGCACTCTGGGCCAGTTTTCGTCCGTCACTGGGAACACGAGTGCAACACTCGCCCAGAATCGCCTTTTCATACTGGCCCCAAATACTGCCAGAGAATTGCTCTTTCTTCCTCTGAAAAATTCGACGGAGCGACGGTCCTCGAGTGTTTTTACGTTCTTTTATATAAGTTCGGTTTCTTTCACTTTTAACTAATTATAATGGCTGGTTCTTTCGAGTGTGAATTAAGAATAAGAAACAACAACCACGATGTTCGGGTGCCATATTTGTTCTAAGGTTTATTGTAGCCTGCTTTGACTAGTTCGTTAGCGACCTCTAGCGATGAGTAATACAAAACAATTTGACCCGCAAAGTTTAAATAAGTAAAATATATAACAAGTGTGACGTAGTAGCGAGTTAGGTCGTGTTCCTCTGACGATACGTTCTCCGCGGGCGGGAATAAAGTACAGAAAAAGTCGAATGTGCCTAAGGTTGCCTAAGGTCGGAAATCACTAAATTAACAGTCGGGTGAAACGGCGGTAGAGGAAACTCCCTCCTAAACGTTATTTTTCACCAAGGAGACCAATGGGGAGTAAAATACAATAAATTATAATTAAAAAATGATGAAAATGTTACGAATTTAAGCTTTTTTATCATTCAAATCAACAAATTCTTCAAAAATTAACGATTTTCATTGACGGCGGTAAGAGCACTTAACTCCGCCCACAATTCTGTACTTTAGTCGGCTTAGGCCCCCTTGGCGCTGCCCAAAATTCTGTACTTTAGACAGCTTAGGCCCTTTTATATTTTTAATTATAACCACAAATAGTATTATTAAAAACACCTCTTTAAACTTTTAAAGTTTTTTTTTCATCAATATTTTATTAAAATCACCCTTAGGCACGGGCGTACTTCGAGAAATTAGAGACAGAAGGCGCTGAAGCTGCGTAGCGGGGTTTGAAAAAATTCTGTAATTTAGTTTTTTTCCTTAATTAAGTGTGAATTATTTAAAATAAACCTTTATAATAACTAATCATGATGGGAAAAGCCCTATTCAACATCTTGAATAAGTATTCGTCGTCTTTTTAAGCATTTCGCACCCTTAGGCACCCTCAATAAGGCCATTTCTACACTGTAAACGCTTTAATTTTAATTGAGAAATTCTCCGAACACCAAACCAATCCTTTCTTTTTTCTTTTTCGTTTTTGGTTAGGAACATAATTGTAATTAAACAAATTATTATGAATAAACTTGGATTTCTATCCTTAGGTAACCTCAAAACAACGGCCATTTGACAAAATTCTGTACTTTTAAACGCGTAAATTTTAATTATTAAGGTCTCCTAACAGAGTAACACAATACCGATTCCAAACATAATTGTAATTAAAATAATTAATGAGGTACACGTTTATTTCCATTTTTGGCAACCTCAAAATGACTAAATCCAGGTATGATAAATATTCGACTTTTTTACCGGTTTTAAAAATAAAGTAAGCTAGTCTCCAAATACCATATCAATCACGATACTAATCTTCATTAAAACTAATCATTAAGTTCAATCCTATTTATTGCGTTACGATAAGGGCTCGACAGATGCCGGGAGTGCATGCACGAAATATATCTTCAACTTAACTCCTCCCACAACTCTGTACTTTAGTCCGCTTAGGCCCCTTTATGTTTCTTAAGTATCTCGGGCTAATTCATTTAATTTCTTCAATATAAACAAGTGATATAACTTAAAAAACACCCCTTTTCATCCCCTTCAAATTTCCACTAAATTTTCTCAACTAATCCTTATTAATACGACCCCAAACTACTCTTAGGCACCCGCTGAACTTGATATACTTTGTCAACCAATAATGAAACGGATCTTTCCGGCGGGTGATTCGAAAAATTCTGTACTTTAGTCAGTCGAGAAAATTCGAGTTTATTCTCTGAAATCGAGCAAATTAAATAAAACAATCGATTTAGAACGACTAATTATCACGGAAAAAGGCTTATTCAACATCTTTTATAATTATTCCATGCCAATTTAAAATTTTCGCACCCTTAGGCACCCTCAATAAGGCCATTTCTACACTGTAAACGCTTTAATTTTAATTATAAAGGTCTCCTAACACAATTTAGATTACAATTAATGAGATAAACCTTCATTTCTACCCTTTGGTAACATCAAAACAACGAAATCCAAATATTGATACGATATAGGCTCGACAGATGCCGGGAGTGCATGCGAGAAAGATATCGTCAACTTAACTCCTCCCACAATTCTGTACTTTAGTCAGCTTAGGCCCCTTTATGTTTCTTAAGTATTTCGGGCTAATTCATTTAATTTCTTCAATATAAACAAGTGGTATAACTTAAAATACCCCCTTTCACCCCCTGTAACTTTCCACTTTATTATCTAAAGTAATCCTAATTAAAACTATCCCAAACTACCCTTAGGCACCCGCTATGTATCACATATTTTGTCAACCAATAATAAACCGGATATTTCCGGCGGTTGATTCGAAAAATTCTGTACTTTAGTCAGTCGATCAAATTCGTGTTTTTTCGCGGAAATCGAGCAAATTAATCAAAACAATCGATTTAGAACGACTAATTATCAAGGAAATAGGCTTATTCAACATCTTTTATAATTATTTAACGCCAATTTAAAATTTTCGTACCCTTAGGCACCCTAAAAAAGGCCATTATTACAATTTAAACGCTTAAATTTTAATTATCAGTGTCTCCTGACACAATATAGATTTTTTGGCCTATTCTAAGAAATTCAATTTTAATAAAATTTAAATAACTAATCATGATTAAAACGAATTATTAATTTTCTAGAATAATTATCAAACGTTTCCAAACACTATAGTAATCCCGACTCTAATGGTCATTATAGTATTTAATGAAATAGACTTTAATTTCTGTTCTCACCATTGAGTCACTTGTGTTTATTAGGGGGGAATACTTGAAAGGGGTTTACAGAAATAAAAAGTGAAAGTGTTCTATCGGATGAAAACCTAGATGGCGCGAAGCGTCCACTCCCTTTATTAATTTTCTCTGCTCTACCAGACTACCACTCGCCGAAGAGCGGAAAAAATTATTCCGGTCAGAATCTGTTTGGCGTCTGGGACCTCAGCACGTTGCTTTCGTATAGGTTGTCTTACAGCTTTTGAAAAGCCTTTTTATCGTGATTCAGCCAAACACGATTCTTAATAGGAGGTCCAAAACGCTTTAATTACAAGCGTTTTCAACAGTATTTTCGGTTAATTTTCTAATCGAATCAGAAAGATTCGTAGAAAAATTGAGCCAAGTACAAATTTTGTACGTTTTTCTTGGCAAAATTAAATAAGGAGAGCCAAAGTGCCTCTAAACTGAGCCTTTCATTGAAGAGCCAGTTTTCACGGATTTCAATAAAAACATCAAATTGATGTACAAAAATCCTGCCGAGTACAAATTTAGTACTTTTTATCGGCGAAAATAAGAGCTACGTTAAAAATTAGTTCTGAAAATTTTGACCAGAAAGAATTCCTTATGGATTTTTCATCGTCAGTAAACGACCTTTTAGAGTCGTTGAACAATGATACTGTCGATTGTGACATCATTTCTTTGCATAAACGCAATGATCAATCTGATAGATTTGCTGATTGTGATGACTGTTCTGAAACAAGCTTAACTGCAAAGAATTCAGTTCGAGTGGTCGAGGAATTACCTATTGAGACCGATTGCACTAAAACCACGTCCATGGGAAGAGAATGGAACCCCTCTGGAATTGAATTGCATGACAGTAATTTATTAGAAGAAAACCACATTGTGGCCCAATTCCTTGACGGAGATGAAAATCCAAATTGTCCAGCAGAATCTGAGGGCGAAATTGAAAATTTCACGCGTGATATTTTGGGAACTTTTAAAACCCTTGCATATAAACGTGGTATTTCAAGAAGCCTCAAACCAGAAGAACCTCGAAATATTTTAATGGATGTAAAGAATGGGGTTATAAAAAATAACGTTTTGAGATTTTGCCCAAAAAATTAAATTAAAGGGGGCGTTATTTTTTTACTTTGTACCGATGACATAATGAAGGAAAGAGATCTATATAATGACGGAATTCGATGGAGAAATTCTCACACTACCAAAACGTACCAAGACATAATCAAATTGTACTGCGATATTAGACCTGGATTTGAAAAAGCAGGTAGTAGAGAGTTTCAAAGGCATGTTTACACTCTTAAAAATCGTTCGAATGGCCCATATCCTGTATTAATTCACTACAAAGGTGATGAAACAGTATGGGTTGAAAGACCACATGGAAATTCAAAACAAAACAAAAAAAGTTCCTTGGTATCCTACTAATCGATCCACGTTAAATAACGTGAAATCTAAAGTGAAAGGTCAAAAGAATGACCCAAAAGAAACTTATAGGGAAATAACCGCCGAGGTGAAAGTTGACCTAAAAAACCTTGAGAAAGAGGTCCAGCAACCGAAAGTTAGCGACATCGAACCAATGGCACTGCCGAGGAATACGAAACAGGCAGCGAACTTAAAATATTTGGCACGAAGAACAAATAAGATTTGTCCTGATTCAGTGTACGCGATAATAGCCTTGAAGGAGACCGAATTTAAGGACATTATTAGAGAAATAAACTTGGACAACGACAGTTTAACAATAGTCTTTGGTGAACCGGAAGCGGTGACTTTGGGGAAGCGACTTTTGATCCAAACTTTAAGAGATGGCACAAATATTTAACAGTGCATAACTTATGATACAACTTTCAATATGGGTAATTTTTACTTAAGTACAGTCGTAATGCGTAATACGGAACTAGTAAATGACCCTATTTTCCCTGTCTTATTCATGATACACCAAAATAAATTCTCAGCCATTCATAATAGCTTTTTTTCACGTCTAGTGCTGGAACTGGATTTTGAAACCTTGGGCAAAAATGTTCCCGTGGTTATCGATAGATAAAAGGGCATCATCAAAGCTGTTAAACAAAGCTGTTCCGTGGCGTCCGATAATTTATTGTTTTGTCACAACCACATCAAAAACGATGTAAAATATTGGTTGCGTAGAAATGGTGGTACTACTTCAGACCTTAAAGGATATCGGCTTCATTTGGGTGCTCTTTTACAATGTGAAAACGAGGAACAGTTTGAAGAACAGTACGAGAAATATCGTAGCAAATGGTCGCAGCCTTTTTTGACATACGCCGATACGTTTTTGAGAGAAGACCTGAAAAATAATGCGATTGCGGCGCAATTCAAACGTTTTCCTGCGTTTCAATCAAAAACTCCAACAAATAATTTAAGCGAATCGTTCCATAGTGTATTAAAGGAAAGGAACTTGATTTTGCTGAAGCGGTTTTAAAAATGACTAATTTGCAGCATGTTGCTTTGGACTCGTTCAGCAAAGCATACAAGAATATTCAGGGAGACCACACAGTGAAAGAGAACGTTAAAGATTGCAACTATGAACTGAAATTGAATTTCCGCTCAGAGATGGAGATAATCCAAGAGGTTAAATCTAAATTAAGCTCCTATACCGAAGTCAAACTAGAACATAGAGCTTCTATTGGGTTTTTGGCAGAAATGTGTTTGAAAAATGGACTAGTTGAGTTTTGTCAGCATTTGCTAGTTTACAAACTCGGAGGTCGTTTTCATGAGAACAGAATAAACGTTGTTAATTCCAATGATATAGAGCGACCTTGTACGTGCAAGTGGGGAAAGAATCAGTGTTTCAACATTTTAGCTTTTCAAATGATTGCCAAAGAACAGCTCCGACACTGAAAAATCCGAATTCGAAACTAAGTGATCGGTGCAAGGCATCAACCACGGGGAAGCGTGGGAGGAAGGTTATTATCCTCAATTACTTGATTACAGTTTTTTGGATGCTCCAGATTCTATTAATGCAAGCTGTAACGTAATAGATGATTTTTTCCAGACAAATTAAAAACGCCGAAAGGTTTGTATAACGCTGATATTGGCTTTGGAAAAACTATACGAATTCGGAAACATCTGCCATGCCAAAGTTTAATATCGATATACCATTTTCTGACGCGGAATCCAAAGCTTCCAACTACCCTAGCGTGAAAATGGATGTGCAGGTTTCTGATGTGGAGTCAGAAACATCCGGCGAGGCTGTGGAAAATTCTGATATGGAATCCGAAACAGGCAAGGATGTAAGATCTGATGTTAAAGTTTCTGATACGGAATCAGAAACATCCGGCATGGCTGTGAAAAATTCTGACGTGGAGTCCGAAACATCCAAGAAATTCGATGTCCAAGATTCTGATATGGAGTCCGAACCGCCAGTAAAAATATCAAAACTCGCTGAAATTCTATTGCAAAAAATAACCCGAAAATGGTCCAAGTCGAGGACAAATTTCCACCTTGGAGCCCTTAACACTCTTCCATTGACAAGGAAATTTGAGAAACATATCAAATTTTAGAACTATGTGATCTTAAAGAGGAGAATAAACCAATTAGATCGCTAACAGTAGATAAAGCCATTAAAATCCTCTTGCAAAAATCTGGATGTTCAAATGATTTTGTTTTCATGAACTCCCGAACATTCGACACTTTTCGTTTAGTGCTTGGGGTTAGCGAGCTTTATGAAAAATTTCAAAGAGGAAATGGCGCAAAAGAAATTAAAGAAAGGACATTACAAATTCGTATTGCGCCCCCACTAACAAAAATTAATAATCATCTTTTAGAGTCGTCTCACATCATGAAAAAATCAAAAGAAATAATAGCGTTCGATGCGCTTCAAGCACGAAGTTCAGTATCGGATAGAGACTATGAAGTCGTTCTTGATTTGGCTTTAAATATATTTGATGTAATTCCTAATGAATGGAGGAGATATAACATGCCTCTTGAGTAACCAAAGACCGAAAACTCATGTGACGTCCGATTATATATAGTGTTATACGTATATAATTTACTACGTAACGATGAAGATATTAAGTTACCTTTCACAAGCACATTACTGCGAAGATGGATATTTAATTTAATCCAAACAATTTTTTTAGAAAACTCCTCAAAACCTTCTAGGAAAAACGTGATTGTTTTCAAAACTCCTTGCAAATATGCAAATGGTGTTCGCAGAACGACATAGAGTTGCTGCTGACATTGCGAAAGATTTTGATTTGAATGATTTCTATTGCGACGGTAAATGCACAAAAGAAATCCTGAATTTGGGAGAGTGTGAGTGTTTGAAACCTCAAGTATATATTGATGACAATTCATTGAATTATGCAGGCAAAGAGCTCTTGGATTTATTCGCAAGAAAAGGGTTTTTTGTGGAAACCAATATGTATTCGTCGTTTAATGAGTCAGAAGAAAACCGAAGATGAAGTTTGTAAACACATTATGCGTAATCAAACCGATTTTTATGAAAGAGACATCCTAATGATCCTTCCAAGAACCATGAACCAGTCAGATCATTGGCTCCTAGCAATAATTCGGAAAAACGGAATAATATCTATATTTGATCCGTCAAGCACGAGTCAACAGGTTATCGAGCCTCATGCAAATTTGAAATTGATATCATTTTGGCAATTTGAAACGGATCTTAAGGTTGAAATCCAGTACGTCGAAGAATCCCTTCCAAAACAAGAAAACGCTTATGACTGTGGATTGTTAGTTTTTTCATACGTGTACAGTACTTTAAAAGGAGTACCTCAAATGTTTTGGAAACCTCCACCCGACAGCTTAAAAGGTCGGCAATGGATTTATCATTTGATTGAGAGGTTCAAGAAACGCATGGGGCGTGTTTAGGAATTACGTTACGTTATACATCTCTGTTACGCAAATAAACAATAGTACAATTTTGACAAAAATTGAATGAAACTCAATATATATTTTAAAAAACCAAAAAGGTCCTTATACGAAGTGAATCTTTCATAATTTGGGGATCCAAAGCGCTCATGACGCCACTTTTTCACACCTATTGATTCAACAGTGAAGTTAACCACGCACATATAGAACTAAGTTTAATGCTCTCTTTAAAATTGAAAGAGAAATTCAGGGGAAAACTTGTAAATAAAGTTTGCATATATACCAAGCAAGAGGGGTACCCCGACTGATGCAAGTGCAAGTTTTGATTTTAAAAACGTCTTGGTTTGGACCAAGGCCGAAAAAACAAACGATATGCGTGACGTTTATCAATTGGCTGAAGTTCAGATATTGCAATTTGTTTTAGTTATTTTTATCCATTTAATCATTAATCAATATTAAATTCAATCAAGAGATTTTTCTGCTAATCGATCTATTCCCTCTAAATTAATTAAAAAATTACATATCTACGCTTTTTCACAAACAATTATATTTTCCGAAAACATTTTATCATGAAATTAATTATTTTGAAGGGAGTACGTGTTTGAGGGATCAATATTGAATATTAGAAATACTCTGTCTAAAGAGACCAAGCGAACTTTGACATAATTCGAAAGGAAAATGTAAATATTTAATAGTAGATGCCAAACCAGGTTGTTGCACGAATTCATACATTTAGCTAAATCGTCCCTTTGAAGAGAATGCGTCAAAGAGGTCTCCACAATTTTTTGTTGTATATTAACGAAGTGGATGTTTTGGCAGTTGTGTTGGACAATTATATATTTTTTTGATGCTCAAGATATGTCAGTTAAAAAAAGATGAAAACTCAACGATTATCCCTTATCACCTTATAGATACCTATTGGCTTGCTTCTTCTTTGCTTTTCGCGTACGCGGCGTACCTTGTCTTGTATTCGAAAATAACGGGTCCCCCTGAAGATACCCAGCAGATTTCATTTTGCAATTTTATACTGCGCTCGTCTAGTCTAATTTTAGTTTTCGCCAATTTTATATTTTGATTTATTTAACTCTAGCAGAGACTTTAATTTTTAGCAGACCGTCCGACTCAAAAGGCTGCCTGCTTTGTTTAACACAATTCTTCCTATCTAATTTTTAGGTAAAATGACAGTATTTCCCTACTCTTTTAAGTTTTCAAATCTTCTTTATTTTTGGCGATGACCCTTCCCTTTCAAGTCAGGAGAGAGAAACATCGTTTCTTTGTGATAAAAAAAGGTGATACAACGTGATTTTTTTCTTTAACCTCCGTCAATCTCTAGCTTTAGTTTTACAAATCTTTCTAGCTTAGGGGTAGTTGTAGTGCATGGAAAAAGGGAGAGCGGAATTTTGGCCTTGCATTTTGTTTGAAAACCCATGACGAAGGTATACTTTTTTATTTTTAACCATTTTGTCCATGAGAGTAACAGTTTAGGGGTTATGTATATGCATATGTTTTTTAATGGATAAAAAGGGAAGTGGGTATGTTTCACTTTGATTCGAGTATTTTTGGAATAAATTTTTTTTTGTGTATACAATATTCCAACTTTTCATCCTCCATGGTTTAAGGGAAGTCCCACACACTTTGCCCATTAAATTAGTCATTTGGTGACCGTTTTGAAATGGAAAGGGAATATTTGTTCAGTTAACAAAAAAGGTCCGCGAGTTTTTGGCTTTTTTTAAAAATTAACGCGTTTTACATTTCTAAAAATTTAAAACAATGTCAGAGAACAGTATTTCGTTGTTATTGTGCTTTTGTGAAAGTAAGAAAAAACACAAATTAAGGACAACTCTTTTTCAACTTAAATGGATCATCTAAACGAAAGCTTAAAAGATTTCACGGGTTCAAAAAATTTTATCAGGTTAAAATATATATATATATATATTTTTGTATATTATTAGCATTTCATAAGCTTCTATCCTTCAGTCAAAGATTGAAATAGTAGCAGCGTTAAATTTCGTTTGTTTTATTAATCGAAAATGGAAATTACAGAAATTAATGGAATTGATCACATTTTACCGAGTGAAAAATTTTGGTCAGAAAAACCTGTTTTAAAAACCATCTGATATTGACTTTAAAATCAAAGGTTTATGATGAGGATTTTGATGACTTTATTGATTTGGTGATTTAGGGGAAGATAGCATTCTTGTCAACAAATCAAAGATCAAACTGCTCCTGGCCCATTCGACCGAAACCCATTAGACCGATACTCATTCGACAGAAATGTAGCCAAATTTGGCGGTAAATTATTGCAGAAATTTGGTCTAAAAGCCTCTATAGTTATCTTCGTATAAAAATGTCTTAGCCAATTAATGTTTTTATATTTTGTACGTAAATATATGAAAAATTAAAGGTCATATTACACTTAAAACCTTTTGGGCACTAATTAAAGTTACCCCCCATTTCACCCAATTTCCAGTTTTCCTATTCTAATTAACCCAATATTGCAAACCCAAAAAGACTCAAATAGAGTAGAATTTGATGGTTTTATTTATTGTTTTTTCATTCCATAAGGGATACACTTACTTGAAGTGTATAGCCGCTCCAAAGAGGAAGAGACGTCCTCCTAACCAAACAAAACCTAACATAACAGAAATGTTTAGGAAAAGGCATATTATTTGACCCTAAACGTCAACATTTTGGAAAAGGTGTAACATTGTTAAATGATTTATAAAATATTCCTAACCTAATTTAACCAAACGTAACTTCACATAACAGTAATGATTTGGAAAAGGCATATTATTTGAGAAGTCAAGGAAGCTATACATCAATATTTTGGTAAAGGCGTAACATTATTAAATGATTTATAAAGTATTACTAACCTTACTTAACCAAACCTAGCCTAACATAACCCAACCTAACCTAAGAACCAAAATATAATACCCCAGCTATAACATCCAATTTGTAACTTAACCTAACAATGCTATATTTCTCGTTGTGAAATCCTTAATACTGCTGTATTATAAATTCGCCTTCTAAATTCAGCACCTGCAAGGAAAATAAATTCGATTATTATCGATTATTCAGAATTATACTTATAATTCGATTTTAGTACACTCACCTACCTGATGGAGACTCGAATGAAGATTTTCTGCTTTACCACTAGACCACGGTGAGACGCAGACCACTTCGAAATCAAATAAACTAATATACTAGCTTGGAACTTTCGGTTGAAGGGAATTCATTCCAATGGGATTCGATAGAATGGGAAAATATTCCCTTTTGATAGAAAACCGCTATCGGGCTAGATTTTAAAATACTGGCTAGAAATTTTCGGACGAATGGGATTCGTTCCAATGGTATTCGGTTGAATGGGTAGACTCCATTTTAACATCTTTTTTTCCCAAACAAAACACACCTGCTAATGTTTCGGTTACCAGGGTAACGGAAATGAAGATAATTAAGCTATCTAAACGATTTTTAATAAAAACAGGGATATATAGACTTTTTTAAGACGGAATGGGTAACAGGGTTATTCGGGTGCGCGTCCAAGTCCACGACCCCCTTACCCGTGACGGAGGGGTATGAAAGAAGAGGCGGGTCTTATTTTTGTTATGGCGTTGTATGTATATCCGGGTCAAATAAACGTCGTCTGCCAAGTTGGAGTGGGCTCGGATTGTAATTTTTGAAATAACATCGTTTAAAAATGGAAGTTACACAAGACATAGGGCTTGCAACTGAAAAAAAACGGGGAAGACCCAAGACAATTAAAAGTGAGTTAGAATTGAGTAAAAGTCTTCATAGATATTACAGCACGAACAGGTTTTAACCAAACACTAAGCTCACAAAACTCCTGACCATTCACTAAGCCTTGGTTAACTTCATCAAATTCGTTTACAAAATTATGAGGATAGTAGAATTGATTGGCTTAAGAAAGAATTAGCGAACACTTTTCACCCTCCAAATCCAAAACACCGGCACCAAATTCTCTAACTACCTTCTTAATTGCTATTAAAAACAATTCCCGAATAATTACCGGATCCTCGCATTTAGACGGCTCCATTTTGAACCCCTGTGAAGACGCTTATCTGTACAACGCAAAAGGGTCGTAGTCATAGCGACAGAGGTAAACAGGAATTAAGTATTTTTGGCCCTCCTTGTCAGCAACGTCACTAATACGTAGTTTTAGTGAGCCAATAAGATAATTTAATTTTTGGTTACGTGTTGAAGGAAGGGGCTATATACTCGGCTATGAGTCGGACTAAAGTAAAGGCCAAACGTTGTTCATTCCGTCTTAAAAAAATAAATCTATCCCTGATAATACTTAATAAATTTTGAAGCTATGCACCTTTAATTAGCAATGTAAATTTAAAAGTAGGGTGGTTCAAGTTTTTCTAATTGTGAAAGTTTTCAATATAAATTGGTGAAAATTCTGGATATTTATTTTTTTCAAATTTTCTAATCCATATACAGGGTGTATCTGAAATGGACGTAGGAGTGGAAGTATTTGGGTTCCTGGGGCCAATATAAGGCGAAACTGTGGTATGACATTTTGTCGTACGCCAACCCATTTGGAAGTTACTTGAACCTCACACTTGCTAGTTTGCATAAATCACAGCATGTTGACTTCGTCTTAAACAGTAGGAATTAAGTTCAAGATAGGATGATTATTGCAAATTAGTGGTTGCCAGCTAAAACAAGAAAAGCCTCATAGGCATAGAGTTTATAGTCAATTTTTGAGGAGTAGAAAGTTGTGCAGTTGTTGACTCATAACTAACATCGTTGTAAAACAACATGTCACGATTAGTTTTTTGAAACAACTGACCGATACTAACGGGAAACTGACAGCGATAACTAGCGGAAACTAATAAGGAACACCTACATATTGCTTCATTCTTCAAGCAATCGAAAGGTTGTAAAAGCGTTCATTTTGGTTTGTGTACAAGTCTACATATCCGGCGACGTCTTGTTTCCATTAAATTAGCAAATAATTTTTTACAGGCTTTAAAACACCAAAGTGTTTTAAAGCCTGTAAAAGAAGTACCTTTTTTACCGTTTTTATTGGCAAATTTCATAGAATAATTCTAAGGTGTAAGAACGTACATTTCCTTATGGGTACATTACATTGCATCTCGCATTGCATGGATGTCTCCTGTCGTTCTCAACGCTGGCAGATTGCTACCAGTTTGTAAACGTCATAAGTCTAAAGTTTTAGGGTGGTCTGCAAATTTACTAAGGTTTAATCGTTTATTAACTTATTTGTGAAGTTTTTTCTTAGTTTTAAGTTAACCCTCCACTTTTGGTTTTTTCTCAAATTATCTTTAGTTTTATTTGCGGTCATCCGTTCGGTTCCGAGGTGAAGAACGAAAATTTCTTCTTAAAATGTTTTCTCTGCTATTACCTATACTATTACTTTTGGTGGTACCTCGTAATCAGTGTAGGCCAATCACGAGCCTTTCAACCCTTTCTTGAACAAGTTAGTAGTGTGTGACCTTGAGAAGGAATGCTAGGTTTTATGAAGCCCACTCCTAAGTACGCTATTCAACATAGCGTACCTAATTTGTTACGGGTGAGGCACCAAGAAAAATGCCATTACTCCCTCACTGTAATTTTTTGGAGAAAGGAATGTTCCCTTTTTTGGTCACTTTGAACCATAAAAAGTTTTAATTCATTTTCAACATTTAGGTTTCTACAGTATTTGTTGATTTTTATAAGGGTTAATTTTTGCAAATTATGCATTTTACTGCTCAGTTTTAACAGGCGTTGCCCAACATCCCATCCCAAACATTCGCCCACTAACATTTATTCACGAATACCGATTTCGATAAGTTGCAACATTAACCTAATCTTTAAACTAAATGCAACCTTTCGATTTTAATGTCGATGTTCCTTATTAGTTTGCGCTACTTATCGCTGTCACTTTACCGTTAGTATCGGTCAGTTGTTTCAACTCACTAAATCGTAACTTGTTGTTTTACATTGATGTTCTTTATGAGTCACCAACTGTACAACTTTCTACTCCTTAAAAATTTGCTAAACTCTATGGCTATGAGGCTTTTTTGTTTTAGCTGGCAACCACTAATTTGCAATACTTATCCTATTTTGAACTTAATTCCTACTGTTTTAGACGAAGTCAACATGCTGTGATTTATGCAAACTAGCAAGTGTGAGGTTCAAGTAACTTCCAAATGGGTTGGCGTACGACAAAATGTCATACCACAGTTTCGCCTTATATTGGCCCCAGGAACCCAAATACTTCCGCTCCTACGTCCATTTCAGATACACCCTGTATGTATCAGTTCATTCCATAAAATATATTAAAAGAGTTTTAAACAAATCCCAAACATTCTTTTGTTGTAATTTTTTCACCCCAATGTTTTTCACTATTCTTTTTTAATATTAATTCATCAGATAGTTGATTAATTTTTAGAACTTTACAAGCGATAACCTTTTGGGTTTGAAGACTTTAAAACACGCCAACAACCAATAGTACGAAAGCTTTCCAACGACACGACATTTATACAAATTATAGGTAACTCTGTAGAAAATTTACTATAGATCTTCAGTCACGTACGATTTGAAGGAAAAATTGTGAAGATAATAGAGATGGGCCGATACCGATCCTATATCGGTATCGGTACCGATATTTCTGCGCGATATTTTTTGAAGTAAAGTACTTATGTTGAGAGTAGATGGCGCCATAAGACTTAATATTTAACGAATCTCAAGCTATAGAGAACTACAGGAGAGTGAGCAGACGTATAACTGGGGATTCTGTTACTCCAAGGAGAATTCGCCTGAAACCTCAAAAAGTCGAAAAGTTGGCTTTTTTGAACAAGTGCACTGTTTAAACACTGCATTATTACATAATACCAGAGGTGGATTCGGGGAAGTTACGAAAGAGGCCGAATTTATGGATGGGCAAATGCTTTATAAAAGCGATGGGGGAACATAGAGCTACTCTTTATTTTTAAGCCCCGCCAAAAATGAGAGAGAATTCGCGAGGATAGCAGGGTAACGATATCGCCACCTAACGGATTGAAAATAGCGTCTACTTTAGTATATGATGTAAAAGGCTTACTCAGTCAAGAGTCGTTTATAGTTAGAAATGGAACAATCGTCGGGAGGCGCGAACTTTCCCATTATTAAGAAGTTAATAGAACAATTAAAAAATGATCTCAGCTATTTTGTGACTTCTTCTGAAACTAGAGTAGCGTTGGTGGCTCATTTTTTAAGTTCCAAAGCAGGGTAAATACCTTTCCGTTTATCATCCGATTTCTTTGGTGGTATTGTGACGGGGTTTTTTAAAGTCAAGCACTGGGTTGAAACCGATTTAAAGCGCGGCAAAGGCTTAGCTATCTTTTCTGATTGTTCGCTTTTTTATCTATGTTACAACCTACAGACTTATTTCTCATATTTTGTTTGACCATTAAATAAAAATTACATTGAGTTGATACTTCTTCATAACTTTTAGAGCTGTTAATACTCATAATAGGTCGCGAAGAGTTTTCAAGCTTAACTTCGGAGGCCATTTTCTCAATTTCCCGTGTTACTTCTCTTAACATCCACCAGGTAGAGACCTTAATCTTACTCCGTTGATAGAGGACAGGAATTTTAACCCACCCAGCCGTTCCTCTCCCTCTCTCTCGTAGATAAAATGCCCCACAGTGAGCCCTATGGCTCGTTCATAACTTCCTCTAATCCACCTCTGATAATACAATTAGTATTATTTCTTAGGATACCTTTTTTGGCCTATCTGTCCTGGCCTATAAGGGGTATGAAACTCCACCAAAGATTTAGATACATGCAGAAGGGCCCAAATAGAAAAAAATGAAGAAACGCCAAATACAAAAGTATGGAAACGAATGACACTACAAACAGGAATTCATGCCTTGGCTCAAACCTGACCTCAACGATGCTATAAAAGCTAAATCTACCTTCTGCGATGTCTCGTTTTTGGCTAAACTTCAAGTTATAAAAATCATTTGGCCAGAAAAAAACACACTGAAAAGCTTAAAGATGCAAATCTGTCGGTAAAAACCTGGTGTATATTAAAGGGAAAATCTGTGGTTTTATCGTCGAACAAAAAATAGCCCTTCAATCTGTTGACCATTAAACAGAACTCATGATTCAAAAAAAGCTTGAGAGATGCGATTGACTCTGTTGCTAGACGGTTCAAACAATTCTGCCCTGGCATTTTCATCATGAAATATAATTGCCATTCACTCGCTTTTCGCGCTAGTGCGGCTTGCAAGAAACTTCCCCGTCGGTGTGAAGACCTAGCAAGAAACATCCACAATTTTCTTAAACATAGTCACAACCACTTAGCTGAATTAAAACAGTTTCAAGAAATTTTGGATATACCGGTGCACAAGATTTTGCATCCGTCTCAAACGAGATGGTTATCACTCATTGCTGTTGTTTTACGAATTTTGGATTAATGGGAGTCATTGAAATTTTTATTTTCAAATATGTGGAACGGCGAAAAGCTTTTTATTGCGAAGGAAATGTACAAAAGGCTCTATGATTCCAGCGTGAAACTTTACTTCATGTTTTTAAAGTGGATATTGCCAAAATTTACTGGCCTTAATGAGTATTTTCTACTTCATGTTTTTAAATAGGGTATTGCCAAAATTTACGGGCCTTAATGAGTATTTTCAGTCAGCTAGAGTTGTAATAGTAGAACTTAAAGCAAAAATGTGACAAGCTACAAAGGTCTCCTAATAATCTTTATGGACAGATTATATGTGACCTCAACTGATTTAAACGCGTTAGATGTATCTAACAAATCAAAATACTTTCCCCCTTCAACAAATATATTTGACTGAATTGAGCGACGAAAGATTACAAAGTCGACGAGGTTTGCAACAACTACAGAATGATTTTCTCAATAGATGTATGGAAGTTCTTAATAGAAGGCTGCCAACAAATGAAAAACCGGTATGATTTCAATGATCCGATCCTGACGAAAGTGTCTGTTCTTGCTCCAATTTCTGCAATTGATGGCATAGTTCCTTCATTGCTTTCGTTGGCCTCTCAACTACCCAGGATTATTAAACAAGATCAGCTTCTTAAGTTAAACGATCAATTTCGGTAAATGTCTTTATGTGCAATTCCAGATGAAATTAAAACCACTAAGGAAGTCGACGTCTTTCGGAATGAAGTTTTACAAATGGAAGAGAAGACTAGAAAGAAACGTTTTGATGTTGTAGCTAACTTTGTGCTCCATGTGTTTTCGCTACCTCATTCAAACGCTGATTGTGAACGAGTATTTAGTAAAGTTAATTTGACTAAAACGGAATCAAGAAACAAATTAATAAAATCGCTCGTAAATCTAATCTAATCTAATCTAACCTTTGTCTATGAAGGGATTTCGGATTTCCACACTAAGCCTGTGGCTAGTATACAGGTGGGTCCCTTTATGGATTAGTAGCCAATGTGTTGCTGAAAAAGTAAGCTGTGTAAAATTTGAGCCTACCAAAAAATATTTACAACCGGGATATATACAACTGATTCTAGTCAAAAAAACTGTGATGATTTAGACGTGATAATTTAGGTCTAGCGTGATTTTAATCTTTTTTATGGAATAACATTTTCCAACAAGTCATCTGATATGATTGTTCCAATAATAGAAACGCTGAAGCTCAAAAAAATGCCAAGTTGTACTTAAAAATAAAAAAAAAACATTTCAGTATTATTTACTTATCTTATTCAAGTGTTTTTATCATCTATTTTACATTGGCTTATTCATTAAATTCATCCAGGAAAAATTGTTTCGCGACCAAATCTCAAGCAAGTATAGTGATAATATTTAAATTTTCCGCCAATTTTGGTTGCTTAAGAGCGTACGATAATTTTGTTCTGAAATCGATATTTTTGTCCTTCGTGCGATTGTTTGGAAATTTTAATCTGGCAACGCTGAAATTCGGTTAGCGTGGAGTGGTCTGGCGTAGTAAGTATCCTACTTAAATTATTTTATTTATAACCTTTATTTAAATTATAATAATAATGAAATATATTTTCAAATGTTTATCATTTAAAATGCCCGGACCAGGTAGACCAAAAAAGGTACTAAAAGCCTGCCGTGAGTAAAACTCGCATATATTGCATTCACTATGGGGTATAGAGGAGAAGTGTCAAACTAGTTCTATTGCTAGTACATCAACAAGCGACGATTCAACAACAAGTACCAGTGCATCAACATCAAGTGCCAGTCCGTCAACGAATTCAACAAGTTCTATATTTGAAAGCAGTAAAAATGTGAATTTTGTGAAACTAGTGAATTGGAATGCTCTCCAATTTCAAACCAACCTCAGGGAGTTCATGATAAGAAAAGAAAATTTACTAGTTCCTGCAAGTTGCATTATGATTTTTGCAGTTTTGTGAGGAGGATAATTTGAGGTTTTGCAAAGTCTGAAGGAATAATGAACAAAAAAAGTTACAAGGAAAGTTGAAATTTTTTTTCCGTGTAACAAATTTTTTCAAATACCAGCAATTAAAGCACATAATAAATCAATAAGTCACATAGAATGCTTTGAAAAAGAAAAAAATATGCTTTCTCACTCTTCCAATCCTCTTCCTGCGGCTGTCCTTAAGATGAATGAAATTGTGAAAGAAAGGCTTATAAGCCTTTTTAACACAGTATATTACATAATTGTGTCTAATTCATCTTACAGTAAATTTCAAGATTTGTGGTCACTCAAAGAAAAAATGGCGTAAACATGGGATTTTCATATACCTATCATCACAAAACTGTTCCTTTGCCGACTATATTTCGCAAGTTTATGAAAAAGAAACAGCTAAAGCGATAATGAATGCCAAATATTTTGCCTTGATTATGGATGGGTCCACCGACAAAAGTTCATGTAACCAGTCGATAGTTTACATCTCTATTCTAAAAAATGGAAAACCGACAACAAAATTTTTGGCAATCTTAAAACCAGAAGTTTGTAATGCTGTTGGCCTTGAAAAATGTCTTATAGATCATTTCAAGTCACTTAAAATACTATGAAGAAAAATGAGTTTCCATGGGAACAGATGGAGCTTCAGTTTATCATGGCATGCATAATGGATTGATTGAAATTCTTAGAAAACGGAAATCTAACAAATTTCTCATTAGAGTACATTGTATGGCTCACAAAACCGAGTTGTTATGCAAACGTCCCTTCAAGGGTAATGAGATAATTGAGGATATTGTGGATGATGTTAAAGAAATATACAATTTCTATCACAAGTCTTACAAAAAGCTTGATGGATTAAATGAAATTTCAGAGCAAATTGATGAGAATACCTTAAATACTGGGACATTGTCCCAGACGAGATGGATATCCTTCCATTTTAAGGCTTTAAAGGCTATTAAAGGAACAGGAAAGCACCTTAAGGAGTTTTTATCAACACTAAGGACTCCAAGACTCAGGACAATGCTAAATATTTGGTTGAAAAGTATGAGTCTCAAGATAGAATGGAACTCATTCCAAAGAATAGTTTCAAGTCAATTGCCCATGAAAGTCAGGTGAAGTCCTAAGGATGAGTAATCGTTAATGTTTGAGAAATATTCATCTCGTTATCCAGCCCTATGCAAGATATTTGAAATAATTTCACTAGTTGTTCCTTCTTCAGCTGAGGCTGAACGGGGGTTTAGCAAAACAAACAGTATTAAAAGCAAGCATCACATGTTGCTCAGATCAAAAAACGTGGATGTCTCATTAAGAATTTGCTAACAAAAAATTTATTTCGATGATTTCAACCCTGTTCCAGCTGTGGCATTGTGGCTTAGTGATAAAATAAGAGAATGGCGTATTATAATACCGCAAGTAATAATAAATGCTTTAGAAATGGACAAGTTCCTAACTGCCTAGTTTAATTTGTGAAATTTTTCTTTAATGGTATTAAAAACATATTAGTGCAAATAAGCCAAAAAACTAAGTTATTTAAAAAAATGAGATAATTATAGCTCATGTACTTGTGATATCAAAAATTGAGTTAACAATTTGTTGGTTTTAAAACTATGCTTAAATTGTTTGTTTCAAAGCTATCCCGTATATAAATAATTTTGTAAGAGGATTAGTAAAAAACAAGTTGGGAAAACCAAAATATTACCTCTCCGAGTCAAGAGGAGGCGTACTTACAAACTTATTTACCCAGATATGGAAATGTTTCTTTTTTTATAAACAAATACTGAAGTTAATTTTATGAAATATTAAAGAGGTATACAAAGCATAGCGAATATACTGTAAATCAGACGACATTGTACATCCAATAAGGATATACTTGTACACATTAAAATCATCCGATGGGGGGAAAACGGGAAATGAAGAGATAAAACTTTGGAGGGATATTACCTTTACGTGTTTGTAAAGGCCCAATTTTCTACTCCTCAACTATATACCCTCTATGTTCAAAGCCAGATTCACAACAGGGTTGCCGTGCAAACACTATCCTCTCGTTTCACCTCAACGATTTTCTTAGTTTGTCAACATGACTGTTAACGTTACATAACACCAAAGCTTATTTGTGGCTACACGCACTGAAAGTAATTGCGCGCCATATAACGCATGAAAACACGAAGCTAGAACCCGATAACGATCAGACCTTCCACTGATCTGCGCTGCCTTCAGCAGAGCTCACCAAAAAAGACAGCGGATTTTGGAAAACGTTAACCGGTGAGCTCTGTCGTCATAGCTTTGCTGAACGCTTTTCTCCGGTCACCGGTGTTTTAGAAATTACGCTAGTGGAATAAAGCGTGCAAGGTACCAAGGCTTAACAAAAATTGTATGATAACATATTTATAGAGATATATAAAAACAACTTTTATAATTAAAATTAGAAAGACTAACATGTCTCTTAAAATTCTCGCTTGATCAACTGGTCTCACGCCAATTAAATAGGTATAGTCCCATCAGAATCAGCAAGAGCTATTTGTAATAATACCTCCATGTTTTTACCGCCAAGCTGAGAACTACGCGTTTTACGTCACGTTATCCAAAAACCCGACTATTTTCTTTGGTGACCGCGCTGGCTCAGCCCTGAGCACCGTGACGTCAAAATTCAAAAACAAAATCTCTTTCTGTTTGACATTGCTAACAGCGCTGAGCTCTGCTGAACGCGGCCTAGATTTTCACCATAATGCTTTATTCAATTATATAATCTAAGCCTGATTATTTAAAAGTGTATTTAACTTTCGGCCCACTCTGAACCGTTAATGTCTCTGCATTACAGAAACGAAAACCAAACCTAAGCGTTCACTTTTGGGTTCACTAGGCCTATTGAAAAATAAAAGTTCATTTGACCGACATAGTAGCGTTCTTCTTGTTATCAATAACGAAAGGATTATGCTATAAACAGATGTAGTATAGCTTAAGTAATATATAAACATCCATTTCAAATAATAATTATAAAAAATATTCCTGGGATATCAAAATGAAACAGAGCTTTAAAGCTACAAAACTACTAAAGGCATCGAAATTACGAAAAATATTTCCATGTATTAATTTTACATTATGAGAAAACCAAATATTAAGGTTTTGTAGAATTTCTTTCCACATCAACACAAGGCGAACTGCTAACGCGAAGCATTAGTGTAACAACGGACGGACACACACAGACAAACACATAGACTGCTGTTTTACCCTTTCCGTATTAATTTTGTTTTGAGAGACAAGATTACTTTAAATACTAAAATAAATATAATAAATATAATTATTATAATTATTATAATATATTTTCTTCGTTAGTTGTTCGCCTTATTGAACGTTACATCGTTTTGATAAAGAACAATTAAACATTCTTGAGAGACTTGACTAATATTGGCGTTTGAAATGAAACATACGCCGTTTGCTTCGCCTTACTCAAATAGGTAGTATATAAGGGTGCCGAATCGCAGCTATGGATAAGAACATCGCGAATTGCGTGAACCTTGGCGGAAGACCTCGTCAATGGAAGGCTAGACGTTTCTGGTAACCCTAGCCGATCGCCGCGTATGTCTTAACCTTAAGGATGGTGGTGGTGTTAGAAGCCAGGTGTGTAGACTGGTATCCATGTGGGATGGACAAAGAATAGAAGATGGTGGTGTTTAGAAGCCAGTAAGTACAGACTGGTGTCCATGTGGAATGGACAAAGACTAGAAGATGGTGGTGTTTAGAAGCCAATAAGTTCAGACTGGTGTCCATGTGGGTGGACAAATGAACAGAGTTGTTAAAAAGGCAATGGAGTAATAGCCTGTAAGTCGAATACAATTTCCGGGTCTGGAAATTTAATACACGTTTGCCCCGATATGCAAACTGCGAACGCGGTCACGTGGGTGTAACAACGGACAGACAGACACACACTCACACCAACACACCCCCCACACACACACACACCCCGACACGTCGAAATTAAAACCTCTCCGTGACATACGTCACTTGGAGAGGTAAAAATCTAATAGGTCACTTCTGCCATGCCTTTTTTTAACGAGTCATGACATTTTTCGCCTTCGGTAGACAGCTAAACAGACGTAGTGGGAGGAGTTACACTTCTCAAAATAAAAAAAAGACAACGAGAGCCCCCTTAGCCATTCCAGTCCCCTCCATACATTCCTGGTAATACCTATTACTGAGTAATTGAAGCTTTTGGAATGCATTTTCTTAATTTTATCTTTCTAATTTTAGGAATATTTTTGAAAAGCGTATCATATCTTTACAATAAAATACATAATCTGTAGATTAGGGCTGTTCGATACTACTCGATGCCAACTTGGTATCGAGTACTTCAGTCTTTCGATACCGGTATCGAGTACCGTTTTTGGGATCCGATACTGGTATCGAGTACTTTCGAAAAATCCGAAGCATCGAGTACTTTATCCCCTATCTTTTCCCCCTGGAATCGAAGGAAGGTTTATTTTTGAAACTTGCGGCCAATCATTAGCTTTATATTTTAACACGTGAATTTTTCCCTCGTCGACCTAGTTTAGTCTCTATACTCCATCCCTAGAGTAGACTGACGTCAGACGTAGCTTCTTCAACCATAGCCCATTCGATCGCGCACAAAACGACGCAAGCTGCTCGTGCTAAAGAATCCCGTTCAAAGAGTTGGATTTACATATATAAGCGCGACTTTTGAAGAAAATTCGTAGTAACCGAAAATTAATATTAAGTTTTATAGGAGGATTTATGTTTTTTGGCCAGTTCCTTCGTCCTATTGATACAAACGACCTGAAATTTAACTTAGACGCGTTTCGACGTGTTTTATTATACTTAAAAGGATTCTAGCTTTCTAGAGTGGATATTGTTTTATAAAAATTATTTTCCAAAGTCAAAATGATGTCCAGAAATTTTACTCTGAGATGTGATACAATCTATTCTATTATATTCCAAAGGATTCAAGCTTTCGTACCGAACTTAAAAGGCGTACAGAAAATTTATGTGAATAGCTCTAACTAAATTAAAATCACATTTTAAAAATTAGATTAAATAAATTTAAATTAAATTTTAATATATTGCAGCAATGGTTTTCCGAGAAAAAAAATTAATTACGAAGCTTATTATAATTAAATACGCAAAATCAATCATAGGTGGCGCTTTAACAAAAAGTACTCGATACTTTGGGTATCGAGTATTTTTTTCTCCGATACCGATACCCGGTATCGAATACAATATTCAGTACTCGATACCGGTATCGATACCAAAAATCTTCGATACTCCCAGCCCTACTGTAGATGCTTGACTAACATAAGTGAAACTTGTCCATTTGCTTGCACGCATAGAACCATAAGTAAATAATGTATAGCTCTCTAGGGGCTACATTTTATTTTCCTATGATAGTACATTATCTAGATTAATCAACCCCGAATAACCATTTGATTGCGTGCATACTTTGGAAAATAGCAGGAGCAAAAGCTGAAAATCCTTGCTTGTAACTTAAATGTCAGAGGGAAAATCTCTATAACTTCACATAATTACAAGTGGAGATAGGTTTATTGTAACCTTTTTCACATTTTCAACGGCTCCGTGTTTAAACTAAACCCTTCAGTCGATATTAGCAAAGAACGAGAGCAGTACGTGGCACTCAATCTCAGCCTTAGTTTCAATAGCGTAATTCAGTAAAGAGAGATGAATTTCTTCATAGTTGCTCTAACTTTTTGGGCTGTCGCTGTACCACTTCAGGAGACCACGGCTGAGGGTCATGAAAGGTATAGTGCTTAAAACGTTTTTCTTCTTCATTGATAACTATGCACCTAAATTTCAAGTCACAGCTGCATGACGTGCAAGTATTTTAAGAAACTGCATGAAAAGTATCTATCAAATGCAATTCAACGTAAAAATTATCTAAGCAATCAATACTTGAAGCATTTTCAATAAATCTGAATTTATACGCAGATAATTCTGTTGGAGTAATAGACGTTTCAGATCTTTAAATTATGCATTACAATTTGAACATTCAAGACATTATTCATTGTTTTTAAAGAGGCATAATATACCTAAAATTTAAAGTATTATAACTTAGCCCTTTTCAGCGTATTAAAATTACACACTAAGTTACTTAAGCGGGTTTTCACCTTTATCCTTGGGATATTTACGGGTTTGTCTTCCATTTCGATGTAGATATAAGAATTTGCTAACATTTTAGTCTCAGCTTTATAAAGAATATTTAGAAACAACATCAACTCTATATTGCACAAAGAATGTTTTACATAATCTAACTCCTATTTTTCTGAATTGATAAAAAGTTTGGTAATAATAAAGGGTACAGCGCCTGTATTTCAAAAACGTTATCCTTATTAAAAATTTAGAGGGTGAGTGTTAGCTCATTTTTCGCAAAATTTATGTTTAATAGAGTTAAGGACTTGGGATTTAGATTAGGTGAATCTAATTTTCATACGCCGACATTTAAATACTATAGATGTAAGCAAAAATCCATAAAATTGTCACATTCCAAATTCCAGAGAATTTATTTTAATATCAAAGGATACTATGCTGAATTTGAGTCCACATAGTATAAATTCCCTTCCAAAAATATAGAGACTATTCCATAATTGAAATGGTCGAAGAGAACTTTACATGGCTTAGGGGTACGTCAAGAAGTACCGCTAGAGGAAGTGCGAATCGGCTAGCCTCCCGCGTGTAGCGAACTCTGGCTCCATCTGGCGATGCCCCTTGACGAGTCGGTAGAGACCCCCTGCACGGTGGTCTCTCTACATGTAATTACGGGAACGGTCTATATGGCCTAAACATGTGCTTCCACGTAAGCTCTAAATCTTATCAGGAATGTATGGTATCCCTCGTCATGGCAACGTCAACAAAACTTACCACCCTGTGAAAAGGGAGAGTAAGTGAACCAGACTATTGTAGCCGCCTATCATGTGCATATCGTACGATTAATGATGCGTCATGGGAACCGTTAAGCTACGTTCGCACTAGGGAAATTTTTTTCCCGCTCCCCAACTACGCCAATAAAATAGCCTTGCCACATAATGTAATATTTCGCTTTGAGAACACTAGGAGCTAGTGGCGATAGAGGGGAAAAATGATCCCGAGCCACCTAGTTAACATCACGTATGACATTCGGCGAGCGTTTGTTCTATTCAAAAGTACAAATATCGTTTATATCAGTATATCCAAAGAAAACAAGTATTCATACAATGACACTTACTGCAATTTTTTTGCATGAACCGTTTCTTCGTCATTAAACAAAAAATTAATAGCCATATTATCAATGAAAATCTGATATACACAACCCTCTCTTACCTACCACTTCCTCTACTCGATCGACCACATTTCAGCTCGGGCAGCAACCACCAAAACTATTACCCACCCCCCGCTACTACGACTTCCTTTGCCAGATCAACAATAAGCCTATTTACGTTCTTATGCTCTTCCAAATCCCAAAATCTATCACCTATTTCAGTCAGTCAGGTAGATTACACCCAACGAAAGGATCTCCCAGCAAAGCGCTATTACTCTGGTTAAGCATTTTCAATTGTGGTTTTGTTAATTTGTTGAAATAGAAATGGGATTTTGGTATTGCCTTAATTTAATTTTACCTCTCCGAGTGACGATGACGTCTCTGAGAGGTATTTCATTGGACGTCTCTGTGTGTGTATGTCTGTCACCGCGTTCGCAGTTGGCAAATCGAAACAAACGTGTTCGCGGAAAGCAATTTTTGGCTTCTCGCATCGTTAGGATTAAGAGTTACGCGGCGATCGGGTAGGGTTACTAGAAACGTCTAGCCTCCCAATGGCACGGCTTACGCCAAAGGTTCACGCAATTGCGGGTTTTCTCATCATTTATTGTGAATCAATCGCCTTATCAAGAATAAATTTACTATAAGAATGCCTAAGTCACTAGATTTTACGCTTTTACTCTTACGCCGGTGTTAGTGGACAAGAAAGCCCTACCCCTTTCATGTCCGTCATTGCTCTGCGCTTTCCTATTGGATCCCGTAGGGATAGGTCATACAGGAGCGATTGACGTATTCTGAATAGAGAAAAATTATAACTCCAGCAAGGTAAACAGAAAATGGAGGCTGCCAGCGGTGCTGAAACGGTTAGGGAATGGTTTTTATTTGCCATTAACAAGTTAGTTAAAGGTTTTAAACTTAACTTGATGGATTTTGAATACGTGTCACTACGTGAAAATCGTTCGTTCTATAATTGCTTCTAAATCGAATCAAGTGTACTACATTTATGATTTCGTGAGTTCTAAAAACCAAACCAAGGCTTAACGAAAAGGTAAAAGAGATAGCTGGTGGAAAAAATAGAGTAAGCTAAAATATTAAGTCCCGCCTTGGTTTCCAGCCTCCCCCCACCCATGAGGGGGATCGTCGACTACCACGCGCGCACCGGACGCCTTTTTAGGCCTTCTTATAGTAAATTCCTTCTTGGCCTTATATACACTAAATTTCCAAAATTTGTGAAAAAATGTGTTTGCTAGAAGTGAAGCGTTAACAATAGCTATGTTTAAAATGATTTTAGGAGTAACATTTCTTTAAACGGCATAACTAGAATGAAGGTAGATTACTGACCACTAAAATAATTAATACCAATTTTATTTATTTATTTAAGAAAAATATCTTAGTTGGTTACTTAGCCCTCGCCTGGACATGGCTAAAGAGTCATGCGCAACAATAGCTATGTTTAAAATGATTTTAGGAATAAAGTTTCTTATCTCGATTTAACTAGAATTAAGGTAAATTAATGACGATTAAAATAATTAATACCAGTAATATTTTATTATTTAAGAAAAACCTCTTATTTGCGTCTCGACTCGGAGAGGTTTATTTGGTTTCCCAACTTGCTATTTAGATGGTAAGAAGGAAACAACGACATGGGGCAAGTTTGATAAAACATTTTTATACCCAGAAAGAAACTAGTCGGTGAATTTTATAGGTTTCATTTTATTTGACTTTATAAAATAGATTACATATACGTTTGCTTCGATATGGCAACTGTGGATAGAAGAAGCATATGTATTCCTAATGAAACTAACGAACGTTCTTATGAAATTACTAAATTATTTACAAGAACCAGAGGTTCAGGATTTTAAAGAAACCAGTACGTAACATATAAAGCTCAAGATCATAAGTAAAATTACCGGGAGAGTAAAGTGCAAGAACAAGATTAATTGTATTTTGTTTTATTATCACCAAGCATTTGAATTTATGTAAATAACCCAACCTAATTTTTCAGCTCCCTACCAATTAAGGACCGAATTCCCATTTGACCGCACCAGAGAGAATTTATAATAGGGAGTGGAAGCTCTTGACCTTGACAGTGCTAAATACAAGTAGCTCAAACAAGTAGGCTGTGACGCTAAAACTGGCCAGGAAAATTTCCGGTCGCATGACACTCCTTTAATTTTAAAGTTTGCCCTCAATCACTGTTTGTTGTAATGTTACCCAATAAGGGCTCGCGATTCCGAGTGCGACTGGCGCCATTTCCGTTCCCTTTCCCTAAAAACGGTAGTGTCCATCTCCCCTAGACCCTCACGGAACATTCTTGACCCACCCTAGAGGGAGGGGCCGCAAAAAATTATACCGGAAACGGACCTGGCCAGTTTTGTTGATCACGTGATTTTTGAGCTACATAATATTCCTCAGTTTCCACTCCCTATTATTAAATCTGATCGCACTCCCTCAGGGCGGCATAAACAAGATACTTTAACTTGTTGAGATATTAATAGATTTTTAATGAGAGATTTGTTTGTAGTTAAAATTTACTTCAGTAGAATCAAGAAATTTTAGTGCAGAATAAAAATTATTATTATTTGGGATTCTTTATATTTTAATTCAACAGAGAGTGCGGGCATCACGAGCACTTTACGATAAAGTAACGATGTTCGATTGAATTGAAAAGTAAAACCAGGAACATAATATGCCGAAATACTTAATGATTAGAGAACTTTATGGGAAATATAAAATAAGATGTACGTCGAAACAGTTCATTAGATATTAAGCCTTAATGAAGTTTAGACGAACGTTTTTTAACTAATTCTCAGCTAAGAAGTTTAATGAAGAAAACCGTTGATTCATTATAATAATCAATATTTAAACTATAAAAATCAATATTTAAACTATAAAAATCAATATTTAAACTATAAAATTATAATATACTTGAAATTAGAAAATGTGTTGTAACCCTCCGTAGAATAATTTACCTAAGGGAGAATTTAAGACAACTTACGTTTGAATCCAAAAAATAGAAAAGAACAAGCCTTCTATATCTTTATTAATAACAAAAAGGGATTAACCCTACTGTTCCGTACATTCGACAGATCTAACGTAAAACTTATACAACTGCTCTCCTTGAGAGACGACTAACGAGTAAGTAAATTAAAAAGAAAAAATCACAGACGATCTGAGAGGAGGAGCATGTAGCATGGAGGCATAATACCCGGCCAGATCCAAGGAGTAGAAACTTCATGAATCTGGCAGCTATGCTACATCCCCCCTCTTTAGGAACTGTGGTTATGACAAAAGAAAAAAGGGTTACCCCGAGGAACCCAGAAAACTTTGGCAGGGGTTATCAAAATATTTTTTTTTCTTTTTTTTTTCATTCATTGCTCTGAGTGTTTTGCTTCTAATCGTGCTCGTCTGCGAGCAGCTCTTCGTTCCATGGCTTCCTTACTTCGCCCTCCCGGGCAGTCGGAAACGACGTGGTGGGCAGTTTTATGGCACCGCCAGCATTTATGGGTGCTCCAGATGAGTGGATGCTTGGCATTAGGAACTTTCGAAGCTATGAGCACTTTTGGAATTCTAATAAGAGGGGTCCATCCCATTTGACCGAAAAGCTTCCAAAATATGTCATCTTCGTCATTCGGACATACCTCGGGCCTCCAAGGTTGCCGAGGTGCTGGAGGGACAGGGAACCGAGCAGGCGGTTGAGGCCACGGTACTTGGGTACGTTGGACAAGATCAGGAACTTGAGGAGACACCTCTGTAACTTGACGGCTTTGTAGCTCCTGCCTAGCTTCATGATCCGAAAGTTGTTCGTCGACTTCGAGGGAGCGTCGCTCTCCCGGTGAAATCATAAGAATGATTGGTATCTCGTGAGGAGGCGTACTGCAATCTTTGGTCCAGTGGGGACCTCCGCAATCTATACATGAAACGGGAGTGTTTTTATCCCTTTTTGGGATAAAGCAATCCTTCTGCAAGTGTGAGGATTGTCCACAATTTAGGCAAAATTCAGCGTATTTGGCGCAGATTTCCTGCGAGGAATCTAGTGTGGATAATTTTTCTCTTATTGGTTATGATTTTCGCTCCTAATGGAGGGTCGAAATATATGGGGCGTGAATGTTCCTTTCCTCCCTCGGCCATCTAAATATAAAATATATTTGTAAGTCCTCTTATTTGCTTGGGAAATAAATTCCCAAGGGAAAATAGAGATTGGCTCTCGGGAAAAAAGTAATATTCCCTTTTTAGGTTCGGGACGTTATTATTATTAAGGTAAACTTGAACCTCTTAAGGTGACCTTAATCTTTTATTATCAGGAGGTCGATAATAGATATCAACTTCATTATCTCCGGGCCGAACCGTCGCCCTCTTACATACCTCTCGTCGCCATCCCAACTTAAAAGGTTCTAAATAAATGTCGGGTAATGTAGCCCTATTTAGACGAGGAGTTCTCATTGATTCCGACAACGTGGTCGATGAACTGTCAGACACACGCTGTGATTGGGGTTTCGATTGAGGGATCTGTTCAGGGGTAGATATTTCCTCCGAAAGAGTAGAAATTGGTTCAGGAGGTACTATTTCTTCCGAAAAACCATAAGAAGGAGAATGGTGCAACGCCGGTTCTGATACTGATTGTTCAGAAGTTGTTGAGTTGTGTTCCGGCGTTAGAATTTCTCCGGTAAAACGGGAAGTTGACTTGAGTAGCTCTCGTTCCTCGACTGATTTTCTATGATCAGACGGGGAAGCCTCCCCTGCCGCAGATTTCGGACTATCGTTAGTGGGATGATCGAGCTGAAAAGCCCTCATATCATGATAGGTAAAAAGGAGGAGAGGAGGGTCTTCAAAAAGGGCCATGCCCGGTTCACTATCAGAATCTGTAGGTTGATGTGAATCATCTTGAACTGCAGGAGGGATCTGTGGATCCGCTGCTTGATCTTCTAGAGTAGTCGATGTCGAGGGTTGAAGGACATCTGGGATAGCAGGAATGATCGGGTGATCGACTTCCTGACCGTCCTGAGGTGACGGTGACGTAGAAGATGATGATGATTCAGATGAAGTAGTTGAGGAAGTCTCCTCAGGCTGGTGGTGCGCGCTGACACCATCCGTAAAAGGACTAGGCTCAATTTCATCTGCGACTTCTGATTGAGAAACGGGGCATTTTCGGCATTGTCGAAGACAGCTACGTTTGTCCAGTAGAGTTTTAAATGCTCTAGGTTGACTTTCCCTACATTTTGTCCTGAGTTAGCATCTTCTAACTCGTAAACTACGGGAGAATGTTTTGCTACTATTTTAAAGGGACCTGCCCATTTAGGACTAAGCTTTTTCATAAGCTGACCTGTCGTACTTGATAAAGGATGTGTTTCCATCCATACTAATGTTCCTACCTCAAACTCAAGAGGGTCATGGCGGAGGTCATAGTATTTTTTCTGGCGTCCTTTAGCTACTTTAGACAATTCATAACTGAATGCTAGTTGTTCCTTAAAAACCTTCAAAGCCTTACTACGACTGGGGTCATCAGGGTCCTGAATGGGTTCTTCAATGTCTAAATCCCAAGGGAGACGTGGCTCCCGCCCTAAATTCAAAAAGAAAGGGGATCTGCCCGTGGTCTCATGGGGTGCGGAATTTATAGCAAATTGAAGGAGGTCAAGGGATTCATCCCATCTATCATGGTGATTCCCTACATAGAATGATATTAACTCGCCTATTACTCTATTTACTCGGTGCTCCCCACCTAGTAATAATAGACTTGAAAGCCTGCACACAAGTCTTGGCAGTAATAGTTTTTAGTGGAATTATTTCCACGAATTTAGTCATGTAATCGACAAAAACTATTAAATATTTATAGTGGTGTCTACTTGAAGGGAAAGTTCCCATGATATCGACACTGATTTGGTCCCAAGGACTTGTTATTGCTGAGGGTTGCATAAGCCCTGGCTTTTTTCTATTCCTAGCCTTAAATTGTTGGCATAAAGTGCATCCTCTAACATAGTCTTGGACATCACTAACTATAGTAGGCCACCAATATCTAAATGTGACTTTACTAAGGGTTTTGTCTTTGCACCTGTGAGCCGATAAAGGGTGGTCGTGTAATAACCTCATGGCTTCTAGCCTTAACCGCGGAGGTAAATAAATTTTCTCAGGGTAGTTCCTGTAAGGTCTTCTATAAAGAAGATTATTCTTTAATTCGAACATTTTATGCCTAACTGGGTTAGGTTCTTGCAAGGAATTTATAATAGGGGAAGCAAATGGGTCTTCCCTTTGAGATTTTCTTACGTCTTCTAATGTGAAGACTGAATATAAGGTTCTAGGACCTGGAGGACGTATTCGACCTTCAACAGAATCACTAGAGGACGTTGAACTACTACTACCGGTAGAATTTGTACTAGTGCTACTACTAGTTGGGTCTTGGTTACTAGTAGAATTAGAAGTAGAGGAGCTAAAGTAAATACTTAAAATGTTTATCGGGGCCCTCGACAAAGCGTCTGCTACTACATTTTCTACTCCTTTTTTATGCTTAATTGTAAAGTCGAATCTTTGAAGGTACATTGCCCATTTAACTAGTCGAGAATTTGGTTCCTTGATGTTAAATAACCATTGTAGAGCCTGATGGTCAGTGAGGACAGTGAATTTACGACCTTCTAGAAAGGGCCTAAACTTCTTAACCGCCCAACAAATGGCTAAACACTCTTTCTCGCTAGTGGAGTACCTTGTTTCGGCATCTTTTAGTCCTGTACTAGCATAAGCTATAGGAACTTCAATATTATCTTGTATTTGGGAAAGAAGGGCACCTAACCCTGCATCACTAGCATCTGTAGTGAGAATGCACGGGGAATCCCTTCTAAAGGAAGCTAAGGGATGAGCCTTACAGATTTCTTCCTTTATTCTTTCGAACGCCTGTTGCTGTTCGATACCCCAAATAAATTTTTGATCCTTCCTTTTAAGTTTATTAATGGGTGCTACTATTTGAGAGTAGTGATTAAAAAATCGATTGTGCCAACCTGCCATCCCTAAAAATCTCTGGACTTCCTTAACATTTTTAGGTGGAGGGAATTTCTGAATGGCTTCTATCTTAGAAGGATCTATATGCACTCCTGATCCATTTACAATGTGACCAAATATGGTAGCTTCTTTCTGAGTGAACCGACATTTTTTTAACTGAAGGGTGAGACCCGCTTCCTTTAATCTATTTAAGACATATTCTAAGCACGTTAAGTGTTGATCCCAATCCTCGCTAAGAGAGATTAAATCATCTAAATAGTCGATTAGTTGGAAGTAATCAGCGTCTCTAAAAATTTCGTCAATTAAACGCTGGAAAGAGCTAGGGGCATTACAGAGCCCAAAAGGGAGTACATTAAACTCGTACTTTCCCATGTGAGTCACAAAAGCAGTTTTTTCTCTACTCTTAGGGTGCATTTCCATTTGCCAATACCCTGATTTAAGGTCAAGGGTTGTTATAAATTTAGGTCTTCCTACCCTAGCTAGCATATCCTCTATATTAGGCAAGGGATAAGGGTCCTTGATGGTAACCTGATTTAGTTTTCTGTAATCAATACTAAACCTATAGGGTTTACCCCGTTTTGTTTGATCAACTAAAACCACGGGCGAAGCCCAAGGAGATACAGAGGGTCTGATTATCCCGTCATCTAGCATTTCTTTGGCATGTTGTTCAATTATTTTCCTTTTCTGGTCATTAACATGATAAGGTTGAGATTTGATGGGCGGACTATAACCCGTATGAATCTCATGGAAGATTAGTCATGTTCTTCCGACTTTATCCGAAAAAAACTCAGGAAATTTCAATAAAAGGGTTTCTAATTGATGACGTTGTTCATCAGAAATAGGGGCTGCGGAAACTGCGTCCCTAATACTATTCACAATCTCCTTATCTATTGGATCCTTTTCAGTTGGAATTGAAAAAGGGATCTTTAAGTCACCCACTAGACATTGTGACGATTCAAAATCTAACTTGACCCTGTTTTCTTCAAGGAAATCTTGTCCCAATATAAAGTCACTATTTAGGGAAAGAACTATGTAGAATTTAAATTTGAATTGTTTCTCACTTTCATTTGACTTAAGAGTAAACTCTAGTTCGTGAGAACCTTTTGTAAAAGTATAACGGCCGTCGCCCCAAACTACACAATCCAATTTTTACAAATTTTTTGCCATTGATCTAGACTAACAAAAGAGGCATCGGCCCCACTACCTAACTTAGCGTGAACGGTCGCGTGTTCAAAAGTAACGGGAATGGTAACCCTTCTATAAACTGACCCCTTCCTGACGGATTCAATCCTCAGGGGGAACGCGACACGCTTCTTGATAGGGGAATTTATTGGGCACCGGGAGAGGGACCACGAGGGACCTCTCCCGTCTGGGCTTCCCCCGACTTGATAATCTTTTTGTTTGGACAGTCGGGTGCAAGATGACCTGGTTCTTGACAACTATAACAAGTGATAGAACGAGTAGATTGGTAAGACAAGGCCAATTGACGACCAGGGGACTTACATCTCTGGTTATAATATTTATTATAAGATCGCTGAACTCTATTTGAAGTGTTTTGAGCTCTAACTTGCGATCTAGAGTCTAAGGGTTTCAAGGGATATTCCCATTTAGGAGAAGTAGGAGGATTACAAGGGCTTTGACAATGCCCGGGGGAACACTGACTATGAGCAGAGCCCTTATTAGCTGGGCGAGAAGACTCAGCTTTAACCTTAGGTTTAAGGGGTGATTTCCTCTTTTCCCTTTTCTCAGCATTCTTTTTCCTAACTTCAATATCCTTTTCTATTGTTTTACAGGAATTTCTTAACTGTTCCATAGTGGTAAATTGCAAGAAAAGGAGGGGAGTTCTAAGTTCATCTTTCAAATTGCAAGAAAAGTAGGGGAGTTCTAAGTTCATCTTTCAAATGGCTCTTAATTATCGGAACTAACTCCTTTTCGGAAAGGGGATGGGTCATCCCTAGATTCAACTTCATAACTTCCCCGAAGAAATCCTCTACCGACTCCTTATCTTTCTGACTTCTATGGTTAATCTCTATCTTAAGCTTAGAGTCAGCTTCGGAGTCTCTAAACTGTACTTAAAAATGTCTTTTAAAGGTCTTCCAAGCTAAATGAGGATGGGCAGGGTTTAAACTACACATATCGTCATATTGACGGACTAAATCCCTGTACCAATACAAGGCGTGCCCTCGTAAAAGGAGAGGCAATGCAGCTAGCCTTTCTTCATTTGATAGCTTGTGAAATTTAGCATACTCTTCAAAAGCAGCTAAAAACTCAGAGGCATTATCGCTAGACGATACCATAAAGGCTAACCTTTCCGGCGGTTCAATAGGGACTTTTCCCGTCTGAGGAATTGTACTTCTATTTATTAATGAGGGTAGATCCCTAACTAACTTATCCAAACTAGTAGCTATAGCTTTATTTATTGCTATATTCTGAGCTACGGCGTTAGCCTGTGTGGTTGAATTATCAGCCAAGGTTTGGAGTAAGGGTAATATAAAGAATCTTAATTCCTCATCAGTAGTATCTGGTCCAAATTGTGGAATTTGTCGAGACGGAGATAATTGGTTTCCGATAGTTCTAACTCTTGGATTAGGTAATGTGGAAGAAAAACTAACTTTAGGCTTATCTCTTTTAGACGCTGATTTGGGAGGAACAAGGGAATCAATCCATGTTCGAGGAGGGAAATTTGAGGGAGTTGAACTTCCCTTTGGGGCAGGAATAGTTGATAGGGAGAAAATCCCAATACGGAAGAGGCGGCCGCTCTCTTTCATGTATCAGTATCTGCTTCCTCCTTTTCTTCTTCAAGACGAAGAATCCGGTTAAAATTATCCAATGGATCATCTGTTTCTGGCGGTGCTAGTGTGTCGCCATCGTCTTCCGTAGAAGTAAACAGATCTTTCTTGGACTGGTTTTCCCTTTTATTTAATGTTGAATCATCCTCCTCATCCTCAGATGTTCGAGGCGACCTCCATGTTTTATTGTCCGAGTAGGTCATTATTGTATTTATTTAATAATCAAGTTGATGATTGAATTAAGTTTACAACAGTCAAGTTAAGTTAAGTTTATACAAATATACAAGTAAGTTATCTAAATTCAATACATCAATTATAAAGATAATTTTAATTTCATTTAATTATTAAAATTTGTCATGATTAATTTACATTTAATTTAATTATGGTTAATCGTTTACCTTCGTGGAAGCCAAGGCTTAACACCACGTGGGGGGCGGATATACCGGCAATGATAAACAATTTTGCTGCGGGACTGACCGAGGCTTAAGGCCTAGTCTTATCTATTCGAGTCCCTGTTCGGGCGCCAATTATGTAACCCTCCGTAGAATAAAACAAAATAGGTAGAAACTCCCGAGGGCCATAAAATGAATAAAGACAACTTACTTTAATTATCCAAAAGTAGAAGAACTCTTCTATATTTTTATTAACGATTTAAAGGGATAAAGATCCCGCAACGCACTACGTTATACAAAAACTCCGTCTTTGGAGATATTAATCAAAAAAGGAGAGAACTGCTCTCCAGCCGAAGTCAACAGTAACTAGATTCTAGTTGTAAATATCGCAGTATGAAAAGGGAGGAGGATAATGTAGCATGGAGCCATAACACCCTGCCAGATCCAAGGAGTAGAAAGTCCAGGAATCTGGCAGCCATGCTACAATGGGCAATTTAAAATAAGGATCTCCGACCAATCGCGTAGCGCCCTATCCTTTTATTAACAATTTGGTCGTGGCACGTTCCGTGTTGATGTGACAGTTGTGGCGCGAGACATGGAGCGTGCCACAAGAATTTTATTAACAAAAATGCACGGCGTTACGCGATTGGTCGGAGGTCCTTATTTAAAATTATTCTTAAAATCTTAGCCTAATTTGAATATTAAAATCAATGGGAGGTATTTCCTATATTTTTAATAATGCAGACTGATCTTATAATTATTATAAGATAATTTTATAAAAAAATCACTTTAATTTCCACTCCCCTCTCCCTTTACGAGAAAACTCGCGTCTTTTGAAGAGGAGATGCGGTTGGAAAATATTGATATTTGGGACATGATATCATAATATTTAGAACTCATATTAATTACTTCTAGGTCTTCAGCCCGACTCATTGCAGCCTAGTGAAAATCTCATTCATGAAAGCATAGGCGCTCCACGAGATTCCTTCAAATAGACATATTCGACTATTCCATATGAGAAACAACTTCAGAGGAGATGGCTTCTATGCAAGGAACGTTCGCTACGCGATTGAGCTTCGCTAAACGGAGCCTGGGGTTGCCTATAGTCTCCCGCGTTTATCGCAAATGTTAGGCCAGGGATAGATTTAATTTTATAAGAAGAATAGAGAACAGAGTAATCTGGGTGCGCGTTAAAGCCCGGACCTCCTTCCACGGGACGGAGGGGTGTGAAAGATGAGGCGGGTCCTAGCGACAGAGATAAAAAGGAATTACGTATTTTTCGCCGTCCCCGTCAGCAACGTTAACAAAACGTTCTTTAAATGAGCCCATCAGAAAATTTAAACTTTTCATTACGTGTTGGAGGTAGGGTCTCGTTACTTGGCTATGAGTCGGACTGAATCTAAAACTAACCGTTCTCCATTCCTACTTCTAATATTAAATCTATCCCTAGTGAGGCTTAATAGTAAAGCCGACCGCAACCAAAGCATGGACAAAGGCATATTTCACAACTGCCGTTCAACGCTACCGATGGAAAAGCCTAAAAATTAAATGAAAAACATCTAACAGCTAAAACGAGCTCGAACGGTAAAAACTTGAAGTAGATCTCTGGGCGCTGCCATGCTACTCCTTTTGTTTATTTTCTATGGCAAAAACACTATTTTTGGGCATCGAGGCGTAGTGAAACAAAAGCAAAAAAAATCAATGCAGTTACTTGCTCGATCATTTATATAAATATATTACCGAGGGCGTGATAAATGCAGTTAGGGAGTGATTGGGGTATTAGGGAATTTTGTGTTTTAAGACTTTTATTATGAAGGAAATAAGACATGCCTTTTTTGAAGAATTCTTGGAAAACTTTTATTATCTTTATTAATAATTAGTTAAAAGTTGAAAAATATTAATAAAATTTGGAGGAAAATTTTCAAAAAACAATAGAGTTTCAAATTACAAGACTTCCTTCGAGATTTAAATTAAAGATTGTTCATTTGCTTTATTGAACTAATTATTACAAACAAGGCTGTCACTTTCAGTTTCAATTGTTGCTAATATTTTACTTAACCTCACTTAGCCCTTAAACACATTTTTAATCTTTTATTAAATGACAGACATAAACGCTAAATTGGGTTCAAGTCGGTCAAAAGAGCGGCCCAGTCCAATGCGTCACTTTCTTCGTTCGCCAGAAATCTTGCAACGCATGGGCTGGACAATTGTTTTTTTGAGCCTGAAACCATACACTAAAACAATGTTTTAAGTTAGTCAAGAATAATTATCAGGTTATTAAAATTAATATCGGTCACGACGCGGGCTGGTTACTCATAAGGAGAAAAAAAATACCAGCGAACAGGGCGGATCTCTATTTTTAATATTACAATGCTTTACCTCCTAATTTCATTAGAGTTTATGTCTGTCTTTTAGAATACGATTAAGAATGTGTATAATGGGAGGGTGAAATGAAAAATCAAATAATATTTTATCGATTCTTCTACTAAGTATAAGACCATTCTGCGTAGTGAAAACATCCAGGAAATATCTCCGAATGATTTTGAAATTCCAATTAGGTTCCGATTTTATGGATAATTTGAAACAATGACCTCTGAGCCATCTCGTAACGCCCTGCCTTCCTATAATACGATTTAACATGTAAGTTCTGTGGATAGTTTTCGGGTATGGATAAAGATAAAATAAAGTGGATAATTGATCGAAAATGCCGAGCTCTAATTTCAATATTCAAATTAGGTTAAGATTTTAAGAATAATTTCAAAAAAGGAACTCCGACCAATCCCGTAACGCCGTGCCTTTTCGTTAACAAAGTTCGCGCCACAATTGTCACATCTTGCAAATTTTTTCAAGTCTCGCGATAAATTTATTCAACACGGAGCGTGCCAAGAGAAAATTATTGATAAAAAGGCGGGGCGCTACGCGATTGGTCGGAGATCCCTATTTAAAATTATCCATGAAATTTCAAACTAATTGTCGTTTAAAAATCGTTCGGTATTATTTCTTGGTTGTTTCACTGTCTTATGGAAAAATCAATAAAAAATTACTTTATTTTCCACTTCACCATCCCTTTAATGAACGTCTGATTTGTTTCAAAGTATTGCGCCACAAGACCAATCATATATATATGCATAAAGTGTCATAACATCTAACAAGCATTATTACGACAAAGATTCGCTACCCGATTATGAATTATCGCCAATCTAACCAAGTTTGCCAGATTTTGAATAAAGGCTGATTACTCGTGATCTATTCATCCGAATTGAATCTGGTGAAAACTTTTCAAATATGAATCGACCCCAAGGAATCCGAAAATCGCATTTATATCCTCGAGAATCCAATATTTTCAAAGTTGATAATTTTGACATTTCCGGTTTCCGGTATACCTATGCAAAGGACAACTGTGGAACGGGTAAAATATGAAAGAGGAATGCAAAACTTTTATAACGCACTTTATTCCAGAGCGATAGCTCTAATAGTTTTTGAAATATAGTAAAATATGTGCGAAAAACGCAACGCGCAAAGACTTCTTTAACAGTCTGTACAAATAATGGTCAGCCACTACCTAGTCAAAATCTCAACCCAAGGGCATTTTACGGAGCACCTGATACCTTCCAATTTGATACTGATGTACCGAACAGGGAAAAATGAGGGATTCCATTAACCTTCTTGTCAACCCTTAAAAGATACGCGTCGCAATTAGATTTAACCCAAGTCATTATATTACGACGTATTAACCATAATGGAAGCGAATTCTAAAAACATGAAAACGTTTGAGAAGCTAGTCGTACTAACATTTAATGAGGTTAAAGTAACAGCGACAAGAGAATATGATGTCAAGCGTGATCAGATTATTGTACCCCAAAGCCAAATGCAAGAAATTACGGCCCGTGGTCTCTTTTGTGGCTGGAAACAGCCGATATACTTAGGATTTGACCAAAAAATTACTAAAGCTGTTCTTTCGTCTGTTATTATTGAATTAAGTAAATCAGGATTTACGGTAGTTGCATGCGTAAACGATATGGGTGGTGGTAATCAGGGTCTCTAGAGGAAATTAGTTGTGAGTATTCATAGAACATGGTTTGAGAACCCAGCTGCTCAGGAAGATGTAATTTACTGTTTCGCGGACACCCCACATCTTTTGAAATTAATTCGCAATTGGTTTATTGATAATGGTTTTCTTTTTGATAACGAAGAAATCAATAAAAAACCTGTAGAAGAAACTTTTAAAAACAATCAAGGGGAACTGAAAATTTGTCATAAGTTAACAAGATTGCATTTGCAATGCGTAAACACACAACGGCAAAATGTTTGACTAGCTGCATATCACATAGCGTTTCCACAGCTATTAAGAGATCAGGGTCGATAATGCCACAGCTGAATTTATTGAAATGGTCAATGTATGGTTCGATGTAATGAACAGCTATGCCAAGTATGATTCGTCAAATTCTAAGTCAGGTTATGGGGTTTGTTTTGAAGAACAAAACGAAATCCTGAATAAAATGACAAAATTAATGAAAAACATGAAATGTAAAAAGAAACCAAATCCAAAGAAACCAAGTACCGAAATCAAAGTTCGTTAGTCGCTGCAAATGTTTCAAAAGGGAATCAATATAACCAATACCTCGTTACAAAATCTTTGGCATGATCTCAATTAGAAGTATGGTATTAAATTCATTTTTCTAACCCATAGATTAAACCAAGATTGTCTAGAGAATTTCTTCTCCCAATTAAGGACTAGGGGAGGATTAGATGATCATGCAACTCCACTCAATTCTTTGTTTCGGATAAGGATGACCATATTAGGGAAAAACTCTGGGATTGTTCAAACCCACGCAAACACTGTTTCAAAAACTATAGATCAGTATTTTATTACGGATATTCTGTTTCAGTCAGATATCACTGTGGATGATATTGAAATTACTGATTACATAGATGATATATTCAGTGTAGATCCAAAAACTAATAGCCCCAATGAAAATGTAGAGTCTAGAACACCAAACCAGTCCCCTTTGAGAAAAAATCCTAAAATTCTAACAACAACTTTAGGAAGAGAAATTTCTAATTTAAACTTAAGCCTTAGTAGTTCTCGTTCGCCAAAAAAACCACTGGCATTTGTTGAGAAATATAATATAATTTTAAACGACTACGAAAAGGGGGGATGGAGTATCTAGCTGGGTGGGTGGCTAATAAATACTTCAAAAATACCCCAATATCAGTCTTAAATCTAAGTCAAATCATTTGATTTATCATATGTATTGTAAACCATCATGGGTATCGAGCCTGAGTTATGGTGGTATAGTTGTACCAGCACAAACGTTTTTAAAAGCTACTAATAAAATGGAAAACTATTTTTTAAAATATCACGGCCAAGTTTCCTCACCCAAAAAGGTTGGCAGTGTCTTCCTTAGCAATGAAAAGGGGGTCGTCAAAAATTTAACTGATAAACTAGTACCATTATTCTCAGAATATCCAAGAGAAATTATTTTCTCCTATATCAAAATGCGAACGCTAATAAGAATGAAGGACTTGAATATAAAAACTTGTGAGGATGCTCAAGAAAGAAAGAAAGAAAGAAAAATGGACAAGCTAAAGAAATGAATGTAAATTGGATTTTGTTAATTAAAAAAATAATTCTTAAACATTCATGGTTGTGTTTTATTTAATATAATAAGGTATTTTTTATCTTACTTTTTAAATGCATTTTAACTTGACTTTAAAAACCAAACTATAGTTTTAGCAAACCTCAGTTGAAGCAAATAAATTCTTAAAACATCCATGGTTGTGTTTTATTTAATATAGTAAGGCATCAATTATTTTTTAATACCTCATTTGAAGCAAACGCCTCTTTAAATCCTAAGTTCAATAGAGACAGACAAAGTCATAGATACTATGAGCCCGCCTTACTCGTTTGGGAGCTTATCCTAGACATTCAGCTACGTCACTCACCCCATGCAGGCTCGAGTGCGACGAATTTCGGAAGAAAGCCCAAAGTTTGAGAGAGATAGTCCCCCCTTGGTGAACACCAATGTTTTCAATTTGACATTTTTAAAATTATTATTCGTGTTATTTATTGTTTCGTATTTTAGTATACGATGGCTCCACGTGGCACTAGAATATCAGAAGAACAGCGTACAATGCTTTTAGATTATTTGGAGGCTCACCCTGAGTTGGTTTCTGGGATATTGACGTCAGAATTCACCAAAGCAGCTCAAGATAGATTGTGGAACCAATTAGCCGAAATATTAAATGCTCATGGATTGGGTGCGACTAAAGACGTCTAAAAGTGGAGGAATGTTGGTTGACTGTTTGTGTAAAATGATTACGCATCTAAATATTTCTATTATTTTTAGTCTTGGGCAGACTGGAAATCTGACGTTAAAAAAGCAAGGCTGCATCTATAAAAATTTCTGCTCGTTGCACTGGGGGTGGAGAGAAAAGCCCATTAGAATTATCGGAGTTAGAAAAGCGGCTACTTCTAATTATCGGTGAAATGTGTGTTGAAGGTAACGCAGAGGTTATGGAGTTAGGGTTTGCCATTCAAAATACACAAGAGCCAGAGGTAATACTAGATTAAATTGATTTTTCGAAATGGCATTTTTTTGCAACTTTTTAAATCTAAGTAAATTAATTTGACTGTTGAAACCATATAAATTATTACTTTCGATAAAACTTTTTAAAGCTGCAGATAGCTGGGGGTGTTGGGCCTTCGTTCTTAAATCAAGTAGGCCAAGATGGACAACAGTCGCCTCCTAAAGCACCCGCTGAAGAGGAATTTGTTGAATTTTGTTTGGAAGATGGCGAAAGTTTTACAATGTTAAGAGACGCCGAAGTTACTGTACCTAAGCAAATTGATCAACAATCTCAACGTAAAACAACACCGGAGCCAATAGGTAGTATAAATAGTGGTTGTGTACCGCAAAACATTGGTAAAGTTTTTCTTTAGTTTTATAGTATGTGTTTTGAATTAGTACTAATCAGCATGAAGTATTTCTTATAGGCAATGTTTCAACGCAAGAAAGCCAAAATCGCGCTAGTTCAACTTTAAGAAATAGAAAGCGAAGTAATTTGTTTCATTGAGTAAATCTTAAAATTTTAATAATTTATGAATTTTGTAGAAAGGAACATAAGGACGGAAATTACTGAAAATTACGACAAAGCTACGGAAACTTTGAAAGAAATTGAAGAAGGAAAAAATGAAATTAATAAAGAAAAAAACAGCATTTTAAAAGACATCAAAACTGCCTTGGAAGAGCGCAATGAAATTGAACGCCAAAAAGCAAACTCAATTGAAAAGATAGCTTCAGCTTTCGTTGACATTTCAAAGCATTTGGAAGCTATTGCGCAAGTTGGGCTTCAGTTTCTTCGAAATAAATAACTAAAATTCCAATTTTAAATACCCGAAATAAGTCTTTCGCCAATAAGTCTTTCACCAAAACTTTTTTTTGTAAATTTTTAAAAATAAAAACAAGATAAGTTTGACAAATAATTTGTATAAAAATTTTTTTTTTTTTATTCCTTACAAGCACTATAGTTTTTATCATTTTCAATCTTTAATCATGGATCTTTTGTGATACCATCATTGTAGAACTCTCCGTTTAGCCTTAGGTAACATGTATATTAACGGAAGCGTCGAACTAGATGTTCTCGTACTAATTGTCCACCACGGAGCCAATTGTCATTTTGCCCGGGCACATACTCAGGAACATCAAACACCATAGCCCTCCTCTCAATTCTAACTTCCCTTCTTCGTAATCTAAGCCTTCTTCTCATCCTCCGTCTGGCATCATCCACCTCTTCTTCCGTGTCATCATCGTCAGACGTTTCTGTCTCTGTGTCCGAGAACTCGTCGTCCGATTCCCTATGGCCTTGATTACGTCGCATGTTATGCAGAGTACAACAAGCGTAAACTATTTTGGCAGCAATTGTTGGGTGGTAGTGAAGCGTACGATGCAAGAGCAAGCAACGAAATACTTGCTTCAAAACCCCTATTGTGCATTCCACTATTTGACGTGTTTTCGTAAGGGCATTGTCCTAGCTTTCTTCTGGGGAGCCTCTTGCTGTATGTGTTATTGGAGTTAGTAGCCACGGTTTTAGAGCGTAACCACTATCCCCTATGAAATGATAGTTAAAATTAAAATGGAAAACGACGCAGTTGTGTTGAACCTTTTGTTCATACCAAGGAGCCAACAATCTTTTCTTCCATTAATGTATTGTCTTTCGAGATGATTTGACAATTCGGACATGCGTAAAACGTGCGAATCATGGGCTGACGCAGGAAATTTTGCGTTGCAATTTATGATACGCATTTTGTAGTCGCAAACCTATTTTTAAAATTCGGTCACACAGTTTAATGAACTAAAACACACATGATATATTGGTAAGGTATCATATTTACAATTTGAACATTTAGAGAATGAAACCCTTTACGGTTTACGTAAAGGTACTCTCGAAAATGCTCGTCGTTGATCGATGGTGCAACAATGGCAATCTGCGTACCATCAATAAGTCCAATTACGCCTGGAAACTGGGCTATTTTGCTAAATCTTTTGAAACAAAACTATTAACTAACAAAAGTAATTAATTGAAACTAAAAATTAATAGATACCCAATTTTATTTCTCTTAATTTCATCATCAGTGACTGGAAATCTTATATATTCCTGCGCCAAAATATCAACACTAGCGTTGCACACAACTGTAACACACCGGCTTACAGTTGACTGGCTCACAGCGAGAAAAAGGTCTTGCCCTATTGCTAATTGGTATGAGCCAACAGCATAAAACCTTAAGGCCGTCAAAATCTAAATGACATTTAAATGGTTATAAAAAAATTTTAGGATTAACTAAGACAAATTTACCTTAATATTTGGAGGTATTGCAAAAACATTTTGCCCCGAAAGGCGCTCTTCAAGCCTATCACAAATATTTAGAACTATATCTTTCCTTATTCTAAATAATCTTTTAAACCTATAATCGTCAAGTTCAAAAGCTTGAAGCCTATCTCTTAAAATTCATTGACGCTTTAAATCACGTCGAGGCAATTCATCGGCAAGTATAGCTAATCTTAAAACTTCACGTTGAACTATATCCGCCATTTTCAAAACAAAATAGACAAGAAAAAATGTTCGGTAGAAACCATAACGAAAGGAAATTGATATCGTTAGCCTACCGAACGTTTTCCATCATTCCTAACGACAATACTCCCTACCGAACGCCTCAGAATCACTACTTTGCTCTCTAACGAATATTTTGGGCGCTAACGAATATTTTAATTCGATAGAGATCCTACCGAACGTCTCAGAATAGGGCCCCTGGAATCTTCTGCTTCGAAGGCAGTCGCGTTATCCATTACGCCACAAGCCCTTGCTTCGTATTATAAATAAAATTTCCAAACATTGTATTTATGCATTTTTTATGACGCATAAAAGATCTTTTACGAAAATAAAAAAAGAGCTTGCCAGGACTCGAACCTGGAATCTTCTGCTCCGAAGGCAGACGCGTTATCCATTGCGCCACAAGCCCGTTAGATGTTGATCAAAATGCTATTGAAGCATTTCAATATTATTAATTTCCCTTCCGTTATACTCTAATAAACATCTTTAAATGGTAATACCGAGCTTGCCAGGACTCGAACCTGAAATCTCATGCTCCGTAGGCAGACGCGTTATCCAATGCGCCGCAAGCCCGTTAGAGGTTGACCAAAATGATATTGAAGCATTGAAATATTATAAATTGCCCTTCCGTAATACTCTAATAATCATATTTAAATGGTAATACCGAGCTTGCCAGGACTCGAACCTGGAATCTTCTGCTTCGAAGGCAGACGCGTTATCCATTACGCCACAAGCCCTTGCTTCGTATTATGAATAAAATTTCCAGACAATGCATTTATGCATTCTTTATGACGCATAAAAGATCTTTAACGAAAATAAACAACTAGTTTGCCAGGACTCGAACCTGGAATCTTATGTTCCGTAGGCAGACGAGTTATCCATTGCGCTACAAGTCCGTTAGAGGTTGATCAAAATGATATTGAAGCATTGCAATATTATAAATTTCCCTTCCGTTATACTCTAATAATCATCTTTAAATGGTACTACCGAGCTTGCTAGGACTCGAACCTGGAATCTTCTGCTTCGAAGGCAATCGCGTTATCCAATGCGCCGCAAGCCCGTTAGAGGTTGATCAAAATGATATTGAAGCATTGCAATATTATAAATTTCCCTTCCGTTACACTCTAATTATCATCTTTAAATGGTACTACCGAGCTTGCTAGGACTCGAACCTGGAATCTTCTGCTTCGAAGGCAGACGCGTTATCCATTACGCCACAAGCCCTTGCTTCGTATTATAAATTAAATTTCTAAACATTGTATTTATGCATTTTTTATGACGCATAAAAGATCTTTTACGAAAATTAAAAAGAGCTTGCCAGGACTCGAATCTGGAATCTTCTGCTCCGAAGGCAGACGCGTTATCCATTGCGCCACAAGCCCGTTAAAGGTTGAACAAAATGATATTGAACCATTGAAATATTATAAATTTCCCTTCCGTTATACTCTAATAATCATCTTTAAATGGTACTACCGAGCTTACTAGGACTCGAACCTGGAATCTTCTGCTTCGAAGGCAGACGCGTTATCCATTACGCCACAAGCCCTTGCTTCGTGTTATGAATAAAATTTCCAGACATTAAATTTATGCATTCTTTATGACGCATAAAAGATCTTTAACGAAAATAAACAACTAGCTTGCCAGGACTCGAACCTGGAATCATATGCTCCGTAGGCAGACGGGTTATCCATTGCGCCGCAAGCCCGTTAGATGTTGATCAAAATGATATTGAAGCATTGCAATATTATAAATTTCCCTTCCGTTATACTCTAATAATCATCTTTAAATGGTACTACCGAGCTTGCTAGGACTCGAACCAGGAATCTTCTGCTCCGAACGCAGTCGCGTTAACCATTACGCCACAAGCCCGTTAAAGGTTGATCAAAATGCTATTGAAGCATTGCAATATTATAAATTTCCCTTCCGTTACACTTTAATAATCATCTTTATATGGTAATACCGAGCTTGCCAGGACTCGAATCTGGAATCTTCTGCTCCGTAGGCAGACGCGTTATCCATTGCGCCGCAAGCCCGTTAGATGTTGATCAAAATGCTATTGAAGCATTGCAATATTATAAATTTCCCTTCCGTTATACTCTAATAATCATCTTTAAATGGTACTACCGAGCTTGCTAGGACTCGAACCAGGAATCTTCTGCTCCGAACGCAGTCGCGTTAACCATTACGCCACAAGCCCTTGCTTCAAATTATAACTAAATTTTCCTAACAATGTATTTATGCATTCTTTATGACGCATAAAAGATCTTTTACGAAAATAAAAAAAGAGCTTGCCAGGACTCGAACCTGGAATCTTCTGCTCAGTAGGCAGACGCGTTATCCATTGCGCCACAAGCGCGTTAGAGGTTGATCAAAATGATATTGAACCATTGAAATATTATAAATTTCCCTTCCGTTATACTCTAATAATCATCTTTAAATGGTACTACCGAGCTTACTAGGACTCGAACCTGGAACCTTCTGCTTCGAAGGCAGTCGCGTTATCCATTACGCCACAAGCCCTTGCTTCGTATTATAAATAAAATTTCCAAACATTGTATTTATGCATTTTTTATGACGCATTAAAGATCTTTTACGAAAATAAGAAAAGAGCTCGCCAGGACTCGAACCTGGAATCTTCTGCTCCGAAGGCAGACGCCTTATCCATTGCGCCACAAGCCCGTTAGATGTTGATCAAAATGCTATTGAAGCATTTTAATATTATAAATTTCCCTTCCGTTATACTCTAATAAACATCTTTAAATGGTAATACCGAGCTTGCCAGGACTCGAACCTTGAATCTCATGCTCCGTAGGCAGACGCGTTATCCATTGCGCCACAAGCCCGTTAGAGGTTGATCAAAATGATATTGAAGCATTGCAATATTATAAATTTCCCTTCCGTTATACTCTAATAATCATCTTTAAATGGTACTACCGAGCTTGCTAGGACTCGAACCTGGAATCTTCTGCTTCGAAGGCAGTCGCGTTATCCATTACGCCACAAGCCCTTGCTTTGTATTACAAATAAAATTTCCAAACATTGTATTTATGCATTCTTTATGACGCATTAAAGATCTTTTACGAAAATAAGAAAAGAGCTCGCCAGGACTCGAACCTGGAATCTTCTGCTCCGTAGGCAGTCGCGTTATCCATTGCGCCACAAGCCCGTTAGAGGTAGATCAAAATGCTATTGAAGCATTGCAATATTATAAATTTCCCTTCCGTTATACTCTAATAATCATCTTTATATGGTAATACCGATCTTGCCAGGACTCGAACCGGCAATCTTCTGCTCCGTAGGCAGGCGCGTTATCCATTGCGACACAAGCCCGTTAGAGGTTGACCAAAATGATATTGAAGCATTGAAATATTATAAATTTCCCTTCCGTTATACTCTACTAATCATCTTTAAATGGTAATACCGAGCTTGCCAGGACTCGAACCTGGAATCTTCTGCTTCGAAGGGAGACGCGTTATCCATTACGCCACAAGCCCTTGCGCTTCGTATTAAAAATAAAATTTCCTAACATTGTATTTATGCATTATTTATGACGCATAAAAGATCTTTTACGAAAATAAAAAAAGAGCTTGCCAGGACTCGAACCTGGAATCTTCTGCTCCGTAGGCAGACGCGTTATCCATTGCGCCACAAGCCCTTGCTTCAAATTATAAATAAAATTTCCAAACATTGAATTTATGCATTCTTTATGACGCATAAAAGATCTTTTACGAAAATAAGAAAAGAGCTCGTCAGGACTCGAACCTGGAATCTTCTGCTCCGTAGGCAGACGCGTTAGATAAGACTTCATACTGCTCTTAATGTATAAGGAGGGTTTTTTGTTTGGATGTAACTTTTTTTGTATTGTTTCAACTGTTTTGAAATTATTCCACAGAACTACAATTCGGGCTTTCAATATGTGGTTAAAATTTCAGAAAAAATCCACGCATTAGTTTATTTTATAAAAAATAAAGTTGCTAAGGGTGGTTTTCATTTCAATAAAATTTGTCAGTGTTTTTGGTGAAAAAGTTAAATTTTCCCATAGAAATAACATGGAGTTTTTCTCAAATTTAGCCATTTTGTGGCCACTTTTTGGAAATGAAATATTCGTTTGTTACGTTTGGGAACGGTTTTATATCAAAATATAAACCTTTTTCTAGGACCATTTTTAAGGTTTTTGAGAAAAATTAAGTTTAAGTGCTAAATTTCATATTTTTAATCATGCTTTGACTTACGTTGTTGCACCCTATATGTCATACTGTTGGACTTACGGCGTTTTACCGGGGATAAAGCCGAGAAGAAAGCCACTCTTGCACTTACGCTGTTTTGCCGCGGACTTTGATCTGATTTTACTCTCTTTCGTTGCAAAAACTGAATGATTTTACGTAATTAAACTAGATTAACGATTACAGGTAATTAAGCTAGTTTAACGATTACAGGTAATTAAGCTAGATTAGCGATTACAGGTAATTAAGCTAGATTAGCGATTACAGGTAATTAAGCTAGATTAGCGATTACAGGTAATTAAGCTAGATTAGCGATTACAGGTAATTAAGCTAGATTAGCGATTACAGGTAATTAAGCTAGATTAGCGATTACAGGTAATTAAGCTAGATTAGCGATTACAGGTAATTAAGCTAGATTAGCGATTACAGGTAATTAAGCTAGATTAGCGATTACAGGAAATTAAGCTAGATTAGCGATTACAGGTAATTAAGCTAGATTAGCGATTACAGGTAATTAAGCTAGATTGGCGATTACAGGTAATTAAGCTAGATAAGCGATTACAAATAATTAAGCTAGATTATCGATTACAGGTAATTAAGCTAGATTAGCGATTAGAAATAATTAAGCTAGATTAGCGATTACAAATAATTAAGCTAAATTAGCGATTACAGGTAATTAAGCTAGATTAGCGATTACAGGTAATTAAGCTACATTAGCGATTACAGGTAATTAAGCTACATTAGCGATTACAGCTAATTAAGCTAGGTTAGCGATTACACCTAATTAAGCTAGATTAGCGATTACACCTAATTAAGCTAGATTTGCGATTACACCTAATTAAGCTACATTAGCGATTACAGCTAATTAAGCTACATTAGCGATTACACCTAATTAAGCTAGATTGGCGATTACAGGTAATTAAGCTATATTAGCGATTACAGCTAATTAAGCTATATAAGCGATTACAGGTAATTAATCTACATTAGTGATTACACCTAATTAAGCTATATTAGCGATTACAGCTAATTAAGCTAGATTAGCGATTACACCTAATTAAGCTACATTAGCGATTACAGCTAATTAATCTACATTAGTGATTACACCTAATTAAGCTATATTAGCGATTACAGCTAATTAAGCTACATTAGCGATTACACCTAATTAAGCTATATTAGCGATTACAGCTAATTTAGCTATATTAGCGATTACAGCTAATTTAGCTATATTAGCGATAACAGCTAATTAAGCTAGCTTAGCGATTACAGATAATTAAGCTAGCTTAGCGATTACAGATAATTAAGCTAGATTAGCGATTACAGTAAATTAAGCTAGATTAGCGATTACAGCTAATTAAGCTATATTAGCGATTACAGATAATTAAGCTATATTAGCGATTACAGATAATTAAGCTATATTAGCGATTACAGCTCAAGTAGTGAGGATTGATGTTATGTAATAGATGCTTGGCCCTAAAACGTTTTGTCTCGAAAGGTTTCTAAACTATTTTAATTAATATTAAGACTGAAGTAACAGATATTAATAAAAACTGTCTTTGTAGACAAAGACGGGAAAAAGTAAGAGATAAGTGTAGAAAATGAAATGCCTGAAGTAACAGATATTCAATTTTCACTTTTGAACACATGATTATAAAACATCAATTATTTGAAAAAATTCTTATCTTAGTTTTTTTCACCAAAAGTTCATATGCGAAAAATATTTTTCATCATTACTTACCGTAGTATTTTACTCCCAATATTAGCTCTAGAAAAAGGCTTCTTCAAGAATTTTTTAAGGGATACTAGCTTGATACTACGTTTTACCCGAGGGGGTAGACGCTCTAGATCTCTGTGTACACCTGAGTTCAAAAGAGTTCAGCTTTGACAGTGCATCGAGTTCAAATCCTTCGGAACTCAGAGTTCAGCTTTGACAATACATTGAGTTCAAGTCATATTGTACACCTGAGTTCTCAAGTGTCTTCCCCCTCGGTTTTACCAGGGAGGAGAGCCTTGAGACTCAAGTCTCTCGTCCCTGGTTTTACTTTCGACTGACATGGTCTTTAAGAAGGTTCAAATACTTGCATATCTGAAAAAATTGAGATTTATGAGTTTAATTTTTATATTTTTAAATGAGAAATATTGCGAAGCGGAAAGTTACATAGGCAGTTTGATTGTGATGTTGATATTAGTGTCGTAAAGAACTGTAGATTGATCGTCAATTTTTGAAGCTTCGAAAACTTTGAAATTAACGAACATTTCTTGTTTGGATACGGTTTTTTCTTTATCAGCTATAAATGTTTTTCTGTCCATTTTATTCCCCTTATAGGGCTCAACCTAATTGGAAATATTTGAGAGAAGAAAATGGAAAACGCGTATTATTTTTAAAATGATATACAAGTGTCATATTAAAATATTTTTACTAAAGTAATTTTGGTTAAAAAAACTAAGATAAGAATTTTTTCAAATAATTGATGTTTTATAATCATGTGTTCAAAAGTGAAAATTGAATATCTGTTACTTCAGGCATTTCATTTTCTACACTTATCTCTTACTTTTTCCCGTCTTTGTCTACAAAGACAGTTTTTATTAATAACCATTCGTTGTTATTTAAAATTTGTAAATACTTTCGAAAATTTTCACAGTCACAGAAATTGACCCATATAGGAAAAAATCAATAGCTATCAAAATCTTCAACGCAATTTCGGCTCAAATCGAAACTGATTTGACGATAAGGAGCTTAAAGTTCTCGAAATATGCTGTTATTGCGAACGACAATGGAAATTAATTTTATTTTATTTCTACGACGAGTCCACGACAAGTCTTAGATTAGATTTTCCTATAAGAGATAAATTAATTGATTTTAATTTTGTCTGTCAAGAATTTGACCGAGACGAGAACGGTATAAGGAGCGGTATTTTGACTTAAGGGCCTTTCACGCCGGGAAAGATATACCTCCAACTAGTTGGGTTAATTAATTTGAGAAATAAGTTGTCCCAACTCCTTATTCATACTCTAAAAGTAATATAAATCTATATGTTTGCAAGTTTCAACAACAACACGGTTTTATGTTAGGCCCATTTTTAAGCCTTAACAAATTATTTGAAGCAGTCATGTAAAACCAGTTTATTTTTATCTCCAAAGAAATTCAACGCAACTTTAAACAGGGATAGATTTAATTTTAGAAGTAGGAATGGAGAACAGTTAGTATTTAGTTCAGTCCGACTCATAGCCCAGTATAGAGCCCCTCCCTCCAACACCTAACGAAAAGTTTAAATTATCTTATTGGCTCACTTAAACTGCGTTTTGATTCCGTTGCTGACGGGGACGGCGAAAATACGTAATTCCATTTTACCTCTGTCGATATGACCCGCCTCTTCTTTCATTCCCCTCCGTCCCGTGGAAGGGGGTCCGGGACTTTGACGTACGCCCACATTACTCTGTTCTCCATTCCTGCTTCTAAAATTACATATATCCCTGGTTTTAATTAATTTTTTTCTCAGTCGGAAATAAAATGGCCTAATAAGTGATCATAAAGTAATCCGTATCACGTGGGTTTTAAACAATCCCTTATTGGTTAAATTTGTGAAGTTTCGTATAGGCTACTCAAAATTAGGTCAGAAATGCAATATATCTTGAACAACTTCAATTCCAGCAACTCTATCAATTGTTATTCATAGGAACCGAGTGGCTCCAATTGGCTATAGTGTGAAAGGACCTTGACTATACAATATAGAATGGTAGTACGAACTTCATTGGGTTCTAAAGGGGGGAAATAGTGCGCGAATAAAACACTCCCTCCCCCCTTTCTCTCTCATAGCAAAACTCCCCATCTTTTTCCAGACGGTTGCTTCGGTCTTGGAGAATTCTCCAGAGTCAGATTTTGATGCTAAATGTCTTTTACCATCGTATAGCTGTCCGATTTGCAGCCAGCTCGTAACCCTCTCTTAGGCCTTTATCTCGACTATCGGGAGTCGTTTTGACCCCCCTCCCCATCCGTGACTGTCGCCTTACCTCCTGGGTGCTTATAGACTAGTTCAACCATAAGCTTATAAGTTATGTTCCATAAGTATGTCAGTGACTGACTATACTTCGTAATGCTTGAGACTTACGGCTCGAGCTAGTTCGAGAACGACAAGCGAGAATTGCAGACTACACACGGTTTTGTAGTCCATCTTCCTATTTAGTCTGTACCAGAAGTAAGATAAGGGACTAGAAGTATCTAGGTAACCAAATTCTTCACTTGGCGAAAGTGAATATTCTTGATAACACACCAACGGTTGACCCTATGGTAGCGGTTTCTGAATTTTGCCTCCAAAACGTGAGACACTCGCGGCGGTAGACGGCCAAACTAGATTCAAGCACCCGCGTCCGTGTTCCGCGGCTTTAGGGGAAGGGGAAGGGGGTAGGAAATGTTTTTGGAACTCGACCAATTTTTTCTCTCTAGTCTAGGCGCGATGGAATCGGCATAAAATCCTCAAACTTGTTCACTAGTGCCAATGCTAGAGCACTTTACTTCTAGTCTCTTATCTTACTTCTGTTCATACTAAGCCTTTGACAACACCTCACCAGGCGTCGCTTTCTATGACCTACGTCACCTTATAATAAGTTCTCAGTACCAGTGACAAACTTATGGAACATAGCTTATTAACTTATGGATCAACGGTGTTGCAATCCTAGCGTAAAACTACGTCAGCCAAATAGATATCTTCCCATTTCGTGCAAAAATTTCTTCTTTCCTGGGATTTTTCTTCCCAGGTCAGGTCTCTCAATGGACTATAAAGGGGTCGAACCTAAAATTCTGTTTTTGGTAAATAAAAAAGGAACAGGGAATAAGGTCATAAGCAAAAACGGTGACAGAATAACTGGCGGGGAAAACTCTTTCTCCGTGACAGGTGTAGCAAGATTTAAATTAAGTCTGTGTTTAATATCATTGGACTGCTGCTCGGGGCTCTCGAAGTTCTATGTAAAAGGTTTTGTGTTCCACTCGGAACCGATCCGTGTTTAAAGACAGATCAGTACGGATTGCTCGATAAATCGGAATAGACATTTTGGCGGCGAGTAAACGTTAAAACTGCTCCGGAATCGATGCGAGTTTTTCTTCAAGGTTGAACTGAGAACGAGCTTATTGCTTTTTGACGTATTTGATGTCGAAATATAGAGCAAACCGAAAGCTATCCAACAACAACAAATGGAATTCGCTATTAGAGTGCAAATGTAATAATTGAAATATTTGCAAATAAAAGATTGAAGAAAAGTATAGTGCATTAATTAAGGAGTATTCCATTTACCTGCTCTGGGATCTTTCGGTATATGCTCTATTGCGTCATAAATTCCGATAGAGATGGCCAAGAACGTTCACAGATTGCTCTGGAAATAAAATATACGTCATCTCCGGAGCTGGTTTAATTTGATTTTTTTACATCCAAAATGTCTGTACAAATTTAGTGAGCGATTCATACTAATCTGTCTTTTTAGATCAGCTCGGAGTGGATCTCGGATCAAGCGCTCCGACCTAAACTAGATCAATAAATGGAACACGCAATATTTTTCATAGAGCCTCAGAGCAGCAAACGAGATTTAATAGGAATTAAGAGTTAACCTGGTGAGGGTCAAACTCATCTTAAGTGTCCCTTTTCTTCCTTCTTTTTCAACACGGAGTTTCATTGGGTGGGCACCCTGATCATAAACCTCTTGGTGGAGGATAGAATTCGGCGGCGGCTAATGTAGTAATAGCAATTGGGCCTTCGATAATCGCTCCTTCAAAGGAATACCGGCACAAAAATTTAAAAGCATTTTTCTGTCTATAACCTTGGGATCCTTAAAAATCGTAATAATAGTATCTTTTAATAGAATGATCCGTTAATTAAGTAAACTCTCAAGTTAAAACTGAACAGTCAACATCTATAGATCTTTTTTAAATTTTGTTAGAGGGCGGGGTTTTTGTAAGACGTAGTGAAGTATGAGTTTAGTTGGTCTGATGAGAGCGACAGTAACGACATAAGCCTTGGTGCGACAGAGAGAGTTGTTAATTGGTTCTGCCTGGAATTTGCCTTATCAATTTGATAGATCGTGGCATGGTGCCTGCTAGCAAATTCGTGACGTATTCGGACATTTAAGGAGGCTAAATCCGGGTATACGATGTGAAATTCAAATATGGTGGAGACAAAGGCAAGCCAATCGCTGTTTTTAATCTATTACAGGGTTCATACAAACCTGGTAAACCGGGAAAATCTGGAAAAATCAGGGAAATAAATGGTTGCCAAAAACCTCAGGGAAAATTTCGAATTTTTAGTAAAATTTAGGGAAATCAGGGAAATTTGCGTCAAACAGGGGCCGAGTAATAAGCAAAATGTTCATAAACATACCCTCCATGCGATTAACATTACACTATACTTTGGAGGCTCATAACTCTGGTTATATTAGAGATACGGGGATGTCCTTCGATTACGTAATATTTGCACTCCCCCCTCCTTCGCTAACATTTGCTCCATAGGATACTCCATATACGGGAAAAACCTGGAAATCTCAGGGAAATTTGTTTTCCAAAAGTTGTATGAGCCCTGTATAATTATTTTATTTAAGTTATTGGGTGAAACAAAAAGTGGATATTAAAATTCTTTCGTCTGAATACGTAAATTAATCTACTTTAAACTTAAAATAAGGAAATTAATTTAGTTTGAGAGTAACCCTTTAAATTGGAAAGGGGATCTAGCGTGGAGTCGAATATGAAATAAGTCGGGACGTCCTGAGGAACTCCTTGATATTTGTGTAGCCATATAGAAGTAGCCCACTCTCGTTCTAGTTGGAGCCATGCATGTTACAGGGCTCTCTTTGTTACTTTCGTTGGAGGTAAATCGATCGAATTGACCCCAATTAAGGGCAGCAGGAACTTTGCCAAGTGTTCAGGAACGTGGAAAGCCCGCTTGATTAGAATCGAACCAGCCGGGCCTCGCCATAGCCCCATGTACTAATTATATAAAAAAGACTTGGTTTTCCCAAGCCTTAAAAACAAAACGATAAGAGTTTTTCCAGTTGTCTGAAGCGCGGATATTTTTTCTATTGAATTTTAAAGACAATCCGTATTTTACTCCTCTTTAGAATTTAATTCAATCACCTGATTTTACTGCTAATGGACTAGTTTCCTAAAAATTAATTGAAATAAAAAAATTACTTATCTCAGATTTTTCAACAACAATTCCATTTTCCTGAAACATTTTATCATGAATTTTCTTTTCTTTTCAATGGAGAACGTACTTTAATTTTCAAATAATATTCTCTTTAATTATGTATTATATGCGGTCTTTTCGAATACAAAAGGGGCCTGTTATCACCATTCTTATATTTGATAAAGAGGTTCGTTTCATCTTTAAGCACAGTCACAATTATTGAACTGTGTATATCAGTACTTGTGGGGAAGATTTTAAAAGTGTTGGTTGAGTTTACACGATATCCCTCAAAATAATAAATGCATGATTAAATGTTTCAGGAAAATGGAATTGTTGAAAAATCTGAGACAAGTAATTATTTTATTTCAATTAATTTTTAGGAAACTAGTCCATTAGCAGTAAAATCAGGTGATTGAATTAAATTCTAAAGAGTAGTAAAATACGGATTGTCTTTAAAATTCAATAGAAAAAATATCCGCGCTTCAGACAACTGGAAAAACTCTTATCGTTTTGTTTTTAAGGCTTGGGAAAACCAAGTCTTTTTTATATAATATCTGTTCCTTCAGCCTTAATTTGTATTAATCTATTATAAAAATAATAATATGCTTGTCAAACGTCATTAATTCGATGTTCCAGTTGGCTCACTCCAAGTGCCTCTCATTATTTTATGGGAAAGATTAAAATTTTAAATCATTTGGCAGGGAAGTGGTAAATTAATTCACAATTGGTAGAAGGGTGGTAAATTAATTCACCATAGATAGGCGGGTGGTAACTTATTTCATACAAAAAGGCGGTTGGTGACTCAATTAAGTTTAGTTGACCTTTTTGTATAGGTTTAAAAAAAACGTTATTTCTAAACCACGCGCCTATTTCATTGAAAGTTTTTTATTTAAGAATTTTCCCTTTTATATACTAAGATTCTTCATCAAAAATAGACAACGCGGTTTCCAAGACTCGAACCTGCAATGTTTTGCCTCGAATGCGAACGCGTTATCCATTACGCCACAAGCCCGTATTTCGTGACAAAAAAATTATCCAAACATTGTATTTATAGGATTATTTCATTTATGTTGAATAAAAGATCTGTAAAAATAAACACTGAGCTTGCCAGGACTCGAACCTGCAATCTTCTGCTCCATAGGCAGACGCGTTATCCTATGCGCCACAAACCCGACGAAGGCTGAATAAAATGCTATGCAAACAGTGTAATATATGTAACGGTTTTACCATGATTTATAAATTAATTAAAATAAAGTACTTAGAATTAATTGTTCTTAATCAAACTTCAGAAGTTCAACATTCAATAGTTGCTTGATAATTCAAAAGTGTTCCGAACCTTAACTTGGAAGTAGTTTCTGAGTTATTCGATGGAGTGGACCACCAAAAATCCCATGCTTTTTCTATGGGACGCTAAGCCTAAAATCTGTGAATTATTTCTTTAACATTACGGGAGGGTGTGGGTTCTTATCTCGAAGGGCCTACCGGCCCTCTAGAATACTCTACCTACCCCTTACACCTTACCCTAATTCCGAACCTCTACATGCTGGCTATTCTTAGTACGTAGTTTAGTTTTTTCGTCATTTTGTTACAATTAGATGATCGCTACACTGTAACGATAGCTTAATTTTTGATTAGTTTATGAATTTTTTTTATTGAAATCGCGGATGTTTAAGAATATGGCCTAAAAATAAAATAATTTATACAGGGTGTTTCTGACAAATTAAACGGGATGTTCTTTAGGCGATTTTGAGTCGAAAATGTTTTATGACATTTTGACGTCCGGGCCACTGTTTTCGAGTTAAGATTGGCGTATTTTAGGGATGACCCCTTATATTTAATTAAGAAAATGAAAGACAATTATTTATAATTTAATTAAGGTGTCGTCCCTAGTGGCCTGGACGGAAAAAGTGTCATAGAACATTTTCGGTTAAATCGCCCAAAGAACATCCCCCTTAATTTGTTCCAGACTTATCAGAGACATCCTGTATTTCACATAAAAAACTGTATTAACATCAAAGAAGATGCGGTGAAGTCTTATTACTTAAAATTCACTTTATATGTACAATTAATGTATCTTTTAAAGGAAACTCAATTAGGACATGCGCATTTTATAATATAAAATGCAAGGGGGGACGTAAAATGAGGCCGGGCTATTTCGCCTCTCCTCAGTCGGAGAATACGTAATTTTCGTCATTCGCGTCGCGGTGACGTGAGTTTTCAAGAACCAATGAGATGCTGGTTGTAATTTAGAGGCGGGGTTTAACTCCGGACCTACGTTTGGACTGGAGATAAAGCTGGAAATGTGGCGAATTTATACCTTCTCCTTAATAAACTAGATATCACTTCTTGGTCAATACAAAGAGCAATACTGGCTGTATCGGATTTTGAATTTCACGCCACCATTCTTGGTCCGAATAGACTCTTTCGGCGTAAAAGGTGTGTAGGCAACCCTCAGCTGTATGTGGTTCTGTTGGTATTAACTTAGAAATGCTTGTAGATCCATAAAAATATTCCAGACTCTTGAGGCATTTTTATCCAAATAAATAATTCCGAATTTTTAAACTGTACATTTTAGAGGAAGTTGAGGAACCTTATGCAGCAAATTGGGAATAGTTTAATTTAAATAATGAAATTTATCCCAACGGCGTTCCTTACGACTTGGGGCTATCCCATATATTATAAACTATGTTTGTTTAAAAGCGTAAAGTAAACTGTATCACTTTTCTGAATTTATTTAATACCATGAGGGCTTACTTTCTATCCGAAAACTCCTATGCGAGAGAATGAATAGGCTATAATTCACTCTGCAGGGGGAAAGCGGTGTAAAGCTTTGTCTGCATGGAGAACGCGTTTACCACCGGTAACGTTTTCTTTAATACCGGAAGAAAAATGGGCCTCGCAGGCTTAGGTTCCTTTTACTTCCACACTCATTTTTCAAGTAGTAATTAAAGTAGCCAGGCTGAGTGCGTGGGCGGCTTGCACTACATACGATACCTCGGCCCGTAAATGAACCTATACCGAAGAGCGACTAGAAGCCCAAAACACAATTAAGTCTGTAGGAGTCGAGTCTTTTTATCGGTTCTTAATAGTATGCCTTTATTAGCGTTAGATTATCTTGGTACTAACTATTCTTAAGCCTAGAGAGCTTCCTTATTTTCGAAGACTCAAGTCAGATGTAATAAATACTTGGATCATGAATTTATTTATTAACATGAATATATATCTGCATTGACTATTTAAACTACATATTCAGGGATGGGAGGGGCTTAGTTTGAGTGACGTCAGAGAATTTCTCGCGGTTTGTTTTTAAAGCTAAAGCTCTTGTCACACGGAAGGCTAATCATGCTTGTAAATTGATCAACTACCGCATTATTTAACTCCAACAGCAGGGAAAAACCAGCATCATCAATTCTCACGATTTAAAATGTTAGTAGTTTACTTTCAACCGTTACATTAATTTTCATAATGGCCAAGGCTTAGCACTTTACCAACAGTTTTCAGTTTCAAATTTGGGAAAACATTGCAGACACTTAATATAATTTCCTTTAAAAGATCACTATCACTTTCGGACATCGTGTTGAGATATTTATTCACGTATTGGCGATCATTTTTAATATTCAGTTGACGCAGTTTGGTGAACCTAACCGAAAATTGTGTCCCTCATACAATTTTGTTAAACTGGTCGTCTGCTGTTCGAACTTCCAGGTGTCTCAATTTTGATTGGCTACCGCGATGACGTTAAACGCGTATGTAATAGAAAGGTCCCTCCCATCCCTGAATAACACGATAGAAAGGCTAATGATACACATATATATTCATGTTAATAAATAAATTCATGCTGCCACTTAATTTAACATTACGCTAAATTTATCTTTGCCACTTTTTAACTTGCAGTCTTCCTAATACAAAACAATAAAGATAAGCTACCTAATCTCACTAACACTCTTGTAAAAAACAAAAAGGAGTTTTGGTTTTAATATCTATATTTCAGTATAAAAGCAAAACTAAAACTAAACTCGTCAATCTTGAAATGGGATAAAAACTAAGCCTTGGACTTTTACAATTCCAATTTAACTTTAAGCCACCCACATTATCTATATTCAGTGACACCTGAACTCCTTAAAACATGTGTTAAAACCGTAAAATTAAAATTAATAATGATAACAATAATTAGAAATTTCAAAAACGAATACTTACTCGTTACACAAAACGGTTTCCTGCAGCGATCAACGTTTTTTTTTAAGAGGTTTCAATGTAAATTGGGTCCCAGAAGGGTCCGCGACAAGGATGCGATTATTCAGGTTTCAGTATGTGAATAATCAGGGAAGGAAATGAGGTTTACTTGGGAGGTGACGGAAGGGGTGTGGGGGTCAGGTCACCTCCGGCGGACACGGGGCAGTCGGCACCTATAGGTTAGGATCGCCGACATGTGTCTTATTCCCTCAAACTTTGCCGCCCAGAAGCTTGGCTTACAGGAGTGCGCCACACTCCCGGCATTGCGATCAACGTTCGACCGTCTTCTCTTTCTCTCCGATTCTGCTGACTTAGTGACTCTTCTCGGCCTGAGCCTCCTAGATCACGCGACTCAACGGACGCAGGCTACTCTCTCTATAGCGGGAGCAGCCTACGCCGACGAATCGCGAAATCGAAGAGGCTATGTCTGAACAATGCAACCGTTAAAAAAGCGGCAATTTTTCCTGCCAGCTTTTTCAAGGGTATGAGGTCCAGGGCTGGAAATAACTACAACACACGACAGCGTCAGGTAAATTTCTAAACTGTAAGATATACTTATAGGGTCACTGCTGAATGGCTATTGGTCCGAAAGATTTTCCAGTTTTTGAAATACCTTTTATTTAGTGTCAAATTTCGATAATTTATTGTATATTGTACGACATCTTTAGAGAATAGTTCTGGAGTTCACTAATGTCCGACATAAATATATGCTTATATACGTCCCACACCAGCCAGGTGGATGCCGAATTGCAGTCAGAATTCAGATATGTGTAAGATGTGTTTACAACGTCCTTAAACGGTTCATTGGGGACGTGAATGCCTAGATTTAATCAATGTATCTTTAGAAACAATAAACGTCGCAATTATTTTTTCATATTACGTAAATTTCACATTAAAACCTTTACTCACGTTTTGTCAAATATCAGACAAGCGAGTGAATAGTTTTAATCAATGAATAAAAAACTCTTAGCAACCATAAATGATAGAATTTTTTTTCCATTCAACCTTATTTCACACACACACAGTAAACAATTCTCTTTATAGACTGTGAAGCAACGTTTTCTTCAAGACCAGCTTCGATTGTGTTTGAATCACACATTTATACACTATAAAAACACGTTACTTATTTGACTCAATAAAATCGTTCAAAATGTAACGTAACAGAAACGTCTCTAACACGCTTGCTAGCAACGTCAATTCATTATTGCGAATAATATGGCGTTCTTTTAACGTAATAAACCCGAATATTATTGCATTCCTCGACAAAACGGTAAATTGGGAAATCTAATGAGAATTGAACGGATTTGAAATGTTTTTTGAAGTTAAAGTTTTACACACTATTTAAAAAATTATTTTCTGCAAACGTGAATACAACGTGCGTAAAAGGTAGGGCTATTTTAATCACGTTTAGTCAATTCCTCGGGGACGTTAATGTACTAATAGCCTTCAGCAACCAAAAAAGATGGAATTTTATTTTCATTCAACTTTATGTAAGACGCAAAAAAACCTTTATACACGGTAAAGCAACGTTTTCTTTAAGACTAGCATCGATTGAAATCGAATGAGAAATTATTACACTATTGAAACACGTTACTTTTTTGATTCAATGATATAGTTCAAAATATTATGTAAAAGAAACGTCTCTAACACGGTGGCTAGCAACGTAAATTCAATAATAAGCATAATATGGCGTTCCATTAACGTAATAAACACGAATAATATTATATTCGTCGATAAAACGGTACATTGGTAAATCTAATGAGAATTGAAGGGATTTGAGATGGTTTATGAACTGCAAGTTTATACACACTATTTAAAAATTTATTTTCTAGAAACGTGTATAAAACGTGGGAAAAAGGTTTGGTTATATTACACACGTTTTGACAACTCCTCGTGGACGTCAATCAATAAAAAGCCCTTAGCAACCATAAATTATGGAACTATAACTCTATTCAACCTTATATAACACACAAAAAACCTTTCTAGACTGTGAAGCAACGTTTTCTTCAAGACCAGCTTCGATTGTGATTGAATAAGAAATTATTACACTATTAAAACACGTTACTTTTTTGATTCAGTGATATCGTTCAAACTATAACGTAAAAGAAACGTTTCTTACACGGTGGCTAGCAACGTTAATTCATTATTGGGCATAATATGGCGTTCTTTTAACGTAATAAACACGAATAATAATATACTCGTCAATAAAACGGTAAATTGGTAAATCTAATGAGAATTGAACGGATTTGAGATGGTTTATGAACTGCAAGTTTATACACACTATTTAAAAATTAATTTTCTAGAAACGTGTATAAAACGTGGGAAAAAGGTTTGGTTATATTACACACGTTTCGACAACTCCTCAGGGACGTTAATCAATAAAAAGCCCTAAGCAACCATAAATGATGGAATTTTATTTTCATTTAACAATATATAACACACAAAAAACCTTTATACACGGTAAAGCAACGTTTCTTCAAGACCAGCTTCGATTGTGATAGAAAGAGAAATTTATACACTATTGAAACACGTTACTCATTTGACTCAATGATATCGTTCAAAATGTAACGTAAAAGAAACGTCTCTAACAGGGTTGCTAGCAATTTAAATTCATTATTAGGCATAATATGGCGTTCTTTTAACGTAATAAACTCAAAACATATTGCATTCGTCGATAAAACGGTAAATTGGTAAATCTTATGAGAATTGAAGGAATTTGAGATGGTTTTTGAAGGTGAGGTTTATACGCACATTCTCTTTTACAAACGTGTAAATAACGTGCCTAAAAGGTTCGATTATTTTACACACGTTTCATGAACTCCTCGGGGACGTCAATAAATAAAAAAACCTTAGAAACCATAAATGATGAAATTCTAATTCAATTCAACTTTTAAGTTAGACTAAAACATTTTTTTAAAACATTAAAGCAACATTTTCTGGAAGAGTAGCTTCGATTGTGTTTGAAATCAAAATTTTTACACTTTTAAAAAACGTTTTTTTTTTTGACTCAAGGATATCGTTAAAACCCTAACCTAAAAGAAACGTCTTTATATATGAATTTTATTTAAAGTTTATAAATCGTGCACACGTGGTAGTAAAATAATTTTCGAAGATATAGGTTATGATTTAACCGACAACACACTCAAAACTTTAGGTTTTAAAGGTTTGGAAGTAACGTTCCCTAATAAACCAATTTTGACTGTGAACGTATTCACGATTAGTTAACCCAAAAACAACGTTATAAATTCTTCGTATAATTGGAGAAAATCAAAATTATTAATATTGAAATAAAAACTACTTTCATTACGCAATAAATATTTTAAAACGTTTTTTATTTAAAAACGGAGACGACTAGTTTCGCTACTTTGTTACAAATGCATCATCAGGTCTGATCTGTCGCTCGCTAAAATTCGATTTAGGAAAGCGCATGATTCGGGTCACGTGTCGTCCGTTGCGGGAACTTTGTATTCACCCCTATGCCACAATTCAGCTAAAAAACTCGCGGGGCCGTTATCTCGATTTAGACATTTTTTAGTTTTCCTTTTTTTAAGGATATTCATAGATTCATGTAGGTTAAGTTTAAAACAAGTTGGGAAAACCAAAATATTACCTCTCCGTGTCGAGAAGATTATATAACCTTAAGTATCCAATGAAAACGTCGACTTTTTTGCCCTCATCCTTTCCCGCGCTTTGCGCTTCCGCATTTCACCTTACTCTCAACATTATCTTCCTCCATTTTACATACAAAAATCAAATACTCACAAAAAGAAGCGGCAAAAACCTGCTGGCTCTTTACAACCACTTAATTTGACTTAATATCCAATTTCCAACAACAATAATATACCGGTAGTTTAATTGACAACCTACTAGCATCGAAATTCTCATAAAGAATGGCTCCCGCGGATTAAAAAGGGCAATTTTCAACTAGGTTGGCGTTATCTCATTAGATTTGAAAAATATCATTTGTCTTTTTTACCAATGCCTAGCCGTTTGGATTTTTTTAAAGCAATCTTAGCACCAAAAAATATTTTTTGATACAAAATAAATGTTTTATATTCTTATTAAGAATAAAACGAGAGGATAAAAAAGGTCTGTCCTCTCGTAATTGTTTAAGCTTTTATCATGATTACTCTATACAACAGTAACAAGGAGTATAAACCCATTAGTGGAAGCAGTATTTTTTTCCGAAACAATCTCGCTTATGTTTATCCTCTCTAGACTTCGCTAAAACGTATTACTCCTACGTAATATATTAATAGACAGGCAAGGATTCATACCATTAAAGAAGGAGCGCAATATTATCCATATTTTCATTTCATATACAGAGAAAAGAAATTATTATGTTTCTGAGAGGAGCTTCTCATTTTTGTTGTTGTTTTGAAAAATATATCGCAATGCACGGGCCTTGATAAATATAGGAGGCAATGAATGAAATATATCGCATGCACGGGCCTTGGTAGATATAGGAGGCAATGATAATCTCTCTCTTTGCACGAGAGGTTTATCTTTAATATTTAGATAAATATAATTATTTTTAATTATTTTAATCTTCAATAATTAACATTAATAATAGTTAAATCGTTTAAAATAAAGTTATACCTATTATCATCTCAAACTTTGCTAATATTGACGTTTAAAGTGAAGGGTACCCCTCTTGCCCGCTTTCTTCAAATTTTGGGGTATATATACGATTCGTTTCCATTATAATAGTAAGGAAAAAGCGCAATTGCGAAAACCTTTGGTGGCGATCCCACCTTAGGGAGGCTAGACGTTTCTCGTAACCCTAGCTGATCAACGAGTATATCCTAAAACCAAACGATGATAATGGAGTAGAAGCCAATGATACAGATTGGTGTCTATGTGGAATAGACGCAAGACCAGTGGATGGTGGTGTTAGAAGCCAGTGTAAGTGCAGACTGGTGTCAATGTGGGATTGACAAAGAACAGAAGATGGTGGTGATTGGAAGCCAGTATATACAGACTGGTGTCCAAGTCGAATGGACGAAGACCAGAACATGGTGGTGATTAGAAGCCAGTAAAAACAGACTGGTGTCTGTGTGGGATGGATAAAGACCAGAAGATGGTGGTGTGAGAACTCAAATAGAGGAGCCATTTCCGTGACTGTGAAAGCAGTTCGGAAATGGCGAACACGTTTGCTCGGATACGCAAACTGCGAACGCGGTCACGTGGGTGTAACAACGGACAGACAGACAGACAGACACAGCCGTTACAGAACCTCTCCTGGACTACGTCACACGGAGAGGTAATATTGGTCTAACATAATTAGGTTTTTTGCATTGTTAAACAGTATAGAATGGTTAGGGTTTAAGTCGATGTGTTCTGCCAGTGCTGACGAATCACATCTTTTGTTTTTTATATCATTTTTATGTTCATTGAACCTAAATTTAAAATTACGGATAGATTGGCCGATATAAACCATTCCACATGAACATGGGATTTCATATACTCCAAATTTTTCTAACGTTTTGATTTTGTCCTTTAAGGGGGTGATTGTAGATTGGATTTTGTTTAGAGGTCGAAAGATGGGTTTTATCCTATTGGTACTAAAAAGATTACCTATGCTTTCACTTATACCTTTGATATACGGTAACACTACTATTGGTTTATCTTTAAATTCGTTAATTAATTTTGTATTATTCCTAATTTGGTGTCTGTTGACAATTTTATCAAAACCTCGTTTTGGTATATTGGGATGAAATCCCCTGTTCATGGCTATTGTTTTTATCATATTAATTTCGTTCTCTAAATCTCAGACACATAACAGATTGAAAAATCAAAAACTCCATTAGATCCTCTTGCAACGTAATTCTACAATCGAAATCTAATCCTTCAAAGAACAACAACCTCTCAAAACTAGAAATTAACGCTTTAACAGAACTCAATAAAAACCGTGAACTAATTATTACCCGTGCAGATAAGGGAGGTTGCATAGTACTATTAGATAAATCTGAAAATATAGAAGGAATCAACACACTTTTACAAGATACCACAACGTATACACCGTTGAAAAAAGATCCGTCACAAGTGTTCCACAATAAGGTCAAAAACGTAGTCAAAAATTGCGCGTCATTAGACGAATATGCGCAAAAACATTTAATCCCGTCACATTATCTCGCCCCCAGACTGTATGTCCTACCCAAAATTCATAAAAATCCGATAAAATTTAGACCTATTGTAGATAGCATCGGCTCCTCCACACATAAAATTGCAAAATACCTCGTTAAAAAACTTAACTTCTTATTACTTAGCCATAACCATACCTTAAAAAATACGAGTGAAGCCCTTGGCGAAATTAAAAAGATACAACTCGACCCCAACGATTTGTTAATCTCTTTTGATGTCGTTAATATGTTCACTAGTATACCAGTGGAGGAAGCTTTAAATGTATTACACGATAGATTAGCAACTACCTCTAATTTTAATTACTTAGAGATCATAGACCTTATCAATCTAGTGAAACTGTGTATCGTTGATCCGTTTTTTAAAATTAATGACAAATTCTATAAACAAAAAATAGGCCTAGCAATGGGTAGCCCACTCTCACCATTATTAAGTGATATATTTATGAACAAAATCGAAACAGTAGCTCTGAGGAATGCATTATTCCCTATCAATTTTTGGAAAAGATATGTAGATGACGTCTTATCTGTATGGAAACTAGGAAAAGAAAAAGTACAACCATTCTTAAAATTCTTAAACTCAATTAACCCCTTTATTCAATTTACAGCAGAGATCGAACAACAAAACAAATTACCATTCCTAGACATTTAATTAGTCAAAAATAATAATAACGTAATTAACACAACTGTTTATAGAAAACCATTCGCAGTATCTCTACCCCCCACATGCAGAATCACGGCACACTCTAAACCAAAAATTGTCGGCATTCTATGCCTTCCTCACAAGAGCACTGAATATCTGTACAGAAAAATCGGATTTAGAGAACGAAATTAATATGATAAAAACAATGGCCATGAACAGGGGATTTCATCCCAATATACTAAAACGAGGTTTAGATAAAATTGTCAACAGACACCAAATTAGGAATAATACAAAATTAATTAACGAATTTAAAGATAAACCAATAGTAGTGTTACCGTATATCAAAGGTATAAGTGAAAGTATAGGTAATATTTTCAGTACCAATGATATAAAACCCATCTTTCGACCTCTAAACAAAATCCAATCTACAATCACCCCCTTAAAGGACAAAATCAAAACGTTACAAAAATTTGGAGTATATGAAATCCCATGTTCATGTGGAATGGTTTATATCGGCCAATCTATCCGTAATTTTAAATTTAGGTTCAATGAACATAAAAATGATATAAAAAACAAAAGATGTGATTCGTCAGCACTGGCAGAACACATCGACTTAAACCCTAACCATTCTAAACTGTTTAACAATACAAAAAACCTAATAATGTTAGACCAATATTTTAAACTTAACCTACATGAATCCATGAATATCCTTAAAAAAGAAAAGCTAAAAAATGTCTAAATCGAGATAACGGCCCCGCGAGTTTTTAAGCTGAATTGTGGCATAGGGGTGAATACAAAGTTCCCGCAACGGACGACACGTGACCCGAATCATGCGGTTTCCTAAATCGAATTTTAGCGAGCGACAGATCAGACCTGATGATGCCTTTGTAACAAAGTAGCGAAACTAGTCGTCTCCGTTTTTAATAAAAAACGTTTTTAAAATTTTCATTGCGTAATGAAAGTAGTCTTAATTTCAATATTAATAGTATATGTTGGATTGAAAATATTTGTCTCCGTTGTTCAATTTACATGACGTCTTTCGACATGATCAATTCAATACAGTATTATTACCTGATTTGCCTCCTTCTCCCCAAAGAGGAAAATATTTGATGACGTGCTATAAAGTGTACTGTTATTAGAATAACAATAATTCAAATACTATGCATTCCACATTAAATACATTCTCCCTCCTTGAAATTACATCCTTAAGGAAAAGGAACGGTTTAAAGAGTGGCCACTTGACAAGGAGAATATCTTCCTTAGCTACGTACTCCTGGCCAGACCTTTTTTTGCTGCTGGCATGGAAATTAGTAACAAACTGGTCTCGTAAGTATTTTTAGATCTTTTTGGCCTGTGGCTCTTTTTACAACAATAAGTAGACAACATTAAACAAAGTATTTCCCAGATTTTGACAAAAACTTACATGTTAAAGAGGCCATACAAGCCACTTTATCGCAAGCCACGTCGGTTGCCTCGCGATCTTTATGGCTGGGGTCAGTTTTAGCCCAAATTTGGGGAAAATCACGAATAATGTTTATTAAATTTTCTGTAATTTCATATTCTCTCTTCCTTTCTTGTTCTTTCAAAGCCTTTTGCTGCTCTTTCAATATTTTAAGCAACATTTTTACACCAGTTTTTTCCACTTAACAACATCGTTGAACACGAAATATAGTGACAAGTAAAATAGTAGCAGACAAAAATTGGATTATTGGCTACATTCAAACACGTGATCCTAACCGCAAGCCGAAAGCTCAAACCCGACCAGAGAGAATATCAAAACCACTTAGAAGCGTTCGGACTGATCAATCAGCGTACGCCGTTTGCACTCGCATGTCGAAAACCGGTTCTCGCGGCTTTGAAAACGACCATGCGAGAGCCGGCGCTGAACAAAATATTTTCGCTCGAACTCTAAGCGTCGGCTTTTCGCTCGCCTGTAAAGGCACCTTAACTCAGCTAGGGTAAGCTTAGCTATCAGGATCAGCCGTTAAGCCTTAAACCATGAGTCTCTCCGCAATTAAGTTACATTTCATTTTGTTCACACATAATTTTTTCATTCAGTTGTTAAATAGCGATCAAGGAGACCGTCTCAATCTAGTTGTGTTTTTCAAATCGTTCCTATTCTTAACTGTTATTAGCAGGTGAATCATGCAAGAGCGAAAAAGGTAATATTGAAATGATAATTTAGTTCTGCAAAAATCTACGCTGACTCGATGGGTATGTTTATTGCGTTTGTTGTTAATGGTAGGACTGTTCACGAGCCGAGCTGAGCGAGCTCTTTAAAAGCTCGGCTCGGGTTGAAAAAATGGCGGCTCGAATCGGCGCGGGTTGAAAAACGGCGGCTTGACTCGACTCGATTATTTTCGAGCCGAGCCAAGCTGGCTCTGTTAAAAAATATATGGTTTAGAAAAATTGCTACTATGAACTTTCAAAATAGAGGATTTATTAAACGTGCAATAACAAAGTTAGCAAAGGTTTTTCAGCTGTAAATAGCATTATTTTACACTGGGTTCTTCTCTCTAATACAAACTTTTTTGCAAATGCACTGATGTATAGTTTCGGTACTGACGGCGCGGTGAAAGCAAGTCAGGCCTAGAAGAAAACTGGAACCCCAGTGCCCGCCACTGAAAAACATCTCTCGCCATCTTTGATAATGAACGATAGTCATTGGCATGTCCCTTAAATGTGCAATAAATAGAATGACTTGTAATAAAGAGTGAAGCAGTGTCATCAATTCGAGCGGAAAATTGCAAACTAGGTGTACCTCCCACCATTCTAAAGCACCACCTTTTAACGTTGAAGGGTTCACCGTTGGTTCTGCCAGGTACCTTTCAAGCTCATCCTTTTTTATCAGCTTTGCTTAGTTTTTTAATTCTTAGAAATGAATCGGATGGATCTCTGTTACTTTCTTCATCTTCGAATGTCCCAGCATCTGCCTTATTGTAATTATTTTTCCAATACGAGGTCACCTGAATTTTTATATCAAATAAAACGGTGAAACGTACTATTGAAATTACACCTAATAAAACTCTAATTTTGGTAATGGGGAGCATTTTTTCCAAAGGGTTTCACTGAGGAATTGGGGATGATTATTCCCTTGTATGGATGATGCCCTTAAGGCGAGGTCAGAGAAGGACGCCATTATTTGTGAATGCGGGAACAGGTCTGAAGATGGGTATCTTGTGGGCGTTCAGGATGCACAAAGGCGATTTGGTTATTTAATCCGCTGTTCAGCCGCCAAATCTCGCGATAATAAGCGAAAAGCCTTGAAGGCGAAAAAAATAATGGTACCAGAGTACTTGGTACGCGAATGTGTAGTGGCTTTCGTCCGCTCAAAAACACCTGGTTCTACAATTAAAACTTGTCGGTCACTGGCAATCTCTTTTTGGTATTCCTGTTGGTGTGCAACATGAGCGTATCTGACGCTGTTACCCACAGTGAATGTTCTGCCCATACCGTCGTGGACTACTCTTCCATGGCCCGCGAGGTAGCCGAGAGTGTAATCTCGAACAGGGCCGACAGGGTTCAGATAGGAGGACCAGAATTGTTCGTAGAGGTGGACGAAACGTATTTACACAGTCCAAAATACCACCGTGGAGCTCAATTGGCCGGAGAGACCATCTGCATCTTTGGCATTTACTGCAGAGATACAAAAGATGGTCTCTTTTTAAGGGTCAAAAATAAGTCCAGGGTGGTTTTATGGACGCAAATGTCTAAATATATAGCACCTGGGTCCGTTATAGTTTCGGACGGTGCCCCAATGTACATGAATTGTACTTTGATGAGGTTTCAGGAACATCTGACTGTCCTTCATAAGTTTGAGTTTGTGAATTCTGAGGATTCACGAGCTCATACGAATAACATCGAAGATAGGAACAGGCATTTAAAAGACAGCATTAAGGCATATAGAACTGACAGGGCATTGAACAGCTACATGGCTTGGTAGAGGTGCTTGATTTCAAGGACCAACTTCCTCCAGGAACCAACTTCCGTCTGTTCTTGGAGGACGTTAAGGAGGAAGAAAATTAAGGCCTTGAGCTAATAGAAATTGGCGTGTCGGAGGAAGAGTTAAGTTCTCTGAGCCTAGAAACACAGCCGGCGTTCCTTGTTGCCGGGGCAAAACGCTGAAAATGCTATTGAAGTCAGCGATGAATGATGCAGTTTTCCTCGTTTTTAGTTAGTAGACAAAAGTGCTTCAATGTCCTGGATAGTCTTCATTCGGCAAGCCCTCTTGCCTGCTGCCGTCTTCGTTGCCCTGCGGAGTAGGCAAGGGGTCCTGCCATATAAAAACTCCCTATGAGAAACGACTGTGACCACCTCCAAGTGGTGTTTATCGGGACACGCTAAGTGCCACAAATTACTGCATACCATTGAGTTCCTCCCTAGCACGCTATTTACATTTCGTTACATCCCAGAATAAGTTGACACATGCTCCAAAATATTGCCCTTCACATTTCGAATTGGCAAAGGGTTTGAAATCTCTTTCAAAATATGGTTGATTACAATTATAAAATTACCGAATACTTCGACACATATTTGCGAAATATTGCCATTCAAATTTAGCTAATTGCTGAATAATTAGACACCTATTCGAAAATTTTCCGTTCACACTTAACAAATTCAGAAATAATTTGACGCCTTTCCAGAATATTACTGTTTACATTTATCAAATTGCCGAAAACTGGGCACCTTTTCCAAAATATAGTTGCAATAACTTAACGCGTTTTCCAAAATATTGATGTTGATTTTTGCTAATTGCCCAAACATTTGTCGCCTTTTCTAAAATGTTGCTGAAATAACTAGACTTCTTTTTCTAAAACACTGATGTTGACATTTGCTAATTACCCAATAATTTTCCGCCTTTTCTAAAATATTGCTGAAATAACTAGACACCTTTTCTAAAACTTTTATGTTGACGTTTGGCACTTTCCCAAAAATTTGTCGCCTTTTCCAAAAGATAGTTGCAAAAACCGGACTTCTTTTCTGAAATATTGATGTTGACATTTACTAATTTCGCTATAATTTGACACCTTTTTAAAAACATATTTGCAATAACTTGACGCGTTTTATTTAAAAAATTTGTTCCAAAAAACCAAATTCCCCAAGGATTTGACACGTTTTCCAAAATAATGGTGATTAAATGAAAAAAATTCTCAAATAATTTGAGGGCATTGAAAATTTATCGTTTTCTATTATTGAATTCCCAAAAAATTCAACGATTTTCACAAAACATTGCCGTTTTTTCGCATTATTTCAGTCCTTGTATCGGAAATGAACAGTTTCCGTAAGTTTAAAAAATTCCATAGCTATAACTCCGGCGCGAGTACGTTATTTTTTACAGTCCCCCCGGCTTATTTTGTTAGATTGAGTGCAGAAACCAACTTGCGGCGGCCAAATAATTTAAATATTTTTTTCAGACGCCTCACAGTTTAATTAATTAGAAACCATTGTTAGTTGGGTGGGTCACGTGAAGTGCAATCCTACCAAGACGTCCATCAAAATTTAGCTTTGACTAACAAAGGCTCCTGTGTTTCATTTAAGCAAGCTGAACTCACGTTCCGAGAGCCCTTAAGGCTTCTCAGTGAACTCCGCACTTCTCTCGGAACTTCATACTTTCACTTCAATTTAATTTCATCAACTTGAGTTTTGCAAGTAGATTGTGTCAATGCGGTTAGAGAAAATATTTTTCGCGTTTGTAAGTTATATGTTACAAAGAAATTGCCTTAAATAATATTACAAAGAAATTGCCTTAAATAATATTAATTACTCCGAAAAGTGGTACAGTTAACTTCGTCGCTACCGTCCAAGCACTCTACGTGTCCATTGCACTTTAAGGTCAAAGACTGGTGCAAGTTAACCTGTCCATAATTGGGAACAACAAAGGTTGGAGTCAAGGATGAACGACAAGAGAACCTAGAAGCGTTGATGGCACCGAATATGGGATGACGTTAACCCAACCAAGTGTTGTCAAGTATATTTTGTACGAGAAACGTAGAAAATAAAGTCCAGTTCGCGAAACCTTGGTCAGATCGGACTGAATAAAGACGGTCGCGACGTTAAGCCTTGGTTCGCGACAAGATTTATGGTCGTCAATACAACGACGAACTAATGAATATATATCGCTTCAAAAATGTATACTGAATGCTCAGTTTAGTGTGGTTATGTGACAATTTTAATTGGATTTCATTGCACTCTAATTCGAGTTTTTGTCACGGAATTTATGAACTAACCACGCTACCCAATAGCTATGTTTGTGGCGCGAAGTCCACCTGCCCATGGCGATAGTCATCTCTCTCAGCCTCAATCTCCATTTACAAGTCAAGACCCTCACAATAACATTATTACTGACATCACTGCTCTCAAAACTCGGATTCTTAATATACAAGCTTCTACGCCGCCTCGTACTTTTGATCTTTCTACTAACTTCTAATCTACATCCCCTCTAAATCATGCTAATACTATGAATAATAAGAACCTCGCTGAAAATGACTGTTGCAACCTCCACACCAAGTCTTGACCTAAATATATCCCACACCACAGCTACCACTAGTCAGTCAAGCACTTAACCGGAATCGCGTGTATGCAACTCTTGCAGCCGTACAGTTCGACGGAATCAAAAGGCCTTAATATGTGATATATGTAACAATTGGTGTCATAACACTTGGTGTCATACTAACTGCCTTCAAATCGCAGACACCCTCTATAGTGCCCACTTAGCATACCCGTCCAATTGTTTTGCATTCCTTTGCCCATCATGTGTATCATCTGGGCCGAAACTCCTGTCTGCAGTCTCATCTGCGCTCATTAAAATTTCCCAACTTCAGGTTCAATTAAACTCCCTCACTAGTTCACAAGACGACTCTGCCAAAGGACTTCGCGAAAACAAATCTCGCCTTAATCTCATTGATTCTAGGCTCGCTGCTCTCGAGTCCATTCAACCCCTGGAACCACCTAGTCAAGATACCCCTGAAGCTCTACTCAAGGACTCCAAGCTCCTCGAAGCCGTCACCACCCTAACGGAAAAAGAGAATGATCTCTCGTCCTTTCGCGACAGTATAAACTTGAAACTATCCAGCTTAGAAACCATAACATCTTCCCTGTCTGCCTCTGGCAGTTCTCCCTCTAATTTAAATCAAGATTCCGATCACACAGATACCTCCCCATTGCCCAATATAACCCCTTCAATACAACGACTCGATGATACCTCCAGCATAACCTTTCGCAAGTATAACGCCATATTTTTAATGTCTACGATGACCAGCGAGCTGACAACGATACGCTCCAAACCCTTGATTTCTCTTACTCTGATTGTGCCGGGGAGCCTAACCCATAGGCCATTGCGCTTGCGGTTCCAATCAGTTTCTGACCGCCAAAATTTTGTAAAAGGAGCTAATGACCTCCGTCGTCAACACGCCCATCCCTTTAATTATCCAGTAATGCCTGACAGTTCTCCATCACAGAGACAATCCCACCGCTCACTTGTTCAAGAACTAAAACGGTTCAAGTTGGCTGGTGAGCACAAAATATATATAAAACAAGGGAAAATAGTCCAAGACTCCGATAACTCCTCCACGCTCCTAGATATCAATAAGTCATGGAGTTCATTTCACTTGGTTTTAACCGCCTATCTCAAAAGCTTCACACCTTACCGACCACCCCCAAGACAACCGAAAATAGGTTTACGCACACGTCTGTCTCGTACTGAGAAAAACAGATGTACGCTCCTAAAAAAATCATGATTCGACCTTGGTTGTCTCTGCCAATTATGATCACTATATAATGCGTAATGCTTACAACCACCACCTACGAAACCAACAACGTCCGCGCGAACGCGCTTTACTCTCACAGATCAAGAGCAACTCCAAAGCTTTCTTTGCTTATGTAAACAAGCACCGAAAAAGCCATCCACCAATTGTAAAACTTAGACGGTACCTACACCAGCTCGGCTCTAGAAAACGCGGCTATCCTAAACAACTACTTCGCTTCGACTGTCGCTGACCCCTGGCTGAAACGTTGAATCCAAAACCTCATTCTGGTCTCACCAAATTTTATTGCGACTCCCTAGAGGTTTTAAACATATTAAAGCATATCCCGACAAACAAGTCTCCGGGATCAGACGGCCTCCTTCAACTCAGGCGTAATCCCATCATCTGCAATGCACCAACTTCCTCACTTCAGCCCAACACGGGTTTCTCCCAAAACCTTCTTGAGTAACCAACCTACTGACTGCTACAAACCAAAGGACAAGTTGGCTAGATGAAGGGCATAATATCAATGTTATGTATCTCGACCTCTCTAAGACCTTTGACTCTATCCCCCATGGTAATCTGGTCGTAGCGGTTAATAATGCTGGCATATCGGGCCTCGCATTAGATTGGCTCCAAAACTATTTGCAAGACCGCAAGCATCGTGTGATCCTTAGCGGAGTTCACTCCGAATGGGTCCCTTTCAAACGTGAAGTTCCACAAGGCTCAGTTCTAGGTCCCCTACTATTCAACATCCTTATCAACTCCATGTCGGACACGATCAAATATTCGCAGATTCATCTCTTTGCTGAAGACACGAAACTCTCAAAAATGATTAGAACACACGCCGATTCTCAATTACTCCAATCTGACCATAACTCAGTGGAATGCTGGGCTTCAAAACATGGCTTGAGCTTTAACGTTAGTAAATGTGCCGTACTACATCTGGGATCTTCAAACCCTCGGTCTACGTACTATCTCTATGGCAAGCCCTTGACGACTACCGACTCTGAACCCGATCTTGGCATAATTATGGATCCCAATCTCAAATTTCGCTCAAAAACAAATAAAATATGCAAGAAATTATACTCTCTGTCTGGACTCATTCGACTCAACTTCGATGCTCGCTCACCACACCTAATCAAGAACCTATACAATGCCCTTGCACTGCCTCTATTAGATAACTCCTCAACAATTTGGACTCCTAGTGATGCTAATACCAAAATTTCCCTTCAAAAGGCGCAAAATCGCTTAACCAAACTGACCACTAAACTTGAACATCTCCCGGCGACCACTCGCTTACAACATTTTAAGCTGGACCCTGTCTTGATTCGGCACAAAATTAACGACCTATGCCTACAGCACAACTTTTTCCACAATAAACTCGATCTGCAACTCGAAGATTTCTTCACGTTACCTACAGCTTCCGTAACTAGAGGTCACGCCAAAGAGATAGAAAAACCACGCTCGACCTCCGCAATTCGTCAATACCACTTCACCCACTCTATCATCTCTAACTGGAATAAATTACTCGCGTCCAATCTCCAACTAACTGATCAAAATTTCGCAAAGCCCTATCTACTCATTATAATTCGATCCACGAATGATATATTTTACACCTAATGATACTCTAGGTGTATGATTTATTTTACACCTAATGATACTCTAGGTGTATAATATATTTTACACCTAATGATACTCTAGGTGTATGGTATATTTTAAACCTAATGATACTCTAGGTGTATGATATATTTTACACCTAATGATACTCTAGGTGTATGATATATTTTACACCTAATGATACTCTAGGTGTATGATATATTTTACACCTAATGATACTCTAGGTGTATAAGTAGTGTTCGTACGGGGTAAAAATTTAATCGGGGTCGGGGGCAGGTTGTCCCCGAAAAAAACAAGTCGGGGTCGGGGTCGGGGTAAGACATCGCAAGCTGAAAAATTTGGAAAAATGATAAAAAAAATCGTTAAATTTCTGGGTGTTTGGAAACAAGCTTTATTAATATACAAATTCGAACTCAGTCTCAGAGAGACTCATCACTCATATTATCAGTCTCCGTCTCTGTCGGGGTGGTTGGCAGGGGCAAAACCCATGGGGTATCAAGAACAATGGAATTGGCTTTGGCATGTTCATATTCCTTAACAACTGCTTCGATTTCATAATTCATAGATAGCCCTCCGATTATAATAAGGCCAAAGTTGTTTTTCTGCATTTTCTGGCAAGAGGCGATTTCTAGTGTCTGTGATCGTTCGTTTTCCCACTTTAAACTCTCTTTCCGAAGAAACGCTACTAAGTGAGGCGCTAAGATATTGTCTAGCCAATGTTGCTAAATCTGGAAGAAGTTTTTCTTTGGCTTTCCAATATTGTAGAGGGTCCTTATGCACCTCTAAATTTCGTTCTAAGAAATAACTTTCCACTTGCCGAGAAGACTCAACTGCTATATCATTTTCTGTTATCTCCATCTGCGTGTCCATGACTCTCGGGCCGTCATCTTTAGGAGTTTCCATTGAGCTAGGCTCAGGCTCAGCATCTACTTTAATTGCTTCTAATGATTTCTCCCAATAGGATGAGGCTTTTGAATGTTCGTTGGAAGAGCTACCATACGGAGAAAAACTGAAGCTTGGACTATCGAGGCGTTGTCTATTACTGGCGCGAAGTCTTAGCGCGCATTTCGCAGAAACTAACTCCTTAAGTTTCTCAACGGCGTTAGAGTAGTGTCCCTCATTTCTGAACCATGCTTTATGCTTGAATCGAGGGTCCAAAAGAGTAGCGATTCGGTAGCCGTCAGACGTTTCTATGTTGACATAATGTTCCCGTGGGTCATTTCCAAAGAGGTAACGATCAATGCAATCAATCATACTGTCTTGTGTAGAAACCACGAACTGCGCATTCAACTGCATTATTTTCGCGTACAAAGATTTAGCGTGTGGAATAACTTCACTGATACAACTTTGCTCATGTTGTTTCATGTACCAATTCTAAGAGTTTGCACAACGGCCCAATCAACTTCCAATCGTTTGCAGTTAAATTGCTCTTTTCTACTTTGATACCTGTTGATTCTAGCATACCAAAGAGAGATATGATTTCTTCTTTCATTAAGAGTATTCTTTGCAGCATAGCATGCGTACTGTTCCATCTTGTGGGCTGGTGTTTAACTAAGTGTAGAAATATTTTTCCGTGGTTTTCAAAAGCTTTTCGAATAGAATCCTTGAAATTGAATTTGTAACTGAAGTCCTTCACCGTTTTCTGGGCTAAAATTCCCTTTGAAACAGTAAGGTTAAGTAAATGCAAGAAACAGTTTGCATCATCGATTTGGCCAATTCGCATGGCGCAAACCATATTTATCCCAGAATCTCTCAAAGCCAAGTGAAGACCTTCTTCATTCAAACCCCAACGCTGCCTGATTTCTAGGAGCTCTGCATTAATATTCTTCCCAGTGTGTCGACTATAAACCGGCTTACATTGCAAAACAGCCATTTTTCGATTCCACGATTCGTCAATGAAATGAATTACAAAGCTTAAATACGAATCTTGGATGGGTGAGGTCCACAAATCTGTATCAAAGCAATACAACTGTATATCTTTAAGCATCTCCTTTAGCTTCCATCCTAAAGCGTCAAATATCAATGGCCCCACAGAAAGCCTCAACCTTCCCTCGTGTGGCAATGCATAGCGCTGAGGTAACTTATTCGCTGCTTCTATAAAAGCTCGAAACCTTTCATTTTCCGCTAAGTAAAACGGCAGGGAAGCATCGGCTAACCAAACCATTAGTAACCTATCAACTGTTGGCATCTGCCTTGGATTTCCATAATACATGTCAAGCGGTCCAGGTCCCGAATTACAACTTCTTGACCTTGAGTTTCTAGACCCACTGTCAGAAACAGCTGATGTCGTGGTTAAAAGGTACATTAATGTGTCATCCTCGCCAGTTTCTGCAACTTCCAAACTTCCACCCTTTTCATGGTCGGGAATAGAAACCTCTAATTGATTTAATTGTTTAGCGGCGGTTCCGGCGTGGCATTCGTCCAATGTCCCACTCGGTTCTCTTCTGGAGTTCGAAGAAGATTCGCCACTTGATTGAATTCCCATTAAATCATAAACTGATCTTTTCTGTTTGTTGGTTTCTTCTTTGTCTCTTTGTACTATATGACTTGCCGTTTTCGCCTTAACATGTTTGGATGGATGAATATTTTTCAAATTATGCCAAAGGTTTTTTGTTGATCCATGCTTTACAGATAAGCCTTTCTTACAGAAAAGGCACACCGCTTTGGGGTCCGCTTTCCCTTCTAAAGGCTTATCAAAATGCTCCCAAATCACTGACACTTTAGGCATTCTGTATTTTCGACTTTTAATTCGGTAAATTCTAAAAAAGGTCGCTTATTTGACCCAATATTTTCGTATCGCACATTCGCACTTAGCTAGTGACTCTTAGCTAGTAGGCAAGAAACTGTAAAAAAGCCCAATAAATTCCGACTTTCCGAGCTACGCAGTTACGATTCCCACGAAAGACCACTGCCATTACAAAAGACGGGGGAGGGCCGCCGATCCACGAGAGTGAGGATCAGAGACCTGCACGGGCCGAGCTTTTAAGGCCCAACCCAAGCCCGGCCCGGTTTCAGCATTTTGAATAAGCCCGAAACCCGGCCCGAGTCCGAGTACATAGTTGGATTTTCGGCCCGGTCCGGCCCGGCCCGTTACATGCATTAACCAAGCCCGGCCCGGCCCGGCCCGACACATTGCATGAATTGAACAGGCCCGGCCCGGCCCGGCCCGTTACACGTAGTTCAGTTGTAACTTTTATATTTTTTTTCATAAAATCAATGATTTGAATTCATATTTGCTTTAGCGTTGTGTATTTTTCATTTCTTTTGATAATTCTTCGTTACATTTGTCCTTAGAAGATTATACTCACTTAAATTATCTTTCATTTGAACTTTGGATTAAATGATAATCAACAAAAGCATTAATTCTCCCCGCTTCCACTGTATAAGGAACTGTGTTGTGGAAGTAGGCGGGTACTGCAGTAAGCGCGCTACACTTTGGGCGTCTTGTTGTCAACAAAGACATATGATACAAGCTCCTTCCACATCTTCAACCACTTCGCCATGCCTCATGAATACCCAATGTTATGGAAATTTTTAATTGATCATATTATAAGATGGTTTGCCAATAGAGAGCTAACAGTTGGCCAAGGGGCAAAGGTGTTTCACATCATGGCGCTCCCTATCTGTTTGGCGTATATTTCCTCATGGAAAACCGTTTCCAACTGGCCAGTGGGATAGCAACCCCAGTAAGGGGTAGAATGGTGTGACCGTGTTTATTGGTCTAAGGTGTGACGTTTGAATGGCAGAATTGTTAGCTCCCTATTGACATCTGTAACTGGAACTCCAGCAATTCAGCTAATGTTTTTATGGTTTTCGATTACTCTCAGTAGATGAATAAATATCAGAGATACATACGGTTCACATTGAAAAGGTTTTCCATTTCCTCTTCTAATTTTATTTAATTAATTCTCTGGTTTTTGTCAAGATAATAAGGGAAAAGTGGCGTCAACACAATCCCACTCATGCCTTTCTTTCGTAGTTGGAATTCTAAATCCATGAAGTCTGACATCAGACGTGTAACTATTTCCTCTGGTTTCAGCCTTTCACGAGGTAATGTTAACTGAAATATTGAAATGAGATGTTTCATAGTAAACACATTCTAACATGATCAATTGATCAAAAACATATAAGAAAAGAAACAGAACTGGCAACAACATTTTTTTAGAGATATACCTTTCTAATCCTTGTAAAAAAATTATCTACACATTATCATAAATAAAACCCCTTACCAATTTTATAAACTATCATAACATTTCAGAAACCTTAATTTCATAATTGTTACATAGGTAACTTAAAGTGGCTGACGGAAATCTGTTTTTATCCACCCGCAACGCTGAACTCTATCTGAGTAATATTGTGGTTTACTCAGATTGTTACACCGCCTGACCCGCCCCTTTAATGAGCACATTGACACTTACCAATGAAAACAGGTTGTTTGTTCCTGTCCAAATAATAACGTTCTTTTTGTTGACCTTGGGAAGAAAACGTATAATGGATTTTATGGTTGCATTCGATTTGCAAGACGTCGTGGCTTCATAAGTTCTATTATCTATGTAAATAATAAAATATTTACAATTTTAGAAAAGGAAAAGTGAAACCAAAAATTTAATACCGATCATAAGTTTGACGTTCTTATATTCCACTTGGGCGTACAAGAGTTGAAGGTCTCCAATTAATGTGTAACCATAAAATTCATTTTCTGTAATAATCCAAAAGAATTTGATAAAGTTTAAATTTTGACTACTGTTACTTGGGATTGGCTCGTTTCTTCCAAAGTTCAAAGCCAAACTATGATAGGGTAGGTGAGGGTTGCTTTGATTCCTAATTGGCTCAATGTTTTTGGAAGTAACAAGCTTTGAAAGTAATCTCTCAATAATGATGAACAGGTGATGATGGAGTCTTTTTGTCAGAGCACCCAATAGAATATTACATTTATTTTCTATTTCCTATTGCTCTTCAATGTTAACCAGAAAGAGAAAAAGATGGTACATGCTGCCACGGAGCCCCTCCCTAAACTCAAGAAAACCTAAACTAAACTTGACCAAAGCTAACCCGTGTATGATCCACATCTTATACCCAAAAGCTTTCGAAGGGAGTAAAATTTATAAAGAGATGCAAAATATTTACTCTGAACATCAGATTCTTGTCGTTGAGGTTGTCGTTGAGGTGTATGTCTTTCATCTATGAGAAATAAAACATATCCTTAAAACATGGTTCCGAATATAATTAGAAATACTTTGTGCTATGTAAAGTTCATCTCAGTCAACAGGCATAAAAGCTCAAATAAACACAGGCACAGAAAAAACATATCTTTCCTAACGTGCGTAATAGAGTAGTTTTAGTGCTACATATAGCAACATCACTCCCTTCTATCTCTAAGCTTGTGTATAGAATTCTTTATTACAAAACCATGCGTAGAGGGAGAGATATACCATGTCGTCTCCCCTCTCTACTCAAATTACTCATTGACATAAAATAAGCAAGGCACATTAAACCTAATTTAGTCTAAATTTGAAGTACCCTGACCTTGTAATTCAGATCCATGTCTGTGATCTATACCACGTCTGTGATCTATAAATATAAAACCAATTATTTTATTTGTATACAGGCCTACAAAAGTAACATAAATAAATTCTGTTAAAGTTAAGAGCATCTGCGCTTAAAGCACAGCGCGTCTCCATTGGCGCCCCAAGTACGCTTTGCTGCCTAATATTCTAGACACCAATGACCTTGGCAAACGCAAAAACCGATTTGGGGGGGACTTTCTCTTTCACTAAGGGGGAAGGGCAGGCCCAGTTAAAACTAAGCCTTTGTCAAGATTATGTTGCTGTGCAGCAGGAAAGTCACTTTCAAGGGACATAAACGGAGGCACGCTTTGCTTTTCTATAATTCAGCGTTTCTAATGCAGATGAACTTGATCATGGCCTGGTATATTAAAACAAGGTCACGTTATTGTTGAAATATGTCTTACCACTCTTTCGAAGGGGATAAGGCTCATATCTATTGTCATATCTCTTTTTGTCATGATAAGTCTCGGATCTATTTTCGTTGCGATAACTTGAATTTGGATCGTGATAATGTTTTGCCCTTGTTGGCCTGGCCACAGTTTCTACTTCATTTCCTAAGGTGACCAAAAAAATGTATTGCAGTTCATAATTTAAAATTATCTACATATATCATGAATCCCCCGCCCCCACAAAAAAATAAACATGTAATACTTTACCATATTTTGAACTCATTCTATTTGACATTTCATATATATTTGCAAATAGATTTAATATCCTTAAAAATTGCCTAAAATTGCAAAAAGAAGAAAATCTGTAAATAAAACAAATTTTAATTGTAACAAAATGAAGGTAATTCCGTACAGAAAAATGGCTAAAATTCGTTTGCCAAAGTTTAAAAATAAAGTCCACAGTTTCATCTACCAATACAAATAAAATTACGGCCAGTTTCATAATCAAACCATTTACAACCAAACATAACCTAACCAAACCAAACTTACAGGGTTTCCTCAAAATTTGAAGAATACAATTCATACTTTTTGTACAATTTTACATCACCTTTTAAGTATTTAAAAATTTGTTTTTTCTTCTGAAAGAGAAAAATGCGACAAAAATTATGGTGGCAAATAATTATTAAGGAAGATACAGCTAGTTTTAATTTTAATTGCCCTGGACAGAAAACGGCACAATTGAAGCTATAAAAAAATTGTCGTCTGCTTATTTTTGGCTAGGTTCGGTTAGGTTAGGTTTGGTTTGGTTTGGTTTGGTTAGGTATGGTTTGGTTTGGTTAGGTATGGTTTGGTTTTGTTAGGTATGGTTTGGTTTGGTTAGGTATGCTTTGGTTTTGTTAGGTATGGTTTGGTTTGGTTAGGTATGCTTTGGTTTGGTTAGGTATGCTTTGGTTTGGTTAGGTTAGGTAAGGTTAAGTATGGTTTGGTTTGGCCGAAAATAAATAGACGACATTTTTATAGCATAAATTTTGCCCTCTTCTTCCCAGGGCAATTAAAATTAAAACTAGCTCTATCTTCCTTAATAATTGTTTGTTTGCCCCAAAATACTTTTGCACCATAATTTTGTTGCAATTTTCCCTTTCAGAAGGAAAATGTTTTTTTAAAAACCGTCACCCGGAGCTATTCTTGAAAACTCCTTCTTTGACCTGTGGCGTGCCTAACATCATAAGTTTATAAGATATGTTCCATAATTTTTCCACTCCTTACTGAGAGATTGTCGTGGAGTGACGTAGTTAAACGTCATAGGTTCTCGTAAAGCAACGCCTAGTGAGGTGCTTTCAAAGGCATAGTACAGACAAAATAGGGAGATGGACTGCAAAACCTCCTGTAGTCTATTTTCGCGTCTTTTTCAAAGTAGCTCTCATTAAAACAAATGCATTATAAAGTATAGGAAGTGACACACTTATGGATCATATCTTATGAACTTATGCTAACAGCCAATCTTAACAAACTCTAACATCATCTAACCTGGCCTATCCTAATAAGGAACTGTTCCCATAATATTTATTAATTTCCAATATTGAAACACAAAAATAATGGGAAAGCAAGTTATCATATGGGGAACATTCTCATTCTAAAAAATTGAATAGTGATTAAATGATAGGAAATCCTTAAAACTTTAACACATAAAATTGTATTATCAAACCATAAGGGATGTGGGTCTCCAGAGTCCATGCACGTCCTTTAGTTTCAGTTTCAACAAAATGGCGTCACCAATGCAACCAAGTTCTTTCAATGTAACAAAGGTTATTTATGCTCCCACTATATCGAAAAGTAATTTAATAAATTATAATTACATAAATAAATATCTACGCGTACTTACGCCCAAATGTTTGAAGCCTTTTTAAACAATGACACTTTAACGCTCGACTCTTGTGCGACTTTGCTGTTGGCAGAAACTGACAGGCTGACTGTCTTTGTTCTCATAAGCAGTAAGCACGACTTGGCACGTGGACTCGTGGAGTGACAGGAGAAGGAATGAGCGAAAAACGACAAAAGAGCGGGAATATACTTTCGCAAACCACCAAGGAGTATACATACCACATTCACTGTGTCGTGATCAGTCTTGGAAATAAGGATTTTTTTTGAAACTAGTCCAACTAGTCCTCGGCACCAGTGACCCCAAGCATCTACAATATTAAACGGGGTTTTTTTCGTTTTTGATTAAACTGGTTTTTTGGACCAGTGACCCTATCCCAAATTTATTTTTACTAATCCTATTAAAACGTTGAGGGAGTATTTCGTTGACGCACAGCCCACTCGATCTCGCTTTTGCTTCACGGGCTATAGAAGCCGTTACAACTTGGAGGGGCTTTTATAGCGTGTGAAGGCAAAGCGTGATAGAGTGGGCTGTGGTTGTACCAAGGAAGGCAAGAATGAGAACCAGTCAAGGCTAGGAGTCTATATACATGGAGTGGAAATTAATATTGACTTAAAAAATATCCTTATTTCCCAGACTGTTGTACATGTGTTTACTTTGTTAAGGCCCGTTCAGACGACACTTTTTTTCTCGCTACGCTCGCTGTGCTGAGCTCATCAGATTTTCTGGCTTCACCAGCCTCTAGAAAAAGTACTGTTCACACGGCCAAAATTGTGTGAACAGTGCATTTACTAGAGGCTGGTGAAGCCAGAAAATCTGATGAGCTCAGCACGGCGAGCGTAGCGAGAAAAAGAGTGTCGTGTGAACGGGCCTTTACTTGTACTACTTAGTGTTTGTAGGCAACGAGTATCAGGCTTGGAAAATCCTTTGAGCTTAGTTTTGCTTGGCAAAAAATAGTGGAACGATTAATATCACTTGTAATTATTATTACCGTTTATATAATTTTACAAGAAGTGGAGATGGACTCTTCAGGTAAGAATTTTGAGTCTCACAATCCTTTAGATGCTGTGAAACCATTTCAAACTGGTCAACTTGTCAAAAATGAGGATGACTTGCAAAACAATGTTGACAGTGATGTACATAACGACCCACAATTGTATGATCACAATTATGCCACTCGCCCTAGCAGAGTAATTAGCGATGATATCGACATCGAAATTTTAACTAGCGAGAGTCGTAAGTCAACAATACATCTAATACTTAAGTCACTTAGACTGCCTCTTAAAAGAGTAGTTCAGTTAGGTTTTGTTATTGTTTATGATGATGGGCGAAAGGGGGCTGTAAATAAAAAATGATATTAGAAATACTGTTAATTTTGAAGGGTACCATTACTTAGATAAAGATACATTGGATTTAGTAGAAAAGAAAAATCATATAGATTATGAAAACGCTATGAAAAAATTCAATAAATATTTAGAAACAAATGAAAGAATTCCCGTATTAGAAAACATACAACGTAACGAATTAGTACTATGGAAAAAAACTAAGAAATCAATCTCTAATTCAGTACTGAAGGAATATTTTTATCTTAAGACCGAAAACGGGACATGTACGAGTGGTTTTAAAAAGATAATTTTCAAACTAGAAAATAACAAAGACAGCAGTTGTGTTCCTATTATTGTCCAGTATATTGGAGATGAAAATTTATGGAAACCAAAACCTCATGGTAATTCCAAGGTGCACAGCAGAATATTCGCCCCAACAATTTCTTCTGTAAAGAAAATGTTGAAAGAAAAGGTCACTTATGATATGAAGCCCAAAAAAGCTTACCGAGAAGTTAAACGTGAAACTTCTGAAAAGTACAGCACAAAATCCCCTAAAGACCCTGAGATAGCAGTAAAATACGAAGATGTAGAGGACATTTGCGCTAGAAATAGGAAACAAGCACAAAATTTCAAATATAATATTGACAAAAGGAAAAAAATTACAAATGACCCAAGATTAAATACGCTATTTCTCAAAAATGGCCCGTTAAAATTTTTTATTCGGTGTATTTCAATTTGTGATCCAGTTTACGTAATTTTGGGTTCACCCGAAGCAGTTTCACTTGCCATAAAATTATTTAAGGCTTCTTACGAAGATGCAACACTAGAACAGCTAATTTCGTATGACACGACATATGATATGGGGAACTTTTATATTTCGGCCATTGTAATGCGTAATACATTTATTGAAGGTGATCCAGTATTCCCTGTTTTTTATTTGTTACACGAAAAACGGTACAAGGAGGGTCATAAAATATTTTGGAAGTATGTGGCTCGTTTGATTGAATTTGATGCGTGGGGACGAAATGTTCCCATAGTTACTGACCGAGAGAAAGGTCTAATTAACGCAATTTCATCAAGTTGCCCTCAAGCAAAGATGAATGTTAGATTTTGTCAAAATCATATCCACCGTAACATTGATTTTTTCCTAAAAAAAGTTGGGATATTATAAAGGCGAGAACCGAGGAAGAATTTGAAATCCTATATGAAAACTTTTCTAAATCATGGTCGCAAGAATTTCTGAAATACATTAACGTAAACATTAAAAATGACTTGAAAAGAGGTGCTATAAAAGCGAAAACTCGTCAGTTTGCTGCGTTCCAAAATAAAATGCCAACAAATAATCTTTCAGAAGCTTTTAACAGCCAGTTAAAAGCTGAAATCGGAAACAAAGAACAAAATGAAGATCATCTCATTCTTTTGCTGCATCAGATGCAAATGGATTATTTGCTCGAATTCAATAGATGCTACCGTGGACGTGGCGACTATCATTTAAAAGGGTCGGCGGTTGACTTGGATTTGCTTATCTCTATTAATGAAGCACAATTGAAAAGCGCAGAAAATTGCATTGAAGAAGTTCGTGCCACAATGCTTCGGTCTCAGGTAGAAGATTGTTACAGTAACACAAGAGAATTTGTGGCTTCTTTATGTGCTGAAAACAAACTCGTCTCTTTTGAACCAAATACTCAAGTATATGTTGTAAAAGAACCCTTTGACGAGGCCTCTGGTCAGACTTTTAATTTAATCAAAAACATGAAGTGCACTTGCCAAATTGAAGAATGTTATCATGTTTTAGCGGTAGCTAAAACAATGGGCGTGGGTGCGCACTCCTCAAAAAAATTATTAAACAGTAGTCTCACCAAGCTCATGAAAGGCGCCACAAAAAGTGGACGAAAAAAACCAAGGGCTATAGATTTTGACTACACTTGTACTGATGCTCCTGATTCTATAAACGCTATAAATAAAACAATACTGCACTCCACTCCTCTGAAGCAGGGAAAGATAAATCTGTCGGACAAAAGTTTGCGTATTAATTTTTCTACAGATGATGAACCGTCAATGAATTTCCCAAAAGACAACCATGAAAACCACAAAAATTCGCCTTTAAGTGGTTCAACAAAACGAAATAGGCGTGAAATTGAAGACAATTCACTTGAAAAGGTCTCCAAAAGGGTAAAGCTTGACGGGGATATCGACACAAACGAAGAACTTAATATTGAATTGGAAGTTGCCGATAAAGAAGGGCTGGAATTCAGTAAAGGGGATCTATGTAATGAAAAACATTTTGAGAGAAATAGATACACAATGAGCCTGAAGTTGGGAGAAGAGATTTATGATAAAGTAATTGAAATATGTATTGGGATTTTGGTTAAAACGTTGAAGCTAGAGAAACGAGTATTCGTATTAGATAGTGTGACTTTCATATCTTTGGTTGGTGCCTTGAGTAACGCTTGCACCAATAAAAAAAAGATTATTTTAACAATATTACATTGAAACTTTCATCATATCTTCAAGAAGCTGAGGCTTTGAAAAAGGAAGTGTGGGCAATTTTGCTACCAAACACACCACTTGGAAAAGTAAATCACTGGCTGCTGGGATTAGTGTATCTAAAAGAAAAGAAAATATTTATTTTGGATAGTATGCTTCAAAAACCTTATGAGTTGCGTCACCATTTCAAATGCATATTGGTTTTATTAATGCTGGCATTCGACCGCCGTGGCGAAAAGCTGGAAGTCGATGACTGGTTATTAGGGGCTAGTACAGACTGTCCAGTTCAATTGTCCTCGCCTTCGGATGAGAAGTCATGGACAAATGACTGTGGTTTATTTATAGTATATTACATATTAGGCATTTTGAAAGGAACAAAAACTGAAATGCCGAATGACAGCCTTTCTGGTAGAAAGTGGGCGTTACGTCTCTTGTCTAAGACAAGTAATGAGGAATTTGAACAATTGCGTGTGTTTCACCAAATGAAATTTGGGGATCTAGAAAATCACAATTTATCAAAAGTGAGAGAATATATTTTCAAGCTTATCAAAGGAAAGACGGAATTAAAACTTTTAAGCCTTAAAACCGAAGAAGAAACTAGTAAGTGGTTAAAGGACACACCATCAATTAATTAAAACCTAAAATTAATCAAATACATTAGACCCTGGTATTATTTTTAGGGGGCTAGCAATCCCATTGAACTGCTCGAAGCTACTCAACATTAGCGAAAGAACAGGATAGCTGTGGCTAGAGACTGTCGTTCGGCCATTAAGGGGACCGAACCAAAACTCACCTATCCTACCCTATCGTAGTTACATTTTGAAGTTTGGGAGAAACGAGCCATTCCCATCGCCCAGAAGTTTCACTCACAGGAGGGTGCCACGATCATTCCCGACTCTTGAATCATTCTGAATTGTAAGGTACATTTCAAAAACAGAAATGGGCGTTCCTCTGAATGGTAAGTTGGTAAGGCAAACTATTTATGCGTGCGTCCCTTATGAAATTAAATTGTATCATTGTAATTCGATTATAAATGCAAAATAAAATTTTATTTTTATGATATAAAAATGTGTGATTTTTTTAATTATCTATAAATTTCCTACTCTAACAATGCCTGTAATGCCATGGGAGAAGCAAACTCCACAGGGGCGGGACCAGCTTTAGAAGTACCTTCCCACTAGGCTCCCGCGTGTAGCGAACGCGGGCCCCGTCTGGGCGTTGTCTCATGGCGGACCTCTTATGTCGACCCAGCCCCTGTGCGTTGATTTCTCAAATATTTACAGAAATGGTCTATTGGAACAGAATTTATAGTTCATTATGGTTAAGGGAACTTAAGACAAAAACCCATGTAACATGCATCCTGTGAAGTGTGGATCTTTATGTAAAAAGCCTGAGGAAGACTACTTTTCATTTCTTTGGCTCGATAAAGGGAGCGAACCGCCCCATCTCTTACTAGGGTTACCATACACTTATGGTTAAAAAAAAACTCCAACGAGAGGGCGCAGTGACGTCATAAGTTTCATACTGGAAAGTGGCAACAATGATGTTTCTAAGTGGCTACTTTTTTATATTATAAAAGTTAAATTTAAGCCATTCGGAATCTTTAAAATCTATTTTTAGTAGGCCTAAAATAGCAGAGATTAAAACGCCATTCTTTCAGGAGATTTTTGCCAGTATATCCAAGGATATTTTGAGTGTTACCTCTGAACCAATTAATGACATTATGAAATAAATTGTTATTTCCACTTTTAAAAGTTTGAAACCTTCGTAGTATATTTGTTACGTAAATATTTCAACTTATTCGAATGAATAGGATAATGGATATTGCTTGAAGACCAACCGTCACCATAGGGAACTAGGGATTCACTTTCGTATACTTTGTATTTCCCGCCGATTGGTATTTGGACCAGACTTAGAAATAGCACACGTCCACTGGTCCTAAACCAGTTTATTAATTGCTTGGACTAGTTTTTTAATTCAAAAGTGGGGGTTACTGGTCCTCAGGACCAGTTTATTAATTGGAAATCTATAGGAGAACAAAGGCTGGGACCAGTCCTGAGACCAGTTAATTATTTCGGGGACTAGGGGGGTCACTGGTCCCAAGGACTAGTTTAAAAAATATCCTTATTTCCCAGACTGATGGAGAGGGCCATGGTCTAACTCTAAACCGAACGTCCGGGAGTCCGGGACTGCAATGGAAAGATGATGTTAAATGTCTACTGCTTTGTTGTCTAACAGATAAGATTTCCTGTGTTGTAGATTTCCTGATTCGGATTTGACTGTTGACATTGTCATTTGGAAGCGTTGCATCTGCTTTGACGAAAGTGTGATTTTTTGAGTGATTGTTAGAAATCTAGGTATTTTTTCCATCATGAAGCGAAGGGAGAAGAGACTAAGTAAATTAAGTCGGAGTTACGTTAAATCCAATTCGAATTCAAACACAACTGAAGACCATTCACCTTCAAAAGTTGATAAAAACATTGAAATTGCAACTGATGCCTCGATCTATAAAGACGAGTCAGCTTCAAAACCATATGAAATGGCAGCTATCGGCTCGATCTATAAAGACGAGTCAACTTCAAAACCATGTGAAATGGCAACTATCGGCTCGATCTATAAAGACGAGTTAACTTCTAAACCTAATGAAATGGCAACTAATGGCTCGATCAATAAAGACGAGTTAACTTCGAAACCTAATGAAAATGTAACTAATGGCTCGATCTATAAAGACGAGTTAACTTCAAAACCTAATGAAAAGGGAGATATAAGTATTCCCTTTCTCTCAAATGATGAATTGTCATCTGATTGTGAAGGTTTATTTTTTGGTTGTGGAAATTCTTTTTCTGATACAACACATGAGCATATTTTTTCTGTTTCGAATGAAGAATCATCAGAATCTGAGTTTAGCCATTTTGATTTTGAGCATGAATCAGATTCAACCTCTTTTAGTCCTGATAATAAATCACTTTTTAGCCCTACTAAACATTCAAAAACATTCATCGCCAAAGGTCAAAATGAATGTTCCATTAACACCTGCAATGTTGAAAGTTATAACAGCAGAAGCTCGGACATCCCCTCAGAGAATGTTAATCAGCCTCATAAATTACAGGGCATTACACGCCCATTTTTGGAAAATATTGATGAGCTATTGTCATTAGAAAAAGCTGAGGCTATATTAAGAGAGATTGAAGAAAGCAAGTTCTCGGGCCCAGTATTTAATGGTAGTATTCCAATAGATACAGAAATATAAAATGGAGATATTTTTGCCTTTTTTGTTCCTAAAAGAAATCTTTCCGCTGTTTACATGGATGGTTATCTTTGGAAAGCCACATATAACAACAAACGAAAAAAACTTTCAGTTATACAAACATACCATTACATAAGAATTGATCACTCTGTAAAGGTGACAAGTGGTTTTAAAAAAGTATCATATTACTTGCGTGACAGTATTGCTTTAAATGACAATGCAATACTGATTCAGTATCAAGGCGAAGATAAGGTATTACAATCAAAATCAAGAAAAACAAAGGAATTTAAAAGGATATGCAAGACTACAGCTAAAAATTCGCATGTTATTGCAGATTCTATGAAACAGGAACCACCTGAAAAAAGGAGCTTTTAGAAATATCATGTCCAGAGAATCCAAGCCAAATTTGGAAACTGTCCTAGCTTTTACAAGAGTATAGGTATATTGAAAAAGGGTCCCTTAAGCAAAGTAATACTAAGATTCATGTCACATGACGAGGTTTTTGTAATTTTTGGCGCGCCTGAAGCAATAACCTTAGCTCAGAGAGTCTTAAAATCTTCTGCCAAAAAAAAAGTAAAAAAGCTGAACTCTCATACAATACCTCTTTTCAAATTGCTGGATTTCATGTCTCTGAGGTTGGTCTCACAAACTCAGAATTACCAGAGATGACTAAATTTCCTATTTTATTTCTATTACATGAAAACTCAAGTTCAGATACTGAATTTTTTTTTGGAAGCATTGTGTTTTTCCTATGCTTCAATTTAAAAAATGTAGAAGAAATATTATTATAAATACATACGACGAACAGAGAATTACTGATGCCATATCAAGAAACTGCCCCTTTACCAAAAAGAATATTAGGTATGGCCCAAAATATGTTAATGATGTGTCATCAAACACTGACATAAGCCCTTGTTACAGCAATCAACTTACTGATAGAAACATTGTGCAAAATTTGAAACCAGACGAATTAATTTTATCGTTGTATCTCATACAAATCAGCATTTTAAGGGAATTTAACAATATCTATGAAAACTTAAATGAGAAGAAAATTATGTCAAAATTACAAATAGTTTTGTCATGTGTTGAATTTGGCAATCCGCATGAAATTGTCCGCAATGTTAAACGGGGCACCTGCACCTTCAACACGAAAGCTAGTGGTTTTGAGGCTACGAAAACTAACGTCATTGGCTATGACCCCCACCACAAGGTACATGTCATTGAGAATCATCTATGCAAGAAAATAAACTCAAAATTTTCATTAGTAGAAATAGATAAAAATAAGTGTTCATGCAAGTCGCGCCATTGTTACCATATTGCAGCAGTGAAAAAAGAAACTGAAAAGGCCAATGAAATTCTTCGAAATAAAAAGGCCAGATCTAAAAATTTTAAAGATATTGATTTCGATGATGAAATGGATGTGGCGATTAGTAGGAATCAGGGAAATATTACATTTCATGGAGGAAACGAATTTCATGACTCTGAATTTGAAAATAATCTTATCGACGAAGAATCTGCAACACGGGTTCACAAATCAAATGTAAAAATACCTGAAGGCGAAGGTGGCGTACAAAAAATAGACCCAAGCATCAAAGAGTTACCTTCAGTACCAGAGTCGAAATGCAAATCCGTACCATTACTGGCTATTGCTATAGAACAGGATGAAAAATGTTTAACACGGCTGGTCATATCAAACGTAAAAATACCCGATGACCAAGGTGACTTACATAAAATCTGCACTAGCATCAAAGAAGTACCTGAACCAAAAGGCAATTCCATAACATTACAGGCTACTGGTGTAGAAAAGACCTGCAATCGAAAAAGGGACACAGAAACCGTTTTTAAAGCCAAAAAAGTTAAAACGTTCATCCAGGAAAAATCAGACATTGTTCAAGAATGGGATTTCGAATATAATGCCTCCGAAATAAAAGAAGTAAACGCAAAAGGTTACGAGGATATGGAAATAGTTCGAAGTGGTTGTTCTGGGAAGCCTGGTTTTATCCAGTGTGCAATGCAAACTTTGGTTGATCGTTTGGGATTTTTCAATAATGTTCTAGTCATAAGTCACGGAACATTTTCAAAACTGTTCAAAGTGGTAAAAACTATACACAATAATGAGCAAGAAATACATAAATCTCAAGTTATTTCTGAAGTACTGGCATTTCTACACAGAAATGAGGCTGGAAATAAAGATATTTTGGCCACTATTTTGCCACGCTGCACTGGTATTTTAAACACGCATTGGCTACTTGGATTGATTTGTTTAAATGAAAGAAAAATTTTTATTTTGGATGGTTTTGTCATGAAAACACCTGAACTGCAATGGCATTTCAAAACATTATTAGCCTTTGCAATGATGGCATTTGAAGATGCAGGAGTTAAATTGGAAATGAGAGAGTGGTCATTAACCAAAGCAATGGCCAGATGACAGCTGTTCATTTTTGATGTATTACTTTAAGTCTGTTTTAACTGCTACTAAAAGTAAAATTCCGAAAAATAAGTAGGAAGGTAGAAAATGGGTAGTTTACATCAAGTCAAAGTCAATCAATGATAACACACAATTTGATCTAAAATCTAGAACCTACGATAATCAGAGAAAAATTTGTCTAGTTTTGAAATCATTGAAAATTATAGCTGATTTAAGAAATGACCTCCAATTTCTTTTACAGGAGACAGAAGAACAAACTTCCAAATTGATGGAGAAATACGTAAACCCAAATTTCACGATATGTGGCTTTGGACCAAAAAATTGCGTCTCAAGTAACAAAGCGGAGAAACAAATACTTTGTGTTGTGTGTAGAAATTGGTTTCATTTGTCATGCCAAAAACTTCGCAAAAATGCCAAAAAAAATTATTACCATTCTACGGATTGCAAAAAAAAAAGAAATAAACAATCTATAGTCGTTTCCATCCTTAGAAGGCCACAGAAAAATATTATAGGCGTAACTGTTCGATTAAAAATACCAATGGGCGTATACTACTTTTTTTGACCCTTTCTAAGGGTGTAAAAGACTATAGATCATAATAAGATATTTTTCAATTATAGAACTCAGTCCCAAAGGGTTTGAGCTTTACTTTAGTGGTGAATAATTCTCCAGGAATAATTTGAAGTATAGGTGGGACACCACTCACCAGTATTTGAGGTATAGTTCGGTCACCACTCACCACTATTTCAGATATACTTGGGTCACCACTCACCAGTATTTCAGGTAACTTTAATTTCTTTCCAATTTATGTTTTCAGTTAAATTTTGCCTCGTTCTTCAGTTCTGGTAAAGACAAGAAGGTTAACCAGTTGCTTAGTTTTCTGTTTTCAAAATACTTAATGAAAAATAAAAACTAAAATTGTTCTTATGTACTTTGTTACTTTTAATTATTTATATCAATTTCATAAACAAAAAGATGTGTTCTGGCTTATTATAAGAATGGTGTGTTAGGATTTTGAAGAAAGGTGTGAAAAACGAAGATTGGTCTGTTGTGAAATTTAGGAATCTTAAATTTAGGCTTTTTTACATTGAAAAATGAGTTTGAACGATTTAAATTTGGCGCTTGAGAGTGGCTGGATAACCCCATTGGTCAAAGTGAAATGAGCGCGCTACCTTGCGTTAGATTCTCGAAGCTGAAAAGGTGTGCCGTTTAGTGTTTTAATAAGCCTCGGTGTTCCACGGGTATTCCAAGGGGAAATTGCTTATGGTGCGTGGCCGTTGTGAAAGTAGGTGTGCGCGGCGCACACTTATAACAAGCCCGTCGCTTACGCGAAGCCTGGCCTTTTCATAGGGATGGGTACCGGCTAAGGGAAAGGTGTGCAAGTTTTACCAGTTGTGAATGGGATGTTTGCCGGCAATGGGATCGAGGTGTGCTAGCTTCAAGTTCAGGCCGTTGTGAAAAGAAGGTGTGCCGGCGCGGATTTTCCAGCTGTCGCAAAACTTAAGCTAAGCCTCCGCCTTTGGAGGATTACTTTACCGGGAAAGGGGAGAGTTTTTCGGCGGAGGGATAGGAGTTTTGCCGGCTTGTGAAAAAGTAGACAGGTGTGCTGGGAGTGTATGAGATAGGGGTGCTAGTATAGGAGGAAGTTGTGAAAGAATAGACAGGTGTTCTGGAATAGTTTAAGAAAAAGTGTGCCAGGTGTGCTATCGGGAAGGGTTGTGAAAGAAAGTATAAGTGTGCTGGGAGTAAATGAAAAAGGTGTGCTAGTATCGGAAAGGGTTGTGAAAGAAAGTATAGGTGTGCTGGGAGTAAATGAAAAAGGTGTGCTAGTATAGGAGGAAGTTGTGAAAGAATAGACAGGGGATCTGGAATAGTATAAGAAAAAGTGTACCAGGTGTGCTATCGTAAGGGGTTGTGAAAGAAAGTATAGGTGTGCTGGGAGTAAATGAAAAAGGTGTGCTAGTATCGGAAAGGGTTGTGAAAGAAAAGACAGGTGTGATGGGATAGTACAAGAACGACGTGAAGAGTAAAATAAGCGAGAAATATTAGTTTTTGTTTCCTTTACATTGAAAAATGAGTTTGAACGATTTAAATTTGGCGCTTGAGAGTGGCTGGATAACCCCATTGGTCAAAGTGAAATGAGCGCGCTACCTTGCGTTAGATTCTCGAAGCTGAAAAGGTGTGCCGTTTAGTGTTTTAATAAGCCTCGGTGTTCCACGGGTATTCCAAGGGGAAATTGCTTATGGTGCGTGGCCGTTGTGAAAGTAGGTGTGCGCGGCGCACACTTATAACAAGCCCGTCGCTTACGCGAAGCCTGGCCTTTTCATAGGGATGGGTACCGGCTAAGGGAAAGGTGTGCAAGTTTTACCAGTTGTGAATGGGATGTTTGCCGGCAATGGGATCGAGGTGTGCTAGCTTCAAGTTCAGGCCGTTGTGAAAAGAAGGTGTGCCGGCGCGGATTTTCCAGCTGTCGCAAAACTTAAGCTAAGCCTCCGCCTTTGGAGGATTACTTTACCGGGAAAGGGGAGAGTTTTTCGGCGGAGGGATAGGAGTTTTGCCGGCTTGTGAAAAAGTAGACAGGTGTGCTGGGAGTGTATGAGATAGGGGTGCTAGTATAGGAGGAAGTTGTGAAAGAATAGACAGGTGTTCTGGAATAGTTTAAGAAAAAGTGTGCCAGGTGTGCTATCGGGAAGGGTTGTGAAAGAAAGTATAAGTGTGCTGGGAGTAAATGAAAAAGGTGTGCTAGTATCGGAAAGGGTTGTGAAAGAAAGTATAGGTGTGCTGGGAGTAAATGAAAAAGGTGTGCTAGTATAGGAGGAAGTTGTGAAAGAATAGACAGGGGATCTGGAATAGTATAAGAAAAAGTGTACCAGGTGTGCTATCGTAAGGGGTTGTGAAAGAAAGTATAGGTGTGCTGGGAGTAAATGAAAAAGGTGTGCTAGTATCGGAAAGGGTTGTGAAAGAAAAGACAGGTGTGATGGGATAGTACAAGAACGACGTGAAGAGTAAAATAAGCGAGAAATATTAGTTTTTGTTTCCTTTACATTGAAAAATGAGTTTGAACGATTTAAATTTGGCGCTTGAGAGTGGCTGGATAACCCCATTGGTCAAAGTGAAATGAGCGCGCTACCTTGCGTTAGATTCTCGAAGCTGAAAAGGTGTGCCGTTTAGTGTTTTAATAAGCCTCGGTGTTCCACGGGTATTCCAAGGGGAAATTGCTTATGGTGCGTGGCCGTTGTGAAAGTAGGTGTGCGCGGCGCACACTTATAACAAGCCCGTCGCTTACGCGAAGCCTGGCCTTTTCATAGGGATGGGTACCGGCTAAGGGAAAGGTGTGCAAGTTTTACCAGTTGTGAATGGGATGTTTGCCGGCAATGGGATCGAGGTGTGCTAGCTTCAAGTTCAGGCCGTTGTGAAAAGAAGGTGTGCCGGCGCGGATTTTCCAGCTGTCGCAAAACTTAAGCTAAGCCTCCGCCTTTGGAGGATTACTTTACCGGGAAAGGGGAGAGTTTTTCGGCGGAGGGATAGGAGTTTTGCCGGCTTGTGAAAAAGTAGACAGGTGTGCTGGGAGTGTATGAGATAGGGGTGCTAGTATAGGAGGAAGTTGTGAAAGAATAGACAGGTGTTCTGGAATAGTTTAAGAAAAAGTGTGCCAGGTGTGCTATCGGAAAGGGTTGTGAAAGAAAGTATAAGTGTGCTGGGAGTAAATGAAAAAGGTGTGCTAGTATCGGAAGGGGTTGTGAAAGAAAGTATAGGTGTGCTGGGAGTAAATGAAAAAGGTGTGCTAGTATCGGAAGAGGTTGTGAAAGAATAGACAGGGGATCTGGAATAGTATAAGAAAAAGTGTACCAGGTGTGCTATCGTAAGGGGTTGTGAAAGAAAGTATAGGTGTGCTGGGAGTAAATGAAAAAGGTGTGCTAGTATCGGAAAGGGTTGTGAAAGAAAAGACAGGTGTGATGGGATAGTACAAGAACGACGTGAAGAGTAAAATAAGCGAGAAATATTAGTTTTTGTTTCCTTTACATTGAAAAATGAGTTTGAACGATTTAAATTTGGCGCTTGAGAGTGGCTGGATAACCCCATTGGTCAAAGTGAAATGAGCGCGCTACCTTGCGTTAGATTCTCGAAGCTGAAAAGGTGTGCCGTTTAGTGTTTTAATAAGCCTCGGTGTTCCACGGGTATTCCAAGGGGAAATTGCTTATGGTGCGTGGCCGTTGTGAAAGTAGGTGTGCGCGGCGCACACTTATAACAAGCCCGTCGCTTACGCGAAGCCTGGCCTTTTTCATAGGGATGGGTACCGGCTAAGGGAAATGTGTGCAAGTTTTACCCATTGTGAATGGGATGTTTTGCCGGCATTGGGATCCTTCGATAGTGTAAGATCGAGGTGTGCTAGCTTCAAGTTCAGGCCGTTGTGAAAAGAAGGTGTGCCGGCGCGGATTTTCCAGCTGTCGCAAAACTTAAGCTAAGCCTCCGCCTTTGGAAGATTACTTTACCGGGAAAGGAGAGAGTTTTTCGCCAGAGGGATTGGAGTTTTGCCGGCTTGTGAAAAAGTAGACAGGTGTGCTGGGAGTGTATGAGATATGGATGCTAGTATAGGAGGAAGTTGTGAAAGAATAGACAGGTGCTCTGGAATAGTTTAAGAAAAAGTGTGCCAGGTGTGCTATCGGAAAGGGTTGTGAAAGAAAGTATAAGTGTGCTGGGAGTAAATGAAAAAGGTGTGCTAGTATCGGAAAAGGTTGTGAAAGAAAGTATAGTTGTGCTGGGAGTAAATGAAAAAGGTGTGCTAGTATCGGAAGAGGTTGTGAAAGAATAGACAGGGGATCTGGAATAGTATAAGAAAAAGTGTACCAGGTGTGCTATCGTAAGGGGTTGTGAAAGAAAGTATAGGTGTGCTGGGAGTAAATGAAAAAGGTGTGCTACTATCGGAAGGGGTTGTGAAAGAAAGTATAGGTGTGCTGGGAGTAAATGAAAAAGGTGTGCTAGTATCGGAAGAGGTTGTGAAAGAAAGTATAGGTGTCCTGGGAGTAAATGAAAAAGGTGTGCTAGTATCGGAAGAGGTTGTGAAAGCAAGTATAGGTGTCCTGGGAGTAAATGAAAAATGTGTTCTAGTAACGGAAGAGGTTGTGAAAGAAAGTATAGGTGTGCTGGGAGTAAATGAAAAAAGTGTGCTAGTATCGGAAGGGGTTGTGATAGAATAGACAGGTGATCTGGAATAGTATAAGAAAAAGTGTGCCAGGTGTGCTATCGGAAGGGGTTGTGAAAGAAAGTATAGGTGTGCTGGGAGTAAATGAAAAAGGTGTGCTAGTATCGGAAGGGGTTGTGAAAGAATAGACAGGTGATCTGGAATAGTATAAGAAAAAGTGTGCCAGGTGTGCTATCGGAAGGGGTTGTGAAAGAAAGTATAGGTGTGCTGGGAGTAAATGAAAAAGGTGTGCTAGTATCGGAAGAGGTTGTGAAAGAAAGTATAGGTGTCCTGGGAGTAAATGAAAAATGTGTTCTAGTATCGGAAGAGGTTGTGAAAGAATAGACAGGTGATCTGGAATAGTTTAAGAAAAAGTGTGCCAGGTATGCTATCGGAAGGGGTTGTGAAAGAAAGTATAGGTTTGCTGGGAGTAAATGAAAAAGGTGTGCTAGTATCGGAAGATGTTGTGAAAGAAAAGACAGGTGTGATGGGATAGTACAAGAACGACGTGAAGAGTAAAATAAGCGAGAAATATTAGTTTTTGTTTCCTTTACATTGAAAAATGACTTTGAACGATTTAAATTTGGCGCTTGAGAGTGGCTGGATTACCCCATTGGTCAAAGTGAAATGAGGGCGCTACCTGGCGTTAGATTCTCGAAGCTGCAAAGGTGTGCCTTTTGCTAAGCCTTGGCACGCCGCCTTCGAGTCGACGGGGAAACGAGTCCCTCCCGTACCGGTTGTGAAAAGAAGGTGTGCCTGCGCGGCAGCGGATTTCCAGCTACCGCAGCCTACCGCAAAACTTACGCTAAGCTTCGGTCTTTCTAGGAATAGGCCTATAATGTTTTTTTTTTGATTTTAGTAAAATAAATTCGTTCCTTCATATTTTTGTTGATTTCATTAAAATCAGTGTGTACGGGCTGTGCTTATGTTAATTCTTTGTATTTGCGGAAATTAGCAGTGTGATAAAAACAACTTTTGAAAGGCGATGCGAAATAGGTATTTTAAGGCGTTGTGAAAAGTGTCCTGTTGTGAAAGGTGTGCCTTTTAGGGTCCATCATCGCGATCACCGATTGGCTCTCAATCAACCAATCCCGCGCGATGGTCACTGGGAGACAGACGACATGGCGGGTCCGTATTTTTCGTTTTGAGACTAATTAAATGCTAAGATTATTTATTTTTTTTAATATTTTTCCTTTCATATTTAGAAACAGGCCGTTCTTTTGCCTGAACTTTTCCTTTAATCAAACCTTTAATAGTCAACGTGAGATAGGCCGAAAGCATTGCTTGTGTGTAAGTAACTTCCGCGTTTTATGAATGGAATGAAAATCGTGTATTTAACAAGTTGGGTTAGAGGATTTTCGATATAAAGGTACTTTTTTGAATTTTAAGTCTGTAATAAGGCTTGTCGAATGTTGTCGAAAAATTTAGATATTGTAGGATTTAAGACTTTTAAGAAATTACTGAAATCAATATTATCAAATATAAACATTTATTAAATCATAATAAAATAACATATAGCGATTTCCACTGACTGCTCCAAAGAGTGCTCTCAGGGTTAGGATGACGTCACTGCCCTCAGCGAGTTTCGGAGAGAATAGTTTCGTCAGTGGAACACGATCAAGAGGTCCGAGCGCGCTCTGAATAATCAAAATTGGGGCCGGAAACGAAATTGTAATAAAGTGTGTATATCTTGACGCAAATGGGCTGAAACCAATTAATAGACTTAACATTTCAATTAATTTACAAAATATCTATTTTGAATAATGATCGACAACGTCTCTGAAATAATTATTGGTTTTAGGAAGAGGCGTAATATCTTTAAAGTAATGATAAAACCTCGTATTCTTCATCTTCAGAATTTTCAGAAGATTATTCCAGAAATAAATAAGCATAAGCGAGAGCCTGTCTTCTATGAGATACCGCATGGTCCGCCATTTTAATTTTATTACGTCATACTCGAGCACCCTCGCTCCGTCGAATTTTTCAGAGCACCAAAGAGCAATTCTCGGGCAGTTTTTGGGGTCAGTGGAAAACGTGATTCTGGGCGAGTGTTGCACTCGTGTTCCCAGTGGCGGACAAAAACGCACCGAGAGTGCACTAAGAGTGCTCTAGTGCAGTCAGTGGAAATCGCTAATATACTAATAGTAGTATTTAAATTCGAAAAAAGCTTTTACTTCTGGAAAAATGCCTATGTCGCCCTACGCTCTTATGGGGAAATAACCCATAAGAGTATAGATCCGTGACCAAAAGCCCTGTAAAGAAGAATGGAAAGGTTCCACAGTTATAAATCTGTATATAGACGACAATGATTGCGATCGATGGCCTTCGATAAAAAATTAGGTTTCTTCTACGATTTCGTCCCTGTACTAAAGTATTACTTTCCGATATATGAGAGATTATCTGTTACAGAATTAACATCCATTTCCCCCATATATCGAAAAGTAATATTAATCTTTTCTTTCAGTTCAGGGTTTGTGTCTTTGGGAACAGAATGTTCCCAATCTTTTTGGAACGCCCCCTTCATTAAAAAAAGGATCCTCTGTTTAAACTAACCGAAGTGGTAGCACAGGTTTTACCATTCGCCGACAGATAACGAGGCAATAGTTGAATGAACCCCATTTTCATCATCGGAGTGCCATCCAACACAATCATTGACATCCATAAACAGATTGACAACTGTGGCGTTGAATTTGACTTTAGTCTCATTCTCCACTTTTTCCTTCAACTTTTCCAGAGATTTTGGCCACTGACCTATACCCTTGTGGGCGATTTTTCCATTAGAATATAGGGAGAAATTAGCATTTTCACAGAAGTAAAATACTTTACGAGGAAGATTATTATTATCTTCAAACAGATTTTTGAACTCAGTCAAGAGTGCTTCGATAGTTATCTCTTTTTCAAAGGTAGGAAGGTACACTACCGACGCACCCTTAATGCTGAGTTCTTTTTCTCCTTCTACAATTTTTTCAATAACTTTAACTGCAGGTGACGGTCTCTTTTGCCAAGGAAACTTTCTATTCTGGGCTTTGGCTTGGCGAGCCGGGTAGACTTCGTGGCGGGCCGGTTAGACGTCGTGGCGAGCCGGTTACACGTCGTGGCGGGCCGGTTAGACGTCGTGGCGGGCCGGTTAGACGTCGTGGCATGCCGGGTAGACGTCATGACGGGCCGGGTAGACGTCGTGGCGAGCCGGGTAGACATCTTGGCGAGCCGGGTAGTTTGCGGGGCGAGCCGGTTGGCGCTCCGGGTGGTCAGCGTGGCGAGCCGGGTGGCACTCCGGGTACTCTGCGTGGCGAGCCGGGTGGCACTCCGGGTAGTCTGCGTGGCGAGCCGGGTCACTTCAGCGAAGGTGGTCGATATGTTTTCGGGACGACGAGCGGCGAGCACTTCATTCCAATTCAGCTTCGGACAGTTACACTGCTTTAGCACTTTAATAAACTCCGTGGAGTCTTTTAAATGAATCCTGAAAAAGTTTATTTAAAATGCTTTCATTTGAAAATAACTTAATTGGAAATTTCGAAGTTGTAAAAGATACGATGGTGGAACGGTTTAGATTAGATGCAGGGCCTAGAACTTTATTAATAACACAGCTTGGCTCGAACCGTTTTATCGTAAGTTCTAGCTCAGAGCAAGGCCCAAACCTTTTACCAAGTTTAAAGGGTTACGGTTTAAAAATCGACGCGACGAGGGTCTGAAGTTTTGAAGGACTAAACTTGGCTAGAACTGTTTTAGCGGCAATGTTCTAGCGCAGAGCGAGGCCTAAACATAATACCAAGTTTAAAGGGTTATGGTTTAAAAATCGACGCGACGAGGGTCTGAAGTTTTGAAGGACTAATTTTGGCTAGAACTGTTTTAGCGGCAATGTTCTAGCGCAGAGAATGGCCCAAACGATTCATTGGACACCTCGGAATTATTTAACTCTATTTTCACAAGAGAAATAAAAAAACTTACATTTTTGGTTTAGCTCCTCTTCAGTAAATTGTTGACAGGAAACTTAAGAAGTGTGTCGAGTTTTCTAGAAACAGCTGCTTCTATAGCAAAATCGAAAATCCTTTTGGCCAATAGAAATCGAGAGTTCCCGAAGTTTTGTACAAATGTCCCTTCTTAATAATTTCAGCCAATGGAAACCAAGATTTCAGGTTGGAGAGCATGGAGGCTGAGAGGTTTTACCCTCGTGCCTTTCCCTCGTTGAAACGGATCTTCCATAGTCAAAGCGGGAAAAGTGAAATAAACCCATACATATTCTCGCTATAAATATACTGGATTCGCGGACACACGGTTTTGGGGTGAATTTTCTTTTTGGATTGCTAAAAAAAGGAGTCGATTTCACTTCCAAAAGGCAATTCTAGGAATTCCTAATTATGTTCAGCCCCTTATGCTCACATTCCTTGAATTCTGATATTTTTCGATGGGTTATTCAATCCGTTTATTAACTATGTACCATCCCCCGAAAACACCGAATGAAGAATATCCCAGTTTTCCAATGGAGAATAATTAAGTCGTGATTAATGATTACATTTCTTTCTAGAATGAAATGACAAGATAAAAATTAACAGGAATTTCACCAAATTTGAATACCCTTAACAAATTGTTCTGAATCCCCTTAGGAGGAATAATTTTATACTTATTTCACATTCTGAAGAAATATAACCTGTTTAAATAATCTTTCTCCTATACAAAAATTACGGAAATGCCTTTAATTACAGATTTACACAACCTTAAATTATGCTGAAATAGGGTTCATGTACCTAAATATGATCTCTTGAGTAACATTTACTTGACTCTTCCCTTCCCTAAATAGAAACAGTTAATTAAAGCCCCTTCATCCTATGAAATATGTTAAAAATACGTTCCGGCTAAAAAACCTTTGGCTTCTACTAAAGCAAGGAGACTTTTCCATAATGCCTTTTTAAATACGATCACTTCAATCAATTAGAAAAGGATTGTGAATGGTATTAAATATTTAGCGGTACACCATGACCATATTTCAACCCCCGGAAGATTCCGGTCAAGAGCTTTCCCGAAATGGTGGTCTCTCAAAATTTGGAGCTTAAAGCATACGCAATGAGAATTGTAAATACTCTGTAATAGGTTTTAGGCCTATTCCTATGCTTTAATTTGATATAGTTTTATTATATTTGGTTGTAATGCTTAAAAATTCGAAAAATACTTTTAACACTCCTGTGTGTGATGATTCCTGGCTACGTTCCCCTATTATTTAACAACTTTTAGTGTAGCATTGTAAGTATTTAAAGAAAAATAACCTATAAAACATGTTAGGAGCTCCAAAGAGATAAAATAGTTATCAATAATATATCAATTATCTATCTTTCTATGTACACTTTGGTAGATATTTGTTTTCGTAGGATACGAAAAAAGAAAATAAAAATAGGTTGAGGGTTTTCCTAAAATAGGGTTTATGACCTTATCCTTGTGTAGAACCAGTGTTACTACTGTTACATTCACTGTTAAAAATTTGAAAATATTGGCTTTGTCCATAGAACCCCCGTTGTGGGAAGCCTCCTTGCCGAAACTTCAAACGTATTCTATTCTAATTCGAAGTGTGCCCATAAAGTTAAAGGGAGAATCAAATGGTCAGAAAACCATTTCTAATATATTTAAATTGATAAAATATCATCAAAATCATTAATGAAACTTAACAAAACCTTTCAGGGCGCGCTTTTAATCACGGAATAATGCATGTGAGGTGTCAGTTGCTAATTGGTCACTCGCATTAACTCTGGCTTTATTATAAAAACTCGGTCTTTGTTTAGTATTCAACTTTTGAAGCCTTGGAAAATTATGTAAAATTAACGGAAAGGTTTTGCTAAGTTTTATTAATGATATTGATGTTATTTTATTAATATAAATGTATTCAAAAAATGCATGTTTGACCATTTCATTCTCGGTGCGATTTCAAAGGCGCGTGTTGAGGGTAAAAATCGAGCGGGTGCGAGAAAAAATTAAAAATTCCAGAAGAGTTAAGTGTAGAGGTTTTAGGAGAGCAGATATACTCGCAAGAAAAACTTAATAGTGTAGAAATAGATAACGTAATAAATTTTGAATTTCCTAAAAAAATGTACGAGCGCATGAACGAAGGGAGGATTAATAGTAAAACACTATCAGATAGTTACAGGGACATAGTAACAGACGTCGTCAGAGACTATAATCCACGGTGTATGTGGTATTTTCGAAGCCATTATGCTCCCGACCCTGTGAAGGGATGGATTTTGTTTAGCTGCAATGTGTACTGCACGAGGGCGGAGTGCGAAGCCATCTGTGGCCTTACTATTTTTAGAAGTTTTAAAGCCTAGCTTAAAAATTCTTGAAGATATTATCACCATCGAGACACAATAACAACTCCCCAGCTAAGAGGGGAGAGGCGACGTCTTGTAAGGAAGGATTTCATAGATAACCCTAACTTACCAAATTTGAATATGCATTTTAAACTAAACGGGGAAACTTCAAAAAGGGACGTGCTTATGGGGAATTTGAAAAGAGGTGTCAGTAATAAAGCCATTATTCGGCAAGTGAAATACGAGGCTAGAAAACTGAAACCCGATGACGAAAATATGCATTCGAGTATAATTGCAAAAAAGAATAACCCGGAAATGAACGGTTACATTACAGATAAAGGGCGTTTCTCCCTTTTTAATAGACTTGCATACAAAATCGTCTGTCGCTATGTATCGCGAATATTGCTCCCAAGCCACTCTGTACTGGGATGCAACAGGCGGGGTTTGCCAGAAATACGAGGGAAACGTATGCTGTAATACGTAATTAGTATGAGTTTCCCAGACGCGAGTAAAAAATCGATCCCAATCCCATTAGCGGAACACCTCACAAGTGATCGAGTTTAGCCGGTATAAAATGTTGGCTCAAACGGTTTGATCGAGCTCAACAATCCCTTTTAAAACAAAATGTAAGAAAAACTCCAGCACTTATTTCTAGCGACCGAAGTTTAGTCTTAATTTTGTCGGCTTTAGCTATTTTTAACATGGAAACACTCCCATCGTACTTGAAAAGGTCGCTTAGAATCCTGAGGGGTGAGGCCAATGATGAGGACTTAAAAAACTATCCTTCATTGTGGTACTTGTCACATGATGAAGGATGGAACTCGCCTGGCTAAGTCGTGTTTGAAGCCAGGCTTTCCCCATAGAGTTGGACTATACGCTCTTAGCGTTTTAAGAAATTGCAGGCTTCTGAAAGATTTTGAGAAAATGCTTTACAGTATTGTCATAGTTCTAACTTCGGAATACCAGACTAAACTTTTTATGGATAATTTTAACGATTTTTACAATTGGGTTGATGATTTAAAAGATAAATGTGCTAGTAACAAATCGTCGTTGAAAAATTTGATCGCGGTAAACGGGGCTGGAACCCTGAAAGAAACCCACAAAGATAGCAGTTACGTAATTTTATCAGAAAATTTGCAACCCTCATCTGGAAAAACTTCAGATGAATTTTGCACTAGCACTGTGCCCGCGATATTAGATCATAAAAAAATACTATATTAAATAAGTCAGTTTTGAAAATGGATGACAATATAGAAAATTCAAAAAAAAAAAATGAGGAAGAATTCTGGTTGTCTGGAGGACAAGGAAATGTTTGCCGCGAGTTATGTGACGGAATTATAGAAAAGGCCCTTTTTGCCGTAATGAAAGCTGAGGAATCGTGTGAGCAGTTTAAAGTAAACCCTTTGGTTGGAAAAGAATTCTTCAAATATATGCAAAAGAACTACTTTCCAACGTTCACTTTGTGGACAAAGCTCTTAATGGGTGATTTAAAAAGGCATTTTGAGGCAGCAAACCTTCCCACACCAACCACATACAATCCTCGTAAAAATTTTAAAACTGGCGTAATTAATTACATAGACCAACCCAGGGTCACGCGGAAATGTTCAATCGCGTTATTAAAGTAAACGGTTACGTTAAGGGTACCTCTCGCCCCGATGAGGTCGTGCGGGAATTATACATTATGCACAAGAAAATTTACACCGATGCTTTATACGAATCATTAAAAATTTCCAATCGAAAAAAGAAGAGCTTAAGAAAATACGAAGGTCTAGAAGAAAAATTTAAACATGCTAGTCCAGAAGATAAAATAAAATGTAAACGTTTCAAAGGCTCATACCAGCGTGCCCCAAAAGAATCACTATCAAATTGGATTTCAAAATCCGAAAAAGAATGCAATTCTCCCCGGGTTTGGATTAAGAAAGGGGATTCTCCCCGGGTTAGGATTAAGAAAGATGATTCTGCCCAAATTAAAACTAAGAAACGCGAACCTCCCAAGCTTAAGAGTTATGAGACAAATGTCCTCCCAAATCACGGAACCAGAGCCTTTCCAGCTTAACAAAAAGTTTGATAACGATTATGATATTAGTCCAAAATTGTTTATATGTCAGAAAAACCCAATATCTACGGTAAATAGCATAAATAATTGGCTCCCAGATATTCCCAAAGTTTATCAGCCAGTTGAATATTATAGAGAAAGGCCCCCTTCTCCAAATATTTCCAAAAAAAAGGAAAATTATTAAAAGCGCAAATTTTCCTGTGTCCAAGAAAAGCCTCGCATTAGAGTCGCAACCTGAATCAGGATCACAAACTGAATCGGAAAGTAGCGATGACGATAAGTTGATTATTTGACAAATTTAAAAGATAGTCCCGAAGATTGTCAAAATTATAGTAGAGAATATATTCGACTAACAGATAGGGAGATGCAAATTATAAATTCTAATGAATGGTTTGCAGACAACATGATAGACAAGTATATCACGATTTTACAACAAAAAAATGAAACAGTTCTGTTTTTGGACACCACCTTTTACCAAGGGGTGCATAGGCGGTTAAAATTAGAAGAGAAGGTCCACTTTGAATACAGAAAAATAGTATATAACATAGCAAAATTCCAATTAATCCTAATTCCCGTTTGTTTTCATTCTCATTATATCTTAGCGGCATTAGAGGTAATAGATAATATAACTTGTACAATAATAAAAATAAAAATTTACGATCCGTTTGGGTCGCGCGAATGTAAGGAAGACGTAGCGATGGATATAGTTACAGTCCTTAAACCAACTGTTGAACATATATTTCAATGTATTAAGCATGAATTTATTATCGAACGCGAGTTTTGTCATACATTTCCCACCCATGAGGATAATTATAATTGTGGTCCAATTATGTGTCTATATGCTAAGTGGGTAGCAACTAGATGTCTCGGTCCTCAAAATATAAAGGATATTCAAAACTGTAGAAATATCTTTCTAGCAGAATTTGATTAAGCTTAACCCTATCTTTGTAAGGGGAACCACCTGTAAACAAGCCCAAGGCTTAGTGTGGAAATTAGATTATTGTTATTAAAGAAACAAGTTCCGATAAAACGAAACTAGATTAACTGAGGATGGGTTCTATTAAATTCAATAATGCCTTTCCCCAGTATTCGCGAATCTAGTAGAGTTTCTTTAGCACGCGGGAGACTCTAAAGGGCATTTGATTACATTTGTGATTAAATGCCCAAGTGTGTCAACCAGCCTTCACGTTGGCGAGAGTTGTAAGTACCACTTTGTTTATATTAAAATAGAACGAGACTTAGTTCTGATAAAGTTGAACTCCAAACCAACAACCATCTCAATAACCTATCCTTAAATTTGGAAGCTCGACGGGAGAAACATTTCTACAGGCGCTCTTGGTAAATATATGGGTTCGTAGAATCCTAGAATTGGGCTTTCCATCAATGTTATTCGGTTTGGAGCTTCAATACTCTGTGCATGGGAAATGCACGAGTACAAGTCAAAACTCTTACTATTTTAAACTTTCAAAACGGGAAACTAATAGGTTGACGCAAAACTAACAGAAAAACACCTGAAACTAGGCCTAATATGTTTTAAGAATACAACATTTGGGTTAATTTCACAATAAAGTATTTTTTCCTTATTCTCTAAAGGCTATTCCTGTTATAAACTAAACAGGTTTTGATAGGCTTAACAACATACTTAAATTTAATCAAGACTGTGCGCGCCAATTTTAAGATATTCAACATTTAAGTTGAATGTTTCGAAATAATAAAAGTCATTTTGCAATTTTCTAAGGTTTGATTGCCTAGATGACTTACTTACGGGGTGCTTCCTGGTATAAACTAAACAGTGTCTGATAGAGTTTTATACGCTTAACAACATACTTAAATTTAATCAAGATCATGCGCACCATTGTTAAGATATTTAAGTTTTAAAATCAGAGTGCAGCAATGTCTGCCTAATTTTGTTTTCAGTTTTCCAAGTTTGTAAGGCGATTGATTCCTGGTATAAAAGCGATAGTCTTTACTTTAATTCAATAAGCTTGATAACTCATTGAAATTAGATTAACACATACACGGTCAAATTGAAGACAGTCAAATTTGAAGGGCTTTTGATTATATGTTTGTCACCATACTCAAGCGCCATCTAGGGAAGAGCAGTGCAACTAATTTGTAATAATTGCTCTTTTAACTAGTTTTAAAAGTTTATGTTATTTGAAAATACTCAATTATCATTGTCCGTGCTTCTCTTGATTATAATTAGCGTGAATTATAGCTTGAAATCTATTTTAAAAGATAGGCTTAGTTAGGTCTGAAATCAGGTTATATCTATTTTTTCCGTCGCGAGTTCCCAAAATTCGACCCCCTCTCTCATTCTGCAAAATCGACGCTGGTACGACAGCCATATCGATTTTCGAAACGCGTTTCCCATGGACAAGGTCTCCCTGCTACAATCTACCATAGCCCGCTTGATCACGCTGGCTGGCTGCAGACGCTCTAGAAGCCCCCTCAATCGACCCGAAGTAAGAAAATAACATATTTTCGGTCTAAAATTCAAACCCGTCTGATTTTAACATGGGCCGCTGGGCGTTTATGAAAGGGGACCAGTTTTATCAACCTTTTTGGCCCAAATAGTGCATCCACTGGTTCAAATCTCTTGAAGTTTTAATGAGACGTGTATTGAAAGGTTTGATATTATCCTGTAAAATTTAAAGTCTTCAGCTTTAATAGTTTTGTTTTTATAAAAAAATAAAAATCATCACATAGTAGAGAAATTGAAAGAGTTAAAACTGAAGACCGAATTTAGATTTTTTCAAATTTGAACCAATGGATGCACTATTTGGGCCAAAACGTTGATAAAACTGCCACTGGTCCCCTCCCATAGACGCCTATGTTAAAACCAGACGGGTTTGAAAGTTTAGACCGAACCTATGTGACGCGCCGCATGCGCGAGTTAACATGTAAGAAAAAATTTTGGAGGGGCTTCTAGAGCGCGTGCAGCCAACGTGATCAAGTGGGCTGTGAATCGACCAACATACAGCCCAACTTTCCCGCCAAATTTTAAAAGTCATAGTGCCAGCATTGACAGAATTGAGTTAATGACCAAGGCTTAGTAAAAATTACTTTGAAATTGTTTATTTGAAATAAAATTTTGCTAAGCGGTATTACACCAATAATCAATTAAAATGATGAAAACATGAGAAAATTAAAATATTAAATTATCCAAAAATAATAAAATGTATAGACTTTTTACAAAAAAAGTTGTTCATAACAACTTTTTTTTTTATAATTTCATAAACCATACGTCTTCGGAAGTATGGCATGTTTCTCTGCAAAATAAAATATGTTAAGAACTTAATATTTAAATGTAGTAAATAAAACTTTAATATTTACTTGTGTAAAAGTTAATTTAGCATTTCGGGTAATATATTCCGCAAATTTGCAAGTAAACATTCCGCAATCGCCGTCATTCATCTGTTGTGGAATATTCTAGAAATAACAGGGAGTTGATTAACATTAATTGCAAAATTAAATAACAATATATAAAATTAAAAAATAATGTAATATTTTAACCGCTTCTAGTTTCCAATCACTCATATCAAATTCAGTTTTGCGTTTATCCCTGCTTTCGTCAGCCAATAATTTTTTAACGCGTCCAAACACTCAATTATTTTTTTCTCCCATAGAGTCATAGTATTGGATTTTTTTGTGACGAAAATCTATAACCTAAAATAAAAATTCCATTAAATTGATATCTTATAAGTTATAAACAATATAGAAAAAGTAAATATGCGAGGATGGTACCAGAGGATAAAGCTATTGCCCTATGTTCTTATCAGCATGAATACGTTCTTGCTGATACGAATATGCCTAAAATTGATCGCGCTCTGCCAAAGATACCCAAAATAAAATTTCCAAACATACCTTCCCGGTGTTCCTGGTCATTAAATGTAGTGTCGAAACTGTCGACGTCATAAGGCAACTTAATGTTTAGATGGTCACCATTACGGAATTTCCACACTTCTTTTCCGTCGAGAATTGTCAAGTATGGTTCCGGTTCTACATTGCGTGTCTTCGGGCGTTTAGGAGATGCTGTTGCTTTTCGGGAGTCTTTTTGGCTTCAACAGGATTGCGCGGCACATCGTCACTATCCTTGTCCTTGAAAGCGTACGCCGTTTCCTCAACGAATCTCCCGCTTTGATCAATGGCGTACAACCTCTCTACTTTGACGACCTTAATCTTCCAGGACAACGCCGCTTTCAGTTTCCTCCCTTCGGGTACTTTCATGATAAAATGAGTGGTCCTTAGAATACGCTTTTCGTGTTGACTTTTCCTGGACAACGATGCCTGAGGAGTTCCACCCAGATAACGTATCAATGAACCAAAGCCTCCATTTCAGCGGGGAACGCGTCAAGTGGACCCAAAGTGATGACGGTGTTCCTCAACGGTAAGCTCGTTTCGGCTCCGTTTCCTACGATCATGGGTGTATATAGATCGTTCGCATTTAAAAGTAGGATTTCCTCCAATTCCACGCACATTTGTAACCAACAAAATGTCGCGTCGGTTGCACTAGTTATCAAATTTCGGCTTCCGTGTTCGTGCAATAAAAGAGGAACGACGGTGTAGTCGGATTTCTCGTTAATTGCACCGCCGTATTCTTTAACGTACTGTTCGATTTTTTCCCGCGTAACTTGGGCGAAGCCGCAAACTTGAAACGAAATTCCTTTGAAGAGTCGAGTAGTTTCCCTCGTTGTTGTTAACGAATCACAACTTTCGTCTGTATTGGATATGTCACCTCTCACAGCGTTGATAATCTCAGCTTCATCCAAGATTTCACTGGAGAAACCCTTAAGGTTTTTTATTAAGTCGCTGGTAATGACGTGAGTAACTCGCGAACTCATTTTGTCGCAAAGCATACCGTTACCGATGTTGATAAGTTTGAGAATCTGTGCTAAGGTAATAGAATTTGTGGGGAATCCGACTGGCAAGATTTGAAATCCGTCCAAGTTATTGCTGGCTTTAATGTTCGAAATGTCCAGGTTTTCAAATTTAGGTGAGCGCGTTCCGTCATCATTCTGGCCTCGATCAGGTGAGCGCGTTCCGTCATCATTCTGGCCTCGATCAGGTGAGCGCGTTCCGTCATCATTCTGGCCTCGATCAGGTGAGCGCGTTCCGTCATCATTCTGGCCTCGATCAGGTGAGCGCGTTCTGTCATCATTCTGGCCTCGATCAGGTGCGCGCGTTCCGTCATTACTTTGACCATTATTTCCTTTGAGAGTTTCACTGGCGCTAATCTCTACCCCCGATGACTTCTTTTTGTTAGAACCACTAGTCGCATCTCCAATCAGGTTCAATTCCATGGCGGTCGCACTCCTTGCATTCGACGATCTACTAGGGATTCGTGTCATTAACCAGACATCAATTGGCACATTTTTAGAAGCAGGTGCTGGGGATGACGTCAACGCTTTCTCGAAACCCGTCACAGCAGCAAGTTGCAGAGCGACAGGTTCCGAAGCAGAGTGGAACTCTAGGCGTGGCAGGACATTCGGCCTTGAGCCAGTTATCGCCTTTGTGGCTCTCGGACTTGGGCTGCGTCTAGGCATCCGTTTTATTCCCATTTCCACGCACTTCATATATCTGCAGTATTTGCATGTATTTCTAGTATCCTTATTGATCGGCAGTTTTTGGATTTCGAGCACCCGTACTCTTGATGCTTATGCAGGCTGCGTTGAAAAAACGCCTTGCACCCCTCGCAGCTTGTCACGCCAAAGGCTTTGGCGACGGCCTGGTCGCCGCAGACGACGCACTCTGCGGGTGCCTTGATATCTCCCATCTCCAGATAGGAACGCCTATGTAGAGCCAAGAATAGCCAAAGAAGTTAAGTATACGTACACGACCGTAACAAGTAAGTGGAAGCTAGGGAACGCATCAAGTTGACCCAAAAAATCAGGTGACCAAGAAATGGCACCATCTAGTATCGGCCCGCGTAACTTTTCCCTCGTCAAAATAGAGTTTAGAGAAACAATGGGAAAACATTCAGAGGAAACGTGACGCTACACTTTAGCTAAATTGGCGCCCCCTTTAAAAATTGCTTTAATGGACATTAGCATGGTGTCAATCGCTGGCTTTGAGAAAATTTAAAAGCAAATTTTGTTTGTACAATATATAAACAAACAGTCAACACTACCGTTCAACGCGGCATGTAAATTTGACAAATAATTATTAACCTTTTGATCATTCAATCGAATAATTAAACATTGCTTAAATAGACACAGTTTTCAGACTAGGAGGATTCGTAACAATGGCTGCGTTCAGTAACACTCATCAGGAAAAACATCGATGTTTGGGAAAATGAAATCGGTGTTCTTTTGACGTCATGATGACGTTGCAGTTGTTGAACGGCACAATTTTGTGTAATCGATGCTTTTCTTAATGGCGACGATATTATGATAACGTTACGGCAGAGGCTTAAATAATAAATCCGAACTATTTACAAAGATATTATACTTAAAGTTATCAATTAAATCAAAATTCTGTTAGAATCCATTTTTTTACCAAAAAAATATATTGCTTTTCAGTATTATTATCCATAAGGATAATATTTGTAAATTCTTCGTTATTTTAAATTTGTGGAGATTGGGATGTAGTTCCCCCCATTTTTGGTCGCGGCGCAAAATGACGAAATTTACGTCATGAATCCGATGCTCATCGAAAAAACCTCCTCTCACAGCTGATTTTTCTGATGGGCATCCGATGAGCATCATGACGTCACGCCCAAAGATGCGAAAAACCGTTCAGTAAGACATCGATGTCATCTTTCAGTCATCGATGTTTTTGATGTTGGTTACTGAACGCAGCCAATTACACAAGGATGGAGTCAAAAGTCAAACCTCCTTGTGTAAATAGTACGAATCCTTCTAGCGTGAAAACAAAGTGTAGATTACAGGCTGAGAAACAGGATTTTATTTTTAAGCTGGCCATATGACTAGTAGAGCCAAAGCACTTTTAATTAAAAACTGGCCACTTGAAATGGTTAAACCTCTGAACGTTTTTAATTAATTAAGTGGTCACAGGGCCAGTATACTAAACCCCAAAAGCATCTAATTTTTAAAGTGGACATTTGTCGCCTTATTTCGCAGCTTGATTTAGATTAGCCGCTCAGCGGGTTTGAACATAGCCCACTGTATCACGCGCTCTCCGTTTCGAAGCCACCCATACCAGAAATATTCTAAATAGAAGTTTGACATTGGAAATAAATATTTTTATTCTAAAAAACCCACTTTAAGAGATACTGATTGCGACACACCTCTCAGTAAAAACAAGCCCACACCACCCCCAGGTTTATTTTTCGTCTTCTTTAGAATGTCCCGCCTGTTAACAGCATCTGAGCTCGCTCGCTCGCTCGCGTGCGCGCGATCGATCGAGTGAGTGAGTGAGCTATGGTTTGACTGAATTTAAACTGCGGCAAAACACATTACCTACATATGTATGCTTGCGATTTTCAATCTATTGTAGTATTAAATATAAGAAACATTTATTAACCTTTAAATCTAGAGGGGTTGAACTTTAATTGCTAAACATTTATTTAAACAAACAAATAAAAGTTTCCCACCTTTTTTAATTTTCCCAAAAAACATTCCAGGCAAACCCTTTAAATAAATTTAGGATAATGAATGAATTAGTCTAACCTGTTTGGATGTTGGACTAGCTATGTTATCATTTGATCCTTGTGACTCTCTTTCCGATTCGTTGCCTCCTATCTCTGTTGACCTAGCAAAGACAAAAACAGAAAGAAAATCTCTTAGGATTGCTTCATTTTCCTTCTTGCATTTTAGAGTTTAAAACCATTAAAACTGAAATCATATTTATAAAAAAAAGTCTATACTGAACTTACTCGTCAAAACTGTCTTCATCATTGGAAGAATCATATCTATCTTTGGTTCATTAATTCTGTCTACAAATTGGGCCAGAACGGCATATAGGATGTCTAAAGTCTGCCTGACAGGGTCTAATTTCGCGCTACAAAAATAAAGTGATATTGCTTTTGGTTAGATTCACTCATTTTAGGTTTATTATATGGTCATTAGGCTTAATTTCAAGTCAAATTAGCTCAGAAACTTACTTGATACTAAGATTATAGCATTTTTCTTTAGTTCTAGGTTTTATTCCATTCTGCTTCTTAATTTTCGTTGCGTTTTTAGGCGAAAAATCTTCAAATTAATCCAATACTTTCTCTAATTCTTCAATAGATCTTCGAATATCCTCTGATCTGGGTGGAGAGAAATAAATTTGGCTCGAAACACCTTCAAATACGGCTCCAAAATAAAAATGTCGACGATATTTCTACTAAATGTTCATAAACATTCCCGAAAAACCTGTTGATTAACTTGGATTTTTGCATACGAATTACGACTCGACTGTTCATGTAGTAAAGCAGAAACTCCTAAACTCGAGCACTGAATCGTATTTATTTATAACCCCCCCGGGCCCCCCCAACTCAGGGATCTTTGTAGTGGGATAAGAATTACGATAAGAACTTCAAACAAATTCCGTTTCTTCTTCGCCGACTAACAATCTGCCACCATGGAGAAATATTACAGGAGATCTAGCCTCAATGTAAGGTACTTTCGAAGAAACTTTCATTCTAAAATCAATTCAAATAATCCATGGAAAATGCCAATGTAAAAAAGAGCAGCGAATATCTCTAAAAAATCCAGTTTTTTTACACTTTATTTCTGAAACGTTAAATCAGTTTTTTCAATAGCAATTTGTTACAAACCAAGTCACTCAAAAACTATATATTAAATAGGTTTTTTTAAACAAGGAAGGATCGAATTAAATGCATTAATTGATATACAGAAAAAATTATGACGCGTTTGTGTAATAAACAAGATGGCGTGACGCAGCATTTTTCCTAGCTGTTATAATTTAGTTCAAAGGTACTTGACATTACGTAGAAAGGCACAGACGATTAATATACAATCTTAAACGCTGCAGAAATAAGTTAATACATAGTTTACAGGCAAGGAGGATTCATACCATTTGCACAAGGAGACTAGGCAAATTAGAGCGTAAAATAGCAGACGATTTTACACACTCTAAGTCGCTTGGTCTCCTTGGGTTAATGGTAGGAATCCTCCATTCCTGTAAAGATACGTTCCATAAGTCAATGCCTACGAGATAGATCTATCTCGTAGGCATTGCATAAGTATGAGTGCACTTCCTATTATAAAAAGATTTGGTTTACCCAAGTCTAAAAAACAAAACGGTAAGAGTTTTTCCAGTTCGTGTTTAGTTAAAAACAGTATGAAAACTTCTTGTGTTTAAAAGCTTTTGAGAGGAAAATCTTCAGAAATTAGAAAACAATGTGTCAATTTGATTAAATTAACACGATATCCCTTAAAAAATAAATTTCATGATAAAAGGTTTTACGAAAATGGAATTGTTGTTGAAAAATCTGAGATAAGTAATTTTTTATTTCATTAAATTTATAGGAAATAAATCCATTACCAGTAAAATCATGAGATTGAATTACATTCTAAAGAGTAGTAAAATACGGATTGTCTTTAAAATTATACAGAAAAAAATATCCGCGCTTCAGTCAACTGGAAAAACTCTTATCGTTTTGTTTTTTAGACTTGGGCAAACCAAGTCTTTTCTTATAATATCGGTTCCTTCAGTCTTAATTTGTATTAATCTGTTATAAAAATAATTTTATGCTTGTCAAACGTGATTCATTCGAGGTTCCAGTAATACGTTCGTGAGCATATTGGCTCACTCCGAGTGCCTCTCATTATTTTATGGGAAAGTTTAAATGACTTGGGAGGCGAGTGGTAAATAATTTCACCATTGATGTTTGGGTGGTAACTTAATTAACCTTTAGTAGGCGGATGGTAACCTATTCACCACTAGCAGGCGGATGGTGACTCAATTCACCATTGGTGGACGGGTGGTGACTCAATTAATATGAAAGGGTAATATGTCAACTTAACTTGTGAGCACGCACCAGAAGGAAAATTTGCAAAATACCTTTGAACTAGCCAACATTGTTCAACATTCAATAGTTGCTTCATAATTCAAAAGCATTCCAAACCTTAACTTTAGATTGAACCAAAGTTTTATTTTAATCAAAATTAGGTTAGTTGTCAATATATTCCTACCTAACCATTCTACTGTGTTTGACGCTTTTATTCCAGAACCTTGAGGAAACGGCTTCGATATAGTAGTTTATTGTGCTTCTTGTTCACATTTGTTATGTGCAGCTGCTAGTTTCATCTGATTTGATTTCGCGTTATTTTGATACAAGATATTTCTTATTGTAGAATTGGTTTTAGGCATTCAACATATAAATTTCTCAATGTGTTTATATCCAAGTAGTTTTTCAGGGGCTTGAGCGTCTATATTCTCGAGTTTATCTTCCTGATGACATAGTCGGTTTGTTCTGTCCAAGTTAGATTCTCGTCAAGCCAGAGGCCCAAGTATTTGTATTTATCGACTCTCTTAATTGTGCTATCGCAAAAGATTTGGATGTCTGACTACTTTTTCTGGGATTTCCGATCTGGTGATATAATCATGAATTTGGTTTTATCAAGGTTCAAGATCAAACCTTTTCCGGTTAGTCTTGTCTTGATTCTACGTATACCTTCTTCGGTATCGTGTATCAGCGGCTTAATATTCTTATGATTAGCTATGATTGCAGTATCATCTGCAAATGCGTTTGCAACGGACTTAGGAGTGTTTCATGCATTCAGTGAGCACGAATCGAAAGGAGAGTCAATGATTGAGGAGGGAAGGTACTTTATAACGGCCGGGCACCATGGCTCTCACGCGCACCTACCTCAGCGCTCAGTCGAGGAGTAAAACGTCACATGATCCTTTGAGAAGGAAATTCAAAAAGGATAAACCCGAAAATACCGTTAGAGGCTCAGAATTCAGCCAGCGTACCTCACTGGCTACTGTAGCTTTGTCTACAGTTAATTTACGCTTTTTTAACAATTTATAGGCCTAATAATGGTTTCTTATAAGAAATACTGTTACAAAAATACAAAAAACTGTAGCCGAGATATAAAATACATACAATTCCCCAAAAAAATAAAACCAAATTTGAGCTATGTAAAAGATGGATAATATCGTGTGGTAGAACTGATTTAACGACGGAAAAGAAAAATAGAACACATTATGTGTGCTCAAGGCATTTTTAAGCGGTAAAGGACCCACGGAATCAAATGCTGTACCACTTTTCAATTTTGGAATACCAAACTGTCCGGTATGTAAAATTTAATTTTTGATTAATTGTTAAAGATTGATTATTATTTCTTTTTTCGAAATTTTGTTAAGAATTGTTTTGAAATTATAATTTCTTCAGGCTTGATTTTAATTCTTATTTACTTTGTTAAGGGTAATTATGAGTACAAAGGAGAGTTTCCTTTGGATTTGTCTCAGACGCAAATTCCAAGCGAGATAACGAACAAAAATCAGAAAAACCTAAGCTATATTTTGCCCAAAATTTTAAATTTACTGGTTAGTTATGAAAATAATATGAATTGTTATACTGTTCGTGTCTCATTAAATTTAAAATAAACAATTACGATTTCAGAATTTGACGCAAAGTTTTTTATGGAGAATGGGTTGATTTTATCCGAAACAGCTGCAAAATTAATGGCTAACATAAACATTTATGAAGAAACTGACCCATCTGTGATGCCAGTCAATAATATTGTCGAAAACCCAAAAAAATTGAAATTACCTCTAATTTGCTAAATATTTTTTCCACATTACGTGAGAAAAACATAAAAGATCAAGCCTCATTCAAAATTCACTCAAGAGTATTGCGGTCATCCTCAAACACTAAAGTGAAGTTATGAGTTGGTTCAAATCAGTTCTAAGGCTCAATACCTTAAGTAACTTTGGCAAAGAACTAATTGCTAATGGCTGGTTGAGACCAAGGCTCCCTAGATAAAATAACGGCTGGTGTGCGCTTATTTTTTTCAATCCAAAAGTGGAATTTTAGTTTGCCAATTTTCGCCAGTAGAGGCGCTCGTTTTCAGAAATATTTTCGCGCCTAAACGGATATTCAAATGGTGAGTAGTATGCAGGAGGCCTGGATTTTCGGGTTAATTTCAATTATTATGAATGAATTGAGCAAAAACAACTGGGAATATTTCTTAAGTTTTATGAGATACATTCCCATTTTATATATACTAGAAATTATTTATAGGAAACAAATTTTTTTTAACATAACTATAGTTGATGTGAGAAGGTGTGCTGTTGTCAATGCTATTAGTAATTTGATAACAGATAATAGCTTTCTCTATTACTAATTTCTACTAATTATAGCGTTTTTTAAGCACTTTTCGAAACCAAACCCTAACAAATTTTATAAAAACACGTGGTACGTCAAAATGTTTATCTGCATTTGGCTACTTGCCATTGCTTTAAATGTTCACGCCTTTAAATTGATTATTTGTAACGCCATCTAGGGATGAGATGGCCCTTTTCTATACAAGCTCCTGCCGCCCCTTACCAGAGCAGCCTGGATCAGCCGTTATTTTTATCTAGGGAGCCTTGTTAAGACGGTTTTTTGACGAAGTTCTTGTCAAGTGGGTGAATCTGAAGCCAGACGTAGCCGGTCCCAAACTTCAAGAATCCACAAAATTTCTAACGCCGTTAGAAGAAACAAAGAAGACAAAAAAGGTTGTACACCATATTGGGGCGTTTATTATACCAATATTTGCAATTAAATATGACATCCCTAAGATTTTTGAAAATTGTATTTTGAAAATTGGAAGTGGAGATCCAAAAATCAATTACAAAATAGAAGCCTCCGCTGCTTGGTCAGAGAAATTAAGTAGAGAAGGCCTAATACCACTTACGTCAAAGGGGTTGAATTCAAACAAGCTGTATTAACTGAAAATGTTAAGACCAAAACTTTGGTGCAAAAAAGGCTTGAAAGGGAAGACGTACAGGAAAAATGGAAGATGTTATGGGGGAAGATGATGATAAGACGGAGATGGAGAAAGCGTTCCACATTATCTGTAATACTTTTGCAAACTGTAGGGGAGTAGCTCTCAGATCATTCAGTCAAAGGAAATACCATGAGCTTAAATGCAAGGATATTGCTGAGCGCAAGGGAACTCGACAAGGAATGAAAAATAATTGCTCAGATAGTGGATTATATGGCGTTTAGTGATAACTCAATACTTGTGATATTTAAAAAAAATTATTGCGCTTTCATACTAAATTTGTACCAGATTTTTAATGAAACTAGGCCCAATGTTCCTGATTTAACCAAAGATTGTTAAAGTTCCTAGTGAAATATCCTAAAATAATTTTTTTTTTATTTTTTATAGGTGTCTTTTGGGTTATTTTTGTAGAGGATTTTAAATTTTGAAGTGTTGCCATTCTTTGGTGCTTTAATTAAGGGCTTCAAAATTTTGAACTTCCTTTCATTATAAACATAGGTCATGAGTTCAGGGTTTTCGTCACAACCAACTACTCGCCGATGTTTACCAAAATGGTGTTCAAGGATCTTGGTTAAACCTTTCCGTTTGTACAAATTTGGCACCCTTATTTAGTAAAAATTTAACAGCTCCAATTATAGAATACACAGTTGTGTGAATGCCTTCCAAGGTGTAACGGAAAAATATATTTAACTCTTTATTTCTAACTAGTTTGATTCAGCTATTCTCCTCATTACAAAAACTATCATAGTTGGCCGGGCACTCGCTAACCTTTCACTATTAGGGGTTGCGAAAATTAATCAAGTTTAAAGAACTGTGAATATCTCAATATCTAGTCAAGCAATCAATGACATGAAAGGTCGCAAGAAAATAGTGGTCAGAATGGCAAACCAAATCCTTTCACTATGGAAGGCAAAGGACGAGCGAGCCTGGTTTTATTGACACGGGAATCTGAGGGGTCGGATATTTAGCGTTTTAGTGTACAAGATCTTGAGATTATTGGATTTTTACACGATTTTGAGAATTTGAAAACGATTTTGGAAGGCTTTTAAGGTACAGAAGTCAGATTTTCTAGACCTTAAAGTGAGGTTTTTAGATTTTCTAGACCTTAAAGTGAGGTTTTTAGATTTTGAGATTTTTCAAGTGAGATTTTAATCGAGATTTTCCAAGAAGTGAAAGGGATTTTGTTAAGTGTCCATTCTCTCATAAAAATAAGGATAAACCTAGGTTTTCTACGCTTTACCCAAAAAAGCTACCCTCTTATTGGTCTTATATGTATGAAAGTTCCTTTAACCGCAAATAGTAGCCTCTCATTGGTCGAGGATTGGAACCCTTTGAATGAACAACCTATAAATACCAGAATTTTCTGTTGCACACTTCATTCTCTTTACTTTGACTCTCCGAGCCAATTTAAATACTGCCAAAAGTGAATAGAAAAATCTATTTATTTTCATACTACTGTGATAAATAGTTAAGAACTGAAAATCGTCTCTTCAATAATGTGAGTATTTTACTTGTTTGTAATTTAAATAAAGTCTAAACTTTAAATTATAAGGAATTTAATTGTTCATCAGCCAACAAAAACTAAATATATATTTTTTTTTAATTTTTGATTTAAGGTTTGTTCGTATCTTCATCGGAGATTTCCTGCTTCCTGCGGAGGTTTCGGGAAATATTAACGTTAGCAGTGTGGGGACGTGGATAAAATATAGCCTCATCTTTGGAGCCATTGGACCAAGAGTGGAAATTTTAATCATATTGGCGTGACCAAGTTTATAGTTAGCTTGCCCGAAGGTCGGCCTTGTGAAGGAGAATTTCACGTAACTAGTGATCCAAATGCTATTCGACCCACTACTATAAGTAATAATTACTTGAAGAATCATAACATGCTCACTAATTTTCTTTAATGACGTTACTAATGGAGTAAGTAATAAATTAACAGGTGAAGAACTCTACCAGCAAGCGCTGAACAAGCCAAAAAAGAGATGCGGCAGCGAGAAACGGCACGAGGCGAAAAGAAGACACAAGCAAGCACCCACTCCGCATGCCACTGTACCGCCTGCAGTCATTTCGCCTGCCAACGTACCGCCAGCACCCACTCCGCATGCAACCGGATCATCTGCAGCCATTTCGCCAGCTAACGGACCACCTGCCGCCATTTCACCTGCCACCGGACCGATAACATCCTCTCAAGCCACCGGACCGACAGCACCCTCTCTAGCCACCAGACCGACAGCACCCTCTTCTTCAGCCACCGGACCGACAGCACGCTCTCCAGCTACCGGACCGACAGCACGCTCTCCAGCTACCGGACCGAATGCACGCTCTCCAGCTACCGGACCGAATGCACCCTATCCAGCTACCGGACCGACAGCACCCTCTCCAGCTACCGGACCGACAGCACCCTCTCCAGCTACCGGACCGACAGCACCCTCTCCAGCTACCGGACCGACAGCACCCTCTCCAGCTACCGGACCGACAGCACCCTCTCCAGCTACCGGACCGACAGCACCCTCTCCAGCTACCGGACCGACAGCACCCTCTCCAGCTACCGGATAGACAGCAACCTCTCCAGCTACCGTACCTCCAGCACCCATTTCGCCTCCCACCGGACCGCCTGCACGTTCTCCAGCTTCCGGAATCTAGGAGGATGGAACTCGTTCCGGGAGGGGAAAATAGCTTGCCAATAGTACAGAAGTCTTACACCCATGCGTGGCAGTGTGAAAAAGTGGGCATACGCTTTAACTGCTGCCTAGTGGACGAAAATCAAATCATATTTCTTGAGTCCCCTACTCCCCCCCGCCCCTTCTCTATGACCCTGAGAAAAAAAATTTGAATTCTAACCGTCCGTCTGCTTCACTCTTCAGTAAGTTCAGTGTTTGGATGTCTTCATTTCGATTCATTAGGATTTAATTATTAAGTAGTATTTAGGTTAAATGATTAAGTAGTATATATTTTCGTGGAAAAAATGAATAATTGTTGCTTTCAAAACTGCAATAGTGACTCTAGATGCCACAAAGATAGAGTGTTTTTCCCTGTACCAAAACCTGGTATAAAGTTTGAAAAATGCATTAAATGGATTAGTGTTATTAACCGCCCCGATATAACGGTTGATAGTCTCAAACCTCATCACCGAGTTTGTGATTTACATTTTGCGAGGACCATCTTTAGAAAATCGACATCCTATTTCATTAAACGCGTCTAACAATTCCACAAGTTCTAATGAAAGTGGGCCATTAATCGAATTTAACTTAAACAAACTTAAGAACAAAAATTACTCGAGAATGGCAAAAGAAGTGAATTGTTTTCGAGAGACGACTCTAATTACAACAAATTCACCGGTAAAAATTTTAAAATCGATGCTTTATTTTGAATGATTGTTTTATTTTCTAATGAAGGAGATTAAGAAGCCAAGTGAAGAAATTGCAATCATAACCAGCAAATCTGAAAATGAGATGGTGATGGTAATAAATTTTAAAAGTAAAAAAAAAAATTGGTTCTTAATAATTTTGAATTTAACAGACATTGAGTCCTCATAACATAACCAACGTTTCCCTTTTAAACGAACATCCTGCACCTCTGTCTCAGGTAAGCAAGGTAAATCATTAAACCTTTTAAAGTAATATTAATAAACTTTAACTAAATTAAAGGCTAAAGTAATTCAAAAACCTGAGCTTCAAACCCCAACCTATTTACAACATTTCTCAGAGGACATGATTGGCGAATTGGTTATTCTTTCAAACCCAGAGGAGTTAAGTCATAAAGTTCTAGCGCATCAACAAGAGAATATGAACACTTTTGAATGGTCGATTTCTCTCGAAGTTGATAAACTCATTTTATCAAAGTGCAGTGAACTTATCCTAACGGTTAGAGTTGAAATTGATAAAACACTGGAGTTCAATGTCTTTATATTTGATAAGAAAATTTATTGGAAACACGAAGTTTACAATATCGAAACCAATAGCATAAAATCGTTTCAAGATCTTTTAAATGTATTAAGTAATTTTGAAAAGAGGTGGAGTGTGTGCTGTGGACTTTCTGATACCAATTTGAAACCATATTTTCATGAGAAACATAAAGTTGCCTATTATTGCAAAGAGTCAAATAGCTTACGCTCTAGAAACTGTGAATTTCTGAAGAGAAAAAGCATTGGTTGGTGCCCTAAATGGGTTTTGGTTAGAGATAATCTTCTTAAACGAGTGCGTAGGAAATCGAGAAAGCTGATAAGCCCTAAAATGACTAATCTTCGTAACTTGAATATGGAGGAAATAAGACGAAATCTAACAGCCCGCAAACTGAAAAACAAAGCCCTTTTTCGAGCAAACAAATTCTTGAAACAAAGGATAAACGGCCTTATACAGAAAGATGGCATCCTTCTAACTTCTGAAGAAGGTATTGATATAAAAAAAATTGATAGAAGACAATCCCTTTGAAACACCATCCAAGTACCAAAGATTTGTTTCTTCAGCAACAATTAAAATTGATGAATTCCAATACAAGCAGACCACAAAAGTGGCACACAGCTATAGTTCACTGGTGTTTGTATTTAAAGAGCAAATCTTCGACAACTTACGAAGCTCTACGTCAAGTTTTTAATTTACCAACCAGAAGGTCACTTTACAATTATTCTAAGAATTTACGAGCTGAAAGTGGATTTCATCCAGAAACACAAAAAGAAATGAAAGACGAGATAAAATTTGACACATTAACTGAACACCAAAAAAATATTTCAATAATGATAGATGAAGTGGCCATAAAAAAGGACTTAATATACAGAGTTACCACTGGCGAAAAAGTTGGTTTAACTAACTCAAATGAAAGTATAAATAAGATTAAAAACTTAACAAAAGAAGTGGAGAATAACAATAACACCGAAGAAACTCCTGAGCTAGCAACTCACATTTTGCAATTTATGATCAGAGGATTAACTACGAGTTTTAAGTACCCTTATGCTTACTTTCTCTGCGACAAAATGAAGTCAGATGAACTCTACAGTATTTTGTGGGAAGCATTGGAAAACTTACAAATGAGTGGATTCAAAGTTCTTACTGTTGTATGCGATAAGGCTGGCATCAATCAGAAGCTTATAAAAATGTGTTGTAATGACGAAGAAAACCCTTCACAAATTTGGTATAAAACCAAGAATCTGTTTTCGAAAGGGGATTACATATACTTTATATCAGACCCTCCGCATTTGATTAAAACTATTCTAAATGGACTGGAAGCAAGCGGGAACTGCAGAAATACACGGCTTCTTAAAAAGAATGGAAAAGATCTGCTGTGGCGTCATGTCGAAGAAGCGTTCAAAAAAGATAGCGAGCTGGAATCAGGATTGAAATTAGCCCCAAAAATTAAATACGATCATATATATCTGAAATCTGAATTCATTTTCAAGAATGAAAGTCAGTTATGCAGCACAGGTATTAAGTAAGACGATGGCAAATGCAATGAAAATACTCATAGGAGAAGAAGCGTCTGAAACAATTACATTTATTGAAATGGTCAACGATTTCTTTGATGTTGTAAATGTCAGAAATTTATCTACTGGAAAACGACACCGCAACTGTTTCCAAGATCCTTTTAGAAGTTTAAACGATTGGCGTTTTAAAGTAATATCCTCGTGTGAAATTTAAACTTGAAAGGATATGGACATTATTATATTTTTTTATTTTAATTCTAGTGGCTTAAAGAAACCTTTCTGGTATATTTTGATGATTGGGAAGCAGAAGTGGACAACCAAGATGCGCCTAAAGGTTTTGATAAAACCAAAATGCTCTTGAACCGTGACACTAGAGATGGCATAACTATTACAGGTAATGAAATTCTAATAATAAGCAACTTAATTTGAAAACTGTTCAACAATGTAGATTTGTAAAACTGATTAAAACTATTTCTTTATTTAGTTAATTCAATTATCGAAGCAACGCAAAGCCTATTAAAACAGGGAGCAGATTTTGTTTTAACTGAAAAGATTAACCAAGATCCATTGGAGAGATATTTTGGTAAACAAAGAGCAGCATCGGGGTGCAACGATAATCCAACAAAACATACCAAATATTAAATGCATGGGAAAGACCTTGCCCTATGTTAATAATGGCAATATTTCCGCCAAATCCAAAAAGGTTAATCGACTTAGAAGGCTCATGATTGAAAATGACAAGGGATATTGAATTAAAACAGGAAATTAATTTCAAAAAGTAACGCTTTAATGTCTCACTGATTTTAAAAACGCAAAAAACATTGTAGGAACATTTCAAATTAATTGCTTTTTAATAAAAAGTTTTTATCACTAAGAAGTTTAGTATCACAATGTTACAAAGAGTTATTTTAAAATTCTCATAACGTTAACTATTGTATTTGGCAGCACTAGCAACGACATCTTTAAAAATATTGCTTTTTTCCCTGGAAAGCTCCATATCGCATTTGAAAACCTTAAGAACTTGTTTATCACAAATTTAACCAGATCACATATAAAAACCTCAACGTATAAAGGTCAATATTAACTAGCTAGGAAGCCTTTAAGCCGTTTTTCAACTCTAGGAACTTTAATTTTATTTTCCTTTGGCACATTCTTGCAATTAGTGCAGGGTTTCTGACTTTTCATTTCTTTCCGCAGGCTAGCGGATTTAAGAGAAGCTCTTTTTTGAATTTATACATTGGTTTTGAGTTTGCCCACGAACCCTTTGCCCATGCAATTTAAAAATATTCGACACGCTTGCTTCTTAGCTGCTTGTGACATACTACCATCCCCTTAAAGCTCTAACCATTGATTTTCTATAAAATCATTTTTTTTTTCAAATTTTCCATAGCTTTTTCTTCTCTATCATGGATGGCAATATTAGATTCTTTACAGTAATCTTTTGAGAAAACATTAATCTTGAATACAAAATCAAAAGCTTTTTGTTTTAATCTTATTAAACCTCCATAACTTAACTCTTCTGTCCATTTAGAATAGTCATTAGTTAAATCAGTTACTAAACTAACCGAATTTTTCACGAATAAACGAGCAGCATAACCATACTCCAAAATAAGTTCATGAGTAATGTAACCTCCAATATGATGAACTACATTTTCCTCCTTCTCGAGAGATTCTTTTATTGTCATCAATGGATATGGACGGACTAGTTTCGCCTTTTTTGGTAATACAGAAGATTGAATTTCAACTTTCTTAATCAAACCCTCGTTTAAAAATCTTCTGTTGAAGCACTGAAGAAACATCAATTTTTCATCTTCAGCCAGTGACAAAAATTCCAATTTAGCGAATAAGGACAACATATAAATAAGTGTTATTTATGAAGCAGTGAATTAGATTACCTTAAAATCTTTAAAAACTTCTTGCATGTCATCAATAAAGTTCTGATTAGCCATTAATTTAAACATGAAGACCATGAAGGATGCCCTATCATTAACTTTGCTTAGGTTCAAATACGAATAAATTTTTTCCGTAAAAATTACTCTCTCCGGAAAATTGGTGATTTCATATATGCATGTCTTTGAAAATTAAATACTTTAAACATATTAGACTAATTTCCCAAGTAAATTTATCTGCTAGACCTAATACATGTATTTCCCCAACTTACTTCAAATTCTTTGGACTTGTAATCTGTCACAATGTTTTTCATTGCCTCCAGGCTACTTTTCAAAATTTTATCCTTGTTTTCTTTAAAATACGATGTTTCTAATAGTGCTTGACTAGAATTATCTTGAGATTTCCTTTTAATTTTGCTTCCACTTTGACTTTGGACCATTACGTTAGGCCCAGGCCCATCTTTGAATTAATTTCGTAAATGCATATTATTTTCAATCAATTAAACAGAATTTAAAGTTTGCAATATTTACCTTTCGACGTCGTTATCCCTTTAGAATCTTTAGATAACTTTGAATATCGATGGTCGTGATTAATTATTTCTAGCAAACAATTACTCTCCGACCCCGACTGGGCCGACATTGCGTAAATTAAAGATCCGAAGGAAGTCCGAACTAGCAGAAAATGTTTATCCAAAAAAAAAACAATCCTTGGAAATAACTAACAAAGCGCTCGATAGGTGGTGCCACTATCTTATGCCGACCTTTTTACACTGCCAATCATGGCGCACCCGCTTAGCTCTCTTTTCCTCTCCCGGAACGAGTTCCATCCTCCTAGGTACGGTCAACCTTTTTCCGAGAAAAATGAAACATCTACCAAGTAACCCGCCGAAACGGAGCGATCATTATTGGACGAAAATTGCAGAGACTTCTGAAAATTTTATTCTACTGAATAACGGGCTAGACGATAGAATTATTGCATTTGCTACCGACGATTTCTTCAAGAGAGGCCTACAGTTTTCATGGATAGGACTCATTTTGCTTGTCCCAAGCAGTTTGATCAAGTTTGCATTCTTCACGCACCGTATAACGGAAGTATGTTTCCAATAAAATATGCCTTGATTCCTGGGCATTCTTTTGCAGTGCACTGTCGATTACTTCGCCTAATTCAAAACGCTGCTAGTGACCGTGGTTTAAGGATTTCACCGCAGACCTTCCAAATTGATTGCGAATCCGCTTGGATATCAGCTTTGAAGGATTTATTTCCTTACTATTGCCAGTCCATATGGCGTGCTGCAAACACCAAAGGATTATCAACTCTTTACAGCACCAACGAAGACGTGCGAAAGATGATAAGACGTATAATGGCACTGGCTTTGGTTCCTGTCGAGACCCATTCTGAGGTCTGGCTAGCCATAGAGGAGCAATTTCCAACCGGCAATGAGAATGTTACCAATTTTCTCGACTAATTCGTGCAAACTTGGTGTGAAAATTCCCTTTATCCGCATGAAATGTGGAACCATTTTGCACACTTAAGAGTACCGTACTAACAATCATTTGAAGGGTTTTCACAATAAGTTGAATCTTTGTTTAATTTTATTCAGAACATAATGAGCTTGCAAATTGAATATCGTAACCTTAAAATCGATAGGGATGTTGGCAAGAAAGAAAAAATAAATACCTTAAAATGAATCAAAGATACTTAGATTCGGTTGCATTTTACTCTAAAAGTTTAGAAAAGCAAAATTCTAACAAAACTGATTCCGCTATAAAATTACTCGATTCTGTTGCTGTGAACTTGTATTAAAATAAAATTTTAGAATCAACAATATGTTTATTTACCTTGATATAAATATAAATCTCTCGTTTTAAGTATCATTTTAAAGTAACATTAAAGAAAATGTTACGGTTTACGGCTTAATTTAGCTTTCCCTTAAATTTACATAAGCCTTTAAAACCGATTCCACGGTTAACTCATTGCTACTTCGTTTTTATCGGAGATTGCTAGGCAGTGTACACCAACGTTAAGTGCAGCCATTCATGGCTATCTCCACTTTTCGTAAACCGCCCAAGGTGCGGGATTTCGGTCCAATGGGACCTCACTTCTTTGGTTTCTCGGTTGAATGGGATTTCCATCCAATGCGAAGGAATCGTTTTATAAGGTGTAACCACGATTGCGATATTTATAAAGTCGCCCCACGTGGCCATAAAAGCCTTGGCTAATACTAAGAATAACTACTCAGTTCCTTAGGTTCAATCATACTTTTATTAACTAACTAAATCATAAATAAATTATAACTAAATGCCGACTTGCATTATACACTTAAAGAACTTAACATAATTACAGATAATAAGGATGAAGTCCAATCCTAGGGCAAAGCCCTTCACTCGAGCGACTACTACATCTTAGTAGTAAAGGAGAACTGACTTTATGTCATAAGCAGACGATGCTTATATAGTACGGGGAAAGGTCAGAGGTAACTCGGTGTGTTAATCCTCTATGTAACCGTACACCCCTGGAGTAGAAACCCAGGAGGTCCCTTGATTATTACGGGAGGTTACAAAGGGTATTAAGTTTGTTTCGGTAATTATTATATCGAATTTTTAAATCCGTGTTTAGTGGCTCTTTTAGTAGATTTTTCCTAAGTTTGACTCTCGTATCAATACTTTTTATTAAACCGATTGTTACTAATGGATTTCGAGGTTTTTTTTCTTGTAACCTCACTATGATTATTTATGATTTCGATATTTTGTTTATATGGTTTTTTGCTAAGTTTATGTAAAAATTTAAGTGTTCTGTTAATTTTGTACAAGCCTTATTTTCATCTTCTTCATTAAGAATGTTCAACCAATTCTCAAGGGATAATAAATAATCAAGTTTTTGAATATTAGTGGGAGGATCTATTGAGTTTGGAGTTTTAACGGCTTGGGGTATTTGTAGTTAAGAAAAGCCGACAATAATTGGCTTATGATCAGTAGTTGCAGTGTTTACTATATATGAACATGTTGATAATCGTGCGTGGGAATTAAGTTTAAAAGAAATATGGTCAATACACGATGTATTAGATTCTGTGGTTCTTGTTGAGTCATTTATTAAACTTGTAAATTGATTGGACGCAAGAATATTGACGTGTTCATCTGAGAAGCTATTAGTATTATTAGTATAAATTACGCCACTGATATAAGCTGATAAAACACGCATCAGCGCCTGAATCTAGTCAAGTCGCGAAATTCCAATGCGAATACACGGCCTCCAAGGGGCTTTACTTTCTTTGCGCGGCGGGAAGACGATCCCCTTTTGGTCTTCCCGCTTCCCAAGGTTAGTATACAAAATCGCTATATAAGTTCAGCTAGCTAGCTAATTGGACCAAGTCATCTTGCGACTTATTGCCACTTATCTAACGCCTTTACAATGCATAGAGGGGTGGTGGCTAGCCCCTATGCCACAACTAACCGACAGCGCCCTATACTTACTATTACCGTTAACCTCTGCAAGTTTTGATGGAAAGGTTAGCTGATTCCGGGCAAATTTTCACCAAGTTTTTAAGCCATGCTATTGGTCGTCTTAAATGACGTCAGAGAAAGACCCGAGGCATTTGGAAGCAAACGATATTCCATTTTGGCGGCCGTAAAGGGTATAGTCCCATTGGACCGAAACCGCATTTTGGTTTTTTATGGAGGATATATTTAAATTTCCATCCCAATGGCGGGTTTATGCTGAATGGGAATTTATTTGAAAGAATTAGTTGATTAAATGTGTGAGAGGATTTCGAATCACCGCAGCAACATGGTAGAATATCAGGCTTTTAATTCAGAGGCTCGGGTTGAAACCCAGAGAAAGAAATTGTAAGTTTGGTTAGGTTAGTTTTGGTTAGGTCAGGTTCGGTTAGGTTAGGTTATTATCCTATTAATTAGCTGCCACCTTTTCCAAAAAATTCTCCTACTAATTAGCTGCAACCTTTTCGAAAATATTCTCCTAATAGTAAGCTGCCACCTTTTCCAAAATATTCTCCTAACAGTTAGCTGATACCTTTTCCAAAACAATGATTCCAATAATTCGTTGTCACATTTTCCAAAATATTCTCCTATTTATTAGTTGCCTCCTTTTCCAAAATATTCTCCTATTAAGTAGCTGCCACCTTTTCCAAAATATTCTCCTACTAATTAGCTGCAACCTTTTCCAAAATATTCTCCTAATAGTTAGCTGCCACCTTTTCCTAAACATACTCCTACTAATTATAGCTGCTACCTTTTCCAAAATATTCTCCTAATAGTTAGCTGCAACCTTTTCCAAAACAATGGTTCCAATAATTCGTTGACACCTTTTCCAAAATATTCCCCTATTAATTAGTTGCCACCTTTTCCTAAATATTCTCCTATTAAATAGCTGCCACCTTTTCCAAAATATTCTCCTAATAGTTAGCTGCCACCTTTTCCAAAATATTGTCCTAATAGTTAGCTGCCACCTTTTCCTAAACATTCTCCTACTAATTAGCTGCTACCTTTTCCAAAATATTCTCCTAATAGTTAGCTGGCACCTTTTCCAAAACAATGTTCCAATAATTCGTTGCCACCTTTTCCAAAATATTCTGCTATTAATTAGTTGCCACCTTTTCCAAAATATTCTATTAATTAGTTGCCACCTTTTCGAAAATATTCTATTAATTAGTTGGCACCTTTTCCAAAATATTCTCCTAATAGTTACCTGCCACCTTTTCCAAAATATTCTGCTAATAGTTAGCTGCCACCTTTTCCAAAATATTCTCCTAATAGTTAGCTGCCACCTTTTCCAAAATATTCTCCAATTAGCTGCCACCTTTTCCAAAATATTCTCCAATTAGCTGCCACCTTTTCCAAAACATTCTCCTACTAATTAACTGCCACCTTTTCCAAAACATTCTCCTAATAGTTAGCTGCCACCTTTTCCAAAATATTCTCCTATTAATTAGTTGCCACCTTTTCCAAAATATTCTCCTATTAATTAGCTGACACCTTTTCCAAAACATTCTCCTATTAATTAGCTGCCACCTTTTCCAAAATATTCTCCTACCAATTAGCTGCCACCTTTTCCTAATCATTCCCCTACTAATTAGCTGCCACCCTTTCCAAAATATTCTCTTATAGTTAGCTGCCACCTTTTCCAAAATATTCTCCTAATAATTAGCTGCCACCTTTTCCAAAATATTCTCCTAATAGTTAGCTGCCACCTTTTCCAAAACATTCTCCTAATAGTTAGCTGCCACCTTTTCCAAAATATTCTCCTATTAATTAGTTGCCACCTTTTCCAAAATATTCTCCTATTAATTAGCTGCCACCTTTTCCAAAACATTCTCCTATTAATTAGTTGCCACCTTTTCCAAAACATTCTCCTACTAATTAGCTGCCACTCTTTCCAAAATATTCTCCTATAGTTAGCTGCCACCTTTTTCAAAATATTCTCCTAATAGTGAGCCGCCACCTTTTCCAAAATATTCTCATAATAGTTAGCTGCCACCTTTTCCAAAACAATGTTTCCAATAATTCGTTGCCACATTTTCCAAAATATTCAGCTATTAATTAGCTGCCACCTTTTCCAAAATATTCTCCTATTAATTAGCTGCCACCTTTTCCAAAATATTCTATTAATTAGCTGCCACCTTTTACAAAATATTCTCCTAATAGTTAGGTGCCACCTTTTCCAAAATATTCTCCTAATAGTTAGCTGCCACCTTTTCCAAAATATTCTCCTATTAATTAGCTGCCACCTTTTCCAAAACATTCTACTACTAATTAGCTGCCACCTTTTCCTAAACATTCGCCTACTAATTAGCTGCCACCTTTTCCAAAATATTCTCCTAATAGTTAGCTGCCACCTTTTCCAAAACAATGGTTCCAATAATTCGTTGCCACCTTTTCCAAAACAATGGTTCCAATAATTCGTTGCCACCTTTTCCAAAACAATGGTTCCAATAATTCGTTGCCACCTTTTCCTAAATATTCTCCTATTAATTAGCTGCCACCTTTTCCAAAATATTCTCCTAATAGTTAGCTGCCACCTTTTCCTAAACATTCTCCTACTAATTAGCTGCCACCTTTTCCAAAATATTGTCCTAATAGTTAGCTGCCACCTTTTCCTAAACATTCTCCTACTAATTAGCTGCCACCATTTCCAAAATATTCTCCTAATAGTTAGCTGCCACCTTTTCCAAAACAATGCAATTCTCTCCATTATCAATCACTCTTAAAATTAAATTTTGCATTTCAAACATCAATATATTTATACAACGAAAACTGTAGGGTAAAAAAAAATCCTTAAAAAACGTGAAAACGTTTGCTTTTTAAATTTTGATATATATTTTCCCAAAACCGCACATTTGGGCTGTTTTCGGTTGAATGGGAAACGCGTTCGGTCGAATGGGATTCGGTCGAATGGGACACAAGGTCCATTCCGGTTTCTAAAATCACATCTATCCCTGATTTGGCTGTTAACTAAAGTCATAGCTTCGGTCATTTTTCCATAGAGTCCATAATTTCCACCTTACTTGGCGTGAGTTTCATCAGAGACTCATAATTTTGAATTCCAGTCCAGGCTTTTTTTTAGTTATTCTAAATAAGTTATTAACTTTGTTAGGGTTGTGCAAAGAAAGTGGAATGAAAATCCGTACAATTTTAAACTTGAGACTTTGAGAATAATTATGGTTAAGACTTTGTCACCATATGCGTGTGCACTGCATGCAAAAAGAAAACCTTCGACATCAGCATCAATAGTCCAGGACAGATAGGCTAAAAAAGGACTTGACCTAGAACATTTGAACATAAAGATGATATTTGGTACAAGTTTTTGACCAACAATAAATATACGAAAAGTCCCCTGCTGTAGAGCGCGAGCTTTCGACGCCATCTTGGAAAATGGCCGCCGGGAATGCCAGCTACAATGTATTCCACATTCTTCTTCAAAATTTATAAAAATTGGTAGACATTATGATTGTAACCACATGAACATCATGTTAGAATTCTGTGCTCGATAGTTTGGTTGCCATATTGGAAAATGGCCGCCGTGATTGCTAGGTATAGTATATTTCACCATGTTGTTGGAAAATTATGAAAATTTATAGATATTATAATGAAAGCTGTGTGAACCTTAAAGTAAAATATTGAAGTCATTCATGAGATAGTTTGGCCGCCATGTTGAAAAAATGGCCGCTGGGATTGTCATTTTGATAAGTATATTCTTCAAAAATTATTAAAATAGATAAATATATTGTTGAAGACCGTCTAAACATCATACTTGAATATTGAAGATGTGCTACTAATAGTTTGGGCGCCATCTAGGAAAATGGCTGTGGGAAAATTAAGGGTAATAATTTTCGACTGGCCATTTTTAAAGATGGCGTCGATAATTTGGACTTGGAGATGGCTATTTTTCATGTTTATTACCTTAATGAAAATCATCTATTCAAGAAAGGAATTCCGAAAAGATTTATATGTTTGAAATAAATTTAATATTTCCAGCAGTCATTTTCCAAAGTGGCCCCCATACTATCAGTAGCTCGTCTTCAATACTCAATGATGTTTAAACGGTCTTCATCATAATTATTACCAATTTTTATAATTTTTGAACAATATACTGTATCTAAATGACATTCCCGGCGGCCATTTTCAACATGGCGGCCAAAATATCTGATTAACGGTTTCAACATTTTACTATGAGGTTCACACAGCTCTGATTATAATATCTATCAATTTCCATATTTTCCATCAACATGGTGAAATATACTGTACCTAGCAAATTTCAATAATTATAAATGAGAATTGTTATTAAATTAATGAATCTATACGGATGCAATTAAGTTAAAATGAGAGCAGAAAACCGCAACCTCAAACAGCAAGAGCTATGTTCATATGTTGAACCCGCCAAGAGTTTTCAACTCAGTCCGAATTCCGCTAGAGGCGCTGCATGTTAATTTACCTCTCAAATCTCAATCCTCGGCGCGTTATATTTTCGAAATTCGGCTAGGCTAGTGCCCTGGGGGGCTATTCCGTAAGCGTCGAAAGGGTCATCTCGATCGACTACTATTTCGATATCGACATTTATATCGATAATTTGTTAGAATGGTATTCTATAGTAACTTTTGTAGACATCGACATCGACATCGTTCTCAAAAATCGAGATCGATGTAGATGTCGATCTCACCCGGCTAATGCATGTCGAGAAACCCATCGATACCACTTTTAGCCAATCACAGCTCCCTTTGTCAAAGACTATACACTCTAGAACAACATTATTTAGTCTTTGAGGCTGACAAGAAAGGTTGAAAATAAAATGGCGTTAAACTTAGCTCGAATCGAACTACTTAATTTAGCCTTAAACTTGGATAGAAGGAGAAACTTAGGTCGGCAAAGAGTTATTAGGGACCGATCTAAAGCTTTTGAACTTTAGGCGACTTTTCCGGCTTGAGAAACTAATAGTAATAGAACTAATAGAGGAGTTACGTAGGCCTTTGTCGGGCCGAAGAAATACTAATTGCCTGTAGACTGTCAAGTGAGTATATTTCACATTTGCTTCAATAATTTAGCATATTTTAACCTTGCTATTTTATCTAATGTTTTAACACCTTTTCGAACATGTGTAGGTATTAATAGCACTTAGATTTTTTGCTGTTGGATCGTACCAATGTGCATCGGCCAAGACATTTATATAGGAGTTAGCCAACCAACTGTGTCGAGAGTCCTTAAGAATGTAACAAGAACCATTCTGGATGTTTTATCAAAGAAGTGGGTAAGGTTTCCCACAACCGAAATTCAAAGGGTCGCCAATAAAATAAGGTTATTTAATATTCATTTTTGATGCCAGTCACAGTGTTCCTCAATATTAAAGATGCCTGAATTATAGTTTCATGGAAAAGACAATTTTTCCAGGTGTAATTAGAGCAATTGATTGTACTCACATAGCGATTGTTCCCCCCGCAAAAGTAAACGGTGAAAATCGTGAATACCTTTATGTAAATCGTAAAGGCTACCACTCTATAAATGTGCAATTGGTAGAGCAAAAATATTGTGTAACACTCCTCATCCAAAAATTTACTTGAACAACATTACTTCCATAAAGATTTGCGCCTATGACTTAGTGATACTGCAAGCTAGCGCAAAGTTTCCTGGATCTGCACACGACACTAACATTTACAAAACGTCCGCAGTATCTTTCTATCTTGAAAGAAAATTTAAAGATGGATCTTTAAAAGGAATTTGGATATTGGGTTAGTTACAATATAAAGTTTTGATCCTAGGCAGTATGGATGGGACATTTATCTGTAACTAAAGCGTTATGCACGAAATAAATTGAAATTATAGAATGATGAGCTATTGCAATTTTAGATTATATGGTTTGAACCTTAATTAATGAGCAAATTTTAAACAGGAGATGGTGGATACCCATAACACCGATATCAAAGCCTGCAGCGGGATCACCAGAAGAAAGGTTTTCCCTATGTCAAGAATCTGCAAGAAGTGTGATAGAACGTTGCAATGGTGTGCTTAAGCAACGTTTTCGTTGTTTATTAAAAGAGAGGACCTTGCATTATGATGCGGGCAAAGCGGCCGACATCATTAATGCATGTGTTGTTTTACACAACATATGCATACTAAGAGGTGTAACTGATGATTACAACGAATTGGATCCGCTGGAAGATGGGGAATATGGACCTAATGATCAATTATGGGTAGATAATGAACCATGGGAGGAAGTGGCAGCTCCTACTGCACATGTAGTTGGCAAGTGGAAAGTATCAGGCCAACAAACACGAGAACAAATAATTCCCAGACGTTTTACGTAATGCAACAATTTATTAAATCTTTGTAAATAGTCATGAAACTGGTTTAATAAAACTTAAAGCAAATTCATACTATTATTGTCCATTTGCTGCGATACAAGTAAAAGTTTTTTTTAATAAATAACTTGAGAGAAATAAAATTGTTTAATTTTAATTTTCATGGTTTTTCTTCAAAAACCTTTTTATTGAATGTTTCTATTATGGTTAAAAGACGTTCGTTCATTCGTTTTTGATTCGCTAATGTTAACTGTGCGAGAAGGTTTTTTTCTTTCTTAATTTTTATCAACTCTTTTTGCTCCAAGACTAGATCCTCTGTTGCTTTAGCATGGCGGGTGAATGAGCTTGCTATATCTCTAAACACATTATTTTGAGATTCTTGTAAGTTTTCTAACAATATTGACGTTGTTTCTAACTGAGCTGCTACAGGCGATTTTTTGGCCTTGCCTTTATTGATACGGTTTTGGCGCTTTATTAGATTATATATTAGAAGAAATAAGTGGTTAATTTACTATATTTACACTAACGTTATTTATCGTTCAAGTCACAATATTTTTTTCATTTCACCTTCGTTCCTTATGCTCTTAGATAGTAGTAAACAAAATTAGAAAATAGTTTACTTACTTTTGGCAGCTTCAATAATTCTCTTTTTTGTTTTCGTTTTCTGACGCATCAACTTCCAAATCTTCTAAAGTAGCACTTTGAGAATGTTCTTCAAAACATGTATCTACCAGGGCTCGAACCTGGGACCTTCCGCGAGGTAGGCGGACGTAATAACCACTAAACAATGGAAATGTGGTCATACAGAGTTTTCCAAGAGATCTAGTTTATTATTATGTCCAATCACGATGATCAAAACATGTTTTTTCCAGTGTTCGAACCTGGGACATTCCGCTTGAAATTTGGAAGTGATAATTACTACACAATATATACGTTATAAAACTCAGTTTTCCAAGAGATCTAGCTTATTATTATGTCCAATTACGATGGTCAAAACATGTATCTACCAGGGCTTGAACCTGGGACCTTCCGCGTGTAAACCGGACGTGATAACCACTACACCATAGATACTTGGTTATTCTGAGTTTTCGAAGAGAGCAAACTTATTATGTCTAATCACGATGGTTAAAACGTGGTTTTTCCACTGTTCAAACCTGGGACATTCCGCGTGAAAGTCGGACGTGATAACGGCTACACAACCGATACGTGGCAATACTGAGTTTTCCGACAGATATAGCTTATTATTATGTCCAATCACGATGGTTAAAACATGTTTTTTCCAGTGTTCGAACCTGGGACATTCCGCGTGAAAAATGGAAGTGATAATTGCAACAGAGTATATACGTGATAATACTGAATTTTCCAAGAGATCTAGCATATTATTTTGTCTAATCACGATGGTTAAAACATGTATCTTTCAGTTCTCGAACCTGGCATCTACCGCGTGTGAAGCGGACGTGATAACCACTACACCATTGATACGTGTTAATACAAAGTTTTGCAAGAGATCGAGCTTATTATTATGTCCAATCACGATGGACAAAATATGTATCTACCAGGGCTCGAACCTGGGACATTCCGCGTGAAAGTCGTACTCGATAACAGCTACAAAACAGATAAGTAGTAATACTGAGTTTTCCAACAGATATAGCTTATTATTATGCCCAATCACGATGGTTAAAACATGTATCTTTCAGTTCTCGAACCCGGGACCTTCCGCGTGTGAAGCAAACGTGTTATCACTACAAATTAGATAAGTGGTAATACTGAGTTTTCCAAGAGATCTAGCTTATTATTATGTCCAATCACGATAGTCAAAACATGTATCTATCGGGGCTCGAGCGTGGTTTAAAAGTTTTAATTTAAATTAGATAATACTATGCGTTTTGCTTTAAACAAAGCGAAACTAAAAATTAACACGAGAAACTCGACCATACCAAAACCAACTGCCTTTGTTTGTTACAACGAGTCACTTTCTGACTGAAAACGTTGCAATGATGCCAGATTGAAAACTTTCAACCCGCCAAAATAAAACTGGAAAAGATAAGACGGTTACTAAATATAACGTTGAAGATCCCTTTACCTTAAAAGGAAAAGAAACTACTATTTTAAAAGAGACAGCTTAAGTTTCTCCTAACGCAAAAAAATTTAACTAATGTAAATTTCCAAGCAAACATGGTTAATTAAGAAACTGATAGTGATCCTCCTACTTAAATATGAATAAACTTTTCATAACAATGCCAAGTGTCGTTAAACCAAAGGATAACGATGAAGTAGTTGAATACAATATTTCAAAGAAAAAAAATTTGGATGGTTTAAAATTATATAAACTAACGGACTCTAAAACATAAAATGAAACGTCGTAGTTTTCGAATCTCTTAAGAAAAAAGAAAGCCTTGATAGAAGCGCGGGTGAAAAGTTCCCTCTGCCATCACCCCTAACCGGTGATATTTCCGGTCCCCCAACCCTAATTTTTTGGTTCCCTCTCTGGCCTCCATAAAATTTTGAAGAGTAAAATCGAATACCAGATGTAACTGTTGGATTAACAGGATATTTACTGTAAGCAACAATTAAAATGTAATAGATTTAGTATTTCTACTATTAGATATGGACCTGAGTATTGCATTCGACCGAATGAACCATAATATCTTACTTTTAAAGCGAGACTGGATTGCAAACTACCTTAATCGGACTTGTACGTACACCGATTAGGAACTACGCTCATTTTAGCTCTGTCAAAGGCAGTGCTTTTATGGATTGTTTTAAAGATATTTACGTTTTAGGGGTAGTGGCTAAGCGAACGCTTCCACTATTTGCTAATTACGCGTGCACTTGTGTATATTCATCTGCGTTTGTTAAAGCAAATTTCAAATGCAGTTACATACCATTTTGGAATCATTCTAGAGGGCCGGTAGGCCCTTCTAGATAAGATGCCACACCCTCCCGCAATGTTAAATGACAATTCACAGATTTTCGCCGATTTTCCCATAGGAATAACATGGGGTTTTTGGTGCTCCAGCACATCGAATAATTTAAAAACTAAAGCGAAGTTACGTTTCGGAATACTTTTAAATTAACAAGTAACTATTCAAGGTGTGCCTTTTTCAAGTTTCATCAAAATTAATTAAGTCTAAGTATCTTAATTTAATTAAAAGTGGAAGTACCTCAAAAGATTACTCTACAGCAGACGACGCTAATTGCTCTACAGTAGACGACGCTAATTTGCCATTTCACCGCCTTGAAACTTTAACTTGATATTTTTCAATAACTATAACCTAGCTATAACACTAAAATTTTTAAAAACATCACTGGCGGGTCTAATTTTTGTTCAATTGTGTGTCCCTGTTGAAATTCTTTACTTAAGATACCTTTTTTTATTTATATTTTAGATGTTAATTTCGACCAAGGCTTAAGTTGCCTTACTTAGGCAGATTAGTGAGTCCATGGAATAACTAACGCTATCCCTTAGTTAATCCATGGTGAGTATAATGCAATGGGTGATTGTAAAAGCTTGAAGGATAGATGGATCAGTGTGGGAAATAAGGATTTTTTTAAAACTGGACCAGTGGCCTAGGTTTTTTAATTACAATAACTGGCCACGGTGCCACACAGCGTGGGCATAATGGCGGTAGCACAGGGCAAATACCAGTTTAAAAATTGCCTGGACCAGTTTAAAAACGAAATTGGAGGAGAAGTCAGTGGTCCTCGGAATACTTTCAATTTAACAAGTAACTATTCAAGGTGCGCCTTTTTCAGGTTTCATCAAAGTTAAGTATGTTAAATTAATTAAAAATGCAAGTATCTCAAAAGATTACTCTAGAGCAGACGACGCTAAATGCTCATAACTCTACAGTAGACGATGCTAATTGCCATTTCACCGCCTTGAAACTTTATCTTGATATTTTTCAATAAATATAACACTAAATTTATTAAAAACATCACTGGCGGGTCTATTTTTCGTTTAATTATGTGTCTCGGTTGAAATTCTTTACTTAAGATACATTTTTAATTTATATTTTAGATGTTTGTTTCGACCAAGGCTAAAATTGCCTAACTTAGGCAGACTATTGAGTCCATGGATTAACTAACGCTATCCTTTAGTTAATCCATGGTGAGTCTATGCAATGTTTGATTGTAAAAGCTTTGAAGGACAGATTTAAAGGTAACCAGAGTCCAGACATTAATTCAAATATTTTAATTATCCACTTCTTCAGTTTAGCAGACGCCTACCAATCGTGAGTTAATTTACCACTAGCCTATCAATGGTGAATTAAGTTACCAGCCAGTAAGAGCCAGGTCGAGACGGCGAGTCGAAACGACTTTCGGCCAGGAGAGTCGAGGAGGGCGGGGGGAGCGCGATCCAGTCATTCACCACACGGGCAGTGAAGTGGTGCTGGCGATGGCGAGTGCGGGCGCGAGGTTTTCGGAGTTTGAGGCGATGGCCACGGGTACGCGTCTCAGGGGCAAGTGCGAAGCACTTGGCGACCGGAGCGTCGACGGCACCGCGGAACAGGTCGAACAGGTAAACGAGGTCGTTAACGCGATGGCGGAGGACCGGCGGCAAGACACGAAGCCGAGAGTCACGCCGGGCAGGGAGTAGGCGCTCACAGCCCTTGGTAAGTTTCGTGAATCGATTATGGGCTTTGGTGAGCAACGTCTTGGGCCCCGTCTGCGGAGGAGACCATATAATCGAAACAAAGTCGACGGATGGGAGAACCAGGGAGTTGTAAATGGTACGCATGAACCGTGGGGAGCGAAAGTAAAAGTTACGTTTGACCAGCCCTGAGATCGAGTTCAGGCGGCCGACTATTTTAGGGGTGTGGCGGCGGAACAGCAGGTCCTCGTCGACCAGGGTGCCGAGGTCGGTAGCAGACGACGATGGTGGGAGGGGGGCACTGCCAACATAAAATTATGACTGACACTTGGTTTGAGCCAATACGCTCACGAACATCTTACTGAATCCTCGAATGAATGACGTTATAGAGGAAAAAAATTATTTTATAATAGATTAATACGAATAAAGACTGAAGGAACAGATATTACATAAAAAGGACTTGGTTTGCCCAAGCCTTAAAAACAAAATGATAAGAGTTTTTCCAGTTGACTGAAGCGCGGATATTTTTTTCCACATAATTTTAAAGACAATCCGTATTTTACAACTCTTTAGAATTTAATTCAATCTCCTGATTTTACTGGTAATGGATTTATTTCCTATAAATTAAATGAAATAAAAAATTACTTATCTCAGATTTTGCAACAACAATTCCATTTTCCTAATACATTTTATCATGAAATTTATTTTTAAGGGATATCGTGTAAATTTTATCTAATTGACACATTCTTTACTAATTTCTGAGGATTTTCCTCTCGAAAGGTTTCAAACACAAGAAGTTTTCATAAACACGAACTTTTCTATTTCGTACCTCAAGGTTAAACAATATAAAATATTGGATCATATGGAATACATGACTATTCAACTGTAATTAACCCAGGTCTCTTGAAAATAAATATTCTTTGGCTACTAAAGTTTGATTTCTAGTCATCTTTGACCCCCCAACTACAAAAACTCTATTTTAATTCAAGTGTGCTTTACTCTCTTTGTTTCCCCATTATGATGAATTAACTAAGCTACCCTGTGTTGCTTTATGCAACTCAACCAACACTTCTAAAATCTTCCCTAAACCTTCCAATAATTGTGCCTGTGCATAAAGAAGAAACAAAACCCTTTCTCAAATATATTAAAGGTTATAAAAGTCCTCCCTTTTGTAGTCGAATAGACCACTTATAATATGATTTCAATGACAGAATTATTAGAAAGTTAAACCCCTTCTCCCTTGAAAAAAACAAATTAATTTTATGATAAAATGTTTTAGGGAAATGGAATTGTTGAAAAATCTGAGATAAGTAATTTTTATTTCAATTAATTTATTGGAAATAAATCCATTACCAGTAAAATCAGGAGATTGAATTAAATTCTAAAGAGTAGTAAAATACGGATTGTCTTTAAAATTATGTGGAAAAAAAAATATCCGCGCTTCAGTCAACTGGAAAAAACTCTTATCATTTTGTTTTTAAGGTTTGGGCAAACCAAGTTCCTTTTATATATATTTTAAAGCTGTAGATACAAAGAATGTAAATGACCTTTTTTAAATTTAAACAAATTTGGAAGCGAAATTAATTTTAATTGATTAATTTTAAAAGGTATCATACTTTTTAAAGGCGTTGAAATGTATCATCAATAAATAAGATATTTGGACGATAATCTGAAAGAATTTTTAGGATAAGAAAACAAAGTGTAAATATGTAAATCAAGATCGAGGTTGACAACCTCGTAATTACTAAATTAATAGACCTGTATCACTGTGAAAAGTGATTTACAAATAAACTCAGATCAATTATATTATTATTAATTGTGATTAGTTTTATTACAATCAGAATAAAATAAGCCATTACTGTGAAATAATTTATTTTCTTAATTTATAAGTTCACAAAACTATAAGCCGACACAATCAATCAATCAAATATTCACAGGTTGAGAGAATCTGTATAAAAAAAGGAGACAGATCGTAAAAACCAACCTCCTCGCCTTAACAGTGGCTGCCATAATTATAGGCCTTAGTGGCGTACTAGTCCCTCCTTCAGAATACGCCCTAGATTGGCTAGCAATTTCGAGAAAATCCGTTAAGAAGGATCTTAGTACCATCATCGATAGCCGTTTATTATTCCAGGATCATATCCATGCCTTTGTAAACCGTTGTCGACGCACCCTAGCGGTGTCCCTGAAACTTAAGAAAAAAATAAGATTCCTTAAGCACTTCCGTATGTTTAATTTAAGCCTAGTTTGATCTCTATAGCTGGGTTGCGCCCCGTATCTTCCACACTGAATAGATAGTGTCCAGATAAAGTTCGTAGAATACTGCTATTACAATATTTTTAGAGACCATGATTATAAATACGATAAATTACTAACTTTAATTAAGCTACCCACTGTTGAAAGTTTTTGTACCTTTAATTCATATCCAAATTGAACATTAATGTTCCCCGTGCATTAGGGAATAATCCTGCCACCTTCTATGTTAAAGGTAGCAATTTCCTTCGTGCAAAATTTTATATTTTTTCACGGGCCGCACAGTAGTCCTCGTTTTTAAAACAAATAGAATGCTAATATTTCTAGGAGAGCGGTCGCTCTCTTAGATAAGACTTGATCCTGCCTCTAATGCTAAAGGAGGGTTCTTTGATTGCCCGTAACTTTTTTCGTTTTGTGTTTGCTGCTTTGAAATTTTCCCAGTGAACTAAAATTTGGACCCTAATTTTGTGGTTAAAATTTCAAAGAGATCCAACTAATAGTTAATTCTACAATGAAAAAAGTTGTTAAGGGTGGTTTTAGAATCCATAAAATGAATCAGACATTCGGTGAAAAATACTATATTTTTCCATAGACATAACATGGGAATTTTTTAGAAAGTGGGGGTCAACCCCGCAGGGCTATAGGGAAAACTATTTATTCGATACGTTTGGGAACCATCTTAAATGAAAGAGGACAGTTCATTGTAGCGCCTTTTCTTAGTTTCATTAAGATCAATTAAGTTTAAGTATTGATTTTTATCATTATAAACTCATACTTCTAGTTATATTTTGGGTATTGAAGTTACGGCGTTTTACCACTGTTAGAGACCAGCATTTTAGCCCTAATTTTTTATATTGGACTTACGGCGTTTTTGTCGTGATTCACGCCGTTAGAGGGATATTAAGCAAGAAAAACATGGCGTTTGAGCTCTTGTAGGTGCTTGTGGGTGCTTGTGGGTACTTGTAGGTACTTGTGGGTGTTTGTAGGTACTTGTGGGTGTTTGTAGGTACTTGTGGGTGTTTGTAGGTACTTGTGGGTGTTTGTAGGTACTTGTGGGTGTTTGTAGGTACTTGTGGGTGCTTGTAGGTACTTGCAGGTACTTGTGGGTGCTTGCAGGTACTTGTGGGTGTTTGTACGTACTTGTGGGTGCTTGTAGGTACTTGTGGGTGCTTGTAGGTACTTGTGGGTGCTTGTAGGTACTTGTGGGTACTTTAGGTACTTGTGGGTACTTGTAGGTACTTGTGGGTACTTGTAGGTACTTGTGGGTACTTGTAGGTACTTGTGGGTACTTGTAGGTACTTGTGGGTACTTGTAGGTACTTGTAGGTACTTGTGGGTACTTGTAGGTACTTGTGGGTACTTGTAGGTACTTTTGGGTACTTGTGGGTGCTTGTAGGTACTTGAGGGTGCTTGAAGGTACTTGTGGGTGTTTGCAGGTACTTGTGGGTGTTTGCAGGTACTTGTGGGTGTTTGTAGGTACTTGTAGGTACTTGTGGGTGCTTGCAGGTACTTGTGGGTGTTTGTAGGTACTTGTGGGTGTTTGTAGGTACTTGTAGGTACTTGTGGGTGCTTGTGGGTACTTTTAGGTACTTGTGGGTACTTTTAGGTTCTTGTGGGTACTTTTAGGTTCTTGTGGGTGTTTGTAGGTACTTGTGGGTGCTTGTGGGTGCTTGTAGGTACTTGTGGGTACTTTTAGGTTCTTGTGGGTACTTTTAGGTTCTTGTGGGTACTTTTAGGTACTTGTGGGTACTTTTAGGTTCTTGTGGGTACTTTTAGGTACTTGTGGGTGCTTTTAGGTACTTGTGGGTGCTTTTAGGTACTTGTGGGTGCTTTTAGGTACTTGTGGGTGCTTTTAGGTACTTGTGGGTGCTTGTAGGTACTTGTGGGCGCTTGTAGGTACTTGTGGGTGCTTGTAGGTACTTGTGGGTACTTGTAGGTACTTGTGGGTACTTGTAGGTACTTGTGGGTACTTGTAGGTACTTTTGGGTACTTGTGGGTGCTTGTAGGTACTTGTGGGTGTTTGCAGGTACTTGTGGGTGTTTGCAGGTACTTGTGGGTGTTTGCAGGTACTTGTGGGTGTTTGTAGGTACTTGTAGGTACTTGTGGGTGTTTGTAGGTACTTGTGGGTGTTTGTAGGTACTTGTAGGTACTTGTGGGTGTTTGTGGGTGTTTGTAGGTACTTGTAGGTACTTGTGGGTGCTTGTGGGTACTTTAAGGTTCTTGTGGGTACTTTTAGGTACTTGTGGGTACTTTTAGGTTCTTGTGGGTACTTTTAGGTACTTGTGGGTGCTTTTAGGTACTTGTGGGTGCTTTTAGGTACTTGTGGGTGCTTTTAGGTACTTGTGGGTGCTTTTAGGTACTTGTGGGTGCTTTTAGGTACTTGTGGGTGCTTTTAGGTACTTGTGGGTGCTTGTAGGTACTTGTGGGCGCTTGTAGGTACTTGTGGGCGCTTGTTGGTACTTGTGGGCGCTTGTAGGTACTTGTGGGCGCTTGTAGGTACTTGTGGGTGCTTGTAGGTACTTGTGGGTGCTTGTAGGTACTTGTGGGTGCTTGTAGGTACTTGTGGGTGCTTGTAGGTGCTTGTGGGTGCATGTTGGTACTTGTGGGTACTTGTAGGTGCTTGTGGGTACTTGTGGGTACTTGTAGGTGCTTGTGGGTACTTTTAGGTGCTTGTGGGTACTTGTAGGTGCTTGTGGGTACTTGTAGGTGCTTGTGGGTACTTGTAGGTGCTTGTGGGTACTTGTAGGTGCTTGTGGGTACTTGTAGGTGCTTGTGGGTACTTGTAGGTGCTTGTGGGTACTTGTAGGTACTTGTAGGTGCTTGTGGGTACTTGTGGGTGCTTGTGGGTACTTGTGGGTTCTTGTGGGTACTTGTGGGTTCTTGTGGGTACTTGTGGGTGCTTGTAGGTGCTTGTGGGCTCTTGTGGGTACTTGTAGGTGCTTGTGCGTACTTGTGGGTTCTTGTGGGTGCTTGTAGGTACTTGCGGGCTCTTGTGGGTACTTGCGGGTGCTTGTGGGTGCTTGTAGGTGCTTTTGGGTGCTTGTAGATGCTTGTGGGTGCTTGTAGGTGCTTGTGGGTGTTTAAAGGTGCTTGTAGGTGCTTGTGGGTGTTTGTAGGTACTTATGGGTACTTGTAGGTACTTGTGGATGCTTGTAGGTGCTTGTGGGTGCTTGTAGGTAGTTGTGGGTACTTAAGGGTACTTTTGGGATCGTCTTTATGATGTTTTAAGGATATCTGAATTTCAAATTGGGCTTATGACAATTTTGAGCTAAATGTTAAAAGGTCACAAATCAGCATTTTTAAAAATTTTGTAAAATTGTCAATTTGGTCCTATTTCTGGAATTTTTAGGGGGGCGCCTCGCGTTTCAATAAATGATTATAAAAATTTGTATCATGTTAATTACAATAAGAATACAAACTTTTATTGATTTACGTTTTTTTGGAAGTATCATTATACATAAATGTCTGATTGAGCTAAAGTTATGGTCCCCTTTATATATGTTTCTGCTTAGTGCAGATTTTGAAAATGTAAAACAGTTTCTTAACATTCTTAATTAAAATGAAGACTGAAGGAACAGATATTAATCAAAAATGTCTTGATTAGAATCAAGACCTAAAAAGTATCGATAAGACTGAGGCTATCACTTGTCTGAAGGATCAGATATTAATTTTTCTTTTTAATTGAAACTTAAATGCATGCTTAAGAAAAAACAACGTTCCATTACCGTTTTCCGTTGAAATAAATTATTTTACTGGTAATCAACTTCAAAAATTTACTTATCTCGGCTTTTCGACCACAATTCCATTCCCCGAAAACATTTTATCATTACATTAATTACTTTTGGGAGATAACGTGCCAAAATAACCTATAAAACAATAAAAATCTGTAATAGCGGTCTGTTTAGCCATGACAACAACCTTTAAAACTTACAAGGACTATATAACCCTTTCGAGACTAACAGGACCTGAGCAAACTATAGCTTAACCTGCTATTAGTACGACCAGGGAGAATTGATGTAAACTGGAGTTGAAATTTCATCATGTGCGACCTGCGGCCCTGAAACTCTCCCATAGTACCAGTGTGTGTAGAACATAATTTTTTCGCTGTTATCTGCCAAAATCAATCTTTCTTGGTAGTGCCGCCTCCTCACTTGAAATTTTCATGATATATTAAGGTTTGAACGAACAAAATTCTAGATTACTATTTTCACTACCATGTCCCTCTGCTACCTTGAAGCAAAATTTCGTCTCTTTTTGCTGCTCATTACCGGTGCCATTCCTTTGACTTTCTGTTCGTTATAACTACTATCATGAGTTTATTTATTTCAAACCAAATTTTAAAAAAATGGATTCTTTTTCCTTTTGTGCTACTTAGAATTTACAAATGTTTATAACGTTGTGCCGTGCCATATCAAATACTCTCTAACCATGTTAGAAACTTGAAATTGGGCAGTAACACTGATCATGCCCTGAACTATGAGAAAGAACAATACGACGGTTGACTGAAGTACACTTGATATTACATCATTTTGCAAAACCGCGAGTAAAAATCTTACTGTCCCTATAGAATTTGGCGCCATTGGTTTTAGAATAATTAAAATGTTCCACTGCGAAGCGTGCGAGTCATGAATGGGGATGTAACGTCTTTCGGAACCTTTTAAAACGCAAAACCATACACGTACTCTCCCAAAAGTAATTAATGTAATAATAAAATGTTTTCGGCGAATAAAATTGTGGTCGAAAAGCCGAGATAAGTAAATTTTTGAAATTGATTACCAGTATAATAATTTATTTCAACGGAAAACGGTAATGGAACGTTGTTTTTTCTTAAGCATGCATTTAAGTTTCAATTCAAAAGAAAAATTAATATCTGATCCTTCAGACAAGTGATAGCCTCAGTCTTATCGATACTTTTTAGGTCTTGATTCTAATCAAGACATTTTTGATTAATTTGATATAAGATATCATTCATTATTTTTATAGTCAGAAAACGGGATCATTTTCTTTCAACTTAACCTTACCTCATTTTTATTTAGAGCAAAACTTAACCAGAACTGAAATTATTGAGAAATTTGCTTGAAAGATTTAAACTTTTAGCTACCAAAGGAATAAACAGAAATTGATTCAAAATTTTAAAAACCATGCAGCATAGTGCAATTTAGTGCCAATTTCTATCGATCTCTATTGCTTCTGTAATAGAACCAACAATTAGCTAGATTCGAAATTGTGGGGAAATTGCTTGTGCAATACTTAATGTACGTCATTAAATCTGTCGTAAAAGAACGCTATCATTGCGAAAAAAAGCCTCTACTTCGAAATATGGAATGTACCAGAAAGGAAAGTTCTCCAATTGCCGCTATTTAATATTTCGAAGGTCGTTGTGAATATCATTTTTAAAGAGATCAAGAACAACAGAAGACGTTGCTGAATTTGTTACGATTAAAATATTTCCATGAAGGTTGTGATATTAAGAGTAAATATTATTTAAGTCTTAATGTGCCACCGTTTTCCTTCTTCGAAACGCCACGCTGGGCTGTTAACTCCCCATTTAATCGGCTGCACTTTGTATAGGCAGTTCCCAAACTAGAAACACACAAAAAGAGCGGCGTGGTTCAGAACTGATGGTTTTGAAATAAGCGGCCGATGTTTTGGGAATTCGAGCTACGGGCCTAGACTTGGCTAAGTTTGCATTGGAACTTATGAGAAATTGGCAAAACAACATTAAAAGTAAGTGTTTAATCTTTGTTACGGTTAAATTAGTTGTGAAACCCAGATTATTCTAATTTCGAAAAAAAACAAAATATCTACAGGTGCATTTTAAAATGAAAATATCGCCTAATTTCCTGTTCATGATCAAAACTCTGTAGGGTTCGTTGCAAACCATCAAGGCAACAACAATTATTTTGAAGAACTTATGACGTCTGATAATGAAATACCCAATACTATTACTATGGATCCAGACCTAAAACAAGATGATGAACTTGAAATCAGTGTTGCGAACGAAGAATCTGGATCACGTGATGTAGTGCCAATAAAGAAACCACACTTGAGTGTTGAAGCTGAGAATAATATTCCAATATACCAAACAAGCTGCAGCTCTGGTTCTATTTTTTTCTCAGCTGCCTAGAACATCATGCAAAGAAACAGATTTATCTGAGATTCATTTGCGACCAATCTAAGAAACAATGAATAGAAAATTTAGTAATACTAAGAGAATAATTTCGTGTACATACAGAATATTCATATCCCCACAAACTATTACTAAACCATCAGCCGCATCATCATCAATTAAACCACCATCCTCATCTGCTGATCAAGATGAAGTAGAACAACTTCAACTGAAAACTTCATCAACCAATAAAGCATCACAAGTGGCAAATATGTCAATAAAGTCTTTCTTTTATGTCAAAAGCTACTTTGGAGCAAAAACAGCTACACTAATCTCAACGAAGTTTCAATAATTACAAACCACTAGCACCAAGCTAAGCAAAAACTTTAGAGAAACCACCTAAGTTGGGTCTTCGTGCCGGTCCCGGAACATACAGTGGAAGGCAGGAGGATTGAGGATATGAGGATTGAGGATTGCAAGATGGCGGGTGAGAAAACAAGATGGTGGGGGGGGGACTTTGTACGTAAGCCCTTTGATTGACGCACCCCTCTTTCAGACCGGCAAGAGGGCGTTTTTTGATTGACTAACCCCTCTCATCCCCGCACCTGCAAGGGGTGTTTTTGATTGACAGGTCAATGAAGCGTGTTCGATTCTCGGATGTAGAAGTACATACATTGGAGTATGAAGATAGGGTGAATTATGATTTAAGAAATAAACAGTATTTTAATATGTTAATTAGATTAAAATTTGAACCATTAATTTATAATAAAATTGGATCAAAAATTTTAAAATATATTAGTTTTTAACTTTAACATACCACCCCAGTAAAATTTTTAGTAAAAAATAATATGCCTAAAACTAGATTTTACTTAAAATAAAGCTTTATAGGGTCTTATCGTCCCTTAAATAAATTTTTGCATTATTACAAAAAATTAAAATTCAAATTATTTTTTTAAGACAGCTAATTTTCGTTAACCCCTTCATACAAGATCCCAATTAAGGACCAAATGATTATGCTACCTTTGCACAGTCAGTATACTGCGGCTATTTAATAAATAATAATATCATAGAGCAGGGCTTATTTTAATTTAATACCTTAAAAAAATGTTTTTGATAAAACAGTCGAAAAAATATTTTGCCGAGTTCCTTAAAAAAATATAATTTTATTTAAAAGGTACCTTTTAAACTTATTAAAAATCCATTAAATATTTTTCTACTAATAATCTCATTATAAAAAAAATTTTAAATTTTTTAACCTTCTTTTTATTTTAATTAATATAAATTTAATAAACATATGTTATTAAACAAACAGCCACTTTAAAGCCTACATATCCATAATTAATATTATTATATAATTATTAAAATACTAAGCTTAGCCCTAATAAATTAAATATTTAAAAATAACAAAATCTAAACACCTATCTAAAATAATTTTTAAAGAAACCAGATATCAAAAAAAAAACGGATAACATCTCACTACTATATAAAAATCTAATTAACTTTTGTTACAGTTAACTTTTTAGTTAAATTTATATAACTCTTATTTTTTTCGGGAAAAAAAAAACATTTTAAATATTAAAATTCCCTGATACAAAAGGTACTACATTTAATTTATTCTATAACCATAAAATTATTTTCCCTCACGGAACAAGCAAATAAAATTTTTCTTTAATAATAATAAGTATTTAAAATAAATATTTTTAATAATAAAATTACAAAACTTAATTAATAAACTAACCTAATCAAAATGCCTCTTAATAAGAAGATCTCCTTAGTGTAAATAAATTGCTATAAAAGCTTCATTTTGCTAATCTAGATTCAAGTTCCCTTAAACTTACTTTGTTACGACTTATCTAGCTTTAAGAACCAGAGTGACGGGCGATATGTACATGTTTTATAGCCTATTTCAAATAAGCATGTTATTCTTAATTTACTAGCAAATCCACTTTTATAATTTAATTTCATTAAAATTAATCCACAAGTTTAATTAATGTAACTCAACTCAACTTTTAGCATTTACCACACCTTGATTTGAAGTTATAATTAAATAATTATTTTGAAAACTCAATTTTTCTTAAAAAGTAAACTGACAACAACGGTATATGAACATTAGCTAAAATAAGATTTTTTGGGGGGTATCAATTAAAGGGCAAGTTCCTCTGCTTGGTTAAAACACCGCCAAAATTTTTAATTTTATTTACCTAGTTTAATCCTTTAAGGAATTTAATAAATTAGAATAATAGGGTATCTAATCCTAGTTTTTAAACCTAATCTTTTAAGAAACTTTTTAGTAAAATAAAACAATTATAAATTTTACCTAAATAAAAATAATATTTACTAAAACACATAAAATTTCTTACCTCAAAAATAATCTTATTTTACACCTCTCGTCTAACCGCGGCGGCTGGCACGTTTTTCGCCGGTATTTAATTATTTAATCTACATATAATTCATTTAATATATAAAACCAAGGCCTCATTAATTTAATATCTCTAAACTTTAGATAAAACTTTAAAATAATAATAAGACTATAAGCCTAAATTAAACTGTTTAGGACTAAAAAATAAAACACGTTATGACTAAAAATATATTAACCTAATAACTTAAAACTTATAAATAGTCTAAACTAAAAAAGTAAGCTAATTAAAGCTTTTAGGCCCATACCCTAAAGATGAGAACACCTCCTTTTTTAAATGTTAATAAAACCTTCATCTTTATCTTTTATTATAATCATATTATTAGGTACTCTAATTTCAATTAGAGCTACCTCATGATTTCCAATTTGATTAGGAATAGAAATAAATATCATTGGGTTCATCCCTTTAATTATTAACAAAAAAAAATATTTTAACATCAGAAAGAGCACTAAAGTATTTTACTATTCAATCAATTAGTTCTTCTGCTCTACTTTTATTTTCAATTCAAAACAATTTTTTTATACTAAGAACAGATATTATTACAATTGCTCTTTTAACTAAACTAGGAGCAGCACCTTTTCATTTTTGGGTACCCTCTATCACTGAAAATATTTCTTGGAACATAATAACATTACTTTTAACATGGCAAAAGTTTGCACCCTTAATAATTCTTAATATTCATAATAAAATATCCAGCCTAATTATCTTAACTTTAATTAGCTCTACTATTTGAGGGTCTTTTGGGGGGTTGTTTCAAACAAGAACAAAAAAAATATTAGCTTTCTCTTCAATTGCACATATAGGATGACTAATTAGTGCTACAATATGTAGAACTAATATAGTTATAATATATTTCTTAATTTATTCTTTATCCTTGCTTCTATAACCATAAAGGCCTTAAAAATAAACTCAATCAATACTACCTTATTTACAACAAAAAAAATAAAATCTTAATTTATACCCTAATATTGAATATAGGGGGGTACCCCCCTTATTAGGGTTTTACCCCAAGCTAATAGTCCTATCAATATTAATCAAATTAAATTGAATACTCCTAAGTATAATTCTTATCATAAGAGCTATAATAAATTTATTCTTCTACATTCGCTTGAGCTATGTAGCCCTAATACTAAATTCTTTCTCAAAAAAAAATATTTTTCAAATTTCCTCAAGATACTCCCCTTATTTTATTATTATTTTATTAAGAGGGCCAGTAATCAACATATTTTACTAAAGCTTTAAGTTAAACTAAACTATAAACCTTCAAAGTTTAAAATAAATTTTTTTAAGCTTTAGAAAACTCTCCTTAAAATTTGCAATTTTAAATTCTAAATAAAATATAAAGCCAAAACTTTTAGCAAAAGGCGCTTTTAAAGCCATAAATAAATTTACAATTTATCTCTTATTTTTCAGACATTTTACCGCGATGAATATTTTCTACTAACCACAAAGATATTGGTACAATATACATAATTTTTGGGATATGGGCTGCAATAATTGGGACAGCCCTTAGTATACTAATCCGAGCTGAGTTGGGAAAACCTGGGTCAATAATAAATGATGATCAAATTTATAATGTTATTGTAACTGCCCATGCCTTTGTTATAATTTTCTTTATAGTAATACCTATTATAATTGGGGGATTTGGAAACTGATTGGTCCCACTAATATTAGGAGCCCCTGATATAGCCTTCCCCCGACTTAATAATATAAGATTTTGATTGCTTCCCCCTTCTTTTTTACTATTACTATCATCAACAATAGTAGAAAACGGGGCAGGAACAGGATGAACAGTATACCCCCCTTTATCAAGAAATATTGCTCATACAGGAGCATCTGTTGATCTAACTATTTTTTCATTACACTTAGCAGGTGTATCCTCAATTTTAGGTGCTATCAATTTTATTACTACAATTATCAATATACGAACACAAGGAATAATTATAGAACGAATACCTCTTTTTGTTTGATCAGTAAAAATTACAGCTATTTTACTTCTTCTATCTTTGCCTGTTCTAGCAGGTGCTATCACAATACTTCTTACAGATCGAAATTTTAATACATCCTTCTTCGACCCCGCAGGAGGGGGGGACCCTATCCTTTACCAGCATTTATTTTGATTTTTTGGGCACCCAGAAGTTTATATTCTTGTCCTACCTGGATTTGGAATAATCTCTCATATCATTAGTCATCAAACAGGAAAAAAAGAACCTTTTGGAACTTTGGGGATAATCTATGCTATATTAGCAATTGGGGTATTAGGTTTTGTTGTGTGGGCCCACCACATATTCACAGTAGGAATAGATGTTGATACACGAGCTTACTTTACAGCAGCCACAATAATTATTGCAGTACCAACAGGTATTAAAATTTTTAGATGACTAGCCACAATTCATGGTGCAAAGCTAAAAATAGATCCATCATTATACTGAGCTTTAGGGTTTGTATTCTTATTTACTATTGGAGGGTTAACAGGTGTGATCTTAGCTAATTCATCATTAGATATTGTGCTTCATGACACCTACTATGTAGTTGCTCATTTTCATTATGTTTTATCTATAGGTGCAGTATTTGCTATCATTGGAGGTATTACACATTGGTTCCCCTTATTTTTAGGAGTTGCAATAAACCCCCGATGACTAAAAACACATTTTATAATTATATTTTTGGGAGTTAATTTAACATTTTTTCCCCAACATTTCTTAGGTTTAAATGGGATACCTCGACGATACTCAGATTACCCAGATGCGTACACTTCATGAAACATAATTTCTTCCCTGGGCTCTATACTTTCAACTATTGCCTTAATTTTCTTCATTTTTATCATTTGAGAAAGCTTAGTATCCCAACGATTAATCTTATTTTCATCCCATATACCCTCTTCTATTGAGTGGAATAACCCCCTTCCTCCAGAGGACCATACCTATAGCCAATTAGCTATTACTACTACTTAAAACATAATGGCAACCTGAAACAAAATTTTATTCCCAGATGCTGCTTCCCCTATCATAGAACAAATAATATTTTTTCATGACCATACGATAGTTATCCTTACATTAATTACTATTTTAGTAGCTTACATACACTAACAAATACATAATTTAATAAATCCTTTAATCGATATCTTTTAGAGGGGCAAGAAATTGAAACATTCTGAACAATCGTGCCAGCTTTTATACTAATTTTTATCGCTTTCCCATCATTACAAATCTTATACTTAATAGATGAAACCATAAGACCTAATTTAACAATTAAAACAATTGGACACCAATGATACTGATCATATGAATATTCAGATTTCAAACAAATTTCATTTGATTCTTACATAACTCCCTTAGATGAAGAAATACCAATATCAACATTCCGATTATTAGATGTGGATAATCGAACAATCATTCCAACAAATATTAACATCCGGATACTAATTACTGCAGCTGATGTAATCCACTCTTGAGCAATACCCTCCCTAGGAATTAAAGCAGATGCTATACCAGGACGAATTAATCAAGTGCCTATAATCTCTAATCGTTCAGGTTTATTCTTTGGGCAATGTTCAGAAATTTGTGGGGCTAACCATAGAGCTTGTATCTGGTTTTAATATTGAATATGGGGCAGGAGGCTTTGCTTTAATTTTTATTGCAGAATATTCTAATATTATTTTTATGTGTATTTTTACTCTTTATTTATTTTTTGTTTTAAATTTAAGTTTTTCTTTATTAGTCTTATTTTTAATATTTGTTTTTTTATGAGTGCGTGGTTCTTTCCCTCGTTTCCGTTATGATAAGTTGATGATGCTAGCATGAAAGAGATTTTTACCCTTGGTTTTAGGTTTTTTCTTATTTGTGTTTGGGGTAGTATTAGTCTAGTTTTAAATTTTGAAAATCGTTAGGTGTTAACCTATTTAATGCTTTCAAAACAAATGCTTAAAATTAGCTAAACGATTAAATTTTTTTGATTAGGTTGTCTTGCATTAAGGCAAGCAAAGGGTTAACAATAAAATAAGAAAAATATAATCCCGTAAGAACTTGCCCTATTATTAGGTATGGATCTTCAACAGGGGAAGCTCCAATTCAGGTTAACAAAATTAGGATGTTATCTCATGACCAAAATAGAATTTGGTTTAGAGGGTAAAACTGTAGTGTTTGAAAATTTCTTTTTATTAAAGGTATAACTATTAGGATAGCAATAGATAATACTAAAGCTAAGACACCCCCTAGTTTATTAGGAATAGATCGCAAGATTGCGTAGGCGAATAAGAAGTATCATTCTGGTTGGATATGTAAAGGGGTTACTAAGCTATTTGCAGGGTTGAAATTTTCAGGATCCCCTAGAAGGTTAGGAGAAATTAAAACTAGGGAGATGAATAAAGTTAGTACGATTGAGTATCCTAAAACATCTTTAATAGTGAAGTAGGGGTGGAAAGGGAAATTGTCAATATTTCTTTTTAAACCTAAGGGATTATTAGAACCTTTCTGGTGAAGAAAAACGATATGAATAAAGATTATTGCTGCTAAGATAAAAGGAAGTATAAAATGTAGAGTGAAGAATCGTGTTAGAGTGGGGTTATCAACTGAGAAACCCCCTCATAACCATGTAACTAAGCTTCTTCCGATATAAGGAATGGCAGAGAATAGGTTAGTAATTACTGTGGCCCCCCAAAAAGATATTTGTCCCCAAGGTAACACATAACCTAGGAATGCTGTAGCCATTAAAATGAATAGGATAATAACTCCTGTTATTCAAACAGTAGAAGACTTATAAGACCCATAATGTAACATGGCTGCCAGACTCATGTAGTTTCTACTCCTTGAGTCTGGCAGGGTGTTCTACCTCCATGTTGCATGACCCTCCTCCCTTCTTAATCTCTGTGATAAAACAGTCACTAGTCAGCTCTCAACTAGAGAGGTTGATTCTTTTTTTGTAATACTGTCGAGAGTACGGTAAACTTGTAAAGTCGGGTAAATCCCTTTTTTCTTTTGGAGTTCAATAATAAAATTAAGAAGACTTGTCTTCTAGCTTGAATTATTAAAGTAAGTTGTCTTTATTTCTTTTGATGGCCCTCGGGAGTCTTTCTCCCTTAGTTAAATTATTCTACGGAGGGTTACATAAAATTGGCGCCCGAACAGGGACCCGACTAAGCCTCGGTCAGTCCCACAGAAATACTGTTTATCATTGTCGGTTAGGATATCCGCCCCCCATGTGGCTCTAAGCCTTGGCTTCCACATTGATAGATAGTTAATAAGATAATTGTATTAAATTAAATCTAACTTAATCAGAATTAAATTAAATAACAAATTGAAAATAAAATTATCTTAGTAATAAAATCATTGAATTTAGATGACTTACTATTTATATTGTATAAATTTGACCTAACTTGATTGATGTAAATTGTTTTGATTACTGTAAACTAATTAAATAAATCATGGCTTACTCGGACGCTAACAATCAAACATGGAGATCGCCTCAGACATCTGAGGATGAGGACGAGAATTTAATCTTAGGGAAAAGGGAAGATAAATCAAAAGAAGATCTGGTTGCGTCTATGGAAGACGACGGCGACATGCTAGCACCGCCTGAAACAGATGATACCTTGGAGGACTTTAACCGGAAGCTTCGTATTGAGGAAGAGAGAGACGAAGAAGATTCAAAAAAGAGAGCTGCAGCCTCTTCAGAACCTAACTTCTCTCCTTACTTACTATTCCCTCATAAGAGTATTCCTGCCCCTAAGGGATGTTTAACTCCCTCTAATTTCCCTCCTCAAACTGGGATAAATTCCCTTGATCCTCCTAAATCAGAGTCCACAATTGTTAAGCCTAAAATTAGTTCTGCTAATGTTTTGCCTAAACCAGAAACTAGAACTATCGGAACCCAATATTCTCCGTCCCGACAAATTCCTCAATTAGGACCAGACACTCCCGAAGAGGAATTAAAAGCTTTTATATTGCCCTTGCTCCAAACACTGGCAGATAATTCAACCCAAAATGTAGCAATACAAAAAGTTCTTGCTACTAGTTTTGATAGGTTAGTTAAGGATTTACCCATGTTAATAAATAGAGGTTCAACTCCTCAAACGGGAAAAGCCCCTATTGAACCGCCAGAAAGGTTAGCCTTTATGGGATCGTCTAACGATAATGCCGCTGAATTTTTAGCTGCTTTTGAGGAGTATGCTAAATTTCACAAGCTATCAAATGAAGAAAGATTAGCTGCATTGCCTCTCCTTTTAAGAGGACGTGCCTTGTATTGGTACAGGGATTTAGTCCGTCAATATGACGAAATGTGTAGCTTAAGACCTTCCCATCCTCATTTAACTTGGAATACGTTTAAGAGACATTTTAAGGTTCAGTTTAGAGATTCCGAAGCTGATTCTAAACTTAAGATAGAAATTAACCATAGAAGTCAGAAGGATAAGGAGTCGGTGGAGGATTTCTTCGGGGAAGTAATGAAGCTGAATCTAGGGATGACCCATCCCCTTTCCGAGAAGGAGTTAGTTCCAATTATTAAGAGCAACTTGAAAGATGAACTTAGAACTCCCCTCCTTTTCTTACAATTTACCACTATGGAACAGTTAAGGAATTCCTGTAAAACCATAGAAAAGGATATTGAAGTCAGGAAAAAGAATGCTGAGAAAAGGGAAAAGAGGAAATCTCCCCCAAAACCTAAGGTTAAAGCTGAGTCCTCTTGCCCAGCCAATAAAGGCTCAGCCCATAGTCAGTGTTCCCCCGGGCATTGTCAAAGCCCTTGTCCTACTTCCCCATCACATCCTAAATGGGAATATCCCTTGAAACCCTTAGACTCTAGGTCTCAAGCTAGATCTCAAAACTTTTCAAATAGAGGTCAAAGATCTTATAATAGATATTATAATCAGAGATCTAAATCTCCAGGTCGTCAGTTGGCCTTGTCTTACCCCTCTACACGCACGATCACCTGTTACAGTTGTCAGGAACCTGGTCATCTTGCACCCGATGGTCCAAATAAAAATATGATCCAGTCGGGGGAAGCCCAGACGGGAGAGGTCCCTCGTGGTCCCTCTCCCGGTGCCCAATAAATTCTCCTAATAAGAAGCGTGTCGCGTTTCCCTTGAGGATTGAATCCGTCCGGAAGGGTTCAGTCTATAAAAGGGTTACTATTCCCGTTACTTTTGAACACGCGACAGTTCACGCTAAATTAGATAGCGGGGCCGATGCCTCTTTTGTTAGTCTTGACCAGTGGCAAAAAATTTGTAAACATAGAAATTCTTCAGAATTAACTGAAGATGAAGAATTAGATTGTGTAGTTTGGGGCGACGGCCGTTATACGTTCACAAAAGGTTCTCACGAGTTAGAATTTACTCTTAAGTCAATTGACAGTGAGAAACAATTCAAATTTAAATTTTACATAGTTCCTTCCCTAAATAGTGACTTCATATTGGGTCAAGATTTTCTTGAGGAAAATAGGGTCAAGTTAGATTTTGAGTCAGCTCAATGTTTAGTGGGTAACTTAAGGATCCCTTTTTCATTACCATCTGAAAAGGATCCTATAGATAAGGAGATTGTAAATAGTATTAGGGACGCAGTTTCCGCAGCCCCTATTTCTGAGGAACAGCGTCATCAACTAGAAACCCTTTTATTAAAATTTCCAGAGTTGTTTTCTGATAAAGTAGGAAGAACAGGACTAGTCTTCCACGAAATTCATACGGGTACTAGTCCGCCCATAAAATCCCAGCCTTATCGAGTTAATGACCAGAAAAGGAAAATTATTGAACAACATGTAAAGGAAATGTTAGATGACGGGATAATCAGACCTTCAGTTTCTCCTTGGGCTTCGCCCGTAGTTTTAGTTGATCAAACAAAACGGGGTAAACCCTATCGGTTTTGTATTGATTACAGAAAACTTAATCAGGTTACCATTAAGGACCCTTATCCTTTACCTAATATAGAGGACATGTTAGCTAGGGTTGGAAGACCTAAATATATAACAACACTTGACCTTAAATCAGGGTACTGGCAAGTGGAAATGCACCCTAAAAGTAGAGAAAAAACTGCTTTTGTGACTCATATGGGAAAGTATGAGTTTAATGTACTTCCTTTTGGGCTTTGTAACGCCCCTAGCTCCTTTCAGCGTCTAATCGACGAGATTTTTAGGGACGCAGATTACTTCCAATTAATCGATTATCTAGATGATTTAATCTCGCTTAGCGAAGATTGGGACCAACACTTAACGTGTTTAGAATATGTCCTCAATAGATTAAAGGAAGCGGGTCTCACCCTACAGTTAAAAAAATGTCGTTTCGCTCAAAAAGAAGCTACCATATTTGGTCACATTGTAAATGAAAAAGGGGTCCATATAGATCCTTCTAAGATAGAAGCCATTCAAAAATTTCCTCCTCCTAAAAATATTAAGGAAGTTCAAAGATTTTTAGGGATGGCAGGTTGGCACAACCGTTTTATTAATCACTACTCTCAAATAGTAGCACCCATTAATAGACTTAAACGGAAGGATCAAAAATTTGTTTGGGGATTCGAACAGCAACAGGCGTTCGAAAAAATTAAGGAAGCCATTTGTAAGGCTCACCCCTTAGCTTCCTTTAGAAGCGATTCCCCGTGCATCTTAACTACCGATGCTAGTGATGCAGGGTTAGGTGCCCTTCTTTCCCAAATACAGGATAATATAGAAGTCCCTATAGCTTATGCTAGTACAGGGCTTAAAGATGCAGAAACGAGGTACTCAACTAGTGAGAAAGAGTGTTTAGCCATATGTTGGGCAGTTAAAAAGTTTAGGCCCTTTTTAGAAGGTCGTAAATTCACTGTCCTCACGGACCATCAGGCTTTACAATGGTTGTTTAACATTAGGGAACCAAATTCTCGGCTAGTTAAATGGGCTTGAAACCTTTGACTTTACTATTAAACATAAGAAAGGAGTAGAGAACGTAGTAGCAGACGCTTTATCGAGAGCTCCGATAAATGTCTTAAGTATCCATCTTAGTTCCTCTACTTCCAATACTACTAGTAATTTGGATCCAACTAGTAGTAGTATTAGTCAAAATTCTACCGGTAGTAGTAATAGTAAAACATCCTCTAGGGACACTGTTGAAGGCCGATTACGTCCCCCAGGTCCTAGAGCCCTATATTCAGTCTTCACCATAGAAGACGTAAGAAAGTCTCAGAGGGAAGATTCTTTCGCTTCCCCAATTATTAATTCCTTGCAAGGACCTAACCCAGTTAGGAATAAAATGTTTGAAATAAAGAATGATCTTCTTTATAGAAGACCATACAGGAATCATCCTGAAAAGATTTATTTACCTCCTCGATTAAGGCTAGAAGCTATGAGGTTGTTACACGACCTCCCTTTATCAGCTCACAGGGGCAAAGATAAGACCCTTAGTAAGGTTACTTATAGATATTGGTGGCCCACTGTAATTAGTGACGTCCAGGATTATGTCCGAGGTTGCTCTTTATGCCAACAATTTAAGGCTAGAAATAGGAAAAAGCCAGGGCTAATGCAACCCTCAGAAATAACTAGTCCTTGGGACCAAATAAGTGTCGACATTATGGGACCTTTCCCTTCTAGTAGACACCACTACAAATATCTAATAGTTTTTGTCGATTACATGACAAAATTCGTGGAAATGATACCACTAAACTATTACTGCTAAGACCTGTGTTCAGGCATTTAAGTCTATTATCACTAGGTGGGGAGCTCCTAAAGCTATTCTTAGTGATAGAGGGGTTCAGTTTACTTCAAAACTTTGGCTGCAGACGTGCAGAGCATTTAAAATAAACCCAAAGTTTACCACCCCCTATACTCCTAAGGGAAATCCCACCGAAAGAGTTAATAGAGTAATAGGCGAACTAATCTCGTTTTATGTAGGGAATCACCATGATAGATGGGATGAATCCCTTGACCTTCTTCAATTCGCTATAAATTCCGCACCCCATGAAACAACGGGCAGATCCCCGTTTTTCTTGAATTTAGGGCGGGAGCCACGTCCCCCTTGGGATTTAGATATTGAGGAACCCATTCAGGACAATGATGACCCCAGTCGTGATAAGGCTTTGAAGGTTCTTAAGGAACAATTAGCATTCAGCAATGAATTGTCCAAGTTAGCAAAGGCCCACCAGAAAAAATACTACGACCTCCGCCATGACCCGTTAGAGTTTGCGGTAGGAACCTTAGTATGGATGGAAACTCATCCTTTATCCAGTACGACAGGTCAGCTCATGAAAAAGCTTAGTCCTAAATGGGCAGGTCCCTTCAAGATAGTTGCAAAGCACTCTCCCGTTGTTTACGAGTTAGAAGACGCTAACTCTGGGCAGAACGTAGGGAAAGTTAACCTAGAACATCTTAAACTTTATTGGACTAACGTAGCTGTCTTCGAAAACGCCGAAAAAACCCCCGTTTCTCAATCCGAAGTCGCTGATGAAATCGAAGGTAGTCCTTCTACGAATGGTGGAAGCATGCACCACCAATCTGCGGAGACTTCTTCAACTACTTCATCTGAAGCATCATCATCTTCTACATCACCGTCATCTCCGGACGGTCAGGAGGTCCGTCAACCGATTCTTCCTGCAATTACCGATGTCCCTCCAACCACGACATCAAGTTCAGTAGAAGAGCAAGCAGCGGATCAACCGATCCTTCCTGCAGTTCGGGATGGTTCACTTCAGCCTACAGATTCTGATAGTGAACCGGGCATGGCCCTTTTTGAAGACCCTCCTCTCCTCCTTTTTACCTATCATGATATGAGGGCTTTTCAGCTCGATCATCCCTCTAACGATAGCCCGCCTTCTGCGGCAGGGGAGGCTTCCCCGTCTGATCAAGAATCAGTCGTGGAAAATGAGCTACATACACCAACTTCCAGTTTCACAGAAGAAATCGTAACGCCAGACGACAAATAAACGTCTTCTGAGCGATCCATACCGGAACCTGCGTTACAGCATTCTCCCTCTTCTGGTTTTTCGGAGGAAATAGTACCTCCCGAACCGATTTCTATTTCTACCGAAGAAATAGCACATCCTGAACAGAATTCTACTCTGTCGGAAGAAACGTCAACACCTACACCACCTTCTCAATCGAAATCCCAATCGTTACGTGTGTCTGATAGTTCTTCAACCACGTTATCGGAGTCAATGAGAATGCCTCGTTTGAATAGGGCTACATTACCCGATATTTATCTAGAACCTTTTAAATTGGGATGGCGTCGAGAGGTATGTAAGAGGGCGACGGTTCAGCCCGGAGGTAACGAAGTAGACATTTACTACCGACCTCCTGATGATGATGACAAACGGTTAAGGTCTCCTTATGAAGTCCAAGTGTACCTCAATAATAATAACATCCGGAACTTAAAAAGGGAATACTTCTGCTTCTCCCGAGAGCCAATTTCCGTCTTCCCTTGGGAATTTATTTCCCAAGCGACAAAGAGAAAATACTAATAAACTTATATTTCTAGATGGCCGAAGGTGGACCAGATCCCAAGCGACCTATTTACTTTGAGCCTCCAAAAGGTTTTTCTAAACCAAAACCTTACTTGCGCAACCGTCCAACTAGTGGACGAATCATTAAACGTCTTGGAAAAACTTCAAGGCCCAAAGTGCCAAAAAATATGCTGTCTATGCAAGCAAGAAGGCCACAGCCATCAAGATTGCTTTGTCCCTCCTGAACACCTCAAATATTATATGAGCAAGGCGAAACCTACTATTGCTAAAGACGAAATAAGTGTATCCTGCAACCTGTGCAGAAGAGAAGGGCATACTGCCCGAGAATGTAATTTCATACACGACCTAACGGCAGACACAGAAGAATTAAAAACTAAGGGGCCTCTTACGGCGTACGCCCGGGTCAAAGAACAATTGAGAAGAAAGGAACAGAATGAAAATTCTGAACCCATCCCAGCGAGCCTAAGTCCAAGTAATCAAAGTTCGCCACTATTCCACATTCAATGGCCTAACCCCCCAGAACGATTTCCGGTCCCTCCCGCTACTACCCAACAAACCCCTCAGTCGGAAGAAGAAGAGGAGCCGCAGTGGGAGCGGTTCGGGACCATGGGGTGGATTCACAGGAGCCCGTTGGCGAATGCTAAAGCAGCCCGCACGATCCTTCCCAAGAAAACTCCAATGGAGAAGAAGCTAATCCGCTCTAAGTTCCCGGAGCCTCAAAACAGTATATCTGGTCAACCGCTGAGTGCCTTCGGTGCCACAAGATTGGCCATCATTTGGTGACTGATTGCCCCTTCCCTAGGAGCACTGCCGCCTACGAGCGCCGGGATAAAAGATCTAAATTCGCCCTTCTGCCGAAACTTATGGATAATTGAAAAAAAAACAAAAAAAAAAAAAATTTTTGTGCTAACATCTATAAATCTTACCCCTGCTAATAAGTTAAGGGTTCCTCGGGGTAACACCTTTTTTCTCTCTCTTCTCAATTTAATTTTTTTGTCAGGATAAATAGAGTTCCTAATGAGGGGGGGGGGGTGATGTAACATGGCTGCCAGACTCATGTAGTTTCTACTCCTTGAGTCTGGCAGGGTGTTCTACCTCCATGTTGCATGACCCTCCTCCCTTCTTAATCTCTGTGATAAAACAGTCACTAGTCAGCTCTCAACTAGAGAGGTTGATTCTTTTTTTGTAATACTGTCGAGAGTACGGTAAACTTGTAAAGTCGGGTAAATCCCTTTTTTCTTTTGGAGTTCAATAATAAAATTAAGAAGACTTGTCTTCTAGTTTGAATTATTAAAGTAAGTTGTCTTTATTTCTTTTTATGGCCCTCGGGAGTCTTTCTCCCTTAGTTAAATTATTCTACGGAGGGTTACATAAAATTGGCGCCCGAACAGGGACCCGACTAAGCCTCGGTCAGTCCCACAGAAATACTGTTTATCATTGTCGGTTAGGATATCCGCCCCCCATGTGGCTCTAAGCCTTGGCTTCCACATTGATAGATAGATTTAATTTAATACAATTATCTTATTAACTAACTTAATCAGAATTAAATTAAATAACAAATTGAAAATAAAATTATCTTAGTAATAAAATCATTGAATTTAGATGACTTACTATTTATATTGTATAAATTTGACCTAACTTGATTGATGTAAATTGTTTTGATTACTGTAAACTAATTAAATAAATCATGGCTTACTCGGACGCTAACAATCAAACATGGAGATCGCCTCAGACATCTGAGGATGAGGACGAGAATTTAATCTTAGGGAAAAGGGAAGATAAATCAAAAGAAGATCTGGTTGCGTCTATGGAAGACGACGGCGACATGCTAGCACCGCCTGAAACAGATGATACCTCGGAGGACTTTAACCGGAAGCTTCGTATTGAGGAAGAGAGAGACGAAGAAGATTCAAAAAAGAGAGCTGCAGCCTCTTCAGAACCTAACTTCTCTCCTTACTTACTATTCCCTCATAAGAGTATTCCTGCCCCAAAGGGATGTTTAACTCCCTCTAATTTCCCTCCTCAAACTGGGATAAATTCCCTTGATCCTCCTAAATCAGAGTCCACAATTGTTAAGCCTAAAATTAGTTCTGCTAATGTTTTGCCTAAACCAGAAACTAGAACTATCGGAACCCAATATTCTCCGTCCCGACAAATTCCTCAATTAGGACCAGACACTCCCGAAGAGGAATTAAAAGCTTTTATATTGCCCTTGCTCCAAACACTGGCAGATAATTCAACCCAAAATGTAGCAATACAAAAAGTTCTTGCTACTAGTTTTGATAGGTTAGTTAAGGATTTACCCATGTTAATAAATAGAGGTTGAACTCCTCAAACCGGAAAAGCCCCTATTGAACCGCCAGAAAGGTTAGCCTTTATGGGATCGTCTAACGATAATGCCGCTGAATTTTTAGCTGCTTTTGAGGAGTATGCTAAATTTCACAAGCTATCAAATGAAGAAAGATTAGCTGCATTGCCTCTCCTTTTAAGAGGACGTGCCTTGTATTGGTACAGGGATTTAGTCCGTCAATATGACGAAATGTGTAGCTTAAGACCTTCCCATCCTCATTTTACTTGGAATACGTTTAAGAGACATTTTAAGGTTCAGTTTAGAGATTCCGAAGCTGATTCTAAACTTAAGATAGAAATTAACCATAGAAGTCAGAAGGATAAGGAGTCGGTGGAGGATTTCTTCGGGGAAGTAATGAAGCTGAATCTAGGGATGACCCATCCCCTTTCCGAGAAGGAGTTAGTTCCAATTATTAAGAGCAACTTGAAAGATGAACTTAGAACTCCCCTCCTTTTCTTACAATTTACCACTATGGAACAGTTAAGGAATTCCTGTAAAACCATAGAAAAGGATATTGAAGTCAGGAAAAAGAATGCTGAGAAAAGGGAAAAGAGGAAATCTCCCCCAAAACCTAAGGTTAAAGCTGAGTCTTCTTGCCCAGCCAATAAAGGCTCAGCCCATAGTCAGTGTTCCCCCGGGCATTGTCAAAGCCCTTGTCCTACTTCCCCATCACATCCTAAATGGGAATATCCCTTGAAACCCTTAGACTCTAGGTCTCAAGCTAGATCTCAAAACTTTTCAAATAGAGGTCAAAGATCTTATAATAGATATTATAATCAGAGATCTAAATCTCCAGGTCGTCAGTTGGCCTTGTCTTACCCGTCTACACGCACGATCACCTGTTACAGTTGTCAGGAACCTGGTCATCTTGCACCCGATTGTCCAAATAAAAATATGATCCAGTCGGGGGAAGCCCAGACGGGAGAGGTCCCTCGTGGTCCCTCTCCCGGTGCCCAATAAATTCTCCTAATAAGAAGCGTGTCGCGTTTCCCTTGAGGATTGAATCCGTCCGGAAGGGTTCAGTCTATAAAAGGGTTACTATTCCCGTTACTTTTGAACACGCGACAGTTCACGCTAAATTAGATAGCGGGGCCGATGCCTCTTTTGTTAGTCTTGACCAGTGGCAAAAAATTTGTAAACATAGAAATTCTTCAGAATTACCTGAAGATGAAGAATTAGATTGCGTAGTTTGGGGCGACGGCCGTTATACGTTCACAAAAGGTTCTCACGAGTTAGAATTTACTCTTAAGTCAATTGAGAGTGAGAAACAATTCAAATTTAAATTTTACATAGTTCCTTTCCTAAATAGTGACTTCATATTGGGTCAAGATTTTCTTGAGGAAAATAGGGTCAAGTTAGATTTTGAGTCAGCTCAATGTTTAGTGTGTAACTTAAGGATCCCTTTTTCATTACCATCTGAAAAGGATCCTATAGATAAGGAGATTGTAAATAGTACTAGGGACGCAGTTTCCGCAGCCCCTATTTCTGAGGAACAGCGTCATCAACTAGAAACCCTTTTATTAAAATTTCCAGAGTTGTTTTCTGATAAAGTAGGAAGAACAGGACTAGTCTTCCACGAAATTCATACGGGTACTAGTCCGCCCATAAAATCCCAGCCTTATCGAGTTAATGACCAGAAAAGGAAAATTATTGAACAACATGTAAAGGAAATGTTAGATGACGGGATAATCAGACCTTCAGTTTCTCCTTGGGCTTCGCCCGTAGTTTTAGTTGATCAAACAAAACGGGGTAAACCCTATCGGTTTTGTATTGATTACAGAAAACTTAATCAGGTTACCATTAAGGACCCTTATCCTTTACCTAATATAGAGGACATGTTAGCTAGGGTTGGAAGACCTAAATATATAACAGCACTTGACCTTAAATCAGGGTACTGGCAAGTGGAAATGCACCCTAAAAGTAGAGAAAAAACTGCTTTTGTGACTCATATGGGAAAGTATGAGTTTAATGTACTTCCTTTTGGGCTTTGTAACGCCCCTAGCTCCTTTCAGCGTCTAATCGACGAGATTTTTAGGGACGCAGATTACTTCCAATTAATCGATTATCTAGATGATTTAATCTCGCTTAGCGAAGATTGGGACCAACACTTAACGTGTTTAGAATATGTCCTCAATAGATTAAAGGAAGCGGGTCTCACCCTACAGTTAAAAAAATGTCGTTTCGCTCAAAAAGAAGCTACCATATTTGGTCACATTGTAAATGAAAAAGGGGTGCATATAGATCCTTCTAAGATAGAAGCCATTCAAAAATTGTTGGGTAGTAGCGGGAGGGACCGGAAATCGTTCTGGGGGGTTAGGCCATTGAATGTGGAATAGTGGCGAACTTTGATTACTTGGACTTAGGCTCGCAGGGATGGGTTCAGAATTTTCATTCTGTTCCTTTCTTCTCAATTGTTCTTTGACCCGGGCGTACGCCGTAAGAGGCCCCTTAGTTTTTAATTCTTCTGTGTCTGCCGTTAGGTCGTGTATGAAATTACATTCTCGGGCAGTATGCCCTTCTCTTCTGCACAGGTTGCAGGATACACTTATTTCGTCTCTAGCAATAGTAGGTTTCGCCTTGCTCATATAATATTTGAGGTGTTCAGGAGGGACAAAGCAATCTTGATGGCTGTGGCCTTCTTGCTTGCATAGACAGCATATTTTTTGGCACTTTGGGCCTTGAAGTTTTTCCAAGACGTTTAATGATTCGTCCACTATAGTTGGACGGGTGCGCAAGTAAGGTTTTGGTTTAGAAAAACCTTTTGGAGGCTCAAAGTAAATAGGTCGCTTGGGATCTGGTCCACCTTCGGCCATCTAGAAATATAAGTTTATTAGTATTTTCTCTTTGTCGCTTGGGAAATAAATTCCCAAGGGAAGACGGAAATTGGCTCTCGGGAGAAGCAGAAGTATTCCCTTTTTAAGTTCCGGATGTTATTATTATTGAGGTACACTTGGACTTCATAAGGAGACCTTAACCGTTTGTCATCATCATCAGGAGGTCGGTAGTAAATGTCTACGTCGTTACCTCCGGGCCAAACCGTCGCCCTCTCTCGACGCCATCCCAATTTAAAAGGTTCTAGATAAATATCGGGTAATGTAGCCCTATTCAAACGAGGCGTTCTCATTGACTCCGATAACGTGGTTGAAGAACTATCAGACACACGTAACGATTGGGATTTCGATTGAGAAGGTGGTGTAGGTGTTGACGTTTCTTCCGACAGAGTAGAATTCTGTTCAGGATGTTCTATTTCTTCGGTAGAAATAGAAATCGGTTCGGGAGGTACTATTTCCTCCGAAAAACCAGAAGAGGGAGAATGCTGTAACGCAGGTTCCGGTATGGATCGCTCAGAAGACGTTGATTTGTCGTCTGGCGTTACGATTTCTTCTGTGAAACTGGAAGTTGGTGTATGTAGCTCATTTTCCACGACTGATTCTTGATCAGACGGGGAAGCCTCCCCTGCCGCAGAAGGCGGGCTATCGTTAGAGGGATGATCGAGCTGAAAAGCCCTCATATCATGATAGGTAAAAAGGAGGAGAGGAGGGTCTTCAAAAAGGGCCATGCCCGGTTCACTATCAGAATCTGTAGGCTGAAGTGAACCATCCCGAACTGCAGGAAGGATCGGTTGATCCGCTGCTTGCTCTTCTACTGAACTTGATGTCGTGGTTGGAGGGACATCGGTAATTGCAGGAAGAATCGTTTGACGGACTTCCTGACCGTCCGGAGATGACGGTGATGTAGAAGATGATGATGCTTCAGATGAAGTAGTTGAAGAAGTCTCCGCAGATTGGTGGTGCATGCTTCCACCATTCGTAGGAGGACTACCTTCGATTTCATCAGCGACTTCGGATTGAGAAACGGGGGTATTTTCGGCGTTTTCGAAGACAGCTACGTTAGTCCAATAAAGTTTAAGATGTTCTAGGTTAACTTTCCCTACGTTCTGCCCAGAGTTAGCGTCTTCTAACTCGTAAACAACGGGAGAGTGCTTTGCAACTATCTTGAAGGGACCTGCCCATTTAGGACTAAGCTTTTTCATGAGCTGACCTGTCGTACTGGATAAAGGATGAGTTTCCATCCATACTAAGGTTCCTACCGCAAACTCTAACGGGTCATGGCGGAGGTCGTAGTATTTTTTCTGGTGGGCCTTTGCTAACTTGGACAATTCATTGCTGAATGCTAATTGTTCCTTAAGAACCTTCAAAGCCTTATCACGACTGGGGTCATCATTGTCCTGAATGGGTTCCTCAATATCTAAATCCCAAGGGAGACGTGGCTCCCGCCCTAAATTCAAGAAAAACGGGGATCTGCCCGTTGTTTCATGGGGTGCGGAATTTATAGCGAATTGAAGAAGGTCAAGGGATTCATCCCATCTATCATGGTGATTCCCTACATAAAAAGAGATTAGTTCGCCTATTACTCTATTAACTCTTTCGGTGGGATTTCCCTTAGGAGTATAGGGGGTGGTAAACTTTGGGTTTATTTTAAATGCTCTGCACGTCTGCAGCCAAAGTTTTGAAGTAAACTGAACCCCTCTATCACTAAGAATAGCTTTAGGAGCTCCCAACCTAGTGATAATAGACTTAAATGCCTGAACACAGGTCTTAGCAGTAATAGTTTTTAGTGGTATCATTTCCACGAATTTTGTCATGTAATCGACAAAAACTATTAGATATTTGTAGTGGTGTCTACTAGAAGGGAAAGGTCCCATAATGTCGACACTTATTTGGTCCCAAGGACTAGTTATTTCTGAGGGTTGCATTAGCCCTGGCTTTTTCCTATTTCTAGCATTAAATTGTTGGCATAAAGAGCAACCTCGGACATAATCCTGGACGTCACTAATTACAGTGGGCCACCAATATCTATAAGTAACCTTACTAAGGGTCTTATCTTTGCCCCTGTGAGCTGATAAAGGGTGGTCGTGTAACAACCTCATAGCTTCTAGCCTTAATCGAGGAGGTAAATAAATCTTTTCAGGATGATTCCTGTATGGTCTTCTATAAAGAAGATCATTCTTTATTTCAAACATTTTATTCCTAACTGGGTTAGGTCCTTGCAAGGAATTAATAATTGGGGAAGCGAAAGAATCTTCCCTCTGAGACTTTCTTACGTCTTCTATGGTGAAGACTGAATATAGGGCTCTAGGACCTGGGGGACGTAATCGGCCTTCAACAGTGTCCCTAGAGGATGTTTTACTATTACTACTACCGGTAGAATTTTGACTAGTACTACTACTAGTTGGATCCAAATTACTAGTAGTATTGGAAGTAGAGGAACTAAGATGGATACTTAAGACATTTATCGGAGCTCTCGATAAAGCGTCTGCTACTACGTTCTCTACTCCTTTCTTATGTTTAATAGTAAAGTCAAAGGTTTGAAGGTACATAGCCCATTTAACTAGCCGAGAATTTGGTTCCCTAATGTTAAACAACCATTTTAAAGCCTGATGGTCCGTGAGGACAGTGAATTTACGACCTTCTAAAAAGGGCCTAAACTTTTTAACTGCCCAACATATGGCTAAACACTCTTTCTCACTAGTTGAGTACCTCGTTTCTGCATCTTTAAGCCCTGTACTAGCATAAGCTATAGGGACTTCTATATTATCCTGTATTTGGGAAAGAAGGGCACCTAACCCTGCATCACTAGCATCGGTAGTTAAGATGCACGGGGAATCCCTTCTAAAGGAAGCTAAGGGGTGAGCCTTACAAATGGCTTCCTTAATTTTTTCGAACGCCTGTTGCTGTTCGAATCCCCAAACAAATTTTTGATCCTTCCGTTTAAAGAGTAAGTAAAAACATTTTGACTACTTCTTAAATTCCTATAGAAATCATGCATTTCTATAGATTTCAACGTCCTCATTCATAATAAAAAAAATTTCACCAAAAATCCACCTCTAAATATTTAAAAATTAACTTCAAATATTGATAAAAAAAGAGGTGCTAAAATTGCCGCCAAATAGAATTGAATTTGTCTCTGCTGTCTGACGTCATAGCTTAGGGATTTTGACCGCTCTGATAGTAGTAAAATTGGTACTTTTCTTTCCATATTTTCCCACCAGTTAGTATCTCGCCTCCTACTGATAGTGCTAGACTGCCAGAGCAGCCAGTATCCTTTTTAAAAATATACGGTTGGCGTGATGGCCGTCTTATACTCTTAATTAGTGATATAAATTATATTTTGGAAAGTTTGAACGTGTTTTCGTAAACTGAACAGTTAATCATACGTAAGTTTTGTGCAAGTGTAAAACTTACCACTATAGGCAATACCGCTGCCGCAATAGACAGTGTTTTTTTTTGTGATCAAACCAAGGCCTAAGCGGTGTTATTAATATGTATAAGAAAAATTCCCCAAGATATCGTTGTGTAGCGCCTAATTGTTTAAGTGATAGTTTTTCGGATGGAATTACGTTTCATTACATTCCTAAAAATGATGCGTTAAGGGTACAGTGGATTAAAAACATGGGACTACAAGAATCAAAACTAACCAAAACATCTAAGATATGTTCGCTACACTTTCATGATAACGCGTTTGAAAGAAACAGGGAAGCCCTAGCTATTCTGAATGTAGAGAAGCAAATGGTCCCATCATTTGGAAGGCTAAATAAGTCTGCGGTGCCTACTTTGTTTGGAAACGTCGACGAAAATTCACCGCGTAAGCGAAATCGTAGCATAGTAAGTATGAAATATTGAGCTCACAAAATAAATAGTAGTCTAATTAAATTGTTACTTTAAAGAGTTCTGCTGTTAGTTTAGAAGGTTTAGCACATAAGATTCGATCAACTGAAACTACCATTGGTTTACCGATAGTAAGTCAACTGCACAAAAAACATTTCCAGAACATAGAAGCACAGACTGAAAAGACGTTGACCTATAACGTTAAGATTCAAATTGATAAAGAAAAGCAACGAAAAATTCCAGTGAAACACAGGAGTGAGACAAATAAATTTTTAAATGTCATGGTGGTTTTTTAATTTTTAAACCTTTTCAAAGTTATTCAAGCAAATCTTAAACCAGAAACACGTGATCGTTCAACACAAACCGAGCCTGAACTATCTGTATTAGAATCCTTATTAAAGGAAACTGATAAGAACGTCTTAGAATTTGAGGAGGAGGATGAAGATGAAGATAGCCCCCTGGACCCATTGGATGTCAGCTATACTCCCTCTGAGATACAGGAGGAAGATGTTTATGAGTAAGTATAACCTTAGCCTTTAAATCCGTCTACTATCCTCGTCCCTTTAGCCTTGTAAAGAGATAGCATGCTTTCGTTTTATTAAATGTTTAACTGTAAATTTTTTGGGCTTTCCAGATCAAGAAATATGCCGGAAAATTTTGATGTGCTAAAAGATCGAAAGCTGATAGTATTTGAGTCCTGCCTACTGCAGCTTTTCAAGTTTTGTTTCCAGTGCTTGGCTCTCTGTTCCTTAAGCACACACATTCAAGGGTCCTGCATTACAATCAAGGCTGTCTGTACCAACAACCATAAATTTACATGGAAAAGTCAACCAGGGGTTTGTTGGGTAGTAGCGGGAGGGACCGGAAATCGTTCTGGGGGGTTAGGCCATTGAATGTGGAATAGAGGCGAACTTTGATTACTTGGACTTAGGCTCGCTGGGATGGGTTCAGAATTTTCATTCTGTTCCTTTCTTCTCAATTGTTCTTTGACCCGGGCGTACGCCGTAAGAGGCCCCTTAGTTTTTAATTCTTCTGTGTCTGCCGTTAGGTCGTGTATGAAATTACATTCTCGGGCAGTATGCCCTTCTCTTCTGCACAGGTTGCAGGATACACTTATTTCGTCTTTAGCAATAGTAGGTTTCGCCTTGCTCATATAATATTTGAGGTGTTCAGGAGGGACAAAGCAATCTTGATGGCTGTGGCCTTCTTGCTTGCATAGACAGCATATTTTTTGGCACTTTGGGCCTTGAAGTTTTTCCAAGACGTTTAATGATTCGTCCACTAGTTGGACGGTTGCGCAAGTAAGGTTTTGGTTTAGAAAAACCTTTTGGAGGCTCAAAGTAAATAGGTCGCTTGGGATCTGGTCCACCTTCGGCCATCTAGAAATATAAGTTTATTAGTATTTTCTCTTTGTCGCTTGGGAAATAAATTCCCAAGGGAAGACGGAAATTGGCTCTGGGGAGAAGCAGAAGTATTCCCTTTTTAAGTTCCGGATGTTATTATTATTGAGGTACACTTGGACTTCATAAGGAGACCTTAACCGTTTGTCATCATCATCAGGAGGTCGGTAGTAAATGTCTACTTCGTTACCTCCGGGCTGAACCGTCGCCCTCTTACATACCTCTCGACGCCATCCCAATTTAAAAGGTTCTAGATAAATATCGGGTAATGTAGCCCTATTCAAACGAGGCGTTCTCATTGACTCCGATAACGTGGTTGAAGAACTATCAGACACACGTAACGATTGGGATTTCGATTGAGAAGGTGGTGTAGGTGTTGACGTTTCTTCCGACAGAGTAGAATTCTGTTCAGGATGTGCTATTTCTTCGGTAGAAATAGAAATCGGTTCGGGAGGTACTATTTCCTCCGAAAAACCCGAAGAGGGAGAATGCTGTAACGCAGGTTCCGGTATGGATCGCTCAGAAGACGTTGATTTGTCGTCTGGCGTTACGATTTCTTCTGTGAAACTGGAAGTTGGTGTATGTAGCTCATTTTCCACGACTGATTCTTGATCAGACGGGGAAGCCTCCCCTGCCGCAGAAGGCGGGCTATCGTTAGAGGGATGATCGAGCTGAAAAGCCCTCATATCATGATAGGTAAAAAGGAGGAGAGGAGGGTCTTCAAAAAGGGCCATGCCCGGTTCACTATCAGAATCTGTAGGCTGAAGTGAACCATCCCGAACTGCAGGAAGGATCGGTTGATCCGCTGCTTGCTCTTCTACTGAACTTGATGTCGTGGTTGGAGGGACATCGGTAATTGCAGGAAGAATCGGTTGACGGACTTCCTGACCGTCCGGAGATGACGGTGATGTAGAAGATGATGATGCTTCAGATGAAGTAGTTGAAGAAGTCTCCGCAGATTGGTGGTGCATGCTTCCACCATTCGTAGGAGGACTACCTTCGATTTCATCAGCGACTTCGGATTGAGAAACGGGGGTATTTTCGGCGTTTTCGAAGACAGCTACGTTAGTCCAATAAAGTTTAAGATGTTCTAGGTTAACTTTCCCTACGTTCTGCCCAGAGTTAGCGTCTTCTAACTCGTAAACAACGGGAGAGTGCTTTGCAACTATCTTGAAGGGACCTGCCCATTTAGGACTAAGCTTTTTCATGAGCTGACCTGTCGTACTGGATAAAGGATGAGTTTCCATCCATACTAAGGTTCCTACCGCAAACTCTAACGGGTCATGGCGGAGGTCGTAGTATTTTTTCTGGTGGGCCTTTGCTAACTTGGACAATTCATTGCTGAATGCTAATTGTTCCTTAAGAACCTTCAAAGCCTTATCACGACTGGGGTCATCATTGTCCTGAATGGGTTCCTCAATATCTAAATCCCAAGGGAGACGTGGCTCCCGCCCTAAATTCAAGAAAAACGGGGATCTGCCCGTTGTTTCATGGGGTGCGGAATTTATAGCGAATTGAAGAAGGTCAAGGGATTCATCCCATCTATCATGGTGATTCCCTACATAAAAAGAGATTAGTTCGCCTATTACTCTATTAACTCTTTCGGTGGGATTTCCCTTAGGAGTATAGGGGGTGGTAAACTTTGGGTTTATTTTAAATGCTCTGCACGTCTGCAGCCAAAGTTTTGAAGTAAACTGAACCCCTCTATCACTAAGAATAGCTTTAGGAGCTCCCAACCTAGTGATAATAGACTTAAATGCCTGAACACAGGTCTTAGCAGTAATAGTTTTTAGTGGTATCATTTCCACGAATTTTGTCATGTAATCGACAAAAACTATTAGATATTTGTAGTGGTGTCTACTAGAAGGGAAAGGTCCCATAATGTCGACACTTATTTGGTCCCAAGGACTAGTTATTTCTGAGGGTTGCATTAGCCCTGGCTTTTTCCTATTTCTAGCATTAAATTGTTGGCATAAAGAGCAACCTCGGACATAATCCTGGACGTCACTAATTACAGTGGGCCACCAATATCTATAAGTAACCTTACTAAGGGTCTTATCTTTGCCCCTGTGAGCTGATAAAGGGTGGTCGTGTAACAACCTCATAGCTTCTAGCCTTAATCGAGGAGGTAAATAAATCTTTTCAGGATGATTCCTGTATGGTCTTCTATAAAGAAGATCATTCTTTATTTCAAACATTTTATTCCTAACTGGGTTAGGTCCTTGCAAGGAATTAATAATTGGGGAAGCGAAAGAATCTTCCCTCTGAGACTTTCTTACGTCTTCTATGGTGAAGACTGAATATAGGGCTCTAGGACCTGGGGGACGTAATCGGCCTTCAACAGTGTCCCTAGAGGATGTTTTACTATTACTACTACCGGTAGAATTTTGACTAGTACTACTACTAGTTGGATCCAAATTACTAGTAGTATTGGAAGTAGAGGAACTAAGATGGATACTTAAGACATTTATCGGAGCTCTCGATAAAGCGTCTGCTACTACGTTCTCTACTCCTTTCTTATGTTTAATAGTAAAGTCAAAGGTTTGAAGGTACATAGCCCATTTAACTAGCCGAGAATTTGGTTCCCTAATGTTAAACAACCATTTTAAAGCCTGATGGTCCGTGAGGACAGTGAATTTACGACCTTCTAAAAAGGGCCTAAACTTTTTAACTGCCCAACATATGGCTAAACACTCTTTCTCACTAGTTGAGTACCTCGTTTCTGCATCTTTAAGCCCTGTACTAGCATAAGCTATAGGGACTTCTATATTATCCTGTATTTGGGAAAGAAGGGCACCTAACCCTGCATCACTAGCATCGGTAGTTAAGATGCACGGGGAATCCCTTCTAAAGGAAGCTAAGGGGTGAGCCTTACAAATGGCTTCCTTAATTTTTTCGAACGCCTGTTGCTGTTCGAATCCCCAAACAAATTTTTGATCCTTCCGTTTAAAGAGTAAGTAAAGACATTTTGACTACTTCTTAAATTCCTATAGAAATCATGCATTTCTATAGATTTCAACGTCCTCATTCATAATAAAAAAAATTTCACCAAAAATCCACCTCTAAATATTTAAAAATTAACTTCAAATATTGATAAAAAAAGAGGTGCTAAAATTGCCGCCAAATAGAATTGAATTTGTCTCTGCTGTCTGACGTCATAGCTTAGGGATTTTGACCGCTCTGATAGTAGTAAAATTGGTACTTTTCTTTCCATATTTTCCCACCAGTTAGTATCTCGCCTCCTACTGATAGTGCTAGACTGCCAGAGCAGCCAGTATCCTTTTTAAAAATATACGGTTGGCGTGATGGCCGTCTTATACTCTTAATTAGTGATATAAATTATATTTTGGAAAGTTTGAACGTGTTTTCGTAAACTGAACAGTTAATCATACGTAAGTTTTGTGCAAGTGTAAAACTTACCACTATAGGCAATACCGCTGCCGCAATAGACAGTGTTTTTTTTTGTGATCAAACCAAGGCCTAAGCGGTGTTATTAATATGTATAAGAAAAAATCCCCAAGATATCGTTGTGTAGCGCCTAATTGTTTAAGTGATAGTTTTTCGGATGGAATTACGTTTCATTACATTCCTAAAAATGATGCGTTAAGGGTACAGTGGATTAAAAACATGGGACTACAAGAATCAAAACTAACCAAAACATCTAAGATATGTTCGCTACACTTTCATGATAACGCGTTTGAAAGAAACAGGGAAGCCCTAGCTATTCTGAATGTAGAGAAGCAAATGGTCCCATCATTTGGAAGGCTAAATAAGTCTGCGGTGCCTACTTTGTTTGGAAACGTCGACGAAAATTCACCGCGTAAGCGAAATCGTAGCATAGTAAGTATGAAATATTGAGCTCACAAAATAAATAGTAGTCTAATTAAATTGTTACTTTAAAGAGTTCTGCTGTTAGTTTAGAAGGTTTAGCACATAAGATTCGATCAACTGAAACTACCATTGGTTTACCGATAGTAAGTCAACTGCACAAAAAACATTTCCAGAACATAGAAGCACAGACTGAAAAGACGTTGACCTATAACGTTAAGATTCAAATTGATAAAGAAAAGCAACGAAAAATTCCAGTGAAACACAGGAGTGAGACAAATAAATTTTTAAATGTCATGGTGGTTTTTTAATTTTTAAACCTTTTCAAAGTTATTCAAGCAAATCTTAAACCAGAAACACGTGATCGTTCAACACAAACCGAGCCTGAACTATCTGTATTAGAATCCTTATTAAAGGAAACTGATAAGAACGTCTTAGAATTTGAGGAGGAGGATGAAGATGAAGATAGCCCCCTGGACCCATTGGATGTCAGCTATACTCCCTCTGAGATACAGGAGGAAGATGTTTATGAGTAAGTATAACCTTAGCCTTTAAATCCGTCTACTATCCTCGTCCCTTTAGCCTTGTAAAGAGATAGCATGCTTTCGTTTTATTAAATGTTTAACTGTAAATTTTTTGGGCTTTCCAGATCAAGAAATATGCCGGAAAATTTTGATGTGCTAAAAGATCGAAAGCTGATAGTATTTGAGTCCTGCCTACTGCAGCTTTTCAAGTTTTGTTTCCAGTGCTTGGCTCTCTGTTCCTTAAGCACACACATTCAAGGGTCCTGCATTACAATCAAGGCTGTCTGTACCAACAACCATAAATTTACATGGAAAAGTCAACCAGGGGTTTGTTGGGTAGTAGCGGGAGGGACCGGAAATCGTTCTGGGGGGTTAGGCCATTGAATGTGGAATAGAGGCGAACTTTGATTACTTGGACTTAGGCTCGCTGGGATGGGTTCAGAATTTTCATTCTGTTCCTTTCTTCTCAATTGTTCTTTGACCCGGGCGTACGCCGTAAGAGGCCCCTTAGTTTTTAATTCTTCTGTGTCTGCCGTTAGGTCGTGTATGAAATTACATTCTCGGGCAGTATGCCCTTCTCTTCTGCACAGGTTGCAGGATACACTTATTTCGTCTTTAGCAATAGTAGGTTTCGCCTTGCTCATATAATATTTGAGGTGTTCAGGAGGGACAAAGCAATCTTGATGGCTGTGGCCTTCTTGCTTGCATAGACAGCATATTTTTTGGCACTTTGGGCCTTGAAGTTTTTCCAAGACGTTTAATGATTCGTCCACTAGTTGGACGGTTGCGCAAGTAAGGTTTTGGTTTAGAAAAACCTTTTGGAGGCTCAAAGTAAATAGGTCGCTTGGGATCTGGTCCACCTTCGGCCATCTAGAAATATAAGTTTATTAGTATTTTCTCTTTGTCGCTTGGGAAATAAATTCCCAAGGGAAGACGGAAATTGGCTCTGGGGAGAAGCAGAAGTATTCCCTTTTTAAGTTCCGGATGTTATTATTATTGAGGTACACTTGGACTTCATAAGGAGACCTTAACCGTTTGTCATCATCATCAGGAGGTCGGTAGTAAATGTCTACTTCGTTACCTCCGGGCTGAACCGTCGCCCTCTTACATACCTCTCGACGCCATCCCAATTTAAAAGGTTCTAGATAAATATCGGGTAATGTAGCCCTATTCAAACGAGGCGTTCTCATTGACTCCGATAACGTGGTTGAAGAACTATCAGACACACGTAACGATTGGGATTTCGATTGAGAAGGTGGTGTAGGTGTTGACGTTTCTTCCGACAGAGTAGAATTCTGTTCAGGATGTGCTATTTCTTCGGTAGAAATAGAAATCGGTTCGTGAGGTACTATTTCCTCCGAAAAACCCGAAGAGGGAGAATGCTGTAACGCAGGTTCCGGTATGGATCGCTCAGAAGACGTTGATTTGTCGTCTGGCGTTACGATTTCTTCTGTGAAACTGGAAGTTGGTGTATGTAGCTCATTTTCCACGACTGATTCTTGATCAGACGGGGAAGCCTCCCCTGCCGCAGAAGGCGGGCTATCGTTAGAGGGATGATCGAGCTGAAAAGCCCTCATATCATGATAGGTAAAAAGGAGGAGAGGAGGGTCTTCAAAAAGGGCCATGCCCGGTTCACTATCAGAATCTGTAGGCTGAAGTGAACCATCCCGAACTGCAGGAAGGATCGGTTGATCCGCTGCTTGCTCTTCTACTGAACTTGATGTCGTGGTTGGAGGGACATCGGTAATTGCAGGAAGAATCGGTTGACGGACTTCCTGACCGTCCGGAGATGACGGTGATGTAGAAGATGATGATGCTTCAGATGAAGTAGTTGAAGAAGTCTCCGCAGATTGGTGGTGCATGCTTCCACCATTCGTAGGAGGACTACCTTCGATTTCATCAGCGACTTCGGATTGAGAAACGGGGGTATTTTCGGCGTTTTCGAAGACAGCTACGTTAGTCCAATAAAGTTTAAGATGTTCTAGGTTAACTTTCCCTACGTTCTGCCCAGAGTTAGCGTCTTCTAACTCGTAAACAACGGGAGAGTGCTTTGCAACTATCTTGAAGGGACCTGCCCATTTAGGACTAAGCTTTTTCATGAGCTGACCTGTCGTACTGGATAAAGGATGAGTTTCCATCCATACTAAGGTTCCTACCGCAAACTCTAACGGGTCATGGCGGAGCTCGTAGTATTTTTTCTGGTGGGCCTTTGCTAACTTGGACAATTCATTGCTGAATGCTAATTGTTCCTTAAGAACCTTCAAAGCCTTATCACGACTGGGGTGATCATTGTCCTGAATGGGTTCCTCAATATCTAAATCCCAAGGGAGACGTGGCTCCCGCCCTAAATTCAAGAAAAACGGGGATCTGCCCGTTGTTTCATGGGGTGCGGAATTTATAGCGAATTGAAGAAGGTCAAGGGATTCATCCCATCTATCATGGTGATTCCCTACATAAAACGAGATTAGTTCGCCTATTACTCTATTAACTCTTTCGGTGGGATTTCCCTTAGGAGTATAGGGGGTGGTAAACTTTGGGTTTATTTTAAATGCTCTGCACGTCTGCAGCCAAAGTTTTGAAGTAAACTGAACCCCTCTATCACTAAGAATAGCTTTAGGAGCTCCCCACCTAGTGATAATAGACTTAAATGCCTGAACACAGGTCTTAGCAGTAATAGTTTTTAGTGGTATCATTTCCACGAATTTTGTCATGTAATCGACAAAAACTATTAGATATTTGTAGTGGTGTCTACTAGAAGGGAAAGGTCCCATAATGTCGACACTTATTTGGTCCCAAGGACTAGTTATTTCTGAGGGTTGCATTAGCCCTGGCTTTTTCCTATTTCTAGCATTAAATTGTTTTTGCATAAAGAGCAACCTCGGACATAATCCTGGACGTCACTAATTACAGTGGGCCACCAATATCTATAAGTAACCTTACTAAGGGTCTTATCTTTGCCCCTGTGAGCTGATAAAGGGTGGTCGTGTAACAACCTCATAGCTTCTAGCCTTAATCGAGGAGGTAAATAAATCTTTTCAGGATGATTCCTGTATGGTCTTCTGTAAAGAAGATCATTCTTTATATCAAACATTTTATTCCTAACTGGGTTAGGTCCTTGCAAGGAATTAATAATTGGGGAAGCGAAAGGATCTTCCCTCTGAGACTTTCTTACGTCTTCTATGGTGAAGACTGAATATAGGGCTCTAGGACCTGGGGGACGTAATCGGCCTTCAACAGTGTCCCTAGAGGATGTTGTACTATTACTACTACCGGTAGAATTTTGACTAGTACTACTACTAGTTGGATCCAAATTACTAGTAGTATTGGAAGTAGAGGAACTAAGATGGATACTTAAGACATTTATCGGAGCTCTCGATAAAGCGTCTGCTACTACGTTCTCTACTCCTTTCTTATGTTTAATAGTAAAGTCAAAGGTTTGAAGGTACATAGCCCATTTAACTAGCCGAGAATTTGGTTCCCTAATGTTAAACAACCATTGTAAAGCCTGATGGTCCGTGAGGACAGTGAATTTACGACCTTCTAAAAAGAGCCTAAACTTTTTAACTGCCCAACATATGGCTAAACACTCTTTCTCACTAGTTGAGTACCTCGTTTCTGCATCTTTAAGCCCTGTACTAGCATAAGCTATAGGGACTTCTATATTATCCTGTAATTGGGAAAGAAGGGCACCTAACCCTGCATCACTAGCATCGGTAGTTAAGATGCACGGGGAATCCCTTCTAAAGGAAGCTAAGGGGTGAGCCTTACAAATGGCTTCCTTAATTTTTTCGAACGCCTGTTGCTGTTCGAATCCCCAAACAAATTTTTAATCCTTCCGTTTAAGTCTATTAATGGGTGCTACTATTTGAGAGTAGTGATTAATAAAACGGTTGTGCCAACCTGCCATCCCTAAAAATCTTTGAACTTCCTTAATATTTTTAGGAGGAGGAAATTTTTGAATGGCTTCTATCTTAGAAGGATCTATATGCACCCCTTTTTCATTTACAATGTGACCAAATATGGTAGCTTCTTTTTGAGCGAAACGACATTTTTTTAACTGTAGGGTGAGACCCGCTTCCTTTAATCTATTGAGGACATATTCTAAACACGTTAAGTGTTGGTCCCAATCTTCGCTAAGCGAGATTAAATCATCTAGATAATCGATTAATTGGAAGTAATCTGCGTCCCTAAAAATCTCGTCGATTAGACGCTGAAAGGAGCTAGGGGCGTTACAAAGCCCAAAAGGAAGTACATTAAACTCATACTTTCCCATATGAGTCACAAAAGCAGTTTTTTCTCTACTTTTAGGGTGCATTTCCACTTGCCAGTACCCTGATTTAAGGTCAAGTGTTGTTATATATTTAGGTCTTCCAACCCTAGCTAACATGTCCTCTATATTAGGTAAAGGATAAGGGTCCTTAATGGTAACCTGATTAAGTTTTCTGTAATCAATACAAACCGATAGGGTTTACCCCGTTTTGTTTGATCAACTAAAACTACGGGCGAAGCCCAAGGAGAAACTGAAGGTCTGATTATCCCGTCATCTAACATTTCCTTTACATGTTGTTCAATAATTTTCCTTTTCTGGTCATTAACTCGATAAGGCTGGGATTTTATGGGTGGACTAGTACCCGTATGAATTTCGTGGAAGACTAGTCCTGTTCTTCCTACTTTATCAGAAAACAACTCTGGAAATTTTAATAAAAGGGTTTCTAGTTGATGACGCTGTTCCTCAGAAATAGGGGCTGCGGAAACTGCGTCCCTAATACTATTTACAATCTCCTTATCTATAGGATCCTTTTCAGATGGTAATGAAAAAGGGATCCTTAAGTTACCCACTAAACATTGAGCTGACTCAAAATCTAACTTGACCCTATTTTCCTCAAGAAAATCTTGACCCAATATGAAGTCACTATTTAGGGAAGGAACTATGTAAAATTTAAATTTGAATTGTTTCTCACTGTCAATTGACTTAAGAGTAAATTCTAACTCGTGAGAACCTTTTGTGAACGTATAACGGCCGTCGCCCCAAACTACACAATCTAATTCTTCATCTTCAGTTAATTCTGAAGAATTTCTATGTTTACAAATTTTTTGCCACTGGTCAAGACTAACAAAAGAGGCATCGGCCCCGCTATCTAATTTAGCGTGAACTGTCGCGTGTTCAAAAGTAACGGGAATAGTAACCCTTTTATAGACTGAACCCTTCCGGACGGATTCAATCCTCAAGGGAAACGCGACACGCTTCTTATTAGGAGAATTTATTGGGCACCGGGAGAGGGACCACGAGGGACCTCTCCCGTCTGGGCTTCCCCCGACTGGATCATATTTTTATTTGGACCATCGGGTGCAAGATGACCAGGTTCCTGACAACTGTAACAGGTGATCGTGCGTGTAGAGGGGTAAGACAAGGCCAACTGACGACCTGGAGATTTAGATCTCTGATTATAATATCTATTATAAGATCTTTGACCTCTATTTGAAAAGTTTTGAGATCTAGCTTGAGACCTAGAGTCTAAGGGTTTCAAGGGATATTCCCATTTAGGATGTGATGGGGAAGTAGGACAAGGGCTTTGACAATGCCCGGGGGAACACTGACTATGGGCTGAGCCTTTATTGGCTGGGCAAGAGGACTCAGCTTTAACCTTAGGTTTTGGGGGAGATTTCCTCTTTTCCCTTTTCTCAGCATTCTTTTTCCTGACTTCAATATCCTTTTCTATGGTTTTACAGGAATTCCTTAACTGTTCCATAGTGGTAAATTGTAAGAAAAGGAGGGGAGTTCTAAGTTCATCTTTCAAGTTGCTCTTAATAATTGGAACTAACTCCTTCTCGGAAAGGGGATGGGTCATCCCTAGATTCAGCTTCATTACTTCCCCGAAGAAATCCTCCACCGACTCCTTATCCTTCTGACTTCTATGGTTAATTTCTATCTTAAGTTTAGAATCAGCTTCGGAATCTCTAAACTGAACCTTAAAATGTCTCTTAAACGTATTCCAAGTTAAATGAGGATGGGAAGGTCTTAAGCTACACATTTCGTCATATTGACGGACTAAATCCCTGTACCAATACAAGGCACGTCCTCTTAAAAGGAGAGGCAATGCAGCTAATCTTTCTTCATTTGATAGCTTGTGAAATTAAGCATACTCCTCAAAAGCAGCTAAAAATTCAGCGGCATTTTCGTTAGACGATCCCATAAAGGCTAACCTTTCTGGCGGTTCAATAGGGGCTTTTCCCGTTTGAGGAGTTGAACCTCTATTTATTAACATGGGTAAATCCTTAACTAACCTATCAAAACTAGTAGCAAGAACTTTTTGTATTGCTACATTTTGGGTTGAATTATCTGCCAGTGTTTGGAGCAAGGGCAATATAAAAGCTTTTATCCCAGTTTGAGGAGGGAAATTAGAGGGAGTTAAACATCCCTTAGGGGCAGGAATACTCTTATGAGGGAATAGTAAGTAAGGAGAGAAGTTAGGTTCTGAAGAGGCTGCAGCTCTCTTTTTTGAATCTTCTTCGTCTCTCTCTTCCTCAATACGAAGCTTCCGGTTAAAGTCCTCCAAGGTATCATCTGTTTCAGGCGGTGCTAGCATGTCGCCGTCGTCTTCCATAGACGCAACCAGATCTTCTTTTGATTTATCTTCCCTTTTCCCTAAGATTAAATTCTCGTCCTCATCCTCAGATGTCTGAGGCGATCTCCATGTTTGATTGTTAGCGTCCGAGTAAGCCATGATTTATTTAATTAGTTTACAGTAATCAAAACAATTTACATCAATCAAGTTAGGTCAAATTTATACAATATAAATAGTAAGTCATCTAAATTCAATGATTTTATTACTAAGATAATTTTATTTTCAATTTGTTATTTAATTTAATTCTGATTAAGTTAGATTTAATTTAATACAATTATCTTATTAACTATCTATCAATGTGGAAGCCAAGGCTTAGAGCCACATGGGGGGCTGATATCCTAACCGACAATGATAAACAGTATTTCTGTGGGACTGACCGAGGCTTAGTCGGGTCCCTGTTCGGGCGCCAATTTTATGTAACCCTCCGTAGAATAATTTAACTAAGGGAGAAAGACTCCCGAAGGCCATAAAAAGAAATAAAGACAACTTACTTTAATAATTCAAACTAGAAGACAAGTCTTCTTAATTTTATTATTGAACTCCAAAAGAAAAAAGGGATTTACCCGACTTTACAAGTTTACCGTACTCTCGACAGTATTACAAAAAAAGAATCAACCTCTCTAGTTGAGAGCTGACTAGTGACTGTTTTATCACAGAGATTAAGAAGGGAGGAGGGTCATGCAACATGGAGGTAGAACACCCTGCCAGACTCAAGGAGTAGAAACTACATGAGTCTGGCAGCCATGTTACATCGATTCCCAGGAGCCCGTTGGCGAATACTAAAGCAGCCCGCACGATCCTTCCCAAGAAAACTCCAATGGAGAAGAAGCTAATCCGCTCTAAAGTTCCCGGAGCCTCAAAACAGTATATCTGGTCAACCGCTGAGTGCCTTCGGTGCCACAAGATTGGCCATCATTTGGTGACTGATTGCCCCTTCCCTAGGAGCACTGCCGCCTTCGAGCGCCGGGATAAAAGATCTAAATTCGCCCTTCTGCCGAAACTTATGGATAATTGAAAAAAAAAAAAAAAAAAAAAATTTTTGTGCTAACATCTATAAATCTTACCCCTGCTAATAAGTTAAGGGTTCCTCGGGGTAACCCCTTTTTTTCTCTCTCTTCTCAATTTAATTTTTTTGTCAGGATAAATAGAGTTCCTAATGAGGGGGGGATGTAACATGGCTGCCAGACTCATGTAGTTTCTACTCCTTGAGTCTGGCAGGGTGTTCTACCTCCATGTTGCATGACCCTCCTCCCTTCTTTATCTCTGTGATAAAACAGTCACTAGTCAGCTCTCAACTAGAGAGGTTGATTCTTTTTTTGTAATACTGTCGAGAGTACGGTAAACTTGTAAAGTCGGGTAAATCCCTTTTTTCTTTTGGAGTTCAATAATAAAATTAAGAAGACTTGTCTTCTAGTTTGAATTATTAAAGTAAGTTGTCTTTATTTCTTTTTATGGCCCTCGGGAGTCTTTCTCCCTTAGTTAAATTATTCTACGGAGGGTTACATAAAATTGGCGCCCGAACAGGGACTCGACTAAGCCTCGGTCAGTCCCACAGAAATACTGTTTATCATTGTCGGTTAGGATATCCGCCCCCCATGTGGCTCTAAGCCTTGGCTTCCACATTGATAGATAGTTAATAAGATAATTGTATTAAATTAAATCTAACTTAATCAGAATTAAATTAAATAACAAATTGAAAATAAAATTATCTTAGTAATAAAATCATTGAATTTAGATGACTTACTATTTATATTGTATAAATTTGACCTAACTTGATTGATGTAAATTGTTTTGATTACTGTAAACTAATTAAATAAATCATGGCTTACTCGGACGCTAACAATCAAACATGGAGATCGCCTCAGACATCTGAGGATGAGGACGAGAATTTAATCTTAGGGAAAAGGGAAGATAAATCAAAAGAAGATCTGGTTGCGTCTATGGAAGACGACGGCGACATGCTAGCACCGCCTGAAACAGATGATACCTTGGAGGACTTTAACCGGAAGCTTCGTATTGAGGAAGAGAGAGACGAAGAAGATTCAAAAAAGAGAGCTGCAGCCTCTTCAGAACCTAACTTCTCTCCTTACTTACTATACCCTCATAAGAGTATTCCTGCCCCTAAGGGATGTTTAACTCCCTCTAATTTCCCTCCTCAAACTGGGATAAATTCCCTTGATCCTCCTAAATCAGAGTCCACAATTGTTAAGCCTAAAATTAGTTCTGCTAATGTTTTGCCTAAACCAGAAACTAGAACTATCGGAACCCAATATTCTCCGTCCCGACAAATTCCTCAATTAGGACCAGACACTCCCGAAGAGGAATTAAAAGCTTTTATATTGCCCTTGCTCCAAACACTGGCAGATAATTCAACCCAAAATGTAGCAATACAAAAAGTTCTTGCTACTAGTTTTGATAGGTTAGTTAAGGATTTACCCATGTTAATAAATAGAGGTTCAACTCCTCAAACGGGAAAAGCCCCTATTGAACCGCCAGAAAGGTTAGCCTTTATGGGATCGTCTAACGAAAATGCCGCTGAAGTTTTAGCTGCTTTTGAGGAGTATGCTAAATTTCACAAGCTATCAAATGAAGAAAGATTAGCTGCATTGCCTCTCCTTTTAAGAGGACGTGCCTTGTATTGGTACAGGGATTTAGTCCGTCAATATGACGAAATGTGTAGCTTAAGACCTTCCCATCCTCATTTAACTTGGAATACGTTTAAGAGACATTTTAAGGTTCAGTTTAGAGATTCCGAAGCTGATTCTAAACTTAAGATAGAAATTAACCATAGAAGTCAGAAGGATAAGGAGTCGGTGGAGGATTTCTTCGGGGAAGTAATGAAGCTGAATCTAGGGATGACCCATCCCCTTTCCGAGAAGGAGTTAGTTCCAATTATTAAGAGCAACTTGAAAGATGAACTTAGAACTCCCCTCCTTTTCTTACAATTTACCACTATGGAACAGTTAAGGAATTCCTGTAAAACCATAGAAAAGGATATTGAAGTCAGGAAAAAGAATGCTGAGAAAAGGGAAAAGAGGAAATCTCCCCCAAAACCTAAGGTTAAAGCTGAGTCCTCTTGCCCAGCCAATAAAGGCTCAGCCCATAGTCAGTGTTCCCCGGGCATTGTCAAAGCCCTTGTCCTACTTCCCCATCACATCCTAAATGGGAATATCCCTTGAAACCCTTAGACTCTAGGTCTCAAGCTAGATCTCAAAACTTTTCAAATAGAGGTCAAAGATCTTATAATAGATATTATAATCAGAGATCTAAATCTCCAGGTCGTCAGTTGGCCTTGTCTTACCCCTCTACACGCACGATCACCTGTTACAGTTGTCAGGAACCTGGTCATCTTGCACCCGATTGTCCAAATAAAAATATGATCCAGTCGGGGGAAGCCCAGACGGGAGAGGTCCCTCGTGGTCCCTCTCCCGGTGCCCAATAAATTCTCCTAATAAGAAGCGTGTCGCGTTTCCCTTGAGGATTGAATCCGTCCGGAAGGGTTCAGTCTATAAAAGGGTTACTATTCCCGTTACTTTTGAACACGCGACAGTTCACGCTAAATTAGATAGCGGGGCCGATGCCTCTTTTGTTAGTCTTGACCAGTGCCAAAAATTTGTAAACATAGAAATTCTTCAGAATTACCTGAAGATGAAGAATTAGATTGTGTAGTTTGGGGCGACGGCCGTCATACGTTCACAAAAGGTTCTCACGAGTTAGAATTTACTCTTAAGTCAATTGACAGTGAGAAACAATTCAAATTTAAATTTTACATAGTTCCTTCCCTAAATAGTGACTTCATATTGGGTCAAGATTTTCTTGAGGAAAATAGGGTCAAGTTAGATTTTGAGTCAGCTCAATGTTTAGTGGGTAACTTAAGGATCCCTTTTTCATTACCATCTGAAAAGGATCCTATAGATAAGGAGATTGTAAATAGTATTAGGGACGCAGTTTCCGCAGCCCCTATTTCTGAGGAACAGCGTCATCAACTAGAAACCCTTTTATTAAAATTTCCAGAGTTGTTTTCTGATAAAGTAGGAAGAACAGGACTAGTCTTCCACGAAATTCATACGGGTACTAGTCCGCCCATAAAATCCCAGCCTTATCGAGTTAATGACCAGAAAAGGGAAATTATTGAACAACATGTAAAGGAAATGTTAGATGACGGGATAATCAGACCTTCACTTTCTCCTTGGGCTTCGCCCGTAGTTTTAGTTGATCAAACAAAACGGGGTAAACCCTATCGGTTTTGTATTGATTACAGAAAACTTAATCAGGTTACCATTAAGGACCCTTATCCTTTACCTAATATAGAGGACATGTTAGCTAGGGTTGGAAGACCTAAATATATAACAACACTTGACCTTAAATCAGGGTACTGGCAAGTGGAAATGCACCCTAAATGTAGAGAAAAAACTGCTTTTGTGACTCATATGGGAAAGTATGAGTTTAATGTACTTCCTTTTGGGCTTTGTAACGCCCCTAGCTCCTTTCAGCGTCTAATCGACGAGATTTTTAGGGACGCAGATTACTTCCAATTAATCGATTATCTAGATGATTTAATCTCGCTTAGCGAAGATTGGGACCAACACTTAACGTGTTTAGAATATGTCCTCAATAGATTAAAGGAAGCGGGTCTCACCCTACAGTTAAAAAAATGTCGTTTCGCTCAAAAAGAAGCTACCATATTTGGTCACATTGTAAATGAAAAAGGGGTGCATATAGATCCTTCTAAGATAGAAGCCATTCAAAAATTTCCTCCTCCTAAAAATATTAAGGAAGTTCAAAGATTTTTAGGGATGGCAGGTTGGCACAACCGTTTTATTAATCACTACTCTCAAATAGTAGCACCCATTAATAGACTTAAACGGAAGGATCAAAAATTTGTTTGGGGATTCGAACAGCAACAGGCGTTCGAAAAAATTAAGGAAGCCATTTGTAAGGCTCACCCCTTAGCCTCCTTTAGAAGGGATTCCCCGTGCATCTTAACTACCGATGCTAGTGATGCAGGGTTAGGTGCCCTTCTTTCCCAAATACAGGATAATATAGAAGTCCCTATAGCTTATGCTAGTACAGGGCTTAAAGATGCAGAAACGAGGTACTCAACTAGTGAGATTCGTCCACTATAGTTGGACGGGTGCGCAAGTAAGGTTTTGGTTTAGAAAAACCTTTTGGAGGCTCAAAGTAAATAGGTCGCTTGGGATCTGGTCCACCTTCGGCCATCTAGAAATATAAGTTTATTAGTATTTTCTCTTTGTCGCTTGGGAAATAAATTCCCAAGGGAAGACGGAAATTGGCTCTCGGGAGAAGCAGAAGTATTCCCTTTTTAAGTTCCGGATGTTATTATTATTGAGGTACAGGGACCCGACTAAGCCTCGGTCAGTCCCACAGAAATACTGTTTATCATTGTCGGTTAGGATATCCGCCCCCCATGTGGCTCTAAGCCTTGGCTTCCACATTGATAGATAGTTAATAAGATAATTGTATTAAATTAAATCTAACTAAATCAGAATTAAATTAAATAACAAATTGAAAATAAAATTATCTTAGTAATAAAATCATTGAATTTAGATGACTTAATATTTATATTGTATAAATTTGACCTAACTGGATTGATGTAAATTGTTTTGATTACTGTAAACTAATTAAATAAATCATGGCTTACTCGGACGCTAACAATCAAACATGGAGATCGCCTCAGACATCTGAGGATGAGGACGAGAATTTAATCTTAGGGAAAAGGGAAGATAAATCAAAAGAAGATCTTGTTGCGTCTATGGAAGACGACGGCGACATGCTAGCACCGCCTGAAACAGATGATACCTTGGAGGACTTTAACCGGAAGCTTCGTATTGAGGAAGAGAGAGACGAAAAAGATTCAAAAAAGAGAGCTGCAGCCTCTTCAGAACCTAACTTCTCTCCTTACTTACTATTCCCTCATATGAGTATTCCTGCCCCTAAGGGATGTTTAACTCCCTCTAATTTCCCTCCTCAAACTGGGATAAATTCCCTTGATCCTCCTAAATCAGAGTCCACAATTGTTAAGCCTAAAATTAGTTCTGCTAATGTTTTGCCTAAACCAGAAACTAGAACTATCGGAACCCAATATTCTCCGTCCCGACAAATTCCTCAATTAGGACCAGACACTCCCGAAGAGGAATTAAAAGCTTTTATATTGCCCTTGCTCCAAACACTGGCAGATAATTCAACCCAAAATGTAGCAATACAAAAAGTTCTTGCTACTAGTTTTGATAGGTTAGTTAAGGATTTACCCATGTTAATAAATAGAGGTTCAACTCCTCAAACGGGAAAAGCCCCTATTGAACCGCCAGAAAGGTTAGCCTTTATGGGATCGTCTAACGATAATGCCGCTGAATTTTTAGCTGCTTTTGAGGAGTATGCTAAATTTCACAAGCTATCAAATGAAGAAAGATTAGCTGCATTGCCTCTCCTTTTAAGAGGACGTGCCTTGTATTGGTACAGGGATTTAGTCCGTCAATATGACGAAATGTGTAGCTTAAGACCTTCCCATCCTCATTTAACTTGGAATACGTTTAAGAGACATTTTAAGGTTCAGTTTAGAGATTCCGAAGCTGATTCTAAACTTAAGATAGAAATTAACCTTAGAAGTCAGAAGGATAAGGAGTCGGTGGAGGATTTCTTCGGGGAAGTAATGAAGCTGAATCTAGGGATGACCCATCCCCTTTCCGAGAAGGAGTTAGTTCCAATTATTAAGAGCAACTTGAAAGATGAACTTAGATTTCCCCTCCTTTTCTTACAATTTACCACTATGGAACAGTTAAGGAATTAATATTTCATAATATAAAGTTGAAAATCCACAAACCGGAAATACTTCAAACCTGTACACCAATCAGCTTCACCTTTCGTCTTAATGGCGGGAAAATTTAAATACTTCGTAAACACGTGTAGATTTAGGAATTTTAGGCCTTGTCAAATTTTACCTAGAAATTTTTGAAAATATCTTTATTCTACGTTAATAGTACAACAAATTTCTCAACTAATTTAACATTTTTTTGGCATTTATTAAAATTGAGGAACCATTTTGAATGAACACTTTCTTTTTTAGTGTTATTTTTAATCAGTGAAAACTTTCTTTGGCAATTTTTTTAATTTTAAAAAACTTCTTTGGTTGTGAATTACTAATTTAGGAAGCATTTAAAATTAATTAACACTTTCTAAGCAACTATTTAACGCTAGAACATGGGGGAACCCTTTTCGATAAGATTATAATATAAAATTTCATCACAAAAAAACCCCTAAGCCTTGGCCTTACTCAAAACAAAGAAACTACAAAAATCAAAGTCGTTGATTTAATAAAATTGAAGAAAAATTAGAGATAAGTAAAAAGATTAATATGTCACTGAAGACAAGTATAATAATAAAAATGGAATTATGTTAGTAAAAATAAAGTACTTAGTCAAAATCAGCCTCATCTTCTAATCGGTAATTGGCCATATCAGCTTGCGCGGACCAAGCCGAATGTCTGGCTCCATCCATGGCCCTAGCGACTCTATTATCTTCCCTGAGTCTATGTGACCCACCACCAATTGTGGCACCGCATTCGTTGCAACGACCTTGAACCATGGCCCCTCCACACTCGGTAATACAATAAACGTGTCCATTGGGACAAGTGTACCAATGTCCCTGAGAGAGACCCATGGCTTTAAGTATTTGTAACTTTTCTTCCTGGCTAACCCCAATTACGGCTCCTTCGCTGAGGACAACCAGTTTTTGTTTCATAATGTTTAGTTCCTTGAAGTCAGCTTCCGTCATGGCCTTATTAACCAGTAACTTCTCCAGGATGACGTCGAAGAATTCTTTGGCTCTCAATGAACCGTTTACACGAATTTTGCCAAAATCTTTGAAGAAATTGTGTAAGGATTGCAAACGACGCGTTTCGTTTGAAAAGTCCTGGATTAGCTGGTTCGTTTGGCGACCTGACCTTCGCATTCTGGGTACAGATTTAAACGATATTTTTAACTTTCAAGGAGTGTCTAAGGTCATTTTCCATCAACACTTTTAATTGCATAAATGTCAGAATGTTGTGGGTTTAAAAATAACTAGTACCACTAACATAAGACATGTTCCTTCCATAAGCATAACGCTACTGAGAGACTTACAGCTTGAGTTAGTTCGAGAACGACGAGTGAGAATTGAAGTCCTACACTCGGTGGAGTCGGTGGTTAATTTTGCAGGGCTTCCATCTAGGTCCTATTTAGTCTATACTAAGCCTTTGACAACAGCGCTTTACCTCGAATCTATGACCTACCACACTCACTTCATGACAAGCTCCAGTTTGTAACCAGAATTTACAAACTTATGGAATGAACATATCTTATCAACTTATGCACTAACTCCAAAAAAGGTTGGTAGAACAGAAGTGCATTGGGATAGTTCCATTTATGGAATTTTGAGCTAACTCATCGCTAAAACACTCCAAATCATACCGAGTTTAGGGTGTCCCTTGTGGCAATATTTCAAACAACATTTTCCACTCAAAATCGCCCATGGAACCCACTATACTTTGGTCAAAAATGAAACACCATGCCTGAACAGTGTCGGACTCGGATCAACACCCCCGGGGGCCTCTATGCACTGGACGTTCATGGGCCAATGTGATATGAGACCTGAGAGCTTAAGGCTGACCATCGGGGGCCCCTATGCACGAGACATTCATGGGCCCACTATGATATGACAGCTGAGAGCTTAAGGCTGATCATCGGGGGCCCCCTATGCACGAGACATTGATGGGCCCACTGTGATATGACAGCTGAGAGCTTAAGGCTGATCATCGGGGGCCCCCTATGCACGAGACATTCATGGGCCCACTGTGATATGACAGCTGAGAGCTTAAGGCTGATCATCGGGGGCCCCCTATGCACGAGACATTCATGGGCCCACTGTGATATGACAGCTGAGAGCTTAAGGCTGATCATCGGGGGCCCCCTATGCACGAGACATTCATGGGCCCACTGTGATATGACAGCTGAGAGCTTAAGGCTGATCATCGGGGGCCCCTATGCACGAGACATTCATGGGCCCACTGTGATATGACAGCTGAGAGCTTAAGGCTGATCATCGGGGGCCCTCTGAGCACTGGGGACTCTAGGCACGCGCTTAGAGGATACTAATCCGGCACTGTGCAGCGTAAACTTCCACGAAAATTACCCAACCAATATGAAATTCCCTGACGTGTATGACAATTCTAAAATTCCCTGAAGCTCGTTTTCAAAATCCCAACGGACAACCCGGTAACCCTCCATTATCTTCCCTGGCCCTTTCCCTGACATAATTTGATAGGCACTTACTTTTGCGTCATTCTTTCAATCGTGTACGAGGTAAATTCCAAGGCCTTTTGATACAAAGACTTCAGGTCCGAGTTTAACGCCTTGAGGACACTATCATCCAAGCCGTTCTCAACGTTCTCCACCTCTTTCAAGATACTCAAGTAATTTCGAAATCTGATCAAACTATCCTGATCGAAGGTGTTTACCGCAAAGATGGCCATCAAGTATTTCAGGTACTCCTTGTACTTGACACTTTGCGGATTCAGGTACGTGGTGAAGACCACTCGGTTCTTGCTTCTCGTCTTCAAATCGTGATCAAAATGGCTGACATCCGCTTCCAGAATGGACTGATCGCGTTTATTCTTCTCTAATTCCCCAAAGGCTTTTCGCTTAACGGTTTCTATTCGAGCTAGGGCCGACTTAACCTCGTTCCCGAACCTTAGGTTGCGTCTGATTGATGTTTTACATTTGGGACACGAGAGCATTTTGACTTCGCTAGTCTTTTCGTTCTGGGCTTGAATCCATTTGGTTAAACCATAGATTTCGATGACGTGTTCGCAGTCTTCCAATTCAATAAATCTGTAACGCGAGAATTCACAGCTCTTAGATCTGTGTTCCATAGTTTCCCTTGATATTATCAAAGGTCCCACAAAGTACAACGCGTTGTATGTAGGTGGCGTTAAACCATTAAGTCCTAAGTGCTTCTAATGTCGGTGGACATAATTGTAGAGAGACACTTACCTGGCCTTTGGATGGTCCTCCTCCCCAAAGAATATCGTTTCCAACTCTTCCTTATTGCACGTTCGGCAAAGCTTCGGACACGGCTCTCCGCACATTCCAACGCAAATATGTCCGCATTTTAGTTTCCTGGTGCACGTAAACTTGCACGGGGGTCTGTTGCAAATCTCGCCGCATTTGGCAAGACATTTTTCGTGTTTACAGCTCCATTTACACTTTTCCAAACAAGGCAGACAAGGATAACCGCACGTCTGTTGACATAGACTATGAGGACACCTATTGTCGCAACGGTACCCGCACGGTGGGCAACTATTGGAACAAGGCGCCCGACAAGCGTGGCCGCAAACCAGAATCTTCTTGCAAGGCATATTGCAAGGAGCGTGAAGTCTCCCTTGAAAACACTCTCCGCAACTGCCGGAACAAGTGTGTTCGCAATTCAACTTCGCGTTGCATTTTGCGGCGCAATTTTCTTGTAAATTGACGCGATCCTTGGATTTATAGCAACTGGATTTGACTACGTGCCCGCAATCCAATTGCACATTCACTTTGACGACGCAATTAGTTTGGCAAGGCTTACCGCATTTTTTATCGCATTTATGGCCGCAACTCAAAACCTTGGGACAATTACCATTGCAAGCGTCGATGAGTTCAGCGTTATCCTTGGAAAAAAGGCACTGTATTCGGATATCGTGTCCGCATGGTCCAGTAACGGTGACGAGTTTCCTGCAATCGCCACAACGTTCCCCGCATGGTCTGGGGCATTTATGACCGCATGTTAGCAACTTGGGACAAGGCAGTGTACATTTATGTGACTTTTCGTCAACGTGGCATGGCAGGAATACTTCATGGCCACATTTGGGAACAGTTTTCATAACCCTAACCACGCAATCTCCACAAGGCTCGTGGCACTTTTTGCGACATCGATGTTTTAAAGGACAGTTGACGCGTTCGCAAGGTTTAGGACATTTAACGTCAACATGTTCCCTATTGAATGGGTGACACTTTTTCTCGCAGACATGTCCGCAAGGCAACCGAAAATCACAAGGTTCAGCGCAACCTCCATCCGGTACTTGGCTAAAATCGAATGAAGAGGCGACTTCAACGACATTTCCGTGATTCTGGCATTTCAATTGTAACCTGGGACCAATAGCCTTGGTTGTCTCCAAGGTTTTTGTTATATTGGACCATAGCGGACTTTTTTGGGCGAATAAATCAAAATTGCCAATACAAAAGAGTCCCTTCTTAGCCCTGGACAACGCGACGCAAACACGGTTCTCAGTCTTCAAAAAGCCTATATAACCATCCTCGTTACTTCTGACAAAGGACAGCAAGATAATGTCATTCTCCTCCCCTTAAAAAATTGTCAACCACCGTGGCTCTAACCTCCTTCAGGGACCCGGTCAACAAACGTTTGATGGTAAATAACTGTCCCAAGTAGGTCGTTAAAATAGTGATTTTAGTGGGTTCGTAACCTTGCTGCAAGATATACCGGACCAAAGACACGAGAAATTGCGCTTCGTGGTTATTGACTCGCGATGTACTATCGGCTTCCTGGAGCTCATTGTGAGAGTGTTTTACAAAGTAGACGCTTTTGTTCAAACCCTCGATTTCTTCGTACTCAAAAACGGACTCGTGGTCCTCAAGATCGCTGTAGATATGAGGGACAAGTAGTCGCGATATGTCCGGTTTCATTCTGTGTTGAGTAGTATATAAATAAGAGAACGGGATGGGTATGAATTTGCCATAGAGATAACATGGGGTATGATACCCTATGGGAAAATTAACATTGGGTATGAAAATTCGACGGTCTCGAATTTTTCCGAAGCGGCTTTTTTGTGCACCTTGGACGGCATGGAGAGTACGTAAGTTTTACGGTAAAATGAGAACAGAGCGGGACGGGTATGGACCATAGAAGTAACATTGGGGGTATAAGTTTTGCCGCCTCATAGTACGGTAGAGGCTGACAAAGGTAGTACGGAGGGTCCGTACATAAATCGACGAGGGGGATTGGATTCTTACCGTTTCAGAGTACGGGGAACACCGAATTAATTGTACGAAAATTATTTGCCTAATCATCGGTGCTTTCCCTGGTATATTACGGGAGTCTGGGGTCGAAAGAGAACGAAGAGTTCTCAAATTTCCCATCCGAGAGAGAGATAGCTCTAGTTTCGTTACGATGAGAGAACGCGAGGTTTGGAATTTCATAAATTGTTTATGCGTGCCTTTCACCCGTACGAGACAGTTGTCTGCGGCGGTGGTGTTTTTTTTTTAATTAGATAAATCGGAGTATAGAAGAGAAGAAAATTAAGCTAAATTTTGACGGTCTTTGAACAAATCGCGTACGGTTGGATATAAGAGATGGGGAAAGTTGGGTATACGTACAGGGTGATAGAAGAAACATGAGCCATGGATGAGGGATATACCCTATGGAATATTACCATAGGTATATACATGTACATACATATTATATGGATTATAGTATTTTTAAGGTACAGTTTTCAAATAATTTCTTGTTTAGCCGAGTATAGAAACTGTTTAAAAAATAAGAAATACTTTTGTAGTCTTCAAAAATGTATCCTATTATCCACGTGGATTTATAAACATCAAGATTATGTAAATTCTTTATTGGTTAATGAATAAAAATCAAAAAGCTCATCTGGTTTCACTATTATTTCGACTCAAATTTAAAAAAAATATTCCCCCCAGGTTAGGAAATATGACTTCACGGTTTCAAGGTTTATTTGCAGCTTCAGAAAAATAAAATCCTCTCACAATAGGGTGAAAATCTTTGCAGTTTTCCAGTACATATTAACCCTTATACCTTTCCCAGGAGCTCTAATAACATTATTGTTTTTCACACCGAAGATAATGAGTGGAATTCAATATTGAATTTTGTACCTTAGTAGTTTCGTGGGAATTGATGAAAATTTCGGAATCTATTTATGAACTTTGTGTTTTCGAATAAGCAGTCAACAGTCTAGGAATTGCGACCCCCACCCCTTATTTAAGATAGTATATATACCGACCTTACGGTATCTAAAATTATATTCATTAATCTTCATTGTGAATAATGTCCACCACAGGCAGCTCTAGCTCTCAGTTAAATAAAAATGTTACCGTTGCCGTAATTCGGTACACGGCGACTTTAGGTCCCATTCCCGGGCGTCCGGATTTGCCACTATTCGACTTTCGGCTTTTTGAGGTGACGGTTCGCAAAACCCATAATGGGTTTTGGGTGGATTTCCGCCCAAACCCATTAAACAACACGATTGATGTCCACCTTTGCTATCATCCAAACATCGCAAACATTCGACGAAAGCTTGGTGGATTGAACCAATTGATACGGGTACGTTTCTATATAGGCCTTTAGTTTTAGGTTTCAAAATTGAATTATCAATTTTTATTAATATTCAAGGTTGAGAAAGTGGACCGAAGTATCACCGATGAAGAAGACTCGTGGGTTAACTTGATACACTCTGCCCTTAACGCCCCACAGTCGTCAACTCCCCAGCCCCCGTCTACTATCCCAATTGCAGCGCCAGAACCAGTTCCATCCACATCATCATCTACCTCTGCACTATCTATCACGACACCTTCATCATCTACCACTGCACTATCTATCTCGACACTGTCATCACCTCAACTTGCGGAGAAGCGAAGGAAGAGAAGCACAGCGACGGAAAAATCTAATAAAAAGAGACCGAAGAGAGTAGAATTCAATGATGAATTGGAGAATCTAATCGCTTTGCAAAATATAGTAGACGAAGCCTTATTAAATTAAATGATGAATAAAAGTCATGTTTAAAGCTTGAAATAATAATAATAAAAAATAATAATATTTCAATATGCATTGGTTAATATGATAAATAAAGACTTGTTTAAAGCCTGAAATAATAATAATAAAAAAAATAATATTTCAATATGTATTGGTTAGTCTCATTTACACTAATACATAATTGCATACTTTAAATATCCGACTCATATTACTCAGACCAGGAGGGCGTTAGAATAACGTTGGATGTATAATCTCGTCTCGATTTGTCTGAATCGTCTCTCTTGGAAGGCAAGGAGAGAGCGAGCTCTAGTTTCGTTACGATGAGAGAACTCGAGGTTTTAATTAAGCTAAATTTTGACGGTCTTTGAACAAACTGCGTACGGTGGGATATAAGTTTTGTATACGTACAGGGTGATAGAAGAAACATGAGGCATGGATGAGGGATATACCCTATGGAATATTACCATAGGTATATACACCCTTTAGCATGTATATACATATTATATGGATTATAGTATTATTAAGTTACAGTTTTCAAGGAATTTATACAGTATATCTATAAGCTATATTTTTAATAGCGAATTATTATATAATGGGTGATGCTACCCATTTAATTTCATTCCTAATCCGTATCTGGTTTCGAACACATCTCGGAAAACAACTAAAAATGTAAGCGATTATCATATTAAAGTTTCTCTGAGTGAGTCGTTACAAATGTATGTTATAAAATGAAGGTTGGAAGGAAACTCCTGCATAGTTGAAGCGAACTTTATGAGAGCCAACAACCAATACGTCCTTAAAGAATTGGCGTTTCTCGTTATTAAAACGGGTGAAAGTGATGTTTACACATTTAGGTCACCTTTCCCCTACAACAAGTTAAACGTGAAAGACAAGGCTATAAACTCCTGGATCTCCAGACATATTTGCGGGATGCTATGGGACGAGGGTGAATACGAATTGGACGAATTATCTGGAATCGTCGCGTCCATATCGAAGAAAGCACCAATCCTTTACACTAAGGGGTTAGAAAAACAAGTATATCTTTCCGAACTTTTTGGAAAAACTATAATAAACGTCGAAGAATTAGGGTGCCCCAAGTACAAAGACTTGTGTAATCCCTGTTCAATTGAGTGTAAATATCACTCTGATAATAAAAATTGCGCATTATTCAAAGCGCACCAAATGAAACTATGGAATGCGTAATATTTATCTTACGAATAAAAGTATTTTTTTTTAAACCAAATATGTTTTTCTTATATCACAACATGGACTTTCTATACAGAATCCTATTGTCGTAATGGGAGTAGGAGTTTTATTACAAACGTACCTCAACAATTTAAATCTGATTCTTATTCCTTAATTTCAATATGGCGAAAATCAATTTAAAATTCTTCACAATGACGTACATGATGAAAGAAGTTCTTTATTACAATGAAATTATTAGACGATTGTCTAAAAGCTGGCATAGTTTTGCGTAGCAAGAAGCAAGAAGCGTCACTTTATCGTAGATCATATTTCACGACTACAGAGGGTGTCGAGTCTTTCACATATATAGAGAGGATTAGGGAGAGTAATGGGTATGAAATTTCATTAGTATATAAGATCAAGTCAGACCTAGCCAATTATCAGTCGCGACGAACAACTAGGCAATATGTTTTCATGCCCTTCATGCTCGAGAAAATTTTCTTTCAAGTTCCTTTTAAATCGCCACGTTCGTGAACAACATGGAAAAACAAAATATGTCTGCCATGTATGTAATAATAGTTTTACCAGAAGGTACAGACTAATTCAGCATTCGCGAATTCATCGGAGTCGTCCAGTTTCCCCCACGCCTGGACCATCTCACCAAAAACCCATAGACCTCGACTTAGCCACCAACCACCAGGTGGATGACTTTCTTCAAAACCTCGAAGAAGTCGCGGTTCTCGAAGACGCCATCGTGAGTTCGCGATATACCCCGCAAACGAGTGAAACGGATCCAGAATTAATTATTAAAAAAATAAAATCATCATTAATTAAATACTTGGAAAACCATTTAAGTAAGAAGCGGGGTATAAAGTGGAACATTTTTTTACGTGTGAGATACGTTCGCGAACTGAACGACGGATCGGAAGTCGAAGCATTACCCTATTTCCGAAGCCGAACTCAAACTTCCTTACTATCACATTTAATATCTAACCAAATAGACTCGTGTGTGAAACAAATGGTACAGGCGATGGAGGAATTTCAAGATATGGGCAGTGGATGGACCATAGATCGTATCTTGTTTTTTCAAGTGGATATTATTAGATACATGCCACTGGTTGGTGGTACCTATATAGAGCTCCCCCCTGAACTGAATAATCCCGGAAAAGGACTCTTAAATATTAAAACTAATGATCAAAAGTGTTTCTTATGGTGTATTCTCGCGAAATTACATCCTCAACCTCCAAAATCTCATCGCGATGATCAAAATAAATACGTAGCTTTTGAAACGGAGTTAGACTGCACCGACATTTGTTTTCCATTTGAATTAAATCCACTCAAACTTAAAAGGTTTGAAAATAAAAACAATCTATCTATCAACGTTTTTGGTTACGAAAAAGAAGTTTTTCCTCTCCACGTCAGCGAAAATAAAGCTCCCGAGGATCGACAAATAGACCTACTTTATCTAAAATCCAAAGAAAAGCAACATTTTTGTCTAATTACTGATATTAGCCGACTATTAAGTCATTTCACAAACTATAACGGAAAAATTTACGTCTGCCGTTATTGTTTACATCGTTTCGCGGGAAAAAACTCAGAACGAAATCATAGAGAACACTTAAAAAACTGTAACGTGCACAGTCCACAACTCGTTAAAATGCCATACAAAAAACCCATCTTGAAATTTGAAAAAATTGATTGGCTTCAGAAGGTAGGAAGTCATTTGGAATTTCCATAAGTTCTTAGTCTTAATAAATTTATTTTTAGGTCCCATACGTCATATATGCGGATTTTGAATCTATAATTGACAAAATCCAGACTTGTTACCCAGATTCTTCAATCTCATCAACAACCAAACTTTCTGAGCACGTCGCGTGCGGTTTCAGTTACGTCGTAATAGGACCCGACGGAAAGCCAAATGCGCCTGTAACATATAGGGGAACCGATGCCATAGACATTTTTCTCGAAAGTTTGTTGATGGAGCGAGACAATATCACTGAATTATTAAAGGAAAATATTCCTATGGATCTGAGTCCAGCCGAGGAAGAGTTATGTCGTAAAGCGACTCATTGTTACGTGTGTGAGGACGTCCTAACACAGGATGATCCGGGAGTCAGAGATCATTGCCATTATTCTGGTAATACGAACATAAATATACTGTAAATATTAATAAAAATTAACTAATATTAATTACTAGGGCGTTTTCGTGGAGTTGCGCACAATTCTTGTAATTTAAAGTTGCGAGTAGGAAAGTTTACTCCTGTCATAATGCATAATTTGTCACGGTAAGTTCTGTTTTAACATTAAATATTAACTATAATAAACTATATAAAATTTTCAGTTATGATGCCCATCTTATAATGCAAAGGATAGGGCTTCAAAAAGATGAGAACATTTCGTGTATTCCATCTAACAGTGAAACGTATATCAGTTTCACTTTCGGTCGCTTACGTTTCATCGACTCAATTCGTTTTATGCCCGCTAGTCTCGAAACTTTAATTTCTAATTTGGCCATGGGAGGTAGAGAAAAATTTCCCATCTTGAACTCTTTCTATCCTGCTCATCAAGTCCCGTATTTACTGAAAAAATTAACCTATCCCTACGACTATATGAGCAACGTCGAGAAGTTTCAAGAGGTCGAACTTCCACCCAAGGAAGCCTTTTTCAACGCTCTAACTGACGAACACATATCGGATGAGAGTTACGAGAATGTTCGTCAAGTGTGGAACATTTTTAAAATCCAAAATCTAGGTATTATCTATGGAAGATTTTTAAAACAAAAGTGAAATTAATGGTGGTTTATTAACAGGGGAACTCCACGATTTATACGTGCAGGCGGATACCCTTCAACTCGCCGACGTATTCGAAAGTTTCCGCGCTATGTGCGTAGAATACTACGGTCTGGATTGCGCGCATGCATATACCGGACCGGGGTTCGCCTGGGAGTCCGCGCTTCACATGACTAAAGTGAAGTTGGAGTTACTTCTCGATATTGATATGCACTTGTTTATAGAACGTGGTATTCGAGGAGGGGTGTCTATGATTAGCCATCGCTTCGCGGAAGCGAATAACCCGTACATCCCCGAAACCTACGACCCCAAGAAAGAGAGTAATTACATCATGTACCTCGACGTTAACAACCTTTATGGTTTCGCCATGGTCGATTATCTACCCACGAGTAGATTCGCTTGGGTACCAGTCGAAGACCTCCTCGACTACGCTCATAAACACGTGCTTTCTCTATCGGACGAGTCTCCTTACGGTTTCATTTTGGAGGTTGACTTAGAATATCCCGCTGAACTTCATCACGAACATAACTGTTACCCTCTCGCTCCCGAATCTCAAAGAATAAAAACGGAACAATTTTCTTCTTATTATAAACTGATGCTACAACGATTACACCTTCCGGAGAAAGACACCCTACCTAAACTAGTTCCCAATCTTTACAACAAAGAGCGATACGTAGTTCACTATCGCAATTTGAAATACTACTTATCGAAAGGACTTAAACTCACGAAAGTTCACCGTATACTATCTTTCGACCAAAGTCCCTGGCTTCGCCCCTTCATAAATTTTAATACTGAAAAGCGGAAACTTGCCACCAATAGTTTTGAAAAAGATTTCTTCAAACTTTTGAACAACTCGTGTTTTGGTAAGTAAACCGCAACATAAATTGAAGAAAATGTTGCAATCTAATTTAATATATAAATATATAAATATATAAAAGGTAAAACGATGGAGAACTTGAGAAACCGGATAGACTTTCATCTCGTACAAACACCCGAGCGAGCCATCAAGAAAGCGTCCTCTCCGGCATTTGAAAAATTTACGATTTTTCACAACGAACTCGTGGGTATCCATATGAAGAAGAAGTCGCTTACTTTGAATAGACCAATTTACACTGGATTCACCGTTTTGGATCTTTCGAAACTAACTATGTACGAGTTTCATTACGAGTACATACGAAAGACCTACGGTGACAGGGCTCAGTTACTTTTCACGGACACGGACAGCCTCACGTATAATATACAAACGGACGACGTCTACTTAGACTTTCATAATTCATCCCATCTTTTCGATTTCTCGGGATATCCCGTGAATCACCCTCTTTACAATAACGTAAACAAAAAGGTTGTAGGAAAAATGAAAGATGAGATGGATGGAATTCCTATACGTGAGTTCGTTGGACTTCGTCCCAAAATGTATTCTATCCTCTCCGAAAAGGGGGAGAAAAAAACCGCGAAAGGTGTTTGTAAAAGAGTAGTGAAAAAAATTATCCGACACTCGAGTTATCGGGACTGTCTCTTTAGTACTCGAGTTACGAGTAATTCTATGAAGCGGATAGTCAGTCAGAAACATCAGCTGTTTACTGTCTCCCAAAATAAAATGTCTCTCAATCCTTGTGATAATAAAAGATATATTTTGGGAGACGGCATTCGTACCCTATCACACGGTCACCACTGGATAAGCATTTTAAATAAATAAAATAATATTGTTAATATGAACTTATATTTAACGATTTTTTTAAATATATGAATATAGAATGTATTTTTCTGTAAATAAACTTTGAAAAACACTATAATTTATTGAAAATTTATTGAATATCTTGAATACATAAATTCTTTGATCATCTCATCATTTAGATTTTTATTTTTCGAAAATCTAGACACGATATTAAACATTTTAACACCCCTACATCTATTAAGAGCGAAATACACACAAAATCCTCCACACGTTCTACTAAGATTTCCTTGTAATTGTAACGAGTTAAAAGTCACAGTTTTACTATTTCTTTCTACAAAGTCATTAAAACGAAACATATCAGGTGGATTTCCGTACGAGTCGAACATTTCGGTATTGGCATTTCTGGAGAAATACAAGGCTACCCAGTGCTGACCAGCACCGTTTGACGTATCGGTGTTCACGATATAAAGAGACGGAAAAGTCGTCACAAATTTTGGTAGTTGGTCAGCGGCAAACACACCCCGAAATAAATTTCTGGTGAACTTATCTTTCCCCAAAATTCTCGTTAGTTGTATCGTATCCATTCTAGTCGAAGATTACGGTTCGGTTTTTATCAATTTCAATCAAACTCTGGAATTCGGCGTATACAATAACGGCGATGGTTTCTTTTAACGCGGAAGCGAATTTCATTTCTAGTCTCAAATTTCCATTTTTAACGAGATGAAAATGGGTGGCATTGTTCATTAAATCGGCCGTCAAATCAAAGACAAAAAGACAGTTTCCCCCAGGGTAATCGTCGCGGCTTATTTGATTTCCTTCGTCAATATTCCACTGACCCGTTTGAAGAAATAAATTAGCGTACGCTTGGATGTAGCTATGTTCTGCAAAGTTTGGCGTCAGCGGTTTATGTGGTACGCTACTGCCGTCGGCGAACAAACCAATGTGATTCACATCAACGGGTTGGAAATTATATGGTGACAATTTTAGATCACCCAAAAACGCACTTTGTTCGACCATCCCTATGACGACTCTATTCGGTTTCTGCCCATTAAATAAATGATCCTGCACGACGCTCATGTTGCCTTTTGGGATCGAAAACGAAGTAACTTCCGTGCGGGTAATTGGATATTTCGCTCTCGACATTTGTAACACCTTCGCGTGTGCAAGCGGGATTTCAGGTATCAATTTGACTTTCCTCAAATATAACGATGCCGCTTTAATGTTCAGTTTACATTTTACGTCAGAATGCAAGCAAAATTCGGTATTGGGCTTTCCAAAAACAAATTTTAAATCCACCAAGTTCAAAAGGTAGCGAGGTTGTTGGCAAATGTCTAAATGAAGAGCACCAATCATATCTATAGTTCCTTTTTGGGCGAACTTAGCTCTCTTCAAGAAACCCTTGTTATTCGCAAAATCGTTGAACTTGTACGGCGTGTCACGATAAAATAATGAGCTTGTTAAATGACTATTTTTTGCAGAGTCTCCAAACGTTAACATAGTTTGAATCATACTTTTGTACGGGTAATTTTGAGCGCAAGGGGTAACCGATTTCTCGTTTAAAAATAAATGCACTTCGGGAAAGAGACTATGCAAAAACAAATTAACTGGGGCTACATTATCCGCCGGCGTAGTAACTGTACCATCCGCGGCAATCACGGCTGCTTTCGGGGAAGATCCATCGTCCATTTTCACATCCACTTGAACATGAAGCAGAGTTTGGGACAAATCCGTGTAGGATTCAGAATTTCCACTAATGCAGAAAACTAAGTTTGAATTGTTGCTGATGCTGGAAATGGGAAAGTATTCGACCCATTCACCACTGATAATTCCCGTTTGCGTTAACGGGACTTGGAAAATATCCAATTCGGAATTGACGCAGCCACTAGAGTTAGGATGCATCAACGCCATATTCTTGGGCTTTAGGAAAATATATCAGAATAAGAACGACACGATGTTTTCCTCTTCTTAGCTTTAACCCGAGTGACTTTGCGATGCACCCTCCGCCTCTTTTTAATTCCGGATCCTGTCATCTCCCTAACCACATCCGCAGCTGACAATAAGGTTTCTTTGCCGGCGCTCTTCGATCTAGTCACTAGAGACTTTTTGATTGGAATACCACTAGCAACGTCCGTCACGACTTTCGCTCCGGTATCGAGAAATTTTCTTCCAAGAAACTGAGCACCACGTTTAAAAAGGGGCATGGCACTCCGAAAGGCCGAAGCCAGTATGTTCCCTAATCCATACCCTCTTTGCACAGGAACACCCCGATATACAGGCATGGATCCGAAACCAGCCTGGTTTAAATAGTAGTTCTCATAATCGCTTAGGGCTGAAATGTAAGGGGGTCGTCCCATGATGTTTGTCATTCGCCGCTATTCACTGAACTGAAAGTTACCCCATCCAGCTCGTATTATTATAAGGTGAGCCAGGTCCTCCGCGGTCTGAAGTGTAGAGTAACGTTCACCTTCCCTCGTTCGAATTGTATAGGGTTTCCCAGTTCATCCATAACGTTAATTTCTATAGTTTGTATGTCCGAAGAAGCTACAGGCAGATAATGAGGTCGAGCAAATTCCACATCGACAGTTTCTCCGTCTTTTCCTTTCACGCTGATTATTCTCAAAAGAGGGACTTTACTATCCCCTACGATCGTATTTGTAACTACGTCAGAGTAAACAAACAGAGAATGTAATCCAGCATCCAAATCCACGATATAAGGTGCCATCATGGATTCCGTAATTACGTAATCTTCATTTGAGTCAAGCGTAAATCCCATCATAACCGCGATATCACCAGGTATATTTATCGTGTAATTATAGTCCATGAAAACAGATACGCGTTTTAAACTAGCAGTATACGTGAATTTGATTGTGCTATCATTGAACAACAACATTCCGAGTAAATCTCGAATTGATAAGAAACTGCCTTTAGGAATAACAACTACCGTTTCCATAGTTTTAGCGTCAGTGGACCAAATTCTTATAGATCTTTCTCCCCTCACATTATTCCAGGTTCTTGGATAACTTATTTCCGTCAATCCAACTTCGTAAGGGCCGTTAAGTTTTACTACTTCTGGAAGATACGTCCTAAATTTACTCGTAGTATTGTTGGGAAAGTATTTTGTCGATGAATCGGATGGTAAAGTGATATAGAAACTCATTGTAAGTCAATTTCCTGCACCCAACTGTCAAATTGAGGTCCGTATCCACTCCAACGCACCAGCAATTCTACGGTATTATCAGCTTTTTTTCTCTTTTTCAGCACTTTTTCAATTTTGAACGCGCAAGTCTCGAGATCTTTTCCCACCTTTTGTACTTCCTCTTTGTAAAAAACTCCCAAAATGGGTTCCGAATTTAACGCCTCCAGTTTATATACCGGTGGCTGTCTCGGTATTTGCTTAATTACTCGAAATAATTCTTCCGAAAAATTAGGGACGTATCCTTTCTCAAAAAGCCCTTTGTTTTTGCTTATCCTGACAATGTCTCCGATTTCAAAATCGTACTTCACAGGGGGACTAAAGTCAATATCTCCGTATAAATTTTTCCAAATGATTTTGGAATTTTGAGGTGTTACTTCTATAGGTTTACATTTAATTGAACGATGGTAACTGTTATTATAAGCACTAACTAATCTGGGGAGCACATCAACGTACGTATAAGTATTTTTCGCAGTAAAGTATCGATACATCCTTGATTTAAACGATCTGATAAATCGCTCGACAATGCTGGCTTTCACTTCCGAGTTTGTCGCGAAAAACTCAATTCCTCGTGATTTTAATTCAGTTTGAACGGCTTTACACACAAACTCATTCCCATGGTCACTCTGTATTCGCCTTGGTTTTCTTTCACCATCCAGTATCTTTTTCAACGCCTTTACTATAGTATCTCCTTTCTTATCTTTCACCGGTTCAACGAAAGCGTATTTACTAAAAATATCTATACAAGCAAGTATATATCGATGCCCTTTGTTTTGTTTCGAAAGTTTCTGGAGGTCAATGAGGTCGGCTTGCCATTGATCGTCTATACCGTACGCTATCGTCTTATTTCGTTTATATCGCCACCTGGTATTTTTATGTAGAGTATAGGTATCTTGCTTTTGTAAAAATTCCTTAACGTTTTTTGTCGTCACTTTGAGACCCTTCTCTTTAGCTGAACGATACAATCCGCGAATACCAACGTACCCACCAGAGTCAGATACGTCGTAATAAATATTTTCTAGCTTATCCATAAATGGTACTATTTCCGGATGTGCGTGTTGCATAGTACAATATTAAGAAATCGAAAACTTCGATTATTATGAAACATAATATTATTAAGACGCCGGTTAATATTTTTGGATTTTTTGAAAAGGATTCAAATAATCTGGACACGATACCTTGCGCTACAACTTCTGTACAACCATCCATTTTGAGATATGAAAGGTAAATAAAGGCTCATAACTCGTGATAAACGTTTTATTTGTAATTACAATCAAATCGTCACCCATTGATTAAGTTTGGGTGGTGTCGCGTTAAACAATAATGATTTCAATACACGCGCTCTAGTAGGGTTTTTGATAAATTTTTTCGGTACATTGTTATTTTGCAATATTTCGTAGAAGCTTTTGTAACCAGTTGGGTCGGTATTTGGTGTGGTTTTTCTAACCGCATCGTAAATTAAATCGACTACGTTTGATCCGGGCACGACCCTTCCCCCAATTTCCATTTCTCCAAGTTCGTTCCACGAAATATACCTCAATGTCCAAGTGTACAACGATATCGCGTCAGGAAGCATGCTCGGTGGGATAGACGTTGCAATTTCTTCGTACCAGGTTTTCTTAACCGATGTCTGTTGTTTTTCAACTGGTTTCCTATTAGATGCAATGTGTCGTTGCAAAGTTTGATTATATAAAGTTAATTTCTCCGATTCGCAAATACGAGGGTTGTCGAGAATAGTTTTCATTTCTTTATCCAAGGATGGTATGTCCGATTCGAGAGCGACATCTTCGGTGGTAGCATTCTTCATTCGACGTAAAGCGTCCTCGGACACCAAAATCATTTTCCGAGCCATTTATTTATTTATGGCACGATTTATGGCAGAGCCAGCAACTGAACTAACGATTGAGAGTAACGGTGCAAGTAAAAGAGGTAAAAAACCCCCTTTCTGAACTAGAATCTGTTTTCTCTTAGCGAGAGGAATTTTTCTACAAAGTTTATGCAACACATTACGGTGTTTCTTCAATTGTATCTTTTGTCCGTCTGTTAGTTGAATGTTACCGCGTAGTACATTTATACAACATTCGACTAAGGCTAATATAGCGTCACGATTCGATAGTTTGATGATAGCCTTCCTCTGTTTCGCGTTACAAGTGCTCAAAAATTTTAAAAAATTCAAGTTTTTACACACCCGTTTTGATGTTGATATAGTCATTTCGGTACAAATATAGCGGCTTCTTCCCCTGGTATTATTCCCGTTCGCAGTCGATATTCATCTGCAGTGTTTGGCTTCAGGTCGATGAATAAATAACCGTATGGTTTCGCCACGGCTTGACGAAATGCATCGACAACAAACTTGGTATTAGAAGGGGAAATTTGTTTAGCGATATTTAAGACACTGGAGACGTCTCTAGCCGAACGAAAAATTACGAGGTATTGGGAATTTAAATTGAGGGTCCTAACTTCTTTCCCGTGATAAAACAAATTTTGCATTAAAATGAGTACCGAAGTGTTACGGTGATGGGAACCTCGAATAAATAAGTTAGTGACGTCTTTGTTATTAGCTATTTCGCATAATAGATCGTCGAGGATTATAAAATTTCTAGCCTCGGGATTCAAATTGCTCGGGTCTAATAAACCCTCGTGAAACTCAACGTTAGGATTATTTTCCAACACGGAATTAAATAATTTCTCTTGGTGCTCAGTATAACACCAAACTATTCTTTGGGGAGGTGGAGAAATGCAGGACGCATTATGCTTAATTAATTTGGCAATGAAATGTGACTTGCCACATTGCGTGGGACCTGAGACAAGCCCAGTGAATGGATGCTTCATAACTGGGTCCATGATTTTAAATGAGCTACGATATAGAGAATTGAGACTTTAATACTAAATATTTATTGTTTAAAAATCTTCAGTTTTATACAACATCTTTTTAGCGTTACATACAATGAAAGACATAATCGCATCGCGAATATCCTCATTTAAAAAGTTTCAATTTTATGGGTAATTTCGGAATAACTAATAGTATCCATCGCGTCTACAAAATACGTGTCTAAACGGGTGTTCCAATCAATCATCAGACAATCGTGTTGTTTTTGTGAAGGATGATCAATTTTGCAACCATTGCATTGCTTATCCACGTATTCAGTAATATGGTCCAGTACGTCTCGTTTGATATTTTTGAAGACCCGTTTCACTTCGTTGTGATACGATATGACTTCGTCGTATTTGTCCATCAAGGTCTTCCAAGGGTATTGCGATATGGTAAAACCCCTTTTGGTTAGGTACTGCTTTCCATAATTCGTCCCAGTTCCGAGGATGATTTCTCTCACGTCCACCACTCTCCGATTTTGGAAAATGCTTAGCTGGACTCGTCTTGTTTCTGATCCTTCGAAGAAAAACGAAGTATTTTCAATGGAATCGCTTCCCAAGAATGAAGATATTTGATCGTTCTTGTCCCGAAGTTGTTTGAAATGACTTTCTGTTAAAGCGATGCCCACACTTCCATCCAAAGTTCCGATAAAAATGTTACAATCTGGAGTAACCGTTACCCCTTTGGTGGTAGAAATAGGGAAAGTCTTGAGAGGATTCCTATAAGTTTCGAAAATATCTTGTAAATACTGTAAAATATCAAGGTATAGACTACCATACTTACATCATATTATTATTTAAATTCTGAGGTGTAAGAGACTCGCAGAAGGTAATTCAGAATGATGTTTAAAATGTAAAAATTCAGCTTTATATAGTAAATTTTCCTCGAAAATTATGTTGAACTTTGTACCTTTCTCTCCGAAAGATATTCCTCTTTTGCTTCATTATATAGACATACTCTACTGTATATCTTCTTTGAAAACTGTACCTTAATAATACTATAATTCATATAATATGTATATACCTATGGTAATATTCCATAGGGCTATATCCCTAATCTATGCCTCATGTTTCTTCTATCACCCTGTACGTATACAAAACTTTCCCGATCTCTTATATCCAACCGTACGCGATTTGTTCAAAGACCGTCAAAATTTTGCTTAATTTCGCATCACACCAAAAAAAAAAAATCTTTTTCTTCTTTCCTATACTCTGATTTACCTTCCTTATTTAAAAAAAAAAACACACCGCCGCAGACAAATGTCTCGTACGGGTGAAACGCAAGCATAAACAATTTATGAAATTCCAAACCTCGCGTTCTCTCATCGTAACGAAACTAGAGCTATCTCTCTCTCGGATGGGAAATTTGAGAACTCTTCGTTCTCTTTCGACCCCAGACTCCCGTAATATACCAGGGAAAGCACCGATGATTAGGCAAATAATTTTCGTACAATTAATTCGGTGTTCCCCGTACTCTGAAACGGTAAGAATCCAATCCCCCTCGTCGATTTATGTACGGACCCTCCGTACTACCTTTGTCAGCCTCTACCGTACTATGAGGCGGCAAAACTTATACCCCCAATGTTATTTCTATGGTCCATACCCGTCCCGCTCTGTTCTCATTTTACCGTAAAACTTACGTACTCTCCATGCCGTCCAAGGTGCACAAAAAAGCCGCTTCGGAAAAATTCAAGACCGTCGAATTTTCATACCCAATGTTAATTTTCCCATAGGGTATCATACCTAAAGTGACCATTTATTTTTTACCCCAAACCGGGACGGCTTGTAAACACTAGAAACAAACTAAAATTCGGATTGAAGTAAACACAACTAAGATTTTTCTAAGGGTTGATATTGTCTTTCTTATATTTTTCTGAAGCACAGATTTGTTTATGGAGGTCTGGTGATGATTTTAAGCAGGGGCGCCGATCATTGTTTTTCTCAGGGGGGCTGGGGCCCAAGGCAACACCAGGGAGCTCAGCCAAAAATTTTAATTCCTAGTAGAAAATATGAATTATGATATAATTGAAAAGAAAGTGTGTTTTTATAGGAAATATAGTACTAAAAATCCTCATAGGTAAACCTATTTTAGCTTAAACTATGTAGAAAAATCTCTTTGAAAAGCAAAGCCTATTGAAAATATTATGTTTAAAAATTCAGAGCGAGCGAAGCGAGTTCCGCAATTTCGCTGTCTATAAATTTGATCTCGATGAAAGAGCTAAATTTTGATAAACTTGGCGCTTAACTAACTCATTTGCCTTTAGGCATTTTGAATAAAAGAAGACTCTAGGCATTTTGAATAAAAGAAGACTCACTCGTCACTAGAAAAACTACACAAGTCACCTTGACATTGTTCACAGATTTGAAGAAATATTTAGCAGAATACATAATTACATATACCGCGCGATAATCAAAACTGGGACAATTTCCAGAAAACGGGACTTTTTAGTGTCCCGAGGCATTCTTCGGGGACACCGGGACAAAGTTTAACAAACCGGGACTGTCCCGGCTAAACCGGGACGTATGGTCACTTTAATCATACCCCATGTTATCTCTATGGCAAATTCATACCCATCCCGTTCTCTTATTTATATACTACTGTGTTGAATACCCAATCGGACAAACTGTACCCCATTGTTGATCAAGCGTTCGAAGAGCGATATTTCCAGATTGTATTTCTTAGCCAAGTCGTAGACGACAGGGTTGGGTCGCAACTGTTGATAGTCACCAATAAGGACCAAGTGTTTCGTGTACTTACTGAGCGACGTTACAATCTGGGCTTCGAGTACTTCGGCCGCTTCTTCGACGATGACGATCTTGGAACGTATATTACGAACCAAGTGTCGATACTTCGCGGCACCCGTTGTGGTCATACCAATGACCAAGGCGGCTTTGGCGACGATAATCTCTTCTTCCGTTTTGGCTTCTCCGATGGTGGCCAGCTTCTTCTCGTACTCTCGTTTCAAGTCGTCGACATCAGTTTGGATGGTTGTGGTGTATAAGTTAATCCACGTCTTGTACAAACGCCATTTTTCGTCCATTTCGAGGCTCCAAACGTTGCGGCGTTTCAGGATCTCGTCTTCAGTTAGAACCTGGGACGATTTCATCTTGGACATTAAGTATTTTTGACGCGATTTCTTGCCGCCTTGCGTCTGCCATTGACCAGCATTAGCGCCGTTTCTCGGTTGCGGAACTTGATTCGCGGTATCATCGTCGGAATCGGAATCATTTACGTCAACGACAACGCGATTGCGATTTTCTACTCGGTCCTCTTGGCGTTGGGCCATGAGGTACTCTACGTCCTCTTCGTCAGACAATTCCTCATCTTCGCCATTAGGTAATTGCGCTTGTCTGTCATGGTAAATTAAAATTTGTGCTTTGTATCATGCGCAAGCAGCTAGGGTTTGGACGAAATTTTGATATTGAAAATCCCCGACTTTTCCAGCTTAACCCTGAAGATATTTTTCCAATATCCCTGGGACCATTTTAAGATGACACTTTAGCCCATATTTATCTTTGCTCGAAGCAATCATGGTTTGATATACCAAACATAATCCCTGACATATCCCCGAGTTTCTAGAACGAAACTTTAAATCCCTGACGTATTCCCCCATTTTCCAAATCCCTCGTACGAACCCTGGCAAATGTAACCCTTCTTGACGAAAAACCATATTTGCAAAGACAGGCGCAAAAACATGGGATTTTATAGGAATTACTGGACACCGTTTCATGCAAGCGGAAGTATTTCAAGTACTTATGCCTCAGCTAAAAATCGGGTTTTCAATGGTATTCAAAGGGATGTTCACCAACGCGGGATTTTATGGGAATTACTGGACACCGTTTCATGCAAGCGGAAGTATTTCAAGTACTTATGCCTCAGCTGAAAATCGGGTTTTCAATGGTATTCAAAGGGATGTTCACCAACGCGGGATTTTATAGGAATTACATGACACTAATAAAGGAGATTACCAAGCGGAAGTATTTCAAGTACTTATGCCTCAGCTGAAAATCGCGTTTTCAATGGTATTCAAAGAGATGTTCATCAACGCGGTATTTTATAGGAATTACAGGACACTAATAAAGGAGATTACCAAGCGGAAGTATTCAAGTACTTACCCGTTAGCCGCGGCGGCGGCTTCTCGTGGAAGTTGTACAGGTGGTGGTGGTACATCCTCATATTCACCAGCATCCAAGTCCAACTCTTCCTCAACCGCTTCCTCCGCATCGGACACGTTCAAGTCTTCAACCTCGATTTCGCGATAATCTGGCACAATTAGCGCATTTTCATTTGGGACGTTCCAAACGTGTTCCGGTATTTGAAGACCCAACCAATATTGCATAATGGAACCAAGGTGTTTGCTGGACAACCTTAAGTTCTTGGGGGCATCGTACAAAAAGCTTTGGTAATGGATATCGTGCATGACGTCTCTCAAAGCCACTTCCGACTGAATATCCTTATTGATTGACTTAAGGGTACGTTCTTTTGATTTTATGTTGTGCAACATTCGCTCCAATTCGCTTTTCATGTCGCGAAAATGTCTGCCCATTTGGTTACCGCCTGGCATACTGCGAGAGTAGACTCGTTTAAGGTGGTTCATTGCGAAGGGTTTCAGGGCATCGCTGCCGCTTCTACCGCCCATGCGTACGATTTTGTCAGTTAGTTTAAGTACCCCTTCCAGGAACTGGTCCAAAGCGTGATTTGTGTAGCAGACGATCTGAATTAAGTCAAGTGTGGGTATGATTTTAGGCTACGCGCACTTGAAGCCCAACTTTGGAACCCCATAACTCTAGTTTAAACAAATTTCCAGGAAAATCCCTTGAGTATGTGTTCGCCCTAATTGTCCTCTACGCAACCATACTAATTACTTGGCCCTATCTTAATCAGGACTCGAGATATACAGGTTTGAAATCAAACACCTTATTCTGAACAATGGAGCTATACCCGAACATCCGACTTTGGAATGCCATAACTCTAGTGTAACAAAATTTCTGGAAAATCCCTTGAGTATGTGTTCGCCCTAATTGTCCTCTACGCAACCATACTAATTACTTGGCCCTATATTATTCAGGACTCGAGATATACAGGTTTGAAATCAAACACCTTATTCTGGCCAATGGAGCTATACCCGAACATCCGACTTTGGAATGCCATAACTCTAGTGTAACAAAATTTCCAGGAAAATCCCTTGAGTATGTGTTCGCCCTAATTGTCCTCTACGCAACCATACTAATTACTTGGCCCTATCTTAATCAGGACTCGAGATATACAGGTTTGAAATGAAACACCTTATTCTGACCAATGGAGCTATACCCGAACATCCGACTTTGGAATGCCATAACTCTAGTGTAACAAAATTTCCAGGAAAATCCCTTGAGTATGTGTTCGCCCTAATTGTCCTCTACGCAACCATACTAATTACTTGGCCCTATATTATTCAGGACTCGAGATATACAGGTTTGAAATCAAACACCTTATTCTGGCCAATGGAGCTATACCCGAACATCCGACTTTGGAATGCCATAACTCTAGTGTAACAAAATTTCCAGGAAAATCCCTTGAGTATGTGTTCGCCCTAATTGTCCTCTACGCAACCATACTAATTACTTGGCCCTATCTTAATCAGGACTCGAGATATACAGGTTTGAAATGAAACACCTTATTCTGACCAATGGAGCTATACCCGAACATCCGACTTTGGAATGCCATAACTCTAGTGTAACAAAATTTCCAGGAAAATCCCTTGAGTATGTGTTCGCCATAATTACCCTCTATGCAAAAATACTAATTACTTGGCAATATCTCAATCAGTACTCGAGATGCACAGCCTTAAGTTAAAAAGCCTCATTCTTGACCCTAAGAGCTAAAGCAAAACTTTCAGAAGTTCATGTCTCTAGAATGTTCCAGGAAAAACCTTCGAATGTGTGATAGCCCTAACTGTCCTCTACCCAGCCCTACTAAACACAGGGGCCCAGATAAAATTTGCAATTACTTACCAGAATGGGATGGCGTTCTTCGCCCTCAAGTTCCTTCCAAGCTTTTTGATTATGTAACAAGGCTTCCATTATCTTCAGTCCCACGAAAGTCTTTCCGGTCCCAGGTGGTCCCTGAATTATGCTAAGTTTCTGTCTAAGGGCCGATTTCAACGCTTTGTACTGCGATGGGTCCAAATTGAAATCCTTCGCGGTAAGCCAAGCACTATCGTCGCACAATATAATGGGTACTTGTCTGGTAGACATTTTGCAAGGACAAGTTAAGTCCTTAAGTCCAATCTATATAAGTCACGAAAAACATTGTTGCGCGGGTACTGTGACAACCCTGATGACTAGTCAAGTCGGGATTGATAACCAACTTACCTTAAATCGAACCTTCAAGCTGGCTATCCGACACAGATCCTCATGCGTATCCATCTGTACCAAAGTCCGCAAGCAATACACCGTATCGTCATTCAAGTAATCTGGTCTGTCCATTTTCTTTTGCAACTCCACGATGTACTCCTTGAGTGGGAAACTGTCCTCCTCAATATCTTGCAGGGCCGTCAAGACGTGTCGACTGGCTTCGAAGTAGGCCTCGGTTTTCATCCATGGTAAAGCTTTCACCCTGGACATTCATAATCTCGTCCTGTTTTTCGAACTTGATCCCCAGTTGTCCGTTTTTCAATTTCTCCACGTCACGTTCGGACACGGTTCCGAAGTAAATCGTTTCGAAGTTGTCAAAGGTTAAGCAAACGAGGGACCCGTACAGCAGACGCTTACTCTTTTCCCATTGGACTCGTCTTCCGTTAGCAACTTCGAATTTAACCGAGTGTACCACCCCGTCATCCGTCAAGATTATTTGACTGATTTTAACGTTCACATACACTTTGATATCTTGCAAGCGTTGCTTGGTTTTGTTGTTTTTGATTTGTTCCAAATACATCGCAATTCCTTTAAGGATGTGTAAGTACAGTGTAAGTATCTCGCGTCGCGGTGTAACATGTCATTAGGGGTTGCCATCATGAAATCGCTATAGCTCAGTTTTAAACTCTGTATTTGGAACGTCGTAACTAAATTTCCAGGGAAATCCCTTGAGTGTATGATAGCTCTAATTGTAGGCTATCCAACCGTACTAAATCCTTGGCCCTATCTCAACTGGGCTACGGGTGTACAGCCTCGAGTTCGAGGTGTCCGTGATAGTTCAAATAGGCTTATGCAAAAATCTTGGGTGACTTACCTGAATTAGGTCGCGTTCTTTACCCCTATAAGCCCATTGCAACCTTTTTGATCATGTACCAAACATATCAAACACAAACAAGTATGATTTGATCTTCCCTGACCTTTTTAGGTCAAACAAAAGCTAGTTGTTAAGGTTAAGAGGGATATTTTCCAACCCATCCATTTTCTCCCTGACCAATGGCAACCCTGTCGATCTTATAGCATTTACAAGACACCAACTGACCTTCTCTCAAGGGCCTGATGAAATCCTCCCTAAGCAACCTAAACTGGACATCCAAATAATGTTCTACATTCTTGTAGCGTCCTTCAACTATATTCGCCCTCAGGAACGGTCTGGCATTGGTAATTAAGTCGTGTTTATCAGGGAAAATTGGGATATCCCTAAAGTAATTGGGTACTTCACCTTCGGGCAGTTTCTTGGTGGCGTGTACAACGCTAAAATTATCAACCAAGCTGTTCTTGACCGCGTCCAAGGTCTCCAAACGTTCTAAATAGCGCCTTTGTTCCCCTAGGACGTTGGTCAAACGTTTAATGGTGTCCCCGGCTAAGGGCAATAGTATTTGCGTGGTCATAAGTGATTCTTGAGGATGGAACTTTTGTAATGTTTGAATCAAGTCCAAGAGATGACCCATTGATACGAGACGATAGGCGTTTGGGGGACTGTTCTGGGTTTCGAGCAAGTACTTTATGAGGTGACTTGTAAGGAATTTCTCATTCTCCTTCAATAGATTTATAAGGAATTGGGAACGATTTTCCTTATGCTCGCATTGGCAACCCAAGGATATGACTTGAAGACATTTACCAATCTTATCGTTAGTGAGGAAATTTTCATTCAATAGTTCTTTGAACCTTAATTTTGAACGTAACACTTAATCAATACTTTTTTATACACGGTGTCCCAAAAAAAGTAACGCAGTGAGGTGGTTCTATAGGAAATAAATTTTGAGTCAACATGTTCTATGATGACACATGATCATCGGAGTGTTTTAATTTAATTAGCATTGTGTGTTCAGTTTCATCCTTAAATTTAAGGAGATCATCCATAAAGCACTGCTCTAATCGTAACTTGTACTTAGGGGGTGCATCCCTTGTGGGGGCAAAATCGGTGGTCTTAGAAGTATAGAACATTTTCGACTCAAAATTGATGATTTCCCATAGAACCATCCTACTCTACTATGGCCCACCACAATTTTTGGAACACCATACATATTTCATATTGAAATTGAAGCAATTTTGCAACAAATCGCGTCATTGTAACCCATTATAACATTAAGATACCATAGGTTCCACTTTAAGACATGTCAGGAGTGACTTACCCGCTACGATTCGAATTGACGGTGAAGACGACTTCCGCCGGTGACTTGGTCTCCAATTCTTCAAGTTTTCGGAATCCCATTGGGTATAATTGTTTAGCTTGACGTTGTAATCCACCAATGGCATTCTCTTCACGACCATCATTACCATTCCTAGGTGGTCTTTCGTCATGGTTTACCACACCAATCACAGGGTGTTCACCAGCGCCTCTACCATCACCTCCCTGGTTGCGTCTGTTATCTCCGGGACCATTTCCACCACGTCTTCTACGGTTTTGGTTTTGAGGGCCACGAGGTTGGGCGCCTCCGAAGCCATCATGGTCGTCTTGGTCGCGTCTGTTACCTCCGGGAGCATTTCCACCATGTCCTCTACGCTCTTGGTTTTGAGGGCCACGAGGACCTCCGTTTTCTTGACGGTTTCCTCGACGTCCACGACCTTCGTTATGTCCACCACGCGGTCCTCTGTTCCCTTGAGGACCATTCGCGTTAAATTGTTCCCGAGCAATTTCGAAGAGATCTCTTTGGTCCGCGTCATTGTTTTGGTTACGGCGTCCACGAAAAGGTCGCCGGTTCATTTTAACGGTAGAATAGTTGCTGCAAATGAATTTGCGGTAGATCCATTGAATAGGAGCGTGATATGTTACCAGCGTTGCCACACATTTAATTATTTTATTAATTTCAAAATATTAAATTGACATTTTACATTTTAAACTGGTTTTCCCTGAAGGTTCAAAGTAATTTTTTCCGTAACAAATTTTGATTTCCACTTACATTTCAATTTTATATTAAGAAGAGTCAAAAACAATGTCGTGGGTTTAAAAATGACTAGCGTTGTGAACAATAGTTCATGCAAGAAGCGATATCTAGTTTATTAGGGAGAAGGAATAAGATGCCTAAGTATTCGCGCGCCATAGTCCTGCAGTCCCCCTTCGATAATACAAAGGGGGGGACGACGTAAAAGGAGGTCCCGGGCTATTTCGCCTCTCCTCAATACGGAAAATACGGAATTCTATAGTCATTCGCGTCGCCCTGACGTGAGTTTCAAGAACCAATGAGATGCTGGTTGTAATTTAGAGGTGGGGCGGGTATTAACTCCGGACAGGCAACGTAATGTTTGGACTGGAGATAAAGAGCTAGAAATGTGCAGACGCGAATTTATACCTTCTCCCTAATAAACTAGATATCACTTCTTGGTTCACGCTAAAATAGAAGGAAGTTCAAGTTACCCAAACCAATATGAAATTCCCAGACAACAGTTTTCACATTAGAGAGAGAAAAACCCCGATATGACGCGCAAATTCTAGGTCTACATGTACTTAAGTTGACTCGTTCCAAACGAATAATATTTGAAATTTTGCCAACAAAGAATGTTTAAATACCTAGGTGAGTAATCATTACGAAATAATTTTACATCAACAAATTTCAACAACAAAATAAAATAACAAAAACTTTGACGGTACGGTAGTGAGGCTCTGTAAAGGGCAGTTCATTTTCGAGGGGACACTCACTCTGGGCAGTGATAGATTTTATTTTAGAAGTAGGAATGGAGAACAGTTAGTATTTACTTCAGTCCGACTCATAGACACCCAGTATAGAGTCCCTCCCTTCAACGCGTAACGAAAAATTTAAATTATCTACGTTTTGATGACGTTGCTGACGGGGACGGCGAAAAGTACGTAATACCATTTTACCTCTATCGCTATGACCCTCCCGCCTCTTCTTTCATACCCCCCCCTTCCCGTGGACTTTGACGCGCGCAAGACTTCATGACAAGCTCCAGTTTGTAACCAGTGACAAACTTAGGGAACATATCTTATGAATTTATGATTTTACTTATGTAAAATGTAATAAAAATTAGTGTATCTTATTTTTTTTTAGTTTAGAATTTATTGCAAATAAAATACTAGAGATAAGAATTTAAAATCAATCAGTGATAAAAGTTTTATCGCCTATTTTATCTCTATTCTGGGCATGCATTTTGATAACCGACCCAGGGCCATTTTATTATAATAATTATTATTTGGTATTCGGCAAATAATCCCCGAATACGGCGTGTGAAATTTTCCATTTCATTGTCAATCGATAAAACAGTAAACGGGCGGTATATTTGTAATACGCAATTCAAAACCGCCATCAAATTTCGATTCGCGTATAAATAAAACTAAGCACACGCCGTTTTTGTGTTAGCCCTTCAGTTGGGTACTATGGAGCAATAAAAGACGGGAGAAGTTTGTCTGCTATTATCCTTAAAGGCAGGGCGTTACGCGATTGGTCGGAGGGGCTTATTTCAAATTAACCATGAAATCTGAACCTAATTTGAATTTAAAAATCATTCGGAGACTGTATTTCTTTACAATTTTTCATTATGCAGACTGGTCTTATAATTAGAAGAAGAATTGATAGAATAAATCACTTAAAGACTGCTTAGGCAGCATTAGGGTCTCCCGTGTTTATACCTCCATGTCGCCACTATGCCCCTCCCGTTTTTGAGCGGGCTTATAATTCCGCTACAGCGTCTGCTTAGTTTAGAGTTCAATATTTGCTTATCGGTGTAGATTATTTTTATCCAATCAAATATTTAAACACTTCACAATACACTTCGCAGATAACAACGTTTGATTAAATTTGTTTAAAAGATATTTTTAGATATTACAAGTAGTAGGAAACGCCCTATAATCAAATTAATTGAAAGTTTAATTACTTTTTAAAATTTGAGCCTTGAGTTATTAATTAATGGGCAGTTAATCTTAATTAATTACCATAATTAACTAATGTCTGGTTAATTCTAAAACTCATTCCATAAATATAAATAATACACTGTACTTTGTACCCAAAGTGTACAGGCTGAGTCGTTATAAATTCAAAGAAGGTAATGACACCCCATGACTTTAATTCTACTACAATACACGCGTAGATATGTACACTGACACTACCTGATGATAAAATTTCAACGCCCACCTAAATTACAACTAGGCTACATGATCAAATTAACAACAATCGGGACCGTCCATAAACTACGTCACACTATTATGGGGGGGAGGGGGTTTCTAAATTTGTGACGGTCCGTGACAAGGGGGAGGGAGGGGTTCTTCCATGCGTGACGTCACATTTAGCATTGATTTTGTTACGAAGTCAGTAAGAGGCCGATTGGCTCTCTTATGTTATAGAAGAAGAAAGACAACGTTCCATAGTCCACCGTTACAATAATTTACCAAAATTGTTATTCCATCATCACTTAAATAGTAGAAAATTTAAGCAATTATCTACTATTTACACATTTATATAGCCAATTTAAATAGCGCATTTAAAATAAACAGCGTAAACTCTCTTATGTCTCTGTTTATTCGCCCCCATTATTTGTGAGGATGAATCAAATCCCCCTGCCGATTGAAATGGTTTCGATTCTTGGGCAAATTTTCTAAATCTCAAGCTCGATTAGTCGAAACCTAAAATTGTGCCCCTTTAACTAAGCTTTATGGAACTTTTTTGAAGCTTATAAAAAGCACATCCAGACATTAAAATTATAAACGTCAATCAGAGGGAAAAAGGTTAAAACGGAAGAGAACTTGAATTTTCAGCCGAGCAAAATATTTCTGAGAGGGCGGCAAATCACTCAAGAAATTAATCAAATTAAATTTGTAAATTAAGACAAATCATAGTGCGGAGGGGGGGGTTAAAGAAATACGACGTGGTTTTTAGGAGAGGGGTCTGAGAAAAGCGTGACGAAGCGTGATCTGGGGGGACGGGGGGGTCAGAAAATGCTTTTTTTCGCGTGACGTAGTTTATGGACGGTCCCTAATTTACCTAACCTTAAAATTTCATTAAAGAATGAAGACACTAACATGTTTATCGTTAATTTTAAACCCAATCTGAAGTATTTAAATTAAATGCAAATAACCCGTAAAATATTTAAATAAAAAAAAAAGAACAAAAACTTACAAATATTCGTTGTTTCGTTTTCGCTAAGCCTTGGTCAATTTCCGGTGTTTCTTTAAGAACAATGCATTTCAACGTAAATTAGAATGTTATTTGAACGCCGCCTTTGCGACGGTTGGCTTTGGATATGATTGTATTCACCACCGCATTTTCACACAGCGCTACAAATCGACAACCGAGAAAACCGAAACTAAAACTTAAACCGAGAGTACTACCTCTGTACCTGTCTGTCAGCAAAAATCCAAATTTACCGTCTGCAAGCCGCCGGCGTTCAACATGTATTAAAAACCAAGACAAAGTCGTCTGCTCGTAAGCGTGTCGGCACATTTGCTCCACAGTTCTGTTATTTTGGAAATATTTAACTTAATTATTAACTAATTATTACTTAAATTAGTTTTAAATTGAGTGTTATTTATGCTTTTCAAGATTTAGATGTTGTCATAGTTTAGTATTTTTTGAAGGATAATGATTTTGGTCTTCTTAACCAAGGCTTAACTCTAGTTTAGTTTTCCAAGTTGGTCTACGCCAGCCTCAGTACTGCCGGTTTTTCGAGTGCTATTTCAATGGTTTTGGTGCCGTCATAGATCAACTCACTATGCCTACCCTACCGCGTACACCTACTAAGGTGCCGGCACACTCTGTGATCACCGATCTTTCGGACAATTGTCAACCCGTTACTCCAACTCCTCCGCAGCTTGTTGGCACTTCTTCAACCCCTTCACCGACATCTCCGTCTTCTGGACAGCCCCGCTTTAAATTGTCTACTTGCTCGACATGCAACCATAGTTTTCTCATCTCTGCGACTTCGGTCATATTGCCTTGTCCCCTTTGTGTACTGGCCCAAACCTTGGATTCTCTAAAAACTGATGTTCGTAAACTTCAAGACACTGTGTCACAAATAAGTGACCACACTGCTACTAACGGAATTGATCTATTGACCTTATCAAGTAATATCAAGGCAGTTGATGCCTCGCTGTCCACTATCACTTGCAACCTGGTCAACCATTCTGACCTTGACTCTCATCCTGTTATTAAAACTATACACTCTGATTTACAAACTCATGATGCCGCTATTTCATCCATAACTACCAAACTCGAAGACTGTCTCACTACCTCTTCTACAGTAAGTTCTCAACCTGCCTTATCTGATATCGTGAGTCAAGTACACGATGAAACTGCCTCCATGTTCAACAGACAATGCAACATCCTTATCTTTGGTCTCCCTGAATCTGGCCAAAATGATGAAGCCGATCAAATCGCGTCGATCATGTCCAACTGTAATATTAAGTCTTTTGTACGTTTCTTTAGACTTGGTCGTGTTCCCCCCCTCAAGGTGCGCGTCCCCGCCCAGTAAAGGTGATTCTTCTTTCCCCTGGTCATAAGGGCTTGATCTATCATTACTTTCGCTTGCGTAAAACCGAAGATCCTAACCTTTCGCTTGAAGCGCGACCCGATTACACTCCGTCTCAGCGTACCAAGCTGGCCGCCGCCAGAGCTGAACTCTCCCGTCGACTTGCTAATGGTGAAACTGATATTCAAATTCGTAACTGTAAAATAGTTAATAGACCTCAACGCCCCACACCTCTCCCACGTTCTACAAACAGTTCTTCTGTGGGCAGGTCTACTACTCCCTCTCATAGTGTCTCATCTAGTACTGTGCCGAAAATGTTTGCCTTTAACGCACCTCCAAACTCTCCGCCAGCTCCTTTCGCCACTGGTCCACCTCTATCCTTCCCCAATAATCTTCCAGTTGGTGCCCCATCTCTCCCTGGTGCTGTTGGACACCCTCCGTACCCTCCCCCAGTACCGTGGTCCCCTTACATATGTCCTCCGCCGTTCGCCACTCATCGTCCCCCGGCATTTCTTGCCGTGTGATACCACTGTAATATCAACCCTAAACTCTCGTGCCGCTGTTTTTCGACCTACTTTGTCTACATATTTACATTGTTATGCCTCGTCAATTTTACCCACTGGCTCCCCGAGTGCCATTGACCGTGTTTCCCTCTCATCTTCTTGTGATTCTCGCGCGTTACTGACCAATGTTCGTAGCCTTAACAATCGTTATAAACTGGATGAGCTTACTACTCTAGTCGCCACATATCATCTCTCACTGATTGCCGTTACCGAAACATGGTGGTCACCCGAAGTTCAGGACTGTGATTATCCCCTACCGGGATTAACTCTCTATCGGCAAGATAGACTTATTAGTTCCTACGGCGGTGTAGCGCTATATAAACTCTCTTCGTTACAGGTTACCGTCTTGAGTTTTCACGACTTTGGTCTTCCTAATTTCACCCCACATATCCATGGTCTTGATATTTTAACTGTTTTAGTGTCCCAGTCAACCTTTAAGATTGTTATATCCGTAATTTATCGTTCGAACAATGCAACTTACCGCAATCACGACCCATTAATTTTGTACTTAAATATGTTAATTGCCTACTGTGATAACAATAAGTTCCTACTCCTCCTCCTAGGTGATTTTAATTATCCCTTAATTGATTGGTCTACGTCCTCCCCTAAACCTGGTGCGTGTCGGTTCACTAAACTTTTCTGTGATGCTATACAACAACATTCCCTAACTCAAACTGTTCGTTTTGCTACCCGTGATGGTGGTCCATTTTGTAATGATAATTTATTAGACCTCATTTTTAGTTCGGATCCTAACCTTGCACATTCCCCAGTTTTATTACCTCCAATTGGTTCGAGTGACCACGGTTCCGTCTTATTCAACATTGTACTCTCTCCCACCAGTCGGATACATGTCCCTAAGCCTAATTTTTTTAAAGCTGACTATATTGCATTTGGTTGCTTTTTATCTACCATTGACTGGTCGTTGATCTTGTGTCAAGGTGATCTAGATACTACTTGTTCTTCCCTCCTCACATTGCTCCATTATGGCGTGCGAGCTTTTGCCCCATTAACTAAACCCCGTAAAGCTATCTCCGCTGCTCCTCGCACTCAAGCCAGTCATGATTTCAAACAAAAAGCTTGGCAGCGTTTACGTAAAGCTAAATCCCGTGGTGCTGCGTCTGCAACACTCCTTCGTCTCCGTAATGCTTACTGTCAAGCTCGCAATGCCCACACGACACATTACCGAAACTCTCGGCGTTGGTATGAGAATTCCCTCACCACCCTTATCCGTTCCAACCCGAAATCATTTTATTCTCATATAAATAAATTTCGTCAGTGTAGATACACAGTCCTGCAATTAAAACGCCCAGATGGCTCCCTGACCAACACTATCAGGGAGTGTGCTACCCTCCTTAACGATTACCTTGCCACTACTGTCCAATATACATCCTCGCATCCAACGTTCAACTTCCCTCCAATCCCCACGAATTCCTCGGTTCTCCCCTTAAGTGAATTTACTTGTGACCCTAGCGACATCCTTTGACTCCTCACTATATTAGATGTTAAACAATCACCAGGTCCCGATGGTATCCACCCTAACCTCTTAAAGGCCCTTGCGCCCCTCTTAGCTCTACCACTTTACTTGCTCATAGCGCGTTCCTTTTCTTCGTGTTCTGTACCCACTGCCTGGAAAGAAGCCAATATCACTCCTATACATAAAAAAGGGTCTAGGGCCGATCCCGCTAATTACCGCCCTATTAGTTCCTTAACCCAAGTCTCGAAGTTATGTGAACGTCTCGTTCATGAACAATTGCGTTCCTTTCTCGAATCGAAAAACTTTTTCTCCCCTTATCAACATGGTTTCCTTCCCCGTCGTTCTTGTCTCACAAATTTACTTTTTGCCACAAATGAATGGACGCAGTGGTTGGATGATGGCCACTCCGTTGACGTCATATATCTCGACTTTAGTAAAGCTTTTGATTCGATCCCTCACTGTGCCCTTATCCATGCCCTCGAGGTTGCTGGTGTCACGGGTAACGCCCTTGCTTGGCTCTCCCACTATCTCCTAAACAGGCGTCAGCGAGTCGTCCTCCAAGGTGTTACAACCGACTGGCAGTATGTTGAGAAGGGGGTGCCCCAAGGGTCCATCTTGGGTCCCCTTCTTTTCAACATATTTATTAACTCCATGCCGTCGGTTGTGAAACACTCTTCCATCATCCTTTTTGCCGATGACGCCAAACTTTATCGTCGTATCCGTAACTCCACTGATCAAACCTTGCTCCAACTTGATCTTGATGCACTGGTTCACTGGGGTATCGCCAACGGACTCTCATTTAATGTCACTAAATGCAAAACTCTCCATTTAGGTCGCCGTAATCCCCTATTCAACTACTCCATTAATGCCACAACTTTAGCCACGACCTCTTGTGAAAGAGACTTAGGGGTATTTATTGACCCCCTTCTCAAATATTCCGTTCACACACTCAAAATTTCTAAGCGTATTAGGAGTCTGACAGGCATAATCCGCCGTAACTTAAATTTTAGGTCCATACCCCTTATTAAAACGCTCTACATTTCATTAGTCCTTCCTCTAATTGACTATTGTTCACCAGTTTGGTCCCCCCATTTATTAACTGATATCCACGTAATACAAAAGGCCCAAAATGATTACTCCAAGCTCCCGCACAAACTTAGTAACTACCCAGCCCCCCAACGTCTATCTACTCTAAACATTGACCCTATCGCCATACGACACAAAATCAACAACCTGTGTTTAGTATTCGATATTGTCCATCGTAACCTTGATTTGGACCCCTCTCTATTTTTCACCCCATATTCCAATACAAGAACTCGTGGTCACTCACAGAAATTAACTAAACCGCGGGTCGCGACTACCTTCCGCCAAAAGCATTTTGCCATTTCTGTCATTGATGATTGGAACTCATTGCCCAATGATATTATCATACTTTCTACCAAATCTCAATTCCGTCGTCATTTGATAAAATTTTTTAGTGCTACTTTGTGACTTTCCATTTCCCTCGGTTCCTCACTGTATTATTAGTTTTTTTTTTTATTTTATTCTGATTGGCCAACTTTTAATGTCCCTTTTTAATTACTTTTCTTTATTATCTTTTTTTTTTACTTTATTTCATTTAATTTTTTTCTACATATACATGGTCTCAATTATTCCCGTGTTGTTATTTTTGCCTAATGATATTGTACTATTTGCTCATGATTAATTACGTGTTAATGTTTTCTACTTTGTAATTACATTTAATTTCTCTTTCTCTCGACTTTTTACCTCTCCGAGTGACGTATGTCACGGAGAGGTTCTAATTTCGACGTGTGTGTCTGTCTGGCTGTTGTTATTGACTTACACCCCAGGGGACCGCGTTCGCAGTTTCCGAATCGAAGCAAATGTGTTCGCTATTTCCGGACCTCATTCACAGTTCCCGGAAAATTCAAAACTTGAGGCTATCCACAATTCAACTGACCACTATTACTTCATCTGACTAGTCAATTGTCCATTCCACATGAACACCAATCTGTATTCATTGGCTTCTAACACCACCATCTTTTGGGCGTTGTTTTTGTCTATCCCACATAGACACCAGTCTGTACTTACTGGCTTCTAACACCACCATCTTCTGGTCTCTGTTTTTGTCCATCCCACATGGACACCAGTCTGTACACCTGGCTTCTAACACCACCATCTTCTGGTCTCTTTTTTGTCCATCCCACATGGACACCAGTCTGTACACCTGGCTTCTAACACCACCATCTTCTGGTCTTTGTTTTTGACCATCCCACATGGACACCAGTCTGTACACCTGGCTTCTAACACCACCATCTTCTGGTCTTTGTTTTTGTCCATCCCACATGGACACCAGTCTGCACACCTGGCTTCTACTCCATCGTCATCGTTGGGTTTAAGACTTTCGCGGCGATCAGCTAGGGTTACGAGAAACGTCTAGCCTCCCTAAGGTGGGATCACCACCAAAGGTTTTCGCAATTGCGGTTGTTCTTGCTTTTAGCTGTAGTTCGACACCCTTATATACTACCTATTTGAGTGAGGCGAAGCAACCGGCGTATGCTTCATTTCAAACGCCAATATTAGTCAAGTCTCTCAAGAATGTTTAATTGTTCTTTATTAACACGATGTAAAGATCAATAAGGCGAACAACTAACGAAGAAAATGTTTAATATTAATTATATTTATTAAATTATTTAAGAAAAATCTGTGCTAACTAAAACCATATAGTCAAAGTTTATATAGGACGAGTAATGAAGATTGCGTATAAAGTCGGTACACTGTACACATTTCATAGTTAATATAGAGCGAGTATTTAAGCATTTAGCCCACTGTATTACTAATCATGGAAACTCTAGAAAGTTAAAATAGGTCGAGCATTGATGTTAATAGAGACTGAGTAGAGGAGTTGAATTAGGATAAATAACAAATTCAGTTTGTTGTGTCATTGTCTCAGTTAGAGAGGTAACGGTTGGTAAGTGCGAAACTATCGTAAGTGTGATAGGTTGTGTTTCCCTGTTTTGGGCAAATTCGCGTTGTTTTGATGTGTAAAGAAATCCTACAGAATCATAATATTCCCTTTATCCATAATATAAAGTGAATATGTGGAAATATTTTTCGTAATTATGATGCATTTAGTACTTTTGTAGCTTTAAAGCTCTGTTTCATTTTGATAATCCAAAGATTTATTTTAATATCTTTATTTGAAATGGCTGTTTATATATTACTTAAGCTATACTACATCTGTATATAGAATAATCCTTGGTTTAGTGATTTCATGAAGAAAGCTAAGATCCAAACTCCGGCGGGTATATCTAGTATTACCCGCAATGGGCTTAGTGAAATAAAGAGTAAATAATTGAGGCCTGAGGTGAAGTAAACTGTGGGTTTTGATTTTCGTGTCTGAAATGTAAAGACATCAACGGTTCAGAGTGAGCCGAAAGTTAAATACAATCTTAATTAATCAGGTTAAGATTTTATAATTGCAGAAAAGATCATGGTGGCAATTAGATTAGTAGGGCGAAGCTACAGAGTTTTTATTCTCTTTATAGTGCGCACTGAGTATCAGTGCGTCTAGCTACAATTTAGCTTTGGTATTATTTAACGTTAACACTCATGTTGGCAAACTAAGTATATTGTTGAGGTGAGGTGAGACGAGACGATAGTGTTTACACTGCAAACCAGTTGCGAATGTAGCTATCAGAATAAAGAGTAAACAGCTGAAGCGTAGGCTTCATTTCCTGTTCTTTTTGCCATTGACTGATTTCCATGTGTCCAAGATTTATCCTTATTGGATGTAAAATGTCGTCTGCTTTACTGTATATTCGCTATGCTTGGAATACTGCTTCAATATCGTAAATTTTTACTTCAAAAAAGAGAAATAATTCCATATCTAGGTAAATAACTTTGTACTAGTAGACCTCTTGACTCGGAGAGGTAATATTTTGGTTTTCCCAACTTGTTGTAACTACGTACGATGCCCATTTACACGTCACTCTGTTGACTTTGTGGGCAATCATCCATTCATTAAATAAATAAATAAATAAACGGCTTGTAAGTTGTATCTCAAATGGTATCTCTAGAATCTTGGTGCCCGTGGAACGGCGCACGCGCAGGGCGGGGCGAGACTGCTTTCATTGCCAAGGTCATATGTCTGTGAGAACTGCTAAGAAGACCCGGGGCCATTTTAAAAATAATGCTAACTTGTTTTCAGCGTAATATCGACTTACTTAAGAGTTAGCGAATAATTAAATACGGGTTAAATACCTAGTATTAATACATAACGATAATTAACAATATTTAATTAGTTTTACGCGAAATAAGTAATAATCGGCTTTTAAGTGAATTGCAATGGCGCCACTGCCGACCTAGCATTTTGATGAAAAACAAACTATTTTGCCTTTCAGAACCTAAAAACTGCATTTATACCAGTGTTGAGTTAAAGCACCTGAAGGGCCAGATATTAATTTTCTAAAATTGTTATAAATCGACTTAAATCGGCAATTATTTGGGTTTTAAAATAGACAAAGATATGAAAACATTAATTAACGTTTATTTACACCTACTGGACCTTAAAAATAAATTAAATGTTTTTTATTTTAGTGTAAAATTCAGTCATAAATAAATAAAAGTCAATTTTATTAAGTGTTTAACTCTTTATTCGTAATTAAAAAAGAAAAAACAAGATAAAGTGTTAAACATAAACACTTGCATTAAAACGAAAAAACACATGGGAAAAAGACATTATGAAAAGAAAATGTTTTTGAACGAGTTTATATCCTAAAATTGAACATGAAAAAGAAAAAAAAAAACAACATGGCTGAGTTAACTTATCACAGCGTTGGGCTTCCATGTTCAACATGAATATATTGAATTGATGAACAAATGTTTATTTGAACTCTTCTTAAGTAATTGGAAGATTGCATTCGACGCAATTGGGGCAAATACCTTGCTCCAATAATCCACTTGGAATGCAATTGACATGACCATTAGGACACGTGTACCATTTCCCAGCGGCGTACGCCATTGGTTCAACCAGCTGGATCATTCCAGATTCCATCTCCATCACTGGCTCGAAACCTGAGATAGAAAATACCTTAAAACCATATCCCTGGTAACCCCATATAATTTAAATTCCCTGACCCTAGGTAACCTTGGATTAAATTCCCTAATGACTGTTACAGGTTTTCCCTAACCTTTGACAACCCTATCTTAAATTCCCTGACTTCTCCAGGTTTTTCCCTAACCCTTAGCAACCCTATCTTAAATTGCCCGACTTTTCCAGGTTTCCCTTGACAACCTTAGCTTAATGTCCCTTAACTTTTCCAGGTTTCCCTTAACAACCTTAGCTTAATGTCCCTTAACTTTTCCAGGTTTCCCTTGACAACCTTAGTTTAATGTCCCTTAACTTTTCCAGGTTTTCCCTTGACAACCTTAGCTTAATGTCCCTTAACTTTTCCAGGTTTTCTCTTGACCTTTAGCAACCCTAGATTAAATGACCCCACTTTAACAAGTTTTCCTTTGACCCTTAAGTAGCAACCCTAGCTTAAATTCACCGACTTTTACCACATTTCCCTTGACCCTTAGCAACCCTAGCTTAAATTCCCGAATTTTCCAGGTTTACCTTGACCCTTAGCAACACTAGTTTAAATTTCCCGACTTTCCCCACATTTTCCTTGACCCTTAGCAACCCTAGTTTAAATTTCCCGACTTTCCCCACATTTCCCTTGACCCTTAGCAACCCTAGCTTAAATTGCCCGACTTTTCCAGGTTTTCCATAACAACCCTAGTTTAAATTCCCCGACTTTTCCACATTTCCCTTGACACTTAGCAACCCTAGCTTAAATTGCCCGACTTTCCCCACATTTTCCTTGACCCTTAGCAACCCTAGCTTAAATTGCCCGACTTTTCCAGGTTTTCCATAACAACCCTAGTTTAAATTCCCCGACTTTTCCACATTTCCCTTGACACTTAGCAACCCTAGCTTAAATTGCCCGACTTTTCCAGGTTTTCCATAACAACCCTAGTTTAAATTCCCCGACTTTTCCACATTTCCCTTGACACTTAGCAACCCTAGTTTAAATTCCCAGACTTTTCCCCCATTTCCCTTGACACTTAGCAACCCTAGTTTAAATTCCCCGACTTTTCCAGGTTTTCCCTAACCCTTGACAAGCCCTTGTTTAAATTCCCCGACTTTTCCAGGTTTTCCCTAACCCTTGACAAGCCCTTGTTTAAATTCCCCGACTTTTCCAGGTTTTCCCTAACCCTTGACAAACCCTTGTTTAAATTCCCCGACTTTTCCAGGTTTTCTCTAACCCTTGACAAGCCCTTGTTTAAATTCCCCGACTTTTCCAGGTTTTCCCTAACCCTTGACAAGCCCTTGTTTAAATTCCCCGACTTTTCCAGGTTTTCCCTAACCCTTGACAAGCCCTTGTTTAAATTCCCCGACTTTTCCAGGTTTTCCCTAACCCTTGACAAGCCCTTGTTTAAATTCCCCGACTTTTCCAGGTTTTCCCTAACCCTTGACAAGCCCTTGTTTAAATTCCCCGACTTTTCCCACATTTTCCTTGACCCTTGGTAACTCTAGCTTAAATTCCCGGACTTTTGAACTTTTCCCACATTTTCCTTGACCCTTGGCAGCCCTAGCTTAAATTCCCCGACTTTTACCACATTTCCCTTGACCCTTGACAACCCTAGCTTAAATTCCCCGACTTTTACCACATTTCCCTTGACCCTTGACAACCCTAGCTTAAATTCCCTTAACTTTTCCAGGTTTTCCCTAGCTGAATTTCCCCGACTTTTTACACATTTTCCTTGACCTTTGACAACCCTACTTCAAATCCCCGACCTTTTCAACATTTTCCCTGACACGTGCCAACCGTAGCTTAAAACTCAACCATCAACCCTAGTTCCTGATAAACAAAACAAAAAACGAAAACTTACCCAAAATTTCCAGCAACTTGCGCTTCAATCCGGCCAAAATCTCGTTACAGGTCATTTCATCATGCTCTTGAAATAACAGAACGCTAAACATATCTTGGTAGCATTTCTTAAACTCGTCACTTTGCTGGGCGTAGATGTTAGCGTAAGTCTTAAGGAATCGCATGGCGCACCTCAACCGACTATTCTCCTTTAAGAGATCATTGCTAATTTGCAAACTTCCGCTGAAAGCCGTATTGGTCATGCGCGAAGCCACGATACCGACAAAAGTGTCGAAATACTTCCTGACTTCGATCAGGATTTTCCCAAATCCGGGGTCGGTTTGAGAATTGGGATCGAGCAATCGCAGATCATTTTCAATTTTCAACAAAGCTTGAAGAATCTCCACGTTATTTATAAAGGTGTACAAAATGGCGTGGCTAATCAGGTAACCCGGTTCCAAGAATCTCAACATGGACGTCACGATGACGTAACTCCATTTGCTAATCGGCTTTCGAGTTACCAATTCATCCAATTTAATTCTCAAATTAGTTTGCGGTTCGGCGGTGTGTTCGTAAATCGAAAAATATTTCAGCTTAAATTTTTCGATTCCCAAATTGGCCATTTTAATAAAATGGCGGAAGTAATTGCTTCGTCGAAAGGGGGTGTAGCAACAAGGGCAACGAAAGACGTAAATAGCCGAGGTCATTTGACATTGCAGGTAAGTGGCAATTTCGTTCGTTTCGAAAATGTGCCCGCAATCTTCCAATTGCAAGAATTTCAAATTGTCGCCGAATTCGGAGACGTAATTTTTGTGGCAAATTCGGCATAAAAAGGGGCATAATTCGCCGCAAATTCCCAAGCAATTATGACCGCACGGCAATATTTTATCGCAGTCGCGGCTGCAAGGGGGACGGTCGCATAATGAATCGCACGTATTTGGGCACGCCCCGTGAATGCAACGACTTTCGCAACTTTCTTGGCAAGGAATGCATGGGTACCCGCACATTTGTTGGCAATAAGTATGGGCGCAACGATTTTGGCAAATCTATCATTGGGGGAAATGGTTTTAAGTTAGGGAGATTGTAGACTTATAGGGGCTGAGTTTATTAACTTAAGAAGTTGTTAATGTTAATCTTAAAGGGTACTTTAAGAAGATGTTAATGTTAATATTAAAGGGTACTTTAAGACGTTAATGTTAACCTTAAAGGGTACTTTAAGACGTTAATGTTAATCTTAAAGGGTACTTTAAGACGTTAATGTTAATCTTAAAGGGTACTTTAAGACGTTAATGTTAATCTTAAAGGGTACTTTAAGACGTTAATGTTAACCTTAAAGGGTACTTTAAGACGTTAATGTTAATCTTAAAGGGTACTTTAAGACGTTAATGTTAATCTTAAAGGGTACTTTAAGACGTTAATGTTAACCTTAAAGGGTACTTTAAGACGTTAATGTTAACCTTAAAGGGTACTTTAAGACGTTAATGTTAATATTAAAGGGTACTTTAAGACGTTAATGTTAATCTTAAAGGGTACTTTCAGACGTTAATGTTATTCTTAAAGGGTAATCGTTTAAGATGTTAATGTTAATCTTAAAGGGTAATCATTAAAGACGTTAATGTTAACATTAAAGGGTAATCGTTTAAGACGTTAATGTTAACATTAAAGGGTAATCGTTTAAGACGTTAATGTTAACATTAAAGGGTAATCGTTTAAGACGTTAATGTTAACATTAAAGGGTAATCATTAAAGACGTTAATGTTAACATTAAAGGGTAATCGTTTAAGACGTTAATGTTAACATTAAAGGGTAATCGTTTAAGACGTTAATGTTAACATTAAAGGGTAATCGTTTAAGACGTTAATGTTAATCTTAAAGGGGTAATCGTTTAAGACGTTAATGTTAATCTTAAAGGGTACTTCCAGAAGATGTTAATGTTAATCTTAAAGGGTACTTTAAGAAGACGTTAATGTTAATCTTAAAGGGTACTTCAAGAAGATGTTAATGTTAATATGAAAATGAGTGTGAAATATGAAGAACCATTAAACCAACAAACAAACAAACAAACAAGCAAGAAGGCAAACAAAACTGACCTGTCTACATGGAGGACAACTAGCAGAGCATATATCCTGGCAGACGTGTCCACAAACCAGGAACCTCTCGCATTTACTTCTGCAAGGGACGTGTAACCTTCCTCTGAAGCATTGGCTACAAGTTCCACCGCAAATATGTCCGCATTCCAAAGTACTTAGGCATCGTCCCTCGCAGCTTTCCATCAGAGCCGGAATGTCGATAGTGGCGACCAAGTTGCATTGGGTTTTGAAAGGATGTCCGCAAGCCGGAGTCACCACGACGTCTTCGACGCAAAAGGTGGAACAAGGTTGGCCGCAACGATTCTTGCAGAGGTGATTGCAAGGCAATAGCAAATTGCATTTTTCTTGGCAAACTTTACGCAATTCTTCTCGATTAGTTTTGTCCTTGCATTGGATTTCGACAGCGTGAAAGCAAACGCCAACTGTTTTAACTTTAAAGAGAGTTAATTGAGGCGTAATTAGAGATCAGTTCTACGACTTTTTCCAAATCCCTGACCATCCAGGTTCCGTACGAACCCTGCCTGACCCCGTGGCAACCCATTTGACCTACCTTTAATTCTGCAAGGTCCGCAAATTTCTCCGCAACTGTAAAGGCATCTATGTCCGCATGGCAAAACTTTTCGGCATCTTTCTTGGCATACTTCCAAATCCTTTTGATGGCAAGTGGTCAAGACCTCCTGACCACACGATTTAACTTGAACGCTACATTGCTTGCAAGGTTGTCCGCATTTGCCGCTGCAAGGATGACCGCAATTCTTATGCATCAAACAGGGCATATCGCAAGATAGGTCATCCGTATCCTTTTCGCAACAAGGAACCATAATTTTGTGGCCGCAATTGTCCATCATTTTGGGTAAGAGTACTTTGCAATCGCCGCATTCTTGGTAGCAAAGTTTAACGCATTTATGCTTGCAATTCAGCAATTTTTCGCAAGGTTTGGGGCATTCGATTTCCAAATGCTCCTGATCGACGGGATGGCAATTGCGATTGCATTTATGGCCGCAATTAAGGATAACATTGCATTTTTCGAGGCAACCCCCGTCTGGTACGTTTTTAAAGTGATCCGCTTTGGAAACTAAAGTTACGCGATTGTGCAATTGACAAACTAGTTCCAGATTGGTTCCGATTGACTGCAAATTGGTGTTATTAAGTATAATCAGAAGGGGATAATAGAAGAAGGATGACACTCTGTATCCTCTTAATACTTTAGTTATGTAACATGATTCTTCCCGGGCTCATGGCACCATTTTGGTTTGCTCTCCCGCTCATCAAACTCAATTCAGATGGGTAACTATCGCACCGTGCTAGGGGGTCAATTCTACAACTGTTTGGTATTTACTAAATCCTCAGACAGCAATCAGCCCACAAACCTTGATTGTCTTGACGTGGGACAAATATCCATGCACAAGCGCATGCGCTAATAGAGTATAATGATGAGGGGGAACTATTTATCGCGTACGGACTTTAGTAACCTTATACACTACAAATGTTAATTTTGATGTTGGGAAGAATCATGTTACAATTACCCCTCCCGCTTTGTAGTGGTACACTTCTCTCGAAGAGAAGTAAAATATATACTTCTGGTATAATTTACTGAAAGATAATTTACCTCAGTTTCCCGCAAATGCGTCGTGATTTTTTCCCACAATTCACTATGCCTGGCGAGCAAATTAAAATTGCCGATGCAATAAAGTCCCTTTTTGGCTCTAGAAAGGGCAACGCAGACCCTATTCGCCGTTTTAAGGAAACCAATAACCCCAGTTTCGTTGCTCCGAACGAAAGACATCAATATGATATCGTTTTCCTCGCCTTGGTAATTATCGACAACGGTGGCTTGGACATTTTCCCAGTGTTTGGGCATTAGACGGCGAATGGTGGACAATTGTCCTTGATAAGTCGTTAGGATGGTAACTTGAGATTGCTTGTAACCTTGCTTAAGTACGTAGTGACAAAGGGCGACTATAAATTCGGCTTCGTGCATGTTTACGCGACTGGTACTGTCGTGCTCGGGACGGACTTCGTGCGATTCGTGGTTCAAGAAGAACATGTTCTTTTTAAAACCTATATGGAGATGGTGGGCCCAATTTTTATTTGACGCTATTCCAGGGTTCGGACGAACTATTTCTATTGAAAATCCCTCCCCGACTTTTCAAGCTTATCCCTGACCAAATTTTACCAATATCCCTGGGACAATTTTAAGTACGTGTTTACCAGAGCCCACTTCATGATAACCAGGGTTCATACAACTTTTGGAAAACCAATTTCCCTGAGATTTCCAGGTTTTTTCCGTATATGGAGTATCCTATGGAGCAAATTTTAACTAGGAGGGCAAATAGGACTATAACCAGGGTTCATACGAAATTTCCAAAGCCAATTTCCCTGATATTTCCAGGTTTTCCAGAGTACTTCTTATAAATTTCCTGGTGCATTTTTTACATTGGAGGAGTGTTATAATTTCAAATAGGGTAACCAGACTACACCTACAACCATGTTTACCATTCTTTGTTAGGTTATAATATACAGAACCAAAATAAAGAATTCCATACAGAGAAGAAATATATTTCTCTCCACAGAGACAACTAACATCGATTTTTTTCGTGCACCAAATTAGATTATGGGTCCCACTGAAGTGTATTTGTTTCACTTATTAATTTCCCTGATTTTTTGGAATAAAAATTAATTTTCCCTGTTTTTTCGAAGAAATTTTCATTTTCCCTGATATTTCCCTGATTTTTTTCCTCTACACCAATTTCCCTGATATTTCCAGGTTTTCCCTGTTTTCTATGTTCGTATGAACCCTGTATAACATACTCAAAGGACATCCCCGTATCTCTAGTAGAACCAGAGTTATGAGCCTCCAAAGTATAGTGTAATGTTAATCCAATGGAGGGCATGTTTATGAACATTTTGCTTAATTACACTCTAAGAAAAAAAGGTTCTACTTTGCCGAGAAAAGGGTTCTTAACGCTTGTCCCCTATTTTAAACCCTTTTTTGATCTACATAGAACCCTTTGATATGAGTTCTCTATAAAGTCCTAAGGAGTTCATCTACGATCCGGGCTGGGGTTTTTCTTTGAACCAAGTTAGTTTCTTTTGGAACCGTATTAGGTTCCTACCTGAATCATGTGGCGTGTGCTTCAAAACCTTGTTCAGTTGTAATCGGAACCATGTGTAGGTTGACTGAGAACCGTGTTGAGTTCGACTCTGAACCTGGTTTAGTTCGACTCTGAACCCCACTTCGTACGGTTAAGAACCGTATTGCGTTAAACCCACAACCCGGTTTATTCGATTCAGAACCAGGTTTAGTTCGACCCAGAACTCTGTTTAGTTATAATCCGAACGCTGTGTAGTTTGACTCTGAATCATGTCGAGTTTGGCTCAGAACCCTGTCGAGTTAGCCTAAGAACCCTGTTTCGTACGGCTAAGAACCGTTTTGAGTTAGACCCAGAACTCCATGTAGTTTGACTCTGAACCGTGTTGAGATCGCCTAAGAACCGCGTTGCAATCAACCCAGAACCAGTGTAGCTCGACTCTGAACCCGGTTTAGTTCAAATCAGAAACTGATTTATTTTGACTCAGAGCCCTCGTTTGTTTCAACTCCGATGGAATTATATCATATCATATGACCACCTTATAGAGGTTCTTATTTCAACAGTGTTAGGTTGCAATCATAACAATGATTTTCAATTTTTCTCTCTTGGTGACTTTTTAAAACTCTACACCGTGAAATATAAGTTTACACTATATATAAATGTAGTAAAGCTAAATTAAAGAGTAAACACCAAATTTGAAATATTAATATAAAAATTATTTCTTGGAATATTGAAATGAAACAGAACTTTGTAGCTACAAAACTACAAAAGGAATCGTAATGCCAAAACATATTTAACATATTTTCATTTAATATTCAGCAATAAAAAATGTTATGATTTTGTAAGAGACCATTTCATCCTACTCGCTTTATATTAACCTTGTGTTTCTATTCATATCCAATCTTCATTACTCGTTCTATATAAACTTGCACTTGTGTCGTTCCGTAGAAAAGAAGATTATCTTAAATAATTAAATAAATATAACTGATATAAATTTTTTTAATCATCAGTATTTTTCCTTAATTCTAGTTAAGCCGTTTTAAGAAACGTTATTCTTAAAATGAATTTATACATAGCTATTTTTGACGTTTGACCTCTAGCGTACACCGTTTTCACAATTTTTGAAAATTTAGGGTATATAAGGCGATTCATTCACAAATGATGACAATAAGCGCAATTGCGTGAGCATTTGGTGGATGCCCTGCCATTGGGAAGCTAAACGTTTCTCGTAACCGTAGCCGATCGCGCGTGCATCTTAACCCCAACGATCATAAAGGAGTAGAAGCCAATGTTGCAGATTGGCGTGTATGTGGTATATACCATATGATAGACAAGTGTGGAGATAGCGTAATGAAGTAGAATTTTCCTAATTTCTGTTAACTGCGAACGCGGTCCGGGAATTGTGAACACGGTTGCTCCGATTTGCCAACTGCGAACGTGGTGACAAACAGACACACACACAGAAAAGTCCAGTGTTATACCTCTTCGTGACGTCATCGTCACTCGGAGAGGTAAAAACCTGTGTTAAGGGAAAATTCAAGTGATTTTTATGAATTCCTCTAATTCCAAGACATTCCAGCATATTGAACTCTCCGATTATTATTTCCCAGTGATTGAAAAATCAAAATAAGTATGAATCTCCGAAGGATTATAATTTTTTTTTGATTTTTAAAAGCTTGGGATTTTTAAGGATGTTTCACTATGCAGGGAGAATTAGTAGATGATTTCTCTCTTCACCCCTAACGCTCTAAGCTCATATCAAAAAACCTTTAATTTAAAAATACACCATATGAGGTAACAGTGTTAAGTAAAGCCCAAAGGTGTTTATCCGCACCATTCAAACAGTTTTATATTAAACAACAATGCGATTCGGAATTGGTTCGATTATAAACGGTTGTGTTTACACGTGGTTTCAAATCGTTTCCAATGCGTTGGCAACGGTTTGTGCAAGCTCGTGCAAACGCGGCTTGTATTTCCGTTTAAAAACATTTGAATAAGGGTCAATTAACACCCTGCCGTTTTCCTAAGCACCCATTGATAGAACACCTTCCAACTGAAACAAAAACACCCTTCAGATTAAAGCACACCTGGAAGAGTTAATACAAGTTGGGAGACCAAAATAAACCTCTCCGAGCCGAGACGATTTTACTTTTTAAACACAGTTCCACCAGCCAATTAAAAACCGGAATTACATAGTTCAATTTGGCGAGATATTGCCAATGTCATTTGTAAAGGTTAAAGCACTTAATAATTCCCTGTGTATCCTCAATAAATCTAATGAGGACCTAATATCTATCACTTAAATGTGTGTTTAACTTTCGTCTCACTCTGAACCGTTAAGACCTATAAGAAGACACGAAACAAGGTCAATTCTGGTTTAAATTTAGGGTATCTTATTTAAATGACCCAATCGTTTCAACACTTGTGGAGAGATGAAGTATTAACATCCATATTATGGTATAAAGATAAAAGTTACGTTTACACTATATATAAATGTAGTAAAGCTGAATTAAAAAATAAACACCAAATTTGAAATATTAATATCAAAAGATGTTCTTCGAATATTGAGATGAAACAGAGCTTTATAGCTACACAACTACTAAAAGAATCGTAATGCCAAAAAATATTTAAAATATTCCCATTTAATATTCTGCAAAAAGAAAATAATATCGTTTAGTAAGTGATCTTTTCATCCTACTCGCTTTATATTAACTTTGATATGCGTGTAGTGTTTCGATTTAGATGCAATCTTCATTACTCGTTCTATATAAACTCTCTCTTGTGTCATACATAGAAAGAAGTTTATCTTAAATAATTAAATAAATATAACTGATATTAATTATTTTAATCGTCAGTATTTTACGTTAATTATAGTTAAGTTGGTTTCAGAAACTTAATTCCTAAAATAATTTTAAACATAGCTATCTTTAACGTTATACTTCTAGGGAACACCTATATCAGAACTTTTGAAAATTTAGAGTATATAAAGCGATTGATTCACACAAAGGGATAAGAAAATGCGCAATTGCGTGAACCTTTGGTGGAAGCCCTGCCTTTGGGAGGCCCGACGTTTCTCGTAATACTAGTCGCTCGTCGGGTACATCATAAGACTAACGTCGATGATGGAGTAGAAGCCAATGTTACAGATTGGTGTCTATGTGGTATAGACGAAAGACCAGTAGATGGTGGTGTTAGAAGCCAATGTTGCAGATTGGTGTCTATGTGGTATAGACGAAAGACACCTTTAAGGATCTTTCAAGAACCCATATTTTTTTCATGAACCCTCAAGTATCTATCAAGAGCCGAAATGTTCTTTCACGAAACCTCAAGGATCTATCGAGAACTTGAATGTTCTTTCACGAACCGTGAAGGCTCTCGCAAGAACCCAAATGTTCTTTCAAGAACGTTCAAGGATCTTTGGAGAACCCGAATGTTCTTTCAAGAACGTTCAAGGATCTTTCAAGAACCCGAATGTTCTTTCAAGAACCCGAATGTTCTTTCAAGAACCCGAATGTTCTTTCAAGAACTTTCAAGGATCTTTCAAGAACCCGAATGTTCTTTCAAGAACCTTCAAAGATCTTTCAAGAAACTTCAAGGATCTATTAAAACCCCACACGTTATTACATGAACCCTTTTAATTAGATACGATCTGCTAAGAACCTTCCTGTTCTACTGTGAACCTTCATCCACCTCTGGGAACCTTTAGCGTTCCAACAAGAACGTAAGAGTTCTATTGAAAACCCTCGAAGAACCCTATTTTTTTACAGTGATAGTTTTGGAACATAAAGAATGTTCTTCACAGCTATACTATGTACTTGTCCGTTTGGAGCGAGGCAGTCAATCATGCCATCGCCAATCCCTTCCGCCATTATGATTGAATCGTCGGCGAGATGAATCTTCTCTGATCTCGGCGTTATGAATTTGAAATTCTTACGATCGCTGGACATGTGACTGGTGGCCCCTGAGTCCACATACCATGAGTTCGCTTGTGAGCCATTCGAAGCCTTGAAGGCTGTATACTCCCTGCTCGCTCTCTTTTCAACCGCTGCTTTACTTCGCTCACTTCGGGATGCAGCATGTTCTCGATCCAGCTTATCTTTGTAACTTCGGCAATCCCTTACATAGTGCCCTGGCTTGTTACAATGATAACAGACTCCTCTGCTTGGACGACGCCGTTGATTATTGAATCTCTTGGCGTCGATTGAATTCGTCCAGTACTTTCGATTTCACAAAGTATAGTGTTAGATCTGCTTTCGGTCTCACTTCGAGAGCTGTGACCAAGACATTGTAAGATTTCGGTAGACTGCGGAGTAGCATGGCATCGACGTGTGTATCAGGCAGATTTTCTCCGATTCCTCGTAATTTCTCGACGATCTCCAACATGGACCCTATGTGGTCTTGCATACTTTGTTCATCGTCCTTGAAGCGATTTGCTTGTGATGTTCGATTGTTCATGTAACTTCTGAAGTGTCTCCCACATGGAATGGGCAGTCTTCTCGTGACCGATATGAATTAATTGATAGTCTTCCACAAACAGTGCTATAGCAGCTTGAGCTTGCTTGTCTCTCTTATCCCAGTCAGCAGGAGGTTCCGACGTAGGTTTCGCTTTCTCTACGACTTCCCATAGATTGTCTCTGGTCAGTAAAATCTTGATTTTTAATTTCCATAGTTGATAGTTAGTATTGTTCAACTTCGCGACAAGAGATTTCAAGTCGCTAGAAGCCATCTTGTACGTATTGACCGAAGACAAAGTCTTATACTATAATACTAATATACTAACTGGTACCCGACTTTCCTTAACATAACGTGGCTGAGCCCATAACCTGATAGATTTTCATAGCCTTACAGCTAATTTATATTAAAGAGATAATCCATAAGGAAGAGAGAGACCAAATAAAATAACGAACTGTTTATTAAACGAGTGAGAGAGAGAAGTGAAGTGATATTAATGATAACATAACTATTTTTAGCAGTTCCCAAAAAACAGTATTAAGATATTAACCGGTTAAAATACAACATCGCCTTTCTTAAAATTCAGAGTTAATATGTTCCGAGTAGATAGGAGTCGATTTCTCCAACAGCAATTAGGGTCATTTTTGCATTTAATTTGCCGAATGGTTTAAACCATGATTTAGTTAAATTTAATTTGTCAATTATTAGTTGATATAATACGGAATTCCTAAGGTTTCATTTGTATTTAGTATTGGAAGGGTACGTACTATCGAAATTGGGCTATTTTTGAATTTAATTAGAATGGTTTAAGCCATGATTTAGGTAAACTTAATTAGTTTATTAGTTGATTAAATACGGAATTCCTAAGGTTTTATTTATGGGACGGATTCTAAGTTGAAGTGGTAAGTGGTGAATTGTCGCCGCGCAATTAAAGGTTTAGCTGTTTGGCTCATTGTGTATCACGATTAGCACCGCGTGTTGGCTTCATTCTTGCCTGGCGAATGAAATAAATAAATGTAGATTATAGAAAGATTTTAATTTAGTCTCAGGGTTCGTATAGAACCTGGATAAGTGAGGGGATTTTTTTCCCCAAAAAGTGAGGGGTAGGTCAGGGATTTCGTTTAGTATATCAAACTGTGATTGCCTCGTGTAATGCTAAAAATACGGGCCCAGGAGACGTGTGAACATGAAGTGGGCTCTGGCAAACACGTATTTAAAATGCTTCCATGGATATTGGCAAAATTTCTTCAGGGGTAAGTTTTTTACGTTGTTGCCCAGCGGCAGCGTTATAGCGTTTTCACTTAGCGTAGTTCCCGCGTATAAGAGAACCAAGGCTTACCAGATAAACTGAACATTGCACTATTTTCGGGCCCATCTATTGCCTTTCATTTTTGGTCTTTGTAATATTTGTCGCGTATCATAAAGATATGGATGGTTCCGAACCTCCTCAATAAAACGTTTAGCATTGAACTTCGGCATTCTCAGGGATAGTAACTGACTCGATTAGGAACTATATAAATAAAAACATGGCGGACACGCGTGGTTGAAAATGACGTCGTGACTCGAGCTTATTGCTGATTGGCGGCCGAAAAAATAGAAAGCTAATATTGCCACACTCAACGTAATTTCTGTCGAACGTGACTATATGTTTTCTTTTTTCGATTGTCGCTTGACGTCGGGCGAAAAGTCATGATTTTACGCCAAGTGAAAACCATGCTTTACTGAGAGCTAGTTCGAGAATTGCAGACTACACGCGGTTTTGCAGTCCATGTTCCAATTTAAGCTAGATTCCCACTCGACCGAAAAAAGCCGGCGGAAATCATGCAGCCGACAGTATAAATTTTAACTTCCGGCGGTAGACCGTTCACACTACGACTGAATAATGAGTTAGGCGGTAGATAGTTTTGGGTCACGTGACAGATTTGAGTGGTTTCTATATTGCACTCTGAATTGGTATCTTTGTCCCCTTGTCGCTTAGAACGTACCAGAAGGCATATTTTCTAACCTCCTTAATAAAGTCTTCGTTATTAACATCTAATCTCTTTTTATATCCATTAGTTTCATATCTCTTTCTAGGTGGCATGTTTTCGATAAGCCTTAGTCAACCGCAAAAAAATGGTGGCTATAAATCTATCTCGCATACGCGTGCGCTCTTGAAATTTCTGGCAGTGCCGTCTTATCCATTGGGCCCGTTGTTCACTGGCCCAGGGGCCCCTTAAGAACAGGGGCCCCATAATTGCCAAATAATACTCATTTTACATTTCTTGTCATAAGCAAACCACTAGAAAATTTAAACTACTTTCCATCGGTCATTCAGTCTTTTCAATGGAAAATTTGGCCTTCGAACTTGAAAAATGTAAAACTAAAAATCTGAGACCTAGGCTTTTACATTATCCCCCTCCCCATGGCCTCACTTCACAACCGCATATTGGCTTATTTACTTAGTTTGAATCCTTCACCCTAAAACAGATTCAGTCTATACTGTCATTTTGCCCATGCGCAGAGAGAAAACCTGGAATTTTCTCTCTCATTCCGGCTGTTAGGTGGCACGTGAGGTACAAGTCTATTTCTTTCCCCGCTGAAAGTAGACAACTCTGTTTAAAATATAATGCCTGTCATGAATAAAATTATGGCTGAGATGTTAGACAAACTATAAATAGAGATTATTAGTGATCAATTCAAAAATGAAACTTAATACTTTGAGCGGTGCCCAGAAGATAAAACGAGCTGTGCAGGAGAAAGAGAAAGATAACAAATTCCCAAGGTAACATCATGGTTCCATTAATATGTTATGAGAAGTGCTGAGCCTGGTAAAATTACTCTTTCAACAATATCACCGACGCCATCAACGACTACCACAGTTCCAACCGGCATTGCAGTGGAGTCATCACTTGTTCCTACAACTGATCTAGATGAGGATATTCCACCAGTGGAAGTGCCTAAATGTGAAACGAAAACATCTTCCTTCCAGGAAACAGATACAGGGCTATGGGTAATCAGCAATCCTAACACAGTTGAGTGCTGGATTCGAAATGGGCCGACATCTTGTCAGAACCATGAAAGCGACCTTTCACACGCATACAGTTGGAGAAAGTATTAGAATTCCAAGACAAGATATTTGTCAATAATGTGTTCAAACGTAAATTACGTAATGGCGATCCAAAAAATAATCGACTTCGATCCAATTGTTAAGGAATTTTCAAGGAAGAAAGTGCGCAAATGTTTCTGACTTCGCGTTGACTATTAAATTTGTAGACTTTTGATTGAAGGAAAAAAATAAATATTTTTATTTCTCGATTAATTTTATTTGTATAGGGGATTAGGGGGCCCAATATACTGCACTGCCCAGGGGCCCATATAACACTTAAGACGGCCCTGATTTCTGGCGTAGTCAGTGGGATAAATTTATTGGCTGAGAGACCGGCGTAACGCCGAACAAGACCGAAGAAAATAGATCGCAACTTACACCCGGCCAAACGGCAATTCCGTCGGGCTCGCCTTAAAGATTTTTTGGTCGAACCCCTTTCTGCCGGGTTTTCCGTCGAGTGGGAATCTAGCTTTAGTCAGCCTTACTAATCCTTTGATAGCAGCACCTCACCAGGCGTCACTTTACGAGAATCTATGACCCGCGTCACTCCGTGACAAACTCCAGTTTGTAACGTGTCTTATGAATATATGGTTAAAATTAATAACATGCACCGTTAAAGTGTCATGCCAATGGTCATGCAAATGCTTCTAAAAAACTGATTTTAAATTAGCATAGGAATTTTTTGGCTCCTTAATAGTATTTATATACTTTGTCAGGATTGAAGATGTGATCATACAGCTCCGTAAGAAAAACGAAGATAAGAACAACTCAATCAAAAAGGGAGATTCTTAATTATAAATTATTATTAATAAATTATTTAGCGTAACTGTATTTTTTTAACAGGGACCCTATTCTCTAAAAATCTAAATCACTTGAACGAGGATCCAAATCTAAACGTTTGGATCGGTTCCATTTGAACAGGGCGCTTAAAACCGTATTCTCTATTCCAAATCCAAATCGACATTTGGATCTCTCGCCAAACCGTTATCCAAACCAAATGTACAGTCCCGGACAAAAGTTTCTGGACATTTTCATTTGGCTGCCATTTTGTTCCTATTTGAGCTAGAGTAACAAAATAGGACTTTCTAAATAGGTCTACTTCTCCAATTTATTTTAAAATTACAAATGACACTGTGGCGCTAATAGGGCGTAAGCCATAGCGGAAATAGTAAAGCCCCCCCCCGATAATGAAGTTACGAAATAATGCTTGAAATGGATCAACAATGCTATCGTTGCACGCGTCTTGTCACGTAGAATCCGAAACTGTTTTCAAATTGTAAATCAGTTCAGAAAATCGAAAGTTATGACAAAAAACATGACGATCAAAACATTGGCAAATAAGCCTAACGATTATTTATTTCTTCTATATCAACTTACCTCAGTAGTAAAACATTAAGATCAGAAAAACAAGATGTTCCAACCCGAGAATTTTTAGTTCCACACTGACATATGAGAAATGAGAACTAATGAATTAGACTCAGTCTTCAGAAATGGAGGGTTGTTGGTGGCGGTTTGTAAACGTCTAAATATTTAGAGATTTGGATATGTTTAATGATTTTTTATAATTTCCTAGTTGCTAATACAGTGGGTGGATAATTGGGGATAATTCTTTCGACGGATATTTTACGGCAGACGGCGTTATCTGTTGAATCGCTATTAAAAATTGGACGAGCCGCGGTATTGAATGATGGACAGTGTTTCAAGAATATACTTTGAGAAAGTTTAAGGAGCGAAATAGGTGGCATGACTAAAATACAGGTGTAACAGAGATAGTTTATGGAGCAAAATAGTGGCATGACTAAAATACAGGTGTAACAGAGATAGTTTATGGAGCAAAATAGGTGGCATGACTAAAACACAGGTGTAACAGAGATAGTTTATGGAGCAAACTAGGTGGCATGACTAAAATACAGGTGTAACAGAACTTATTTGACGTTCGGTAATTAATGTTTGGACCGGGGGGGCTAGTCATTTGCCAAAATGTTGTACACCTGATTACTGATTTCTGAATTTTTATATGAATTCTATGATTACTGGACGAATTCCTTGATTTCTGTGATTACGATTAGTTTCGGTGATTTCCAAAATCATTACACTGATTTCCCGTTATTGCCGCGGATTACTTGTGATTTCCGTTTGAATTCCAATGAATTCCGGTGATTTTTTGGTGAATGCCGTGATTACCACTGGATTCCTCGTGAATTTCGATGAATACAGTGATTATTTCTATTTCAACTGATTATGATATTTATTTTGGATTTTCGAATTCCTCCATTGATTATGCGTGATTATTTCACGAAATGCGTGATTACCGAGGTGATTAAAAAAGATTACTAGTAAATCATGTGATTATTTCTAATTTTCTCAAGATTTCACGTGACTTCCATTGATTATCGGAGATTTCTGATTACCTTGATTACCCGCAGAAATGATTTTAATTACTGATGATTTTCAAAGAATTCTAGAAATCAAGTAATCGATTTCTGCGGTTTTGTACACCTGATTATTCAAGTGACTAACCCCTCGGTTTGGATGCTTGAGAATTGGATGTTGATAAATGCTCTGAAAATAATATTGTGGGAATAATATTTCAACGGCAAATTCATGAGGATGGTTGAGAAGACATATTGTTCAATTCAAAGTGGATGAGAATGGTTTGAATTATAATAATAATATATATACAAGTTAAATTATTCGCAAGTTCTTATGACATGAAAATATTTTACGACGTGGATAATTTTAACGTATTTCCCGCTTTCTCGGCTTTCCTCTGCAAGTTTTCTTATTCCCAGCACATTTTAAACGTGATAATTATCCCTTTAATCTTTATTTAAGAATTTGGTTTTTTGAAAATTATGGCTGTTTTTGGAACATAGAGCAAGCAATTTGGGAAACCAAAATAAACCTCTCCGAGCCGAGACGAATTTACTTTCTAAACACAGGTCCACCAGCCAATGAGAAAAACCGGAAATACATAGTTCAAATTGGCGAAATATTGCCAAGGTCTTCAGCAAAGGCTTAAGCGTTGAACAAATTCCTTTGTATCCTTAATAGTTCTAATGAGGACCTAAAATGTATCACTGAAGGGTGTATTTAACTTTCGGCTCACTCTGAACCGTTAACACCTCCTATAAGAGGAGACGAAACAAGGTCATTTCTAGTTTAAATCTATGGTATCTTATTTCACAGACCCAATCGTTTCAAAACTTGTGGATAGATGAAGAATTAACCTCTATATTATCTAACGAATATAAAAAAATGCATTTACACTATATATAAATGTAGTAAAGCTGAATTAAAAAGTAAACACCTAATTTGAAATGTTAATATCAAAAGATGTTCTTAGAATATTAAGATGAAACAGAGCTTTATAGCTACACAACTACTTAAAGAATCGTAATGCCGAAAAATATTTAAAATATTTCCATTTAATATTCTGCAAAAAGGAAATGTTATCGTTTTGTAAGAGATCTTATCACCCTACTCGCTTTATATTAACTTTGATGTGCGTGTAGTGTTTCGATTCGGATGCAATCTTCATTACTCGTTCTATATAAACTATCACTTGTGTCATTACATAGAAATAAGTTTATCTTAAATAATTAATTAATTATAAATGATATTAATTATTTTAATCACCAGTAAATAACTTTAAAAATAGTTAAATCGTTTAAAATAAAGTTGTTCCTATTATCTTTCGAAACTTTGCTAATATTGACGTTTAAAGTGAAGGGTACCCCTCTTGCCCGCTTTCTTAAAATTTTGGGGTATATACACGATTCATTTCCATTACATTAATAGATAAAAACGCATTCGCGTGAACCGATGGTGGAAGCCCTGCCATTGGGAGGCTAGACGTTTCTCGTAACCCTAGCCGATCGCCGCGTATATCTTAAAACCAAACGAAAACAAATTTTCAAGAGAGGAAGTATGAGAAAAAGAATTAATTTGTCTAATGTCATTTAACAATCGCTTGTCATTGATGAGGTTATTGAGAGCCTCGTGAGTTGGACTTAAAGGCTCTAAAAACTTTTTCCTTTCAATCACCTCTTTTTTTTCAATAGACCATGACTGTATGTTTTGAACTTTTTAAGGTTTGAAAAATAATGACGGTTAACCACGTGGTAACTGACTGATTTCCACATGTCTTGAAGAACATCGGCGCTGTTTTTACAGTTTTGGGCACTAAACCATAAATGTCTACAGATGGATTTCAGCCACGGTTTTAATGTTATGTGATTTTTGTTTGTTGCTAATTTGGCTAATTTCGCTCTTACGCTTTTTGCGAGATGCCAAACGTCAAATTGATGGTTAATCTTGGACCAAAATTTCTTAAGGTATGCTCTAACTTGTATGTGGCGTGATTTTAACCTTCCATTCTTTCATTTTATTAAGACATCTCTTTAAAGCTTCTAGTTCTATGTTTGTTGATTTGTACTCCACCTCTGACTTCTGAACTAATTCAAAATGAATGCATTTGTCTGTTTCCTGATCCATTAATGTCTCTGCGCCATATTTGACACTGTGCCCTGGTGAGTCACATCTTCCATCAGCGGATACATTACATTTTTTCGCTTTCTTACTTCAGTTAAAATCAAACGTTGCATTTTCAGCCATGCTGATTTGATTTCCGGAATGAGTATATTCCGCTGCATAGAAAAATACGTGGTTTTCCCGATTCCCTTTATACCCATGAAATCAAAAAAGGATTGCAGCTGATGAAAAATAAAACCGGTTTACAATATACATGCAGTGATCAAAAGGTTTTCAGCTGGCATTTTTCCAATTCTTGGTTGGCTTTCCCAGGTTTGATCATGGCCGTCTTAACAGCTATACTTCACCGTAATCTAACTACGTTCATTTTCAGATTTCGTTATTGTGCTTTCATCAATAATTTTAGGGCATTCTTTAACTTGACACTTTGCACGGCAAATTAATTGATCTAATTGTTTATCAAACACAATGTACTTCTTTTGGTTTACTATTTCACTAGGAATAGATTGAAACTCCTCAAGAGAAGAATCCAAAAAACTTTCTTCTTCAGTCGCATCAAAACTTGGCTCGTTGAGAGATACGACTTCAAAATTCGAGGTATCAGGTGAAGAAGGAGCAATAGGTGAAATTGCATTCTTCTTAAGATTATTTAGTATTTTCACAGGGGTTGACTGGCTAAATTGGTTTGAGTTCCCTTTGGATGCGGCTAAAGTAAAACTATCATTGATTTCTGGTGGTTGAGCTGCATACAAATGCAAGTTTCTACGCTCGATATTCAGAGCTTCCATATCAGAAGCAATTTATTCTTCTGAACAAGCTTCAGTTCCTACTTCTGAGAACAAGGTCCCACCAACTTGACAACCAACTGCCTCAACTGTTTTCGAACTCTCCTCTGAATTTTCTTGGCAGACATTTTCAGCAAATAAACTCTGGTTCTCTTCACTAATTAGATGCTGGCTTGGTTGTATTTCATGCTGGCTTGGTTTTATTTCATCATCGCTTGTAGTAGAAGTATTCACGTTTAATGTAGGAAACGCGTGAGGGTAGAGTTTTTTATTAAAGAATGTTGGTTTAACCGGCTCAAAATCACCTTCAGCAAAATGGTTTATGCACACTCTGTATAAATATCCTGAATTTATACTTCTCAAAGAAATAATTAGTTCTTTTTCATCACCTTGAAAGCATTTAGCATATAAAGCCTTAACGTTAGGCTTAGCGTACTTCACCGACTTTTTAGTCACTTCGGGATGTTTGTAAGGTATGTTAATAAAACTAATACCGTGCCGGGAGTGACTGTTGCAGCCCTCTAGCGTGCAAACTACCATATTCGTTTTAATTTAATAAAACTATCAGATATAAGCCAACACTTCTGGTCAAACTTCAATTCAAGCGAGTAAGCGACTTCAAATATAATTTTCTGTCTGCTACAGAATCGCGATCACCGATTGGCCTCTCAATCAACCAATCCCGCGCGATGGTCACTGGGAGACAGACGACTGGTGGGTCCGAATTTTTCGTCAAATTGAAGGTTTCTTCCTGGCCCATTTTTCCATCGGAACCATATGTGGTAGTTTGGCGTGTGGTAATCGGTTTGACATGTATGTAGAAGCTTGAACTGCTTCTCCCCATAGTTTCTGTGGTAACTGTGCGTCTTCTAGGAGCGTCCTGACTCCTTCTACTAGCGTGCGATTCCACCGCTCTGCGATACCATTCATTTCTGGTGTATATACATTTGACCTTTGAATCCGGATTCCTAGTTCCTTACAGTGTTCCTCAAATTGTCGTGAACAATATTCCAATCCGTTGTCTGTTCTCAGAGTTTTTATTTTAGTTCCCGTTTGACGTTCCACAAATGATCTATATTCTCTAAATTTATCGTATGCCTCATCCTTTGTGCGCATGGTATACACCGTCACTCTTCTGGAGAAATCGTCTATAAATGTGATTATGTATCTAGCTCCATTCAACGAGGGGCTTGGTGCAGGACCCGATACATCGCTATGCATTATTTCTAGTAATTTATGAGATGTTATTTCTGGTATTGCCTTTGATTGACTTTTGTCGCTTTAGATAACCGACATGGTACGCATACACCCAATTCCCCTTGTAGCTTGGGTATTCCCTCAACCATTTTGTATGCCTCTAATTCTTTAATTCTTTGTTGACTCGGGTGTCCTAATCGTTAATGCCAGAGTAAAATATCATTTGGTGTGCTTAAATGTGCCTCTTGTACTTCATTAGTTTTTCTTAATGCCCCATTCTGTATCTGTTCATCCAGATGGACTTTTGCCTCAGTTATGTACAAGTTTTCCTCGGTGAGGTGTGCGCCCATAATGAAGTTCATTTTGGTATCGTACACCCTTATTGCTCCATGCAGTACAATCGTCTCATACCCTTGGTTATCAAATTTGCGTACATATATCAAATTTCTATTGTATCCCGGAACGTATATGACATTTCGTAACCAAATAATTTCTTCTCCATTTCTTACTGTTATGGCTACATCACCAATTCCAACAGCCTTCATACCACCTTCAGCTATTTCCACGGATGATTCCATATCTCTATAGTTAGTAAACCACTCTTTGGTGTGACAGAAATTGTGCGATGCTCCCGTGTCATAAATCCATGCTGTAGAATCCTTCACTGATACTAAAGCTAACGCAAAAAATGCTCTACGCCCATCGTTCCTGGATCTCCCTTGTCTCTGGGTCTGATCAATTTGATTAGTTTTAGTATAACAGTCTCTTGCATAATGCCCTAATCTTCCGCATTTAAAACAACGATAATCTCGGGACTTGTCTTGCGAACGATGCCTGGATTGGCTTCTATTATGGTTGTAGGTCCTAGCATTATTATTATTGAATCGTCCTCGCTTGTCGATTTTTGCCGCGGTAACCCCTATTTGACTATCGCCATGTACTTCCCTACGTTGCCTATTATGTTCGGATGTTCGGATATTAGTAGTTCCTTAACATTTTCAGGTGTAAATTTCTTATCATCCCAGTGATACGCTAATGCAAATATTTGACTATATTGTGGCGGTAACTTGTGAAGCATTTGGAAGGCTATCTCCTTTTTCGAAATAGTTAAGCCTGCAATTTCTAATTCTTCCGCTAGTCTGACTATAGTCGCTATATACGCCGCCATGGAATCCGTTCCATTATTCCTACAGCTTATAAAGACCGATCTTAAATCAGCCATACTAGCCTTAGATTTGGGTTCATAAATTTTCTGTAATGTTTCCCACGCCGCTTTTGCCGTTTTACATTGAGCTATTAATTTCTTATTCGTATTATCAAGCGCAAGCGATACCTTTGATAATGCCTTACGGGATTTTCTTTTATAAGTTGCTATGTCTTCAGGATCTGCCGTAGTAGCCGGTTCAATTAAAGTGCCATCCACTAAATCCCATAAGTCAAAATCCAAGATTCAAATTTCCATAAATCATAATTTGAATCATTTAGTTTCTTAAATGAGAATGTTAAAAATTGAAATTCATGGATAAAAATTAAAATAGATGAATAAAAATTAAAATTGATGAATAAAAATGAAAATTTTAAATTAAAATTCGCGGAAAATATAAATTCATGAATGATAATAGAATTTCATGAATGAGAATAAATATTCATGAATGACAATACAAATTCATAAATGACAATAAAAATTCATAAATGACAATAAAAATTCATGAATGACAATAAAAATTCATGAATTAAAATTAAAATTCACGGAAAAATATATAAAATAAATAAAAAATAAAAATTCATGAATTAAAATTAAAAATCACGGAAAAATATATAGAATAAATAAAATATTAAAATTCATGAATGATAATAAAAATTCATGGATAGCCATAAAAATTTATAAGAATGGTTGGTAAAAATTTAAGCGCACTGATAATTATTTAAATTCGTGAATAGGTCTTTAAATAGAAATAAGAGTGAAAACTCCTTATCAAATAAATACTATATTTTCATTTAAATATTGGAATACAAGTTTGAAAAATTTGACATTTTTATACTTTGTCCAGTAACCATTAACTTCGCTAAATCTCTCATCCGTTTTGGTAGTGAGGCAATTAAATTCCCAAATAGTGTTACGCTTGGCCAATCTCTTCCCAAGCGTTTTAGAATGCAGTCCACAGCTGTTCCGCGTTATTCACGTCTCTATGGTCAGTTACTTTGACCATTTCTATAATGTTCATGTCAGGACCCTTTGGTGGCCAATCGAAAGACTGTATTCGAAAGAGAAGACAAATTAGCCATTTCAAAAATTCAATTTATTGGCCAAAACTAGTCATTAGCAAAAAACCTAGTCTATATCTAAACCAGCTTATTATTTCTAATCGGTAAACATTCTCCTCCTTGGAATGGGCAGATACCCATAGAGCCAATACTCCGATGTTTGTGGTGAAAAGGTTGAGGATCTAATCTCGCATTACTCAGAGATCAATAGGCAAAATGAGAGTCAACCCACACTATTCTCACGATGGAGCAGTTCTTAATGTCGGAAAGAAAACAAACCGTGCAATTTCTTGGGATGCGATAGCTAATTGTTTTTATACGTGGTCTTACCAAAACTGGCCCACTTATCCACTCCGAAGTATTGGTATGACTTTCTGGTATCATTATATTTTATATTTAACGATTTCTTGTGCTATACCTTAAATCCATTATTCTGCTTTAGTTCGCGAAGCTTGTTTTGAGCCACGCGAGAAGTATGAATTGGGCTTCTATCTTCTAGGAAGGTAAAATTTCCTTGAGGATATTGTCTCCATTGCGGAAGACAGCATGACATTTTCGAGAATATTGGTTTATTCACGTCCATTTAGTCTGCCTTCAATTCGATGGCATATTCTATTTCCTTGGGCCGATACCCAGGCCCATACGTTCAAGGTGAAGAGTTTGCTTCTTCGACTTTCTTTTATAAATTTTTAACAAACCTGGTATTGTTAGACCTTCCAACCCAAATCTTAATGAAATTAAACATTTTCGTCTTATATATTAGGCAACTGATTTATCAATAAATGTTACCTGCCCATCGTGTCCAAACTTTGTCGTCACTGAAGACAACTTTGGACCAGTCATCAACTGTTGAGTTTAGATGGTCTTGGGTGAAATTAAAAAACACTCTTCTGTGATTTTCGTTCAACTTTTCTTTTAGGCATGAAATTCTTCCGTGCAAGCCTTCTTGGACTAGAACTTGCCGAACTGATAAGTTGAGGTTGAGAGAAGTTTTAAAGTTTCTCGGCTGTCATGAAAAGGTTTGCTTTTGAATCGCGGACAAGTCTTCTTCTGTTGTGATGCTCCAAAATCCTAGGCCTTCCCGCTCTAACATTGGTGAAGCGATGAGCATTGCTGTTAGAGCTTCTCATCTCGGTTGGTCTTCGTGGAGGCATCAGAATAAGTGTAGCTAGCTAAGTCCCTTGTATGGTGGGACAGTAGGTTAGATTCCATTGGAAGTGGCAAGGGTGATATACAACTCCCTTCTATGAATCTCAATGCGTATGTCGCCGATTTATGGTCGGACCAGTAGTGCGGTTTTCCTTTGGTCAATGTCCTTAACTTATGGCAATGATATAAACCTAATTATCCTCGCCTTTAAATGTTATGGCGCCCTATTTCGACGCCATGTTTAATCATCCTTGATTTTACGCTTACTGACGTATGTCTCTTTAAGCACAAGTCGATGTGCGCTACACTGTCTGCGACAGACTACTGTCCAGCAATGGAACATATTTATGATATTGATAGTTACAGGCACAAACATTTATATTCCTGTTTTGCATTGTAATGAAGGTTGCCATCAGAAATACTTATTAAGCTTGGTCGTTTTAATTTTAATTATTTACGCTGGAAATGTTCATGTATAATGTTTACATTTAGTATTTTTCCATTCATTAATATTACCGTTTTAATCAAAATATAAAAAAGACCATATTTATTCTCTTCAAATATCCACCATGGCCACAAATATATATGCAACGAGTTCTGCTAAAAAAACATCAAACATTAAAAAGGCCCCTTACTATATGAATGAGTTAGAAACATTAATTATCTTGTTAGAAGCAGTGCCGTCTATTCAAACTAATGAGTATGGTAAAAGCATGGAGGAGAGGCGTAATAAGTGGGCAAACATTGCTGACAATTTAACGCCATGCACTGCCAAAATCGCACATCTGACGAAATTAAAAAGATATGGGCGTCATTGAAACGTGATGTCCGCAAAAAGGTCGCAACGAACACCCAGGAAACGAAGAAAACCGGGGTGGTACCAAACGTTGCGAGGAATTAACACCACTTGTCGCATTGATTCCAAAGGTCTCTATGATGGGCATTCCTAATTCCTTTTGATTCCGGTGGTCGAGAGTTTGGTGCAGGCCCTTCGTCGGATCTTAAACCTAGCACGTATGTATACTTATTACTATACAGTACATTTCACTTGTATACGGAAGTCAGTAATAATATGAACTCCAACACAAATAAATACAACCCTGTTTTCTCCCCAATTATAATGTGTACTGCTGGCATAAAACTAATTTGTCCTCTCGCCTTTACGTGTGTTCCGAAATCGTGCTTGAGATGACCCTTGAATTAATGTTCTACATTCATGTTCATATGTTGGGAAAGAACAATTATTTATTAAATGTATGTACCTTTATAACGACAACACAACTCACAGCACGGTAGGTTCTAATCCATTCAACAATTATTTCATTGATTTCCTCTATCTACACGATCCGACGTTACTGAAAGGAACCAAACATAGGACAACAGGTTTGCTTAACTTGTTCGTTAAATACGTCATGGAGCATTAAGGATTGATCATACCATGTCCGAGGCAACTCATTTGGGTGACACTTGTTTACGAATTTAAAGGGTTCCAAACGTCACTTCTCAACCTTTTGCATACATTTTCCGCCTTGTAGGTTTCTGAACATCCGCCACTGCTTTTTGCAATGACGCTCCCTTCAAAGCTGGCGGGTAAAGAATCTTTCCTCGGGAAGCGACTTGTGGAACCAAGCCCTTTAACAGTCGGGTGTTAGATTTGTTAAACCTTTTGTTAAAAAACATTTAAACACTATTTACAATGGGTGCCATAATCATGACAGTACTAAACTATTTCTAACGTACCTTCGAAACGTATTGGGCATTGATTAGTGAATACAGCAAGTCTCATCAACTTTGATTGACCTGCCTCAGTTAACCGACGACAAAGCCCCCGCTTTTGACGTTCTTAACAATATTTAATGTTCTTAGAAGTATGCCTAGGCTTACGGACATTACACCTGGTTGTTATTAATGTTTAATCTTATGTGGTCCTACCGTATCCTATAGAATATTTTGGATATATGCTTTTATTGTGGTATGGTGGTTATGTGCATTACTCACCCGCAAAGTGAACAGTTTAAGAAACCTTGGTCAAAACAATGGGCTAGGAAACACATATTTGTTTTCATAGAAACAAGTGATGTTGTTTTGGTCCCCTTCATTCCTATGGGCCACTTTATTCAGTGTGACATTGTATTCCCTGGAACAAAGAGAAATTGTGCGAGTCAATGGGTTTATAACTGAAGGTACCTTTCGTATACACTGTTAAAAAAAATGGAACTGTTTGAAACCTTTAGAGGTGTTTCCTAATGCATCCCCAGGAGCACCTCTATTGGTGTTTAAAAGCACCATTCGAGAGGATGTCAATACGCACCTCTCAAAACGGTGCGAAATAATACCTTCTCTGAAGGTGCTTTTTAAATCCCGTTAGATGTTTTAATCGCTTTGAATAGAGGTGTATATTAATACCAGAAAAAGTGTTTATAAACCCTTAAAAAAAGTCTTTTTGAGACTAATTTGGTATTTTTAAATTCCAATGACGTTGGTGCTTTTTAATTCCTGTTAGGTTTAAAACAAAACCCTTAATAGAGGTTTATAATTACACCAGAAAGGTGTCTATAGACTCTGTAGAAGGTGTTTTTTGAAATTTATTTTTTCAAAACACATGAGTTACCATAGATTTGTCGCTCAAAATCTGCTGGATCAGTGGATTAAGGGTAAATGTTTTTTCTGCTGTAAGCCTTATTCAACTCTGTAAGAATTGGTATGCGTGTGAAATGGTTACGTTTAACCTTTACTGTATATCCTCAATAGTTCTATTTAAGGACCTGATTCAAATGTGTATCTAATTTTCGGCTCACTGTGAACCGTCAAGACCTCAAAGACACAAGAATTCAAGGAACCAATCCGAACAACGCATACCAAAATATTTAAAAGTAACATTCAGTGTAACTAGGAAAGTTTAATTTCATGTTTACACTGTATATTAATGTAGTAAAGCTGAGTTAAAAAGTAAACACCAAATTTGATATATTAATATAAAAGATCTTCTTGGAATATTGAAATGAAACAGAGCTTTATAGCTACAAAACAACATAAAGAATCGTTATGCCGAAACATACTTAACAAATTTTCATTTAATATTCTACAATAAGAAAATGTTATAGTTTTGTAAGAAATCTTTTCACCCTACTCGCTTTATATTAACTATGAGATGCGTGTAGTGTTTCGACTCAGATGCAATCTTCATTACTCGTTCTATATAAACTTTCACTTGTGTTGTTCCGAAGAAAGAAAATTATCTTAAATATTTAAATAAATATAAATTATATTAATTTTTTTAATCGTCAGTATTTTACCTTAATTCTAGTTAAGTGGTTTTAAGAACCGTTATTCTTAAAATGATTTTAAACATATCTATTATTGACGTTTGACTTCTAGCGTAAACTGTTTTCACAATTTGTGGAAAGTAAGGGTAAATAAGGCGATTGATTCAAAATTGGTAGGAATAACCGCTATTGCGTGAACCTTTGGTCTAAGCCCTGAAATTGGGAGGCTAGTCGTTTCTCGTAACCCGATCGCGCGTACATCTTAATCCCAACGATGATAATGGAGTAGAAGCCAACGTTTCAGATTGGCGTGTATGTGGTATACACTGAAGACTATATGATGGTGTTGTCAGAAGACAATAAATACAGATTAGCGTGTATGTGGTATATACCATTAGAAATACAAGTGCGGCGATAGCATAATGAAGTAGAAGTTTTACCTCTCCGAGTGACGATGACGTCACGGAGAGGTTTTGTACTGGACGTTACTGTGTGTCTGTCTGTCACCGCGTTCGCAGTTGGCAAATCTAACCAAACGTGTTCGTCATTTCCGAACAGATTTCGCAGTATACAGAAATTCGGAAAAGGTTTCTTCGTTGCTATATCCATCTTATTTAACGTCAATTATTAACTATCCGTTACTCCTTCACCTGCTGTCTAACAACCAATTGTTTCACCCAATTCCAACCGGTATTTAATGGTTTCTAACAGCACCATGCACTAGTCTTTGGTGTACTCCACATACGCCACACGTGAGACATGAGAAACGTCTAGCCTCCTAATGGCAGAGCTTCCACCAAAGGTTCACGCAATTGCGCATTTCTTATCTCTTAGTGTGAATCAATCACCTTATATACCCAAAATTTACAAAAGTTCTGATTTAGGTGTTTCCTAGAAGTATAACTTTATAGATAGCTATGTTTAAGATTATTTTAGGAATTAAGTTTCTTAAACCGACCAAACTATAATTATCGAAAAATACTGACAATTAAAATAATTCATATCACTTATATTTATTTAATTATTTAACACTCCTGTTTAAGATAAACTTCTTTCTTTGGAATGACAAAATTGAGAGTATATATAGAACGAGTAATGAAGATTGCATCTGAATCGAGACACAACACGCATATCAAAGTTAATATAAAGCGAGTAGGATGATAAGATCTCTTACAAAACGATTACATTTTCTTTTTGCAGAATATTAAATGGAAATATTTTAAATATTTTTCGGCATTACGATTCTTTTAGTAGTTGTGTAGCTATAAAGCTTTGTTTCATCTCAGACACACAGATACGTCCAGTGTAATTTCTCTCCGTGACGTCATCGTCACTCTGAGAGATAAAAACCTGTGTCAAGGGGAAATTCAAGTGATTTTTTACGAATTACTCTAATTCCAAGACATTCCAGCATATTTAACTCTTCGAGAATTATTTTGCAATGATTGAAAAATCAAAATAAGTATAAATTCTCTCAAATATTAGAATAAGCTAGTCCTAAGAAATATAAAATAATTTTGATTTTTAAAATCTATGGGATATTTTTCGGATGCTTCACTATGCAGGTAGAATTATAAGATTATTTCCCTCTAAGCTCATATCAATAACCTTTCACTTAAAAAATACCATATCAGCTAAAAATGTGTAAAGTAAAGCCCAAAGGTGTTTATTCGCACCATTCGAACAGATTTATATTAATAACACTATTTCCGTTTAAAAAAATATTAACTAAGGGTCAATTAACACCTAAAGGTGTGTCTACGTGCCTGTGAATCACCATTTCCTTAAAAAATACCTTAAAAGAGTCAACTAGCACCTTTTTTCGGAGGAAACACCATTTCAGTTAAAAAACACTCAAAAAAGAGTTTATAAACACCTCAAGGTATTTCCGAACACCCATGAAACACCTTTTTTTCTAACAGTGTACCTATCTACGCTTTTTCAAGAACAATTACATTTTCCGAAAACATTTTATCATGAAATTAATTATTTTGAAGGGATTTCATGTCGATAGTCACTAACTTGTGAGCACCTTGACCGACATAGTTTTAAATTTCGCTGGCTTGACAAATTGTCAAGTTTAAATCTGTTTTAAGTTGTTGATAAGACTGTCGTTTACAGTGAATGTCGTCTACTTAAGACAAAGCAACAAAGTTTATCCTGTGTGGTAAAGGGTAAAGATCACATAAACAGAAATACTTCTCAGTACTTGTTATATTCATTTCCCGCGGAAATAATATGGTTAAACACATCATTCATTACTAGTTAATGCCAAGAAAGTCACATTTAACTCCGACACCCCCTCCCTCCCTCTATTTTCCCAATATATGGCATTTTATAATCACCAGTGGTTTCAGTGTATGGGTCATCAGAGCCGTCGCAACAAACTCAGCCAATATTACCATAGACTGAGTTATGACTAAGAAATTCTTAAGTACGGAAATGGAAGTTCCAGTGCAACTTTACCATCATAGAGGCGACAATAGAAATATAGCATTTCGATATACGAAATTAAATGTATAAATTCGCGCAACACCTTTGTTTGGCATCCACGACTAAATATTTCCATTTTCCATTCCAGTTATGCCAAAGTTCGCTTGCTCTTTTTAGACATCCAGTAGAACATTTCAAATATTCAATACTGAACCCTCAACACGTCCTCCCTTCAAAATAATTAATTTCATGATAAAATGTTTTAGGAAAATGTAATTGTTCTTGAAAAAGCGTAGATATGTAATTTTTTCAATTAATTTAGAGGGACTAGATCGATTAACAGTAAAATCAGTTGATTGAATTAAATATTTATTAAGGTTTGAGTGGATAAAAATAACTTGAAAAAAATTTCAATATCTGAAACTTCAGTCAATTGATAAACCTCACACATATCGTTTGTTTTTTCGGGCTTGGTCCAAACCAAGACGTTTTTATATATTTTGTATGGCGTCTATGGCCTCTTTAAGATTCCAAGTAGTAAATCTATGTATTCGTGATTAGAGAGATATCATTTTTGCGCCCATATAGGAACTTGACAGCCAATATTGACGTATCGTTTAGAATTTAGTAAGGAAAACGTTTTCAACATTTATCTTATATTTATTTCCGAGAAAAGCATAAAAGTTATGGAATTGGTGAAATTTGAAAACAATATTCCATTAGAAAGGGGATCAACAGTGGCCTGGGCTTTAAGTTGCTCTTTAAGCATAATTTCAGTCAAGTAAAAGGAAGAAACGTATGTCCTTGTGAAAGTCTTGGTAAACCCTGCAGTGAAACACACACGTGCTGGGAAGTCAGTAAAAACCAGTTTGCGTGAACAAAGAGAGTTCAGTAAACAACATTACAAGGTTAGATCTACAAAAGTATATGAACCTCTACTAGAAGAGGAGGAAATTCTCAATGAAGATTATTCGGGTAAGGATGAAATAGTCCAAAACCGTGATAGTGATGTCCATTAAACATTAGACTCACTTGTTATGGATGAGAATTGTCCATAAAGCCAAAGCTTTTGTACGATCGCAGCATTGAAATATTTTTTGGTCAAACCAGTTCTGCTTCCGCAAGTGGAATAAATTATGCTTTAGCGACTCATTTCTCATGTTTTGTCTTTCATGGAAAGGAGCAAATATCCAGATAACAGCTGCGTTTTGTTTTACATTCTTTAAAGCAAAGTTGTGATTTAGAACCTTTTGTCATAATTTTGACGGGTCCAAAATAAAAACACCATTTATATGGTTTAATAACACCTATCTGAATGGAAGATGCCCTCGAGAATCTGATTAGAGGGTTAATTTAAGTCGTCTGGTGTTTAAGAAAAAAAAGGCTTAGTCACGCAATAAACGTGCATACCATTATTTTATTTAAATGGTATTGTCTTCGTGTACAGTTCCTTCAATGTCACTCTCACTTTTTTGCTCAACGCCCATGGACTTGCCTTTTCCAATAAATTCTTCATTTGAATCATCTGGTTCAGATGTGGTAATTTCTTCAAATGCGAAAACTGCATGTTTCCTTTTTTGTTCTGGTTCTGTGTCTAGCTGTTGGCACCGTTTGTTCGATCTTATATTTGAGCTTGTCTGACATTCGCACATTTCTTATTGATAATGGAGGAAACCATTGAACGGATTATTACAACACCCTTTTTGTGGTTAAACACTGGGCCGGATTAAAGGGGAGGGCAAGAGGCACTGGCCCCCGGACGCAAGATTTGTTGGGGTAAACTATTCCCCCTTAGCAACATTTCCTTTTTTCTCGACTTAAGTGGGCGCACATTATCTTGGCCCCCGGTTGCAAAATTGCTTATATTTTATTGAAGTGGAGAATGAAATAGCCAAAAACCATTTCTATATAATTTAAACTAATAAGAGAGCATGAAAAGGAACATATAAAACCAACCAAGGTATATTAATAATTCAGAAACATGTGTTGTGGATTGCTGAGACTAATAGAGGTTGCAGTCGCAGTCGAGGTTTCGGTCGCAAACGAGGTTTGGAGTCGCAGTTGAGTGTGGTGTGGCAGTATATAGTACAGTCATTTTAGCCGTAATAGTAGTAGTAGTAGATGTGACCGGAGTTTTCGCTTCGTTACCGTCAGATTTTAGCTTAAACAGAACTCTAAAATACCTTAGACCACCAGTAGGGGTAACTGAGCTCGGTTAGAGATTTAATTCTAATTAAAACTTTTTAAGCTCGCAGCCGGGAATCGAACCCGGGTCGCCCACGCAGTAGTAAAACATTCTACCACCGAGCCAAAGAGACTTTATAGAAACAGCGAGGTTTTATCGCGTAGTTTTATCTCTGAAATGTCGGGGTGATGTGGGGTGGGATACCTCTTAATCTGTGTGGTCGGATACTTTTGAATTTTTATCTGCGGGGTCGGATACTTATGAATTTGTATGTTTGGGGTTTTTATATTTACTTTCTTTTTATTTATGTGCTCATTAAATAGATAACGATTTTCCCTGTTTCCTACCGCTCTCCTCGTGTGTTTCGTTCTCGTTCGGTAGCTATCGTCATCTATATTATGTTTGAATAGAACGTTTTGGCGGTTAATTCAAAGGTGGGTTTAGATAGAGCTAACAAAGTGTTAAATGAGCGTTATGCGTTTCATCATTTTAGCATTGCTAAAGGTAATTCGAGGGGATAATCACTAAAATCAGAAGTCCATTAAATTAGCCTAGGAAGTAACCAAAAGCGGGGTTTGGGACTCCCCTCTCTTGTGTAGCAATACTGAAGAAGGGCGACACATCCGCCACCTCGCGGTAATTTTCTTAGATCTCCGGTTTAAGTGCGACTCGTACGCCAAAATTTGCCCTATCGAGAGAGAAAAACTATTGGCCGAAAACGCCCCCTTCCACTGTAAAACCTAGCCCTCTTTAGCATAGGAGAAGGGATGGGGGTGTGAATTTTGGAACAGTCAAGGTCATTCAGTTTTTTTATGACTCTTCATAAACCTATTTAAAAAAAACTATTTAAAGGGAGGGTGAAGTAGAAAATCAAGTGATTTTTTATCGATTCTTCTACTAATTACAAGAACAGTCTGCATTGCCAAACATTCAGGAAATACTTTCGAATGATTTTAAAATTCAAATTAGGTTCAGATTTAAAGGATAATTTTAAATAAGGACGTCCGACCAATCGCGTAACCCCCTGCCTTTTCATATTTTTTTATAAAGCAAACAATCTACCCTTTAGAGATCCAGCGTTCATGGGCTGAAGAAGTCCCGCCCCTCTCACGTCAAGAAAGACTTCCTAGAGAGGAGCTCGAGATTACTAACTGTGTTAGGAAAGGGGGAAAATTTAACCCCCTATCTACGGAGTTAAAAGGAGTTTTTATCCCAGCAGAAACGTACGCTATACCAGCCATTGTAATTGTTCACTTCCTAGGCTAATTTAATGGACTAATGCAAAAATAGGTAATCACTATAACTAAACTTTCTATTTCAAACGTTTCTGGGTATCAGTCCTTGTTAGAAATTTATAAGATGCGATAAGTGTGCAACGGCATAAGTCCATGTTTTAAACTCATCGAGGGGATTATCACTAAATTTATCTGTTCTTCGATTCGCCGGAATATTAGAATTACAGCATAAGTAAATTTATACGGTTATAATTTTATTACTGTTTAGAGTAGGGCATTGAGGGGCTATTAACTCTGATTTTATGCACGGTAAATCATTTGAGCATTTTAAAAGATAGCGCTATTCACTCATTAGAGTGAGGTATAGAGGGGTTATCCACTCTTAAGGGTAAGGTATAGAGGGGTTATCCACTCTTAAGAGTAAAGTATAAAGGGGTTATCCACTCTTAAGAGTAAGGTATAAAGGGGTTATCCACTCTTAAGAGTAAGGTAAAAAGGGGTTATCCACTCATTAGGGTAGGGTATAGAGGGGCTATTCACTCGTACGATGTGGCTACTATTACGAGCCCTTGGCACGTCTTGTTATAACAGTATCGGTAGTAGAATTTTTTTTACCCTTTATCCTGCGCGTTAGGCTTAATTACTTGTCCAACCCCTCCCATAGAAAGCATGGCATTTTCTAAACCTTGAAGCTGTTTAGCAGCCGCGGCTCCTAAAATAGCTGATCCCAAAAGAACCGCTTCGGGTTCTTGCGATAAAATAACTGGAAGCCCATTAACATCAGCATGAACTTGGACGTAAAGTTAATTTTTAGATAAACCACCGCATAGTAAAAGAGATTCGATTTTATGCCCTTTTGATTCCATAGCTTCTATTATCATTTTGGTCGCAAACTAATAGTAGAGAAACATTGAGAGTTTAGTTTTTAAAAAAGAAGTAAATTCTACCATAAGTTTATAAGATATGTTCCATAAGTAAGACACTTCGTTATGCTAGAGACTTAAAGCTCGAGCTAGTTCGAGAACGACAAGCGTGAATTGACTACCCGCGGTTTTGCAGTCCATCTTCCTACTTAGTCTGTACAAGCATTTGACAGCACCTTACCAGGCGTCTCTTTACGAAAATCTGACATCCGTCACTTCATGACAAGCTCCAGTTTGTAACCAGTGACAAACTTATGGAACATATCATATAAACTTATGATTCTACATAGAGAAAACTTACGGCTTAAGCTTGGACTGTGGCTAAATATATTCGAACCAGGTCTTCGATATCCGCAGTTAATGTTAGTCTCATTATCTTAATTGGTGCTAGGGTTTTTTTAAATATATCTGATCTAATTGAAATATTTCTGTTTATATTAATACCATTCTCTTCAATGTGGGATCAGCAAGTGGTGTACGATTTCCATGGAAATCCGGCCAAACTTGTAAATCCAAAGTCAAATATGACAATGGTATTTGCTTTTTCTTGGCCATTTCAACGTCTCTTCTGTACCACATCACAGTTCACTCCGATAACGGACCCCCTCCAACGGCCATCAATTTTCGAATTTTGCGAAAAAAATGGGTTTCAAGCATCGCCGCATAAGCCCGCTCTGGCCTCAAGCTAACGGTCTAGTAGAAAGCATGAACCGAACCTTGAAGAAATCTCTTCAAACGTCTTCCATCGAACGATCCGAATGGCAATACGCTTTAAACACGTTTCTTCAAAACTACCGCGCTACACCTCACTCATCAACGAATCTTGCACCAGCGACAGTATAATTGGACGAGATCCACAGTGCAAGCTACCTGAGCCTCAAAAACAAAGCGAAGCTTCAACCAATAATATTCGCGAAAAAGATGCCACAGCTATGGCTAAAATGAAATTCCACGCTGACAAGCGTGTCACTTCATCGACTCTACCCTTCTCGATTGGTGATCAAGTACTCGTTCAGACCGGAAAGAAAGAAAAACTCTATCCGACGTATGATCCAGAGATATTGGTGGTCACAAAAATAAAAGGATCAAAGATCACAGCTACGAAAATCATAGAACGATAACTAGAAACCAAAGTTTCTACAAATCATTTAAAGCAGTATCGGATCGGCGTTGGAGTAAACCCAACATGGACACACCTGTACCTGCCAAAACCGACCCCGCTCTTGCCCAGCCAAGAGACACGTTCAAGAGAAGTACCTATTACGGATTCTATCGACCCCCCTTCAAGGTATCTCACAAGAATCAAATCCTGATCCCCCTATCCGTGAACGTCGATATCCACAGCGAAAACATTTATTTGATTGAACGTTATTTGATAGACGAAATGTGACATTTCTACAGTTCCTGAACATTTCAACATTTACATTAATTTTCTTAATTACGTTATGTATACTTAAATATGAATTTTGTTTTCACTCACTTAGTTGGTTAAGGGTTAAAATTTCCAAAACAAAATCAAAAAGGGGAGGATTTTAATTACCCGTGAAAACCCCAAAATAAACACTATCGCGCCATTTATGAAAAGATATGTCCAAAGAAAAATAACGAACAATTCTAGGAGAGCGGTCGCTCTCTTAGTTAAGACTTCATACTGCCACGCGGCCACATGATTCAGGGCCAATCTTGTCTCGCGCAAATTTTTCTGCGTTATTTGGTTTTTCTGACTTGGATCCGGGGAAAATGATATCTGAACTGAACTGATTGGCCATCGCCATTCGCCTCTGAATATAGGGGCGTTGCCCAACGGGGGCGCATTCCCTGATAGAGTTTTATCTCTTGTACTGTATTGACTAGAGTCGGTAGAGGGCACCAAGCGCGAGTGACGTCGGTGGTTAAAACCTGGGTGGGGGCTGCCTTATTAAAGCCGTTAGTTATGTCTATCCGCATCGTATGAGGAAGTTTAGCTTATGTCTTGAGACTAATATGTTGCTTCAAACTTACTTTGACTTATTTGTTTATTGCCTATACAGTCTTCCCATATACGTTTTCAACTTAACTTAAAAGAGAACTAAAGGTTTACTTTATGCAATATTATGAAAAACTGAAGAAAATTAAAGTATACTTAGTACCGAACGAGATTGTAACATAAAATTTTTATTTGGGAGCGATTTCAACAACAGTGACAGTAAATTCGATTTAGAAAATACACATTAAAATAAAAAAGTTCAAAATAATGAAATAATTAGCAACTTTAAGAGCTTCACAATTTTTTTGGACTTTCTTTTGTCCTGGTTCTCGTTGACGTTTACCAAATTTATGTATTTAATTCTAATAATTTTTACGTAAGAAAATATGATCTCCCTCGGATATTGTTTAAAATTTTCGACAATTTCATCAGTTATTTTTGTGATAATTTATAAAATTGGAATCAAATTTCTTTACATCTTTTAAAAATGATTTGGTTGTAATTATTATACCTCCGTAGCTCAAATGGGCTCCCCAGGATGGAATGTGGTAGCAATGATCTATATTTACACTAGATGTGCATTTGAGATCCAAATTAGGATACACATTTAAAATTTTTTTGCTAACCAACCTGCAAGGTATTCCATTCCACCCTCTTCCTTATCCGTCAAAATCATTTTGTTTTCTTTATGGGAGGTTTTTTTAATGGTGAAGAAATATCTATTCCGTTATGTTTTGCCGGCGATAAATTTTCGCTGTTTGGATTAGTTAAAGAGTCACATTTGGAAGTGCTGAAACGTGAATATTTCTGACTCATTGTCACTGACTCGCGGGTTTGATTAATGGACAGAGACTCGGGGGTTTGACTAAGGGACAGTGATTTCGGGGTTTGATATAATAAATGTGAGACATACAACATGGGCATAGCAAAGGTTTCTGTAGTGTCCTGTTTTTGAAAGTTCTTAGCACCACTTTTAGCAATGAATAAATTATTAATTTCATTAGAATCTTTTCCCAAGAAAATTTTTTTTTCCAAGTTTCTCGAGATTTTCTACCTTCAGAGTTGCAAAGTTCAGTATTTGGTAAATTTACAGATGTAACAGAGGTTTTCTTTAAACATTTCTTTGGTTTAGAATTCATTAATTCAGCTCAAAAATCTCTTTCAAAATCATTTGGATCGAAATGATCTGAACAAATCCTTGCGTTTTTAATATTTAATGACGTAGTAACAATTAAATATAAATTGCATTTCATTAACCATAAGTTTCCAGTTTCTTTATCGGACGATAATCTATGATAGCATACTTCAGTGCTTCTAGTTGATTGAAAATTATTATTGCAAGCTACTACGGCACATTTAGTAAGTTGGTTTAAGCTTAACGAATTATCAATTTAGGAGAAGAAAAGATCTATATTGAAAAGATAATCTACATACTAATTAAGCAAAACACTCACCTAAATAATAATTGCTTAAAGCCAGACGAGGTGTACTGACTGTTAACAGAAAATAAATTTAAAATCTAGGCTGTGGCTCGCTCATGCTCACTCTCTAATACCTTCTTCGCCTTGGTGGGAAAATAAAAAACTCACCCTCCCCCCGATATAACGGATGCACTATATATAACTTGAACCTATTCATGTCAAACTGTCCAACAGACAGTAATGGCCTTTGGGAATCTCATACGCCCATCGGTGAAAACCTCCGTTGAGGAAAATTAAAATAATTAAAAAAAAATTAATGTTAGTCACGTTTAATTTTTTTTACTTTTTCAGTTTTATTTCAAGAATAAAAATATTGAGATTATGTTTTACGTAGGTTCAAAAATATTGTATCCTGGATTTTTTTTATAAATTTTTGTCCACTCTTATGTTTTTTAAAGAAATTAAAAAACATTACTTGAATTTTATTGAATTTCAAACTCTAAAAGCTGCCTCTATTTACATCAGTTCTTTGAAACATTTTTTGAACATGGATAAAGGATGCGCGTCAAAAAATTTGTTTTCACGCTATAGGACAGGCAACTCTCTTTCTCCGACGGCATATTATTCTGTATAAACTCTGTTCCAGCTTCGGCTGTCAGCAGGCGCAAACCTAGGTCTCTACGTAACGTATATTTGTGCGTGCTGACAAGAAATGAACGAGATACTAATCTCGATCCTGAAAATGGATATTTGTTTTGCCTTTTGTCATAACGCAGAAATCTACAGAGTATATATCGAATAATAAGAATAAGCTGCCTTTGTAAATATTAAGTTGCCTATTCTGTAGCTTGAAAACAAATTTCCGTTTGAATTTGGCCAGACATAGATTTAAGTGTAGAAGCAGGAATGGAGAACGGTTAGTACTTACTTTAGTCTTAATTAAGCAAAATTGTCTTGAAAAAACGCAACCTAGAACAACAAGAACTACGTTCGTATGTCAAAAATTAGGAAAGCTTGTCATAAGTCCAAGGAACAACAGCGGTTTCCAACTTTTGTAGTTAATACGGCCCTTTAAATTTCAACAATTAGAAATGAGAGTTGTTATTAAATTAATGAATCTTTACGGTTGCAATTGTGTTGAAATGAGAGCAGAGAAAGGCAACCTCAAACAGCAAGAGGTACGTTCATAAGTTGAAAATTAGGAATGCATATTAGAGGTACAATGACCCCACCTTTAATATAGAATTTGAATTTAAATAATGCAAATGTAAAATGTTATTAAATGAAAGAATCAATGCAGTTCTGTTCGTCATTCTTTCCTTTGAAGAGTTATCGCCAACGTTCATTCAGCGTAGGTTTCACCTCAACAGATTACTATTATGTCCCAGCTCTCACAGATAACAATTTAGTAATTGATTGATCTATCAGTAAGATTAATAATTAATTTAATTTATTTGAACCTACCTCAAGTATTCGTAATGTCTGGCTTTTATCCCAATTAACCGAAGTTGATGTTGCAGAGCATATAACATCAACAATCATAACGCTATTTTGACCGAGGCTTAGCGAAATTGCTTAATAACTTTCGATTTTTACGTTTGAAAGTAATTCTAGCATTCTAGTAATGTTTAAAGACAGTTTTCTTACGAAAATGATAAAAACATCAAACCTAATTAGCCTCCAGATTAAGTCCAATTCCAAAAATTTTAGTTTTAAGTGGTAGCTCTAACGCCATGTTTTTCTTGCTTAATCTACCTCTAACGGTGAGAATCACAACAAAACGCCCTATGTCCAATATAAATATTAGGGCTAAATGTGTGTCTCTAACAGTGGTAAAACACCGTATCACCAATACCCAAAACAACGGAACTCATACCCCTAGACCAAGGCACCATGTATGTAATTGAAATATGCTCAATTCATAGGGCTACAAACAATTAGTTGCTTTTAAATTGTCACTAAATTACTTCTGCAAAAACTGGGGTCCGTCCGTTGATTTGAACCCGGGACCAATCGCACCCAAAGCGAGTATCATACCCCTAGACCAACGGACCATATGTGTAACTAGAACATGCTCAACTCATAGGCCTACCCTGTAGTTAGTTGCATTTAAATAGTCACTAAATTACTTCTGCAAAAACACGGGTCCGTCCAGGATTTGAACCCATGACCGCTCGCACCCAAAGCGAGTATCATACCCCTAGACCAGCACACCATGTATGTAATTGAAAAATTTCAATTCATAGGGTTACAAAACAATTAGTTGCATTTAAAGGGGGAGAAAATTAAATTTAATTGAAAACTATTTTTTTTGGGTGAGGAATGATGTAAAACGTGCTCATACAAAATTTCACTTAAAAATATTGTAACCCTCCGTAGAATAATTAAACTAAGGGAGAAAGCTCCCGAGGGCCATAAAAAGAATTAAAGACAACTTACTTTAAATATCCAACTAGAAGAATGTAATTCTTCTATAACTTTTATTATACAGTTAATACAAAAAAGGGATAAACCCGTTATAGCCTAACTTTGACTATCTTAACTTAAACCAAAATTGACTGCTCTCTCCAAGAGCGGATTCTCGACTGACTTAACTCAAAAATAGCAGTAATAGATCGGAGGAGGAGAATGTAACATGGAGGCATAACACCCTGCCAGACCCAAGGAGGTGAACCTCCAGGAATCTGGCAGCCATTTTACATCACCCCCCTCTTTAGGAACTCTTTATATCAAAAAGGATAATAATTAGTGAAAATAGAAGGTTACCCCGAGGAACCTTTAAAGTTTTAGCAGGGGTTGAGTATTGAAATATCACAATTATTAGAATTCTTTTTTTTTTCTTTTATTGTTCTTCATTTATTTTCTCACGCTTTTCCGCCAAACGGGCTTGTCTTCGGGCTTCTCTCCTGGCTTCAGCGGCTTTGCTTCTTTGTCCAGGACAGTCCGAGACTACGTGTTCTCCAATTTTATGGCACCTCCAGCAACGCACGTCATTTCGAACCAGAGGACGCTTAGCGCCAGGGACCCGTGCGGGAACTAATATTTTCGGAAAGGGTCCCTTTGGGATCCAGCCCATTGTACCGAAGCGCTCCCAATTACTGTCCTCCTCGTCAGAGGTTAGAATCGGCTGCCACTTATGGGAAGAGGGAAGCGGGAGCGGATTAGAAGAAGAGTTTTCCCTTGCTGAATGTGAGTCAGCTAGATCTAGCGCCCTCAATTTCTTATGAGCCGTGATACGTTCCTGGACTCTAGATTGAACAGGTACATATAGAGACAGGGAAAAGGGGTCGAGAACCGCCTGGGCGGCCTCATGTGATGGAGGGTTAAACCCGGCAGCTTCGGCAAGCGTAAAGGAGGAGGGAGGAGACGCAGTCTGGGGAACCTTTCCCGCAGGATCTAATAAATCGTCGATTTCTTCCTGGGGCACTTCCATGATAAGTGTCTCTTCCTCCTTAAAAGGACAATGGACGTCACTATGTCCCTTGGTGTAACATAGCGAGCATGCAGTTGAAGATTCTCTGAAGCGGTTCGGCATATAACAATTATGTGCGTCATGTCCCAAGTCTCCACAATTTCTACATTTTTCCTGTGCTTTTAGATTGTCAGGGCAATATTTCGCCATTACTTCAAGAGATCTACGGGCTACGTCTAGGATTTTTGATGTTTTCTTTTCTGTTTTTCTCATCCCTGTTGGTAATTCAAAAACCCAAGGTGCATCTCCAGCCTTTTTCGCCATCTAGAATTAAAATATTTTAGTATTTTCGTTTTGTTGCTTGGGAGATAAATTCCCAACCGAAAGCAGAGATTGGCTCTCGGGAGAAACAGAAGTATTCCCTTTTTAGGTTTGTGACATTGTTATTGTTAAGGTAAACTTGAACCTCATAAGGTGACCTTAACCTTTTTCCATCAGGAGGTCGATAATAAATATCAACTTCGTTACCTCCGGGCTGAACCGTCGCCCTCTTACATACCTCTCGACGCCATCCCAATTTTAAAGGTTCTAAGTAAATATCGGGTAATGTAGCCCTATTTAAACGAGGAGTTCTCATTGATTCCGACAACGAGGTTGATGAGCTATCAGACACACGCTGTGATTGGGATTTCGATTGAGGTGTCTGTTCAGGGTTAGATATTTCCTCCGAAGGAATAGAAATCGGTTCAGGAGGTACTATTTCCTCCGAAAAACCAGACGAGGGAGAATGCTGTAACACCGGTTCCATGAATGATTGTTCAGAAGACGTTGATTTGTCTTCCGGTGTTCGAATTTCTTCTGAAAAACTGGATGTTGACGTATGTAGCTTATTTTCCACGACTGATTCACGATCAGACGGGGAAGCCTCCCCTGCCACAGAAGGCGGGCTATCGTTAGAGGGATGATCGAGCTGAAAAGCCCTCATATCATGATAGGTAAAAAGGAGGAGAGGAGGGTCTTCAAAAAGGGCCATGCCCGGTTCACTATCAGAATCTGTAGGCGGGATCGGTTGATCCGCTGCTTGATCTTCTACTGTACTTGATGTCGAGGCTTGAGGGACATCTGGAATATCAGGAATGATCGGTTGATCGACTTCCTGACCGTCCGGAAGTGACGGTGACGTAGAAGATGAATCGGATGACGTGGTAGAGGAGGTCGCCGTAAGAGGGTGGGCCGCGGTACCACCGTTCGTTGAGGGACTAGACTCGGGATCATCCGCAACGTTTGATTGAGAAGTGGGGGCATTGCCGGCGTTATCGAAGACAGCTACGTTAGTCCAGTAGAGCTTCAAATGCTCTTAGTTAACTTTCCCTACATTTTGCCCTGAGTTAGCGTCTTCTAACTCGTAGACAACGGGAGAATGTTTTGCTATGATTTTAAAGGGACCTGCCCATTTAGGACTAAGCTTTTTCATAAGCTGACCAGTCGTACTAGATAAAGGATGTGTTTCCATCCAAACTAAAGTTCCAACCTCAAATTCTAGAGGGTCATGACGAAGGTCATAATACTTCTTTTGGTGTGCTTTAGCTAACTTAGACAATTCATTACTGAATGCTAATTGTTCCTTAAGAACTTTCAAAGCCTTACTACGACTAGGGTCATCATTGTCCTGAATGGGTTCTTCAATATCTAAATCCCAAGGGAGACGTGGCTCCCGCCCTAAGTTCAAGAAGAAAGGGGATCTTCCAGTCGTATCATGGGGTGCGGAATTTATTGCGAACTGAAGAAGGTCAAGGGATTGATCCCATCCATCATGGTGATTCCCTACGTAGAATGATATTAATTCACCGATTACTCTATTGACTCGTTCAGTGGGATTTCCCTTAGGGGTATAGGGGGTGGTAAACTTTGGATTTATTCTAAAAGCTCTGTACGTTTGCAGCCAAAGTTTCGAAGTAAACTGAACCCCTCTATCACTGAGAATGGCTTTAGGAGCTCCCCACCTGGTGATAAGAGACTTGAAAGCCTGTACACATGTCTTAGCAGTAATGGTTTTTAGTGGAATCATTTCCACGAATTTAGTCATGTAATCGACAAAAACTATTAAATACTTATAGTGGTGTCTACGTGAAGGGAATGGTCCCATTATGTCGACACTAATTTGGTCCCAAGGACTTGTTATTTCTGAGGGTTGCATTAGCCCTGGCTTTTTCCTATTTCTAGCCTTAAACTGTTGGCATAAAGAACAACCTCGAACATAATCCTGGACGTCACTTATTATAGAGGGCCACCAATATCTATAAGTTACTTTACTCAGGGTCTTATCTTTGCTTCTATGAGCGGATAATGGGTGGTCATGTAATAACCTCATGGCTTCTAGCCTTAAACGAGGCGGTAAATAAATCTTTTCAGGATGATTCCTGTATGGTCTTCTATAAAGAAGATCATTTTTTATTTCAAACATTTTATTCCTAACTGGGTTAGGTCCTTGCAAGGAATTAATTATCGGGGAAGCGAATGTATCTTCCCTCTGAGATTTTCTTACGTCATTCAACGTGAAGACTGAATATAAGGCTCTAGGACCTGGGGGACGTACCCGCCCTTCAACAGAGTCAATAGAGGATGTTTTACTATTACTACTACCGGTAGAATTTTGACTAGTACTACTACTAGTTGGATCCAATTTACTATTAGAATTAGAAGTAGAAGAACTAAAGTTTATGCTCAAAACGTTAATCGGGGCCCTCGACAAAGCGTCTGCGACTACGTTTTCTACTCCTTTCTTATGTTTGATAGTAAAATCAAAGGTCTGGAGGTACATTGCCCATTTAACTAGCCGAGAATTTGGTTCCCTAATATTAAACAACTATTGTAGAGCTTGATGGTCAGTAAGGACCGTGAATTTACGACCTTCTAGAAAGGGCCTAAACTTTTTAACTGCCCAACATATGGCTAAACACTCTTTCTCGCTAGTAGAGTACCTAGTTTCGGCATCTTTTAACCCTGTGCTAGCATAAGCTATAGGGACTTCTATATTATCCTGAATTTGGGGAAGAAGGGCACCTAACCCTGCGTCACTAGCATCAGTTGTGAGGATGCACGGGGAATCCCTTCTAAAGGAAGCTAAGGGGTGAGCCTTACAAATGGCTTCCTTAATTTTTTCGAACGCTTGTTGCTGTTCGAAACCCCAATTAAATTTTTGATCCTTCCTTTTGAGTTTATTAATGGGTGCTACTATTTGAGAGTAGTGATTAATAAAACGGTTATGCCAACCTGCCATCCCTAAAAATCTCTGAACTTCCTTAATATTTTTAGGAGGAGGGAATTTCTGAATGGCTTCTATCTTAGAAGGATCTATGTGCACCCCTTTTTCATTTACAATGTGACCGAATATGGTAGCTTCTTTCTGAGCGAAACGACATTTCTTGAACTGTAGGGTGAGACCCGCTTCCTTTAATCTATTGAGGACATATTCTAAACACGTTAAGTGTTGGTCCGAATCTTCGCTAAGCGAGATTAAATCGTCTAAATAGTCTATTAATTGGAAGTAATCTGCGTCCCTAAAGATCTCGTCAATTAAACGCTGAAAGGAGCTAGGGGCGTTACATAGCCCAAAAGGGAGTACATTAAATTCGTACTTTCCCATATGAGTCACGAAGGCAGTTTTTTCTCTGCTCTTAGGGTGCATTTCCACCTGCCAATACCCTGATTTAAGGTCAAGGGTTGTAATGTACTTAGGTCTTCCAACCCTAGCTAACATGTCCTCTATATTAGGCAAAGGATAAGGGTCCTTGATGGTAACTTGATTTAGTTTTCTGTAATCAATACAAAACCTATAGGGTTTACCCCGTTTTGTTTGATCAACTAATACTACGGGCGAAGCCCAAGGAGATACTGAGGGTCTAATTATCCCGTCATCTAACATGTCCCTTACAAGTTGTTCTATTATTTTCCTTTTCTGGTCATTAACACGATAAGGTTGAGATTTGATGAGCGGACTATTACCCGTGTGAATCTCGTGGAAGACTAGTCCTGTTCTTCCTACTTTATCAGAAAACAACTCAGGGAATTTCAATAAAAGGATTTCTAGTTGATGACGTTGTTCATCAGTAATAGGGGCCGCGGAAACTGCGTCCCTAATATTCTCTACAATCTCCTTATCTATTGGATCCTTTTCTGATGGTATTGAAAAAGGGATCCTTAAGTTACCTACTAAGCATTGAGATGACTCAAAGTCTAATTTGACCCTATTTTCCTCAAGAAAATCTTGACCCAATATAAAGTCACTATTAAGGGAAGGAACTATGTAAAATTTAAATTTAAATTGTTTCTCACTGTAAATTGACTTAAGAGTAAATTCTAACTCGTGAGAACCTTTTGTAAACGTATAACGGCCGTCGCCCCAAACTACACAATCTAGTTCTTCATCTTCAGGTAATTCTGAAGAATTTCTATATTTACAGATTTTCTGCCACTGGTCAAGACTAACAAAAGAGGCATCGGCCCCGCTATCTAATTTAGCGTGAACTGTCGCGTGTTCAAAGTAACGGGAATAGTAACCCTTTTATAAACTGAACCCTTCCGGACGGATTCAATCCTCAAGAGAAACGCGACACGCTTCTTGTTAGGGGAATTTATTGGGCACCGGGAGAGGGACCACGTGGGACCTCTCCCGTCTGGGCTTCCCCCGACTGGATCATATTTTTATTTGGACAATCGGGTGCAAGATGACCAGGTTCCACACAACTGTAACAGGTGATCGTACGTGTAGAGGGGTAAGACAAGGCCAACTGACGACCAGGGGACTTAGATCTCTGGTTAGTGTATCTATTAAAAGATCTTTGACCTCTATTTGAAGTGTTGTGAGCTCTTGCTTGAGATCTGGAGTCTAAGGGTTTCAAGGGATATTCCCATGTAGGATATGATGGAGAAGTAGGACAAGGGCTTTGACAATGCCCGGGGGAACACTGACTATGGGCTGAGCCTTTATTGGCTGGGCAAGAGGACTCAGCTTTAACCTTAAGTTTTGGGGGAGATTTCAGTAGTGATGACTATACAGATAGACATGGATCCAAGATGGCCGCCACCTCAAGATGGCCGCCCTCTCCCCATCGACCAATCCTCAAACCAAACTTCCAACCAAAAATTGTGTTATTTAACAAGAAAATCTTACCTGCCTTCCACCCTGCTAAGATATTCAGAGGGGATTTACCCATTTTTAATAAACCAGTCCAGTTATTTTTGCAAGATCCCCGTTTGAATTTCCCGCCATTAACCTTTTAAATATGTCTGAGAAACAAAGCCAGATATATAAATAAAGATTTTTTAATAACAATACCAAATACTATAGACAATAAAATAATACAGATTAACAAGAATATAGATATAACAAAAATAATGACATTGTTTGCCAGCGTCATCAAGAAGGTCAATACTTCTTTTCTTTGAGTTGGGAATGGCTTGTTCGCCAACAACACAAAAACATGTTACATGTTAAATCCTAAATTAAAACGAAACTATTTACCACAAAGTAAGTTCGTACGATCTTGTGGATGACGTCAACCACCATCAGCAGGCTTTCTTCATGCATTCTGATGGCGGACGTCGAGTGGCGCGGCGTATGATAAACAATGCCGGATGGATTTTGATAAAAGACAAGCAGGATAGTCGAGGATTGTTAGAAATGACCTTTTAAGTGAAATCCTCCATTGGTTTTCAAAGATCGTGGATCTTTAAGCGAGGCCTGGATGTTTTCGCTACTTCTTGTTCCCAAAATGTATCTATCGCCGAAGGTTGGGCCACGTTGATGTCGTGAAATTGTTGAGCCTCACTGAAGAGAACATGCTCCAACTGGTGCAGGGTACGCAGGACCTTATGCAGTGGCAGGGCTTGTGGGCTTGTACGGGCCATGTCCTATAAAATTCTTCGTTGACCCTTTACCTCCCGAAGGAAGTTACATCCGAGCCACTGTGGGGCCTGTTCTTCTTGTCCAGGTCTGGTTGTTTGCGCCAGAACTTCTTCTTCATTGCAGTGTCATTTGTGTCCATACAACTGACTACTGCAATGAAGTTCGATTCATGAACCACAGCCAACAAGCTTTGCTCGTGCATTCTGATGACTGAGGCAACTTTTTAAGTTGGCTAGGGCATACGTAATCCCCCAAAGATTCCATGATGGGTTACGTAAATCTAGCCCATGAATCGAATTTGGTCTTTTCTCAAGCTATGCCCGAGAAGAGACGGATGGAAAAATCGAATTTGGTCTCTTCTCACACGATTTTTGTTGTGTGAGTCCAGGAGCGGTGTAGAAAGACATCTTCGTAAAAATAGTACTGGAGGAAGACATCATCGTAAAAATTAGTACTGCAGACGGTTAAACATGAGAGCGTAGTCAGGCAACTGATAACTTTCTTTTCGAAACACCGCGCTTATATACTAAAAAACGAAGGGCAAAGAGGTTTCGAGGCAAGGCTTTCAAGAAATTTATTTTTTACCGACCATACCCTTTAACGTACTATTAAAACCGCGTGTCTTATATAATAAATGCATCAAACAAGTTGAAAACCGGCTCATACTAGTCAGGGCGTTGTCTTTTTTTATTGGAATCGGGGTAAGGTCAATTACCCAACTACGTAGATGTTTCATGGGTAACGACTTTAAAAGTTTAAGAATTTTAACGTTTTGATAAAAAATAAACGGCGTGTTTTTAAGATTGCCAATGGCTCAAGGGGTTAAGAAAGGGTTTACTAATGTGATACCCAAAAAGGTGGTGAGTTCAAATCCCGGCCAGTCCACCGAGCCATTGGCAATCTTTTTTATGTATAAAATAACGTTGGTCTAAGAAGTTGGGGTTAGTTGATAAACAGGCGTTAGTCTTGAATGACGACTTTTTTTAACTTTAGCGTCTAATACTTGTCTAGATATATATCCAAACAATATCCAGTCAAGTTTTAAAAATTATTTGCATCAGCCCCTTAACTTGACTAGTGATTATGAAGTTGGGTTGGCGGAAATCATATTTCCAAATCATTGGGTGAATATAAGCGAAGAGTTTAACAAGTTTGAAATTCAGGTCGTAAATGATCCAAATAGTGACAAATATGCGGCTATTCGAGAGCCTGTTGAATATCAAAAAATAGAGATACCCGTCAATCGTTATGTTAAAACCAAAGAGTACGAACTGCCTCAAAATTTTGTCGAACTTTTAAATGATGATGTAAACAGTCATCCGTATTTAAAAGGCAAATTATCTTTTAAATTAGTGAATAAATATAAAGACGGGGCCCTGGGAAAACAGTTAGATACAAACTTTCCCGTTTACCTGCAAGTTTTAGGAGAGGAAAACATACGGTTCAAAATACCAGCTGATTCCCCTTTGACCACATTATTTGAATTTAAGGAGAATAATTACGAAGATGTTCCCTATATATCCAAATATCCTGTATCAAAGCATGCTAAAAATATAAGTTTAAATTACACTAACAATTACGTGGAAATCGAAATTGATAATGTTGGAGATAGTTTTTAAAAAAAATCTGATTACAAGTACATTCCTAAGGCAGCCATTAAACGTAAAACAAGCCACGAAGTTCCGCCGATAAGAAAAAACCTCAACCGGAATATAGGCCTGTACCGCCATCTATACCTATTTTACCGCGAACTACGCCTTTTCTTCCGATACCTATTGCTACGACTGAACCCGTAGTACTTGTACAACCACAGCCACCAAAAATAACCCCTCCACCCAAAATAACTATTCCAAAACTAACCTTCCCAGAGCCTAATCAACCAAAACCCTACTATCCAGCATTTCCGAAAATTGACCCACCTAAAACGACCACTTCGCCATCCACTAACCCAACCCCTCCAAGTTCGACTAAACCGGTACCTCCAAGTTCGGATAAACTAATACCTCCAAGCTCAACTAATTCAGCCCCTACTACAAAGATTATTCCAGCATCTACCACAACAACTAAGCCAACATCTACCACAACAACTAACCCAACATCTACTACTACAACAACAACAACTAGGCCAACCCCGTCTACTTCAGATCCCTCAAAGATTCTGACTACAGAGCCACCAAAGGCTGAACTACCAAAGTCAAAGCCGGAGACAACGAAGTCCGAACTACCAAAACCAAAGGCTGAATTACCAAAGTCAAAGCCGGAGACAACGAAGTCCGAACTACCAAAACCAAAGGCTGAATTACCAAAGTCAAAGCCGGAGCCAGATCCCCTGAAACTTCCAGATCAACCCATAATTCCAGCTCCGGACCCCCCTAAAATTCCAGCACCAGAGGCTCCGAAACCCTCTACCTTCGAACCACTGACGCCGACCCCCTCGCCAACGGAGGTTGAGGAAATATATATATTTCCAGACCCCTCAAAACCTGACTTACCGAAACCCGACCCATCCAAGCCTGACCTCTCAAAATCTCCAGACTCTACAACATCCTCTACTTTTGAGCTACCCATATTACCGACCCCCTCCCCACCGCCGGTTGATGAAAAACCCTTGTTTCCGCAACCGGTTGATCCGCCAAAGAAAAAACCCGAGCCAATTATCTCTGAAAAGCCTAAGCCAATTAACCCTGAAGATTACGATAACTACACAGTACTGTTCTTACCGCAAACTTTTAAAGCCAGTAAAACGCCAGAGAAAAACGCCGAAGGGCTTTATCGAGCCGTAGCCAACACTTTAGAAAAATTAGTATTTAAAAAAATTCAAGTAACATACCACACAGTAGATAATTGGGGGGATGCTATCGTGTATAATTTCAAAACACCGGAATGGGTGGAAATTAAATTTTCTCCCCAAGTAGCTAAATTGCTTGGCGCTGACCCCGATAGATATTATTCCGGAAGACACCAGCTTGGTCCCTTGAGCATGACGTTAGAAGAATATACTATAGACAAAGACAATGCATACGTAGAATATCGAGTCAATAGAACCATAAAGCGCTATACCGCCTGGGAAGAACCCTGGCTTTATTTCTTTTTCAAAATGTCAGGCGAGTTTAGATCGACAGATGATTATAAGATTTATGAAGAAATTGCCGAAAACCTCCAAATAACTGTGCGCAATTTTGACCCTTTAAGATTGCAACAGGCCGAATTTAGCGTTATTAAACAAGGAGCGGAACGTTATTTTAGACTCTATTGTCCGAAAAAATTGAAATGCTCTTCCCAAAAGAATTGCGTGATATATTAAATTTAGAAGCTGAATACGTTGGTGGGACGTTTCTATCCACTAAACCTTTAGAGCGTAATTTTACGCATTTCAAAACAACTAATGACACATTCGTAAATTATCGCGCTCATGACTCACTAATGTATCTATTTACTAAGACTAGTTTCACAAAAATCAAAATACCCGCGGGCGAATATACCTGCGATTTTACGGCAAGCGGGGCCGTAATTCCCTTCTCTTTACATTTAAAAATTATAAACCAGTTATTGGGGGTTCAAGAATATATGCCTCGCCAGTATTTTAAAATGTACATTCTCAAAATGGCGCTGGAAGATAGATTTTATGTTCGTCTCGAAATAGAACCAGGTGTTCGCGTATCGGTAGCTGGACCAATGGCTCAATTATTTAACATTCGCGAAGAGGGAGAATTTTTTCAACACAGTCATTCGGGAGTAGCTCTGGTAAATCCTCGATTAAGAATAATGACCCTGACAGCGGATAATAATTTTTGGACTAGCGAATACGATGTGGATAGATTTCCAGAAGACCCAAATATGGCTGACCAGCCGTATTTACCCGGGTCTCAAGCCAGACGAGTTGATAATTTCGCGTGCGAGATTCCTTCCGGGGTATATTATCATATTAGCGATGTTTTAAGTGCTATGAGCGAAGCCATGTCGCCGACGCATAGAAAAAGTCTAAAATTTACGCAGAATGTAGACGGAACCGTCACGGTTTCAAAACTGAACGATACGGCCTCAATTTTGTTTCCCAAAACAACACCCGGACGAGGACTGGGACGATTGTTAGGTTTTAGTAGTAATCAGTTGGATCGGTATATCAATAACGAGACGTCGGAGTATCCGGCGGATATCATGAGAGGCGTCGATGCCATGTTTGTTTATACCAATATTATCCGTCAACAAGTAGTGGGTGGTGGTCAAGCCCCTCTACTACGTTTCATAAAAATGCCGGCTTTTTCGCTGCTAGACGAGGAGAACCAGGAAATATTTAATAATATCGACTTTTATCCAATTTCAACAAGCGATATACAAGAAATTGAAATTGAATTGAAATCCGATTACGGGAAAATATCCCGTTTAATGTGGGTAAAGTATATATTAAACTGTTTTTTAGGCGTCGACGTCAATAGAACTTGAGCAATGGTACCCAATAGATATACTCTGTATTTCCAAAGAGGATCGTCTCTTCCGGCTCTACACGCGAACGTTTTCCAATCGGGGGTTCGTTTCAGTGTTGGCGGTATCTTCAATTTTTTATTGCGCAAAATTACACCCTTTATTAGGCCGGCCATTAGAAGCTGTTGGGTTAACGAGTAGAGTAATTAGCGATGCCCAAAACCCCGGAATATCACCTCGAGAATCGATTAAACGAAATGTTAAACAATCAATAAATTCCCTACTACATAAAGGCATGGACCGTTTTGTCAACACTCAGAGCGGGACGGGCCGAAAACGAAAGAGGACTGCTAAAACAAGCCGGAGCAAACGTGTTTAGCGACGCACTAAACGCGATTTTCTAGACTAAACATGTCGACCTACGAAAGTTTTTATCCGATTTTGAAGTATTTGAAAAGTATATATTAAACTGTTTTTTAGGCGTCGACGTCAATAGAACTTGAGCAATGGTACCCAATAGATATACTCTGTATTTCCAAAGAGGATCGTCTCTTCCGGCTCTACACGCGAACGTTTTCCAATCGGGGGTTCGTTTCAGTGTTGGCGGTATCTTCAATTTTTTATTGCGCAAAATTACACCCTTTATTAGGCCGGCCATTAGAAGCTGTTGGGTTAACGAGTAGAGTAATTAGCGATGCCCAAAACCCCGGAATATCACCTCGAGAATCGATTAAACGAAATGTTAAACAATCAATAAATTCCCTACTACATAAAGGCATGGACCGTTTTGTCAACACTCAGAGCGGGACGGGCCGAAAACGAAAGAGGACTGCTAAAACAAGCCGGAGCAAACGTGTTTAGCGACGCACTAAACGCGATTTTCTAGACTAAACATGTCGACCTACGAAAGTTTTTATCCGATTTTGAAGTATTTGAAAAGCCAGTGGTGAATAATAATATTGTTGGGACTAAAACGACTGCTCATTATCCAATTGCCCCACTAACTAATGCTAAATATGTAGAATTTATCATTCCCCCCTCTAACAATTATCATGATCTGACTTAAACTCTTTTGAGATTAAAATTTCGCATTTTACACGAGGACGGCACGGCCGTTCCAGATGCGGAAAAGAAAGTCTCTGTAACAAATTTAATAATTGCCTCGCTATTTTGTCAAGTAGAATTATTTCTTAATGGCGTCACCGTCCAGCAACCTAATAATATGTACCCATATATGGCCTATTTTAAAATACTTTTAAATTATGGACAAACGGCGGCCAATTCATGGTTAACTTCTATGTTATATTATTTGGATACCATTATCGATCCGGCGAAGGCTTTAGAAGATGCCAATATTAACAAAGAAGATAATGGTATTGGTCGTCGCGCTAAACGCGTGGCAAAATCAAAGACGTGCGATGTAATTGGCGAATTATTTTTGGATATGTTCAAAACGCCCAAATTCTTACTAGATAATATCGAGGTGCGAATTAGACTTCATCGAAGCTCCACGGATTTCGCTATTATTCACAATGAAGCGGGCAAAAAGTATAAGATTGATTTAACGTAATGCACCTTGTTTACGCGCGAAATTGAGGTTAATCCCGAACTGCAACTAGCTCACGCTCAGATGTTAAATTCGGGAATAAACGCTCGCTACGAAGTAAACTCTATTGTTATGAAAAATTTCTTAATAACCACCGGAACGCAAGATTTTATTAGGGACAGCTTGTTTACGGGACAATTACCCTCGCGAACTGTCGTGGCTTTCGTTACTAATAAAAAATTTGTAGGGGAAGCAACTTCTAACCCCCTGGATCTCCAACACTTCAAACTCGATTTCATGCAATTCTCTTTAAATTCACAAAATTATCCCGATATCCCGTTTACGCCTAATTTTAACGACGATCAAAATTGAAGTGAAAGTTATCAGTTGTTTAACTTCTGTTTCTGAAACACCAGTCCCAACCACTTTAAGATGTCTTTTTCCACCGCTCCTCGTTTACCCTGCCTGCCTGTCATCAAGATTCATCCGGCAGCGCTTACTCCCCGTCGTGCCACTCCCCAGTCGGCCGGACTGGACTTATATTGTCCAGTGGATACCGTAATTGACCCTCACGGTATCAAAATTGTGTCGACTGGTTTAGGCGTTATGCTGCTGGCGGACAGCTACGGCCGCATTGTTGGCCGTAGCAGCTTAACGGCCCAAGGGTTGTTTGTTGCCGAGGGGACGATAGGTATGTTTATTAGTTATTTTATAATGCCCAAAAGTATAATATTTCTTAACAATAATAGACGCCGACTATCGGGGACCCCTAAAAGTGGTCATTGCTAACGTCGGGGACAGTGCCTACACTGTTCGGCGTGGCGATAGAGTCGCCCAATTGATAGTTACCCCGGTTATATTGCTAAGACCGGTGGAAGCGGCGGTAAATATTTTCAAGTTTTTTTAATTTAGGTTTCAACATGTAACACATTTTTATGTTGTTTCTAGAGTCTGACCCCTACATCACGCGGCAGTGGGGGTTCGGCTCGACCGGTGTTTAGTCTTTTTTTTTAATGGTGGTGGGTTTTTTTTATAAATATTTGTTATTCTGTGTGTTATTGTATATATTATATATTTTATGTTATTAAAAATTTTTATTTGTATATTTGTTATTCTTTTCAGACTTATAATTATAGGCTTATTTTCTAACTCCGCCTTAATTAACCTATCCAATGAAATTATTTCTTTACTTACTTGGTGTCTAATAAGACAAGTCGGAACCAATTAGAACTGCTGCTTAACTTTCTAGTATGTTACATATAGCACGTACTAGCAATTTAAATATCATTTGCGATCATAGCCCTCGCAATATGTTGTGCCTCATTTTCTTTTTTGTTTACGGGTTAATAGTCAACGTTTTGTTAACTCTTTACGAAATCGAGCGGCGAAGCATAAAACAATTAGAAAATAAACCTCGACATTCCTCTACTAATCACCCTTCCGAGTCAAATAACGATACGGGGTCAACGTGAAATATGAACTCTTTGAAACATGTTTGTTTATCCTTGCTGGTTGTTGATTATTTTGTAATATATATTCTGTATTTATTTATTACGCATATCTGTACATCTTATAAAAAGTAAATATTTGATGTCTTAAAATCTGTGTTTTTATTAACTTTAGGCCTACAGAGAGAAAAGCTGGAGTGGTTAAAGGGTAACACCCATTGTTAGCAAGCCAGGGATGACGTCAAGGTTGACTATAGTTTTAGTTTTGGTCTAAGTTAAGAAGATGATGTCATGGGGGGGGTTGAAACTAATAGGCAGGAGCTCGGGCTAGTCCAGACTTGTCTGAAAAGTTTGGTTTGAGTTTGGTGGATGGGGAGAGGGCGGCCATCTTGAGGTGGCGGCCATCTTGGATCCATGTCTATCTGTATAGTCATCACTACTGATTTCCTCTTTTCCCTTTTCACAGCATTCTTTTTCCTGACTTCAATATCTTTTTCTATGGTTTTACAAGAATTCCTTAACTGTTCCATAGTGGTAAATTGTAAGAAAAGGAGGGGAGTTCTAAGCTCGTCCTTTAAATTACTTTTAATTATTGGAACTAATTCCTTTTCAAAAAGAGGATGGGTCATCCCTAGATTCAGCTTCATAACTTCCCCGAAGAATTCCTCTACCGACTCCTTATCTTTCTGACTTCTATGGTTTATTTCTATCTTAAGTTTAGAATCAGCTTCGGAATCTCTAAACTGAACCTTAAAATGTCTCTTAAACGTATTCCAAGTTAAATGAGGATGGTAAGGTCTTAAGCTACACATTTCGTCATATTGACGGACTAAATCCCTGTACCAATACAAGGCACGTCCTCTTAAAAGGAGAGGCAATGCAGCTAACCTTTCTTCATTTGATAGCTTGTGAAATTTAGCATACTCCTCAAAAGCAGCTAAAAATTCAGTGGCATTATCGTTAGACGATCCCATAAAGGCTAATCTTTCTGGTGGTTCAATAGGGACTTTTCCCGTTTGAGGAGTTGAACCTCTATTTATTAACATGGGTAGATCCCTAACTAACCTATCAAAACTAGTAGCTAGAGCTTTTTGCATTGCTACATTTTGGGTTGAATTATCAGCCAGTGTTTGAAGCAAAGGCAATATAAAAGCTTTTAATTCCTCGTCGGACGTGTCTGGTCCTAATTGAGGGATTTGTTGGGACGGAGATAATTGGGTTCCGATAGTTCTAGTTTCTGGTTTAGGTAAGACATTAGCAAAACTAATTTTAGGCTTAACAATTGTGGACTCTGATTTAGGAGGATCAAGGGAATTAATCCCAGTTTGAGGAGGGAAATTAGAGGGAGTTAAACATCCCTTAGGGGCAGGAATACCCTTATGAGGGAATAGAAAGTAAGGAGAGAAGTTAGGTTCTGAAGAGGCTGCAGTCCTCTTTTTTGAATCTTCTTCGTCTCTCTCTTCCTCAATACGAAGCTTCCGGTTAAAGTCCTCCAAAGTATCATCAAATTCAGGCGGTGCTAGCAAGTCGCCATCGTCTTCCGCGGGTGTAACCAGATTTTCTTTTGATTTTCCTTCCCTTTTCTTTAGTATTAGATCGTCGTCCTCATCCTCGGATGGTCGAGGCGACCTCCAAGTTTGTTTATCGTCCGAATAAGCCATTATTTTTTTAATTAAGTTCAGTTTTACAATAATCAAACCACAAGTTAAGTTACAAGAGTCAAGTTAAGTTAAAAATTACAAGTAAGTCATCTCAATTCATTATATTTATTACAAAGATAATTTTATTTCTTAATTTAGTGTTTAATTTATTCCTGATTAATTTAGATTTAATTCAGTACAATTATCTTTACAAAATTTAAACTATTTACCAATGTGGAAGCCAAGGCTTAGAGCCACATGGGGGGCGGATATCCTAACCGACAATGATAAACAGTTTATACGGGACTGACCGAGGCTTAGTCGGGGTCCCTGTTCGGGCGCCACTTTATGTAACCCTCCGTAGAATAATTAAACTAAGGGAGAAAGATCCCGAGGGCCATAAAAAGAATTAAAGACAACTTACTTTAAATATCCAACTAGAAGAATGTAATTCTTCTATAACTTTTATTATGCAGTTAATACAAAAAAGGGATAAACCCGTTATAGCCTAACTTTGACTATCTTAACTTAAACCAAAATTGACTGCTCTCTCCAAGAGCGGATTCTCGACTGACTAACTCAAAAATAGCAATAATAGATCGGAGGAGGAGAATGTAACATGGAGGCATAACACTCTGCCAGACCCAAGGAGGTGAACCTCCAGGAATCTAACAGCCATGTTACAATATTCAGTCGTTTTTTCACAAAAAGAATTACAAAACACCGTTTTTACACAAAAAATTCCCGGCGAAATTCAAATTTTCAATTTAGGGGCGTGGCTTAAAACTATTTTTGGCGCGTAGAAAACCATATGTTTCGCCCACTCGAGAGCGCGCTTCGCACCCGTGACCCGTCAACACCCTTTCGCCCTCTATAGTCACGCGCTCAAGGAAGTAAGCGCGGGAAATCGGAACGAGAATCTCCAATGTCTCTAATCGCTGGCGCGTGGGGGGGCTCTATTTAAAATAGAGCCCCCCAGAAATTTGTCAGACTTTAAATTTTGTCAGTTTTGGTTTTTGCAATTTTGCGACTATAAAATGTATTCTGAATGTAATAAAAGTATATATTTTAGGCACAAAATCTCAGTTTTTTTGATTTTGCTGCTTGTCACCCTTTAAATACTCACTAAATTACTTCTGCAAAAACTGGGATACGTCCGGGATTTGAAATCGGGAACACTCGCACGCAAAGCGAGTATCATACCCCTAGACCAAGGCACCATGTATGTAATTGAAACATGCTCAATTCATAGGGCTACAAATCAATTAGTTGCATTTAAATATTCACTAAATTACTTCTTTAAAAACTAGGGTACGTCCGAAGTTTGAAATCGGGAACACTTGCACTCAAAGCGAGTATCATACCCCTAGAAAAACGCACCATGTATGTAATTGAATAATTCTAAATTTCATAGGGTTACAAAACAATTAGTTGCACTTAAATTGTCGGTGTAATGTGGATCCGAGAAAGAATTATCCCATTATTGTAGAATCTACCGTAAGACGAAAGAACTTAAGAAGAATTAGGAAATTCGAAGCCATCGGACGGGATAAGGATTACGGGAGAGCCGAACGTACTATAGATTCAGAAACGGGGGATTTAGTAATAAACCCCATACCGAATGAAGTCTTTAATTTATTTGATTGTGGCTAATATTAAACATTGCAATACGTTAATGCTCCTTACATAAATTTAGGTTTGAAGCACTTAACGGTGTATTAGTTACTAACTGTCTCCGTCCAACTCCCACCAGGGACATTAATCGACATGTTTGCTAGACAGATTCCATGTATCATAAATAATAGGACTCATTATTTCAAATTGAAAGAATTCGAGGGGGATTCTATCTACGCACATTATGTACATCTCTCCCCCCACAAAATGTACGGAATGCATATTAGGGAGTTGTCACCCCTACAACGAGGAAAATGTAAATTTCGCACCTTTTACTACGGAGGATACGAATTTCATTGTCCCTATCGGTACTTAAGAGTTCTAAACCTAGCTCTCCATATGTGCATGTCTATGGTTTAAAAAACTAACAAAGCAGTTAGAAAAAACCATAGGGATAAAAACGACACGGCCATGCATTATATGTTCAAGGCCTTGTATATTTGCAAGTTAGCCGAGTGTCTGTATGACAACACCCATAGTCTGATGTTTTACGAAGTTCATTATCATATGAGATCCAACGGTTCGAATCATTATTTCGCAGACTTTATTTAACTTATTGGTTGAATTAGATGGTTAATATTTTTAATAATTGCACTTAAGTTTTCAACTCTGTAAGCAAATGGTTTCTCCAAGTGTATAATAAATAAAGTATAAATAATACTTTGAATTTAAATAATAAATATTCAAATTTAGTACTTTTTCGTTTATCTAAATATAAGCATATTTCAAATTTTAAATTTTATGAGTTATTTTTTTAATATACAAATTTAATACTATCCCACTAAATATAGGCATATTCCAACTAAATATTTAAATTTAATATTTCTAATTATATTTCAAACTTTAAAAATTATTCCAACTTAAAGCAATTTCTCTTTATTGATAGGCCTATTTTGCTATTTCAGGGATAGGAAATGTAAATACGAGGTCGGTGAACGGGAAAATAGAGATATTCTCATGGTAAATAAACGGCCCTAGTCAATAATTCTAAATCGTGATACTCACTTTTAGAAAACGGATCGAGGAATATGGTACGGTAAGGTACACCAGTACAGTGTCAACATGGGGTGATAGTTGGGGTTGCAATGCTTGTTTTTGTTAGGGGTTGCAATGTTTGTTTTTGTTAGGGGTTGCAATGTTTGTTTTTGTTAGGGGTTGTAATGTTTGTTTTTGTTAGGAAACTTGCAAGTAAACGAACTAGATTGAAATTTGACGCAACATTCGGAACATGACGAAGATTTCAACGTGACGTCAATGTAAAACCTGAATGATAATTGAGACAAAGATTAAATGGACGACGCCAAGAGTATAAAACCCTGACGCGTGCTCAAGCTCAATCACTTTTTGTTCCAGACTTCAGTCGATTTCCAGTCTACTTCTTAATTACTTATAGTAGTTTTCAATACTCGGTAACATTTGCTGTTGGAGGTTATTTTGCGGAGGGTAAGAAAAGGTTTACGGGCTAGTACCGAGAAATGGACGGCACCAAGAGTATGGACTCTCATGGGTGAGTAGAAATTAGACCTTATTATTATTTTTTTCCTGCATAAATTTACTCTACAGTTTGTCGGAGTTTACTTATATTTATATTTATATTTAGGCAGAACACCCTTTCAGATCCCCCTCAACCTCTAAGCTTCAGGCCACCACGCGTAGGCTCGGCAAAACGGTGGGCCAAAAAGATGAGGAAGAACGTTTCAGCGTCGCCACTACCTCCTCCTCCTCCAAACTCCGAGTCACCAAGGAGTGATGCCCAACCGCCACCGCCGTCGAAAACAACGTTGGAGCTACCAATTCCGTCTCCACCGCTCGACCCCATGCCTTCAGATCCGCCAACTCCATCCGGAAGTGCACCTGTGTGCGAGAGGACGCTCGGCATGGGTGCAACGATAGTTTACCGCGATGCGTTTGAAGAGGAGGCTACGATCAACAACCTATAGTCTGAGTTTGAGGGGCTTTACGAGGAGGTGAACCGGAGACTTCGTCGTAAAGCTTTCAACGTATGTGAAAACCGGAAATTTTAAATTACTCCTTTGGGAAAACATCCCACAAGAGTTTAGTTGAGTGGCCTAAAAGCCTGCGGAACTTAAAAGAAAAAGTGGAGCAGCAAAGCGGGGTTAAATTTGTATAGGGATGGGAGGGATAGTGTTGGGTGCCATTCCGACGATGAATATGGGGTTCACTCAACTATCGCCTCCCTATCTTTCGGCGCTGAAAGAAAATTTTTAAATGCGTCCGAAAGGTGAATCCGTGCAACAATTTCGGTTATTTTAAGAAACGGTTCCCTGCTTTTAATGAGGGGATTGAATTGCCAAAAAGATTGGGAGCATTCTGTTCCCAAGGATGTCAACCCCTCATTAAAAGAAAGGGTAAATGTCACCTTTAGGTATATGGGTGAAATAAGGAGTGGATATGCGAAAGAAAATCCCTCATGGGTATGAATTTATGCTGTATTTAGAAGTATGAAATTTTAATATTATGTTGATATAACCCCTAAAATTTGTAATATGATTATATATATTTAGTTAAATAAATGAAAAAGTATTAAATTCGAATATTTATTATTTAAATTCAAAGTATTATTTACAGGATGAGTTACATACACTTGGAGAAACCATTTTCTTACAGAATTGAAAACTTAAGTGCAATTATTAAAAATATTAACCATCTAATTCAACCAAAAAGTTAAATAAAGTCTGCGAAATAATGATCCGAACCGTTGGATCTCATATGATAATGAACTTCGTAAAACATCAAACTATGGGTGTTGTCATACAGACACTCTGCTAACTTGCAAATATACAGGGCCTTGAACATATAATGCATGGCCGTGTCGTTTTTATCCCTATGGTTTTTTCTAACTGCTTTGTTAGTTTTATAAACCATAAACATGCACATATGGAGAGCTAGGTTTAGAACTCTTAAGTACTGGTAGGGACAATGAAATTCGTATCCTCCGTAGTAAAAGGTGCGAAATTTACATTTTCCCTCGTTGTAGGGGTGACAACTCCCTAATATGCATTCCGTACATTTTGTGGGGGGAGAGATGCACATAATGTGCGTAGATAGAATGCCCCTCGAATTCTTTCAATTTAAATTAAATAATGAGTCCTATTATTTATGATACATGGAAACTGACTAGCAAATATGTCGATTAATGTCCCTGGTGGGAGTTGGACGGAGACAGTTAGTAACTAGTACACCGTTAAGTGCTTCAAACCTAAATTTATGTAAGGAGCATTAACGTTTTGCAATGTTTAATATTATCCACAATCAAATAAATTAAAGACTTCATAAAGTATGGGGTTTATTAATAAATCCCCCCGTTTCTGAATCTATAGTACGTTCGGCTCTCTCGTAATTTTTATCCCTTCCGATGGCTTCGAATTTCCTAATTCTTCTTAAGTTCTTTCGTCTTACGGTAGATTCTACAATAATTCTTTCTCGGATCCAAATTACACTGATAAAAAAAAAGTATTTTGAAGGTACTATAAAATACCTCCGCGACCTTTTTAGTACCCATAATGGTATTCTATTAGTTGTCTCACAGTGCAGGTATTAAATGATTTCGAAAAAGGTATTTTAAAAATATAAGGTATGTAATGAAACCTTTTAGGGTTTCAGCGCTTCTGGTGGTAGGTTATCGTACCCTTGAAGTAGAAAAGGACTTAACAGATTCCTTTAGAAGGATTTTTCAGCTCCGGCGTGCTGATTATAACTAGCACTACTAAAGTAAAATACATGATATAATACTTTTAGCCCAAATTCTCTAACACTGACTGTTTACTTCACCATTAGCACTAGTAATGGCAGCGTAGAAGAAATATCTATTGGAATATTATATATAAAAACAAGTTGGGAAAACCAAAATATTACCTCTCCGTGTCGAAAAGATTATATAACCTTAAGTATCCAATGAAAACGTCGACCTTTTTGCCCTCATCCTTTCCCGCGCTTTGTGCTTCCGCATTTCACCTTACTCTCAACATTATCTTCCTCCATTTTACATACAAAAATCAAATACTCACGAAAAGAAGCGGCAAAAACCTGCTGGCTCTTTACAACCACTTAATTTGACTTAATATCCAATTTCCAACAACAATAATATACCGGTAGTTTAATTGACAACCTACTAGCATCGAAATTCTCATTAAGAATGGCTCCCGCGGATAAAAAAGGGCAATTTTCATCTAGGTGGGCGTTATCTCATTAGATTTGAAAAATATCATTTGTCTTTTTTACCAATGCCTAGCCGTTTGGATTTTTTTAAAGCAATCTTAGCACCAAAAAATATTTTTTGATACAAAATAAATGTTTTATATTCTTATTAAGAATAAAACGAGAGGATAAAAAAGGTCTGTCCTCTCGTAATTGTTTAAGCTTTTATCATGATTACTCTATACAACAGTAACAAGGAGTATAAACCCATTAGTGGAAGCAGTATTTTTTTCCGAAACAATCTCGCTTATGTTTATCCTCTCTAGACTTCGCTAAAACGTATTACTCCTACGTAAAATATTAATAGACAGGCAAGAATTCATAGCATTAAAGAAGGAGCGCAATATTATCCATATTTTCATTTCATATACAGAGAAAAGAAATTATTATGTTTCTTAGAGGAGCTTCCCATTTTTGTTGCTGTTTTGAAAAATATATCGCAATGCACGGGCCTTGATAGATATAGGAGGCAATGAATGAATTATATCACATGCACGGGCCTTGGTAGATATAGGAGGCAATGATAATCTCTCTCTTTGCACGAGAGGTTTATCTTTAATATTTAAATAAATATAATTATTTTTAATTATTTTAATCTTCAATAATTAACATTAATAATAGGTAAATCGTTTAACATAAAGTTATACCTATTATCATCTCAAACTTTGCTAATATTGACGTTTAAAGTGAAAGGTACCCCCTCTTGCCCGCTTTCTTCAAATTTTGGGGTATATATACGATCCGTTTCCATTATAATAGTAAGGAAAAAAGCGCAATTGCGAAAACCTTTGGTGGCGATCCCACCATAGGGAGGCTAGACGTTTCTCGTAACCCTAGCTGATCGCCGCGTATATCCTAAAACTGAACGATGGTAATGGAGTAGAAGCCAATGATACAGATTGGTGTCTATGTGGAATAGACGGAAGACCAGTGGATGGTGGTGTTAGAAGCCAGTGTAAGTGCAGACTGGTGTCAATGTGGGATTGACAAAGAACAGAAGATGGTGGTGATTAGAAGCCAGTATGTACAGACTGGTGTCCAAGTGGAATGGACGAAGACCAGAAGATGGTGGTGTGAGAACTCAAGTAGAGGAGCCGTTTCCGTGACTGTGAGAGCAGTTCGGAAATGGCGAACACGTTTGCTCCGATACGCAAACTGCGAACGCGGTCACGTGGGTGTAACAACAGACAGACAGACACACACACACACACAGACAGACTGACACGGCCGTTACAGAACCTCTCCTTGACTACGTCACACGGAGAGGTAAAAATATAGCATTGTAACAGGGGTCAGTTCAGGTCGTCAAAAACCTTGTAGCAGAGGTTTTTTATCATTGAAAGGGGCGTGTGTAGCTGCACCATGCAAGGCTAAGATATATTGGGCGCAATTCACTGGTTAGGCTTTGGAGAGCCTATTTGTCTTTATGAAAAAGAGATTCCAATTCACAGAAATTGAAGACATAAGTGTTCTGATATACCATTCCAGTTCACGGGTAGAATGTGTCATGCCACCAAGTAATAAGCTGAGAAAAACGAGCGTAACAACGATGCTGTAGGTTGAAGAAGCCTAAAACAATACATTTTCTGTTGTAATTCCCAGGTTTCATCTTGGCATTTGTAATTGGTGTTAGTCCTGGATGGGTAATAATTGTTGGTATCGTGTACCTCGATCGAATATCAATACAAGTACGTGTACCAATAATAACTGATACATATCGTGAAGATTACCAATTACATGAATTGACATTCGACATAAAAATGCTCGAACGAAAGGACACCATTAAGACTTCACCCTGTTCCGATAGTGTCGCACACTCTATGGTATAACCTTGAATGAAACGTATCTCATTGATTGTGTTCAACTTATTTTGGATTTTCAACTGAAGATTTAAGTCGAAACAGGAAGTTTCTTGTAATATGTCGGTTTCAATCAGTTTTATTCATACCTTCTACCAAAAATTTAATTTAAAATTATAATTATATTTAATTGATACAGAACGATATTTCAGAACATATAGCTTTATTTTGACCAGTTTCATGAAGAAACGTTGTCGCTACTCTCATGACAAGAGAGCAAATTTTTGCCGTTGTCATATAATTGCTTATAAAATTTTTCATCCAAATGTACCTTCAAACATTGTCTCTTATCTTTTACACAAGCAGGCTGATGTTACTTCATTTGAGGTGACATTAAGTAGCAGCAAATCCTTTATATAGACAGTTTACACACATGGAGCATTAGTGAAACTTACACCAGAAGGCCGGGCTGCATGGAGGACAAAAAGAGACGGGTTTCTGTCCTCCTGGTGAAAATGGTATGATTCCTCCATATGTGCAAATCCTGTATATTAAGATCAAAATTTTGTGTAGCCCTAAACATTTATTAAATTTTTGTAATATTTTCGAAATAAAGTGGTAAATACATGGTATTTGATGTTAATTATAACAATTTCAAGTTTGTATTATAGATTGAACCGTGGGAGTCATCAATATTGACTGTAGTAGCCATTCGTGTGACACTGTCAATTAAACCGCTGTTTTACCCCAAATCTTTAGTACAACAAAAACTCATTCACATTTATATTGTTAGACACTTCAGTAACCAAATTTACCAGTTGAACGTACTGCAACATTTACCTTTAAACCCATCTATCATAATTACTTTCTTTGATTATATCACACGTACAGTCAATGGTACCCTATAGGGCTGTGACACTTTGAAAGTTTATACTGAATGACGTTTTTGTCTCATTACCCTTGAGTGAACCCACTTCAGCATATTAGTAGGATGTTATATATACTATAATTAATATTCTATATTGCATTAATTATAAATTATGAGAATTGAAAGGCTTTAATAATGGTCAGGTGGCTCATTCGATGCTCATGTTATTTACTAATGACGCAGAACGATAAATGTAGTCACATTAATGATTAAACTTACATAACACCTAAGCCTTGGTTGAAATAATTTTCGATCACGAGCTGAAACGTCTTACACTATAAATGAACGTTTACTTTTATTCAACTATATTGTCACAGATAATTTGCAATTGATAAAATAAAAGCATACCCGTCCAATGCGACGATTTAAGTAAATCGCTCTTCTTCAAATAGGCATCCGTATTTAGCAAAATTTTAACCGTATCGGTGTACCCAAGTCGCCTCTAACAATGATGAAGTGTAGTCTGCTATGTTCAGCATCAGAAACTAAAGCAAAAGCACCGGTGAGTTAACCGGTTGATGACGCTGAACGATTTACCCATCGAAAAACCGTATTTCAAATTTGGTGGACATCCGCAATTCAATTTCGTCTTGAAAGTCGAAACCTAAGCCGCCAATATGAAGCCAGAATCCAGTTCCTTTACGGACCAATGAGCGACGAGAATCCAAGTGGGCGCGGAAGGCTAAGCCTGCAGAATACGGCGGCAGTAGCTTTCGAGCTCGTGGCTCTTTTTCGACTTACGCGACACGTTTAACATAAGTTTATAAGATATGTTCCATAAGTGTGTCACTCGTTAATGAGAGCTTGTCATGAAGTGACGTAGGTGAAACGTCATAGATTCTTGTAAAGCGACGCGTAGTGAGGCCTTGTCAAAGGCTTAGTACAGACTAAAGACGAGGATGGACTGCAAAACCGAGTGTAGTCAATTCTAACGTCGTTCTTGAAATAGCTCTCATTAAGCCTCTAACATTACGAAGCATGGGTAGTGACATACTTATAGAACATATCTTATAAACATATGGTTTAAGTAGATTTCAAACTTCGACATGATTCACCCCTAGTGGTGTTTTCTACGCTGATGTAATACATTTGTAATTACACAATCACCCCATTTTTATCGTAAATTTGACCTTCCTCAAGTTTTAATTGAGTTCACCGGTTTTTTTATACACCATATACCCACATAAATTTATTATAAGATTTGTTCATAAGTATGACACTTCCTATATTCGTAATGCTAGAGACTAACAGCTCGAGCTTGTTCGAGAACCACAAGCGAGAATTGACTACACTCAGTTAGTTTTGCAATCCATCTTCCTATTTAGTCCATACTAAGCCTTCGTCAGTGCCACTCCAGTCGTCGCTTTACGAGAATCTATGAAGTTTCAACTTTCAAGCTTTTTATTAACCAGTGACAAACTTATGGCCAACATATCTTATGAACTTATGATACCCATTACAAACGCAAGTTGGCGAAATTTAGCAGGGAAGGGGGGAAAAGCGTAGTTTATTTATTTTGATAAAAACTTAAAAAAACCAAAAAAATTAATCTCGACATTTTTGAAAAAGCAGTTGGCAACATTGCTTTCTCTCTCGAGTAGTTGAAATTGAAAATTACAAATTGCCATTCTTCATTTACAAGTCGAATTAACGAAGTTTAAGCAAAATTCTATTTACTATACACTGTCGACAGTGAATGCACGTTAGATCTGGTAGTAAATTTGAATTTAATTCTGGATTTTTGAAAAGTTTATGGGGAAACCATAAGAGGACCTTAGTACCTTTACGTCAAGCAGCTATTATTCGACGCCATAAATACACAGTAAATATTATAGTTTAATCAAGAAGTGATATCTAGTTTATAGGGAGAAGGTATTAATTCGCGCCAAATTTCCAGCTCTTTATCTCCAGTCCAAACGTATAGTAGGTCCGGAGTTAATCCCCACCGCCTCTAAATTACAACCAGTATCTCATTGGTTCTTGAAAACTCACGTCAGCGCGACGCGAGTGACGAAAATTACAGTCATATTTTCCGACTGAGGAGAGGCGAAATAGCCCGGTGGCCCATGAACGCTGGATCTCTAATGGGACCGGAAAACGCCCGCCTTCCACTGTACAAACCGAGTCCTCTCTAGCATAGCGTCGGGGGAAGGGACGGGGGTAGTGAATTTAGGAACACTCAAGGCCATTCGGTCTCTTGTGATTCTGAATAAACCTATTGAAAAGAAATTTAAACGACCTTGGCCGTACCCGTTTTTTTTATTTATTTTTCTACAAAGCAAACGTGCTATAGAGAAAAATCTATTCCTTTTACCAGTCCCTTTAGAGATACAGCGTTCATGGGTGGCCTCCTTTTACGTCCCCCTTGTATTTTGAAAGGGGTACTGCAGGGACTATGGCGCGCGAATACTTAGACATCTTATACCTTCTCCCTAATAAACTGGAAATCTTTTCTTGATTTGATTGTAATGCAAAAAGGGTCTCTCATTTAATCAAATCTAAGACCATTAAACGCCGTGTTCAATAGTCTTTCCACACCTATTGTTGGAAGAAACCGTAAAGGTAGACTAAGCCTCGTTGGTAGACAATCCCTAATGGAAAGCCCGAACGGAAACTCGATGTTAAACGTTTCACTGGAAGAAAATGATGATGAGAGAGAAAGGATTATGCGAAGGCAGTGAAAGCTCCTAGACAATCAGGAAAAAAACCTTACTAACCCATCTACTTCTTTAGGAAGGTAAGTGCGGCAATTCTTGAACGTTGTAAGTTAAATTGGTAAAAAAAACATGTTTTTATTATAGGCCTTTTATAACGGCCTTATCAGGTTTGTCTAACGAGGAGTTATCTGAGCATTACGCAGAATGTGTCAGACTCTCAGCAGAGAATGTAAGTTAAAATATAAATTAAAGCAATTACAAAACAAATAAGATGCCTTAAATACTTTCAAAAGTGAGGCTGTAAAATTTTCAATTTATTTAATTTAAATGATCAACTTTAATTATAGATTGGTAAACCAATCATTGCTTATGCGAAAACATCGACAAAAATTGACGCTAAGAAGATAAAAAGAGCCATGTGGACCGTGCTCTCCAAATCTGTACTTATATTAGTAATTTCAGAAGTAAGATGAGACTAGAAGTACTGAGCTAACCAAATTCATCACTTGGTGAAAGTGAATACTCTTGATAACACACCAACGGTTGGCCCTTTGGTAGCTGGTTCTGAATTTTCCCTCCAAAAAGTGAGGCGCTCGTGGCGGTAGACGGCCAAACTAGATTCAAGCACCCGCGTCCTTGTTCCGTGGCTTTAGGTTGAGGGGAAGGGGATAGGAATTTTTTTTGGAACTCGACCAATTTTTTTCTCTCTAATGTAGGCGCGATGGAAGCGGCATAAAATCTTCAAATTTGTTCACTAGTGCCAGGATCTACTACCAATGCTAGAGCACTTTACTTCTTGACTCATCTTACTTCTGGTAATTTTCAATTAAATTGCAAGGTTAATGATAAAATTGATTTGGTTAGGAAGAAAATGCGGAAGTAATGCCAGAACCAATGATGTTTACGCATTTATACAAGGAAACTCCAAAGCATGTGTCCGATGAGACCGTTAAAAATCTCAGTGTGCCTACAGCTTTCGTTACATTCTTGCATTTGTGTAACGAAAAAGTGAGTATTTATGTTTAGTTTAAGACGAAGTAAACGTACATATGGGGAGATTTGGTTAAAAAAAATAAGACTTGGGCATATGATAAACTTTTGGAATCTGCAATTGACTGGGTAAGAAGATATGCGAGACTTTAAAATTGAACAGGGATAAACAATAACCAGAATTACCGGCTTATATAAACTTTTTTCGGGATGTGTATCATATTCTAGTTTTTCAAAGATATGAAAAAAATGGTACAATTCTATATATATTTGTTTAACATGTTTTATCATTCTTTATGTTTCATTTAATAATTCTTATAATTTAACCGAAACAATTATTTTAATTTAAAAAAATTGTACAATTCTATATATATTTGTTTAACATGTTTTATCATTCTTTATGTTTCATTTAATAATTCTTATAATTTTACCGAAACAATTATTTTAATTTAAAAAAAATTGTACAATTCTATATATTTTTGTTTAACATGTTTTATCATTCTTTATGTTTCATTTACTAATTCTTATAATTTTACCGAAACAATTATTTTAATTTAAAAATAACTAAAAATTAATAAAATTAACCAGATCCAAATTTAAAGATGACGTTAATTATTTCGCCAAAACGATATCATGAATTAAATCTATTTGAATTTCGAATTAAATCTATTTGAATTTCAAATTAAAATTCAGTAATAATTAGTTTGAAAGTGACTTTCGGTTGATTGGTGGGTCTGCCAAATTAATTTGTAGACCTATAAAGGTGATTGGCTTTTGGGTAGTATGAAGCATCGTCTGCCTGATAGTCTGAAACTTGTGATAACGGTAAATTGACAAGTAATATTGAGATTTGTTATTGTTTAGCGCTGAAATAATTAACTAGGTTCAGATTTTATGGATAATTTGAAATAAGGACCTCCCACCAATAGTGTAACGCCCTATCTTCTTGTTATCAAAATTCCCGTGGCACGCTCCATGCTGAATGAAATTTAGAGCGAGATTTGATAAAAGTTGCTCGCGATGTGACAATCGTGGCGCGAGATGTAGAGCGTGCAATGGAAATTTTGTTAGCAGGAAGACGGGGCGTTACGCGATTGGTCGGGGTCCTTATTTAAAATTATCCATAAAATCAGAACCTAATTTGAATTTTAAAATCATTCGGAGATATTTGCTGGACGTTTCACTGGTCTTATAATTATAATTAGTAGAAAAATCGATAAAAAACACTTTAAGTTCCTCTTCACCCTCCCTTTAAAGAATAAAAATTATATTTATATTTTTTAAATAAAAACACGTGTTAAAAATAATTATTTCCAAGGATTGACATAAAAATTACGTCTACATACTAGTGTGAATTAGCGAAGCGTAAATCTGTGATACAAAAAAGTTAACGTGTTACGGTTTATAACCTAAGCAACTGTATTAAGAAAGAATACAGTTTTTAATAACGTTAATGCAATGAATTTATTCATTTCTTTCCTGAATAAATCAATTCAAACAATTTGCAATAAATTGCGTCACATTCTTAGGGAGAGGGAGGAATTTTTACATTCGTGGCGGTCCGTGACAGGGAGGGGTCAATCAATACTCTCGTCAATCGATACTCGCGATATATCGAATAACACGGCGAACATTGTGGTGGAAAAATTGGAATGTACTTGGAAATTAGCCAAATTACGGTAAATTAGCAGTTAAATTGATTTGTAATTTAGAGTGAAGATAATTAAGAATGTTCTTGGTCCTACACCAAAATCAACGAAGCGATTACTGGACAGTTTGAAGGGCCACTCACTTGCGGATGGCGGATGAATCCTTTTAGTATTGTTACAGCGTGTACTCTCAGCTACTCTGATTACGCCTAGTGATACTCCCCTCACAGAGGGCGGTCTGTCGGCACACTAAAAGCAAAGATTATTATTAGTGATTATTAAAATGGCTTAAAGAATAAATATTACATACATTTTATAATAAAAAAACGTGTTAAAGATTATTATTTCAAAGGATTGACATTAAAAATGAGTCTACATACAAGTGTGAATTAGAAAAGATTAAATATGTGATACAAAATAATAACGGCCAACGGTTTATACCCTAAGCAACAGAATTAAGAAAGAATAACTGACATATTTTTAATAACGTTAATGCAATGAATTTATTCATTTCTTTCGTGAATAAATCAAATATAGGCATTTAGGCCTATAGTACGTCACATTTTTGAGGGGGGAGGGATTTCTACGGTCGGTGACAGTGGAAAGGAAGGGGTACTTTCATGCGTGACGTCAAATTTAACTTTATATCGAAAAATCTCTTAAACATGCTATAGGAAAAGGTGCGATAATAAATATTATTAAATTGCAGATACTTGTTTTATTACAATTTAAATAAAAATTAGAGTTCTAGAAAATTTAATAGTCATTTAAATTTTTATTTTTCTCCGTCTTCGACACTCGGAGAATTTTGAAAGCTTACATAAAAACATTCAAAGCGAGATCTCTTCAGTCCTGCCTGCTACTCCTGGTGTTTACATTCTCTTTGCTCTACCTCTAACACTCGTTATGACGATACCCTAAGGCTATACGTTATCTCCTCTAAGTTTAAAGTAATATTTGTTCATGCACAGAAAATCTCCAATTTGAAATTAATATTACGACTAATGGTAGCGCGTCGTTGTAAAGGGCACCCTACACGCTCAATAATTTGCGCGAAAAACGTGGGGCCCGTTATTTAAGTTACAAAATATAAATAAAACGTTATCCATACTAACATTTGTATCAAGAAATTATGGGGTCTATTAGGTGGAACCGCTTTATTGTTCAGGCTGTATATATAGACCAATTCTAATATTACAAACAGAGAAACAAACTTCCAGGGGCAAGCCGCCATTCTGAATAATTTCTCTCCTGCCACGAAACACCACTAGAGGGCAGCCCAAGCTCACTGCGTGTTAGAGGCTAGCAAACCCGCTCATGCCTCTAGCGATGTCTCGTGGCGTGAGGGAAATTATTCAGAATGGCGGCTTGCCCATGGAAGTTTTTTTCTCTGCATGTAATATTTGAATTTTTTTTTTACTTTTAAAACACCGACGTATAGCGGGTAAATACCCCTGCAAGTTGGCTCTAGCAGTTTTTTTAACAATATCAAACTTTTCGCTACATCACCCATTATATCATTCATTATGTCGGATATAACAACCCGTTGGAAGTCTCAATGGAACAGCAAGCTAAATACTTCGGCTACGAATAAATCAGAGGGTCCTAAGACACCGCAAATACCTCTAAACAGTCCAAATCATCGTCTGCTGGCAACTCTTCTCCTCTGACACAACCGAAGTTGGCTACAAGTCGTGATAATGATTCCTTATTGCAATCTTTGAGTACGATGATGAAAATGGAACTGGGGTCAGTGGTTGAAGCTAAACTGGCTACCTTTCGCGAGGAAATAAGTACGGACATCTCCGCCAAGTTTACGAGTCTTCAAACAATGCTGATGGCGCACTGTGACCAGCTGGTCACTGATAAGATTCAGCAGGAAATGACCGGGATTCAAACTACGTTTGACCACATAGCGGATGAGTTCAATGCTACAAATTCGGAAATAAAGAAACTACGAGAGGAACTAGCAAAACCTAGAGACGAGGTTACAAAATTGAAGGAAGATCTAGCAGCTCCCTTAGCAGAGTTACAGAAATTTCGTGAGGAACTAATGGATACGCCTAGTGCTGGTTGCACTCATAACACTGTTAAGAAAGTACTTATGGAGGTACGCGAGAAAACTGACAGAGCGACGAACATCATACTCTTTGGAATGCCATCGAATGACATTGAGAACTCTTAGAGAATGAGTACATGGTTGACTGAAACCCTAGGGCTCGAGGCGACCCCAATTAAGGTACAGACTGTGAACGCTTCCGGGGTAAAGGTAACCCTCCCCGGCCTATCAAAGTCGTCCTGGAAAACAGAGAGATGAGACAGTTGGTACTCAGCAGGTCGAAACTTTTGAAGGACAACATACATACATACATATACATATACATTAAGCCGGATCTCACTAGACGGGAACAGTGGGAGAGAAAACTATTTTTCGATCGACGCAAGAAAGCCCGTGAAGGCGCAGCCTCCGGGGGGCAAGAATGATCATTGGTGCAGCAGCAAAACTAATGGCGGCGAACGGCATGGCGTAAACGTAGAAAGTTAAAACCAAAAGACAAATCATTACAAATTGGACTGTTAAATATACAAGGAGGTAGGAGGCGAGAATTGTGGGCGGAATTGGAAAATCAAATGATCGAAAACTCAATACCTGGTTTTTGCCTCACGGAAACTCATTTGCGGAACGATGAAGTACCAGAAATTTCACCGGGCTTTGGGTGGATTGGGGTCAATCGTATGGGAGCGGCTAAGAAGGGCGGTGGAGTCGGTTTTCTCTTTTCCGACAAGCTGAAATGCGTCAAGCTTTTGGAATGTGAAGATCATGTATGGATACGCGTGGAAGCCCACAATACCGCTTTTCTTCTCGGTATCGTCTACCTGGCCACGGGACGGGAAATTGAATCTTGGAATAAGAATATCATGACCTGCATTACTAAGGATATTTCCAACATCAACTTATCCTCTACCATTCAGATTCTGATTCATTGACGCCATATTTACTGGTGCCATCTGACACGATGCTGGCACCACATTTTTCCAAGAGATCTAGCTTATTATTATGTCCAATCACGATGGTCAAAACATGTATCAACCAGGGCTCGATCCTGGGACCTTCCGCGAGTTAGACGTGACAACCACTACAACATAGATACTTGGTTATTCTCAGTTTTCGAAGAGATCTACCTTATTATTATGTCCAATCACGAAGGTAAAAATATGTATCAACCATGTCTCGAATCTGGGACCTTCCGCGTGTAAAGCGAACGTGATAACCACTACACCATAGATACTTGGTTATTCTGAGTTTTCGAAGAGATCAACCTTATTATTATGTCTAATCAAGATGGTGAAAACATGTATCCACCAGTGCTCGAACCTGGGACCTTCCGCGTGTTTGGCGTACGTGATAACCACTACACCATAAATACTTGGTTATTCTGAGTTTTCGAAGAGATCTACTTTATTATTATGACTAATCACGATGGTAAAGACATGTATCTACCACGGCTCGAACCTGGGACCTTCCGCGAGTTAGACGTGACAACCACTACAACATAGATTAAATTTTTCTTTAAGTATTTTAGTAGTTTAATCCTTAATCACTATTTAATTCAATCAACTGATTTTACTCTTAATCGATCTATTCCCTCTAAATTTATTCAAAAAATTGCATATCTCCGCTTTTTCAAGAACAATTCCATTTTCCGAAAACATTTTATCATGAAGTTAATCATTTTGAAGGGAGTACGTTTAGAGGGATCAAAAATTAATATTTGAAATATTCCACTGAATTTCTAAGAAGAGCACCCATACACTGCAAGCAGGGATGACTGAAAAATTTTATATCATAACTCGTTTAGTGTGAAAATAAATAATAAAATGACATTGTACAGTACTGAGAAATGTTTCTTTTATGGAATCTTTACACTAACCTTTGGTTATTTTTATGCTTATATAATATTTTTCCAGTCCATGAAAGGCGAGCTACCTACTAAAACCAACCACATGGGACAAAAGTTGTTCCTTTTCCTTTGGTAAACGACATTACTTTATTAGTCCGAGCAAAATAAATTACTCTTGATCATATTTTATCGAATATCAGTCTTCTCAACAACTTGTAACCGTTGAAAAAACCTTTTTTGGTGCAAACTTGAAAATTTCTCAAGCCACTAATATTTAAACCAATGTCCGTCAAGGTGCTTACAAGTTAAGGAACATCGATACGAAATCCCTTCAAAATGATTAACTTCATGATAAAATGTTTTCGGAAAATGGAATTGTTCATGAAAAAGCGGAGATATGCAATTTTTTGAATAAATTTAGAGGGAATAGATCGATTAAGAGTAAAATCAGTTGATTGAATTAAATAGTGATTAAGGATTAAACTACTAAAATACTTAAAGAAAAATTTAAATATCTGAAACTTCAGTCAATTGATAAACCTCACTCATATCGTTGGTTTTTCGGTCTTGGTCCAAACAAAGACGTTTTTGTATAATATCTGTCACTTCAGTCTTAAGGCGGTAGTCAACTCTTAACAGGCTGAAAAGGGTCATTTCTCGTCCCTATTATCTAAGGAACCAAAAATGCTATTAGTTAGCGGTTTTGAATAAAATATAAATCGAAATCGTCTTTGGTTTGTGATACATTATTGATAATGATGGCACGAGATATTAGTGAGTATTAATTAAAATTAATAGCCTTTTCAAAATCGTAAAATTATTAACTATTTAATTTCGTAGAACTGTTTACTTCTAAAATAAGTGTGTTGAGAAAGTTACGTGTGTTAAACTTTACAAAAAAAAGTTATGTGCTATAATCTATTTAAGAAGCTGTCTGTAAAATCATTCTTGCAATCAGCCTATGTAAATTCCCTTTAAGAAGATCATGGGTGCATTGATTATGGCTAAAAGAAAGGCAACCTACGAATGGCTAAAAGTGCGCCTCTTTTAAGGGTAGAAAGAAACTAAAATACCATTTTTTTAGAAAATTTGTGGCAATAAACAAGATAATTAGCAATAATCAGGGGTAAAAACAAAACCAATTTAGTATAATTTTGGAGAAGGGGAAATATATTCAGTTTATAAAACTTAATAATTCCAAAAACAGGTCAACATTTAGCCGCTCATAACAACCTAGCCCAACATAAGCTTAACCCTGTATCTAAACCAAACATGATCTATCACATCATAAATCAAATGGGTCTTAGGTTGCCTATTTATACCCTTGATGATCTATACATATTCTTGATTATTATAATAATTTGCCCTAAAATGTTAAACTTACAGTTTTGGAGACTTGGGAGACCACAAAAATCCGAAATTGCGTTCAAACATGTGAATGCTCACTGAGAATAGCCAAAATAAAATTAATATATAATTAAAAAATAGTGAAACCCTGTATACCTCATATAAAAGTGTTGAATTAACTGCGCTTACGTAAACACCACTGTCTTAAAGGGATGTACAATCCGTTATGTATGGGCGGAGTTAAAAACTCTATTAACTGTAATTATTTACCTGAATTACTTTTTTAGACGAAAATTGGACCTGATAACAAAGTATTGGTTTTTAAGGGCGTTATAGTTCATTAGAAAATCTAAATAAAGGTGTTAAAGCTCGGATGAAATATCAAAACATTAATTAGCGTTGCCTTACTGTCGTCTGCAATGAAATAAACTTTCTAACTGTCGTCTGCTATGAAATAAGGAATTCGAGGCATAATTAATTAGTTAAATTACAAAAATTAGACTTCATTTATTTAAAAACTAAACAAGTAAGTTTCTCATTTAGTGAATGCTTGTTAATTTGAAAGTATTCCGAAAACTAACTTCGCTGTAGTTTTTCCGTATCGCCTATGACAATTTCCCCAAAAAACCGGGTAAAATGTAATGCTTTTTCTATGGGACGCTAACCCTAAAAAGGTGATTTTTTCGTTTAGCATTACAAACGGGTATCAAGTCATATCTACAAGGGCCTACCGGCCCTGTAGAATACTTGGTTATTCTCAGTTTTCGAAGAGATCTACCTTATTATTATGTCCAATCACGAAGGTAAAAATATGTATCAACCATGTCTCGAACCTGGGACCTTCCGCGTGTAAAGCGAACGTGATAACCACTTCACCATAGATACTTGGTTATTCTGAGTTTTCGAAGAGATCAACCTTATTATTATGTCTAATCAAGATGGTCAAAACATGTATCCACCAGTGCTCGAACCTGGGACCTTCCGCGTGTTTGGCGTACGTGATAACCACTACACCATAAATACTTGGTTATTCTGAGTTTTCGAAGAGATCTACTTTATTATTATGACTAATCACGATGGTAAAGACATGTATCTACCACGGCTCGAACCTGGGACCTTCCGCGAGTTAGACGTGACAACCACTACAACATAGATACTTGGTTATTCTCAGTTTTCGAAGAGATCTACCTTATTATTATGTCTAATCACGATGGTCAAAACATGTATTTACCACGGCTCGAACCTGGGACCTTCCGCTCGTTAGGCGGACGTGATAACCACTACACCATAGATACGTTGTCACACAGATTTTTCCAAGAGATCCAGCTTATTATTATGTCCAATCACGATGGTCAAAACATGTATCTACCAGGGCTCGATCCTGGGACCTTCCGCGAGTTAGAAGTGACAACCACTGCACCATAGATACTTAGTTATTATCAGTTTTCGAAGAGATCTACCTTATTATTATGTCTAATCACGATGATCAAAACATGTATCTACCACGGCTCGAACCTGCGACCTTCCGCTCGTTAAGCGGACGTGAAAACCACTACACCATAGATACGTTGACACACAGATTTTTCCAAGAGATCAAGCTTATTATTATGTCCAATCACGATGGTCAAAACATGTACCTACCAGGGCTCGATCCTGGGACCTTCCGCCAGTTAGAAGTGACAACCACTGCACCATAGATACTTGGTTATTATAAGTTTTCGAAGAGATCTACCTTATTATCATGTCTAATCACGATGGTCAAAACATGTATCTACCACGGCTCGAACCCCGGACCTTCCGCGTGTTAGCCGGACGTGATAACCACTGCACCATAGATACTTGGTTATTATCAGTTTTCGAAGAGATCTAGCTTATTATTATGTTTAATCACGATGGTCAAAACATGTATCTACCACGGGTCGAACCTGGGACCTTCCGCTCGTTAGCCGGATGTGATAACCACTACACCATAGATACTTGGTTATTCTGAGCTTTCGGAGAGATCTACCTTATTATTATGTCCAATCACGATATTGAAAACATGTATCCACCAGTGCTCGAACCTGGGACCTTCCGCGTGTTTGGCGTACGTGATAACCACTACACCATAAATACTTGGTTATTCTGAGATTTCGAAGAGATCTACTTTATTATTATGTCCAATCACGATGGTAAAAATATGTATCTACCATGGCTCGAACCTGCGACCTTCCGCGAGTTAGGCGGACGTGATAACCACTACACCATAGATACTTGGTCATTCTGAGTTTTCGAAGAGATCTACTTTATTATTATGTCTAATCACGATGTTAAAGACATGTATCTACCACGGCTCGAACCTGGAACCTTCCGCGTGTTAGGCGGACGTGATAAACACTACACCAAAGATACTTGGTTATTATCGGTTTACGAAGAGATCTACCTTATTACTATGTCTAATCACGATGGTCAAAACAAGTATCTATCATTGCTCGAACCTGAGATATTCCGCATGTAAAGCGGACGTGATAACTACTACACCATATATACTTGGTTATTTTGAGCTTTCGGAGAGATCTACCTTATTATTGTCTAATCACGATGGTAAAAATATGTATCTACCAGGGCTCGAACCTGGGACCTTCCGCGTGTAAAGCGGACGTGATAACCACTACACTATAAATACTTGGTTATTCTGAGATTTCGAAGAGATCTACTTTATTATTATGTCTAATCACGATGGTAAAGACATGTATCTACCACGTCTCGAACCTGGGACCTTCTGCGTTTAAAGCGGACGTGATAACCACTACTCCATAGATACTTGGCTATTCTCAGTTTTCGAAGAGATCTACCTTATTATTATGTCTAATCAGGATGGTCAAAACATGTATCTACCACGGTTCGAAACTGGGACCTTCCGCGTGTTAGGCGGACGTGATAACCACTACACCATAGATACGTTGTCACACAGATTTTTCCAAGAGATCTAGCTTATTATTATGTCAAATCACGATGGTCAAAACATGTATCTACCAGGGCTCGAACCCCGGACCTTCCGCGTGTTAGCCGGACGTGATAACCACTGCACCATAGATACTTGGTTATTATCAGTTTTCGAAGAGATCTACCTTATTATTATGTCTAATCACGATGGTCAAAACATGTATCTACCACGGGTCGAACCTGGGACCTTCCGCTCGTTAGCCGGATGTGATAACCACTACACCATAGATACTTGGTTATTCTGAGCTTTCGGAGAGATCTACCTTATTATTATGTCCAATCACGATATTGAAAACATGTATCCACCAGTGCTCGAACCTGGGACCTTCCGCGTGTTTGGCGTACGTGATAACCACTACACCATAAATACTTGGTTATTCTGAGATTTCGAAGAGATCTACTTTATTATTATGTCCAATCACGATGGTAAAAATATGTATCTACCATGGCTCGAACCTGCGACCTTCCGCGAGTTAGGCGGACGTGATAACCACTACACCATAGATACTTGGTCATTCTGAGTTTTCGAAGAGATCTACTTTATTATTATGTCTAATCACGATGTTAAAGACATGTATCTACCACGGCTCGAACCTGGAACCTTCCGCGTGTTAGGCGGACGTGATAAACACTACACCAAAGATACTTGGTTATTATCGGTTTACGAAGAGATCTACCTTATTACTATGTCTAATCACGATGGTCAAAACAAGTATCTATCATTGCTCGAACCTGAGATATTCCGCATGTAAAGCGGACGTGATAACTACTACACCATAGATACTTGGTTATTTTGAGCTTTCGGAGAGATCTACCTTATTATTGTCTAATCACGATGGTAAAAATATGTATCTACCAGGGCTCGAACCTGGGACCTTCCGCGTGTAAAGCGGACGTGATAACCACTACACTATAAATACTTGGTTATTCTGAGATTTCGAAGAGATCTACTTTATTATTATGTCTAATCACGATGGTAAAGACATGTATCTACCACGTCTCGAACCTGGGACCTTCTGCGTTTAAAGCGGACGTGATAACCACTACACCATAGATACTTGGCTATTCTCAGTTTTCGAAGAGATCTACCTTATTATTATGTCTAATCAGGATGGTCAAAACATGTATCTACCACGGTTCGAAACTGGGACCTTCCGCGTGTTAGGCGGACGTGATAACCACTACACCATAGATACGTTGTCACACAGATTTTTCCAAGAGATCTAGCTTATTATTATGTCAAATCACGATGGTCAAAACATGTATCTACCAGGGCTCGAACCCCGGACCTTCCGCGTGTTAGCCGGACGTGATAACCACTACACCATAGATACTTGGTTATTCTCAGTTTTCGAAGAGATCTACCTTATTATTATGTCTAATCACGATGGTCAAAACATGTAACTACCACGGGTCGAACCTGGGACCTTCAGCTCGTTAGCCGGACGTGATAACCACTACACCATAGATACTTGGTTATTCTGAGCTTTCGGATAGATCTACCTTATTATTATGTCTAATCACGATGGTAAAAATATGTATCTACCAGGGCTCGAACCAGCGGCCGTATTCTGCAGAAAAGTTAAGCTCCTCCTTCTGCCCTTGGCTCTCTGATTGGACCGTCAACCATTGCCCTTGGCCTTTTAATTGGCTACGTCTACCGATGACGTTCCTTTCCTTGGCTCAGTGGTTGGTGCAAATTCCGCGCAGACTCAGATGTAAACTATCAAATTATACACCAAATTCAAAATGTTTTTTTTTTATGAACTGACAAATGAGTTACCGGTTAAACACCGGTTTTAACGGTAGCTTCGGTAACTCCATGTGCTGAACGCAGCCACAGCAGACGACATTTACGATCCCTGCTTTGATCAAGTAAGTAAAGTGGTGAGTGTAATTTATTTAAGGATAAAACTAATCTCTTTAATTTATGAAGTATTCAACTAATCTCTTTAATTTATGAAATATTCATCTAATCTCTTTAATTTATGAAGTATTCAACTAATCTCTTTAATTTATGAAGTATTCTACTAATCGCTTTAATTTATGTAGTATTCAACTAATCTCTTTAGTTTATGAAGTATTCAACTAATCTCTTGAATTATTCCCGGAGTCAACGAATCTCTTAAATTTTTCCAGGCTACAACTAATCTGTTTAGTTTTTCAAGGATTCAACAAAGTTTTAAGGACAACACTAATCTCTTTCATTTTTCAAGATTCAAGTTTCAACTAATTTCAATTTAAAATGGCTGGCGCTATGGCTCGTGTGTTGCTTGCTCAAGTAGCGGAGGAGCGAGAAGCAGCAGAACGGCGACAAAGATATCGTCGAACGAGAGAGGAAGGGCGCGCATTTCTCATACCAGATGCCGAGTTTTTGCGCCAATATCGCATGACGAAGGCCAAAGTTACGGAGTTGTGCAATTTGTTAAGACCGGAGTTGCGCAAAGAATTAGAAGGCCGTAACCAATATGTTTTGTCTGTCGAGGATGAAGTGCTAGTGACGTTACTCTTTTATGGTTCTGGTGGCTTCCAACATAGCCTCGCAAGTAATTACGAGCACGGAATGAGCCAGTCCTCCGTAAGCAGAGCTATTGAAAGAGTGACGAATGCCATAAATACCAGAATGAGGAACTTCATACGCTTCCCTACTGGTGATGCTGAAGTCGTTGAGGTTAAGGTTAGTGTCATATTAAATCATTGTACCAAATGTTGTGTGTTATATCTCTTATTTCCATTTGCCTCCAAATGTCTTAGGAGTCATTCACTGTAAAAAATAATGGTTTACTTCTATTCCATTAATGGATATATCACTTTTGTCAGAAAACCAAACCCTATCCGGTTTGGTTTTGAACCTTTATGGGCATATGTAATGGATCGGTACAGCACCAATATCATTCCCATCATGGATGTTATTTAAACCAACATTATTCCCATCATGGATGTTTCTTAACCCGTTATTATTCCCACCATGGATGTTATTTAACCCGTTATTATTCCCATCATGTATGTTGTTTTAACCGTTATTATGCCTATCATGGATGATATTTTAACCGTTAATATTTCCATCGTGGATATTTTTTAAACCGTTATTATTCCCATCATGGATGTTTTTAAATCGTTATTATTCCCATAATCGATGATATTTTAACCGTTATTATTCCCATCATGGATATTTTTAAACCGTTATTATTCCCATCATGGATATTTTTAAACCGTTATTATTCCCATCATGGATGTTTTTTAAACCGTTATTATTCCCATAATCGATGATATTTAACCATTATTATTCCCATAATCGATGATATTTAACCATTATTATTCCCATAATCGATGATATTTAACCATTATTATTCCCATAATCGATGATATTTAACCATTATTATTCCCATCATGGATATTTTTTTTAAACCGTTATTATTCCCATCATGGATGATATTTATACCCTTTATGATGAAAGCTACATTAACATCTCGATTGCCATGTAAACATAATCCTCTCGTTTCACCCCAACTATATTCATAGTAGCTAGAAACTGATTACGACCGGACCTTTCAATAATCTGATGGCCACCATGAAGCTTTATTTTAGTTTGAAATCTTAACCCGATTATTTTAATGTATATTTGACTCACGGCTCACTCAGAACCGTTAATGTCTCTTCATTACAGAGACGAATAACAAAACCCATATTTTTATTCACCTCGGGCCTCAATTGTCTACTCTTTGATTCTCTACGCCTGGGAGTCGTGGCGTACTCCTGTAATCCAGCCTCTTGGAAGCTAGAATGGAGTTAATCGACAAAGCATAAGCCTTCGCGTTCTTTTTGTATTATCTAATGCTAGGATTATTCTATATACAGATGTAGTAAAGCTCAAGTAATATATAAACAGCCATTTCAAATAACAATATTTAAGAATATCCTTGGAATATCAAAATGAAACAGAGCCTTAAAACTACCTAACTACTGAAGGAATCGAAATTACGAAAATATTTCCATATAATCACTTTATATTACGAAAAAAGGAAATATTAAAGTTTTGAAACATTTCTTTGCACAAGCGAACTGCTAACGCGGTGCATTAGTATAGCAACGGACAGACAAACAAAGACAAACACATATACTTCTGTTTAACTCTTTCTGTATTAATTTTGAGTTGATAAACCAGATTATCTTAAATTCTAAAATAAATATAATTAATATTATATATTTTCTACGTTAATTATTCACCTTGTTGAGCGTTACATCGTGTTAAAAATATAATTAGACATTCTTGAGAGACTTGACTAATATTGACGTTTGAAATGAAGGATACGCCCGCTGTTTTGCCCTACTCAAATCGGTAGTATACTGTATAAATGTTTCAAATCTCAGGTTTAAGAACAGCGCAATTGCGTGAACTTTTGGCGGAAGCCCCACCACTAGGAGGCTAGACGGTTGTCGTAACCCTAGTTGATCACCGCGTATGTCTTAATCTTAACGATGACGATGGAGATAGAAGCCAGTACGTATAGACTGGCGTCCATGTGGGATGGACAAAATACTGGATGATCGTCGTGTATAGAAGCCAGTAAGTACAGACTGGTGTCCGTGTGGGATGGACAAAAACCAGAAGTTGGTAGTGTTAGACAGACAATGGAGTAATAGCCAGTGTAAGAAGAATACAATTTTACAAATTTCCGGGAACTGTATTTGCGGTTCGGAAATTGAGAACACATTTGCTCCGATTTGCAAACTGAAAACGCGGTCCCTTGGGGTGTAGCAACAGACACACACGTCGAAACTAGGACTCTCTGTGACATAATTCACTCGGATAGGTAATAAAAAATAAATTGTTTCATTAAAAGTTGGGAAACCAAAATAAACGTCTCCGAGTTAAGACGAGGGCGTACTCTTTCAAACAAAAATTTACTTTCCAAACACAGGTCCATTAGCCAATGAGAAAAACCGGAAATACATAGTTCAAATTTGGCGAGTTATTGCCAAGGGCATTTGTAAAGGTTAAGGCGTATAATCATTTTCTATGTATCTTCAATTCTAATTCGAACCTAATATCTATCACTTAAATGTGGATTTAACTTTCGGTTCACTCTGAACCGTAAAGACCTCCTAAAAGAGGACACGAAACAAGGTCAATTTTCGTTTTTATCTAAGGCATATTATTTCATAGACCCAATCGTTTCAATACTGGGGAAAATGAAGTATTAACAGACACATTACAAGTAACAATTTACATTTACACTATATATAAATGTAGTAAAGCTGAATTAAAAATTAAACACCAAATTTGAAATGTTAATATCAAAAGATGTTCTTGAATATTGACATGAAACAGAGCTTTATAGCTACACAACTACTAAAAGAATCGTAATGCCGAAAAATATTTAAAATAGTTCCATTAAATATTCTGCAAAAAGAAAATGTTACTGTTTTGTAAGAGATCTTTTCATCCTACTCGCTTGATATTAACATTGATATGCGGGTAGTGTTTCGATTCAGATGCAATCTTCATTACTCGTTCTATATAAACTCTCACTTGTGTCATTCCAAAGAAAGAAGTTTATCTTAAATAATTAAATAACTGTAACTGATATTAAATATTTTAATCGTCAGTAATTTACGTTAATTATAGTTAAGTCGGTTTATGAAACTTAATTCCTAAAATAATTTTAAACATAGCTATCTTTAACGTTATACTTGTAGGGATCACCTATATCAGAACTTTTGTAAATTTAGGGTATATAAGACCATTGATTCACACTTTGGAATAAGAAAATGCGCAATTGCGTGAACCATTGGTGGAAGCCCTGCCATTGGTTGGCTAGACGTTTATCTTAACCCTAACCCCTCGCCGCGTACATTTTAAGCCTAACGACGATGATGGAGTAGAAGCCAATTTTGCAGATTGGTGTCTATGTGGTATAAACGAAAGACTAGTAGATGGTGGTGTTAGAAGACAATAATAACAGATTATTGTGTTTGTGGTGTACACTAAAGGTGAGTGCACAGTGTTGTTGTTAGAATCCATTAAAAAGCGGTTGGCATTGGGTGAAACAATGACGGTTAGACAGCAGATGAAGGTGCAACGGATAGTTAATGATTGGCGTTAAATAAGATGGATAAAGCAAGGAAGTAAAATTTTCTGAATTTCTGTATACTGCGAACTCGGTCCGGAAATTGCGAACACGTTAGCTCCGATTTGCCAACTGCGAACACGGTGACAGACAGACAGAGACACAGACAGACAGACACACACAGACACGTCCAGTGTAATACCTCTCCGTGACGTCTCGGAGAAGAAAAAACTATGGCTGTGTCAACAGTTTAAATTTAAACTAATGTGCCAACGTTTCAATTTTATGCTTGTTATGGGACAGAATAAAAATTGTTAACTATTTTTAAACCAAATTTTACCCATATAGCCTAATTTTCCATTATCAAACCTAATATGGAATATAGAAAAATGTTTAACTATGTTTATACCATATTTTAACCATATATCCTGACTTTCCATAACCAAACCATATATGGAATAGAGAAAAAATGGTTAAATATTTTTAAACCAAATTCGAACCATATATCCAACTTTCCATTATCAAACCATAAATGGAATGGTCAAAAGTTTTTAACATAAACCATTTCTTAACCAAATTTTAACCACTTATCCTAACATGCCATTATCTAACCATATATGGAATATTCAAACATTTAAGATAAACCATTCATACACCATCAATGGTTTTCCAATCAAAGCAAACCATAATCACACCATTGTCTAGCTAAATTTAAACCATAAATGGTGCAGCGGGAGAGGATATACTCTTTTTATACCATCTATAAACCATTATTTTTAACAGTGTTCAGGCTTACTTGCTCTTTCCCTGAGGTATTGGGTGCTATTGACTGCACACATGTTGGAATTAGGGCCCCAGCTACGGATCCTAATGCATTCTTGGTCAGGAAAGGAAATTATTCCATTAATGTTCAACTAGTAAGTAATATTTATTTATTACATACTTGTCTAATAATATGCATATTAACAAGATTATCAACAGATTTGCGACAATGAATGCAAGATTACAGATGTCGTAGCCATGTGGCCTGGTGGTACACATGATGCATTCATTTGGCGTTTCAGTGGAGTGTTGGAGCGATTCAAGGCTGGGGACATGCCGCGTGGCTATCTGCTTGGAGATAGTGGGTACCCACTGCAATCATTTTTAATGACTCCTCTGCTGCGAGCTGTTACACCAAATGAACAGCGTTATAATGAACGCCATATGTCAGGTATTAGAACATTTATTATTCCACAATGTTATACATAAATAATATTGTGCAGATAATTCTCTTATGATAAATCATATAAAAGTACAAGAGTGCTTAGCAAATCTTATACCCAATTAGAAGATTTATAGACTTATAAACTGTTAAAGGGAATCCAAAGAAGCCAGCGACAGGTGCGTAAGAATTATTTGAAGTACGTCACAGGCACAACGTGAAACCAAGATTAAAAGACTCCAAATTAAGTGGGACTGGACACTTCTTCCTTGTCTTCATGAGATTGCAGTGCCAAATCCCTAAAGTCGAATAAAAACAACCTAAGTTTCTTTTAATCACGCCTCTCCTCGCTAACATGCCTCTTACGTATGTCAAATAATTTATATCCACCCACCATTGCATTCCTTGTAGTCCCTTTAAGTATGCATATGTTACACAAAGTGAGTTTTTTTGCATTCCCCCATGTTGCTCGGCCCTTGATGAAGTGGAATTCAGAGAGAAGGCTACAGTTTGATCCAGTACTTGACTAACCTGCCTCACCAAGGGCCTGACAACACTTAACTAAAATTAATGAAGAGAGAGAGGGGAGAAATATTCTGTAGCCCCTTTAGTGAAAACTATCAGTAGCAATGCCACAACTCTTTTTTATCTCTTAAGTTGACTGATATGACGCTTTTTGATGAACCAAAAGGAAAATAAATATGAGAGCGATTGAAATATCCGGATGGAATTGAATAAGGAAGATATTTTCCCACTTCTTGTAGGAAATGTTTCTTATTGTCTGTGCAAATTTTAAACTTTGTTTGTAAAACAGCGATTAGGGCTTGCGATGATTATCTCCAAGTTCGTCAAGACTTTGATTAACCTATACCTGTATAAGTGAAAGTCTCGACTGACTGGCAGATAATCCACTCCACGCCCGAATCACTGTTCTATGAACAAAGTTTAAATTTTGCATAGACAATAGAAAGATGTTCCTAATCCGCGTATATTTGGACAAATAGCGGCCAGAAGGGGGAAATATCTTCATTATTCAATTCCGTCCGCATGTTTCAAACTCTGTCATTCATATTTGTTTACTTCGTGGTTTCACCCTATTGACAAAGTACTCCATCAGTTTTTTTGGTTGAATATTCCACCAGGAAACGTAAAAACGTGGCCTCACGGGCGTTATTTATTTATGGGATGATATTGGTATATTCCACGCAAAACCATAAACTGGTGTAAGCGCAATCATATTGATGTCACATACCAACTAATATTAGGTTGTTCACAGCCCTAGATAATTCTTGTAATCTAAAGCCATTTTGCAATGCTTATCTAACCATTGCATTGCCCCTCTAAGATAATGTGACTTCTAAATGACCTATGTTTTACTTAATCCGTTCATTGATTATCTTTATCATTTAGGCCGTAATGTCATTGAACGTGTCAATCGCATTTTAAAAATGCGGTTCCGCTGCTTGGACACGACTGGAGGGACCCTTTGCTACATACCTGAAAAGGTATGCGCAATCATTAGTGCTTGTTGTATTCTGCACAATTTCTGCGTGGATCAGCCTATGCCTGCCGGGGGAGGTAGAATAAATGATTTTGAAATGTTAATTTGGACATGAGGGCTTGAATCCAAATTGTCTCATTGTAGCTGCACCAAATCCAAATGGAGGTCCAATGAATGCTGAGCCGCCTAATGACAATGAGCTGCTTCAAGCTGGACGTGTCACTAGACAAGGCTTAATTAACCTTCCATGTAAGGTCCTTGAATATCTTTTACTGTTCGTAGTAAAATCACTGGTCGTTATCGTATGGAATGCCTCTTTTACGTTCCGTGATCAATGATTTTACACAATGTTTAATCAGAAAATACAAAATAGGATTCAAGCTTGAGGCCACTACGCAGAGGGCACGCAACATGGCGGAACTTTGAGGCAGTTAGACGACAAACGGGAGCCTGAGAAGAACTATAATTTTGGTGGCATGCTGAAGCAAAGCATGCTCTACTTACCTTTACTTTTGTTAATAACGTCTCCCTAATTGCTTTAGTTTTTCAATTATTTGTTATGGACTTTTGTCATGGCATACCATATCTCAATTCTTTTATTAATTCATGTTCAAGTTGACATGAACTCTATTCTTTATTGCTAATTATTTTATGCTCGATTGCTAATTATATTCTATTCCCGATTGCTAATTATTCTATTCTTGATTGCTATTTATTCTATTTTTGATTGCTATTTATATTCCCGATTGCTAATTATATTCTATTCCCGATTGCTAATTATTCTATTCTTGATTGCTATTTATTCTATTTTTGATTGCTATTTCTATTCCCGATTGCTATTTATTCTATTCTTGATTGCTATTTATTCTATTTTTGATTGCTATTTCTATTCCCGATTGCTATTTATTCTATTCTTGATTGCTATTTATTCTATTCTTGATTGCTATTTATTCTATTCTTGATTGCTATTTATTCTATTTTTGATTGCTATTTCTATTCTTGATTTCATTCCAGTTTGCTTAATGTTCAATCTTTTTCATTATCATTGTAAATTATTATTTTCATGGCGCTCAATCTGGCGTGCACCGGTTTTGTTGATACAATTCATTACATACGCTAATGGCATGTATGTTATAATTTATTGCGCACTACCCGCTTGCATTTTATAATCTAATTTATTGCTCGCACCACCCGCTTGCATTTTATAATCTAATTTATTGCTCGCACCACCCGCTTGCATTTTATAATCTAATTTATTGCTCGCACCACCCGCTTGCATTTTATAATCTAATTTATTGCTCGCACCACCCGCTTGCATTTTATAATCTAATTTATTACTCGCACCACCCGCTTGCATTTTATAATCTAATTTATTGCTCGCACCACCCGCTTGCATTTTATAATCTAATTTATTGCTCGCACCACCCGCTTGCATTTTATAATCTAATTTATTGCTCGCACCACCCGCTTGCATTTTATAATCTAATTTATTGCTCGCACCACCCGCTTGCATTTTATAATCTAATTTATTGCTCGCACCACCCGCTTGCATTTTATAATCTAATTTAATACTCGCATGCTTTTTATAATCTAATACTCGCATGCTTTTTACAATCTAATTTAATACTCGCATGCTTTTTATAATCTAATACTCGCATGCATTTTATAACCTAATACTCGCATGCTTTTTATAATCTAATACTCGCATGCTTTTTACAATCTAATTTAATAATTGCATTCATTTTATAATCGAATACTCGCATGCATTTTATAACCTAATACTCGCATGCTTTTTATAATCTAATACTCGCATGCTTTTTATAATCTAATACTCGCATGCTTTTTATAGTCTAATACTCGCATGCTTTTTATAATCTAATACTCGCATGCTTTTTACAATCTAATTTAATAATTGCATTCATTTTATAATCTCATACTCGCATGCTTTTTATAATCTAATACTCGCATGCTTTTTATAATCTAATACTCGCATGCTTGTTACAATCTAATACTCGCATGCTTTTTACAATCTAATACTCGCATGCTTTTTATAATCTAATACTCGCATGCTTTTTACAATCTAATTTAATAATTGCATTCATTTTATAATCTCATACTCGCATGCTTTTTATGATCTAATACTCGCATGCTTTTTATAATCTAATACTCGCATGCTTTTTATAATCTAATACTCGCATGCTTTTTACAATCTAATTTAATAATTGCATTCATTTTATAATCTCATACCCGCATGCTTTTTATAATCTAATACTCGCATGCTTTTTATAATCTAATACTCGCATGCTTGTTACAATCTAATACTCGCATGCTTTTTACAATCTAATACTCGCATGCTTTTTACAATCTAATACTCGCATGCTTTTTATAATCTAATACTCGCATGCTTTTTACAATCTAATACTCGCATGCTTTTTATAATCTAATACTCGCATGCTTGTTACAATCTAATACTCGCATGCTTTTTACAATCTAATACTCGCATGCTTTTTACAATCTAATACTCGCATGCTTTTTATAATCTAATACTCGCATGCTTTTTACAATCTAATACTCGCATGCTTTTTATAATCTAATACTCGCATGCTTGTTACAATCTAATACTCGCATGCTTTTTACAATCTAATACTCGCACACTTTTTACAATCTAATACTCGCATGCTTTTTATAATCTAATACTCGCATGCTTGTTACAATCTTAAACTCGCATGCTTTTTACAATCTAATACTCGCATGCTTTTTACAATCTAATACTCGCATGCTTTTTATAATCTAATACTCGCATGCTTGTTACAATCTAATACTCGCATGCTTTTTACAATCTAATACTCGCATGCTTTTTACAATCTAATACTCGCATGCTTTTTACAATCTAATACTCGCATGCTTTTTACAATCTAATACTCGCATGCTTTTTATAATCTAATACTCGCATGCTTTTTATAATCTAATACTCGCATGCTTTTTATAATCTAATACTCGCATGCTTTTTACAATCTAATTTAATAATTGCATTCATTTTATAATCTAATACTCGCATGCTTTTTATAATCTAATACTCGCATGCTTTTTACAATCTAATACTCGCATGCTTTTTACAATCTAATACTCGCATGCTTTTTAAAATCTAATACTCGCATGCTTTTTACAATCTAATACTCGCATGCTTTTTACAATCTAATACTCGCATGCTTTTTAAAATTTAATACTCGCATGCTTTTTAGAATCTAATACTCGCATGCTTTTTATAATCTAATACTCGCATGCTTTTTATAATCTAATTTAATAATTGCATTCATTTTATAATCTAATACTCGCATGCTTTTTATAATCTAATACTCGCATGCTTTTTACAATCTAATACTCGCATGCTTTTTACAATCTAATACTCGCATGCTTTTTAAAATCTAATACTCGCATGCTTTTTACAATCTAATACTCGCATGCTTTTTACAATCTAATACTCGCATGCTTTTTAAAATCTAATACTCGCATGCTTTTTACAATCTAATACTCGCATGCTTTTTACAATCTAATACTCGCATGCTTTTTAAAATCTAATACTCGCATGCTTTTTATAATCTAATACTCGCATGCTTTTTATAATCTAATACTCGCATGCTTTTTATAATCTAATACTCGCATGCTTTTTACAATCTAATTTAATAATTGCATTCATTTTATAATCTAATACTCGCATGCTTTTTATAATCTAATACTCGCATGCTTTTTACAATCTAATACTCGCATGCTTTTTACAATCTAATACTCGCATGCTTTTTAAAATCTAATACTCGCATGCTTTTTACAATCTAATACTCGCATGCTTTTTACAATCTAATACTCGCATGCTTTTTAAAATTTAATACTCGCATGCTTTTTACAATCTAATACTCGCATGCTTTTTATAATCTAATACTCGCATGCTTTTTACAATCTAATTTAATAATTGCATTCATTTTATAATCTAATACTCGCATGCTTTTTATAATCTAATACTCGCATGCTTTTTACAATCTAATACTCGCATGCTTTTTACAATCTAATACTCGCATGCTTTTTAAAATCTAATACTCGCATGCTTTTTACAATCTAATACTCGCATGCTTTTTACAATCTAATACTCGCATGCTTTTTAAAATCTAATACTCGCATGCTTTTTACAATCTAATACTCGCATGCTTTTTACAATCTAATACTCGCATGCTTTTTATAATCTAATACTCGCATGCTTGTTACAATCTAATACTCGCATGCTTTTTACAATCTAATACTCGCATGCTTTTTATAATCTAATACTCGCATGCTTTTTACAATCTAATTTAATAATTGCATTCATTTTATAATCTCATACTCGCATGCTTTTTATAATCTAATACTCGCATGCTTTTTATAATCTAATACTCGCATGCTTGTTACAATCTAATACTCGCATGCTTTTTACAATCTAATACTCGCATGCTTTTTATAATCTAATACTCGCATGCTTTTTACAATCTAATTTAATAATTGCATTCATTTTATAATCTCATACTCGCATGCTTTTTATGATCTAATACTCGCATGCTTTTTATAATCTAATACTCGCATGCTTTTTATAATCTAATACTCGCATGCTTTTTACAATCTAATTTAATAATTGCATTCATTTTATAATCTCATACCCGCATGCTTTTTATAATCTAATACTCGCATGCTTTTTATAATCTAATACTCGCATGCTTGTTACAATCTAATACTCGCATGCTTTTTACAATCTAATACTCGCATGCTTTTTACAATCTAATACTCGCATGCTTTTTATAATCTAATACTCGCATGCTTTTTACAATCTAATACTCGCATGCTTTTTATAATCTAATACTCGCATGCTTGTTACAATCTAATACTCGCATGCTTTTTACAATCTAATACTCGCATGCTTTTTACAATCTAATACTCGCATGCTTTTTATAATCTAATACTCGCATGCTTTTTACAATCTAATACTCGCATGCTTTTTATAATCTAATACTCGCATGCTTGTTACAATCTAATACTCGCATGCTTTTTACAATCTAATACTCGCACACTTTTTACAATCTAATACTCGCATGCTTTTTATAATCTAATACTCGCATGCTTGTTACAATCTTAAACTCGCATGCTTTTTACAATCTAATACTCGCATGCTTTTTACAATCTAATACTCGCATGCTTTTTATAATCTAATACTCGCATGCTTGTTACAATCTAATACTCGCATGCTTTTTACAATCTAATACTCGCATGCTTTTTACAATCTAATACTCGCATGCTTTTTACAATCTAATACTCGCATGCTTTTTACAATCTAATACTCGCATGCTTTTTACAATCTAATACTCGCATGCTTTTTATAATCTAATACTCGCATGCTTTTTATAATCTAATACTCGCATGCTTTTTACAATCTAATTTAATAATTGCATTCATTTTATAATCTAATACTCGCATGCTTTTTATAATCTAATACTCGCATGCTTTTTACAATCTAATACTCGCATGCTTTTTACAATCTAATACTCGCATGCTTTTTAAAATCTAATACTCGCATGCTTTTTACAATCTAATACTCGCATGCTTTTTACAATCTAATACTCGCATGCTTTTTAAAATTTAATACTCGCATGCTTTTTAGAATCTAATACTCGCATGCTTTTTATAATCTAATACTCGCATGCTTTTTATAATCTAATTTAATAATTGCATTCATTTTATAATCTAATACTCGCATGCTTTTTATAATCTAATACTCGCATGCTTTTTACAATCTAATACTCGCATGCTTTTTACAATCTAATACTCGCATGCTTTTTAAAATCTAATACTCGCATGCTTTTTACAATCTAATACTCGCATGCTTTTTACAATCTAATACTCGCATGCTTTTTAAAATCTAATACTCGCATGCTTTTTACAATCTAATACTCGCATGCTTTTTACAATCTAATACTCGCATGCTTTTTAAAATCTAATACTCGCATGCTTTTTATAATCTAATACTCGCATGCTTTTTATAATCTAATACTCGCATGCTTTTTATAATCTAATACTCGCATGCTTTTTACAATCTAATTTAATAATTGCATTCATTTTATAATCTAATACTCGCATGCTTTTTATAATCTAATACTCGCATGCTTTTTACAATCTAATACTCGCATGCTTTTTACAATCTAATACTCGCATGCTTTTTAAAATCTAATACTCGCATGCTTTTTACAATCTAATACTCGCATGCTTTTTACAATCTAATACTCGCATGCTTTTTAAAATTTAATACTCGCATGCTTTTTACAATCTAATACTCGCATGCTTTTTATAATCTAATACTCGCATGCTTTTTACAATCTAATTTAATAATTGCATTCATTTTATAATCTAATACTCGCATGCTTTTTATAATCTAATACTCGCATGCTTTTTACAATCTAATACTCGCATGCTTTTTACAATCTAATACTCGCATGCTTTTTAAAATCTAATACTCGCATGCTTTTTACAATCTAATACTCGCATGCTTTTTACAATCTAATACTCGCATGCTTTTTAAAATCTAATACTCGCATGCTTTTTACAATCTAATACTCGCATGCTTTTTATAATCTAATACTCGCATGCTTTTTACAATCTAATACTCGCATGCTTTTTACAATCTAATACTCGCATGCTTTTTATAATCTAATACTCGCATGCTTGTTACAATCTAATACTCGCATGCTTTTTACAATCTAATACTCGCATGCTTTTTACAATCTAATACTCGCATGCTTTTTATAATCTAATACTCGCATGCTTTTTACAATCTAATACTCGCATGCTTTTTACAATCTAATACTCGCATGCTTTTTATAATCTAATACTCGCATGCTTTTTATAATCTAATACTCGCATGCTTTTTACAATCTAATTTAATAATTGCATTCATTTTACAATCTAATACTCGCATGCTTTTTACAATCTAATACTCGCATGCTTTTTAAAATCTAATACTCGCATGCTTTTTACAATCTAATACTCGCATGCTTTTTACAATCTAATACTCGCATGCTTTTTAAAATTTAATACTCGCATGCTTTTTACAATCTAATACTCGCATGCTTTTTATAATCTAATACTCGCATGCTTTTTACAATCTAATTTAATAATTGCATTCATTTTATAATCTAATACTCGCATGCTTTTTATAATCTAATACTCGCATGCTTTTTACAATCTAATACTCGCATGCTTTTTACAATCTAATACTCGCATGCTTTTTAAAATCTAATACTCGCATGCTTTTTACAATCTAATACTCGCATGCTTTTTACAATCTAATACTCGCATGCTTTTTAAAATCTAATACTCGCATGCTTTTTACAATCTAATACTCGCATGCTTTTTACAATCTAATACTCGCATGCTTTTTATAATCTAATACTCGCATGCTTGTTACAATCTAATACTCGCATGCTTTTTACAATCTAATACTCGCATGCTTTTTATAATCTAATACTCGCATGCTTTTTACAATCTAATTTAATAATTGCATTCATTTTATAATCTCATACTCGCATGCTTTTTATAATCTAATACTCGCATGCTTTTTATAATCTAATACTCGCATGCTTGTTACAATCTAATACTCGCATGCTTTTTACAATCTAATACTCGCATGCTTTTTATAATCTAATACTCGCATGCTTTTTACAATCTAATTTAATAATTGCATTCATTTTATAATCTCATACTCGCATGCTTTTTATGATCTAATACTCGCATGCTTTTTATAATCTAATACTCGCATGCTTTTTATAATCTAATACTCGCATGCTTTTTACAATCTAATTTAATAATTGCATTCATTTTATAATCTCATACCCGCATGCTTTTTATAATCTAATACTCGCATGCTTTTTATAATCTAATACTCGCATGCTTGTTACAATCTAATACTCGCATGCTTTTTACAATCTAATACTCGCATGCTTTTTACAATCTAATACTCGCATGCTTTTTATAATCTAATACTCGCATGCTTTTTACAATCTAATACTCGCATGCTTTTTATAATCTAATACTCGCATGCTTGTTACAATCTAATACTCGCATGCTTTTTACAATCTAATACTCGCATGCTTTTTACAATCTAATACTCGCATGCTTTTTATAATCTAATACTCGCATGCTTTTTACAATCTAATACTCGCATGCTTTTTATAATCTAATACTCGCATGCTTGTTACAATCTAATACTCGCATGCTTTTTACAATCTAATACTCGCACACTTTTTACAATCTAATACTCGCATGCTTTTTATAATCTAATACTCGCATGCTTGTTACAATCTTAAACTCGCATGCTTTTTACAATCTAATACTCGCATGCTTTTTACAATCTAATACTCGCATGCTTTTTATAATCTAATACTCGCATGCTTGTTACAATCTAATACTCGCATGCTTTTTACAATCTAATACTCGCATGCTTTTTACAATCTAATACTCGCATGCTTTTTACAATCTAATACTCGCATGCTTTTTACAATCTAATACTCGCATGCTTTTTACAATCTAATACTCGCATGCTTTTTATAATCTAATACTCGCATGCTTTTTACAATCTAATTTAATAATTGCATTCATTTTATAATCTAATACTCGCATGCTTTTTATAATCTAATACTCGCATGCTTTTTACAATCTAATACTCGCATGCTTTTTACAATCTAATACTCGCATGCTTTTTAAAATCTAATACTCGCATGCTTTTTACAATCTAATACTCGCATGCTTTTTACAATCTAATACTCGCATGCTTTTTAAAATTTAATACTCGCATGCTTTTTAGAATCTAATACTCGCATGCTTTTTATAATCTAATACTCGCATGCTTTTTATAATCTAATTTAATAATTGCATTCATTTTATAATCTAATACTCGCATGCTTTTTATAATCTAATACTCGCATGCTTTTTACAATCTTATACTCGCATGCTTTTTACAATCTAATACTCGCATGCTTTTTAAAATCTAATACTCGCATGCTTTTTACAATCTAATACTCGCATGCTTTTTACAATCTAATACTCGCATGCTTTTTAAAATCTAATACTCGCATGCTTTTTACAATCTAATACTCGCATGCTTTTTACAATCTAATACTCGCATGCTTTTTAAAATCTAATACTCGCATGCTTTTTATAATCTAATACTCGCATGCTTTTTATAATCTAATACTCGCATGCTTTTTATAATCTAATACTCGCATGCTTTTTACAATCTAATTTAATAATTGCATTCATTTTATAATCTAATACTCGCATGCTTTTTATAATCTAATACTCGCATGCTTTTTACAATCTAATACTCGCATGCTTTTTACAATCTAATACTCGCATGCTTTTTAAAATCTAATACTCGCATGCTTTTTACAATCTAATACTCGCATGCTTTTTACAATCTAATACTCGCATGCTTTTTAAAATTTAATACTCGCATGCTTTTTACAATCTAATACTCGCATGCTTTTTATAATCTAATACTCGCATGCTTTTTACAATCTAATTTAATAATTGCATTCATTTTATAATCTAATACTCGCATGCTTTTTATAATCTAATACTCGCATGCTTTTTACAATCTAATACTCGCATGCTTTTTACAATCTAATACTCGCATGCTTTTTAAAATCTAATACTCGCATGCTTTTTACAATCTAATACTCGCATGCTTTTTACAATGTAATACTCGCATGCTTTTTAAAATCTAATACTCGCATGCTTTTTACAATCTAATACTCGCATGCTTTTTATAATCTAATACTCGCATGCTTTTTACAATCTAATACTCGCATGCTTTTTACAATCTAATACTCGCATGCTTTTTATAATCTAATACTCGCATGCTTGTTACAATCTAATACTCGCATGCTTTTTACAATCTAATACTCGCATGCTTTTTACAATCTAATACTCGCATGCTTTTTATAATCTAATACTCGCATGCTTTTTACAATCTAATACTCGCATGCTTTTTACAATCTAATACTCGCATGCTTTTTATAATCTAATACTCGCATGCTTTTTATAATCTAATACTCGCATGCTTTTTACAATCTAATTTAATAATTGCATTCATTTTATAATCTAATACTCGCATGCTTTTTATAATCTAATACTCGCATGCTTTTTAAAATCTAATACTCTCATGCTTTTTAAAATCTAATACTCGCATGCTTTTTACAATCTAATACTCGCATGCTTTTTACAATCTAATACTCGCATGCTTTTTACAATCTAATACTTGCATGCTTTTTATAATCTAATACTCGCATGCTTGTTACAATCTAATACTCGCATGCTTTTTACAATCTAATACTCGCATGCTTTTTACAATCTAATACTCGCATGCTTTTTATAATCTAATACTCGCATGCTTTTTACAATCTAATACTCGCATGCTTTTTACAATCTAATACTCGCATGCTTTTTATAATCTAATACTCGCATGCTTTTTACAATCTAATACTCGCATGCTTTTTATAATCTAATACTCGCATGCTTGTTACAATCTAATACTCGCATGCTTTTTATAATCTAATACTCGCATGCTTTTTACAATCTAATTTAATAATTGCATTCATTTTACAATCTAATACTCGCATGCTTTTTACAATCTAATACTCGCATGCTTTTTAAAATCTAATACTCGCATGCTTTTTAAAATCTAATACTCGCATGCTTTTTACAATCTAATACTCGCATGCTTTTTACAATCTAATACTCGCATGCTTTTTAAAATTTAATACTCGCATGCTTTTTACAATCTAATACTCGCATGCTTTTTATAATCTAATACTCGCATGCTTTTTATAATCTAATACTCGCATGCTTTTTACAATCTAATTTAATAATTGCATTCATTTTATAATCTAATACTCGCATGCTTTTTATAATCTAATACTCGCTTGCTTTTTACAATCTAATACTCGCATGCTTTTTACAATCTAATACTCGCATGCTTTTTACAATCTAATACTCGCATGCTTTTGAAAATCTAATACTCGCATGCTTTTTAAAATTTAATACTCGCATGCTTTTTACAATCTAATACTCGCATGCTTTTTACAATCTAATACTCGCATGCTTTTTACAATCTAATACTCGCATGCTTTTTATAATCTAATACTCGCATGCTTTTTATAATCTAATACTCGCATGCTTTTTACAATCTAATTTAATAATTGCATTCATTTTATAATCTAATACTCGCATGCTTTTTATAATCTAATACTCGCATGCTTTTTACAATCTAATACTCGCATGCTTTTTACAATCTAATACTCGCATGCTTTTTAAAATCTAATACTCGCATGCTTTTTACAATCTAATACTCGCATGCTTTTTACAATCTAATACTCGCATGCTTTTTAAAATTTAATACTCGCATGCTTTTTACAATCTAATACTCGCATGCTTTTTATAATCTAATACTCGCATGCTTTTTACAATCTAATTTAATAATTGCATTCATTTTATAATCTAATACTCGCATGCTTTTTATAATCTAATTTAATAATTGCATTCATTTTATAATCTAATACTCGCATGCTTTTTATAATCTAATACTCGCATGCTTTTTACAATCTAATACTCGCATGCTTTTTACAATCTAATACTCGCATGCTTTTTAAAATCTAATACTCGCATGCTTTTTACAATCTAATACTCGCATGCTTTTTACAATCTAATACTCGCATGCTTTTTAAAATCTAATACTCGCATGCTTTTTACAATCTAATACTCGCATGCTTTTTACAATCTAATACTCGCATGCTTTTTAAAATCTAATACTCGCATGCTTTTTATAATCTAATACTCGCATGCTTTTTATAATCTAATACTCGCATGCTTTTTATAATCTAATACTCGCATGCTTTTTACAATCTAATTTAATAATTGCATTCATTTTATAATCTAATACTCGCATGCTTTTTATAATCTAATACTCGCATGCTTTTTACAATCTAATACTCGCATGCTTTTTACAATCTAATACTCGCATGCTTTTTAAAATCTAATACTCGCATGCTTTTTACAATCTAATACTCGCATGCTTTTTACAATCTAATACTCGCATGCTTTTTAAAATTTAATACTCGCATGCTTTTTACAATCTAATACTCGCATGCTTTTTATAATCTAATACTCGCATGCTTTTTACAATCTAATTTAATAATTGCATTCATTTTATAATCTAATACTCGCATGCTTTTTATAATCTAATACTCGCATGCTTTTTACAATCTAATACTCGCATGCTTTTTACAATCTAATACTCGCATGCTTTTTAAAATCTAATACTCGCATGCTTTTTACAATCTAATACTCGCATGCTTTTTACAATCTAATACTCGCATGCTTTTTAAAATCTAATACTCGCATGCTTTTTACAATCTAATACTCGCATGCTTTTTACAATCTAATACTCGCATGCTTTTTATAATCTAATACTCGCATGCTTGTTACAATCTAATACTCGCATGCTTTTTACAATCTAATACTCGCATGCTTTTTATAATCTAATACTCGCATGCTTTTTACAATCTAATTTAATAATTGCATTCATTTTATAATCTCATACTCGCATGCTTTTTATAATCTAATACTCGCATGCTTTTTATAATCTAATACTCGCATGCTTGTTACAATCTAATACTCGCATGCTTTTTACAATCTAATACTCGCATGCTTTTTATAATCTAATACTCGCATGCTTTTTACAATCTAATTTAATAATTGCATTCATTTTATAATCTCATACTCGCATGCTTTTTATGATCTAATACTCGCATGCTTTTTATAATCTAATACTCGCATGCTTTTTATAATCTAATACTCGCATGCTTTTTACAATCTAATTTAATAATTGCATTCATTTTATAATCTCATACCCGCATGCTTTTTATAATCTAATACTCGCATGCTTTTTATAATCTAATACTCGCATGCTTGTTACAATCTAATACTCGCATGCTTTTTACAATCTAATACTCGCATGCTTTTTACAATCTAATACTCGCATGCTTTTTATAATCTAATACTCGCATGCTTTTTACAATCTAATACTCGCATGCTTTTTATAATCTAATACTCGCATGCTTGTTACAATCTAATACTCGCATGCTTTTTACAATCTAATACTCGCATGCCTTTTACAATCTAATACTCGCATGCTTTTTATAATCTAATACTCGCATGCTTTTTACAATCTAATACTCGCATGCTTTTTATAATCTAATACTCGCATGCTTGTTACAATCTAATACTCGCATGCTTTTTACAATCTAATACTCGCACACTTTTTACAATCTAATACTCGCATGCTTTTTATAATCTAATACTCGCATGCTTGTTACAATCTTAAACTCGCATGCTTTTTACAATCTAATACTCGCATGCTTTTTACAATCTAATACTCGCATGCTTTTTATAATCTAATACTCGCATGCTTGTTACAATCTAATACTCGCATGCTTTTTACAATCTAATACTCGCATGCTTTTTACAATCTAATACTCGCATGCTTTTTACAATCTAATACTCGCATGCTTTTTACAATCTAATACTCGCATGCTTTTTATAATCTAATACTCGCATGCTTTTTATAATCTAATACTCGCATGCTTTTTACAATCTAATTTAATAATTGCATTCATTTTATAATCTAATACTCGCATGCTTTTTATAATCTAATACTCGCATGCTTTTTACAATCTAATACTCGCATGCTTTTTACAATCTAATACTCGCATGCTTTTTAAAATCTAATACTCGCATGCTTTTTACAATCTAATACTCGCATGCTTTTTACAATCTAATACTCGCATGCTTTTTAAAATTTAATACTCGCATGCTTTTTAGAATCTAATACTCGCATGCTTTTTATAATCTAATACTCGCATGCTTTTTATAATCTAATTTAATAATTGCATTCATTTTATAATCTAATACTCGCATGCTTTTCATAATCTAATACTCGCATGCTTTTTACAATCTAATACTCGCATGCTTTTTACAATCTAATACTCGCATGCTTTTTAAAATCTAATACTCGCATGCTTTTTACAATCTAATACTCGCATGCTTTTTACAATCTAATACTCGCATGCTTTTTAAAATCTAATACTCGCATGCTTTTTACAATCTAATACTCGCATGCTTTTTACAATCTAATACTCGCATGCTTTTTAAAATCTAATACTCGCATGCTTTTTATAATCTAATACTCGCATGCTTTTTATAATCTAATACTCGCATGCTTTTTATAATCTAATACTCGCATGCTTTTTACAATCTAATTTAATAATTGCATTCATTTTATAATCTAATACTCGCATGCTTTTTATAATCTAATACTCGCATGCTTTTTACAATCTAATACTCGCATGCTTTTTACAATCTAATACTCGCATGCTTTTTAAAATCTAATACTCGCATGCTTTTTACAATCTAATACTCGCATGCTTTTTACAATCTAATACTCGCATGCTTTTTAAAATTTAATACTCGCATGCTTTTTACAATCTAATACTCGCATGCTTTTTATAATCTAATACTCGCATGCTTTTTACAATCTAATACTCGCATGCTTTTTATAATCTAATACTCGCATGCTTTTTACAATCTAATTTAATAATTGCATTCATTTTATAATCTAATACTCGCATGCTTTTTATAATCTAATACTCGCATGCTTTTTATAATCTAATACTCGCATGCTTTTTACAATCTAATACTCGCATGCTTTTTACAATCTAATACTCGCATGCTTTTTAAAATCTAATACTCGCATGCTTTTTACAATCTAATACTCGCATGCTTTTTACAATCTAATACTCGCATGCTTTTTAAAATCTAATACTCGCATGCTTTTTACAATCTAATACTCGCATGCTTTTTATAATCTAATACTCGCATGCTTTTTACAATCTAATACTCGCATGCTTTTTACAATCTAATACTCGCATGCTTTTTATAATCTAATACTCGCATGCTTGTTACAATCTAATACTCGCATGCTTTTTACAATCTAATACTCGCATGCTTTTTACAATCTAATACTCGCATGCTTTTTATAATCTAATACTCGCATGCTTTTTACAATCTAATACTCGCATGCTTTTTACAATCTAATACTCGCATGCTTTTTATAATCTAATACTCGCATGCTTTTTATAATCTAATACTCGCATGCTTTTTACAATCTAATTTAATAATTGCATTCATTTTATAATCTAATACTCGCATGCTTTTTATAATCTAATACTCGCATGCTTTTTAAAATCTAATACTCTCATGCTTTTTAAAATCTAATACTCGCATGCTTTTTACAATCTAATACTCGCATGCTTTTTACAATCTAATACTCGCATGCTTTTTACAATCTAATACTTGCATGCTTTTTATAATCTAATACTCGCATGCTTGTTACAATCTAATACTCGCATGCTTTTTACAATCTAATACTCGCATGCTTTTTACAATCTAATACTCGCATGCTTTTTATAATCTAATACTCGCATGCTTTTTACAATCTAATACTCGCATGCTTTTTACAATCTAATACTCGCATGCTTTTTATAATCTAATACTCGCATGCTTTTTACAATCTAATACTCGCATGCTTTTTATAATCTAATACTCGCATGCTTGTTACAATCTAATACTCGCATGCTTTTTATAATCTAATACTCGCATGCTTTTTACAATCTAATTTAATAATTGCATTCATTTTACAATCTAATACTCGCATGCTTTTTACAATCTAATACTCGCATGCTTTTTAAAATCTAATACTCGCATGCTTTTTACAATCTAATACTCGCATGCTTTTTACAATCTAATACTCGCATGCTTTTTAAAATTTAATACTCGCATGCTTTTTACAATCTAATACTCGCATGCTTTTTATAATCTAATACTCGCATGCTTTTTATAATCTAATACTCGCATGCTTTTTACAATCTAATTTAATAATTGCATTCATTTTATAATCTAATACTCGCATGCTTTTTATAATCTAATACTCGCTTGCTTTTTACAATCTAATACTCGCATGCTTTTTACAATCTAATACTCGCATGCTTTTTACAATCTAATACTCGCATGCTTTTGAAAATCTAATACTCGCATGCTTTTTAAAATTTAATACTCGCATGCTTTTTACAATCTAATACTCGCATGCTTTTTACAATCTAATACTCGCATGCTTTTTACAATCTAATACTCGCATGCTTTTTATAATCTAATACTCGCATGCTTTTTATAATCTAATACTCGCATGCTTTTTACAATCTAATTTAATAATTGCATTCATTTTATAATCTAATACTCGCATGCTTTTTATAATCTAATACTCGCATGCTTTTTACAATCTAATACTCGCATGCTTTTTACAATCTAATACTCGCATGCTTTTTAAAATCTAATACTCGCATGCTTTTTACAATCTAATACTCGCATGCTTTTTACAATCTAATACTCGCATGCTTTTTAAAATTTAATACTCGCATGCTTTTTACAATCTAATACTCGCATGCTTTTTATAATCTAATACTCGCATGCTTTTTACAATCTAATTTAATAATTGCATTCATTTTATAATCTAATACTCGCATGCTTTTTATAATCTAATACTCGCATGCTTTTTACAATCTAATACTCGCATGCTTTTTACAATCTAATACTCGCATGCTTTTTAAAATCTAATACTCGCATGCTTTTTACAATCTAATACTCGCATGCTTTTTACAATCTAATACTCGCATGCTTTTTAAAATCTAATACTCGCATGCTTTTTACAATCTAATACTCGCATGCTTTTTATAATCTAATACTCGCATGCTTTTTACAATCTAATACTCGCATGCTTTTTACAATCTAATACTCGCATGCTTTTTATAATCTAATACTCGCATGCTTGTTACAATCTAATACTCGCATGCTTTTTACAATCTAATACTCGCATGCTTTTTACAATCTAATACTCGCATGCTTTTTATAATCTAATACTCGCATGCTTTTTACAATCTAATACTCGCATGCTTTTTACAATCTAATACTCGCATGCTTTTTATAATCTAATACTCGCATGCTTTTTATAATCTAATACTCGCATGCTTTTTACAATCTAATTTAATAATTGCATTCATTTTATAATCTAATACTCGCATGCTTTTTATAATCTAATACTCGCATGCTTTTTAAAATCTAATACTCTCATGCTTTTTAAAATCTAATACTCGCATGCTTTTTACAATCTAATACTCGCATGCTTTTTACAATCTAATACTCGCATGCTTTTTACAATCTAATACTTGCATGCTTTTTATAATCTAATACTCGCATGCTTGTTACAATCTAATACTCGCATGCTTTTTACAATCTAATACTCGCATGCTTTTTACAATCTAATACTCGCATGCTTTTTATAATCTAATACTCGCATGCTTTTTACAATCTAATACTCGCATGCTTTTTACAATCTAATACTCGCATGCTTTTTATAATCTAATACTCGCATGCTTTTTACAATCTAATACTCGCATGCTTTTTATAATCTAATACTCGCATGCTTGTTACAATCTAATACTCGCATGCTTTTTATAATCTAATACTCGCATGCTTTTTACAATCTAATTTAATAATTGCATTCATTTTACAATCTAATACTCGCATGCTTTTTACAATCTAATACTCGCATGCTTTTTAAAATCTAATACTCGCATGCTTTTTACAATCTAATACTCGCATGCTTTTTACAATCTAATACTCGCATGCTTTTTAAAATTTAATACTCGCATGCTTTTTACAATCTAATACTCGCATGCTTTTTATAATCTAATACTCGCATGCTTTTTATAATCTAATACTCGCATGCTTTTTACAATCTAATTTAATAATTGCATTCATTTTATAATCTAATACTCGCATGCTTTTTATAATCTAATACTCGCTTGCTTTTTACAATCTAATACTCGCATGCTTTTTACAATCTAATACTCGCATGCTTTTTACAATCTAATACTCGCATGCTTTTGAAAATCTAATACTCGCATGCTTTTTAAAATTTAATACTCGCATGCTTTTTACAATCTAATACTCGCATGCTTTTTACAATCTAATACTCGCATGCTTTTTACAATCTAATACTCGCATGCTTTTTATAATCTAATACTCGCATGCTTTTTATAATCTAATACTCGCATGCTTTTTACAATCTAATTTAATAATTGCATTCATTTTATAATCTAATACTCGCATGCTTTTTATAATCTAATACTCGCTTGCTTTTTACAATCTAATACTCGCATGCTTTTTACAATCTAATACTCGCATGCTTTTTACAATCTAATACTCGCATGCTTTTTAAAATCTAATACTCGCATGCTTTTTACAATCTAATACTCGCGTGCTTTTTATAATCTAATACTCGCATGCTTTTTACAATCTAATACTCGCATGCTTTTTACAATCTAATACTCGCATGCTTTTTATAATCTAATACTCGCATGCTTGTTACAATCTAATACTCGCATGCTTTTTACAATCTAATACTCGCATGCTTTTTACAATCTAATACTCGCATGCTTTTTATAATCTAATACTCGCATGCTTTTTACAATCTAATACTCGCATGCTTTTTACAATCTAATACTCGCATGCTTTTTATAATCTAATACTCGCATGCTTTTTATAATCTAATACTCGCATGCTTTTTATAATCTAATACTCGCATGCTTTTTATAATCTAATACTCGCATGCTTTTTACAATCTAATTTAATGATTGCATTCATTTTATAATCTAATACTCGCATGGTTTTTATAATCTAATACTCGCATGCTTTTTATAATCTAATACTCGCATGCTTTTTACAATCTAATACTCGCATGCTTTTTACAATCTAATACTCGCATGCTTTTTATAATCTAATACTCGCATGCTTTTTATAATCTAATACTCGCATGCTTGTTACAATCTAATACTCGCATGCTTTTTACAATCTAATACTCGCATGCTTTTTACAATCTAATACTCGCATGCTTTTTATAATCTAATACTCGCATGCTTTTTACAATCTAATACTCGCATGCTTTTTATAATCTAATACTCGCATGCTTGTTACAATCTAATACTCGCATGCTTTTTACAATCTAATACTCGCATGATTTTTACAATCTAATACTCGCATGCTTTTTATAATCTAATACTCGCATGCTTGTTACAATCTAATACTCGCATGCTTTTTACAATCTAATACTCGCATGCTTTTTATAATCTAATACTCGCATGCTTTTTATAATCTAATACTCGCATGCTTTTTACAATCTAATTTAATAATCGCATTCATTTTATAATCGAATACTCGCATGCATTTTATAATTAAATTTAATATTTGCCTGCACAGGGTGGTTTGATTTAAATCAGTTGGATTAAAATCAAATGTTTTTATTTTTCAAAACAAGGGTTCCTAAAAAAGACGCCAAATGCCCATCAAAAATAGACTTTCCGTTACCAACGGAAGAAGACGTCGAGGACGCGAAAAAATTCCTCGATATTCTGAGACCTTTAAAGGTCTCAACAGACTTCTTTCAGAAGAGTGGTCCACTATCCTCGAGCGTGAAGGGGCTCTTTTGACCGTTTTCCAAGACGTTTTCAGGGTGTAAACGAAATAATTTGAAGATTTAAAGACAATACACGGTTTTATTATTATCAATACGCCTTTCTTATGTACCAAGAATACAACAGAAAATAAAGATTGTGCAATTGTTTGAAAATATTGTGATTTTCTTTTGTACGTTTTTCCATTGGATAGTAACCAAAAGTAATCCATTAATCTTTAGCTAATTAGTTTTGCAACAATCCACGGCTTTACTATTATCAGTACGCCTCAATATGATACTGCGAGAGGTAAGGGCTGGGGTGGGGGGTATATACGGATAATCGGTTAGACACTTTACACAATCTCATTCTCGATGACGCCTCAGTTATGCAATAGACCTGTGCCGTTGGAAAGGGGTGTAGACGGTGTTTGACTGATTTCCATGTGTCTCTCTAAGCTCTCTCTTGTAAGAGGGGATACTGTACACGCCCAGTAGGGGGATGACACTGAGCTAAGAGATAGAAGGGTATGACGTTTCTTTCCCATACATGACAACGTCATAACCATGGATAAAGAATGCGGGTGAGGAAATTGTTTCACTCTACAGGATAGGCAACTCCCTACCTCGGACGACAGCTTATCTGGGAGCACGGTATATTTATGGGAAAAATTGCTGGGAGTACACGTCCAAATAATAACGTTCATCGCCGAGGCAAAAGGGTGGATGCACTCATCAGGAAAACGGTCACCCAACAGCTGACCGACCTCATCGCTGGCAGCTGTAATGGATGTCTTATCGACCACCCCTCGCAACTGGAACATGACTGTATCATGGAGGAATGGAAGGACCGAGTGGACATGCATTATTGTAACGCCGTGTCCAAATTAAATTTAGAGTTAATTGTTAACTCCTTTAACAATAAAACATTTTAAGCCCAACACTCTGTAAGCAGATGCTTACAAGAAATGTTTTAAATGCTAAACAAAACTTGTAAAATATGAATAAAAATTGATTGAATTAACTTAATGTGTTTCTAATTGTTGGTAGGCCTATCTTCCCTTACAAAAATCTCGTTTAGAACTCTTTAGGAAATTTCCCAAGGGGTTCTTTGGGAAATTGGGGAATATTGGCCTCTTTTTCTTTGGAAAATGCTTTGGAAATATCTTTGGAATTTCATTGGGAAATAACTTTGGAATTTTCTTGGGAAATATCTTTGAAATTTTCTTGGGAAATATCTTTGGAATTTGTTTGGGAAATATCTTTGGAATTTGTTTGGGAAATATCTTTGGAATTTTCTCGGAATAACCTTGGAATTTTCTTTGGAAATATAGGGATTATTATGGGGTAAATTAATTTAGCCCTTTAGAAACGAGGATAGTTCTCACATGTGTAAGCGCTGTTTATACGTTTGTAAGGATTCATATTTAAATGAATGGAAGAGCGACAAGATGAATAGTTTAAAAAAAAATTTACTTTAATAGTTATCGAATTCAGGTTACATTGGTAAACGTGACTGCATCGTTGCAGAGTCCGGGAGCGAGAGAGCGAGGGTCCCAAAAATATACGTGAGCAAAAAGGGTCATCCCCGCTCAGCCAAAAAAAGGGGAAGGGAATAAAAAGCCACTCAGAGGTTATCGGCCCTTTGACCAAAGGGGACTTGGTGCGGCTATGTCGCCATCTAGCACACACAAAATTTGTAAAGCTAACAAATGCAGAACCATACCCCAATGCAGGGATTGCAGTTCTTATACGCTGAACAACACCCCTTATAGCGCGGGCAGTTCTCGCATGCAGTGCGAAACTGCTTATAAAGTCAGACATTTAATCGACTTAAAAACATCCGAAAACGGCAGAAAGTTTTAACCTTGTATGGGGTACTAAGTGGGTTTTGGATGCTTCAATGGCCAAGCAGTAGATACAGATGTTGTTGTTAAGTTTAATAATGTATTTTCTCTGAGAGTTTTTGAGTACCAGAAACGCGTTAAACCTAATTTTATCAACAATATCTTTTAAAAAAGTATTTATTTTGGACTCTAATTACGCTCGAAATAAAGATAAATCATGTCACAAAATAATTAATTTTAAGTTAATTTTACTTTTCAAAAGCGAAAGTTTCGACTACCAGCTTATACTCCCTGTAAAACATCACGATTTTTACTACGCGTATTTTACTTTTAATTTAATTTATCCTTTGCATAAACACCTCACGGATAATTAAAGGTAAAAAAATAGGTAAATATGATAAACCAATTCAGCACTTGCTGAGCCTTAGCTACGGGACAAACCTTCGTGAAACGTTTTTAATTTTTTACCCATCAGGTCAGTGTCTATGCAGGAAAACGTAAGCTAAACAATTTGTTTAAAAATATTTTGAGATAATTATATGTAAAGCATAATTGCATTTGAAATTCATCTCTAGAATTCTTAACGAATTTTATTGGAAAATAAACCCCAGACCTTCTTTGGAAATTTATCTCCAGATTTCCTTACGAATTTCGTTGGAAAATATTCCATAGACGTTCTTGGAAATTTATCTCAATAATTCCTATCGAATTTCTTTGGGAAATTAACCCTAGACTTTCTATGGAAATTTATCTCAAGAATTCCTTAAGAATTTCGTTGAAAAATATTCCATAGACATTCTTTGGAAATTGATGTCAAGAATTCCTGAAGAATTTCGTTGGCAAACATTCCCTAGATGTTCTTTGGAAATTTATCTCTAGAATTCCTAAAGAGTTTCTTTGCAAAATAAACCTTATACATTCTTTGGAAATTTACCTGTAGAATTCCTAAAGAGTTGCTTTGGAAAATATTCGTTAAACCTTGTTTGGAAATTAATCTCTAGAATTCCTAAAGAGTTACTTTGGAAAATATTCGTTAAACCTTGTTTGGAAATTAATCTCTAGAATTCCTGAAGAGTTTCTTTGGAATATATTCGTTAAACCTTCTTTGGAAATTGATCTCTAGAATTCCTAAAGTTTCCTTGGAAAATATTCGTTAAACCTTCTTTGGAAATTAATCTCTAGAATTCCTAAAGACTTTCTTTGGAAAATAAACCTTATACATTCTTTGGAAATTGATCTCCAGAATTCCTAAAGTTTCCTTGGAAAATATTCGTTAAACCTTCTTTGGAAATTAATCTCTAGAATTTCTAAAGACTTTCCTTGGAAAATAAACCTTATAAATTCTTTGGAAATTAATCTCTAGAATTCCTAAAGAGTTTCTTTGGAAAACAAACCTTATACATTCTTTGGAAATTTACTTCTAGAATTCCTAAACAATTTCTTTGGAAAATATTCGTTAAATCTTCTTTGGAAATTAATCTCTAGAATTCCTAAAGAGTTTCTTTGGAAAATATTCGTTATACCTTCTTTGAAAATTGATCTCTAGAATTCCTAAAGAGTTTCTTTGGAAAATAAGCCTTATACATTCTTTGAAAATTTACCTCTAGGATTCGTAAAGAATTTCTTTGGAAAATAATCTCAAGACATTCTTTGGACATTTGTCTCAAGACTTCTTTAGGAAATTCCAAAGAAAGTCTTTGGGAATTTTCCCTTTAGAAAATGATCCCAAGGACTCCATAAGGTTCCAAAGAATGGCCTTTGGAATTCTTAAGAACATTTTTGTAAGGGTTAATCCTTATAACACCCATAAAATATTATAGTTTAATTTTTTTTTTTAAGAAAAGAAAAAAGAACATAAAATCTCTATTATCATAATACTCTATCTAAAAGGGTAATGGAATTAAACTCAAAAACTTTATCCCGACCAATTAACTGATAATAGAAGCAAACATGATTTGAAATTATAAAAGATCGATTTTATCACTCCTTCACATATAAACTGGACGAATATTTGAATTTAATGTATGGACTGACAGCTAATAAAAAATATGGCAATGATATTTCCCCAACAAATTTCCCCGATGATATGAACAAATGTTTGAACTTTCTAAAAGTAGGGATTGACTGTAAATAATAAATATGGAAAATACATTTCCTTAACACAAAAATTTCAAAGCATATACCAAAGATAAAACCCATTTCCAAATCATGCGGGTAAATTTCCTGGGATAGCAAGTGAAAGTTCAAATAAAGAAGTAAACAAATTTCAGAAATAGACTTTCGAACTACACTCTCTTATGCGTTTAATTCATTTCTAATGTCAACATGATTAGACTATAAAAAGACCCCCCAAAGATTAGATGGTACTTTATTTTGTTCCTGACTCCAGACCCAGACGTTATCCTGAACTTTTCCAGATAAAAGTATTTTGCAGAGGGTGAGATTTTACTCTGTTTTACAAGTCTTTTGAGATATTTTAAGTTTATTTTAAATTAAATTGTAAGAATGTTTGAGTGTAACATTTGCAAGAGTCAGTTTTCAAAGAGTAAGACCCTCATGAGACATAATCGTGAAAAACATGAGGGAATTAAATACTCCTGCACACGAGGCGTGCAAACTTAGTACTACACCAAGCTAAGTTTCACGGTGTTAAAAGACGTAAAAGAGAAAACCCCACGGATGTTGCCGGTCCTTCGACCGCCCCTGTTCGAGACCCCCGCCCCGCTTCGGTCGACGACTCTAGAGCGTCGGCGAGTTTTTCACAGCCCACTCTAGCTGACTTGACCAAGCGGGAGAGCAAAGCGCTACAAACTCTCATGGAGCGATACGACGTAACATTGAAGAAACCGCAGCCGAAGGAACCTGCAACCACCACGCTGGACAACCCTCCCTTACAGAAAATTTCTTAAGAACCCTTAAGAAATTTTTTAAGAGTTCATGGGAGTCTTTGGGTAGCGAAACCTAGGCAAAATATTTCTTAAGATTTCTTTCGAAAATGCTTAAGAATCTTTACGAGTCAATGTAAGGGAATTATATTGGGGAAATATTCTTAAGAAAGTTTTGGAAAATGTTTGGGAAGTTTAAGGAGTTAAAATAAAGGAATTTATTTGGGAAAATATTCTTAAGAAAATGTTTGGGAAGTTTAAGGATTTAAAATAGGGGAATATTATTGGAGAAATATTCTTAAGAAAGTTTCGGAAAATGTTTAGGAAGTGCAATTAATGAACGTAGAGATTATTTTTGGAAAATATTCTCAAATATGATTTGGAAAAAATATATAGGAATAAATAGAACTATCTGACGATTTTATTTTCTCGAGCTGCATTATTGAGAAATACATGATATTTAATAACAATTTTCAATAATTAATTGCCTTCCAAATTAATTTTAACCAAAATAAGTAATTTTTTACATTCCATATCTATTGATATACATTTGTTGATACGAATAGTTTCAATACAGGCTAGGAATGGCGTTTCAGTTTCCTCAAACGTAAACATGGTATTTTGTAATAAATCGTTTTCCCTTTTCGTTTTTAACCTTTTGGCTGAAACTAAAACGTCATTGTCTGGCGTCGAATAAATGTTACATAGTTTAAGGAAAACAAAATCACCTTGATTTTCCACACACAAATAATTGTTATTGGTTTTGCCGCTTAAACTCTTTGGGCTAAGGAAAATACCATTGACAGTTACATTTTTATGCACAGTAAGGTTTTGAGCGTTTATATTTTTTTGTAATAATAAAAACTCGTCATTAATTGGTTGCTTATACCGCGGGTTCGACTTTCCCAATACTACAGACTTAAATTCAAGATTTGTTGAAGGAAACAGACTATAAAATTTAGTCAAAGAGTAGAAAAATGTTTCAAGCAAAGGCTTTTTTTTAAACGCATAGTGTAGGCAAGAACTGCAAGAACAAGAACTTTTGGGAAATTTGTAATTGTATGAAATGAGTTCCACTAAACAACTTTAACAATCGTCCCTTATTAGATTCGAAAGGAAATGCTGAATAACACCACAAGGGTCCCCAATTTGATACACAATCCACTAGATGAAGGATTTGATGAACATTAAATGACATATACTCAATACCATAAAGCTTTCCATACTCAGCCAAAAACTGACTAACTATTTCTCGCACTTCAAACAAACAATCAGTTTGAATGGTTTTTGCTAATAAAGCATGACTAATGGCTATTAATTTCATCCAATTTTTGTAAAATTTTCGAGGTAAAATTCCTTTTAACACTACAGGTGAGTAAAAAAGAGCCCAATTTCTCCATTCTGATGCTTTCCAATAAGCCCGTGTATCGAAGGACCTTGGCTTTCTTGAAAACTCCTTAGGCACTTTTATCGCTAAAAGTATTAAATCTAGGTCTTTGATTTTAGTTCCAATGTAAAAATCTTTAGTATGATTTTTAGTGTCTAGCCAAAGGTTTGTTGTGTTTCTAAAAACTTCGAGGCATAAGCAATGCATATAATCCACCATTACATCGTCCACGATATCAAAATAATTCAGACGTAAAAGAACTGATGGTCCCTTTATCCCATTGGTAAAATAACTTGTCCTTACAGCTTCCTTAGCGTCATTCACTACACTAATGTGGCTGCGTTTCAAAACATTGCTAAGGTCTTTAAATGGATACACCCTCGTATTACTAACATAAATTCCAGGGTGTAAACACCAAGGGCAACCATACTCTCCATTGAATTGGGTCATATTGAGCATTATGCATCGAGCAATTGAGTCCACTAAGGACCAGGATAAACTCTCGAGTGAATTTTCTTCTTATCTTTAGTTTCCCAAGTTATTCCTTGTGAAGACAAAGCCTTCATCGATTCAACAAATGGCTTCAAATAGCAGTTCATGTTAGGTTTATTATAGCCAAACCAAAGGCCGGCAATCAAAGTATTTCGTGCCCTAGCTTTCAGTGGTAGCTCATTAACAGTAAATTGAAGTGGCCATATATTAAACTTGGATGACTGAAAAATTGGAACAACGTCAGCGTTATATCGGATACATCAAAATATTCATCGTTACTAGATAAAACAGGGTTTGAGAGCTCCAAAAGGTTCTGTAGTTGGCTGAGAAGATCATATGCTAAGAAATAAGAACCATCTTTCAGCAAAGTTTCTACATTCAGGGACTCATGGCAAATATCATAATCCAAATTCTCTTCAGAATTTCGATTTGGTCCAAGATAGTTATATTTGCAAGATTTGCAAAAATAATGAGGTTCTAAAAATGACTTCGAACTCGAAAAATACTTGAGAAACAAATATTTTGTTGTTGGGAAGTTTGCGTTAGAATTAACCGGTATATGCCAGCGTATAAGTTGAAGCAGACTTGATGTGGCTTCCTCTGACAAATGGAACCGTAGGATGTGAGCCATTATTAATAGTGCACTTTCCTTCTTAGATAGATGACTTCCTTCATATAGCAATTCATCCTAAACCCAGGAAGTATTTAAGTTAAAACAACAAATCAAGGATAGAGTATTTGATAATAGTCCAAGATTTAGATTTCAATAAAAGAACAAGTTTAAATGTTTCATTGATGGTTATAAGTATAACTTACCAAGTCATTTTTAATCGCATCTGAATCATTGCAATATTCATTATTAACTTCGGGTTCCTTGTCAGAGTCACTGGAATACTCAGATGAGAGATCTGAATTACTTTCTACATTACTTTTGTTAATATTTCTAAAAATCAGGGTATAAAATGTAATTAGAAAACTACATATTGGGAATTTCCACCAATTCCAAAAGCTGAAAAATAGATAATTACTTTAAATCGTCTACAAGCGGTTCATTTATGGATAATTCATAATTTTCATCTTCGATGGCATGATCCAAGTTCCAAGAACTAGGGTCATTTTCCGTATGAGTTGCGTTATACCCACTGTCGCTTTCCTGTTCAGATTGAGACTCGGTATCTGAATAGGACGACTCCAAGCTAACATTCTTCTTACGGTCCATGCATTTTATTGAGGTTTTCAGTCTTTTTTTATATCGCACCAGTGATCTGCGCGGTATTAAATTACTGTCTGACCACAAATACGCGCGATACTTTCGTTTCGTTGGGGGCATATTTAATTTCAAGCTTTCTAAATTTTTTGAAGCTGATACACTTAATTAATTAATTAATTAAATAAAACAAAACTGATAGAGCGAGAACTACTAAGCCTAACAACTGAACTAAAAAAATTGCAGAAAACGGTATGACACACGTGACACAATGACGTAGAGAGAGTAAAGGGACGGAAAACTTTAGCTTATTTCCGACACAGGTACGCTGTACGTTACAGGCTGAATCACGGCCAACTTAGATCATCTCCTCCTACAGGCGACGGAGGAGATCATCTAAGTTGGCCGTGGCTGAATAAACCACAAAAAGAGAACGTCTTGTGGTTTCATATTCAACAACTCTTCACTGTGAGATTTACGTTGAAAAAACACCAAAATATATATGCGAGATTACAGTAGAGTAAACAGTAGATCACTTTTTCTCACGTGGTGTTGAAAAAATAAAGCCCGGGGCCAAGCTACGTTGCAGGATTTATCCATTGTTGGAGAGTCTAAGGAGATACGAGAACGGGAAAACCCCCAACTTAGGCTCGTGGTGCTTTGTTCACTTTCGAAAACGAGTTAATCGGAGGGAGTTTAGCATATTTTCAAAGAGAGATTTTTCCGTTTCGGACGATTGAAGCTGGTTCCTTTCTCAGTTTAGCCGTTAATTATCGAAGTAAGTTTAAAACTTTTAATTTATCTTGATAATTGCATGTTAAGACAGTAACTTGACCCTCCATTGTATATATGGGGTGTGATAGTGGAATAGTTCTGGTAAGGTTAGGGAAACTTATTGCGTGGGTACATGGTTAGGGTTAAGTTACATCTTCTAACCTTTAACCATTTGAACTTTTTTTCATTGTAATTAATTTTGGCAATTTTTAAGAATAGCCCCTGCTCGGAATTTTTAATTTTCTTTGGGGATTTTTTATGAATATTAAAGCTCTTAGATATGGCTTAGTCGTCAAAAACCAAGAATGGATTGCACATGCTGATTAAATGGACTGAAGAAGAATCATGGGATAATTATTCAATTCGAAAATTAGTGGATAAAGGTCTTGCGAATGAAATTGCCTGTGCAACTGATTATACAAAATTTAAAAATATTGTTACCGACATAATATGGAATGATGAAACCTCTCCCGCAACCTTGCTTGATTTTGGTAAGTACGCTAATTTATTCCTTTAGTGGTCCTGCTTTTAGTGAGCGGCTAAATGTGCACCTGTTTTGTTATTATCAAGTTAATAAATTACCGCCTGCTCAAAAATATTATTAAATTGGAAAGTCTTTACCCCAAAATAGAGTAATTTCTTTCCCATATACGGCAACGTCATAACCCTCTATCTCTTACCTTAGTGATATCCCCCCTCCCCTTCCCTTCCGGGGGCAAATAGTATTCTCTAGTACAAAGTTGCCCCTAACGTAGGGGATACACAGTTCGCTCCCCCTCTCAACCGAAATTACTCTATATTGCTACCTTAAGTTGTAACTGGACTGCTATCAATTATATGTAGTCATTAGGCATCTGGTAAATGATTGCTATGCATAAAAGGCAAGTCATCGTGTTAGGTTAAAATATATTTTGTCAAATTTTATCAGTTAAATTGGATTAATCAGTTAAATTGGATAAATTTTAAATTTAATAAATTCGATACATTTTAGTTAAATTTTTAGTTAATATTTGAGTAGTTTTTATTTTAATAAAAATATTGATTAATTTAAAATTTTGTTAAATTTGAATAATTTATCTGCAGTAAGGACCTAAGTCCTCAGAGTGATCTGCCTCTTGTGTATATCTATGCCAATTACCTATGGCTCTTGGTTTATTGATAAATTTATACAGGGTTCGTACGAAATTCATAAATTGAAAATCCCTGACTTTTCCAGGTTATCCCTGACCAAATTTTGCCAATATCCCTGACCAATTTAAGGTGTTTACTAGAGCCCACTTTATCACGCCTGGCTCGTATTTAGCATTGCTCGAAGCATTGTTTGATATACAAAACGAAATCCCTGACGTATCCCTGACTTTTTAGGAAAACATTTTAAATCCCTGACTTATCCCTGACTTTTTACCCTATTTTCCGAATCCCTGACTTATCCAGGTTTTCCAGGTTATCCAGGTTCCGTACGAACCCTGTTATATTAACAGTCTTAGCAATAAAAGTTTCAAGTTACGAGATAAATTCTTGGTACCTGTTCGAGAAAAAGACTACAGAACTTAGTAATTATGGCTTTTGCTTAATTATTTATAAAAATTGCAGCCTACAAAGGACCCTTTTTGACTTGGGAAAATTTGATTTGCAATAAAATATGGTTCCATTTTAAGCTGCAATTATGTACCTAAATAATTTTGTTTCTCTGGTATTTTAAGTGGGTGAAATGGAAAAGGGTTAAAACTTAAAATTTTAGAAGAGAAATTTTAGTTTTATTCGCGAATTTCAAGTAGATTTCAAAGTTTGAAATCATACTGATTAATTTTCTACATGTTCGAAGTTTTAGGCTTAACTGATTAATTTTAGGTCAATATGGAGCTAATAGTAATTTAGACCTTCCAAATTCATACCTTTTTTAAATGTATAGATCGTTTTCTAAAGTCAGAAATATTTTTTATAGGAACAAATGGGGAAATGGAGAAATTATGGCATAAGGTCCGCAAAAATCGCTGCGGCACTAGCATTGATCAAAATTTAGTAGATCGTGAAGTAGGTAGGAGGGCCAATCATAGACAGAAGGATGAATTATTGAAACAGGTAAAAAGAACACACGTCTACTAAGAATTAAAGCAAATCCACTTTAAAACTAACAATTCCAATATATTAGCAAAACAAACAAATAATGACTGAATTGCATAACCAAGAGGAAGATGAAAAAGAAATTCTACTGGAGAAAATTGAAAAACTTAAAAACAAAAATAAAAGACTGAAAGAAGAAAATGAAAGTTTAAGGAAAGCAGCAGGTAGTGCCAATTTCGATTATCTGTTTATGAAATATCATCCTAATGTAGTTTAATTATTTAAAAATTTTATAGATATTGATCGTTGGTTAAAACGTCTAAAGAGGATTCACGAGAAGTGTGAAAACTCGCATAGCGAAAACCGTCCGAAACCCCTTGAAATAGACGAAATGGTAAGGAAATGAACTGCTTTTAAATAATTTCTACAATTTCTATAACTATGCTTAATCTCATTTTATATTTTCAACAAGAATATTATTTTGCAATTCTAAATGAAAACTTATTTGGTTTTTAGATTGACATTGGTGATTCTGTGTTCATAAAAAAATCGGATCTCACTCAAGCGGAATTTACCGCAAGCGGGAATGGTACCATTTTTGCAAGGAGCATACTTGTCAAAATATTTTCTGAGGACGAAATGGCAAACACCTCTCTCACGGGGAAGCAATCAAATGCATACAAGAATGTACCATCGAAAAAACAACTGGATCCAGTAAAAGTTAAAGCTTTACTAAGTAAGTTATATTTTTAGTTGACATTCTTAATTCCGATGGTAAAAAAAATTAATAATTTTAATATGGATCAGTAAAAGTCAAATTTACAATAGCTATTAATATTTTAGTCTGATATTATTTAATTTGTTTAAATTCTTTTCAGATTTGGCTGTAAAGAAATACCCTTCCTGCCCTTTAGATAAAATAAGGAGCACAATTCAAGATAAAATCAAAGAAATAACAAATAAAAATAAGATATCAAAACCAATGCCTACAGTGGAGGCAAACATTGATGTACCAGTCCAAATTGATAATGATGAGAAATGAGTTGATTAATAATCATTAATCAACCTTTCAATAAATACTTGAATTTTAAAATTTGAATTGTTTGTATATTTAAATTTTTAAGGAAAGGGGCAGGCATAAATGTAGGTTAAATTTTTAGGCCTAAAATTCTATGGAAAATTGAAAAGAAATTCTTAAGAATTCTTGTAGAAACCCCATATGATTTGTTATGGGAAACCATGGGAATTTCGAAAATAAAATCTTTGGGAAATGTTTTAAGAATCTCCATAAAACGTTCTATGGAATATTATTGGGAAATTCTTAAACGCCACATTTGGAAATTCTTAGGAAACTCTTTAGAAAAAAGTGCCAAAATTCCATTGAATATTCAGGGAAAATCGTTAGAAATTCTAAACGATTTTCCTTATAATATTTCTTAAGGCTTCTTAAGAAATTTTTCGTAAGGGTGAACTGTGCTTTTTATCATCATCATCTGGGAGGCTATTCTCTAAAAATCGAAAATCATTCGGATCACTCCGAATCCTTATGATTCGGATCGGGCTCATTCGGAGTGGACCGAACAAACCGTATTCTCTAACCCCAATCCTTATCGTCATTCGGATACTTCGAAAATTTTCTCTCAATCCAAATGGACGTCACTTCCTCTTATGCCACGTGGTACTATTTGACGCCCACTTTTTCTATATTGGACAATTTTATTTGGCGCGCTTTCAAATTGAAGGGATGGAAACTTTGGTTTTTCCCAAGGAGTGGAAATTTTGGGAAATGGTCTTTGTATTGGAACACATTCAATACAACGCAAATTTTCTCTTTTCCGATTTCTTTTCTTAAGATAGAAACAAGTGCTTTTTTTTCCTTTTTTATTTATTTATTTTTGATAAAAAATTATTTATTCTTAAATTGCTTCATATATTCTTTTAAAATGGGTATTAAAGAACACGCTAAACAACAGTTAATATACGTCGAATTTTGAATGAAACTTAGCGCAAGTTTTAGTAGGGTTAAATATGAGGCAATGAGAACCTAGAATAACAACGTTAATTAATCGGAAATTATAATTGAATTTTGTGGATCTCGTGAGATTATAATAAATTCATTAATGTAGATCATTAGCCCTCTATCAATGGTTACACACCTACCAAAATTTAATAATTTAAATAGATGCAAAACGAAATAACCAAATTTAATCTAGCAATTATTAATAGTTGATGCAATTGGTCAAAAAGAGGTGGCTCTAACTTACAAGCCCCGGTAGAAAAAATGTTAAAATGAACAATTAAATCTGTGTTAAGTAATTGGATCTCGCGAAATTATCCCGTAAATGTAGGATAAATTCAACGACTTTTTTTACCTTTCAATCTACCAAAAAGCCGTCGATCAGTACCTTGTTGATTTCGCCAAGGCCCGCCAAGGCCTAAAGCAATTTCCCGCTTTATCCTAAAATTTTGCCCACGCTTGATTTTAAGTCTCGAAAAACCCTTTGAACTCGTAAATCGCGACGGGCAATGCGATTACCATGTTCAAATCGCAAACGATGAAGCTTGAGTTGAAAAAACAAAGCAGCCATACTAAATAAAAATATGAACAAGGTGCCAGCGAAAAGATACGGGGAAAAATACTAGAAAACTCCGGCGAAAGTTCCGCGAATCTAAGATTGATTTAGGGAAGAGAGGCGGTAAAATATCCAAATGCTCGATTCGGCCATCTCTTTCAGCCGCCGAATGATTCGGAGAGGCTATCACCGTATGATTAGGATAAGGTGCTTACAGAATACGTTTCGGATCGAAATTCCTCCAAAAGGACCTTAGAGAATAGGTTCCCAGACTTCACACTCCCCATACCAGAGAACCTTACAGGGCACGAGAGCGCACTAGACTAAGGTACAAAATTCCAAAAAGATGTAAGTAGTAGGGACTATACAAATACGCATGGATCCAAGATGGCCGCCAGCCCTCATCCAGCAAACTCAAACCAAACTTCCAACCAAAGATTAAGCTAAATTCCTACCTGATCAACCCTACCTTCCAGCATGCTATGACTCTTTAGAGGGGTTTTACCTATTTTTACCCTCAAAACAAGCTGAGCTTAACCCTCGGAGGGTGTAGTTCTTTTAATAAACCAGTCCAGTTATTTTGCAAGATTCCCGTTTGAATTTCCCGCCATAACAAATAAACCTTTAAATATGTCTGAGAAACAAAGCCAAATATATAAATAAAGATTTTTTAATAACAATACCAAATAGTATATACAATAAGATAATATAGATTAACAAGAATATAGATATAACAAAAATATTGGTTAATACTTCTTTTCTTTGAGTTGGGAATGGCTTATTCCAAACTACAAAAAACATGTTACATACTGAATCCTAAATTATTTACCAATACTTCTGGGGTAGACAAAACAGGTTGTTTTTGGCACTTCTTGATCCCGAACCGTAGGTTTTATGCGCACGAACTTGTGGATGCCGTCAACCACCATTTGTAAACTTTGCTTGTGCATTCTGATGGCTGACGTCAATTGGCGCGGCGTGGGATAAACGATGCCGGATGAATTTTGATAAAAGACAAGCAGGATAGTCGAGGATTGTTAGAAATGACCTTTTAAGTGAAATCCTGCATTGGTTTTCGATGATCGTGGATCTTTCGGCGAGGCCTGGTTGTTTTCGCCACTTTTTGTTCCCGAAATGTATCTATCGCTGAAGGTTGGGCCACGTTGATGTCGTGAAATTGTTGTGCCTCACTGAAGAGAACGTGCTCCAACTGGTGCAGGGTACGCAGAACTTTATGCGGAGGATGGGGCTTGTGAGCTTGTACGGGCAATGTCCCATAAAATTCTTCGTTGGTCCTTTACCTCCCGAAGGAAGTTACATTCGAGCCACTGTGTGGCCTGGTCTTCTTGTTCAGGTCTAGTTGTTGGCCCCAGGACTTCTCCTTCATTGCAATAGTCAGTTGTATGGACGCAAATGACACTGCAATGAAGTTCGATTCATGAACCACAACCAACAAGCTTTGTTCGTACATTCTGATGGCTGAGGCAACTTTTTAAGTTGGTTAGGGCATACGTAACCCCTAAAGATTCAATGATGCGTTACGTAAATCTAGCCCATGAATCGAAGTTGGTCTCTTTTCAGGCAATGCCTAAAAAAGACAGTTGGAAAAAATCGAAGTTGGTCTCTTTTCCGTTGGAAAATTGATTTTGGTCTCTTTTCACCCACCAAAAGCGGCGCGAGTTGAAGAAAAACATCTTTTTAAAAATTATACTGCACTTTTTGATATTAATGCTTAAGAGCGTAGCTGAGCAACTGATAACTTTCTTTTCGAAACACGGTGCTTATATACTAAATTGTCGAGGGCAGATTTAATATAAGAAGAGTTCTCTAGATAAAAAAAAATATTTTTTACCGACCACACCCTTTAACGTACTATTAAAGCCGCGTGTCTTATATAATAACCGCCTCAAACAGGCTGAAACCGGGTCGATCTAACCAGGGCGTTGTCCTTTTTTATTGGAATCGGGTAAGGTCAATTACCCAACTACGTAGATTTTTCAAGGGTAACGACTTTAAAAGTTTAAGAATTTTAACGTTTTGATGAAAATAAACGGCGTGTTTTTTAAGATTGTCCATAGCTCAATGGGTAAAGGCAGGGTTTACTATAGTCTGTCAAACGAAAGAAGAGCCCTGAGAAATTTGTCCACATTGGTGTCGCCACCATCGACCCCATAGTACTTTATCAACTTGTTTTGTTTTGTCAATAGTCGTCTGTAATATAGTCTGCTATAAGCAGATAGGCTTAATCGCAATAGAACCAATACATTTTGCAATATATATTTAATATAATATATAATATATATCTATTAATATACATTTTGCAATATATATTTAATATAATATATAATTATTAATATATAAATATTAATATATATATTGCAAAATGTATTGGTTCTATTGCGATTAAGCCTATCTGCTTATAGCAGACTATATTACAGACGACTATTGACAAAACAAAACAAGTTGATAAAGTACTATGGGGTCGATGGTGGCGACACCAATTTGGACAAATTTCTCAGGGCTCTTCTTTCGTTTGACAGACTATAATGTGATAACCAGAAGGTGATGAGTTCGAATCCTGACCAGTCCACCGAGCTATGGACAATCTTTTTATGTATAAAATAACGTTAGCCTAAGAAGTTGGGGTTAGTTGACAAACAAACGTTAGTCATGAATGACGACTTTTTTAACTTTAGCGTCTAATACGTGTCTAGATATATATCCAAACAATACCAGGTCAAATTTTAAAAATTATTTGCATCAGCCTTTGAACTTGACTAGTGATTTTGAAGTAGGGTTAGCGGAAATCATATTTCCAAATCACTGGGTGAATATAAGCTAGGATTTTAACAAGTTTGAAATTCAGGTCAAAAGTGACTCAAATCGAGACAATTATTCGGCTGTCCGAGAACCTATTGAATACCATAAATTAGAGTTACCAGTCCAACGCTATGTTAAGACTTATGAGTACGAGCTTCCTAAAAATATTATCGATTTGTTAAATGATGATATTAACGGCCATCCGTATTTAAAAAACAAATTAGCTTTTAAATTATTGAATAAATATAAAGACGGAGCACGTGTAAATAATCAGTTAGATGCAAACTTTCGGTAGAATTTGAGGATCATTGTCTGTGATAAACCTAGAAAAGACAGGGGAATTTGAGGAATGGTAGGGGGGAATAGACTTTCGAAACTTTTAGACGAACCCTGCAAAGAAATAACGATTCGTTGGTAAAATGGATTAGTGGTCGAGTGTTTCAGAATAGGAATAAGCTAAATAACACGCAGTAGTGCGTGCTAAGGCAAATTATCTTTCATTGATTTTTGTTTTAAAAATTTAATGGCGTTTTCTATTGGCTACATGGCGAGACTGGAAATCAATATCCACTCTTGTCCCCAATCGTCATTTTCTCATAGCATAAGACTTCAGTTTTTCCATTTCATGCATTATTGAGGAATTCAATTCTATTAACGTTTTAATTAAGCCACCAGTTAGCGTGATAAAATAAAGCAACGAGTTGACTAAAGAAAGTGTTGAAAAAACTCTTTATTCTAGTCATTTGAACCACAGAGAACACTCAGTATCTTTATGAAATAATTAGCTCTTATTATCTGTTAACGATAACCAGTGAGCGAATACACCTCCTCCTTACGATTACATACTGCATACAATATCAATGGCTATGGACAAATTTGTTTATTTGGAGTCCAGTTGCTTCAAATACCGGTATGTTTAAATGATTTTTAGCCCTAGATACTAAAACGTTTAAAAAATTTACCGGTAAATTACAGTTAAATTTCCCAAAATTTTGATATACCCTCAAATCCATAATTGAACATACTTTTATATAAAACGAAAATATTGTGAAATTCTCAATGTGTGGAGACGTTCTACTATCATAGAAAAACTATTCAGTAAACCCAAAATTATATCAAAACTTTGGTTTAAAGATCTTTTCGCCGTTCAATAATTTACGGTGATTTTCTGCGGTAATTTACGGTGAATATTTGCGGTAATTTACGGAGAATATTTGCGGTAATTTACGGTTTTTTTACCGCCGCAATTTAAAGCGTTGAAAATAGGGTATTTGAAAATTGGTAATTTTTTCATGGTATTTCCTATACTCTGATCACGCGTAAGAACCGCGATTTCTAATATCAGCGATTGTCACTGTAATAGTTCACCTAGCAGCGAAAGCACAAGCAAAGTCTCTTAAATTATTTCATGCATTTCAGATACGTTCAACCATTTCCAGGAAACTACGCGACAATTGAAGTAATATGTTCATATATATTTGTTCGCTTTTTCTGAAACAAAAACAGATAAAGTATGAATATAACATATTACAGGAAACATGGGAAATGGAGAATCAAGTTTTAAAGTACATCTATAGCAGGGAGTATATTGAACGCTCTACAAATATCAAGTGAGAATTTAACAACCGCAGTATTTCATCTTCAAAAATAAATGGAAATTTCTATTTCCACGGCACTAAATAGAAATTAGTTGTTAATTAGCTTGTGTTTAACCCTGACTCTAGCAAGGAAGCACGGGAGATAAGGTTGCGACAAGATTCAAAACGGGGAGGGAAACGTTTAGAAGTTTTAAAAGTGGATGTAAAAGAATGTAGGCTAGTTCATATAGGCCAGAGTCAATTAGGGGGAACCATTTTGGGGGTTTAATTTTTTCTTGCATCATTGTCGGGTTTGCAGGAAACCCACTGCCGAATTTTAATTTTCCACATCACCCGAAAGTAGTACAAAAACGTTTCGAATGAAAACAGGCTAACGTTCGTCTGAGGGATTTTATACGTAATTTCTTTTTTTTTACGCAGAATTAATTTTGAAGACCACAAAATAAGTTACTTTGACAGTGTCAAAATACACGATTCACCAGGATCCTTCAACGTATATTACTCAACTATACAATAATGAAATTACAATTTTACATTGTATGAATTTTCACATAATAGGATAAACACAACCTGATGTTTCCAATTCAACTTTCATTCTTCGAAAAAGTGATAGGTCTTTACACATCTTCCGCATCCTTTGAGTTTAGTAGCACCGTTATTGTAACTGGTCCACCTAAAAAGATAGTCTCAACTAGTCTCTCGTTTTTAGCCATAGACTCGCAGGTGAAGACTTAATTAATCCAATTTGATTAATGCTAATTAAACTTATAAGCGCAAATATTCGGTCGTGAACTTAAACTGTATTGATAATTATCAAATAGGTTGTTACGTTAATGACAATGTCAGTAATTTTAATTTCGGCAATCCTGACATTTCATTGGATTCTAAGGCGTCGATTTCAGATATTGTTTCCGAAGCAAATTATCAAGAATTTTGTGAATTTAATGTTGAATAACATTTGGAACAACACGTCTTTGCTGTGCGCTGAACGTGAGCGAAATCCCAATACCAAAAAATATAAGAAAATCAATCGTAACTTACTGATTTTTCGCAGCGATTCCAAGTATTTCGCAGGAAGTAACTGTTCGACTGATTTCTTCAGTTTGGTTGATTAGCGTTACGATCATTTTATTCTTTATGGGATGTTTCTTAAAAACCGAGTTTACCACAGAGACATACGACACTCTCAACTCATTGGAAGACGTGATGGCGTCCAAATTAAAACCCAAAATAATCGAGGGAAGCATCGTCCATGAATACCTTAAGATTTTGGTAAGATTGTTTTGATTAAGCATTGAAAATGGCTCCAACTACAACTCTATTGATAATATTAAAGATAAATTATTAACCTTTTGTTGTTTCCACTCCATATTTGCCAATATCTTACAAAGTTTGCATCAAATAATGAAAACCGATTTTTTTCAGGCTACCGGCGACGAAGTTGTCAATAAGTGGATGAAAAATCTGAATTTCTGCACCCTTATGGATCTATTAGATTTAGAAGGATACATGGATATCCTGTCTGATGAATCTGTTCTAATCATCAGCAAAACCTATCTGACTTGGTTGATAGGAGAAGTGCTGACGAGAGGTGATGACTCAAAAGAAATAATAGCAAAGATGGGTGGATTGTACATTTCTAACGAAATTCTCACCGATTATCTGCACTTCATTTACAACACGTCATTCTTTACTAAAAGCCCAGAAATCCGTGAAATTGGTCAAATAAGGTACGAGTACAATTAGGGAATATCGTTTAAACAAGTAGTTACATTAGTACCCGTTCTCAACATAATTACCATCTTTCCAAATACTTCTACAATTTCGTTCTACTAATTATTATTTTTACTGTTATTTTAATTTCAGCGTTTCACCGTTTTTTGAAAACAAACCACTAGAATATCTGGACTTTGGTTTCATTCATCCCCTTGAATACGTCACTTGGATGAAACCACAAGAAAGCGTATCCGAAATGAGCATTTCTCAATTGACACCACCATTTTATCTTCTACTTGGGCTAGCTGTTGTATCAGCAATATTCGCGACACTTGAAATAATATTCTATAATTTCTGAACGAATATGCCGACGGAAAAACTTTATTTCTTTCTATTCGATTCCCACATTTTAATTTAGTTTAAGCTTCTTGAATCATTAGAATTATAGTCATGCTTTTAGTTCACTATCAAAAGTAAGTTGAAAACTGTCCGGTCCGAAGTTCATAATTCAGAATCGATTCTCTTTCAACTGAAATCACGTTTCTTATAATTAGAAATAGTTTTTTTAATCCGCGACCATCTTTAAAAATTGGCTGCCAGGATTGTATAAACCTTTTTACGGAATAACGCCATTACATAAAATTAATACTTAATTAATATTATTTTTGCCTATATCCATAAGTTAATTATACCTCTAAGTACACAAATCGCTTCCACTTCTATGGCAATAGTGTTTGTCTGGCTCCCTTTAATGAAACCCTATACTCTCTCCGTATCATTTATCACCTCAACTTCAATACAAAATTGTACTGCCTAGCCTAGCGTTTCTTTTATCCCTTTTAGAATGTTTCAGGACTGAAACCGCCTCTATCTCACGAGAGAGAGAGGGATTTGGGGTTGCTTAAGTAAAATTCGTTCCCCCCCAGTGCCTGCCTATACGAAACGTAAAACTCTCCTTTATTCCACTGGATGATTTTATTTTTCGTCTCGACCGCTTGGTGGCTGCACCGCGACAGAAATTTTAAAATTTTCTCTCTTCGGATCTTAGCGCTATACGAGTTCTGACGTCACAGTAGCCTGCCAAAGATGCCCAGTCGTTCCCCGAATTTGTGTACTTAGAGGTATAATTAACTTATGCTATATCCTATAGCCATAGTTTATGGATTTAGGGGTACATGTTGGCATCTACTAAAATAGTGGGCCAAAAAGCAGAAAAAATGTGTTATGGTCAACGTCGTGTCACTTTGCCGTTGGCATGTATATATTATGCAATATATTCACGGAAATTTATTTAAAAGCAGGAAAATTAACAAAATTTTAATCCAAAACTTTGCATTAACACTGCAGTGTATAAAACCTAGTTTTGTTTTTATTGATTTGAACTAATTATGGCTCTGTAAATAATAAAAGTAAATTTAATAACTTGCAGAAGTAGAAACTAAAGTATATATCCTTTTATGGATATTAGTAATAATATATTTACGTCTTTTTCTATAGTTCATTTTCACAAAGTCGTGATTTAACGTTATTAGAATTTAATAGGCGACTATTGACTTTCCGAACTTACCATACCAGGACTCGAAATATAATAATTTGCATGCATATCTAAGTTTGTTATTTCTTTTTAATATAATAGTTAACTTTATAAAAGCACAGCAGCAGGGACTTTTATTATTGAACTTAATCTACTATTCAAATCTATAAATGTTTAATTGCCTTACGAATAAATTAGAGCACGCGTTGAAATATTATACTACTCATTATTCAAACCAAAGGGAACGCTCAGAATCTTTAGCAAAGTATTCGCGCCAACTGTCCGCTAACGAAGACCAATTTAAGAAATTAGCCATGAATTTGATGAAATTTGAATATAGGGCGTCCAGTTTCTTCAAAAATCGGCACGTTGAAATGTTCTTCAAATTATGTCTCCTATCTGAACCTTTATCAAAGAAGCTGTTTTTTATGTATAAGAGATAGTCAATTTAATACCCCAAATTAATGGAAGATAAAACAGTCACTTTCAACACAAACGCATTCCGAAACTGACCTGTAAGGCTGTAGTCTATGATAGTTAATTTTGTATGACGTATTGAGAATAGGTCATCTAAGTTCATGCTGGTGCACATACATCCCAACTATTAACTCATATATCTAATTAAGGGCTGCAAGGTGTTATTTTTTAGGGAGAATTAATAATGAACTTTAAATTTATATTTATATTAAAAAACTACTTTGTTTATAAATTTCTTTACTTAAGAGAAACATGAGGTATAGGATCGTCAGGGCCCCATGGGCTTATGTATGTATGTAAAATTTCCCTCGTGTGAAGGACAACAGCACACACACACCAAAAATAAATACAATTTCAAATTATAAATACAGAAATAAAAAATGTGTTATCACACTTGATCAAATATGATAGGGTATGAATTGGGGTCAAATAACGCTGTTACCAAAATGCGAACTGAATTTTACACCCAGAAGGGCAAATATAGTGGTAGGCAGCGCCTTCTCTGTAGGTAAAGTGTTGAAGGGCTTTGCCGAGACTATAGAGAACTTTTGAGGTTCCATGGAGTGCATATCAAAATGCTCAAACCCCATAGTCGCAGGGTGGTCACAGCTACAGAGGACAGGGGATGTGGTTTTATCTTTCTCCCGGCAGAACCTGCAAAACGCTTCATCAACAATGTCCCTTATCTCCAGCCTTATTTTTATGTTTTTTGGTGAGGGCAAGCAGTTCTTTTGCTCTCGTGTTGGAGGACTTCCATGCCTCTTTACATCAATAAATCATAAAATCATGGGTTTTTAATTCAACTACTACGTAAAAAGAACGAATTTTTTCATACATTTCAGATTTGCTCAACCATACCCACTCAATTATGGGACAATTGCTGTAATATGTTCATACATTTTTTCGCTTTTTCTTTAGCAAAACTGCTTAAGTTTTAAACCCTTATTGCAGGAGACATGGGGAATGAAGAATCGGGCTATGAAATACATTTTTACCAGAGAGTTCATAAATCGTACCTTCAATGTCATGTAGATATTTAACAATTCTAGTCTCTTTCATTAGACAGTGAAATTTACAATATATTTCTTTCCCCAAGAGTTAATTACGAAGACCATGAAATAGATTACACGCAAATTGTCATGTTTTAATGGAAGACCCCAATTTCCCCCCTTCATTTTCGTGCCTATCTCTTTCGCCGAGAAAAGTCGAACGCTAAATTCACGTGCATTTTCAAAGCGAAAAAAAAAAACGTGACCGAATAGTTATACTTTTCTGGCTCCTCCCACTTTTATTTCCCATGATGCTGTGAATGGTTCGCGAGTTCCTACCTAATGGCAATAATCATATAATTACCATTATATATGCGTCATATGTTTATAATATATGTTGCATAAGTATCAAACTTCCTATACTTCGTAAAGATAGAGATATACTGAGAGCTAGTTCGAGCACGACAAGCGAGAATTGACTATTCTCGGTTTTACAGTCCATCTTCCTATTTAGTCTGTAATAAGACTTTGACAGCGCCTCACCAGGCGTCGCTTTACGAGAATCTAAGACGTTTCACCTACATCCCTTCATGACTAGCTCTCATTAACCTGTGTGAAACTTATCTTATGAACTTATGATACATGCATAACATTTATAAGATAGCCGAAGTTTGTGTTGGCAAATAAAACAGTACAGAGTTCCTACACATTATGGATAACCTGAAAAAGTATAAGAACTTGAAAATAGACTGAAAAGATCATGCCAAATTTATTTATTCATTTATTTTGGAGGAAACGATAGGGAAATGTTTTTATTAAATATAGAATAGCAATATTGAGATATGTTTTTAAACTATTTAAGTTTGTATGTTTTTCAGTTTAATAATTAGTTTATAATTTGTAAGTTATTGCGAAATGGTCAGGGAAATTTGAGGATCATTGTAAGGGAAAGGACAGGGAATTGTGAGGATCATTATCGAGGAAAAGACAGGAAATTTTGAGGATCATTTAAGGGAAAAGATAGGGAAATTATGAGGATCATTGTCGAGTGAAAGACAGGGAAATTTGAGGATCATTGTCAGGGAAAATCCTGGAAAATTCGGTAGAATTTGAGGATCATTGTCAGGGAAAATCCTGGAAAATTCAGTATAATTTGAGGATCATTGTCAGGGAAAATCCTGGAAAATTCGGTAGAATTTGAGGATCATTGTCTGTGATAAACCTAGAAAAGACAGGGGAATTTGAGGAATGGTAGGGGGGAATAGACTTTCGAAACTTTTAGACGAACCCTGCAAAGAAATAACGATTCGTTGGTAAAATGGATTAGTGGTCGAGTGTTTCAGAATAGGAATAAGCTAAATAACACGCAGTAGTGCGTGCTAAGGCAAATTATCTTTCATTGATTTTTGTTTTAAAAATTTAATGGCGTTTTCTATTGGCTACATGGCGAGACTGGAAATCAATATCCACTCTTGTCCCCAATCGTCATTTTCTCATAGCATAAGACTTCAGTTTTTCCATTTCATGCATTATTGAGGAATTCAATTCTATTAACGTTTTAATTAAGCCACCAGTTAGCGTGATAAAATAAAGCAACGAGTTGACTAAAGAAAGTGTTGAAAAAACTCTTTATTCTAGTCATTTGAACCACAGAGAACACTCAGTATCTTTATGAAATAATTAGCTCTTATTATCTGTTAACGATAACCAGTGAGCGAATACACCTCCTCCTTACGATTACATACTGAATACAATATCAATGGCTATGGACAAATTTGTTTATTTGGAGTCCAGTTGCTTCAAATACCGGTATGTTTAAATGATTTTTAGCCCTAGATACTAAAACGTTTAAAAAATTTACCGGTAAATTACAGTTAAATTTCCCAAAATTTTGATATACCCTCAAATCCATAATTGAACATACTTTTATATAAAACGAAAATATTGTGAAATTCTCAATGTGTGGAGACGTTCTACTATCATAGAAAAACTATTCAGTAAACCCAAAATACTAAATCCATGGGCACTTTCAAACTTTTATGTTTACTTATGGTTTCTTTTCAACCTTAATTAGAAAAGTAATTAATTACAAATTAGTAATTCTAATTAATTAGTTTTATAAATAAATGTCTAATTTCTAATTATATAAAAAAGACTTGGTTTGCCCAAGCCTAAAAAAACAAAACGATAAGAGTTTTTCCAGTTGACTGAAGCGCGGATATTTTTATTTTCTATTGAACTTTAAAGATAATCCGTATTTTACAACTCTTTAGAATTTAATTCAATCTCCTGATTTTACTGGTAATGGATTTATTTCCTATAAATTAATTGAAATAAAAAATTACTTATCTCAGATTTTTCAACAACAATCCCATTTTCCTAAAACATTTTATCATGAAATTTATTTTATTCAAGGGAGAACGTGTTTTAATTTTCAAATAATATAGAAATTAAATACATGTTTCAAGCGATCTATACTATTTAAGTATTTGAATACAATCTTTTACATGTTTGGTAAAGCGGTTTGTTTCTTCTTCATGCACATTAACAATGCACAGTACTTTCACGGAAGATTTTAAAATTGGTCTAGTTGGATAAAGCTGTTTTGTGAAGTCGAACCTCTAGCCATTAACCCTGTAAATAACGTTATTAATAATATCCGGAACATCTCAGTTTTATGATTAATCCCTAACTAAACATCGTTTTATCGAATTTAAACTTCCATATGCTTAGAAAGTAAATTAATTGTTTGTTTCTGTTTGTCACAATTAGTTATCTTATTTTACCAATACGCAAGGCTGACTAACAGCATACGTTCATAAGGTGTTCCATAAGTTTGTCACTGGTTACTGAGAGGTTGCCATGAAGTGACGAAGGTCATAGATTCTTGAATAGCGATGCCTGGTGAGGAGCTGTCAAAGGTTTAGTAGAGACTAAATAGGAACTACATGGATTGCAAAATCGGGTGTGGTCAATTCGCGATTGTCGTTCTCAAACTAGCTCTTAGTAAGTCTCTAGCATTACGAAGTATAAGTAGTGACATACTTATGGAACAGATCTTATAAACTTATGGTGATAACACTACGAGTATGTTTTTGAACTGGTTCAGTTGAGTTGCTCAAGGTTGTGTTCGCGGTAATTGGAAGCTGAAAATAATGAGACACAGACAGAAGTGCGTAAAACAAACATGGATTAATATACTGGCAAATATAGTACCGTTATGATTGTTGCTTTGAAACCGTTATTTTAGGGTCGAAGTTGACTTGAAATCAAACTTTAGTAGCCAAAGATTTTGAAAACCTTGGTCAAGTATATTTGAATAATTATTCGATCCATAAAATTAAATTTATTATGTTCTTTAACCTTGCAAAAACTTTGGTTCTATCCTATTTTTGCCACAGAACTGTAAGGATATACAGAAATGAAACGTTCGTCTTTAGTAGACAACGTTACGAAAACTTCGTGTGGTTAAAACCTTTTGAGATAAAACTCCTCAGAGATTAGACAAGAAAGTGACAATTAGCTTTAATTTAACACGATATCCCTTGAATAAAATAAATTTCATGATAAAATGTTTTAGGAAAATGGGATTGTTGTTGAAAAATCTGAGATAAGTAATTTTTTATTTCAATTAATTTATAGGAAATAAATCCATTACCAGTAAAATCAGGAGATTGAATTAAATTCTAAAGAGTTGTAAAATACGGATTATCTTTAAAGTTCAATAGAAAATAAAAATATCCGCGCTTCAGTCAACTGGAAAAACTCTTATCGTTTTGTTTTTTTAGGCTTGGGCAAACCAAGTCTTTTTTATATAATATCTGTTCATTCAGTCTTAATTTGTATTAATATGTATTAATTTATTATGAAAATAATTTTATGCTTGTCAAAAGTCATTCATTTGGGGTTCCAGTAAGACGTTCGTGAGCATATTGGCTCGCACCCAGTGCCTGTCATTATTTTATGGGAAAGTTAATGTAATTTCGCACCTAAAAATAGTCACATTAAAAACTTTTTTATTATTAGCTTCTTTGATTGTCGATGCTTTTATATTAACGTTGTAGTAACAGAGGGCTCTGGCTCTAAAAATTCGGAAGAATACATTTCGTTTATACGCATAAACATAATTTGACATTCTTTGAAAAATATAAAAATACCGAATTTGATTTTATCTTTTTCTAAGGTTGTAATATTTTATAAAAATAATAAATAAATATGGCAATTTAATAATCAATAATTATAGTGTTTATTTGTTTCATAAAATATGTACATATTAATTAGAATATCAAGGAATTCAATACACAGTATGACTGAAAATAGAAAAGTATTTTATATATTTTTAGCCACATCGTATTTCTCTTTATTACCTTAAAAGTTTCGTTCAATTAAAGGGTGCTGCTGGGTTTTCTGATCAAGTTTAACGGTATATTTCATAATTCGAAATTTATTAAGATTAGATTTGATATTTCACTGGAGGAAACGATTCTTCGACTTCTCTCTTAGACCGGAAAAGTTAAAGGGTTACTCTCTGACGTAATAATTTTCCTTATTTTATGTATTTAAAGTACAACTTCCACACTATGAAGGTCGCTAGTAACAGTAGCGTGTAACTTCATAATAATTGCTCTGTTCAAGTCGAATCGCTTTACATTACTACATTCTATTATTGGAGGATTTTTTACTGGTTCAGACTGTAACCTTTACATAGAATTCTTATCCATGGTATATTTGAAGAACCATTTTAGCTAAAATAAACATTTCATTAAAATCTTTTCCTACGTTTATCATGAATTTCGTCTGTTTGTAAATTCTGCATAATTATCTTCCTCCATTTCAATGATAAATTTCACACATTTGCTTTAAAGGAATTAAAAAAAATTCGGTGTTAACCCACGGAACAACGCCAGCTACATTCAGTTATCTTTTTTAAAAACGGATCTTTCAGTAATCTTGGGGAGTCCACTTACTGAGGAATCTGCTTCGCATCGACATTGTTTTGTCATTATGCTCCTACAAACCCTTTGCTTTTCGAACCATGTTTATGCTTTCTCCAAGAGCATAAGAGAGACATCAGTCAAGTTACTGACGAATCTGTCTCGCTTTGTGATTGTTCTGTCACTAACCTCATACCAACTATTCTCTTTTCGAACCATGTTTATATAATGACCCACGTTCACTGATTGACCTTTATGAATTATCACGCCTCTAGTTCTGTAAACGCTCTGGTTCAAAATGACATTCTGATTTTGGAACCCAGTTATTTTGGTGAAAATCTTAATTGGTTGACCATGTTCCATGGTAGCTCTGGGGAACCATAAAAATACGTACTTGCCGGCCGAAATCAACACATCACGTTCGTGAATTTCTGTGTTATTACATGTTTCGCACGGCGACATTGTTGGTCTCATCCATTTTTGCAGTACTTTCCAATCAATTCTTCCTTGGTTTGGCAAAGGCAGAGAAAAGATAAAACTTTGCGTTATGTTTTGAGAATTTTTTTCAACTAGACACATGGGGCATTTGGTAACGTTTTGCGACTTTGTCCATAATAGTTCCATCAGAGCGTCAGAGTGGCAAGTTTCCATTTCTTCGCTTAGTTTTGTCAAGAGAAACAATAAGAATTCACTAGCATCTTGTTGTTGGTTCTGCGTAAAATGCAGGCCAATAGCCCTTCGCAAAATCAAACCATCGTCACAGGAGTTTCTATCGGAACTTTCAACATGCTCAATAGTGTTGCTAAGGCACGTTAAAATAGGTTTATCGCTCAGTGATCCATTGTGCCCTTTAATAATGTCTCTTAATTCTGGAATCAGTAACATCAACTGCAAAACGGTATTTGCGTAGCACGTTACTCCATCTTTATTTTCAAATCCTTTCAAGGGAAATGTGTCTGTACTCTGAAGACTTTTGAATTTTTTTTTCGGATTTCCTTTTACCGTTTTACCAAATATTTCTTCTTCAACTTCTATAGTTTTTTTAAGCATAGTAGATGCCGACCTCTTGCTACTTGCCTTTAGATCCGCCACAGTTATTTCTAAAACAGGCAAATCTGGTCTGAATTTTTGACGCAACCTGTTATACTCCGCAATGGCTCGTCCATCTGCCATAATTTTATTCGGGTCTAATCGCAAGAGATGGAGACCGGCTAAGGAAGTGACTCTCGATAACGCAACGTAAGCCATACCTGTCCCAAATAAGTTTGGTCCCAGATCCATAATTGCGCACTTCAAACTCATACCTTGGCTTTTATGTATAGTAATGGCGTAAGCCAAGATAACGGGAAATTGCGTCCGTTTGATGTATATGTTTGACATCAACAAAAACTTGACGCTAATTTTCTCGATCAAAAAATCAAGTTTGTTATCATCTAAGTTTGGTTCCCGATCTACTCTGATTAAAATGCCAACGATGGTCCCGCGATCGTCTAACTTGAATCCTGTTATAACGGCCATGGTTCCGTTGATAACACCTTCTTCAAAACTGATGTTTCTTCTGACCATTACTCGGGCTCCAACGCATAGATAGAGCTTGCTTTCTAGGCCCCCCGTTTTAGACGGATGGTCTTCCAACATTTTTAATCTCCGTACTACGTTTTTGATTTTATTTTTGTTGTGATCAACTACAGTATCAACGCAATCAATACATTGAACTTTTTGCCCGCTTTGCCGCAACATTTCGAAGTTGAATTTTTCGCACATTGCTAATCTCGGCATCAAACATATTGGGCCAAAGCCTTCATTCACCAGCTTAAGGTACAGATTCTTAGCCACCTCGGTTTTGTTTCCTCCCGGAACTAGTCTACTCTCTAATGTTGAAATATCAGGTTTCGTAACATTTCCAATTCTAATTCTGTTCAGTAGGTCGGCGTAACTTAGGTCGTCAGCCTGCCTGACGTTCAGCGTTAGTTCATCGTATTGGAAAAATTTCCAAAGATTAGTCCCGCCAACGCTATTCAATCTACTTTTAGCTTCCGCCGAAGTGATTTTCGAAAAAGCGGGGTTACCTTGTACAGGCGGCAACTGTAAGAAGTCACCAAAAACCAAAAGAGAGACGACGCCGCCAAAAGGCTTGTTCATTTCCCAAAACTCGTTAAGCCTTAAATGAACGTAGGCTAACATCACAGATGACACCATAGAAACCTCATCCAGTATTAATAGTTTTAAATTGCCGAGGGTTTTTTTCATGATGGACATGTTTTCGGAACTGAGGCAGTGATATTCCGCGATGTTCCCATGATCTACTGGCAACATAAGTAATCTATGCAAAGTCACGCCGTTAATATTTATCGCAGCTAACCCTGTTGGAGCAGCGACAGCGACACTACCGGCATTTTTAAAGTGACGTCTTACTGCGATTGAAATAGTTTCTATAAGAAAGGACTTCCCAGTGCCTCCTGGACCAGAAACAAAGTGGCAGAAGTTTCCATTTTTTTCTCCGCCTTCGGCGAAGTGATCCATGACTTTATCATAAACCCTCTTTTGGTCGGAGTTCAGTAACGCCACATTGTCAGAGACAACATCTTCGAAATTTATTTCCATGGCAGCCTCGACATCTAACATAGCATTTTCAGTTTCTATGACAATTTCTTTGCCTTGGAAAGCATTTTCATCGTCATCACTTTCTGGCTCCGATATAGTCTCTTTACGTTTTTCGGAAGCTTTACGTCTCTTTTGAACTTCTTTCGAAACCGAGAATTTTTCATGGTACTCTCTCAAAGGTTGGATCAGAGGCAGACAAGATTTGAAAGCTTCGGCATACGTTTGAAAGTCTGCTAATAATTCGGCTTCATTTCTCCATGGTTTAAACAGAATAAGTAAAGCGTGACAATACTGCTCTTCTTCTTCCATCGGCTCGTGAATATAGTGCTCTATGATATAGGGTTTTATTCTCCGTCTCATCAAACCCAGTCCATTTTTCAACTCAATCACATTTTCATTTTTTTTCACACACTCTGAGTACTTGATGGAATCATAAAATCGTCCAAACTCATACAAGCTCACGTTTTCTAGACTGTCTGGTCGATTGGGGTATTTGTCGTCCACGAAACCCTTTTGACAAGTTTCCTTGCTCGTGGGATCATTTTCTCTCAAGCGGGCAAGCTCCGCGAATCCTTTCAACACTTTGGATCGTTTTTCTTTTACATTCGTGTTAATAAATCGTGTGGTGTCGGACATTTGGTACAATTTTTGACCCATCATGAAGTCGAGCGCTTCGTAGATGCCGACAGATTTATTTGTAAGAGCTTTTAACCCAAAAGCAAATAGTTTTTTAGACAAACTATCGTGCCCCAACTCGGCAAAGGATTCATCCATTTCAGCCCGGTCGCCTTTTGTCACGTACCCCGTGACGTACCGCGCCACTATCTCAGTGTCATCCGCGACAAATTGCACATCTATGTTGCCTTTCGAAGCCAAAAGCAATGCCGGATTGTAGTCATTGATGAAAACTTCGTTTTCTTTCCTAGGCAAATCGTACAAGCGTTTTTGACGTTTTTTCATTTTCCTATGGCGAGTTACAGATTCAGTGGAATTATAAGTCGCAACGTTTGTAACGTTCCGGGGAAAACCGTAACGACACACTTTCACTTCCTTGTTTCCACTCTTTATTTTTCGGTAACAACTGGTACAGCATTTATGTGCTTGAAATTTTTTGACTAACCGATAAAGCTCCGGACTTTCAGCTGCGTTTGGAATTGAACACAAGACATGCTTTTGTAAGTACTCCAAAATGTCTTTCGGCGAGGAAGAACCAATTATGGGAGCTCCATTGGCCCAAAGCAAGCAATGGTAGTGGGCCAAACCCCGACACTGGTATTCGACTCGTATAAAATGGTGGGCTATTTGCCCCAGAACCGGATTTTCCTTACACAGCACAAAGTTGTGGAGAAGCGATCTGACTTTGTTGTGAAAATGCTGACCGACGGTAAGAGGATCAATGTTTAATAGGTCATTTACGGCCATAGATTCTATTCGTGGTACGTCAGCATTCACTTTTCTCAGGTGTTCGTGAAGCTTAATATCATCGTATTCGGCGGGATTGAACGTTAACAACCATGTTGGGGGTCCGTACTCTCTAACCATAGCTAAAACACGTGTTTGAACCGTATACCAGTAATCCTTTGTTCCTCGTATGTGACCCATGAAAGTCGCCAAATTGCCCTCGAGCTCCTTATCGAGTGATTCGACTTGATTCATCAAGTTCTCGACTGACACATTGATGGGTTTTTTGACACGCAGAACGAAATTCATACTACTGTTTATTGCTTTTATCGCGCATTCTTGGTACAAATGGAACAGATACGAATAGTCTCGCCTAAACATTCCATTTTCGTTCAAGAGACGAGAAAGGCGGTAGTCAGTTTCCGTTATTTGCCCAAAAGGTCTTTCATGGTTTTTACCGAAGCGAGCTTTTGAAAACAGGTGCACAAAGGTCATGTACTCTAGATTTTTGTCCCATTAGCTAGCTGGTTCGCCTTCAACACGCTTCATTTGGAAAGAAGCCAACAAATCCTTCGGGGGCTGAACATTCACCGGGTGGATAGTATAGTGATCGTAAAGATCTACAACTTCCTCGTTTGAAAGTTTTCGCAACAATGCTTCTGGCTGAGTTACAATTCTGTAGGCGTCGTCTCGGGAGATATTTTCACGCTCATCGACAATCTCTTCAATGCCGCAAATATAATCCTCATTGATCGTAGTGACATCGATGAGTTTGTACAAGGGATTAATATTTTTCAGTACAATGATGGCTTTTTTCAAAGCTTCTAGACGTACTATTTTTTGCCAAATCTTTCTGTCGCAGGTTGGAAGGCCATTAACCAAGATATGCAATTCGTGATCTTTAGGCAATGACGTCGGTATCATGTCGAGATTTTTTTGAACTGGTATTGGCAGGTATATAATTTTACCCTTCAAAGCTTTCACCGTACCAAACTGAATGTTCGATTTTGATTTGGTGCCTAGCCGGACAACAGTGTGAAACGACTTCACAAGTTGAATTAGGGCTTTTTCAAACATGTTCAAACCAGCGATTTCTACCGGAGGAACATCAACTCCCAAACCATTAAGGAAACACCTATTTGGTACTTTTCCTTTCCCCAATTCTTTAGAACAGTAAGAACACAACATTATTTCTATATCCCTAAAGTCGGGATTTTTCAACAGCAAGCCAGCTCTTAAAATGAGATAGGCTGGGTTGTCAAAAACTGAAGTGCTTGCCAGTTTTTCGACAGACCTTAAATCAGATTTTTTTAATAATCTAGCGCAACAATCGCAAGGAGTGTCGTGAAATTCATTTGTATCTCTCTCAGCTCTAGCAAATTGTTTACCGTAAAAAGCCAAGATTTCACTCTCGTCGAGACTAGGTCCTACATCGTTTTCGGTGCCTTTTGTCGGCTCGTTTTCGGCATTCAAAATTTTTAAGCCGCGTGCAGCCACAATTTTTCTCAATTCGGGTATAATTTTCTTGAGAGATTCATAATCTCCATGATCAATCTCGTCGGTCAACGTCGATAAAGCGTTTTGCAACGCTCTAACAGAGTAAATTTTACTCAAAATAGTCCTAATCCCCGAGAAATGCGGAGCCAATTCTCTGAAGGCTCTCTGGTAACTTTGGCATTCCTTGCTCTCGGAGCAATATACGAAATGCCCAAGATACGGTAAGAGTTTAACCTCCAGATGTGAATCATCAGACTTTAACGCTACTTTTGTTTTCTTGAAAAATTTATTTTTAAAAGAGCAAACGTTAAAATCAGAGGCAAAAAGGTTACATAAAGCGCTCTCATTGGCATTTGCCGTCATGTTAATGAAAGCTATGACGTCAAAAATGGCACGTTCCCTAATATTGCAAATGTCGCTGCATTCCCAATACGAACATTTCTTCTTCGTCTCAATTAATCCAGATTCGTTAATGACTATGTTAGCTTTGGGATGTTTCTCTTTGGAAGTGTCTTCTACTTCATTGAAAATATTTGTGACAACGCCCAAATCATTCACTTGTAAGCAACGTTCAATGACACAGCCACTGTCTGGTCTTTTTACGTCGATAAAGTTGCCATATTCATCAATCCATAATTCATTATTTTGTTCCGCGCTATTGGGCTGTTCTCTTAAAACCTTTTTGAAAGTTCCATTTTCGTGAAATTGCAATATTTTTCCATATCGCATTTCACTGCCATCGTTTTTCCTTATTTTGCCATGATTCCCCAAAGGAAAGTACGAAGTCTCTCGATAAAAGGCTTCGGTGTGACTAGTGTGAAGCCTTTTTCCACCAACGACTTCGACAAAATTGTCACTACATACCAATCCAATTTCTTGCAAATTCTTGGCAAACTGTTTGAAATCTTCAACAAGCAACGCGCGTTTTGCATGACAAGCCGAGTATATTTGCCTTTTTAAATGGAAAATTTTTCCACACAGTAACTGGCATTGGATCTTGTGCGATGCAAATTTGGAACTTTCCTTGTTGCATGCATTAGCTACAGTTTTCGTCGACATCAATCGTTCAGTAAGTCTTGTAACTAAAAAGCGCTTAAAACTTTCCGCAATAATTTTTTTGTTTTTGGTTTTAAAAACCCCTCTATTAAAGGATACTTTTTTAACGTGATCTCTGCTAGTTTTTCCATGACTCTTATTACTTTGTTTCGAAACCCTTTTAGTATTTCCTAAATTTGTCAGCGTGGACTTGCACTTGAGTCTGTAACTCGAGGTTTTACTTTGAAAGCGATCCTTGTTTTTTAAATAGTACTTTTTACAGTATAATTTGTTTATTCCAGGATCTTTCAAAATTGTCCTTGCGTTTCGCTTTCTAGATCTTAAGCGTTCTTTATGTTTCTTAGCTTGTTCTCGAGAAACCATTTTAGATTTGTTGATGCGAGCGCCACGAAATGTATTTTTTAGAGCACTGAAAGATTTCTCCTAGGCACCCCTTTTGATTAACAAAGGTATCTCTTTCGTTCCACAAACGTATCTCTTTCGTTCCACAAACGTATCTCTTTCGTTCCACAAACGTATCTCTTTCGTACCACAAACGTATCTCTTTCGTACCACAAACGTATCTCTTTCGTACCACAAACGTATCTCTTTCGTACCACAAAGGTATCTCTTTCGTTCCACAAAGGTATCTCTTTCGATCCACAAAGGTATCTCTTTCGATCCACAAAGGTATCTCTTTCGATCCACAAAGGTATCTCTTTCGATCCACAAAGGTATCTCTTTCGATCCACAAAGGTATCTCTTTCGATCCACAAAGGTATCTCTTTCGATCCACAAAGGTATCTCTTTCGATCCACAAAGGTATCTCTTTCGATCCACAAAGGACTCCGTTTGTGCCAGACAGACACAATTAAGATTAAAAAATATATATATAACACCTCATACAATGAAACAAAAAACAGCAACGTAAAGTCTGGTCCACTTTTAAAAAAGGGTCAATCCCAAACTAACAGAAACGCCGTTAAAAACATTCAAATAAACAGTTGATAGTAAGTAGTTACCTTTCAACAGGGGTCGGATCCTGGAACAGAATGTAAACTTGGAAGAAATAATTAGGCTTAGAAAAAATAGGCCTCAAGTAAATAAAAACGCGCCTCGTGAAGAGTCGTGTTCGAATTTACGGGATTTCATTGTCAGTTCAGTTCAAGGCACCTTCACCATGAGAACGGTAAGTTTGTGGCGATTTCCTTTGCCTGTTGACAATATGCGACCATGGAGCAATATTAAATTAGATTTAAATTTCATTTGTAGCACAAACAATTTAATCAAAAGGAGGGAGAACAAACAATTGTCGGCTGCTTATGTGTTAGATGTCTGCTATTGAAGGTGGTTATTTAAAATAATGAAAATAACAAGTTGTTAATTTATAAAAATGTATCCTAATACGAAAAGTTATTATTATTATTATTGTTATTATTATTATTATTATTTCGTACCCTAAATTCTCTGGCTAGAAATCATATCCTACAGAATGATCGAATTAACATTAATTGGGAAAAAAATTTGTAACAAATCGTGAAAGTTTATATGGCGCAGTCACGAAAAACAAAAAAAAAACACACTGCAAAATGAAGTAAAGAACTAATAATTATCAAATTATTAATTATTAAATTTACGAACTTATCACAAATGGTACTGTCTGACTGTTCGTGAATTGCACAACCAACAATGACACATTTTTCATATTTTCCCTTCATGCCAACAGAGGGCAGTTGAAAGAGGCTAAAGGGCCTATACCGCCACTTTTAAAAGGACTGTTTTACCTTTTCATTTGTAAATCCTTAGAGTAATAAAATAATAATTTTAACGAAGTCCTTTTTGGGTAATTTTTAATTTTAACGGAACCAAGATTTTTTTTCAAAACTTTCAGCAAACATTGGGTGCGTTCAGAGGAGCATTCCAAGTAGGGTGACTCAGCTTTGTTCCAAATCGGTTTCTTCAATAGTCTGCACTGAACGCTAATTTGTTTTAGAATTAGGCTTAAGTAAGTGATTTCAATTTTTTAAACTGTTAAACTTCGTAACATTTTTCTATTTAAGTGGAAATTTGCGAATAAATCGTTTCATTTAGAGTCCAATTTCAAGTAAGTGATTCCAATTTTTTAATCTGGTAAGCTTCGTAACATTAATCTATTTAAGTGGAAATTTGCGAATAAATTATTTTATTTTGAGTCTAATTTCACATTCTCGAATTTTTAAACCATTTTTAAAACTTGGAAAACGTTTATAGTGATTTTTTGAAAATGCAAATTAAAAGCCTTGCTCTACCAAAACAGCAGCCAGGGCTTAATTGGTTGCGAAATGATGTACGGGAAAACTGATTATTAAATTACTTCTATTTCAAAATTTAGGGCTACAAAATGGAAAATTTTTCCATTATGAATTCTACCCTAAACTTTCGTTTTTTTTGGAGGAGGCTCACGTGGGCGCGACCAGCAACGAGGTGGTTCTGGAGGGAGAAGCCGGCCGCGAGGTAACGCTGAAAGATCCGTAAGATCCGGCAGGATCGGGCGGCAAGGAGCTATTGCCTCTGTCACTACAATGAGAGGCCAAGGAAGTTGGCGTGGTCGTTACCAAAAAAAATGTTATAATTGCAATCGCTATGGACATATCGCTGCCAATTGTTGGAGACCGGGTATAGTATTCCATCTATCATTATGAGAAGTGAGTTTACCATTTTAACCTGTCAATTCAATAAAAAGGTACTGCTAAGGTCTCGGGCACCGCCAAACCCACGTCTATCGACCAAACCGTGGCCGTCGACCATACCGCGGCCGAGGACCATACCGCGGCCGTTGACGAACCTATGGCCGTCAAAAAATCTGCCGGTGTCACCGTCGTCACAAGAGACAACGAGGAAAATCTCCTTGATATAGATGATGATATGAAGTCGTACGTTGAATGGTTTTTCATGAATTTAATTTCTAATTTCTTTTATTTGGGGTTTTAAAAAATATTTTTAACCATTTTTACGCAGGATGTCAGTTGACGAGTAACTTTTTCAATAAAATGTTATTCTTTATAATAATTCACTTAAATAAATAAATATTTCAAACGTTATAACAAAGTTTTTATTCGCCTCCATGAAACATATTGGTAAGGGCATGACGGTTATAGAATATAATATTTTACTTAAATAAATATTTCAAACGTTGCAACAAAATTTTTATTCGCCTCCATGAAACATATTTGTGAGTGTTATAGAATATAATAATTATAATAATAATAAGCGATCTTCTTCGTCAATAATTCACGAGTATCGTGAATTATTTACCAGAACAACAACTCTTTGGGCAAAGAATAGTTATTATAAAATCATACCAAGTCACGAAGTTTATAAATAGACTTGTATTGCTCCATGTGGCATAGCAAGGATTCTCATTCATTTAACTCTTTCGTCTAAGACTGGTTCATGGACAAAATACATAATCTGGGCAAAAAGTCTAGATTAAAATATTAACAGGGATTTGATTGTTGTATGTGATATAGCAAATAAAAATGTTTCAACATGTTTATCGAATAGTAAGGTCCTCTAGGTTCGCTTTAGTTTGAGTAAATAAATAACATACCAACAATATACAAAGCAATTGAGCAGGCTCAAAGAATGATGAAACCCTAGAACTACACTTGCGTAAATCGTCAAAACTATTTTAAAAATTAAATGTTTGAGGAACAGTATGACCAACAAACTATATATCTCACCAATTTCGTTGTGGTAGATCTCGCGGTTTAAGAAAGAACGCGCTTTTTGTATGCTTCTACCAGTACATTTTATTTTTCACGCGATGCTTTCCAGCGCCGGTAGCCAGGTGGCGCTAGTATCTACTTGTCTATTTTTAGTATAGGGAGAGGGCAAACCCATTCTTGCCACGTCATAGGCTTATATCTCTTACCTCGATTCCATCCCCCTAACGGGGGAATTTAAGTATCGCGCCTACAAACGCTCCCCTAAGTAGAGGTATAAAATGACGTCGGGTGTTCTTTCCCTCCCTGACAAACGCCCTCTCCCTATAGGGAGTTGCGCATCCTATTATCCTATAGAGCGACGAATGTTTTTGACGCGCAACCTTTATCAATGGTCAAGCCATGAAAATTTCGGAAAAATTTACTGGTCAACCATCCGGTGACCACTTTAGTTTTTAATAAAATTTTTGGAACATTTGAAATATTTATTGGACAATGTTCAGTGTCCTGTGCTTATTTACGGCCCTGAGATAGTTTCACCTATCCTGACCTTAAAGTTAATCTCTACGGAGCTTAACATTACGACGTGAAAAGAATTTTCAGAGTTATACCCAAGGTTACGCAACCAAGGGGGTGCACTTTTTTCACAACAAAACTTTACTGCAATAGTCTAGCAAAGGCACATCTCTCAGTGTAAAGTTTAGTTGAACTTTTTGTATAGGTTTAAAAAAAGTTCTTTCTAAACCATGCGCCAGCATGCGCTACATTTCATTGAAAGTTTGTTATTTAAGAATTTTCCCTTCTAAATATTAAGAATATTCATCACAAATAGACAACGAGCTTTCCAAGAATCAAACCTGCTATGTTTTGCCTCGAATGCAAACGCGTTATCCATTACGCCACATGCCCGTACTTCGTAACAAAAATAAATTATCCAAACGTTGTATTTATAGGATTATTTCTTTTATGAGGTTTTTACACATCTGTAAAAATAAACACCGAGCTTGCCAGGACTCGAACCTGCAACCTTCTGCTCCGTAGGCAGACGCGTTATCCTATGCGCCACAAACCCGTTGGGAGGCTGAACAAAATGCTATCCAAACAGTGTAATATATGTAACGGTTTTACCATGATTTATAAATTACTTAAAATAAAATACTTAGACTTAATTGTTCTTAATCAAACTTCAGAAGTTCAACATTCAATAGTTGCTTGATAATTCAAAAGTATTCCGAAGCTTAACTTCGCAGTAGTTTCTGAGTTATTCGATGGAGTGGACCACCAAAAATCCCATGCTTTTTCTATGGGACGCTAAGCCTAAAATCTGTGAATTATTTCTTTAACATTACGGGAGGGTGTGGGTTCTTATCTAGAAGGGCCTACCGGCCCTCTAGAATTGAATTTAATTAGTTTTTATGTCTAATTGCTAATTGGCTAATTAATTAGTTCATAAATATATACCTAATTGCTAATTATAATTCAATTAGTTTTCAGGTAATTAGCACAGCTCTGATTAAAACAAGTGTCTTTATGTTAAAAAAAATAAAAGTAAAATATTAATTTTTAATTCCGATTGTAGAAGCTGCATTATAAATATATGTTTCTTTTAACACCATCGAAAATTTTATTATCAACAAGAAAATAAAAATGTTTTTTAAGCTGTTTGCCCATAGCAACAGCTTTATACGGTGACCCCTGGAAGCAGGCTGGCTTGCTGGCAGGCAAGCAGGCAGGCAAGCAGGCAGGCAGGCAGGCTGGCTGTTTCGCGTTCGCGTTCATTTTCGTAAATTTAAATTACGCGGCAGACCTTGCCGGAATTTCATTATCCACCGCACTAGCGACATCTAGACTAATTTCGATCATATTTTCGACGAGAAAATGCGGTCTCTCGGAGGTATCGGGTTTCGAACTGAGGTCTACGGTGTGAGATGTGGAGACTCAACGTCTGAGCCACTACGATTGATGTTAAGCTATCGATATTTTTCCTATACTTTTCAACGCCTTGCTTATTGGTATCCCTAATTTGGGGTTTTGTTAAAGACAATATCACACTGCAAACAGCGTTAATATGCCTTGGGGCATATCTTGTTTTTTGTGCAAATTGAGTGGAAAGGGGATATAGGTTTTTAAGATCTGGAAAATAAAACTGTGCGGAAACGGGCGACCACCACCGTGTCTTATCTAATTTTTAAAATAACTTTGTTAAGTCAACCTATATAGGAAGTACTATTTTGTTACTCTAGCTCAAATAGAAACAAAGTGTCAGCCAAATAAAAATGTCCAGGAAATGTTTTCCGGGACTGTACTGCTCCTTCGGTAATTGCTGTAACAGTACACCGCGTTTACGAGAACCCCTGTATAGGGAACTGCCGTAACGGGTAAACTTCTTTTTCGGGAAACCACTATTAAACGCTTTAATGAGGACTGCTACTATGGGATCCGCGTATACGATTCCGTCTCTAAAGTAATCTTGTTCATCTTTAAAATTTTCACACTTACCTGAAGATGTATTTTAGCAAGAAAACGATAGACAAGACCTTGAATACTTCCAATACTATTTGAATGACTTTTATGTGAGTAGTCCGTTATTCTCGTGAAATTGAGTTATGTTTCAAACAAAAAATTTCGAAATCTTTGAAGTAATTACAAGGTCGAGAATTAGAGAAAAATCCAGAATTAAAAATAATATTCTGTAAATATATAAATATATTTCGAGATCTATTATAAAATTCGATGTCGATGAGAAAACAACGAGACATTTATATATCTACGGATTTTTGATTAAGTCGCGAAATGGAAAAATCTCTCCGAAATGTCGGACCGATTGAGTGCCAAAATAAATAATATTATTCAGCTATAAGAATATAAGAGACATGAAGGTGAAGTTGAATAAAGGATTAGTATACCCATAAATTTATATTTACCAGAAAAGGTCAACAGTACTTTCGTAAAGTTAATGTTATGGCTGAAATTAATAATATTTTTCAATTTTTACTTAAAAATATATTTCATGTCGACATCACCACCTTCATCTGCCTCTAAACTTCACTGCCAAGATATATTCTTATACATCAATGATAATTTACAGAATTTAATTAAATAAAATCAAATTTAATTCTCTGAAAATGCATTCCAAAAGAATGTAAATTTTACATCTAGTGGGGAATATGGTTTTATACCCGATAAGAACTCTAGCCTATGTTGGCCTTGGCTATCAATATTTAGGAAAAAGGGCCCTCAATGGAATAGGTTCTACTGATTTAATATAAAAACTTCAAAAAAAGTTTTAATTTAAACTTAAAAACTTGGTTTTGCATTTAACAGAAGGGATTATAGCATAAAAATATAGGTGCCCATTCCTTTAAAAATACGTTTATAAGGCCACGACTTGAAATTATACAGGGTGAAAACATTCGCCGCTGTCCAGTCTTTTACCAGATTTTAACGAAAAGTTTTCTAAAATTGGTAGTTATCGCAATTAGTTTATAATAAGTTTTCATAACTAACATGTATGTATACTATCAAAAAATAATCTTTTATGGTTAAAGAATTTATTTCAAAGGTTTCTCGCTTTTCACGTAAAAACATAAAGAACTGATATATCCATTCTGACAAAAGGAATATTGTCATAAAAATCTCTTATTTGACAAATGTTCACGGTTGATATCATGAAAACTGGGGTAAAGTAGTTAAATAGAATTCCTCAAGATTGGATCGATGAAACCCAAGAGATTAAGGCTCATAAGAACGTCGTATTCTGGGTCCGTAACATTTTGGATTCACGATTATACCTTAAAAAGCAAAGTTTTGTTGAATTTGAAGGGTATATAATTAAAAACCACTTTCTTGAAGAAATTTCATTGAGGTGGACTTTAAAATATTTATTGTTTAGTGTCTCTATAGGCAATAAAATCTTCCCAGCTAAACTTTTCGGTTTCTTTCAACATTTCCGGGCAACATTGGCTCTTAAGTATTAGATGTTTAACTTTTAAAGCTGACAAAAAATAACTTAATCTTGTTTATGAACAGTGAAATATTGTCTGAAGCAAGCTCAGAGCAACGAATTCCTCGCTATATATTATTTGTTCAAAGTATTCTTATTGTCTTAGTTTTAAATGAACTTCCTTCTCCGCCTTTTATTAATACCTTTTACTTTCATTTAATTACTTTTGTATAGCCCAGTATAATGACGCATGGGTGAACGCAAAATACTTGGATGTGGATCGATTATCTTTTCCAAGCTTCATTTTAATAAAGCTGTCATTAGGTTAAATTTAGCCGATATTGATCGTTATTTTTACTTGTACAGGTCACGTATGTCACGAAGAGGATCTGTCACGGTCGTTATGTGTTTGTGTCGGTTGTTAGGGCTCTGGGTTTTCTGATCGATTTTTTTGGAAAAGTACGATTAACTACAAATAATCAAGAGCTTCTATTCAGTAGTTTTTTCGTTTAAACAAAACAGCAATTTTAGATGATATTTTTTAGATTCAATGATCTTAGTAAGATTTTAACCCACAAATGTGTTCAATCGACCAAATTTCCAAAAATGTATGTAGAAAGAACTGTTGTACATACTCTATGTTCGGTAAATTTACTTTACATCAAGTATCATGTTACTAATAGCAAATTTACGCAGGTTTCAGTGTGTATGAACTTAATGCCTTTATTACCGGGCTTGAAAACTATTTCTATTTGTGGAATTATTCGCGTAGTAAATTGTCAATAAACGGATACATGAGAAAGCTTAAATCATCTTTATTTTACAATCGCATATTTTAATAATTTTTACCAACTATTCATTCCACAAGTTTCCATGCAATCAGAGAGTAGTGCGCCAGTATACCGATCCAAGATGGCGGCCACTGTTAAGGCGGAGGGCCGGGTTTTAAGTTTTTTACGTTCTCTCCCCTCTTTTTGGAGATTTTATCATCCTGTCAATATTTAATTGATTGATTGTTTAGGTTTTTGTAAGCTTATAAAGGAAGACCATAATATAAAGTAGAAAATTATTATTGACAAATTTATTCTAATAGTAATAAAACTAATTACAATTAACATACACAAAAAATGTCTGCAGACAAAACCCCAATTAATGAAAATAGAAAAATTAAAAACTATACGAAAACATTTCTGGTATAAAATTATACAGTTTTACAAATTAATAATTATTTATGATATCCGTATGGTATGGGGCTGTGGTATCGGCGGGGAAAACACGAACTTCATTTACGACGACCTGATACCCATGAACGTATCCTATTAGGTGTCTCACAGTGCGGGTATTAAATGATTTCGAAAGAGGTATTTGGAAATATATGGTATATAATGAAACCTTTTAGAGTTTCAGCGCTTCTGGTGGTATGTTATCGTACCCTGCAAGTAGAAAAGGACTAAACAGATTCCTTTAGAGAGATTTTTAGCTCCGGCGTGCTGATTATAACTAACACTACTGAAGTAAAATACATGTTATAATACTTCTAGCCCAAATTCTCTAAAACTGACTGTTTACTTTACCATTAGCACTAGTAATGGCAGCGTAAAAGAAATCTCTATTGGAATATTATAGATAAACATAATTAATAGGTTCAGTAGGTTAGAATAAGGTAGAGGTTTTCTACCCGAGATTCAAATTTCAATCTCAAGTTTCCTAGCTAGTGGTTTTTCTTAAATATTTAATTCCATATAATTAATATTAATTATTTTCTTTTACAGTTATGTACACTAGCTTACGTTACAACATTTAAAGGCAATACAATTATCTTATAAGGCATACATAATTAATGTAAAGGTTTGAATCCGAGCTTACGCCTTCAGTCGCCATTCAGAAAATATCCATGTATATGTGACCCTGACTTACCTTTACACTATAACAGTATCACACCTTCCTTAACAAGGGGAAGCAAAATTTAGTATCGGCAAATCTAGAGTGGTTGACCCCTTGCTTACTATGTGAACTCTCACGATCACGCAAGCCTACGGCGCAGACACTAAAAGGCGAGATGGAAGGCAAAATTTTACCCTCGTCCCGTAAGCCAACAACACAGACACAAAAGTTGAGATGGAAGGAAAATTTTACTCTCGTGTCTTTCTGTCTCTTTTACGTCGAAGTGGTGTAGTGCTTTCCTTGTCTGAAAATGATTCAAGCCCGGGGTAATTAAGGAAAAGTTTACTAGTTTCAAATGTGCCGCAAATATTTTTGAAGGGCGCGAAAGTATAATTTAGACCTGTTTGTGGGTTTTATTTGACACCTAATTCAGTAGCACAAAATACCTTTAATAGTAAGTTTTCGAACCTTTTTGATTGTTAACAGGTACCCCTTTCGGTAATAAGGAGTACCTTTCTAGTTTTTATAGTTTTATTCTGACCTTTGTTGAGGTTTAAATGATACCCATTACGGGATCACAAATACCTTGTAGTCCTCAAAAGTACCTTCTTTAAGAGGCATTTAAGAGTACCTTTACTCAACGGTATTTTGTAGTTACTTTACACAATGGTATTTTGTATTAACTTTATAGGTACGTCTGAGGATGCATCGAAAAGTACCTTTAAATGTAATAGACCGTACGGTTATTTATTACAGTGTATACAGTTGAGGCTTAGACAATTAGGCCTTCACAAACACATAAAAGTAATATCTCCTCAAAATTTTAACACTTCATTTCCTGTTTTTCCCCATTGGATGATTTTAATGTGTACAGGACATATCCGTAATGGATGTAAAATCTCGTCTGCTTTTGCTTTAATGTATATGCGCTTAGCTTTCAATAGTGCTTTAATAATTCACAAATTTTTATTTCAAAAAGAAAAAGAAATATTTCCATATCAGGGTAAATAAGTTTGACTCGGAGAGGTAATATTTTATTTTTCCCAACTTGTATTAGTTTAATGTAACATGTTTAAATTTCTAAAAATGCTTGTCTTACGAAAAATTAGAATATTTTAGGAAAACCAATAAAAGGTTGCGGTATGCTTTACTAAAGAGATGGTCACTCAAATGGTTAAGTTAACGCTCTTTTTATTTAAATCGGGAAAAAAATAATAATTAAGCTGTTAAAGCTACCGTGGTTGACTATGAAAAAAATCCTAAGCATTTAAACCAACGCACATCGTAACACCAATCAAAAGATTTTAAGATTAATCCGCAAACTAGGCTTTTAAACCTTTAACTGGTTTTAAAACTAGACATAAGAACGTGAAAGTGTTAAAACCTAAACATACAAACCAAAAAAAACGTGTTATGTAACTAGGCATATAATCGTGTAAACATGTCTAAATACTAAGCATTTTTTAGCATTATGGTAGAAAAACATGACATCTACCACATTAAACATGATTAAACGCTAAAGATGAGAAGAAATCAACATATTGTGAACCTAAACATAAGGTGTTGCAAACCTGAGCTATTGAAACAGTGTTTTTAAACATGAAAAAAATCTGTTACGTATTCTTGTTTAAGTCTCTAGTTTCTTAACACTGTTTTTTTGTGTACTATAGAGTTATTTCAGAGGGGGAAAGGGGTAAGGAATTTGTAGTCTGCTTATTAAAAAACCAAGGAGCATAAACAAAAAAATGTATTCAGCCTCCATGGTGTAATATTTTTGATTTTCGGTCGCCATTTTGTGCTCAATAAAATGGAACGGGACATTGTACCAGCCGGTAAATCGCAGGGGAAGAAGTTTTGGCGTTACATATCACAGTTGCGTGAGACTGCGAAACCTTCCTCCAAACGCCAAGTGGGTCTACATACAAAGACAGGGCCAATGGCAACCTCTGTGGCGGACATATCTCACAGGATTGTGGAATACATTTCAGATCTAGAAACGGAACTCCTATCGCGTGATGCTACTGCACCTGAAAATCACCCCATGGGTACCATAGAACTTACTGACAACATCCATTTTTCGGAGTTACACCGCGCCCTGACCTGTCTCAAACGGGGCAAAGCTGCACGCCTAGATGGTATTTATGCCGAAGTGCTAATGGCATTGGGCTCCCAGGCGCGAATGTGTCTATTACACGTATACAGTACTGTGTTGAGAAGTTCGGCAATACCTAATAGTTGGAAGGAATCTAGGGTGACACTTATACACAAGGGCAAAGGTAAAGATGAAGCAGACTTAGATGCATATCGCCCCATTGCAGTCTCTTCGACGTTGTACAAAATATATGCCATGATTTGGAAGGACCGCATTAGTATTTACTTATAGAATAATAACCTTCTTAGTGACTGTCAGTTTGGTTTCAGAGCGGGACGAAGAATAGCCGATAATCTATTCGTGCTCTCCCATTTAATCGAATACTGCCGCCTTAAAAAATCGCCCATGTACTCTGCGTTCCTCGACCTTGCTAAGGCTTATGACTGCGTCCGCCATGACCGTCTCTGGCTGACTCTTGCGCGTCTGGGTCTAGGTCAAGATACCCTAACACAACTCCAGAAGCTCTACACGGATAATACCTATTGTTATACGGTTATGGCGGACACTACTCCGCCTATTAAATCGTCAATAGGACTGCGGCAGGGATGCCCTCTCTCCCCACTCCTATTTATAGCGTACATCAATCAACTTGCCGACAATATTGTAGAGTCTGGCATAGGTGTTCGACTCCCGTATGTAGATTTGTCCGCGTCCCGAACTGACCCAGGGTTCATTCACGTTGAATGCCTTCTTTTTGCTGACGATTTGTTATTGTTGGCCCACTCGCCCACGGATCTCCAATCCCTTTTGAACTTATGCTCGAACTTTGCCTCAGAGAATGGTCTCCAATTTAGTGGGGCCAAATCGAAGATATTGGTCTTCCGTAGAGGAGATGATGATGTTCCGAACCTCCACAAGTATCGCCTACAAGGGATGAGGCTTGAGAAGGCCTCCGACTATGTTTATTTGGGAGTTCATTTTTCAACCCACGATGATTACCTTCAGGAGCATGGCCGAAAGATAACTCAGAAAAGCACGCGACTACGTTGGGGGGTACGAAATTTAGCGGCCCACTCTTATAACAGCTTCTCCGTAGCTCGGACCTTATGGAAGGCGGTGGCTGTCCCGACCCTTATGGAAGGCGGTGGCTGTCCCGACCCTAACGTATGCCAACGAAGTACTTGTCCTGCCCAAAAGCATTGTATCGACACAAGACCACGCTCAGAGATATGTGGGACGGACAGCCGTCCGGGCCGGTCCGTATGCACCCAATGCGGCGATTAATTGGGAGCTTGGTTGAAGTTTGATGGAGGAACGAGAGGCAAAAAGTAAACTAAAGTACTTAGGCCGATTACTGTTAATGCCCGGGAACATGCTCCCTAGTAAAGTATTTCGCGCCCTGCGACAAGACGGTTTCCGATCAGCCCTTTTCGCGAGGATAGAATCCATTGACCGAAGGTATAGTATTGGTACTAACAGAGGCCAAGCTACGACAGAAAAGCAGTGGGCCGATATTGTTTCCGCAGAGGTCACTAGGGCTGCTGAAACACACTGGCGTGCTGAAATCAATAGTAAACGAAGTTTACATATATATCGGATTAAAGAAAAACCCCAATGTGAACCTTTTTACGATGGTTCTATGGCAAGCGGCCTGCTGTTGGATGCGAGGTGCGGGTCTTTGTTAACCGGTGCTAGACAGAATGCCATATTTGGCATTTCACCAGACTGTAAACTGTGCGGCTTCGCAGTGGAGGATCTACACCATATACTGTTAGCTTTCCCAAGTACTGCCATAGACAACGACATTACGAGTTGGCGCAATACCTTTGACGTCATGCCTCTTAGCGCCCTTTTGGGCTTCGGTGGGAACCACTCTCACTTAGCTATGGTGAAACATATTTTGTTCGGGTGGAAACGCCTTAAAGATACGTGGCGCCGCCAGCATTTATAACATTATTCACATTTTTTAGTGTACATATTTATTTCCCGATAAGTTACTGACGCTACAGGTGCCCAAAATCTGGTTTTCTTGTACCGGTCTCTATTTACCTGTAGTTTGTGTATTTTCTATTATTTTTCTTATTATATATATATATATTATTATTATTATTATTTTTTTTTTATTTCGCTCTTATTATTGTTTTTTTTTCTTAAAACAGCGCCCCCACTATACAATGGTGAGCCGCCCCGCTCCAAAGGGGTTGTATTTTACATACATGTTTTTGCAATAAATCTTGAATCTTGAATCTTGTGTATGAGGTTTTTATTAAGCCTAGGTCGATTTTGTATGGGCAGGCCGCAGGGCATTCATTAGTACCAATTAGTATGAATATTTGAAGTAATATTTTTCCTCCTTACTATAATTAAATTGTTTAATATGTATGTGGCGGCTCAGTTTTCAACGTATTTTGAAAATTTAAAAGAAAAAATGCCAAGGAAAGATACAAAGAAAAACTTTTAAGTATAAACAATGTTGATCCCTATCTTTTGAAAGCAAAAGACTTTCAAAAGATTAATCCCGATCAACGTGAGACGTTTGCAGCGTTACCACCAACTTCTTTCCCCGACATATATATGTAACTTGTTGCTGGTATTTCTACTTTCACCAAGGAAAACTTCAAAAACTACAAAAGCATGTATTCATACAATTTATTTGTTTGCGGCTTCGTGAGAGACATTTTGGTTAAAAAGTTTGGGGAGTACTAAATTATTGATTTGATTCAATACTCTATTAACTGTAATTTTTATAGATCATGCTTTCACAAAGGCTAAGAGAAACGCCGCTAAAACCATGGATTATTGCTAACGATGATGGGTCAATTGATTCTGCACATTGTACATGCATGGCTGGCCCGGATGAGTCGTGCACACATGTAGGTGCATTGCTTTTCTATATCGATTATGCTGTCCGTTATAGAGAAATAAAAACTGTCACTGGCGTTGCAGCATACTGGTCTGTGCCTGTAACTAAGCAAGCTTCCTACGCTGAAATTTCTAAAATGAACCTCGGCTCAGCGTCAGGCAAAAAGAAAGAACTAGATGCGTTATTGGAAGAGAGTGTAGAGAATGTTCGTAAGAAATCATGTGTCCTTACGCAAAAGGCTGTCCCATTAATAACTAAAGAAGAGCATTCAGAATTAGAAGAAGGACTTTTTAATGTCGGACTTAAGTGCTCATATTTTAGCATCTCTAGAAAATACCAAGAAAATTATATACCAAAGTGTGCGAGCATTGGTTATCCAATGGCTTTGACTGAACTTTATGATGAAAAGAAGTGTGGGTTAAAATTCAGTGAGCTGCTTAATGAGTGTGAAAACTTAAGTTTGATTTTACGGTGGAACAAGCGGAGAGGGTTGAAAGGGAAACTAAATAAAAAGCAGGCAGAAAGTAAACTGTGGCATCGCTTTCGAGCAGGTCGTATAACAGCCTCGAACTTTAAGAAAGCATGCCACAGCGATCCCGCAATGCCTTCAGCTTCGTTGATAGCGTTAATTTGCTACCCCAACACTAAACGTTTTGAAACTGACGCCACAAAATGGGGAAGAACTCATGAAGAAACCATGAGAAGAATTTATGTTACCATAATGGAAGCAAAACACGAGAATTTCAAACTAGAGCTAGCCGGTCTCAGTTTAAACGTTGCATATCCTCACCTTGGTGCATCACCAGATGCATCAGTATTCTGTGATTGTTGTGGTAAAGGCGTAATAGCGATTAAGTGCCCTTACAATATGAGAGACAAAGCGTGCATTAGTTTTGATTCTAAACATTGTTTAGAAACTACGGACTCTGGCCAGTTAGTGTTGAAGAAAAATCATGAATATTATTACAAAGTTCAATCACAGCTTTTTCTACGTTGACTTTTGTGTTTGGACTTTGGTCGAGTATCATATTCAGCGAATTTACCCGGATCAACAATTTTGGAATGACATGGAACCAAAGCTCGATCTTTCTTTAAATTCGTAATTTTGCCGAAATTGTACACCAAATTCTTCACCAGAACCTCAAACGCACCTCCTGTTAGATTCAGTTCCAACAATGGTGTTAAATTTGGACAAAATCAAAACAACCCTACTATCATTGACAAAAAAGCCGCAGAGAATGTTGAAAAACGCAACAAAGCTGTAGAAAAGTTCCTAATAAATTTATTTGAATTTTTTACCCTAATTGCAATGTTTAGTGCAGTTTAATATTTTTTGCCATATATTCATCATTATGGTACCCTAAACTTTTGAATTTCGCGGCAATTAATGTACTTTAAAGAGAGTTTAAATTAACTTAAGTGTGAAATAGAAAATATTGGGCTTTATCAATGGCTTGGGTAGTTTTAATCATAATTAAAGAGTTTATTTAAAAGTTATTTGACCTTTTATCCAAAAAATGTATATTTTGGTTTAATTTCATGTTAATTATATTAAATTGAGTAAGCATTAACGTAGGATTGTGTTTTGGCAGTGTGCATTTAGGTTATAAATTGAGTTTAAATGTATGCTTCACCTTAATTGCAATTTTTAGTGGAGTTTCGATTCTCATTTTACGCTAAGTTTTGAATTTTGCGCCTATTAAGGTTCTTTGGAGATAATTTTAATTAGCTTAAGTGTGAAAGAGAAAACATGGGGCTTTACCAACGGCTTGGGTAGATACAATCTTAATCAAGAACATCATTTAAGAGATATCTGAGGTTTTATCCAAAAAATGTATATTTGTGGTTTAATTTCACTTTAATTACACTTAATTACGTTGAAATTAACTTGTCGTCAGTGCTCATTAAGCTTATAAAATGACTTTTAATAAATGATTCACCTTAATTCTAATGTTTAGAGGAGTTTTTGATTATTTCCAACACATTGCGTTAAATTTTTATCATATCCTGTGTTAGGTTTGTGGTAAAGATTATCTATACAATATGTTAATGAATGATGTTATTCTATAGTTTAGCCTGAATACCAGTAACTAAATCAAATACCTATACAATTCATAGCAATTTAAACCAATAAATAAACGGCAATGTGGACTGAGGAAATAGCAAACAACTTAACCCTCCGTTTCTAACGTGGTTACGTTGAGAGAATCTGTGATGTAAACCTGAAAATTATTTCATGAATTAAATTATATAACGACACTGTCCTCCTGGATTAACCAGTACCACTTTTACTTATGAATTAAACAATCCACTGTTAGTAACAAAGAGTTTATAAAATGATAACGAAACATCACAGTATGACTGATTCAATATGATCAAAATTGTTTTAACGAATAATCTGGTCCTCTACATTGGTTTAGTTTCAGGAATTATATCACACACCTTCACAATTAGTAGCATTTTAGTGAGATTAACAAATAATGAAACCGTGTATACCTGTCCTCAAATGAGAATGTTGAATTAACTGCGCTAACGTTAACTTCACTCTTTTATCTGCTGTAGGGAAAACACATTGAACATTTTGTCATTTTTCCTGTAATATTTTGAAGTTGAATTCTTCACAGGCACGTTTTAAAAATTTGGAGGCCCCTAAGTAGGCTAAAATATTCCAACGTTAGCACGTGCCTACCAGTGCCTACTGTTAGCGGCGCGACTGGACATAAGTTGATGATTTGGAACTAACGATTCTTCGACTTTTGCCCTATTTGCGTGGCTGTCTCCGCGCATAAATCGTTGCTTGGGAAAAGTGGAAGATTCGCTAAAGGCAAATAGCTTATGTAGTTTTGTTCTATCTTTCGAAGAAGCCAGTTAAATTTCAGAGAGTATTTATCGCTGAGAAGTTAATATTCCAATACAATGAAATAAAAAACTTCCTTGGGAAATGGTTAAATATCAGGTGAGGTTTATATGGAATAGTAAATGTGCTCAAAAACGGACCTGTTTTTATTTGTTCAGTTCTAAATTTGATGTTCTTGGAACTGACAATGTAAGAATCTTCAATACATATATTCTTATTAACTACGAGCACTCTTATACAGTGTTTAGGTTTTCAGGGTTCCGACATCATAATGATAACTCTAAATATGAACTCCAATTTCCTTCCGAAATCTTACAAATTTTGCACGACTACTTTTGACAAATCGAGCTACATTGTTACCGGTGCACCTCTCCTAGTCCAAGGCTCACGCCAAATGCAAATACTACCTTTTGACGCTAAGGTAAAATTAGCCCTGAAGAATCCTTATCTTAGGACACAGCTTTTGCGCGGAATGAACCGCAATGGTAAGGCGACAGTTGGGTCTTATTTTTGTCACAAGTTTGAAATACTTGAAATAGTTCGAAAAGTATACCAATTTGCAATTTTTCTATACGTGTTTTTATTCAAAAATATTTTATAACATGCCAAGTAAATTTACGTAAAAACTCATTAAAACACTTTGACACGCCCAATGGAAGAAACCAGTACACTTAATTAGCCTGTAGTTATTAAATATAATCTAAATGGATAATGAGTAATTACAAAATTCCTGATAAAGGGGCCTCTTTCGAAAGATACTTTCCTAGCAACTGAAATACTTTGTTTCTTTACAATATTCGTTTAGAATCAGGGAATACAAAATATTGGAATTGCGTTTGCAGCGAAAAGTTAAAAGTATAGACAAATTCGGAAATTACAAACAGATAAATATACAAAAAGGGGCTAGACAGCCATTGGGGTAGTCTCCCACGCGCCAAGAAGCAATGCTAGATGAAGCCTGATTTCACTAAACGTGGGTGACTAACCAACTCGCACTGCTTCATGCGTGCTTCTTGGGGCAAGGGAGGATAAACCAGTGACAGCCTCGCCCCTGTGTGATGGTTTCACTTTTTGTAATGTAAGAGTTTGTCTATTCGTTCTGGAAATAATTGCAATTTGAAACAAAAATTTTATCATACACTTTTAGATTGAGTGAAATATTTGAATCAGATCCATTTCGTTACTACTATTTGGAAAAGCCATATGATATTGATGACAAATACATATGGGAGAAGCCGAGTGTCTCGAACGAAGTGCAACTCACGTTACACTCGATGCTATTCCCAATCATAATTTACGTCTCTTTCAACACCTTCATTCTAATTCTGGTCATTTTCAACGTTTGCAAGCAAAAACCTCGCGTAGTCCGAAGATAACAAATGTACCACATTAAATATAAAATAAGTCATAGTTGCCACTGTCCTTGGAAAAGGCAGGGATTTTTAAAATGGGTCTGAATTGTCAGTTCAGACTTTTTCAGTGAAGTTCTAAATGGTAATGAAATTCAGGAAATTTCATATTTATTTTGTATGGATTATTTTGACTAACCTTAGTCTTACCATACATAAATCTAACCCTAAACCAAGCCTGAAACTAAACCTAACCCTAACTTGACCTTAATCTAACGCTAACCCAGCCTACACCTAAACCTAACTCTAACCAAACCTAAATCTAGCTCCAACTAATCCTAAACCTAAACCTAACCCTAACCCTAACCGAGCCTAAATTTAACCCTAAATCAAGCCTTAAACTAAAACTCAACCTAAACCTAAATCTAATCTCAATCTAACGCTAACCCAGCCTAAACCTTACTCTAATCAAACCAAAACCTAAATCTAATCTCAACTAAACCTAACCCTTACTAAGCCTAAATCTAAATCTATCCCTAGCACACTATGAATACTACGTGGGGTAGGGTTTAGTTGCCGTCTTACCGACGTTGTTATGTGGCATTTAAAGTAATATTTTACCTTTATAGCAAATAGTCAACAGACTATAAAGTCACTTACAATTAACAATTTTAAATTTAGCGGGCTCAATTTGTTTTTCTTCAATTTTTTTGAGGTCTTGCGTGTAGATGTATCAAATTATATAATCCTAAAGTTGAGCCCAAAATATAGGTTACGCTAGAAAGGATATTGCCCGAATTAAATAGATTCCCTCTCTAGTTTGGACGTACTTTGACTATTTAGTACGTTTAATGTTACAAAATGTAGTCTTATCTTTTTTCTTAACACCACCAGTTACAGCTGTTTGAATAAATTAATTTTATTGTGTATATTTATGTCGCGAACGGATAAGACGAACCTCAGTAGCCACCGTTAGTCCGTTATTACATAAACATTTCCCAGCAGCCTTTGGTGCCAGATATAATCCACCAAAAGAATCGCCTGCTATTCTGTCTGATAGCGTCTCTATGGCAAACGTTCCCACTACATTTTCGGCTGAGCTGTGACGTACGCGGATCCCATTGCCCTCTACATTGTGGAAGCTAGCGTCCGAGACTCCTTTGTCACCTGCTCCTGATAGAACCTATAGCTACCCCGTTCAAACCAAAAACAGACTTAGACAAAACCAATTGACACCCCCCTAGCCAACAATTGCATGGCCGCGTGCTTCGAAAGGGAGATTCCTTAAGAGATCCTCCCTAGTTCGACAGCCCCTAATCCACCGCCCGTAAAATGGTGTGTATGTGGACATTGTGCGGAAATGCCCACAGCCACCGAAAATGTCTGTTGCGCAGCCCAATTTATAGGCTACTCTGCCTAGAACCAGCAGTGCTGGTATTGGTCATGCGAATTCGGCGTGAAATTTATAACGATATAGAGGAACTGAATATCGCCAATATAAATATGAGGTATCAGGGATAGCAAAAAATTCAGGTTAAGCATTGGGAATTGAACCCCTTTACCAGTCTGTGGTGTTCTAGGCATAAGAATAGAGTATCCGCTCCGAATGGAATTTATATTGGATAACAAGAATCCGAAATAGGGAATAATGGGGGTCGTGGTCACCATCGAATAAGACGTGAACCTTTCCGTCGGGGTTTTTAGGAACAGGTATTTTTAATTTGCGCCCATTATTTAAAAATAAAATTTGTCTTCTTTGTTTAGTTAAATCGTTAATAGTTATTTCTATTTGTACACTTAGCCCGCTCCGACATTTAACCATGGATAAAGAACGACAGCTTATTCTGTCAGCTAGCTCCCTATACTTTGTTACAGTATTGGTTGTCAGCACGCGCAAATCTGGGTCTCCATGCAACCTAGTTTTGTGCGTGCTGACAAGAGACGAAAAACCTCAGCATTCAAAATATTCGCCAGATTTTTAGCTCGAGTGCACGGACCTCTAGGCTTTAGTTTCAAATACGTGTAGTAGGCTCCTAGACTTTAGGCAACTTCACACATATTTGAAACTAAGGCCTACAGGTCCGTTTATTAGAGCTAAAAAACTCGCGTATTCTTTACATTCTGACGTTTTTGTCTCTTGTCAGCACGCACAAATCTAGGTTACATAGAGACATAGCTTTGCGCGTTCTTACAACCGATGTTTTAACAGAGTATATACAAAATAAGCCATCGTTCGAGATAGGGAGTTTCTTCACGCGCCTTCTTTATCCATGATTTAACCAAAGAGAACAAAGGGAGGAGTGGAAGCTCCTACACTCCACAAGCATGATTAAATAATTGTTGCCCTAAATATTGACGTCATAAACGGAAACTCCTCTGCACTGCGCGATAAAAAAGAAAAGGCAACAAGTTTCGCCCCACTTTCCACTTCCCTCTATACTCTCTTTGATAAATCCCAGCCTGAGGCAAGACACGGAGCTCTGTTGTAGAAGGAGTAGAGACTCGGCCACTAGGGCCTAGGCATTAGCGTACTGGTGTTCCGCGCTACATTTTCGCGCATACGAGCCTATGTAAACAACTGTCACGTCCTTTCTCTTAGAGAACACGTTTATTAAAAAATGCGTCGTCTGCTTTAAACAAGGCACCAGACAGAGATTTTGTAATGTAATTTGCAGAATATCTTTCTGCTTAGAAACTGACTGTTAAGTTTAAAATTACTAGTGCATATTTTTACCCAAACTTCGTAGTCGTGTCTGTTCGTCAATTGAGTCGGCATTGGTTCGTCAATATTTTTAATATGGATAATTTATCGGAATTAGGGGGAGGTGGGAAATCAAAGAATAATAGCATGAAAAAGGTAGCAAGTAAAACTAGGCCCAGGAGAACACATGTAGATCATTCATATTCAAAGTAAGTACGAAAAATAAAGCATTGAAATAAACTATAAAATGGAACTATTAATTTTGTAATTCCATATAGACCGCCAATTATTATTCAACAAAGTTGTGGGACATTTTTAATGCACAACCTATTGTTTTAAACAGTCTCTCATCAAACCTTGACTTTGTCTCTAATTTTTACTAACAAATTCAACATTTAGAACTTATTTGTAATTAATATGTAACTACATTTGCAAATAATATGTAACTGAACTGGAAATTAATATACAACCAAATTGGTAACTAATATATAACTGAACTGGAAGATATGAAAAGCCGCGAGATTAGCCTGCGCGCGAGAACAATAAATAATGTCGCCTGCATACAAGTCTTACTTAGGCGGACGGCGAAATTCCAATTAAATAATCATTTCAAAAATATGTAACAAATGTGGAAAATAAAAAATATCAAATATCAATATCAATTAGTGGACACACAAGTAGTTTCCATTGAAACTGTAGGAATAGCAAAGTCTAGCCTGGAAGACGAAATTATATAAAATGAAACAAATCCGCAACCAGTTACCAAACCTAAAACAAAGATATATATACAAAATATCAAGGTCGCATTATCGCCAGAGCAATTTCAGACACTGTTAAATTCTGCAATAACAAGCTTTCAAACTCAAATTGGATTACCAGGAGGAAATGATATAAAAGACGCAATTAAAAGCCTTAAAGATCCTAAATTAAGCTCTCAAGAAGGAACACATTTCTTCAATGGATCTATCATTAAAGACCTAAATGAATATAATGCGAGTATGTGTAAAATAACAACAAAAGTAGAAACAATAGCATCACTAGCTTCCCAGTTACCTTTGGCAAACCCGTTACTTGAGAAACTCCCTAATAGAGACGTTTTATACGGTTCCGCTGAAATAATAAGGTTTTCTGAAAACGTGAGATATTATTTGGGTAGGGAATTAATATTAATTGAGCCTAAAATAAGAACTGAAATACCCCCAAAACCCACTCCAAGTTATAGTAAAATGACGAAAAGAGAAGAAATATCATGTGTCAGGGTATACAATTAACTAGATTAAAAAACAAATGCCACCCACTATTGAATTTTTGCATTTGGTTTGTTACAAAAGAGGTATTCCGAAAGAGAGTAAGGATGTACCTATAAACCCAAAAATTTTACCCCCTTCTTTCCCCCCTTTGGGGGGAGGGGTAAAATTTTTGGGTTTATAGAGACATCCCTGGGGTTGGGGGGGAAAGGGGGGGAATTGATGACGTCACGTGTTGGTGTTGGCAGGGGGGAGGAATTGGGGGGGATTGATGACGTCACGTGATGGTTTTTGCGGGAAATTTGAATTGTTGAGCCACCTGGTGGTGGTTTTCTTGATGACGTCGCGTCTAATTTTTGATGACGTCACGTGGCTGGTACTTATAGGGATAGGCTTATGCTATTGTAGATCCTGGTAGGCTTATGCTATGGTAGATCCTGAAAGATAGGCTTATGCTAGGTTAATCTAGGCTTATGCTAGTTGTAAAACAATCGGATTTTAAATCAAAAACATTTAATGAACAAAATCAATTCCAATTAATTCGCGAATGTACGCGTCGTTATTTAAGCAAATGTAGAATAAATTATATAATTGTAGTTTACGCGTCAAGTTTTTGTCACGAACTAAGTTACAAAAATCTTCGAAAATGCTCGAAGGAACTATACACGCTGCTAGGAAATTTTTAACACGGTCGTAATCATTGTGAGACATAGTACCGCGACTTACATAATATTTTTGATATATATCATTCATGCGTTTTACAATAGCTTCGTACATGCATTTAATAACTTCGGCTTGATCATTTAAAAGCTTGAAGTGAAATCTCATAAAACTAAATTTCTCGTTCAGTTTCCCTGCTTCGGCCTTTGTTAGAGTGAATACGCTACCATCGTCGAATACTATACTCCCCTCCATAACGGTTATTTTTATTTTCAAGTTCAAGTAACGATAATTACCCAGGTCGCCAGTTTCCAAAGCTGAATAGATCTCCGTCCACTCCTCCATAAATTCCTTCAAAACGTCTTCCGAGATTATAACAATAGTCCCGTCCTTTTTTGTCAAAAGTAAGCTTGGCTCGAATCCATTTACACCGAAAACGGCATAGCATTCATTACTTAGTCTAACACGGGCGTTCACGCGGTAAACTCCTACTTTTGTGGTCATTCTTACGGCAGGTCCTTACGGTTTAAAAGCTGAGGACTGAATGATTTTTATTGCGTGATTTTCTTGAGTGCGTAGTTGATAATTAGCCTGAGGGTATATTGACTGGTGCTTTTCTTTTTTTATTGTCCTTTATTTGCCAGGTGGTTGAGGACCTTAAAAGGGGGCGAGGGTAAACCTTTTGTATATCAATGGAATCTGAGTGATTTATGACTCACACAAACGTGTTAAGACATTCCATCGGCTTTTTATTTATACGTAATATTTATACGTAACATCGTTCAGACGGGTCTATGGCCATAAAAAGGGACAGAACTTGAACAAAAGAATTTATCCCCATCCGTTTTTATTTTTACTATAAAGACGTGTTTTAATGGGTTTAGGGGTATGGTCGAATCAGTTGTATTGTTATGAATGGAATCTATTTTCGGATTTATTGCTTTGTTAGTTGGTGACTCTTCCCACCACGAAACATTTAATTGTTTCCAGGTGTTTGCCCGTAAGGCATTATCCTGACAAGTCTCAACATGTTATGTCTTTGTCGCGTTACCCGAAATTAAAGTAATATTTTTAAAATACCAAAATGCAAATTCAACTAGGAATACAGTTACGAGGATGAAAGTAACGGCCACTATTTTCCCTGGCTTTGAAAGAGCTTCGCGAATTAACGTCTGCTTAGTAACAGCATCCATTACAATCTAACCTTTCATCCCCTTATTTGGGATATAAATAGCGTCTGATTTGGTCCGGACCTCATTTGATTGTTAGACACCGCCAGGATAAGATGAATCGTGAAATTACCCGTCTAGAAACGTTTGGTGCATTTGCGAGTACGTTTGTAAAACCGTCAGAACTAGCCCGTCATGGGTTTTACTATTTAAGTTCGGGGACGGACGCTGTTAAATGCCATTTTTGTGACTTAACGCTACGAGGATGGGAACCTAACGATAATGTTTTCGAGGAGCATCAGAAATTCAAGGCAGACTGTCCATTACTTCAAGGATTACCCACTAATAACATGCCTATATTCATCCAAAACCCATTGACTAAAGACATGCCACCAAACAGAAAGTACAGAGATGTCCCTCAAGAAGAGTGGGAGAAAGAAAAAGTCATTCCGCCAACCCAACCCATACCAACAACACTTACTCCGAATGACGATATTGTACTAAGAATTAAACGCGTTAATCTCGAGAAAGCTATAATTGAAATGTTTATTCAAGAACTTTTGCGACATGAAAGTTAGATCCTATTATTGTAATATATTCCATACCTTATTACGTTTCTAAATTATAAAAGAACCCATCAAAAAACTTGAAATGTAACTCGAAATAAATATAATTTTTTCCTTAATTTGTTCTTCGTATTGCTATTATACCTACTACAGTCTTGACAAAACCTTTTCAGTGGTTATATTGTATGATGTTACTTAGCTTTTATCAACACATTTCGTGTTAAAAGTAAAACGTTTTTGAACATTTAAATTGCATTGTACCCACACGAAACGCGTCATTTAAAATTTCTAAAATCCCATAGGAATACATCGGAACGAAAACAGTCGTATACATTACATTTTATCAACACGAAACGCGTCATTTGAAAAAAAACATTTCAAATGTTTAAAGCGTTGAAATAAATTCTAACTAAATTATTCAAATCATTCCTATTTTCAGTCTTGACAGTTCCTCAAAATCATTTATGGCTTTAGGGAGGGGGTGAATGACCTCGGGTCCCCGAGATGCATTGGAATTTATTTTTCTTTAATTGGGCCACCCCACAGGTTGGTTTATGACCTTGAAAAGGGGGGAGGAACAAAAGCATCTATTCCCTTTGTCTTTTTGGGTCATTCCAAGACTTCTATGGCCATAAAAGAGGGCTGAACTTGAACAAAAGAATTTATTTTGTCAATTCTTTAATTGGTCCAAACACCAGATGGTTTAGGGCCTTAAAAGGGGCGTGGTCGAACCAGTTGTATTGTTATCAATGGAATTTATATTTAGAGTGTTTTATGACTAGCCCAAACGTGTTAAGACATGTTTATGACATTGAGGGGTATCTATTTTTTTTTCTAATTGTATCACGAAAGTATAAAAGGGCGGATCACTCTAGGCTACTCATCAGTTTACATCTGACCGCTGTCGATGCAAGCCAAGAAATCTTCTGATCCCAAACAAAACTTGTGAGTTTTTCCGTGCCCATATCTTAGTGCTTTAGTATTTTTAACTTAGTTTTTATACGTGTTTTAGTATTTTAACTTAGTTTTTACAAGTGTTTTAGTATTTTAACTTAGTTTTCACAAGTGTTTTCAATTTAACTTAGTTTTTTTATAAGTACTCTCAATTGTTTATAAGTATTTTCATTTTTTTATAAGAACTTTCAATTTTTATAAGTACTTTATTGTTTTAGTATTTGACTGTTTTTTTTATAAGTACTTTAAATTTTTTTATAAGTACATTACTGTTTTATTGTTTTATCATTAGTGTTTTAGTATATTTTTGTGTTTTAGTATTATTATTTAGGCCTATTCAGTTTTATTATTAGTATTTTGCGGTATTTGTATTTTTAAATTATCGCAATGGCCAACTCTAATGTAGAAATTGAACTCCCTATTCAAGATGATAGTTTTTTAGTCGACTTTCCAGACTCGTTAGAAATAGCCTTTTTAAATGCCGATGACACGTTTATGGCAAACTATTCTACACCCCCGTCTATGTTTAACATTACCCCGCAGTCTAGGGCAAACCATAGCCCTCTTCATCCTTTGTCCCCTCTGGAAGAGGCGTTTCAAAACGACGATGTTTCTTTCTTAGATGGTTATACTACCCCTCCTATAGCTCCATCTCAGAACGAGTCAATGGATGAAGGGGAAGGACAGGTAGGGGGTGGGGTTCTTACTCCTCCACCTCCACCCCCATCTCCGCTAGTTGCACCACCAGGTGTAAACGTACTTTCTAGCGGGGTAGTGTCCTTCCCCAATTTTAATCTTGATGGATGGGAAATGGAGGTACAATTCGACAATAACATCGTCGAATCTGTAAGCGACTTCCTAGAGTACGTTTTGGACGACTGTTTACCCGATGACATGATTGCAATTTCGATGACAAGCATTAATAATCCAGGCATTCAAACCGCAGACTTTAGTTTTAGAAGAAGGGATCAAATAGATATTGGATTCATACTAGAAGTAGTGGCTGATAAAGCTTATAATTCTGAAGGGGGTTCAAACTTTCTCGGTCCTATAGGAATAACCATACAGCGTGTGAGATTGCCCCAAGGCGCCAAGCGTTGCAAGGCTATTGGTATCTGTAGCTTCGAGACTTTTGCCAGGGAGAAGAAATGCATTATACAAATTAAAAATAACGATCAGCTATGCCTCCCACGTGCTCTAATTTTGGCTAAAATACACAGGGGGCATACAATGCATCCCCTTGACAAAAGCCTCGAGGCGGATTTCAAAGCACTATGTCGTTCGGATATTAGGAAAAAGGCAGGAGAGAGGCTTAGGAAGATGGCGGAGGAATTAGCCGTGGCGGCGGAAGTACCATTGGACGAATGCGCGGGGGCGGGTGCTCTACCTAGATTTCAATCGTACTTGGCTGATTACCAGGTCATAGTATTTACAGTTAGAGCGAACGTCCCCTACCGTATTTTCGGGGAAGCCGATTTTATTCCCGGTGCCGATGGTAATCCAAAGCCGCGGCTATACCTTTTTAACTATCAAAACCATTTTGACGTCATAACCAAACCTAGCCCTCTCTTCCGTTTTAATTTTTTCTGCGAAAGGTGCCTTGTGGGGTATAACAACTTAGATTTTAACCACGCTTGCAACAAGTATTGTTATTCCTGTCAAAGGGCCGAAGATTGCGAGGGGGGTGAAATTAGATGCGAGACCTGTCATCGCGATTTTAGGGGGCAAGAATGCTTTGACGCCCATAAGGCTAGTGGAAGCAAAACCCTATCAGTCTGCCAAAGGGTTTTTAATTGCCCCCGTTGCGCAAAAACAATAGATATGGGGAAACGCAAGTCACTTCACAACTGCGGGGAAGTCTATTGCGTAATCTGTAATAAATTCAACCCACACCCCCACTATTGTTTCATGCAGGTTACCGACTCTAAAGCCCACCCCGCGGCTAAAAAAGCTAAGACCCATCCTTCGGTTACTATCTTTTATGATCTCGAATGTGTTCAAAATACCCCAGACCCTTCAAACCCTAATGATTTCCTACACACTCCTATCTTATGTATTTCTCAAAAAATCTGTGATCAATGCATTCTCGAGAAATCTGATCAATTTACTTGCGCCACCTGCGGCCCTCGAGAACGGGTGTTTCTCGGGAATGATCCTGTTCTGGATTTTTTAAATTATCTTCAAGAATTCCACAATTCTCCCAAAATAACAGTTATCGCACATAATGCGAAGGGGTACGATTTACAATTTCTGTACAAAGCCATGTTAGCCATCAAAGCGTGGCGCCCTCAAGTGATAATGACGGGAACGAAGATTATGCAAATTCGATATGAGAATTTGACATTTATAGATAGTTTAAATTTCATCCCCTCCCCCTTATCTAGCTTTGTTTCCACTTTTGGCTTAGACCCTAGTTTAAATAAGGGATATTTCCCGCACTTGCTCTTCAACTTTGTTACCGAACACGTGTTTGATCCAAAAGATCCTACGAGTACAAATTATGTCTTGAGGGAAAGCATGCCTCTTTTAGAATCTTACGCGCCAGACAGGCTAACCGAAAAACAACGTTCGGTTTTAATTTCATGGTACAACGAGCAAGTTGAAGCCAAAAAAGGTTTCAACTATGTTGAAGAATTGATACATTATTGCCGTTTGGACGTTAGGATTTTAAGAGAAGGGTGCTTAAAGTACAGGGAGATTTTTGAGAAGATTGCGGACGTTAACCCTTTTAACACTGCCGTGACAATTGCCGGGCTTTGCAACGCCGTTTTCAGGAAGGACCACCTAGCGCCAAATTCAATTGGAATTGTTCCACCTCACGGCTATAGAATGAAAGACCCTCAATCTAAAGTAGCCATAGAGTGGTTGAGGTGGGAAGCCCATAAGCGCGGGGTCATTATTAAGTCGGCTTTTAACGGTTCTGAACCTAAAATTTTGAACATTAAAGTCGACGGGCTTCTAGTAGACGATCTTGGCGCAGATCAAAAGGTCGTCTACCAATTTCAAGGTTGTTTTTGGCACGGGTGTAGAGCCTGTTTCCCGGTAAACAGAGACCTGGTTTTACACGGTGACGTCACCCAAACTTTACACTCCCGCTATACTGATACTTTGAACTGTAATAAGAGGCTTAGGGAGCTGGGGTATAAGGTAATCGAAATGTGGGAATGCGAATTCCACAAATTGAGGGAGCAAAAGCCCGAAATTAACACCTTTCTATCTTCTATTCATATCCAAATCGATGCGTGGGAACCACTCAATCCCCGTAACGCATTTTTCGGGGGGCGTACTTCCGCTCTATGTCTTCATCACAAGGTTAAGCCAGGAGAGGAGATTCGATATGTCGACGTAACTAGTCTGTATCCATGGTGTAACAAATACGGTAAATTACCATACGGCCACCCTACGATCTTGACAGACAACTTCCCACCCATTAACGAGATTAAAGGTTTTATTAAACTGGATATCCTGCCCCCTCGTAACCTCTTCCACCCCGTTTTACCCCAAAAGATCGGGGGGAAATTGTGCTTTGCCCTGTGTCAGCTGTGCGCTGAAAACAAATATCAGGGGGATTGCACACATTCCGACGATGAAAGAGTTATTAGGGGGACGTTTGTGGCGGACGAAGTCCATTTAGCAGTTAGAAAGGGTTACGTGGTTGTTAAAATCCACGAAGCCTGGTCGTACAAAATATCTCAGTACGACCCCTTAACAAAAAGTGGCGGGCTTTTTAACAATTACGTCAACTGCTTTCTGAAGCTAAAACAGGAAAGTAGCGGCTGACCTTCTGACGTAGTAACCCAAGCGCAGAAAGATCAATACGTAGCCGAGTACTACGAAAAGGAAGGGGTAAAACTTGATCCTAGCTGTATCGAGAAGAACGCTGGCAAGCGTACCATCGCCAAACTGTGTTTGAATTCATTTTGGGGCAAATTTGGTGAGAGGACTCGCCTTGACAAGGTAGAAGTCTTCGATGATCCACAGAAGTTCTTTAACTTGTTCTATGACCCAGCAATTGAGGTCAAGACGTTGATACCAGTTAGCGACGACATTTGCGTTGCTAAGTGGTGTTATATCAACGAGATTGACCCAATTAATAAAAATGTCAGTGTTCCGATCGCAGCCTACACCACTGCCATGGCTCGGATTAAGCTTTATTCCTACTTAGACCGCTTGGGTGAGTCTGTTTTATATACAGACACTGATTCGATACTGTACGTCTACACACCAGGGGGCGTAGAAATCGAAACTGGGAATTTCCTCGGTGAAATGACCAACGAGCTTGAAAAGTACGGACCCCAGGCCTACATCGAAGAATATGCAAGTGGTGGATGTAAGAACTACGCATACCGAGTTGTGAACCCTGATACCGGATCGACAGCCGTCGAGATGAAGGTTAAGGGGTTCCGACTTAACCATACCACCAAAGATTTGGTTAACATGGATAGGTTAATGGGGCTTATAGGCATTTACGAACCGCCGGCGGAACCAATCCAAGTACCAATCCCCAAGCAAATACGCCGAAAGTCTGATCACACTGTTATAAGTGTCGACCAGTCCAAGGTTTATAGAACTGTGGTGGATAAGGTTAGGTTAATTGAAGATTTCCGCACGCTACCTTACGGTTACCGAGTTTGAGCACATTCGACAGTATCTATTTCTGTGAGGGGTCTCTTCTTTTTTATTTATTTATTTATTTATTTATTTATTTATTTATTTATTTATGTATTTATTTATCTAGTCAGCATGTATATAGTCGTTATATAAAGTCTAGCCATATTATCAATTAGTCATTTTCGTCTCGGTGAAATGTCCTGTGATTAACTAATTTTTTCGTCAATGCTTCCTTGAATATCCCATGTATTTTCGAAATTGCAATTGTTCATTTTCGTGTCGATCTCTTCTATATATATATACAAACACTTTACAATCTTTATCTCATTCGTTCGTTGAAAGTCAAAGTGTAAGGTCATGTATCCTTTCTACCATCCTTTTAACATGGTGATAGCAGGCCCGTCTCAAAGCGGGAAAACTCAATTAGTTTTAAAAATATTAGAGAACAGGGAAGCCATGTTTTCCCCTAATATAAGCGAAATACATTGGTTCTACGGTGAATGGCAACCTTTTTTCGAAAGTTTGAGAAAATTTGTGGTTTTCAAACAAGGTATGCCAGATTTATCAGAATATACAGGCGGTAAGCCTTGCCTTTTAATCATTGATGACTTGATGACCGAGAACAAAGGAGAAGTTGGTTCTCTTTTTACCAAGGGAACGCATCATCGCAACTTGAGTGTAATTTATATCGTCCAAAACGTATTCCATCGATCCAAAGACTCTAGAGATGTTTCTTTGAACGCTCATTATCTTATTCTTATGAAATCTCCTAGAGACAAATTGCAAAGTTCAATAATAGCTAGACAAATGTTTGCCGATAAATGGCGTTTCGCTGTCGACGCCTACCGTGACGCTACTAGTTTACCTTTCGGATATTTATTATTCGATCTACACCAAAGATGCCCCGAGAATCATAGACTTAGGACAGGAATATTTCCCGACAACCCTTGCGAAGTTTACATCCCCAAATAATTATAATAGTAGATGGGTGTTTAGCCATCTCTTCATTTAGTCACTATGCCTTATGCCGTACGGTCACAAAGAAATTTGCTCTCCGTTATTGCCAAATCCCCTCGAAAACAACGTAGAATCATTTTACGTAACGCCAAGAAGCCCTTAATTGACGCAATCGCAGAGTGTGTTGAAAATACTTTACACGGTAACGTTAAATTAAATAAAAGTCAAAAAGCTAGATTAGCTAGGCATTCCGCAAAACTTAGAAAAATTGCTAATAAGAGAATATCTTGGAAAACAAAACGTGATATAGTAGTTCAGGAGGGCGGTAGTTTCTTTTCTTTCCTTTTCCCTCTCGTTTCCTCTATCATCGGCGCCATAACAGGAGGTAGTCAGTAAAAATGCAGTACGCTCAGAAAATGGTCCTTGTCCCTAGCTCTACCTTTAAAAGCGACCCCTTTCCCCACCCCCAACAACAAGTAGTTTCGGAATTGGACAATGAAATGAATGTTATTTTAGCTCGTAAAGATTTAGACGTCTTACATACACGTAGTAGAATACCTTAAACTTACAAAAACATCTCGTTCGAAGAATGGTGGTCGTGTTAAGTCAGGGACTTGGGAGCCTCGAAAAGACATGTTTTAATCTCAGAAGCTTTGGTGTGACGTCACCCATGGTACTTGCCCGTAGAACCAAAGAGGTACCAAACATGGCCGCCAACTGCCAGTGACGTTTTACCTAGGCACTGACGTCACAACTGATATGGCTCTATTAGGTTTGGCAGTTTTGAATTTATTTTCTCTCCTTTGTTGCCAAGCGCTGATGGATGACCTTTTATAATATCTACTCCATTCGTTGACAGACATGAGATAAATATTGCCTTGATCAACAGTAGATTAAGCTTCTAAATTATGTTTATCAAGTCGTGTATACTTTGATTGTGCGTGATACCAGTTATATTTACAACATCATGAATAAGCCCATTAATATGATAATAGCGTATATCGCATTAGTATCAGTTAGTGTAAACAGGCTCAAGCTTTCGCATTACCCTAATCGAAAAACCATATTCAACTAATTACAACACATCATCAAGAAGCCAAAATTATAATTTTTCTGTAATTAAAGGCGGAGAGTTTCCCCTATACGTCGACTCCAAGTAAAATATTGGGCATGAATAAAACATTGGGGCCATTTCTATCTACCTGTCTGAATATATAATAACAACGTAGGTTATGAGAACAGAGTTTTGGGCGAGTTTGCGGAACACGAAAAACAAGCTCCGACCCCGTACCTGGAAAGACTGAGTTGGAAGGAACGCTGACTTTTGGCGTTGCTTAATTCTTGGCTCACATTGAGGAAGAGGGCTCAAACATAAAGGGTGTGAATTTACCTCTTTTGGATTTCAGAGCACTTTATTCTCAACCATTTGTCTAGTTTTTTCGCCCAATACGACCAAAATGTTTGGTGGAAATATGTTGGCCGTTGTTAATCAAGGTGACTCCCCTAGACTCAGCGAGATTATTTGAAGGCCAATAATAGACTTAAGGCCTTATCAGGCGATGCAACGTTTCGATTCCTTTAGATGAGTCAACTTCAGTTGAGTAAACTAGTTGGGTCGTATGAACAGAAGTTGGTTTTACAAGTTGAATCACCAAAAAATTTATCACTCTACAAATTTTTGCTGTTTGAGTCAAAAGTTGTGTCGTCTGAAAAGGCCTTACTCTTCTTTCAATTTAATCTATATTCAATTTTTTCTATCAAGCCTATTTCTGGACTTGGAATTAAAAAGTTGATTTGATAATCCCGCCACGCAGTTTTTACATCTTTTGACAAAGTAACAAGTCGCAACGCATCAATGGAGTAACATTGATTTATCGAGTTACGCTAACACGGGTAAATATAATATGATGTAATTTTCTTGTTCATTATTTTGGTCCGAAAGAGTTAGCCGTTTAGAATAGCGGGCACAAAATGACAGAGCAGCAGCGAGGAATTAGTCTTCTTTCGTTTCTAGATTATGGATTAGAATTTTCAGCGCTAATAAACTGTACTATCTTTACAGATAGCGATGTCTCCAGAGACGGTTAAGCTGAGTACAAAACACACGGTATGATATATCTACATTTTATAACAATTTTCAGAGATAGAAACATACTAATGCGCTAAACACCCCACACATTGTCCGCATCAATTGTCAAATTTAAGTTTTTTGTTTATTTGGATTATGTTATTTATGCGCCGTCACATTTCGATCATTTTCGAAATGGAAAAAACTATGCACGCCGAGTAATAAAAATGAATTTTGGTTGAATTTCAATCATTCTCTTTCAGTTTTATCCTTTAATTCATCAGACCGAACGAGGCGATCCCGCTCAACCCTTGATAGAAGACTACGATGGAATTATTCCCGAAATCATGATCGCAATAAGGAGATATCTCAAATAAATTAACTGACTGAAATGTTTAAGAGAAGGATCTCCCATACTTTGCGTTGTTTATTTAAGTTTAAGCCCAGTACGGATTAGCTCATTTTGATGGCTATCGCGGATATTTGAAAACGTTGAAAGATACAAGTCCAGTGGAAAAGTTAGTTCTAATTCTAGCGACTGGGATCTCTAGCTAATGGGTTTCTGTTCAATGAGGGTATACCAAATGGCATAGCTTGTTGTAGGTCGTTCAAAAGGTTTAACTATGCAGTGCCGGATCAACACCCTCGGGGGCCCCTAGGCATAAGTGGGAAAATCCGGCACAGGACTTAACAAGATGTTTTTTATGTGTTTAGGAATACACAGGGTGTAGCAGAAAGGGAGGATGGTAGGTACAGGGTGTATATATGAGCGACTTTGAGTGGAAAATGTTCTAAGACATTAAGATCAAGAAGCTAAAATTCATATTTTCAAGTATTATAAAATATCAAAACCTTATAACAGTCGATCTTTTTAATGAAACTTAATATTCCTACAATAGTACATTTAAAACATCGATGTTGATTAAAATAGATTTTTTATTTTCAGCTTGACGTATCAGCAAGTGTACGATGTAAGACATTCCTTACGATCAACAAAAGCTTGATAGCGACACGACAAATCAATTCACGTTCACACACACTCGATCGACTAAGAATACTTTTTAAGCTTTTTGTAGAAATACGTAGATATCTTATATCTGATTGAAGTTAAGGGGAAGGACTTAAAACTTTGTTGAACCGCCCGCTCCTCCTTCCTCGGGTTTCATTGGCTATTCACCCAAGGTTTACTCGCTCACGCAACGGGAGGATAACTTGTCTACATTCGGGTTCGGCACGGATAGGTCGAGAGTTATGTCAAAGCCACTTGGATTCTAGATTGAAATACTTTTGGTTTGACGTCAGGGGTGACGGTTTCTACACCTCCTCCCCTTTAGTTCAAGTAGAAAGGTACAGAAGATGGCAAGTTAAAGTATCCAAGTAGATGGTGCCGGTAAACAGGAACTAAATTAAAAATACCTCGTAGCCTTTTTCAAGCGTTTTGTCGCATTGCAATCAGAGATCGAGTATCAATACTTGTCGTCCTCGCACTTTTTCCTCTCCATAAGCGTTCTACGCCTAAATTTAAGGAAGAAGAATCTTGGGACTTGAGGACCTACCCGCAGGTTCTAACGTACAATCGTTTGGAGTACTATGGATTTACGACTGAAATCTACTACTCAAAAGTCACCATGTTTTCGCAAATATCTCGAACGCAACGTGGAAGTTTTCTGTCCAATATATTAACGATACCTTCTTGGGTAAATTATATAACGTGATAAATAAGCCTAGAGATTTTACGGTTTTTGCGGCAATCATGACGTAGCTCGGAAATATCTAAAATCGGTAATATTTAGAATTTTGAGAAGCACCGCTAGAGGCAGAGCGAGTTGCCTAGCCTTTAGTGAACTGTGGCTCCATCTGGCGTTGCCTCTTAGCGAGTCGAAAGACACCCCTCCGCCCCTGCACGTTTGTTTCTCTACAAGGATTTACAGGAATGGTCTATTTCACCGCTTTGAAGTGGTTTCCGGACCAAAAACAATTACACAAATCAAGCCAGTAACCTATATTAGGCTATTATGTTTACCAATTTTGTTTATTTAAAACATTATTAAGTTTTAATCGAAATTAAATGGGTAAATTTACTTTAAGTTGGTTAAAATGTTTTGTTCTTACCAAGGCGTAAGGGTACCAGTCAATTGCAATTCTTATTTTGCAACAAGAACGATTAGAACTGGTTTTTCAAATTAAATGAGCTCAATTATTATCCTTAACTCGATAAAATGCGAATTTCATTTAAATAATGTTAATACTCGCGTTAAAACTTGTATATTATAAACCGAAGGCTCGAAATCCAAAATGCTAAGTTCGAGAAGAAGGGTGTTCTAAAATGGCGGCCGTAAACTCAAACTGGAACTAGACCAGCGTGGGAAATAAGGCGGTGGCACAGGGCAAATGCCCAGTTTAAAAATTGCCTGGACCAGTTTAAAAATTAAATCAGAGGGGGGTCAGTGGTCCACAGGACCACTAAGAAAATTCAACTGCGGGCGGGCCCAAGGCTTTTGGGGGCCCTTTCGAAATTTTGCTTAAAGACTGCCTGTCCCATATTTTTTAAAGTGTCCTATAATTTCACTAATCGTCCAATAAAGTCCTATATTTTTGAGATTTCAAAGTAATTATTTATAATCCCAGCTGTATGACGTTTTATATGCATAATTAGTGATATCTCATTTGGTCAGATCAAAAAATCGCGGAGCTCGCTTCGCTCACTTAGGAATTTCGTATTTTCAATTCTCACATTTCTATGATTTTTTTAAATTTTTAGTGAAATGATAACAATTACTTTGCATTCTGAGCTGCACTCGAAAATAACACAATATAATTTTGCCTCAGACCTTGCATTTAAATATATAAGTCCACAAATTGAACTGAATTATTGCACAGAGCTTTAAAATATGTTTAATTGTAATATATAGTTTTGAAAATCTGTTTTCTCTGAAAATCTCTCTTCGTATCTGACCCTTTTAAATAGCTTGATTTGGTCTCACTTCACTTACAGTTTCATTTAATTAATAGCCACTTTTTCAAGTAAATCTAAATGTACGACTGTGTGAGCCCTTCAGCATTTGTTTAGATCTAGGTGCGAGGTAAACGTTCATTTAAATAATCTTACGTTCTCAATAAAATAAAATTATCTACACTCTAAATCATATAATTTATGAGTCATGAATAATCCAATAATTTTATTAACCTGGTCCAATACGGAACAGGAAAATAAGGTCAAGCTGAATTGGTCTCACTGATTTGGTCGCTGGACTAATTGGTCTCACCGATTTGGACTTAAGACCATTTTATCCCGTGATTTTTTGGTCTTGGGACTTTTTGGTCTCGGGATGGTTTAGTCTCGTAATTATTTGGTAACCTAATCAGTTGCCACCTTTTCCAAAACAATAGTCCCAATAATTCGTTGCCACCTTTTCCAAAACAATGGTCTCATTAATTTGTTGCCACCTTTTCCAAAACAATGGTCCCAATAAATCGTTGCCACATCTTCCAAAACAATGGTCTCATAAATTCTTTGCCACCATTTCCAAAACAATGGTCCCAATAATTCGTTGCCACCTTTTCCAAAACAATGGTCTCAATAATTCGTTGCCACCTTTCCAAAACAATAGTCTCAATAATTCGTTGCCACCTTTTACAAAACAATGGTCCTAACAATCCGTTGCCACCTCTTCCAAAACAATGGTCCCAATAATTCGTTGCCACCTTTTCCAAAACAATGGTCCCATTAATTCGTTGCAACCTTTTCCAAAACACTGGTCTCAAAAATTCTTTGCCACCTTTCCCAAACAATGGTCACAATAATTTGTTGCCACCTTTTACAAAACAACGGTCCCATTAATTCGTTGCCACCTTTCCATAAAAATGGTCTCATTAATTCGTTGCCACCTTTTCCAAAACAATGGTCTCAATAATTCGTTGCCACCTTTCCCAAACAATGGTCTCAATAATTCGTTGCCACCTTTTCCAAAACAATGGTACCATTAATTCGTTGCCACCTTTCCATAAAAATGGTCCCAATAATTCGTTGCCACAATTTCCAAAACATTCTCATATTAATTAGCTGCCACCTTTCCCAAAATATTCCCCTATTATTGAGCTGCCACCTTTTCCAAAATATTTCTATTATTGCTAATGACTTGTTCGTGCTAAGAGGCGGGCTTTTCATACTCATTATAAAAAAATAATCTTATTACCTCCAATCAAGGTTGGGTTAGTTTAGGTTCGGTTATATTTCGTTTGGTTTGAATGGGTTGCGTTAGGTTAGGTTAGGTTTGGTTTGGTTTGGTTTGGTTTGCTTAGGTAAGGTTTGTTATGGTTCGGTTAAATTTGGCTGGTTAAAAAATGCTGAAGGGGTGATAATTTTTTTAAAACGAGACTTTCGTGTCCAGAAACCAATTTGTCCTGAGACTCAATTGTTCCGGGATCAATTTGTCCCGAGAGAAATTTGTCCTGAGACCAATTTGTCCCGAGACCCATTTGCCCCAAGACCAAATCGGCGGGACCAAAACGCCAAGACCAAATCGGCGAGATAATAATGGCGAAAACCAAATGGTTGCGGACCGGATCCAATATAATGCTTTAATTTTTCGAAGAGAATCCTATTTTTTGTATTATAAATGGTCCGAAATAGTTTAGGCCCTGCATTACAGTTTAGGGGAGTGAGCCATATATGTGCGAGAACTCTTATTCTTGAGCGGCAACTAGACGCCTTGCTTTAGATTACGAGAGGGAAAAGTAGTAACGTTCGTGATACTTTCATACTTTTTGAAAGAAGTGGCCCCAATTGTCGAGCTGCGGGCGGGCCCAACAAACGTAGTTACGCCACTGATTAAGGAGATGGTTTGGGAAGGTTTACTGAAGAAATAAGGGAGAAATAGACTAAATAATGAAACTTTGGTTTGTACATTCTTTTAGATGAATCGCGAGAGATCTATGTTTGACGTTAAGTACAATGCATGGAATGTTTTGCAAAGACTTGCGGGCGCTTTCGCGAAGGATTGGCCACAAGATATTTCTATGTTATTTTTTAAGATGAGCATAGTGTATCCTCAACAATTATCGATGGTAGCTGCTTACGGATATTTGAATGGGATACCTTCTCAAATTATGGTTGACGCCCTTTCCCATAATAAAGTGGTCCATTTGTACGATAATCCCTTAAACTCGATAAATCTATTTTACCGTTTGTGGGACACAAGTGTAAGAATGTCCATCGGAAGCTACTCAGTAGCTAAAAATTCTTATTGTTATTTGGATGGTAGCAGGTAATACCATTTAATTTTTTTTTATTACTTTGCTAAGTAAAAAATTGTTTTGTTTTTCAAAACTAATAGTATACCAGAGGAGATTTTGGTGAAAAATGGGCCTTCATTGGGAATTTTCCCGGATTATAGTAATCAAATGTGAGAATGTTTCTTTTTTATTGGCGTAATTTATAACTACTTATATGTTATTCGGGGCGCGGTCGACACTTAACTCGTGTGTAGAATTTCTTATTATCAGCTGAAAATCAAATGTAGACAACATGTTGCTATATAGTTGTTCATCAGGTGCAAATATAGTTTTGAGCTATAGTTCTGTTTGTGTTACTTAAGCTTTAATGAATAGACAATTTCGGAAACCATATTCTCTGAAACCAACAAACAGGGGCGAGGCCGCCATTGGCGTATTCTCCCTCTCTCAAGGAAGCAGCGCCAGACGGAGCCCAAGTTCCCTAGGGATGGAGATTATCCTAATGGCGGCTTGGCCTCTTGTGTGTTGGTTTCTCTGAATGTAATTTCCGAAATTGTCTATTGTTACAAAATGGGGAAGAAAACTTTAAATGGGCGTTTATAGAACTGAATATAATATCCTACAGGAGCGCTTCACCTGTAGCGGTATTAAACCTGGATTCAGACATAGATAGTTGCGACGAACGTGAACTTTCCCAATTCATCTCATCGTGAGTAGTGATCTTTCTATAAATTGGTGGTTTGGACATTATAAAAGTCTCTTTTTGTATTTGGTAAACGTATATGGCTAATTGTGCATCTTTTTAATGAGTTATCTAAAGTCCGAAATCGTGAACTTTATTATTAAGGGTAGGATTGATCTGGTGAAGGCTTTGGGTTGTTGCGGGACGGATAAAATATTTCGAAACCCTTTGTGTACATTATTTATCAGTGAAGATTTATGTGTAAAGTTGCTGTTATTCACAGTAATTCAGAAATATTTGAAGTGGCTAAGGAAGATGAGGGGTCTGGTGTAGAAGAGGACGCGTGTGCGAGAAAAGATGAGACGTGTGATGGAGATGGAGGCGCGTGTGCTGCAAAAGACGAGACGTGCGATGGAGATGGAGTCGCGTGTGCGACTGGAGATGCCCCTGTTGCTGAGCAAGGTGGCGAAGAGAAAGATATATTTACGGAATACTAAAATGTTTGTATTATTTCCTAAAATAAAATTCAAAGTGAATTCAAATCCAGTATTCAAGCAGTACACCTTTATTATTTTAATTAGGCCTTAATTAAAACTAATAGGATTAAAGTTGGAGGATTTTATTTAATTTTTTTTTATAGTATATAGTTTATTTTTCAAGAAATATCTTTTTAGAAGTACTTGATTATTGGCGGCTTACGTATATTAATAATGAAGAAGAATTAATAAAAATAACAACTTTGTTTACGCAATAAAAAACGTGTGTAAAAGCACTTTAAATAAAGATGTTATTTTTACCTCTCTTTATTTTACATGTTTTAAATAAGACTGAAGCTTCCACTTGTGTTTATGCTCCTTGTTTGTTTGACTGAAACCAAATTTCAAAAATATATATTTTAAATCTAATCAGATACGCCCACCTAGATGAAAACAGACCTTTAAAATTTGCGGGAGCCATTCTTGAGAATTGTTCTTTGCTTTTAGGTTGTCAATTTATCTACCAGTAAATATTTGTGTTTGGAAGTGTGATATAGAGTAGTGGCACTCCATGTTAACTACCCATAGAGCTTAATACAGTCAAAGGCAAGTAGGTGCCATTACTCTATTAAGTCAAATTAAGTGGTTGTAAAGAGCCAGCAGGTTTTTGCCGCTTCTTTTTGTCAGTATTTGATTTTTGTATGTAAAATGGAGGAAGATAATGTTGAGAGTAAGGATGAAATGCGGAAGCGCAAAGCGCGGGAAAGGATGAGGGCAAAAAGGTCGACGTTTTCATTGGATACTTAAGTTTATATAATCTTCTCGACACGGAGAGCAAATATTTTGGTTTTCCCAACTTGTAATAATTTAATTTATTACACGCGCTACTTTCATGTTTTTATAATTTAATTTATTGCATGTGCTACTTGCATGTTTTTTATAATTTAATTTATTACATGCGCTGCTCGCTTGCATTTTGCAATATAATTTAATTTCGCTTGCATTTTATCTAATTTAATATTCGCATGCATTTTATAATCTAATTTAATATTGGCAAGCATATTATAATCTAATTTAATATTGGCATGCATTTTATAAACTAATTTAATATTGGCATGCATTTTATCTTATTGAATATTGGCATGCATTTTATCTAATTGAATATTGGCATGTATATTATAATCTAATTTAATATTGGCATGCCTTTTGCCGAATTTAATATTAGCATGCATTTTTACAATCTAATTTACTAATGGCGTGCACAGGGTGGTTTGATTTAAATCAGTTGGATTAAAATTACTGATTTAAATAACTCGATTTCTGTTTTGGTTAAAAAATGGTTGGCTTAAAATCAGATATATTTTTTTATTTTTCAAAACAAGGGTTTCTAAAATTCCATCAAATAGTTTTAGAAACTTAACTAGAAAAGACCTCTTATTAAAAACAATCATGGTTTGGAATATTTCATTTGGTTTTTTCCCAGACCTTCAGTTTGTTGTGTCTTGCGTAAATGCAATGATCATTGTTTTGCTTTTGGTTCATTAATTTGGACCCAAAAGTTTAAACAAATAGATTGTACTGATTTTCTTACATATCCCCATGAAAACAAAGTTGCAGGCCTATGCAAGGTTGAACTTAAACATTTCCTCCCAAATAACGATGCATTTTAATTTAAAACTATATCACATTCGCACCCCCACCGCAACCCTTGCAACATTACTACGCCCCTGACTGTTATTGAGAGGGGGTTTTCAGATTATGTAGCAACTGGCGATTCTAGAACTAAGTGCAGCAGATGGGCCGGTCGCACGTGGTAACTGATCGGAAATAACACAATTTGTGTCTAAGTCAACATAAGCGTGATGATAATGAATGTTAAAGGTCTAATTTGAGCACTGAGTATTTTTATTAGGAAGACCAAAATCGCAAAAGCAATTTCATACTCTTGTTGCACTTATTGATATATCATAATCCCATGGAGTGGTGTGCTGAAGGCATAATCATGAGATTATGATACAAGGTACACACTTACCATTTTATCAATATTTATCCTTTCCTCCTCCAGTTATTGACGAAGTTGAAAATCCTTTCTCCAACGAGGTACCTCTTCCAGTGGTCGACGAACCATCTTTTTCAGACACCGACTGTCTAAATATTTGCACCTTGCAATTAACTGTGGACGTCGCTGATGACACGCTTTCCGCTTTACGACTGCTAATCGAGATAAATTATAACACAAAACAAGTAACCATATTGACGCCTTCCAAAGAACTCTTACTTTCATTTCAGTATGCAGCAATTGGTATATCAATCCCCCTGTTTCTCTCAATATGAATATGGTAAGTCTGAAATAGGTAATGATGTGATTAATGAAAATAGCAAAGTAAAGGTTAATGTAAAATAGGTATGCATTCATGAAGACTTCGAGGATGTAAATTGTAGTCAGGCGACAGAAGAAAAGACCAACGAACTCCTGATGGTCAGACAGATGAGGTAAAGTTGAATTCACCTAGTAAATAAGTATGTGAATATTAATAAATCGCGGAGTTGTTGGGTTCGGTAACTACATGCAGGTTATAAAGAAAGTAATCTTGAGTAAAGGGTAGTCATCAAAATACGTGTGTGAACTGATTAAAGGCGCGAAAGTAACGGTATTGTTGTATTAAAGGGGGTAACCGACTTTTTCTCCCTTTTTAATCCCTCCCCAGCTGCACTGAGCTCTATGAAAACGGTAGGCATTGTCTACACAGAATGAAATAGAAAATCAAGTGATTTTATCAACGATTCTTCTACAAATTATAAGACCAATCTGGAAAGTGAAACATCCAAAACATATCTCCGAATGATTTTAAAATTCTAATTAGTCCGATTAGATTTTATGGATACTTTTAATAATATACCTCCGACCAATCGCGTAACGCCCTGCCTTTTTGTTAACAAAATTCTCGTGGTACGCTCTATGTGAATTTAAATTTATCGCGAGATGTGAAAATCGTGGCATGAGACATGGAGCGCGCCACGAGAATTTTGTTAATAAAAAACAGGGAGTTGCGCGATAGATCAGAGGTACTTGTTGAAAATAATCATGAAATAATAGTAATTTTTAAATCATTCGGTGTTATTTTTTGGATGTTAGACTATGGATATTGTTCTCATCATTTGTAGAAGAATCGCTAAAAAAAGTTACTCAATTTGAAACTTCACCCTCCCTTTAAATAACAGTCAAATGATAAAATATATGCTAATAAATTAGTAATAATGTAATACGTTAAACATTCATTGTGAAGTTGATGTTCCTAACACATCGAATAAATTGTAAAATGCATGCAAATTTAATTGGCTTAATAAATCCACGCAAATAATGCATATAATAAATACAATATAACACGCATGCAAAGAGCACATGTAATAAATTAGATTATAAAATGCATGCGAATATTAAATTAGATAAAATGCATGCGAATATTAAATTAGATAAAATGCATGCGAATATTAAATTAGATAAATTGCATGAGAATATTAAATTAGATAAAATGCATGAGAATATTAAATTAGATAAATTGCATGAGAATATTAAATTAGATAAAATGCATGCGAATATTAAATTAGATAAAATGCATGCGAATATTAAATTAGATAAAATGCATGCGAATATTAAATTAGATAAAATGCATGAGAATATTAAATTAGATAAAATGCATGCGAATATTAAATTAGATAAAATGCATGCGAATATTAAATTAGATAAAATGCATGAGAATATTAAATTAGATAAATTGCATGAGAATATTAAATTAGATAAAATGCATGAGAATATTAAATTAGATAAAATGCATGCGAATATTAAATTAGATAAAATAAATGAGAATATTAAATTAGATAAAATAAATGAGAATATTAAATTAGATAAATTGCATGAGAATATTAAATTAGATAAATTGCATGCGAATATTAAATTAGATACAATGCATGCGAATATTAAATTAGATAAAATGCATGCGAATATTAAATTAGATAAAATGCAAGCGAATATTAAATTAGATAAAATGCAAGCGAATATTAAATTAGATAAAATGCATGAGAATATTAAATTAGATAAAATGCATGCGAATATTAAATTAGATAAAATGCAAGCGAATATTAAATTAGATAAAATGCATGCTAATATTAAATTAGATACAATGCATGCAAATATTAAATTAGATAAAATGCATGCGAATATTAAATTAGATAAAATGCATGCGAATATTAAATTAGATAAAATGCATGAGAATATTAAATTAGATAAAATGCATGCGAATATTAAATTAGATAAAATGCATGCGAATATTAAATTAGATAAAATGCATGAGAATATTAAATTAGATAAAATGCATGCGAATATTAAATTAGATAAAATGCAAGCGAATATTAAATTAGATAAAATGCATGCGAATATTAAATTAGGTTACAAAATGCATGCCAATATTAAATTAGATTATAATATGCTTGCCAATATTAAATTAGATAAAATGCATGAGAATATTAAATTAGACAAAATGCATGCGAATATTAAATTAGATAAAATGCATGCGAATATTAAATTAGATAAAATGCATGAGAATATTAAATTAGACAAAATGCATGCGAATATTAAATTACATAAAATGCAAGCGAATATTAAATTAGATAAAATGCATGCGAATATTAAATTAGATAAAATGTATGAGAATATTAAATTAGATAAAATGCATGCGAATATTAAATTAGATAAAATGCATGAGAATATTAAATTAGATAAATTGCATGAGAATATTAAATTAGATAAAATGCATGCGAATATTAAATTAGATAAAATGCATGCGAATATTAAATTAGATAAAATGCATGCGAATATTAAATTAGATAAAGCGCATGAGAATATTAAATTAGATAAAATGCATGCGAATATTAAATTAGATAAAATGCATGCGAATATTAAATTAGATAAAATGCAAGCGAATATTAAATTAGATAAAATGCAAGCGAATATTAAATTAGATAAAATGCAAGCGAATATTAAATTAGATAAAATGCATGCGAATATTAAATTAGATAAAATGCATGAGAATATTAAATTAGATAAAATGCATGCGAATATTAAATTAGATAAAATGCATGAGAATATTAAATTAGATAAATTGCATGAGAATATTAAATTAGATAAATTGCATGCGAATATTAAATTAGATACAATGCATGCGAATATTAAATTAGATAAAATGCATGCGAATATTAAATTAGATAAAATGCATGCGAATATTAAATTAGATAAAATGCAAGCGAATATTAAATTAGATAAAATGCAAGCGAATATTAAATTAGATAAAATGCAAGCGAATATTAAATTAGATAAAATGCATGCGAATATTAAATTAGATAAAATGCATGAGAATATTAAATTAGATAAAATGCATGCGAATATTAAATTAGATAAAATGCATGAGAATATTAAATTAGATAAATTGCATGAGAATATTAAATTAGATAAAATGCATGCGAATATTAAATTAGATAAAATGCATGAGAATATTAAATTAGATAAAATGCATGCGAATATTAAATTAGATAAAATGCAAGCGAATATTAAATTAGATAAAATGCATGCTAATATTAAATTAGATACAATGCATGCGAATATTAAATTAGATAAAATGCATGAGAATATTAAATTAGATAAAATGCATGCGAATATTAAATTAGATAAAATGCAAGCGAATATTAAATTAGATAAAATGCAAGCGAATATTAAATTAGATAAAATGCATGCTAATATTAAATTAGATAAAATGCATGAGAATATTAAATTAGATAAAATGCATGCGAATATTAAATTAGATAAAATGCATGAGAATATTAAATTAGATAAAATGCATGCGAATATTAAATTAGATAAAATGCATGAGAATATTAAATTAGATAAAATGCATGCGAATATTAAATTAGATAAAATGCATGCGAATATTAAATTAGATAAAATGCATGCGAATATTAAATTAGATAAAATGCATGCGAATATTAAATTAGATAAAATGCATGAGAATATTAAATTAGATAAAATGCATGCGAATATTAAATTAGATAAAATGCAAGCGAATATTAAATTAGATACAATGCATGCGAATATTAAATTAGATAAAATGCATGCGAATATTAAATTAGATAAAATGCATGAGAATATTAAATTAGATAAAATGCATGCGAATATTAAATTAGATAAAATGCAAGCGAATATTAAATTAGATAAAATGCAAGCGAATATTAAATTAGATAAAATGCAAGCGAATATTATATTAGATAAAATGCATGCGAATATTAAATTAGATAAAATGCATGAGAATATTAAATTAGATAAAATGCATGCGAATATTAAATTAGATAAAATGCATGAGAATATTAAATTAGATAAATTGCATGAGAATATTAAATTAGATAAATTGCATGCGAAAATTAAATTAGATAAAATGCATGAGAATATTAAATTAGATAAAATGCATGCGAATATTAAATTAGATAAAATGCAAGCGAATATTAAATTAGATAAAATGCATGCTAATATTAAATTAGATACAATGCATGCGAATATTAAATTAGATAAAATGCATGCGAATATTAAATTAGATAAAATGCATGCTAATATTAAATTAGATACAATGCATGCGAATATTAAATTAGATAAAATGCATGCGAATATTAAATTAGATAAAATGCATGAGAATATTAAATTAGATAAAATGCATGCGAATATTAAATTAGATAAAATGCAAGCGAATATTAAATTAGATAAAATGCATGCGAATATTAAATTAGATAAAATGCATGCGAATATTAAATTAGATAAAATGCATGCTAGTAAGGCATGTCATAAATTAAAGTTTAAAATGCAAGCGGATAGTGCGAGCAATAAATTAAGTTATAAAATACATGCGACTAGCGTATGTTATATTAAATTAAATTGTTTGAACTAAACTTGTACATGCCAAATTGAGCATGTAGAAAATAATAATTTAGAATGATAATGAAAATGAATTAAAATGAGGGAAAAGAAGTTCATGAATTAATTGACAAAGAAGAATACAATAATTTAGAAATGTCAGAAGTGAAAGGAGTTCATGTTAACTTGAACATGGTAAATACATTACGAGACATTAGCAACATTTCATCTTACCAAAATGTGGAAAACGCGAAGCTATGTCACTAGCTGTAGACGCTTCCGGATCAATACCGACAAAAGAAGGACCGCTGTTTGAGCAGCTTGCTCCTGGATCTGGAACTGTAAGAAAAAAACGTCAGTGGCATGGTCAATACATTAGCAACATTCCATCTTACCATAATTTGCAAAAAACGAAGCTACATCAGCTGATAATGATGCTTGGCCTTCTTCTTCAATAGCAGGTGCGTTCTTATCAGTGGGTTCAGCACGAAAGGAGTCAGTAGGTAGCCTGCAATTGTTTTAGAACATAATGCACACACTCCAGTTTGTAACAATAGTTTACTTTAATTTCTCGGGCCATGGGGCCAATTCTGTAACTCTTTTAGTGTGTTATCGCAAGTGATAACTATCGATTGAGGAGGTCAGTATAAATAGGCAATTAGTCTTGGGTGTCCTCAAACCATGAACAGAAAGTGGTGGAAGGCTCGCGTTTCCGGTCGTGCTGATGAAGACATTTAAAATTTTACTATCACGACAGCGATCACTTAATGACCATCTTAACCCCTTTTGTTAACTTATCACACGTGAAAATGAAAAACGATAAACGTTAACTTTGACAATCTTGTTGTTTTTAGAAGCACAAACGTAATCGCGACACAACCGCCGCTTTTTATTCAAGGTTTGATAAGACCCCAGAGTAATTGGGTATTTAGACCAAGCTCTGAAATAAAATCATGCCCTTTAAGCGATACTTATCACATGATAACTCACTGAAAACGTTTCAGAATTTGCCCCATATCCGTTATGGTTTGTTATGCGATGACTAAATAAGTACTTACATTTCAGGGGCAGTTGATGGACCATCCAAAGATACCCCAAATTGGGATGAACCAAAGTCAAAGGCATTCGGAATGCCTTCCATCGACACCTTAGGAATCAACGAGGCAACCCTTGACTCAATAGGTGTCAATGGCTGCGTCTTATTTGGTCCTCCACCAGTTTTACGGGACTCCCTTGTAATTGTCGCCACCTTCTTCCTAACCTCCGTCTTTATAGTGCTCCATTTTTTTCTAATTTCTTCAGCAGTTCGGTTCTGCTGGTGGACTTCATTTACTCTATTTGTAATTTGCTGCCACATATTTCTCCTCTCCTCGGGCGTCTTTCCATAGTCGTTCACGACCAACGAAGGTACGGACTCCAACTGAGTCAACAAAGTCTCCATCTCATCTTGAGAATATGGCGCCTTTTTCATTTTTTTGGCCATGTTTCTTTACTATGTATGATTCAATACAATAATTACAAGTACATCTTAACAACGTTAGAACATGTCAATATCAATTTTATTACAACTTGTAAAGTTGAACATGAATTACAAAGGAATAACAAAATGACTGTTTCACAAGACAAATAAAACTTATGCCAGTCAAATAAGAAGAAAATTTAAATTGCACGTTTGATTTCGACCCCCAGTCTTTTTTTTTGGTTTTTGCGCCGTTGTGGATTGGAAAAAGGAGTCGCGCAATAAGTTAGTGAGAGAATAAACCGAGAAAAAATAAACCACTGACAGTCTCTGACACAGAGTCAGACGTCGGGGTGCCATTAAGGCAATGTTATAATTATGCCTTCATGAAGCTTAGGTAGTTGTGGTTTGCGCAAATTTCTATATTATCAAGGTGAGTAACAACATGGAAACAAAGAAAGATTAGACGTTTAATACAAAATTCAATTACAATTAGTTTTCATACAAAGGTTTAAAGCACATCATTTACATGAAAATATATACATTACTCAACGTTACACCATGTTACATATCATTACCTTAAGAAGCGGCTGTTACCAATACGTTGAATTATTTCAATGTAGAGCAGACAGCAACGAATTAAACTAAATTGGGATATCCGGCACGAAATTACTGTTTAGTTCATATGATAGGTGGCGTTAATAAATTAAACGTCTGGGGTGAAAGGTTGCAGCACTGACCTTTGACAATCAATTTACACTGTACACTGACCTTACACCGAAATCTGGTTCAACTTGAAACTCAAACTGAACTGAATTCAAAGGCTTATTTTTGCCGGTTGAACCTCCAATCACTGAGCCAAGGCAAGGAACGTCATCGGTAGACGTAGCCAATTAAAAGGCCAAGGGCAATGGTTGACGGTCCAATCAGAGAGCCAAGGGCAGAAGGAGGAGCTTAACTTTTCTGCAGAATACGGCCGCTGGTATATACAACGGAATTAATTTTTATAACCACTGCTTTTAATTCTTAAATTTAATTAATGTGGGGCTGAAAAGTTGGACTTCTTTGGCCGTGCACGTATCTATGGTGTAGTGGTTATCACGTCTGCTTTACACGCAGAAGGTCCCAGGGAGGCTATTCTCTGAGGTCCTTTTGGAGGAATTTCGATCCGAATCTTTTCATTCGGAGTCAATTTCTCCGAATGAAAATAAGACGTATTCTGCAAGCACCTTATCCTAATCATACGGTGATAACCTCTCCGAATCATTCGGCGGCCGTAAGAGACGGCCGAATCGGGCATTCGGAGTTTTTACCGCCTCTCTTCCCTCCATCAATCTTAGATTCGCGGAACTTTCGCCGGAGTTTTCTATTATTTTTTCCCGTACGTTTTTGCTGCCACCTTGGCTGCGGTTCATATTTTTATTTAGTATGGCTGCTTTGTTTTTTCAACTCAAGCTTCATCGTTTGTGATTTGAACATGGTAATCGCATTGCCCGTCGCGATTTACGAGTTCAAAGGGTTTTTCAAGACTTAAAATCAAGCGTGGGCAAAATTTTAGATTAAAGCGGGAAATGGCTTTAGGCCTTGGCGAAATCTACAAGGTAGACCGTAGATCGACGGCTTTTTGGTAGATTTAAAGGTAAAAAAAGTTGTTGAATTTATCCTACATTTAAGGGATAATTTCGCGAGATCCAATTACTTAACGCAGATTTAATTGTTCATTTTAATATTTTTTCTACCGGGGCTTGTAAGTTAGAGCCACCTATATTTGACCAATTGCATCAATTATTAATAATTGCTAGATTAAATTTGGTTATTTCGTTTAGCATCTATTTAAATTATTCAATTTTGGTAGGTGTGTAACCATTGATAGAGGGCTAATTATCTACATTAATGAATTTATCATAATCTCACGAGATCCACACAATTGGATTATAATTTTCGATTAATTAACGTTGTTATTCTAGGTTCTCAATGCCTCATATTTAACCCTACTAAAACTTGCGCTAAGTTTCATTCAAAATTCGACGTATATTAACTGTTGTTTAGCGTGTTCTTTAATACCATTTTAAAAGAAAATTATGAAGCAATTTAAGAATAAATAATTTTTTAATCAAAAATAAATAAATAAATAAGGAAAAAAGCACTTGTTTCTATCTTAAGAAAAGAAATCGAAAAAGAGAAAATTTGCTTTGTATTGAATGTGTTCCCAATACAAAGACCATTTCCCAAAATTTCCACTCCTTGGGATAAACCAAAGTTTCCATCCCTTCAATTTGAAAGCGCGCCATGTAAAATTGTCCAATAAAGAAAAAGTGGGCGTCAAAAAGTACCACGTGGCTTAAGAGGAAGTGACGTCCATTTGGATTGAGAGAAAATTTTCGAAGTATCCGAATGACGATAAGGATTGGGGTTAGAGAATACGGTTTGCTCGGTCCACTCCGAATGAGCCCGATCCGAATCATAAGGATTCGGAGTGATCCGAATGATTTTCGATTTTTAGAGAATAGCCTCCCAGGATCGAGACCTGGTAGATACAGGTGAAAGTTTTATCATAGTTTTAATTCACATGGGTATAATATAAAGCTAGACAAAATATCTTTGGATGTATCTAGGGTGTAGTGGTTATCAAGTCCGCCTAACACGCAGAAGGTCCCACGTTCGAGCGGTGGGCGATATATGCTTTGACCATCGTGATTGGACATTAGAATAAGCTAGATCTCTTGGAAAACTCAGTATTACTTCGTATCTATGGTGTAGTGGTTATCACGTCCGCCTAACACGCGAAAGGTCCCAGGTTCGAGCCCTGATAGATACACGTTTTACCATCGTGATTGGGCATAAAAATAAGCTATATCTCTTGGAAAACTCTGCATTACTACGTAGCTATGTTGTAGTGGTTATCACGTCCGCCTTACACGTGGAAGGTCGCAGTTTCGAGCCCTGGTAGATACAACGAAATTAATTTTAATAACCTCTGCTTTTAATTCTTAAATTAAATTAATGTGAGGCTGATAAGTTGGACTTCTTTGGTCTTGCAGGTATCTATGGTGTAGTGGTTATCACGTCCGCCTAACACGCGGAAGGTCCCAGGTTCGAGCCGTGGGAGATACATGTTTTGACCATCGTGATTGGAAATTAAAATAAGCTAGATCTCCTGGAAAACACACTATTACTACTCATCTATGGAGTAGTGCTTATCACGTCCGTTTAACACGCGGAAGGTCCCAGGTTCGAGCCGTGGTAGATACATGTTTTGACCATCGTGATTGGACATTAGAATAAGCTAGATATCTTGGAAAACTCACTTTCAGTACGCATCTATGGCGTAGTGGTTATCACGTCCGCCTAACACGCGGAAGGTCCCAGGTTCGAGCCGTGGGAGATACATGTTTTGACCATCGTGATTGGACATTAGAATAAGCTAGATCTCTTGGAAAACTCACTTTCAGTACGCATCTATGGCTTAGTGGTTATAACGTCCGCCTAACACGCGGAAGGTCCCAGGTTCGAGCCGTGGGAGATACATGTTTTGACCATCGTGATTGGACATTAGAATAAGCTAGATATCTTGGAAAACTCACTTTCAGTACGCATCTATGGCGTAGTGGTTATAACGTCCGCCTAACACGCGGAAGGTCCCAGGTTCGAGCCGTGGGTGATACATGTTTTGACCATCGTGATTGGGCATAAAAATAAGCTATCTCTTGGAAAACTCAATATTAAAACGTATCTATGGTGTAGTGGTTATCACGTTCGTTTAACACGCGGAAGGTCCCAGGTTCGAGCCGTGGTAGATACATGTTTTGACCATCGTGATTGGACATAAGAATAAGCTAGATATCTTGGAAAACTCACTTTCAGTCCCCATCTATGGCGTAGTGGTTATAACGTCCGCCTAACACGCGAAAGGTCCCAGGTTCGAGCCGTGGGAGATACGTGTTTTGACCATCGTGATTGGGCATAAAAATAAGCTATCTCTTGGAAAACTCAGTATTAAAACGTATCTATGGTGTAGTGGTTATCACGTCCGCCTAACACGCGAAAGGTCCCAGGTTCGAGCCGTGGTAGATAAATGTTTTGACCATCGTGATTGGACATTAAAATAAGCTCGATCTCTTGGAAAACTCACTATTACTACGTATCTATGGTGTAGTGGTTATCACGTTCGCCTAACACATGGAAGGTCCCAGGTTTGATCCCTGATAGATACATGTTTTGACCATCGTGATTGGACATTAAAATAAGCTAGATCTCCAGCGGGCGTATTCTGCAGAAAAGTTAAGCTCCTCCTACCCTTGGCTCGCTGGTTGGACCGTCTACCACTGCCCTTGGCGTTTTAATTGGCTACGTCTACCGATGACGTTACATGCCTTGGCAAAAATAAGCCTTTGAATTCAGTTCAGTTTGAGTTTCAAGTTGAACCAAATTTCGGTGAAAGGTCAGTGTACAGTGTAAGTTTGTCGCCAAAGGTCAGTGCTGCAACCTTTCACCCGAAACGTTTAAGCTATTAACGCCACCTATCATATGAACTGAATTGTAATTTCGTGCCGTCTGCTCTTTTGTAATTTTAAGTGATGTCAACGTATTTGAGACAGCCGCTTGTTAAGGTAACATCTTTTAATGTTGAGTAAGTTATATATTTTCACGTAAATAATGTGCTTGCCATATTTGTATAAAAAATTAAAAACCAATTGTAATTGCCGAATTAAGTATTAAACGTCAAATCTTTCCCTGTTTCCATGTTGTTGCTTTGATAACATCGAACCACTACTACCTAAGCGTAATGAAGGCATAACGTGAAGGGCACACAGATTTTTGTGTCAGTAGTTTTATTGGTAATGGTGATTGGTGAAACAGTAATTTTTTCTTTCCTGTGTAATTTATCATCAACTTTTGAAGTTGCAATTACATGTATATTTATATGTTCTAACATTGGTAAGATTTATTTGTAGTTATTGTATTGAATTATACATAATAATGAAACATGTTTAAAAAACTGAAAAAGGTGCCGCATTCCCTCTATGAGTTGTTGGTCATCAGTGACTTAGGTAACACGTCCAAAGAGAGGACAAAGATGTGATAACATATCACAAAGCAGGAAAATGATGTCCACCGCCAACAGAGAACCCTTTCCCGAGGTGACATTCCTCAACAATATTACACTTGTTATAGAAGAACGTGAAGCTCTGCGTATTGCAAATTTGGTAAGTTCTCGTAATGTATTAACCATGTTATTAACATTATTTTTTGTTGCAGGTGGGTGCAAGCTTCTAGAATAGCCTTCCTTCAGTTTTTGCTGAAGATTCCTCAAAGAGCCTTCTGCTTTCCATGAACATGGTGCTCATCCACTTGCCACTGAAGAACACAGAAAAGGTCATAAGAATGGTTTCTATTCGACGAAGGGTATAATAGTCCACCTTCTGAAAATTTCATTTGGACATTTGTTTGAGATAGAGGGTTGCTGCAAAGTCAGTTAACCATTAAGAGTTACTGCGGTGTCCTTTTAATTTTATTCTTCGCTTCAAATTTTCATTGTTCTTTTTTCCATCATTCCTTGCTATTGTTTCTGAATGCATGACTTTCCTTTATTGTTTCATTTATAAATGGACTAAACTTTCTTATAGCTTAGTCGCTGCCTAGTAAGAAAAGCAAGAAACGCTCATAGCTTCCGCTAATGCATGTTTGGAGGCCCTACTCATGTTTGCGTCTGGTTGGCAAATAATGACTGAAAATTAAAGGGCTAGGAATGAATACGAAAAGCTAAGGTTTGAAAATAAAAGGTTTAGACTGGAAACCGAGAGTATTCAAGCCAACATCATGACCGAAGTGAAAAATTGCAGCCTGAAAATAATGACTAGTTTTGTTTTTTGAAGACATGCTCAAGCGAAGCATGTTTTACTTTACTGTAGATAATATTCTAAATGCCATGATAGGTTGTTTGAATAACGTCTCCCTGTATTTCGATTATTTTCAATGCTCAATTTGGTATGCACTTTCTTCATGATGGCATAAACTCTCTCTGATTATTGTATTCTCCTTTGTGATTTTATAGTACTCATTGTAGATATTCTATTAATTCATTTTCACCAAAGTTTCTTTAATATCCAATTTGACATGTGTTTTTTCTCATTCTCTCATTATAAATAGTTATTTTTTTCGCGTTTAATCCATTTAATTTATTACAAGCGCTATTTGAGTGTATTTTATGATTTATTTCTCGTCTACGTGTTAGTTTACTGTTAACTTATATTGTAATTTAGTAGACGCTTCATTTAATAAGCCAATTAAATTTATTGCATGCATTGAATAATTTATTAGATAGACTTCATAACATTTTTTAAATTATTTGAATTTTTGTTATCATTGATTGTTATTAAAAGGGGTTGTGAGCCTGTGTGGATAGTGTTTGTCATCCTCATAGAGCTAAGTGGTGCCGGGGAGGGGTTTAAAAAAGAAGAAAAAGTCTGTTACCGCCTTTAATGCTTTAAAACCGTTAATGGCATGTTTTTAATCTGTTCACATTAGAATTATGTTGATGATGTCTAGCCTGTACTCAAGATGACATTATTTATAACCAGCATGCCAGCACCCAATCAGTCCCGATACACTCTCAAACCCAAAAATTCGGCAATTTATTTTCCACGTGTATTAAATTTTACATATTTCTGACTGTCAAGAGTTTATTGCTTTTTTCTGTTGCATGATTGCTATTTACATCCTCCGAAGTCTTCATGATCACATACCTATTTTAAATATAACTTAACTATTCTATTGTCAATCATTAGACCTATTTCAGATTTACCATATTCATATTAAGAGAAACAAAGGGGGTGATTATACCAATTGCTGCATACTGAAATGCTTACTTTTCAAGTAACTGTTCATTGGGAAGGAGTAAATATGGTTACTGGTTATGTTTTATTAGTTATGTCGATTTGCAGTTGTAAAGCGCTTCCGCGACTTCCAGTGTTAGTTGCGAGGCGCAAATGGCTCTACACTCAGTCTCTGGATAAGCTTTTTCGTCAGCAGTTGGAAGATATACCTCGTCTGCGAGAGGAAAGGATAAATATTGATTAAAGGGTATGGGTGTATCTCGCTCATGAACACACCATTCCATGAGAATATAATAAGTGCGAAATTGTTAATGCCACAAGAGCATGAACGAATCATGGAGTTGCTCTTTCGATTTTGGTCATGCTAAGTGCTCAAATAAGCCTTTAACCATTCAATTACCACGGGCGATCAGCCCTCTCACCTTTTTACTGCAGTGACTTCTATACTGCGATCGACAGTTGCCACACAATCTGAACAAGTAATAAATCATAAAAGAAATAAATTAAATGGTGTGTTTTTATTTAAATCGGATTTTTAAGGGGGAAAATTAAAGAGTTTAGTTGAATACTTCATAAATTAATTAATCCTTCATAAATTACACTCACCACTTTACTCGACACGTTGATCAACGTCGGGAGGTTGATAGAAAGTGTTGAAATGTCGTCTGCTGTAAGTGCGTTCAGCACATAGCGTTACCGAAGCAACCAGTAAAACCGGTGTTTAACCGGTAACTCATTTGTCAGTTTATGAAAAAAACATTTTGAATTTGGTGTATAATTTGATAGTTTACATCTGAGTCTGCGCGGAATTTGCACCAATCACTGAGCCAAGGCATGTAACGTCATCGGTAGACGTAGCCAATTAAAAGGCCAAGGGCAATGGTTGACGGTCCAATCAGGGAGCCAAGGGCAGAAGGAGGAGCTTAACTTTTCTGCAGAATACGGCCGCAGACGATTTCTGGTCTCAGAAGAATGTGAAAATGGCCAAGTGCGATGAAAATGCCGAAACCATACGAGAAAAAAATCAAATAACAACTGAGCAGCTGAATATTTGTGAAAATACTGAAGCCGAAGTGAAAGAAGAAAAAGATGAAACCAAAAATGAGGGTCAAATGAACTCAAAAAAGACTAGTAAAACGAAAAAATCTTAGAACGCAAAAAACTGATATACTTGAAGACATAAGTGCAAAAAAATGTTTGACTTTTCTTTTTAATTTTCTATATTTTTTTTAAAAAAAACCTGTATGCTTTGAAAGACCAAAAATTAAAGAAACTTTAACAAGTCGTCCTTCTCAAGAATGTTGAAACATTTTTAATATCATAGAAGGGTAGATTGAAACACAACTCTCATTTAAATTTAGGGAAAAGTAGAAACAAACACATTAAAAATGTAATGGTACAAATATAGAGTTATTATTTGTATGAAACATTTAAAATCACGAGCGAGTAAAGCGAGCTGCACTATTTTTCGTTTTGACAGGACTCTACATCCAAAAAAAGCTCATTTCAATCTTCAATTACCCTGACTTTTTGTATTATCAATGAATTTTCATGCTCTTGTGATTTTTCATACTACTGAGTTGATCTATGAAACGAAACTTTCCTAACTCGAACTATTTTTCAAAGAAGTCGAGATTTTCTTTTATAAAAGGACTGCTACTTCATGGATTTTTAATAAAATTTTATTTATTACTTTAAAATAACGGGAGCTTTCGGACCGTGGTCCTTCTTCAGCCGATACAATTTCTAATGAAATTGTATGGGCTGAAGAAGGACCACGGTCCGAAAGCTCCCGTTATTTTAAAGTAATAAATAGAATTTTATTAAAAATCCATGAAGTAGCAGTCCTTTTATAAAAGAAAACAACGAAGTTTAGATCAACCATGGAACGAAAATTTAACATATACGAAGTCGAGATTTTGTAAGAAATGTTTAAAACAAATACCATTTTTACTTTTCCCAACAAAATATCCTCACCAAAATTGTAATATTAAACGTTTTTTGACCAGGGATGTTTTTCATGGTTTCTAGCAAACACTGTTCGGACAGAAAATAACATTACCCCATTTTCCGGATAAATCTTTCCAACACTCTTTCTGAAATTAACATGTCAGGTTCACCGGAAAAAAGTTGCTAACCGATTAGTAGCCGCGCAAAAGTGTAAAATTGGCAGGGGCCATCTTATTTCTTGAACATTGGGTGTTGATTTTGCTTTTGGGATGCTTTCGCACCATAAACGAATTGTTCCCATACTTCCATAGTAGACTCCATCGCTACTTCAAAATTCTCGTCCAAAGTGACGTAGGAGCATGATTGCGGTGGTACATTGCTCGAACTCGATTCAGCAATCACATCTACTGGGGGGCCAAAACCCGCCTCAGGAACAGAATTTAGCCTCGTGAGTGTTCCCCTTCCAATAATTGAGAGAAGCCGCTCCTCCAAATCTGTTAGTGGCTCGGCTTGCGGGCCACCACCAGTCTTGTTCTTTAAAGCCTTGGAGGCTTTGGCTCTGACATACCAACGACATGCAGAAAAACACTACCGAAAAAGATTCCTTAAAGTAATATAAATTATAAATAAAATTGTACTTAAAGTGATACATACCTTCTTCCACTTTTCTACTGTTTTCGAAGGGCCTACACCACAACTGTTAGCCTTGCTGAAAGTCCAACCCAAAGTGCATCGAACTTGGCCTTAGTGAAACTAACTCTAAATTTCATATAGACTAAATCCATATTAGCTTCCCAAAAATTCAATATAAATCAATTGTTGCTTCGTGTGCGCTTTAACACCCATTACGGAAATCATTTTTAAGCAAAAACTACTAATTGCAAGCTTTACAAAACTAGTACAACTTAACTTGCAAAAATTCAACGATGAAAAAAATCTTTACTTGTATATAAAGCGAGCGCGAATTGACCAATAAAGAAGGAAAAACTACGTCATGAAAAAGTAAGCGCGGGAAAATATTGACCAATAAAGGAGGAAAATTACATAATGAAAGAGGAAGTGACGTACATTTGGTTTGGATAACGGTTTGGGAGAGATCCAAATGTCGATTTGGATTAGAGAATACGGGTTTAAGCGCCCTGTCCAAATGGAACCGATCGAAACGTTTAGATTTAAATCCTTGTCCAAATGATTTAGATTTTTAGAGAATGGGTTCCCTTGACAGTTTTCGCAGCCGTGAAGAATGCAATGCCGATCATTCGCGTCACACACAGATTTCAGCAATAGAATTTTATAGTAGATCTTCGTTGGCAAAGCCAGAGCCATTAACTCTAAAATTTTGGTGAATTTTCCAGACGCTCACGCCATAGGCACCATTTGAAGAAACCGTTAAGCACCACTTTGGCCTAAGTGTGCAAAATTTCGAAAATTCGATCTTCGCCTGTGGAAATATTGTCTTGAATTGGACATAGATCTCTCTAAGATTGGCGAGCAGTAACCTGTTTTTTTTTTTTGCACTTTGGCACCATTTTCTCTAATTAAAACGTATTCTTTTTTACCCGGAACATCCTTAAAATTTCATCGTCTTCGTAAAGGTCTTTCTTTAATTTTCGAGCCTTTTTCGCCAAGTAATGAGTCACTTGAAACTGTTCAGAAATTTTCGAAATAGGCCACGAGTTTGGCACTAATGTCAAAAGCTTGAATTTATCTTGTCTTGAAGAGTTTCTCACTTTTTCTTTTAATTGGGATATCAAGATGTTGAAGGCTTCATCATTACCATTTGTTGAGCTCGGGTCGCATTCGTTTTCTTCAATGTTAAGAAGTTTCGCTACTTTAGATTTTACTCCTTCCGTGGTTTCTCTAAATTTTCGTTTAGCATGAGCAGGGCGTTGATACTCGTGTAAACCATGTAGCTTAAGTTGTGACGTTTCAAGAGCCACTAACGAACTCTTAAGGGTTTCTAACTGTCGTTCGTTCTCTTGAGTTACTGTAAAAGGTTCACTTTCTTCTTGGGCACTATCACTTTTCTCATTTAGACTCTGTGACACATCTGGTTCAGCAACTCAGGAAAAGAATTAATGTTATAAACGTATTTAAAACTTAAAAATGTCAAGAGATTCATGAAAAAAACCGGAATGTAACTTCTTTTCCTGTGCCCCAAATTAATAAAAGTGTTAAATTTTTTAAATATGGCTTAGTACTTAAAAATATTTACAATGGCGTCTCCATGGTTCCACCATTGAGCAGACTGGTTCCACCCTCTTGTGGTGCGGGTGATGAAGATGGTTGGGGTGGGGGTGTCACCGCTACTACAGGCGACTCTACGCCCGCCGAATCCGTTTCCGCCGGTGAGACCGGCAACGCGTCGTCTACCATGCAACCGTATATAAGTCAACTGTATATGCTTGAGCTTTTAACACCTTTGGCTGGATTGTGTTCATTATTATTTTCTATAATTCATTTTGGTCTCACATGCAGAGAATATCTGTCCTACAATTCCCTTTCTCTCTATATACTATTATACCATAGAATATTGTCCTACCCCGTTGCCAAATATTAGAACAAAATTAAGCTATGAAATCCATGGCGATAAAAGGCTCTAGCTAAGATTGCTTGCATTAGGGCCTTTTTTAATTTTGAATAAGTATTTTCTTATTTTATTAAAATAAAAACTCATTTTCCTCAACGAGAATTTTAACCAAGTGCATAGAAGTTTTTAGGTAGCTCCAGGAAAAGCAATCGAAAATTGTTAAAACCTCTATTTTGCGGGCAGTCCCGCTTTAGGTGGCCCGGCTTCTTGGACTTGTGGCAAGTGCGGATCCACTTCCATTGACAGCCCCGTTTACTTCGGCCGCCTCGCCCGCGACCGCCGCCGTAAAAGTAGGCTTTGACTACTTTGATATTTTTTGATGCACTCGAAGATTTCCAAGCTATCTTATCTGAACCAATCGAGTCTCAAAGTGATGAATTACTTCGCCTGAAAACCTGTTTCCCTGACCGTCAGGGTAACGATCATTCCATCTCTATCTCTGCCAGTACCAATTTCTCTCCGTCTACTACACCGAAAACCAATTCAGCAATCGCTTCGTTACAAACCAATCAACCACACTCCTCGAACTCTGCCCGTCCTCATTCTACAAGCGGCCATCCTTCTACCCACACCCAACTTTATCAAAATAAAATCTGGAAATTTCTAGGCACAACCGTAACGCTATTCTCTTCCAAGTACCGGACTCAAATGACTATGATAAAGACGCTAGGTTTTCTTCCTTCAGCCTTAGAGACTTAGACTTTACCCCCACCCACCAGTGTCAGTATATTCGTATATCGAGGCTCGGCTATTTCAAACCTGGTCAAAATCGCTCTCTACGTCTCGAATTTCAATCGGTTAGTCATCACCAATATTTCGGACAGAAATATGGCTTTGAATACCCCGTATCTCCAGACCGTTCAGAATGGGTGACTCCCATAATCCCCCTGGACATAATCCCTCCAAAAATTTCCCCCGGTCCAAATGGGCTTAAGACAAAATCCCCCCATTTGCAGACAAAATCCCCCCAAACTGGAGACAAAATCCCCCGCTTACGGAACGAAATCCCTACCTTGGAGACGAACCCTTCAGGGGTCATTCCTATTTTAGAGGTCGTTTTCCACAGTGGAAAATTTTTTAGTAGGATAGTAGTAAAAATAGTAGTATTCCCCCTACGAGGAAAAGCGGAACCAATGATGGAGAAAATACCATCAGAAATATATTATTTTACACGAAGTTCACTTCTCCCTACCTCGCGCCGGCCATCATCTATGAAGTATTTTTACAGGCTAGAAACGGTACCGTTCCTCCCGAACAGCGAGGCAGAGAGGTGAAAATAAAAACACTAGCGTCGCGTAGTGAGAAAAATGTGCTTTTCTTACAATCGTATCATGGTTGTATCTTATGCAGCGGCTTCTCACATGCGCGAAATACAGTTGAATCCCGCCGTTTCTAGGAAACGTCAGATTATCTTGGCAGTGGCCATTTATCACAGTTCTCTCTCGAGAGGAAAAATTTTTCTCTTCGCGACTATATTTCTGATAGTATGAATTGCCGACTAACCATAAATTTGCGCCTTTTCCAAAATATTGCTGACTAACCATAAATTTCCGCCTTTTCCAAAATATCGCTGACTAACCATAAATTTCCGCCTTTTCCAAAATATCGCTGACTAACCATAAATTTCCGCCTTTTCCAAACTATCGCTGACTAACCATATATTTCCGCCTTTTCCAAAATATGGCTGACTAACCATAAATTTCCGTCTTTTCCAAAATACTGCTGATAACCATAAATTTCCGCCTTTTCCAAAATATCGCTGACTAACCATAAATTTCCGCCTTTTCCGAAATATCGCTGATTAACCATAAATTTCAACCTTTTCCAAAATACTGCTGATAACCATAAATTTCCGCCTTTTCCAAAATACTGCTGATAACCATAAATTTCTGCCTTTTCCAAAATATCGCTGACTATATAACCACAAATTTCCGCCTTTTCCAAAATATCGCTGACTAACCATAAATTTCCCGCTTTTCCAAAATATTGCTGACTAACCATAAATTTCCGCCTTTTCCAAAATATCGCTGACTAACAATAAATTTCCGCCTTTTCCAAAATATCGCTGACTAACCATAAATTTCCCCCTTTTCCAAAATATTGCTGACTAACCATAAATTTCCGCCTTTTCCAAAATATCGCTGACTAACAATAAATTTCCGCCTTTTCCAAAATATTGCTGACTAACAATAAATTTCCGCCTTTTCCAAAATATTGCTGACTAACCATAAGTTTCCGCCTTTTCCAAAATATGGCTGACTAACCATAAATTTCCGCCTTTTCCAAAATATCGCTGACTAACCATAAATTTCCGCCTTTTCCAAAATATCGCTGACTCACCATAAATTTCCGCCTTTTCCAAAATATCGCTGACTAACCATAAATTTCCGCCTTTTCCAAAATATCGCTGACTAACCATAAATTTCCGCCTTTTCCAAAATATCGCTGACTAACCATAAATTTCAACCTTTTCCAAAATACTGCTGATAACCATAAATTTCCGCCTTTTCCAAAATACTGCTGATAACCATAAATTTCTGCCTTTTCCAAAATATCGCTGACTAACCACAAATTTCCGCCTTTTCCAAAATATCGCTGACTAACCATAAATTTCCCCCTTTTCCAAAATATTGCTGACTAACCATAAATTTCCCCCTTTTCCAAAATATTGCTGACTAACCATAAATTTCCGCATTTTCCATAATATCGCTGTCTAACCATAAATTGCCGCCTTTTCCAAAATATTGGAATTTTGGAAATAAGTTAAAACAAAATCAGTAGTTTACTTCTTTTGGTTTAGGAACATTGTTTGCAATACCTTTCACTCGTGTGAATTATACTTTTGCATTATTATTAAAGATAATCTTTGGATTTGGGCTTCCGTTTACCTTTACTTCTAAATGCCTATTATCTGGGGGATTTTCAATAAAATGATCCTTTCGATAGGATTTTGTTGAACAGTTTTCCTTTTGGGGGATTTTGTCCTGGACGTTTTCTCTGGGGGGATTTTGTACAAACACGTCTAAAATCGGGGGGAAAAAGTCTTGGCAAATCCAAAATAGGGGGATTTTGTCCGGGGGGATTATGTCCAGGGGGATTATGTACGAGACCCGTTCAGAATATCAGCGTATCGTCCGCCGTCAATTGGTGGCTGAACTTCGTGATCGCCGTGCAAGGGGTGAAACCAATCTTTTGATTTGCCGCGGTCAAATAGTTCTCAATGATATGTCCACTTTTAATGTTACAGATGTCGCCGCTCCTCGGAATCAGAATCTTTCATCATACTCACTCTTCTCACCCAACAACATTCCGCTATCTAACCAATACCACCACATCCTACCTACCCAAAAAAAACTAACTGCAATACCCCCCACCCCAAGTCTCGTTGTGAACTCATTTAATGCACAGCATCTTTGCGGTAAGCGCCCAGAACTTTTGACCCATTCTCCTAACTCCTGCTTGGAGTGCCGACTGCATCTGTATCACTGAAACATGGGCTACTCCTTCAAAACATGATGCAGTTTTTAACCTTCCGGGGTACTCTATCTTGCGCCAAGACCGTTTGGATCGAAATGGTGGTGGGGTACTAATCTAAATTCGTCAAGATGTTGTTTTTCATAAGCTCGACGTCTCTGTGACCCATCCAGAATCTCTATGGCTTGAACTTAAGCCTCGTAACTCATCCTCCTGGGTCACCCTTGCCTGTATATATTGTCCCCGAACTCTTCAAAATCTGACAATCAAAAACTTTTTAATGCTATACGTTCCTTTTCTCATCGTAATAATGAACTTATTATTACTGGTGATTTTAACCTGCTTACCATCTGTTGGAAAACTGTTACTAGTACCTCATGCTCATCATCTATTCAAAATGACTTCATTGATCTACTTCACTCTTCAGCCCTCCATCAAAATATTGTCTTCCCAACACGTTTTAGTCAAACTTCCTCTATGCGGGCTAGCACTCTGGATCTCCTCATCACAAGGGCCAACGTTACTCCTACAGTGACTCCCCTCCCTCCGGTAGGGATCAGCAACCATATTACGTTACTTACAACATATCCCCTGCCAGTGTCTACTACAACTCCACTAAAATTTAATCTCGATTTTGATTACTGCCGTGGTGACTATACACAACTAAACCTACTCTTAGTTAGCCATGACTGGTCCCCACTATCTAAATTAAGTACCGAAGATGCGTGGACCTTCTTTAAAAAGTCTCTCTTTGAATGTGTTAAAAAACTATCCCCTTGTTCAACCATTTGGCCAAGACCTCTTCCAAGCCATGGATTTCGATCTCTACTAAGCGTGCAATCAGAGAAAAAGAGCGCCTCTGGAAGAAATTGCGTCATGCTGCCCCTTCAGGTGACTAGCTTCGCCATGATCACCTCCAACTACTTTACAAATCCCAGACCAAACATGTCAAGACTCTCCTTCGCCAAGCTACGGCCAAATCCATAAAACGGAAACTAAAATCAGTTAATACCAACCCTCTCGCGTTCTACCGGTTTGTGCGTCGACAGATTCGCTCCCTACCTTCACGTCTTAACATTCACCTTAAAAATGGTCAAAAAACTCAAAACTGCCTCAGATTCCGAAATGGCCGACTGTCTAAATCTAACCCTAGTGTGTAATTTCAATTCGTCTCCCAGACCTTGCCAACCTACCTGACACCTTGACCACTCCAATGCCTGACTTCCTTCCCTCTATTAGTGACATATATCACATCCTACGGAAAATAGACGTTAAGAGTGATTCTGGACCCGATGGAATACCAAATGAAGAAGATGGTGGTGTGTGGAAGCCAGTGTGTACAAACTGGCGTCATGTGGGATGGACAATGAGCAGATGATGGTGATTAGAAGCCAGTAAGTTCAGACTGGTGTCCATGTGGGATGGGCAAATGACCAAAGGATGATGGTGTTAAACACGCAATGGAGTAATAGCCGTTGTAGGTGGAATACAATTTTCCAAATTTCCTGGAACTGTAAATGCGGTCCGGAATTCGAGAACACCTTTGCTTCGACTTTCAAACTGCGAACGCGGTCCCCTGGGGTGTAACAACAGACAGACACACAGACACGTCGAAATTAGAGCCTCTCCGTGACATTCGTCATTTGGAGAGATAATAACGAAGGAAATTAAAAAACCAAGGATTTTTTAAGGGTAACTTACCCTCTCCTCTCTCGAAGTTGGAGACGCAAGCCGGAAGGCGCGCTTAATTCCCCCCCCCTTGCCTTGCTGCTTTGCCTTTCCTTTCGCTTGCGCGACCGCCAGCTTGGGTCCTCAACAGTGCGTTGTATCACACCTCCTCGGTGGTGAGAGCTGGTCAACCACTGCGTTTTGTGGGCTGAGTTGATACGCGCCCTTCCCAAGCCAAGGTGTGCAGGTATCGTGCTGAGGGCTGTGCGGTACCGGGGAAGTTAATACGGTATCTCGAACGATCCCTCGGGGCACCAGGCGAAACCCCGTTGTAATTAGCCTTCCACCCGGGTTGAGGACTACCGGGTGGTGACCTTTTACTTGCCTCATTACTCGTGGGATCTTTATGGATTCTTAAAAAACAAAAACTAAAAACAAACCTGGGCATGGAGCCGGTTCTACCGGTACCCAGCCTTCTCTCAGGGAAGGAGGCAACTCCCAACCTGCTTCTGGGCGTGATGCTGCCTCCGGCAGCACCCACCCGCAATCGGCGGAAGGCCAAAAGTCACCTCCTGCTCCTCAATCGGGTTCCACCAGGTTGAGTGAAGCTAATAGGAGGCGCAAGGCCAACCGCCGAAGAAAACAATCCCAAAAAGGTGGTTAGAACTCTGCACTGGGTGCAAGAGATACGGGCCGAGATGAGACTCCTGTACCTTCGGGTGCTGGGAGTAACGTCCCGGGTACGGAGTCTACACCTGGTGCAAGAGAAGCTACCACCCTTTCTGGAAAGAGAGCTAGGGCGGAGGACCCTGATCCCTCGCCTAACTTACAAGCTGCGGCGTCAAAGAAGACCAAGTCTTACTGCGACGTCGCCAGTATTGTCAAGATGGCCATCGTTAAAGAGGGCTATCCGACTAATACGGTCACGGAGGAGGACGTCGTTCCCATCCAGGCCGCTATACTTGACGCACTGGACGCTGAGCTTTCTTCGGGAAGCTCGCTGCCGCGTCCTCTCAATTTCCACATCATGGCTGGGGCCATGATCTATTCATGTGGGGATGTTGCGACCAGCGAATGGCTCGTGAAGGTGCTACACCATAATGAGCGTGCCATAGGGGGAACAGGCTTTCAGTGATGAAGGCCAGTGAACTCCCGAAGCCGTTCAAGGTGTCCTTCCGGACCAAGGACCGTCGCACCACTGATCCGGCGGCTCTTCTCCGGCGATAGAAGGCCTACAACGGTAGGTTTCTGACCGACTGTTGGCGGTGCCTGAAGTCGTTCGATGAGAAGAGCACCAGACGCTGGATCTTCCTAATTGATATCTCCTCCATGGAGGCCATCAAGGAGGCCGGCTTCGAGGGCCTTACTGGTGTAGATGTCGGGACATTTAAAGTCCTGACTGCGCCAAAGGACCCTCTCCAGAATGCCTCTGAGGCTTCTGAAGAAGAAGGCAATACTGCAGCCAGCGTGAGTGGGGAGCTGGCAGCAAATATTGCTGACATTAATTTAGAGCCATCCATTACATATAGCTAAGACATAGACCTCGGGACAGAGTCCGACTTTTTGAAGGACTCTGATACCGAGAGGACCTACGCTCCTGTTACTGGGATGGAGTTGGGGGCCGAGGGTGCTGCTGGTGGAGGCGAAGGAGATACCGGTCCTGGATCGGGACTCCGCGCTACCGCCAAGCAGTAGCCGGGGCCGCCTCTCTTCCTAAGATATGAGCATCAAGGTGATCCAGATCAACCTGCATCACTGCAAAGCAGCCTCGGCAGTTCTATGCCGGAGGTTTGCCCTAGAGGGCCTGGATGTGGCCCTCATTCAGGAACCTCGGATTCATAATGGTAAAATCCTTGGTTTAAAGAATGCAGGTAATATCTCTTATGACTTTACCTCACCCAACCCCAGGGCGTGTGTTCTGACCAGGAACACACAAAGGAAGGGTCTTGACATCCTTCCGTTTCCGAACTACCTCACTAGGGATACTGCTGTGATTAATGTAATGCCCTCCTCTTTTGGAGAGGCAACTGGCCTTATCATGACTTCTTACTTTCCCCATGATGCCACGGGTTCCCCTCCACCACAGGAGGTTGTCGTTCTTGTCGACCGCTGTGAGAGGCAGGGGGACAAGCTCATTTTGGGCTGTGATGCCAATGCCCACCATGTCACGTGGGGCAGTAGTGACTGCAACAGACGTGGTGATGAACTGCTTGAATATCTGGTCGGTACGAACCTGCATATTCTCAACAGGCGCAATGAGCCAAACTTCGTTGCTTCTAACAGAAAGGAGGTCATTGATGTCACCCTGGCCACGGACAATATCAGTCTGTCGGTTTCTAATTGGCATGTGTCTAATGAACCGTCTCTCTCGGACCATAGGCACATCTGCTTCTCGGTCGCGGTCAAGTCAACTTCGGTTAAGACGGAACTGCGTAACCCCTGTCGGACTGACTGGTCCGGCTACAGGGAGGAACTTTGCCTCCTACTCAGAGGTAATGCTCCAAAGCTTTCCTCGGTGCTGGAATTTGATTTGGCAGTTGATCTTATGCAACAAGCCATTATCAATTCCTACCACCACAACTGTCCGGCGAAGCCTGCCAGCCGGCCGAGGCTCGTTCCTTGGTGGAATACGGAACTTGGCAAGCTTCGCAAGCTCACTCGTAAACTCTTTAATAGGGCTAAAAGGACTAAAAGGACTGGGGACTGGACTATTTATAGACAGACCCTCAATAAGTATAATAAAGCCACCCGGGAGGGACTTCTGCGGTAGCATCTCTGATGCCCCTGCTACTGCCAAGATCATGAAGATCCTGGCTCATGATAACACTCACCAGCTCAGCACCATCAAGGTGGCAGAAGGTGAGTTTACCAAGTCAGGGACTGATAACCTTAAGCATATGCTTAAGGTACACTTTCCGGACTCCAAGGCTTTTGACCTCACAGGCACTGACGCTCCCCCCGTGCACTTTCGGAGAGCACACAGGGCGGACTGGGGCATCGCCAATAAGATAGTTACATACTCTAGACTTAAGTGGGCTGTAAACTCGTTTCAGCCCTATAAGTCCCCTGGCCCAGATGGCGTCTTTCCCGCCCTCCTCCAGGAAGGCATAGACGCCATTGGCCCTCATCTGTGCAGGATATTTAGAGCCTGCATTGCTCTGGCGCATATTCCAGATGTCTGGAAGCGCTCGAAGGTTATCTTTATTCCCAAACCTGGGAAGACGAGCTATCTTGAGGCTAAGGCATTTAGACCTGTCTGTCTTACCTCTTTCTTCCTAAAGACTTTAGAGAAATTGGTGGACAGGTATTTGCGGGATGGAATTCTTTCCCACACTCCCCTTCCCCCTCCTCAGTTTGCCTATCAGAAAGGCAAATCTACAGAGACGGCTCTCCATGGCATTTTGAACTGCCTTGACAGGGCCATCGAGTTCAAGGAGATGTCTTTGGCCATCTTCCTTGACATTGATGGAGCCTTTGATAGGGTCTCTAGTGAAGTCATCCTTCGCGCTGCGGAGCGGTTTGGTATTGACGACACTTTGTGTCGTTGGATAAAATCCATGCTCACGTATCGTAGGGTGATGGCGTCTCTTCTTGGGGAATCCTTGGAGATCTCCACCGACCGTGGCTGTCCTCAGGGAGGGGTTCTTTCCCCTCTTCTTTGGTGCCTGGTGGTGGATGAGCTGCTGGGTCGACTCGAGGAGGGGGGGTTGTCACTGTTTTGGCTATGCTGATGACATCGCAGTGATTGTTACAGGGAGGTTCCCTGCAACTATCGCTGCACTGATGAAATCTGTCCTGAGGAAGAAGCTATTATGGGAGCCTGTAGGCTCAACAACCTCGGCTGGTGGAAGCCCAAGCACTGGGACTTCAGTCACACCAAGCTTTTCAGTGAGTACAGCAGTACTGAGCCATCACTTGTGATGGTCTCAGATAAGTCTGTTATATCATACCACTTCGACAAGCCCTTCAGCGTGCACTTTCCCAGTCGCGCTGTTTGGGAGACTACCCCAGTCCTTGGAACTGGGGGGAGTCCGTCTGGTTCACGGACGGCTCTAAGACGGACTCTGGAGTTGGTGCCGGGGTCTACTGCTTGACCAAGAAGTTTGGTTTTTACGAGAGCCTTGGCAACTTTGCCAGGGTTTTCCAAGCGGAAATCATGGCCATTTGTTTATGCGCGGATTTCTGCAACAAGAAAAACTACCGCGGACGGACGATTCAGATTTATTCGGATAGTCAGGCCGCCATCAAGGCGCTAAATCAGTGCCTTGTCGATTCTAGACTGGTGCTCAGCTGTCTGGATTAGCTGGGTTCTTTGGCTGCCCGAAACAAGGTTCAATTGCTGTGGGTGCCAGGACACTGCGGATACCTGGGCAATGAGAGGGCAAGCTTCAAAGGCTGGCGTGCATCGGTATCACGGGATCTATGAGGACAGCACCCACAGCTTCTCTAGAAATCCTTCTCAGTATGCTTCTCCTTCACCTCTTTATTGAGGAAGAAGCTATTATGGGAGCCTGTAGGCTCAACAACCTCGGCTGGTGGAAGCCCAAGCACTGGGACTTCAGTCACACCAAGCTTTACAGTGAGTACAGCAGTTGTTAGGGGGGCTGAGGCGAAGTTCTTCGGACCTGAGCCTACGGTTCCCATCCCCCATGGCATAATTCGCCAAAGGATTCACTACCGGATGTCTGCACTTCAACTGCAGCTCTGGCTTGACATGGATGGACAGAGACAAGCCAAGGAATTTATCCTGGGTCCCTCCATTACTAGGGCAAAGGAACTGCTTGCCCTTACCAAAAGTAAAATTAGGCTGGTTACCAGTCTCCTCACTGGACACTGCCGGCTGAATAGACACCTGCACTTATTAGGCATCGTCGATGACCCACTCTGTAGGTTCTGCCGGGAGGTAGAGGAAACCTCATCCCATATCCTCTGTAGCTGCGACTACCTCGCGGCCATGAGGTTTGAGCATTTTGACATGCATACTATGGAACCTAACCAGTTCTCTACTGTCTCGGCCGATCGGATTCTCCAATTCATCGAGGCGACAGGACTCTTCGCAGTCTAACCAGCTCGGGGCGCACAATATACCTTTGGTATCGGTGCTCGACGCGGCGACGCGTCACCCCCTTCAACAATACAATACAATACAACAATACAAGCCGGCCATTAACTCTAACTCCGGTACCGATCTTTTGTTTACTTACTTTAGAGATCAACATCTGACTTTTAATTTTACCGCTTTTCGCAAGGATTCTGACATATAATACCGCTCCATACGCGCTTTCACTGGCATCACAATAACAGTGCAGAGAATATCCCCGTTTTCGAAGGGACCGATAACAAAACGTGGAACCTCTATTTTTTTGCAAATCATTCAATTCGCTACACCAGTTTTGCCAGATTGCCAGCAGCTCGCTATTTAAGTCGTCATCCCTTCCTTTCCAGTTGACCAAATTAATTGGTACAAGATTTTTACGCATATAGTATAATAGTATACGGCGTTATTAAAGCCAGTGGATCGTACAACCTGCTGGATAATTTCAAGACGCCGCGTTTTGTATTTTGAATTTCGGGAATATCGCTAATTACTTGACCGACGTCATACATAAAAATGCCATTTCTGGGAATCCATTTCATCCCAAGTATTATTAAACTCTTACGTTCGCTGGAGATAATCATTTTTTCTTTTTGGTTGCTAGTGTCCCAATTTTCACTTTTAAATTTCTCATTGAGGACTTCAGAGTTACTCTTCCATTTTCTGAGGTTCATGTTCGCTTTGCTAATAATAATTTTTGCCTCGGACGCTAGTTTCATGGCGGACGCCTCATCTTTAGCTCCCGACGTGAAATCCTCGACGTATAAGTCTTCGTTCAATTTTTTAGACGTCTCTGGGTAGCTCTCTTTATAATTTTTGAGGTGATGTCGAATTGTCGCCGATAGTTGAAATGGGCTGAAGGTTACTCCGAAACATACTCTCGACCAGAGGTATTTTATCAAATTTTTGTCAGAGTCGTATTCCGGAGGATTCTCATGCCACAAAAACCTTACTGCGTCTCTGTCATCTTGCGCCAAAGAGATTTACAGGAAGGCCTGCTCAATGTCGGCGACGATTGCGACCCTTTTGAATCGGAATTTTACCAGGACTTCGAATAAATCTGGATTCAAGTTAGGTCCTGGCAGCAAGCAGTCATTCAACGATTTCTGCCCACTTTCGCTAGACGATGCGGCTACTACCATTGTTACTTTGATGGAAGATTTCTCTTCATTCACAACAGGCTGATGGGGAGCGTAGAAGATTGTTTTACTATCATCGTTTATTCCACCTATCACTACCTTTTCAATCATTTGCTTCCATTCATAATCTTTTAGTACATCTCTGTATCAAGCAAACAGTTCGGGATCTTTGATAAAACGCTTTGATGGTCCTAATCTTTTTCTTGCCATGTGGTAATTTGAATTTAGTTCTGGTTTTTCTTCGACCTGGTATCTTTCATCGACAAATTGAATGCCATCTTCAAATTTCTTCTTCGCTAACTCTTCAAGAGGATACTCATTTTCTTTTCCTAGTTCTTTAATACCTAGGTTCCCTAATTCCCAAAATGCCTTAACACGAGCATCTAAGGACTCCTCTGAATCTACCAAGGAAACTTTCATAACCTGAACTGAATCTCTAGGGCTAACCTTTTCCTCATTAATTATTGTCATATTTGTGATGGTACTTGACGGCCCTTGGACTACCCATCCAAAATCACTATTCGTTGCAACCACAGATTCAGTGAACTTTATTATCCAATAATAATCTGAGCCTATCATGATTGTAATTTTGTCATCTTCTAAGTCCTCGCTATCATCATTCGCTAATTTTAGGTTTTTCTCATTTAATTTCTCTCGAATCGCTGAATTTGGAATTTTTATTTTTGCTACGCTAATAACGGGTGTGGTGATGGCCTCTACACAAATACTGTTCCCATTGTGTAAGCTTGTCAGTTCAAGTTTCACCCTTTCCGATTTTAAAACGGTTGGGTCGCTGCTGCCAAATGTGTTAACTATTAAGTTTTACTTACCCGTTTCTTCTAACTCTAGTTTTTGGGACAGATCTTGTCTAACAAAGGTAGCCTAACTCCCACCATCCAATGAAACTCTTGCCGGTACCCACCCATTTTTCGCTTTAACTCTAACTCTAGCTTTTTGCAGGAGAATGCCCTTGTTCTCCCTCCGTTTTCCCGCCACCATGTTAACTTGTTCCTCTTGGTTCTCAACGGAAGGTCGCGTTTCGTTAGCGTTTTCAGGGTTAATACTGGGCCTTTATCGCTTTCCTTCTCGCATATTGACGAGTGGTGCCTCCCTTTACACCCACTGCAAACTATTCTTGACCAACAATCTCTTGACGTATGATTTCCTTTCAGGCAACGAAAGCAGCGACGTTTTTTTCTAAGAATTTCTTTTTTCTCCTCTAAGCTAAATTTCAAACAATCTACCGTTTTATGGCCCTCCTTTTCGCAGTAAAGACAAGATGGCCGTCTTTCTTCTACCGCTGTTGTTAACGCTGAAGCCGAAAAAGGCTTGTTTCTGCAGTCCTTTGAACGCTCGAAACTTTCACCTCGATACCCTTCTCGTTCTTTTTCGCGCTCTTTCTGTTTGCATGTTGAGTCTTCAAATTGCAATTTCGACAACGCGGCGCACCTTTCACGGCTGCGAAGCTCTCCCCCTATGAAATCAAAGACATATCGGACATCATAATTCTTGCTTGATTTATTTTGCTTTGAATACGCTAATCGGATTTCATTCGGTACAAGCCTAAGTAGCAGTGGGCATAAGAAATTCTGGAAGGTATTATGGTTGACGCCTATATTCTCTAAACATCTGACTTCCACTTCGCATGACGAATATAATTTTCTTAATCCAACCAGGTCTTGGGGTGATTTCACCTCTCTTAACATGAACAGTTTGTCAATATGCGAATTAATTAGAACGTCTTCCTCCCCATAATTCTCTTGTAGCATTTTTATGGCGGAGTCATAATTTGACTGAGTTGGGGTGAACCCAGATATGTCTATCGCTGCGCTTCCTCCAAGGTAACTCTTAAGGTAATTATTTTTATTTAACTTAGATAAATTTTCCCTTTTGTGAATTGCTGATTCAAACTGTTTCCAAAATTGGAGCCATTTTGCGCTCTCTCCATCGAATCTTTCAATTTGAAGTTGGGGTAGGGTCACTTGAATTTCGCTCTGGTTCTGGTTGCCACTTGATCTGCTTGATACGGAAGCTTGACTATGCTGATTTTGACTCGCTATTACATTTTTAATTCCGCTCTCCAACGACATTGTTAGGATGATTATTCTCTCTTCAAAATCCTCTACGCTTTGTAACTCATCCTGCAGATCCGCTATTGGTGTTAAAGGTTCGATTTCGTCATTCATTCTTTTAAGGCTCCCATGTTTTTGCTTGACAATCGCTAAAGTGGTCTCGAATTCTGATAGATTCGCTGGGTTTTTGTTGAGTAGTCGCCCCGTAGCAATTTCTAGTTTCTCCAACGCTACTCTTAGAAGATTTCTCTTCAGTGTTGCTCGGGCAAGTTTTTCCGCGTCGCTGGCCTTGTTTTCTCTTAACTTCGCTAACTTTTAACTTCTTAATACGCTATTATTGTTGTTCAAGTTCCGCTAAACTATCTAAAGGTCCCGGTTTCGGCACCATGAAATAAACTCTCACAATTAAATGTGTGGGAGACGCAAATTATGACCTTATGATTTTATTTCGTGAACAACAGAAAAATACATTTTAACAAATTTATGCTACGTCTTTACATCGCGGACACATCTTGGCTACTAGTTTATTTTGTCTCTCCTTTTTTTCTTCTTCCCCCTTTTAGGGAAGCTCCGATAGGGTGGTCGTGAGTTCCCGACCTTCGGACGCGTAAAGCCCCCGCGACACTACTCCTTTTTCCAAGTAAAACTCGCTCCCTAGTTCAAAAAAGACTTAAATCTAACAATTGATTTCAAAATTATTGTACATCCAACTTTTTATTCAACTCCTATGTATTTTTCCCAATAACCTTACAGGAAATGTTGCGTCGAGATGTTCTCGAACCATACGACTGAAGTGTGGTGGTGCCCCGTCGTACTTAAAACGCATGTCACGTAGCAATGCTAATGGTATTTCCTCAAGTTTTTGCGGTAAAGTCTCTCTTAAAAACTCGAGATATGCCTCGCCATTTAGTCTGGGTGGTAGAAAATGAGGCCCTAATAAATGTGAGCCGACAATTCCGCACCACACATTTAAACTAAATTGAACTTGGTGACTCCTAACAGTTGTTACATGTGGGTTTATCTGACGCCATTCATATCGTTAGCAATGCTACGTGACATGTGGTTTATGCACGACGGGGCGCCACCACACTTCAGCCGTATGGTTCGAGAATATCTCGACGCTACATTTCCTTTGAAGTGGATTGAACAAGGAGGACCAGTTGCGTGGCCGGCGAGATCTCCCGATTTGAATCCGTGTGATTTCTACCTTTGGGGTCATCTCAAGGACTTTGTGGGCAAGTCCGTGATGTGGACGACTTGCGACAACGAATACTTGAAGGGTGTGAAACAATCCGAAACACACCAGGCAATTTTCAACATGTCCAAGAATCGTTCGTTAGACGGGCACATGTTTGCATTAATGGGCATTTTGAACAATACCTCTAAAACTGCTGCTAACTTTGTACATGTACGAAAAAATGATACATTAACTGGAAACTCTTCTTTGTTTGTCACTTTGAACCAACTTTTATTGACCAGTCCTTGCACACTTCTACCTTTAATAATACGCTTCTGCTTGAAAATGGCTCAATAGAATTCTAAGATGGGAGGGTATTGGATATGTCTAAACAAGATGAGCAAGCTGATATGTCTTACTCTACATTTGTGACATTTTGCACGTTTTGGGGGTCAATGTATGGGGGCCCGTACCCCCGAAAGCAAAGTAGACCCCATGTTCTTTGGCACTTTTCACTCAGTTTGACCCAAAGAACACACCCTTTAATTATCACATGCTTACCAGAAACAACCTGTATTTATGATTATAGAGGCTATAGGTCCTCCTCAAATATTTTTGCCATGTAAGGCGGATTCTACAGACATTCTCTTGAATATGATTTTGACCAAGAGGGACGCAAATCCATCCACAATCTAGATCGATTAAAGATAAAGGTTCCGGGTGTCTCGCCTACCCTTTCACTATTGGGGGGTGGCGTGTAGATAAATATTAAATTATAAAGGCTTAGTGTAGGGAGATCGTAGGGAAAGTACATGAATGCAATTGAGAGTTACCATGTTCATTTAATCATTAGGTACAAACGCACCTCAAATTAGTATTATCAATATCAAATAAACAAATTAAATTCCGGGTCATGACTCCGATAAACGAAATTAAATAACAAACAACTAATTGAAAACGAAATTAAATAACAAACAACTAATTGAAAACGAAATTAAATAACAAACAAATAATTGAAACAAGTGGTCGTAAAAAGAAAATTAATATCAAGGCCAAGGCCTTGTTTGGTAATTAATAGGTATGAAACCAAATGTACGTTACGTGGTGTCGGATCGGTAGAGTCCGTCATTTAAACACGGGCGCCAGCATGAAGAACCCTTGCATGTTTTCGCGTTTTCACACACCTCGATGCGCGGCTTCGTTAGCCGATAAATATATAAATGTAGAATCGGGGTTATGGGCTAATTAGCCTCTTTTACATTCGGTCTTATAATGTTAACCCGGAAATGTGCCCGATACTGCACTCGGTAGAGTGTCCCAAGGTACTATATGGGAACATAGTCCCGTTCAGCGTCTCCGGCTGGTTACCGACAAAAACTATATCGTTACTTGTCAGAGTCAGGGTTACGAATCGAATGTCTCTCTTTCTGAGTGTCCCCGCTTATAGATTTTTGCGGGTCATGGAGAAAGGGGTAGCGACTTGGCGCCAAAGTTCTTCACCTATCTTTCTTCTTTTCTTCGTTTCACTCCAAAAATAAATACTCTCGCGCCAATCCGGCGTCCCGGAGGTCAAAGTGCGCGCACACACCAATATAAGTAAAGCACCCCCGCGCCAATCGGGCGTTCAAGAATTCAAAGCGCGCACACACACAAATATAAGTATTTTACAATATAACAGATCAAAACGGTAGATAACAATAAGTAGAACGGGTGGTGACTCTCAGTTTTCTACAGTATTAAATAACATGCAAAAAGGGACGAAAGGGGGAACCGCCAAGCCCGAGAGGTTAGCTTGACATATATTCGGACGCTCCATAGCGCTAATGGGTTAGAACATCCTCTGAACTCCGACATAGTGTCGCCTGGCCAAGCCACACCGGCCGGTAGAAGAAAAGAAAGGCTATCCCCTTTTCTCTTGACGACCAGCATCGAGATCTAGAGATATACCTTTGCTTTGTGGTTAAAAACGGGTAAAATGATGAATTTAAACTAAAGTTGGGAAATATTTCGTTTCAGATTACTATAGCTTTAAATATGGAAAAATTTTCGTTACAACTCCTACTATAGCTTTAAATATGGAAATATTTTCGTCACAACTCCCCCCAGACTGGCTTCGAACGTCCTCGATCGAACTAAACAAAAAAATACGAGAAACAAAAAAGGATGGCCCTTCTGGAAAACAAAATGACACAGCAAAAAAAGAAAAAAACAAATTACACTCTATACAAAACGGATAATGGGTAGCTACGACGATTAGAAATCTCCATATTCACCAGTGCACTGATGGGTAAAAAAAAATCAAAACTATGCGCATAGAAAAAAAACACTAGATAGTTCTCTTGACTTTTCCAGTTATGGGATCCCTAGGTCTTAAGGTTCGACCTCTATTAAAATTTGGGACCAATTCGTCCGGCTCACTGTCATGCAGTTCAGCGGAGGACGTACAAAAATCGGAATCTCGAAGGTTTAAATCTTTCCGCTCAACATATGGTTTTAATTGAGAAATGTGGTAGGTGCCGAAAAGCACCTTTCTCGTGTTCACATTTCCCAACCTATAAGTTCTCGAGCTAAGCTTTGACGCTATTTTGAAAGGGCCTTCATATTTTTCCGTTAACTTAGCTGCGGAATTATCGACAGCCTTGGAGAGATGATGCGTGCGTTTCAGAACTAGATCACCCTCTTCCATTTCGAAATCCCTATGGCGTTTGTCGTAATTGGCTTTTTGCCTAATTTGAGCCTTTTTGATATTATCGTAGGCCGTCTCCAAAGCTTTTTGCACTTTTGGTAGGACGCGTAAACCATAAGTATTTCCTCCTTGAAATTTATTACAGAAATGGAATGCTACTCAAAATACCCTAGTGTTTGACAGACATCTCGTTCGTTTCCATCGTCACCTTCCTCGACAGGTTCCTCCACATCCTCATCAGTTTGTGTATTATCAACATTAGCTTCATTAACTATTCTGTGCCAACACATAAAAATTATTATTTAAGTTAGCAAAAATTGTAATTTTTGACAGCTTATACCGAGGGGTCGGACACTAGCGAAAATCCCATGCACTTTCGTCGAAATCCCAAAATCTCTAAATATATTCAATGGGAAATTAACATGGAAATCTTAATTAAAATCCCAAAATCCTTCTCAAAATGCAAAAATACCATACCCAAAAGCGCCATATGTCCGACCCCTCGACTTAAACTATAATTAACTTACCTATATATAATGCAAGCATAAAAATTGAATAACTCCCGGACGTCAATTTGATCGTCATCATTTTCCGAAAAATCAAAAACGAATTCACTCCGAAAATGGTTTGATTTTTGCAAGAATGAGAAAATTTCGTGATGTATGGCAAGTTTTGAAAATTCTTGTATATAGAACTGGAAGCGTGGTGACTCAATAATTTGCTCATGTAAACGAGCGCGAGAATGGCTTACATGAAGTTCACTTAGTACTTCTTTTTTAATTCTGTTCAATAGGTTCGCCATGTTTCGTTACGATTCCCAAACATTAGTACTTGCTCGTACGAGCTCCAACGAAAGTAAACAACCGGGCCCTCCCCAATACCACACCCGTAAAAAACCAGTTTTACGCACATTTTTCTCACTACGCGACGCTAGTGTTTTTATTTTCACCTCTCTGCCTCGCTGTTCGGGAGGAACGGTACCGTTTCTCGCCTGTAAAAATACTTCATAGATGATGGCCGGCGCAAGGTAGGGAGAAGTGAACTTCGTGTAAAGTCATGAGCTACTGATGGTAGCAGTGTGATATCGCTGAAGAAGAAGTATAGGCAAGGTGAAGGCATCTTTTCCTCTCGTGCAAGGCCTCAGCCGATATCTCCTGGTAACGCTGGTATGGTCCAAAATTGAGTTTATTAAAAAAAACAAAAGTTGTGTCTTTTACTGTTACACGATTTGTGGTTTTAAACTGTTTTTTAAACGAGTAGAAAAAAACAGTAAAAAACACCAAAAAAATAGTTTTAAACATGTTTAAAATCACTCTGGCAGATCTAGAAGTCTATATCTAATAGTCTATCGCGGCTCTCCTTTAAGCCACTACTCCCGCTAGCGCTAGGCGCTTATTTTCACAGCCTGCTTGATTAAAAAAATGATCTTGGTTTGGACAGAAAAAACAAACGATGATCAATTGACTGAAGATCCGATATTGCAATTTTTCTATATTTATATTAATTTATTCCTTAATCACTATTTAATTCAATCAACGTATTTAATTGTTAATCGATTTATTCCCTCCAAATTAATTGAAAAATAACATATTTGAGCTTTTTCATGAACAAATTAGATTTTCCCAAATTATTTTGAAGGGAGTGCGTGTTAAGCGATCAATATCGAATATGTGAAATATTCTACTGACTGTTTAAAAAGAGCAAGAGCTCATTAAATTTAAAATGTCAAGGTGTAAAAAATTGTCCGTGTGGAATTTGAACCAGGGTACACTTAAATCCAAAGCGAGTATCATACACCTTGACCAACGGACCACAAAAACCTATTGAGAAGAAAAACACAAAAAAAACGAAAACCAAAAACTCCTAAGTTTATAAGATGAAGCTGTAAGACGGGACCTCTGAGGGACTTGAACGCGGTACCACTCTCATCCAGTGCGAGTATCATACCCCTTGACTATCGGAACACGAACATGTACTGCGAAGTCAAACACGAAAATCAAGAGCTCCTAAAATTTAGAATTTGAAGGTGTAAGAAAGGATCCTTCCCAGGGTTGGCAAAAATGTAGTAAAAAAAGTTGTGTTTTTTATTGTTTAAAACACGATTTAAAATTAGATTTTCCGAAAACATTTTATCGTGAAATTAATTATTTAAAAAAGGAGTACGTGTTGAGGAATCAAATTTGAATATTTGAAATGTTCTACTGACTGTTTAAAAAGAGCAAGCGATCTTTTTAAAACGAAAATGTAATTTTTTAATAGCGGATACAAAATGAGGGTGATGGGTAAACTTGTACATTTAACCCCAAATGTCCAAATGTTTGATTTCTTTTGTGGCCACTATTAAGGAATTTCCGCTTCCGTACTGCAGAGTTTCTTGGTCAGAATTCGTACATTTGAAACGTCACCACCCCTTACTACCTTGTAGGCGCTTCATGTTTTTCGTTTACGGATTAAGCGTATTAATTTTAGCATTGTCAAGCGCCTGGCTTTAAATATTACGCGTAAACTTTAGAACAGTAAAATGTACCAACAGTGTAGAGAAACGTTGTTGCTTTGCCTTAAGTAGACGACAAAATAAGTTATTCTTGCTCAAATTATTAAATATTAATCTTCAATACAGATTGGTAACGGATAAATCAACTGGTAGGGTTTCCAAACAATTAAACACACATATGAAAGAGTCGAATTATTGCAAGGGTTTTGAGTCTAGCCAGTAACAACAGACTGGTGTCCATGTGGAATAAACACATGAGTAAAGGATGGTGGTGTTAAACAGACAATGGAGTAATAGCCAGCATAAGTGGAATACAATTTTCCAAATTTCCGGGAACTGTAAATGTGGTCCGGAAATTGAGAACACATTTGCTCCGATTTTCCAACTACGAACGCGGTCCCCTGGGGTATAACAACATACAGACAAACACGTCGAAATTAGAACCTTTCCGTGACATACGTCAGGTAAAACTGAGCATCGATCTTACAAAATATAATCCGACTAGGGGGATGAGTCGGTTAGTCCACAGCTTAAGTATTTTAAATTTATCTGACTAATAATTCCCAACTTACAGCATATATAAAGACTGAAATAAAACATTTGGCTTGCCAATCGCAATGGCTATCACTCTGAAGGTTCCAAACCAAATTTATAAAGTCACAATACCAACAAGATGATACAAGTCGTCTATTCAACGCCATGGGTGGTTTGAATACTTTAACGTATTTTGGAAACTTGTCTGAAGCATCACACTACGATGAGTGTAACATTGTAAATAACTTTAACACATCTTAACAGTTGGCAGGACAACTTGAAAACATCTTTGCACCAAATGTTGCCAAAACATTCGTACTAGAAACAAAAACTCCAAGTAGACAATTAGGGTTGCAAAAATGCTCGAAATACACAAGGAGTAGTAAGTTAACTATTCGGAATTAAATCGACTTTTTAACGGAAGACTCGTCCTGCTAGGAATTTCAAAATTTGTCGAAAATGCTATGGTCAATAACTCAATTTCTGAGATGCGATATGTTTACATGAACCGCAACTATTGTACCCCTATTCAGTAAGTTATGAGCTTGTGGAGCCAATATTTCACGAGGCGATATATTTATATCTAAATAAAATAATAAATTCCATCAAAAGTTATTACGAGTTGGTGTTTCTGTTAGAAGTAAAGTGGCAAACCTACTGAACCAGTATCTTTGGTTAATTTTTAATAATATAAATAAAGAAAAATACTGACATACAGCACAAAAAAGCACATTTAAGATTTATTTACTTTGCAAAATACAAGGCCTATGAAACAAGTGCTCGTTCCAACTCTTACAGATAAAATAGAACTATATGACAAGTCAACAAAAAACATTCACTTTTAACCAAATCATCGTCTTTTCCAGTGGTGGTCTGAAATTCACCTCAGGACGAGCAGGGGATATTTTGCTATTGAACAACGAAGGCGGCTTGCGAGTCAAAGTCAACGAAAGCATTCATTTGCTTTGTTCTCACCAAAACTTAATGAGAGACAAATTTCAAAAGCATTTGTTCCCGTCTAGGGTGAATACAATGATGAACTCCGCGGATATTGTCTTTAAGATAAACAAGCAAATACGAGGCAATTATTTTGACATTGTTGACGGCCTCAATTTTTTAAATTAAATTAAGAAATTGGTAACACCACAAGAGAATTATCAACATGAAAGAGATATATTTCCAGCCTACGAATGGGTGTATTGTGTGTCAAGTTCCTCCCTAAAAGATACGAAGCTTCAATTTTTTGGAATCGAGGTTGGTTTCGCCTGTGATGAGCTACTAGGGCCAATAAAGAGACGGGGCTCTTATAAGACAAACGGAGTTCACGTTAAGGCAATTTGAGTTTCAAATAACGATAAGGATTTAAATTTTTTAAGTTCGAAATGGAAAAAGAGCTCTGAAACCCAATTTGTGGTTTAAAAAAATTCTGGCGGCTTCTAACTTAAATGTCGAATTAATCACGACCTTTAAAAGGCTTAGCACGCCACACAGTCGCCATAGAAAACGTCCACATAGATGTAAACTCCATACTTGAACTTACTCAGCCTAAAATTAGCCCCGCCTGTTTCACTTAACTCTCCACCACTGTGGAGCGCTGCCTCAAAAGCTCGTACTAGGTCGTGGCCGAGATTTTAGAAATTTTTCTCTTCATTCACGTGAGCTCCGTTGGGATCGTAAAAAATCTCAATGTCGCAACTTCAAGAGCTAGAGGCTAAGGAAAACGTCTGATATATAAACTTAATGTTAGATAATTCTCCTTGAAGTTGCACTATCCTTTCCACCTCTCAAATATCAAGTATATGGTAGATCAATAATATTAATGGAGTTTTATGCCTCACCAAGAATTAATCAAAGTACATTATTAAACTGTGCAGATTTGTCTTGTGGAATTTGAGCATGTACAAATTTGAGCTTAAAAACACGCATAATATGTTCGTACGATAACAATGATTTTGCTTCATTTGGTTTCTTTATTTATGGGTACTAAGTCTACTTTTTCAATTTTTTTTTTAAAATTTTTCTACTTTCGGCTTAAAATACCATAGAAATCAACCGCGCATGAGTTCTCGAATTTGTTTGGTCCATGCTTTATGATATTTATACATTAAGAGCACACATAATCTAAGTTCTTACTTGATCAAAAATCTCGACGGAAAACGAAACGTTGAGATTTTCTTTCTCAGAATGGTAAACAAACAAAATGGACGATATTACACATTTCCAATTTGCCAATGAAATCACACTTTTTCTACAAGAATTATCACAATAGTGCGAATATCCTTTAGATATTTTAAGAAGCTATAGTAATTATACGCAGAAAATTTGGATAATGAATGAGGCATTTCACTTTTTTAGTTTCAATGAGTGAGAAAATTTTAAAATTTATTTCCTCACTTCTATGAACTCTTCTATATTTTTACTTAAAATTTATTTTGGTTTTAGGGAGGTATTTTTGAATATTTTTTTTAAATGACGTTCTCTCAAAACCAATAATGCCCACTTTTTGTAAAAGAACTATTACCGTAGTTCTAGAAGGCGTTTTTACATAGTATATAAACCAAGAAAATGTAGCTAATGAATGAGGCTATATATCTTTTTACTCTTTATTATTTAAAAACTATATTTTTTCACGTCTGTGGATTTATCAATTGATTTCTTATTTTTGGTCCAGTATAAACTAGTCAACGTTTTTGGGAGGTATTTTCGACCAACAATGACCAGCTGGTATTAAGAAATATGTTGAAATTTTATGGGACATATGATTTTGACGTTATACAATTCAAATTTTCCTGGTTGACATTTAAGACTTTCGTCAAGTAGGAGAGAAATAATAAGACGTTTTAAGCCTAGTTTTTACCGGGCAGACACGCGTCGGAATTGGCTTTTCGATGAGTTTTACGAAAAACTTGTCGTAAAGCGAGAGATTTTCTGTAGATGTTCATGGACATTAAGTTCTATCTTAAGAATGCTATGGAAAAATAATTATAAAAACGGAAAACGGTAAACAATCACCAATGCGCTTAATTTGGCCTTAATGTGGGTATTTTTGCACTCTCCGTGTCTCGTCCTTGAACTAATTAGCCATAGTAGGCTAATATTTCTCTACTGGTAGTAGTATATAAATAAGAGTTCTGGATAAGGGAAAATGGGGATTGTTTTTAAATTTTGCCGCCTCATAGTACGGTAGAGGCCGCCAAAGGTAGTACGGAGGGTCCGTACACAATTAGACGAGGGGATTGGATTCTTACACCGTTTACAAGTACGGGGAAGACCGATTAGTTCTGGATAAGGGAAAATGGGGATTGTTTTTTAAAATTTTCCACCTCATAGTACGGTAGAGCCCGTCAAAGGTAGTACGTAGGGTCCGTACACAATTCGACGAGGGGATTGGATTCTTACGCCGTTTCAGAGTACGTTGGGGGGGGGGAGACCGAAACAATTGTATGAAAATTATTTGCCTAATCATCGGTGCTTTCCCTGGTATATTACGGGAGACTGGTGTCGAGACAGAACGAAGAGTTCTCAAATTTCTCTTCCGAGAGAGAGAGACGACCATCCGAGAGAGAGAGAGAGAGGAAAACGTTTTCAATGTGTATGAAAGAGCGTGAATTATAAATTCTTCATAGGGATTATACGTACAACATTGACTATAGGGTATATAATTTTTCCGAACAATGGAAAATGAGGATTGTTTTTAATTTCACCGATCCAAGGGTACGGGAGAGGCCGACTAAATATTACGGTTAGTGCATACCTAGGAATCGATGGTGGATTCAAATATGGATGTATTTTTACCGGTTTAATAGAAAATCCAGGTATAATTATAAATTATCCATACCAGTTGTACAGTCTACATATATATACGATTCAGAAAATAAAGTACCAAGAATTCAAATTTATAATTGAGAAATAACCATAGCTTCTTTCGAAGAGAAAGGTTCAAAGATCAACCAAATTTACTATATAAAGCCGATTTTCTAACTTTAACCATCATTCTGATTTATCTCAACCGAATCTCTTACACCTCGTCATTCGAATACAATCTAGACGATGTAAGTATGGTAGTCTATACCTTGATATTTTACAGTATTTACAAGATATTTTCGAAACTTATAGGAATCCTCTCAAGACTTTCCCTATTTCTACCACCAAAGGGGTAACGGTTACTCCAGATTGTAACATTTTTATCGGAACTTTGGATGGGAGTGTGGGCATCGCTTTAACAGAAAGTCATTTCAAACAACTTCGGGACAAGAACGATCAAATATCTTCCTTCTTGGAAAGCGATTCCATTGAAAATTCTTCGTTTTTCTTCGAAGGATCAGAAACAAGACGAGTCCAGCTAAGCATTTTCCAAAATCGGAGAGTGGTGGACGTGAGAGAAATCATCCCCGGAACTGGGACGAATTATAGAAAGCAGTACCTAACCAAAAGGGGTTTTACCATATCGCAATACCCTTGGAAGACCTTGATGGACAAATACGACGAAGTCATAGCGTATCACAACGAAGTGAAACGGGTCTTCAAAAATATCAAACGAGACGTACTGGACCATATTACTGAATACGTGGATAAGCAATGCAATGGTTGTAAAATTGATCATCCTTCACAAAAACAACACGATTGTCTGATGATTGATTGGAACACCCGTTTAGACACGTATTTTGTAGACGCGATGGATACTATTAGTTATTCCGAAATTACCCATAAAATTGACACCTTTTTAAATGAGGATATTCGCGATGCGATTATGTCTTTCATTGTATGTAACGCTAAAAAGATGTTGTATAAAACTGAAGATTTTTAAACAATAAATAATTGGTATTAAAGTCTCAATTCTCTATATCGTAGCTCATTTAAAATCATGGACCCAGTTATGAAACATCCATTCACTGGGCTTGTCTCAGGTCCCACTCAATGTGGAAAGTCACATTTCATTGCCAATTCAATTAAGCATAATGCGTCCTGCATTTCTCGACCTCCCCAAAGAATAGTTTGGTGTTATACAGAGCACCAAGAGAAATTATTTAATTCCGTGTTGGAAAATAATCCTAACGTTGAGTTTCACGAGGGTTTATTAGACCCGAGCAATTTGAATCCCGAGGTTAGAAATTTTATAATCCTCGACGATCTATTATGCGAAATAGCTAATAACAAAGACGTCACTAACTTATTTATTCGAGGTTTCCATCACCGTAACACTTCGGTACTCATTTTAATGCAAAATTTGTTTTATCACGGGAAAGAAGTTAGGACCCTCAATTTAAATTCCCAATACCTCGTAATTTTTCGTTCGGCTAGAGACGTCTCCAGTGTCTTAAATATCGCTAAACAAATTTCCCCTTCTAATACCAAGTTTGTTGTCGATGCATTTCGTCAAGCCGTGGCGAAACCATACGGTTATTTATTCATCGACCTGAAGCCAAACACTGCAGATGAATATCGACTGCGAACGGGAATAATACCAGGGGAAGAAGCCGCTATTTTTGTACCGAAATAAAATGACTATATCAACATCAAAACGGGTGTGTAAAAACTTGAATTTTTTAAAATTTTTGAGCACTTGTAACGCGAAACAGAGGAAGGCTATCATCAAACTATCGAATCGTGACGCTATATTAGCCTTAGTCGAATGTTGTATAAATGTACTACGCGGTAACATTCAACTAACAGACGGACAAAAGATACAATTGAAGAAACACCGTAATGTGTTGCATAAACTTTGTAGAAAAATTCCTCTCGCTAAGAGAAAACAGATTCTAGTTCAGAAAGGAGGTTTTCTCCCACTTTTATTAGCACCGTTACTCTCAATCGTTAGTTCAGTTGCAGGCTCTGCCATAAATCGTGCCATAAATAAATAAATGGCTCGGAAAATGATTTTGGTGTCCGAGGACGCTTTACGTCGAATGAAGAATACTACCACCGAAGATGTCGCTCTCGAATCGGACATACCATCCTTGGATAAAGAAATGAAAACTATTCTCGACAACCCTCGCATTTGCGAATCGGAGAAATTAACTTCATATAATCAAACTTTGCAACGACACATTGCATCTAATCGGAAACCAGTTGAAAAACAAAATAAATCAGTTAAAAAAACCTGGTACGAAGAAATTGCAACGTCTATCCCACCGTGCATGCTTTCTGACGCGATATCGTTGTACACTTGGACATTGAGGTATATTTCGTGGAACGAACTTGGCGAAATGGAAGTTGGGGGAAGGGTGGTGCCCGGAACTAACGTAGTGGATTTAATTTACGATGCGGTTAGAAAAACCATACCAAATACCGACCCAACGGGTTACAAAAGCTTCTACGAAATATTGCAAAATAACAATGTACCGAAAAAATTTATCAAAAACCCTACTAGAGCGCGTGTATTGAAATCATTAATGTTTAACGCGACACCACCCAAACTTAATCAATGGGTGACGATTTGATTGTAATTACAAATAAAACGTTTATCACGAGTTATGAGCCTTTATTTCCCTTTCATATCTCAAAATGGATGGTTGTACAGAAGTTGTAGCGCAAGGTATCGTGTCCAGATTATTTGAATCCTTTTCAAAAAATCCAAAAATATTAACCGGCGTCTTAATAATATTATGTTTCATAATAATCGAAGTTTTCGACTTCTTAATATTGTACTATGCGACACGCACATCCGGAAATAGTACCATTTATGGATAAGCTAGAAAATATTTATTACGACGTATCTGACTCTGGTGGGTACGTTGGTATTCGCGGATTGTATCGTTCAGCTAAAGAGAAGGGTCTCAAAGTGACGACAAAAAACGTTAAGGAATTTTTACAAAAGCAAGATACCTATACTCTACATAAAAATACCAGGTGGCGATATAATCGAAATAAGACGATAGCGTACGGTATAGACGATCAATGGCAAGCCGACCTCATTGACCTCCAGAAACTTTCCAAACAAAACAAAGGCTATCGATATATACTTGTTTGTATAGATATTTTTAGTAAATACGCTTTCGTTGAACCGGTGAAAGATAAGAAAGGAGATACTATAGTAAAGGCGTTGAAAAAGATACTGGATGGTGAAAGAAAACCAAGGCGAATACAGAGTGACCATGGGAATGAGTTTGTGTGTAAAGCCGTTCAAGCTGAATTAAAATCACGAGGAATTGAGTTTTTCGCGACAAACTCGGAAGTGAAAGCCAGTATTGTCGAGCGATTTATCAGATCGTTTAAATCAAGGATGTATCGATACTTTACTGCGAAAAATACATATACGTACGTCGATGTGCTCCCCAGATTAGTTAGTGCTTATAATAACAGTTACCACCGTTCAATTAAATGTAAACCTATAGAAGTAACACCTCAAAATTCCAAAATCATTTGGAAGAATTTATACTGAGATATTGACTTCAGTCCCCCTGTGAAGTACGATTTTGAAATCGGAGACATTGTCAGAATAAGCAAAAACAAAGGGCTTTTTGAGAAGGATACGTCCCTAATTTTTCGGAAGAATTATTTCGAGTAATTAAGCAAATACCGAGACAACCGCCGGTATATAAACTCGAGGCGTTAAATTCGGAACCCATTTTGGGTGTTTTTTAAAAAGAGGAAGTACAAAAGGTGGGAAAAGATCTCGAGACTTGCGCGTTCAAAATTGAAAAAGTGCTGAAAAAGAGAAAAAAAGCTGATAATACCGTAGAATTGCTGGTGCGTTGGAGTGGATACGGACCTCAATTTGGCAGTTGGGTGCAGGAAATTGACTTACAATGAGTTTCTATATCACTTTACCATCCGATTCATCGACAAAATACTTTCCCAACAATACTACGAGTAAATTTAGGACGTATCTTCCAGAAGTAGTAAAACTTAATGGCCCTTACGAAGTTGGATTAACGGAAATAAGTTATCCAAGAACCTGGAATAATGTGAGGGGAGAAAGATCTATAAGAATTTGGTCCACTGACGCTAAAACTATGGAAACGGTAGTTGTTATTCCAAATGGGAGTTTTTTATCAATTCGAGATTTACTCGGAATGTTGTTGTTCGATGATAGCACAATCAAATTCACGTATACTGCTAGTTTAAAACGCGTATCCGTTTTCATGGACTATAATTACACGATAAATATACCTGGTGATATTGCGGTTATGATGGGATTTACGCTTGACTCAAATGAAGATTACGTAATTACGGAATCCATGATGGCGCCTTATATCGTGGATTTGGATGCTGGATTACATTCTCTGTTTGTTTACTCTGACGTAGTTACAAATACGATCGTAGGGGATAGTAAAGTCCCTCTTTTGAGAATAATCAGCGTGAAAGGAAAAGACGGAGAAACTGTCGATGTGGAATTTGCTCGACCTCATTATCTGCCTGTAGCTTCTTCGGACATACAAACTATAGAAATTAACGTTATGGATGAACTGGGAAACCCTATACAATTCGAACGAGGGAAGGTGAACGTTACTCTACACTTCAGACCGCGGAGGACCTGGCTCACCTTATAATAATACGAGCTGGATGGGGTAACTTTCAGTTCAGTGAATAGCGGCGAATGACAAACATCATGGGACGACCCCATTACATTTCCGCCCTAAGCGATTATGAGGACTACTATTTAAACCAGGCTGGTTTCGGATCCATGCCTGTATATCGGGGTGTTCCTGTACAAAGAGGGTATGGATTAGGGAACATACTGGCTTCGGCCTTTCGGAGCGCCATGCCCCTTTTTAAACGTGGTGCTCAGTTTCTTGGAAGAAAATTTCTCGATACCGGAGCGAAAGTCGTGACGGACGTTGCTAGTGGTATTCCAATTAAAAAGTCTCTAGTGACTAGATCGAAGAGCGCCGGTAAAGAAACCTTATTGTCAGCTGCGAATGTGATTAAGGAGATGACAGGATCCGGAATTAAAAAGAGGCGGAGGGTGCATCGCAAAGTCACTCGGGTTAAAGCTAAGAAGAGGAAAACATCGTGTCGTTCTTATTCCGATATATTTTCCTAAAGCCCAAGAATATGGCGCTGATGCATCCTAACTCTAGTGGCTGCGTCAATGGCGAATTGGATATTTTCCAAGTCCCGTTAACGCAAACGGGAATTATCAGTGGTGAATGGGTCGAATACTTTCCCATTTCCAGCATCAGCAACAATTCAAACTTAGTTTTCTGCATTAGTGGAAATTCTGAATCCTACACGGATTTGTCCCAAACTCTGCTTCATGTTCAAGTGGATGTGAAAATGGACGATGGATCTTCCCCGAAAGCAGCCGTGATTGCCGCGGATGGTACAGTTACTACACCGGCGGATAATGTAGCCCCAGTTAATTTGTTTTTGCATAGTCTCTTTCCCGAAGTGCATTTGTTTTTAAACGAGAAATCGGTTACCCCTTGCGCTCAAAATTACCCGTGCAAAAGTATGATTCAAACTATGTTAACGTTTGGAGACTCTGCTAAAAATAGTCATCTGACAAGCTCATTATTTTATTGCGACACGCCGTACAAGTTCAACGATTTTGCGAATAACAAGGGTTTCTTGAAGAGAGCTAAATTCGCCCAAAAAGGAACTATAGATATGATTGGTGCTCTTCATTTAGACATTTGCCAACAACCTCGCTACCTTTTGAACTTGGTGGATTTAAAATTTGTTTTTGGAAAGCCCAATACCGATTTTTGCTTGCATTCTGACGTAAAATGTAAACTGAACATTAAAGCGGCATCGTTATATTTGAGGAAAGTCAAATTGATACCTGAAATCCCGCTTGCACACGCGAAGGTGTTACAAATGTCGAGAGCGAAATACCCAATTACCCGCACGGAAGTTACTTCGTTTTCGATCCCAAAAGGCAACATGAGCGTCGTGCAGGATCATTTATTTAATGGGCAGAAACCGAATAGAGTCGTCATAGGGATGGTTGAACAAAGTGCGTTTTTGGGTGATCTAAAATTGTCACCATATAATTTCCAACCCGTTGATGTGAATCACATTGGTTTGTTCGCCGACGGCAGTAGCGTACCACATAAACCGCTGACGCCAAACTTTTCAGAACATAGCTACATCCAAGCGTACGCTAATTTATTTCTTCAAACGGGTCAGTGGAATATTGACGAAGGAAATCAAATAAGCCGCGACGATTACCCTGGGGGAAACTGTCTTTTTGTCTTTGATTTGACGGCCGATTTAATGAACAATGCCTCCCATTTTCATCTCGTTAAAAATGGAAATTTGAGACTAGAAATGAAATTCGCTTCCGCGTTAAAAGAAACCATCGCCGTTATTGTATACGCCGAATTCCAGAGTTTGATTGAAATTGATAAGAACCGAACCGTAATCTTCGACAAGAATGGATACGATACAACTAACGAAAATTTTGGGGAAAGATAAGTTCACCAGAAATTTATTTCGGGGTGTGTTTGCCGCTGACCAACTACCAAAATTTGTGACGACTTTTCCGTCTCTTTATATCGTGAACACCGATACGTCAAACGGTGCTGGTCAGCACTGGGTAGCCTTGTATTTCTCCAGAAATGCCAATACCGAAATGTTCGACTCGTACGGAAATCCACCTGATATGTTTCGTTTTAATGACTTTGTCGAAAGAAATAGTAAAACTGTGACTTTTAACTCGTTACAATTACAAGGAAATCTTAGTAGAACGTGTGGAGGATTTTGTGTGTATTTCGCTCTTAATAGATGTAGGGGTGTTAAAATGTTTAATATCGTGTCTAGATTTTCTAAAAATAAAAATCTTAATGATGAGATGATCAAAGAATTTATGTATTCAAGATATTCAATAAATGATATTGTTTTTCAAAGTTTATTTACAGAAAAATACATTCTAAATAGGATATTTATAACTAATTAGATGCAATTACATCGAACAAAGTTAAGTTCGATTTAATAATATTAATTTATGAATTTACAACAGTGTGATTGAAAGTTTTATTTCCCTTTTAAAATGTTGATCCATTTATGACCGTAGGAAAGCGTTCTAACACCGTCCCCCAAAATATACCCTTTATTATCACAAGGATTGAGAGACATTTTGTTTTGGGAGACAGTAAACAGCTGATGCCTCTGAGTCAGGATTCTCTTCATTGAGTTTGTAGTAATACGATTTTGAAAAAGACACTCGCGGTAACTAGAGTGTCGAATATTTTTCTTCACCACCCTCCTACAAACGCCCTTGGCTGTTTTTTTCTCCCCCTTCTCGGAAAGGATAGAGTACATTTTGGGACGGAGACCAACGAACTCTCGTATAGGAATTCCATCCATCTCGTCTTTCATTTTTCCAATGACTTTTTTGTTCGTGTTATTGAAAAGAGGGTGATTCTCGGGATATCCCGAGAAATCGAAGAGGTGGGAAGAGTTTTGAAAGTCTTTGTAGACATCCTTAGTCTGGATATCGTATGTCAGGCTATCAGTGTACGTGAAAAGAAGTCGGGCTTCGTTTTCATACGTTTTGCGTATGTACTCGTAATGAAACTCGTACATTGCTAGTTTGGAAAGGTCTAAAATGGTGAAGCCTGTGTAGATGGGTCTATTTAAGGTTAGCGACTTCTTCTTCATTTCAATACCGACAAGCTCATTGTGGAAAATCGTGTATTGCTTAAATGAAGGAGATGACGCTTTTTTGATAGCCCGCTCAGGTGTTTGTACGAGGTGGAAATCGATACGATTACGGAGATTTTCCATAGTCTTGCCTGTGATCGAAAAATCATTATGTTAGAACTTATTAAAATTGAAATTCAGTACTTTAACTGACCAAAAGTGCTGTTATTTAAAAGTTTGAAAAATTCTTTTTTAAAATTGTTTTTGGCATGCTTTCTTTTTTCCGTATTGAACTCAACGAACGGGCGAAGCCATGGGCTTTGGGTGAAGGATAGGATCTTATGAACTTTGGTTAATTTAAGACCTTTTGAAACGTAGTATTTCAGATTGCGATAGTGTACTACATATCGTTCCTTGTTCAAAAGAGAAGGCACAAGCTTTGGCAGGGTGTCTTTCGTGGCCAGGTTTAATTGTTTAAGCATGAGGTTATAATAAGATGAGAATAAGTCTGTAGTAATAGGTCGAGATTCAGGCGCTAGGGGATAGCAATTATGGTCCATATGTAGCTCTTTGGGGTATTCTAAATCCACTTCTAATATAAAGCCATAGGTTGAGTCGTCGGATAAAGGTAGATTGATTTTATTGTCGTAGTCTGAAAGGTCTTCAACTGGTACCCAAGCGAAGTTACTCGTCGGGAGAGAATCCACCATAGCATACCCATACAGATTGTTCATGTCAAGTACATGATGTAGTTGGAAGGTTTCGAAGAGTCTTAGGTTTCGGGGATATATGGGTTGTTAGCTTTAGCAAAGCGATGACTAATCATAGACACACCTTCTTTTATTCCACGCTCAATAAAAAGATGCATGTCTATGTCGAGAAGAAGATCAAGCTTGACTTTGGTCATGCGCAGTGCTGATTGCCAGGCGAAACCGGGCCCAGTATATGCGTGAGCACAATCCAGACCGTAGTATTCCACACACATGGAGCGGAAACTTTCAAATACATCAGCGAGCTGTAATGTATCTGCTTGAACGTACAAATCGTGGAGTTTCCCTATTGAGCAAATACGTTAGAGACAAAAATAGCTTTCATAAGATACCATCGTAATACCTAGGTTCTTGATGTTAAAATAATCCCACATTTTACGGACAGACTCGTAACTCTCATCTGATAGATGCTCATCTGTCAGGGTGTTAAAAATGCCTCTATTGGGGAGTACGGTTTCTTCAAATTTCTCTACGCAACTCATATAGTCGTATGGATAGATTCGTTTTTTTTAACTGATAAGGAACTTGATGAGCAGGATTAAATGCACTCAGTATGGAAAATTTATCAAGTCCACCCATGGCCAAATTAGTGATTAGGGTTTCGAGACTGGCTGGCATAAAGCGAAAAGAATCAATAAAACGAGGGCGTCCTAAAGTGAAACTAATACATGTTTCAGTGTTTGCCGGAAAACAAGAAATGTTCTCTTCTTTAATCAATCCAATTCTCTGCATAATAAGATAAGCATCGTAGCTAAAACAAACAATAACTGTTTATGTACGTAAGTTACGCGGTAAAAAATATTTCACGTACCGCGATAAGTTATTCATTATGACGGGGGTGAATTTTCCTACACGTACCTTTAAATTGCATGAGTTATGCGCAATTCCCCGAAAACGACCTAGCATTGAAAAGTAGAGTATTTATACAGGTGATTCTAAAATGGTGGTATAACCGAACTACTGCGGGTTCTATGAGCGATTTTAAGTCGAAAATTTTCTATGGCATTTTGTCATCCAGGCCACCGTTTAGAAGTTATGATAAGGATCATTTACGGATGACCCCTTAAAATTAATTAAATTCGAAAACAAAAGCGCGCCAACATTTAAAAATTTTGTAATGGCACGTGCAGCCTTTTACTGTGCTAAAGTCTCGTGACTACGATCTTCCCAACAATTCTTAAGCCTAATTTCAAATTAGATTTTGAACAGCGCAGACAGTGAACGAAACCAACCCGCTTTTTTTAAAACCAAGTTTTAGTTAAACGCTTTTTGAGCCTAGAACGATTGATGAATAAGAATCCGCGAGAGGTATGCTCGACCACTTCGCCCTCGCCAAGGAAATGCTTTGGTTCATTCCAAGCTTCCTGCATTGCTTCTGATTGCCGCGGTTACATTACTGGAACCATATGAGACTGCTGTATTGCGCCCGATGGACAGAGAGTAAAAAGCGATTCGAGGGCGCTGGTATGGCCCTCCACTAATTACAACGCTTAATCAAAAACTAAACTGATAATGGCCACTTGTCGTCAAGGTCGTTGCGATGCTACTTTTACTCTTGGATTCACCACAGAAAAACATTGGCGGGTTATTACGTCCACTCTTCATAAACTTTCCAAATTCATAAACATTTCCAAGATGAAAGAAAACCACTACAATTTGAACTCTTGCGCGTTTTGCAGCTTTAATACCCTTCCAAATTCCAACCAACTTTACAGTTAGTTGCAATCCGGCCAAGAAAGCAAACAAAAGCCAGCGATTCATCAAGTTTTGAGAATCGAATGTGAGAACATCTAGTCAGACTCTCATTCCATGAGGCAAAACACGCTACACCGCCAAAAACTGACATTTAGTTGATTTCTTAATTTGGCTTCTGACTTTACAATTTTTACGTTACATTGCAGTAGAGCCCATGTGTTCCGTAACTTCTTACTCCATTGACGATGAAATTGCTAAAATTAAGTTTTGATCCGCTTTAAACAATTTTGCTTGAAAAGCTTCACTTCTTTTTGCGATTCTAAGATCATTAAACCTTTGTTGATTGTTTGTTAGGTTTTTCTCAATCCGGCAAGAATCTTCCCATTTGGTCCTTTTTTATTAAATTTTCAATGCATTTCCCCATTGGGATAGGTTTTTCTCAATTCGGCATGAATCTTCCCATTTGAACCCATTTTCAAGCTTACATTGGTGGAGGATTTCTTTATGGAGTTCACGGGGAAGTAAATCGCGAGCGCGATTACTAAACACGTGAGTCCCCTTAAAAAATGTATTCAACCCGCTGGGCTTTTGATTAATTTAATTAATTTTAAGGGGTCATCCGTAAATGATTCTTATCATAACTTTTAAACGGTGGCCTGGATGGCAAAATGCCATAGAACATTTTCGACTTGAAATCGCTCATAGAACCCGCAGTATTTCGGTTATACCACCATTTTAGAATCACCCTGTATTTATCGTCAAAATAAGTAACGTGAAATTCGTACTAGATTAATGACAGTAATCTCACTCCAGGATCGTCTAGCGTAAGAAACCCTTCGCAAACGTAACAATCAGTCGCGTTTCGAAACATTTCTTCTTCCTTCGGTGTAAGGTTCATGGATATATTCTCATTCAATGAATGGGTGATGTTCTCCCGTTCCAAGAACAAATTTTCAAGAAAAACGTCGACAGCATCAGTTCCCCGATAGATTACGGGAGCGTTTGGTTTTCCTATCAAAATAATATTAGTAGCTGAAAATATTTAATACCGTCGGGTCCGATTACAACGTAACTAAAACCACAAGCTACGTGTTCAGATAGCTTAGTTGTTGAGGAAAGGGAAGAATCAGGAAGGCATATTTGCATTTTGTCAATAATGGACTCAAACTCCGCGTATATAACATATGGAACCTAAAATGAAAAGAGAATTTAATTCTACCCTATGTAAACTGTTGTCGCTTCCTCAGTGGCGTAACTACATGGGAGCAGAGCCTGCAACTGCGGGCGGGCATTTGGCTTTTGGGGGGCCTTTTGAAATTGTGCTTACAGACTGATTGTCCCATATAAAATGTCCTATAATTTTACAAATCGTCCAATAAAGTCCTATATTTTCGAGATTTCAAAGTAGTTATTTATATTCCCAGCTGCATGACGTTTTAAACGCAGAATTAGTGCTATCACATTTGGTCTGATCAAAAAATCGCGGAGTTCGCTCCGCTCGCTCACGAATTTTTAATCTTTAGTTCTCACATAATTGAATTTATACGATTTTCTAAGGGTTATATATTAAACGATAACATTTACTTTGCATTCTGAACTCCAAAATAGCACAATTGAATTTCGCCTCAGACTTTTAATTTAAATATCGAAGCCCATAGATTGAACTGAATTATAGCACAGACCTTTAAAATATTTTTAATTATAAAAAAGAGTTTTGAAAATCTGTCATCTCTGAAAACATTTCTTCTTACCTGACCCTTTTAAATACCTTGATTTGGACATTTTCACTCACTTGGGTGTTTTTCTGCCGAGGGGTCGGACGTTTTGGAAAAAGTGTACGGTATTCAAATGGGGTGGCGCAGCGGTTAGCACTTTCGCCACACAGCAAGAGGATCCCGGGTTCCATCCCGGACTGTGGCACCGGGTGAAAATCTGGGAACAAATCCTTCCGCGTAGAGTTTGCAAGTTCTCTCCCCGCTTGTTAAAAGGAGTTTTCCTCCGCGGTCTAGCCCGGTTTCTACTATCCATCAAAACTTGCAGAAGTTAACGCTAATCGTTAGTATAGGGCGCTGTCGGTTAGCTGTGGCATAGGGACTATCCCCCTGCACCCCTCTATGCATTGTAAAGGGATTCACCTGTAAACAAGCCACAGGCTTAGTATGGAAATCCTTTCATAGACAAAGCTTGGATTATTATTATTATTAAATCCAATTTGATTTCATCGGATTTCATTTGATTTATTCGGATTTTGTTTCGTTTCAGAATTCGATAAAATCTAATATATTTCATCGAATTTTGCTAGTTTTCCCGTGATTTCTTTGGTTTTTGAGGATTTTTGCGTTCACTGTTGATTTCGTGATTTCTTCGTTGATTTTGTGATTTTTTTTACTGATTTTGTGATAACTTTAAGGATGTTATGATTTCGTTGCTGATTTCGGATTTTTTATTTGATTTTAAAATCGGCATTGATTTCGGATTTCTTAAATTGGGTTTCACGGGTAGCGTACGAGATTTCATGAATGTCCGACCCCTCGCTTTAAGCTTATTAATTATAGTCACTTTTTCAAGTAAATTTAACTGTTTATCTGTGTGACCCCTTCAGTATTTGTTTAGAACTAGTTGCGATGTAACGCTCATTTGAAGAGTCTTACGTTCTCACTAAAATACAATTATCCACACTCTAAATCTAATCACTTATGAGTCCTGCATAATCCTGTAATTTAATAAATCTGGTCGTATGTAATGCTATAATTTTGCGAAGAGAATCCTATTTTTTGTATTAAAAACTCCCAAAAAGAATTGAGGCCCTGCATTACAGTTTAGAGGAGTAAGACATATATGTACGAGAAATCTTAGACGAGAGCGGCGAGAAGGTGCATTGCTGTAAATTATGAAGGAGAAAAGTAGTAACGTTCGTGATGCTTTCATACTTTTTGAAAGCTCGAAACTCAAGAAGGGGCCCTAATTGCCGGGCTGCGGGCGGGCCCAACAAACGTCGTTACGCCACTGAGCTTCCTTACCTTTTGTAACCAGTCGATTTTTTTAAACTCCAAAATGGGTTCATTGTACACTCTTAGGAAAAATCGACCTCGAGACAACCAAGTTTGCACATTAACATCCAAAGCTGCACAATTAAAAAAAAAACGTGCCATATTTGCACCCTTTTGACCAAAGTTTCTCAAAGTGTGAAAATCTTTGCCAAGATTGCACGCTTCAGACCAAAGCTGCACAGATCACATGATGACCTTCCAAGTTTGCACAACTTTGGTCAAAATTGCACAGATATTATGATTTGTCATATTTGAACACTATCGACCAATTGTGTACGTATCATAATGTCTACCAAGTTTGCACGTTTCCGATCAAAGTAGCACAGATTATACCGTTAAATGCCACATTTGCACATACTTGTTGAAAATTGCACAGATATTATGATTGGTCATATTTGAACACTATCGGCCAATTGTGTACGTATCATAATGTCTACCAAGTTTGCACGTTTCCGATCAAAGTAGCACAGATTATACCGTTAAATGCCACATTTGCACATACTTGTTGAAAATTGCACAGATATTATGATTGGTCATATTTGAACACTATCGGCCAATTGTGTACGTATCATAATGTCTACCAAGTTTGCACGTTTCCGATCAAAGTAGCACAGATTATACCGTTAAATGCCACATTTGCACATACTTGTTCAAAATTGCACAGATATTATGATTGGTCATATTTGAACACTATCGGCCAATTGTGTACGTATCATAATGTCTACCAAGTTTGCACGTTTCCGATCAAAGTAGCACAGATTATACCGTTAAATGCCACATTTGCACATACTTGTTCAAAATTGCACAGATATTATGATTGGTCATATTTGAACACTATCGGCCAATTGTGTACGTATCATAATGTCTGCCAAGTTTGCACGTTTCCGATCAAAGTAGCACAGATTATACCGTTAAATGCCACATTTGCACATACTTGTTCAAAATTGCACAGGTATTATGATTTGTCATATTTGAACACTATCGGCCAATTGTGTACGTATCATAATGTCTGCCAAGTTTGCACGTTTCCGATCAAAGTAGCACAGATTTTACCGTTAAATGCCACATTTGCACATACTTGGTCAAAACGGCACAGTTTATACTACTTGCCATATTTACACACTCAAGGCCAATTCTGTTCTTATCACAAAACAAGCCAACCCTGCACTTTTTATCCCAAAGTTTCTCTGATCACGAATCATATACCAATTTTGAACATATTTGGCATATTTGCACACTTAAAACCAAATCTTTAGGTTCGCAAAGTCTGCACGTTTTTGAACAAAGTGGCACAGCTCATGTAATTACATTCCGAATTTGGACACACCTGACCAATGAGGGACAGATTATACAACTCGCTAATTCCCCAGAAATTCAAATTCATAGATAAAATAAGGATTAATAGATATTTTTTAACGTGCTTGACGTAAAAACCCAACATCTAAATTTTGAAAGCTTAGTTAACTTGTAATTGTTTCTTGTTATGCAGGTTTAAAGCAATTTTACATTTAAAACGTTATTGCGTAACTTAAGATCAAAAGTTCAAGAGAATGAAACTATTGTTATATTTGTTTTTGAATTATGAGCAGATAGAGAGAAAACATATTCTCTTAGCGGCACTCGATCGCGAAACATGAACGTCAAACTTTCACGCCGAAAAGTATAAATTTCTGATTGATCCTGAGGTGTACTGGTGTAGCTATAATATATATTTCTATATTATGTAATTTTCCAAGGAATATTATAGAAACATCTTTGAAAATTGTTAGGCAATTTTGTCCTCGTTTCTTTGGCTCACTCGGAAGAGTCGGAACCATTTCCCTGATTGTTAATGGAAAACTATTTACAATCAGGAAAATTGGATTTGGATTAGAGTCTCAGAAAAAAAATGAAATACATTCGTTAAAAGCATTTAAATTTCATCTAAAGAGTTGATATACTTTTTTACTCTAACAACATGACAAAAACGTGAAAACAGCTTTGACCTCCACTCTTCAATAATTGATGCTAGGAGGATATAGGGGTGAAGGAGTCTTCGACTGCCCGTTTTCCCATTGAAACGCGCTTACAGATTATCGTCCGTTCTGGGAGATTCTTAGCCGCGCACCTTGTTCCGCGCTCATCGTCATCGGGCGTCGTTTGTTTTAATTTTTGTTAAAGGCGCTGCATTTTTTAGTGCTTTAACGGAACATTTATCATTATTTTATTTTTTATTAATACTAAATTATGGTTCTTAGATAAAACTGAAGTAAAGGTAACGGTTTTTTTTTACTCTTTGCCAACACCAAAAACTCTACTAGATAAGCGTTTAAGGTGGATTAAAGCCTGTGGGAGGGTCGAATTAACGCCCGATAAAATTAAAAAATATCTCTACATGTGCAGTGAACACGTAATATAGGCGGCGTTGCCTCAAAGGCCTAAGCTAGCATGAAAAACCCGCTATTTTTTGAATTGGATTTGCGTGGTCACGTGATGCGCGTAACCAATGTAACTAGGTGCGCCTGCACGAATCTCCCATCGGAGAGGCCGAAACCTGAGCTCTACGAACGGGCAGTCGAAGACTCCTTCACACCTATATCCTCCTAGCTTCAACATCCGACCTGATCTTATTGGGTATAACTTAGGAAAGGGCACAAGAGTGTGTATGTCGCGACCCTAACAGTTGTCAAACCCTATTTACCATCGAAATAGTCTATAAGGTGGTTGAGCAAATTCCAGGAAATTAGGGTGGAAAATTTCAGTGGACGGTGTGGGAGGTTAAATAAATAGTCAAACTATTTTAAAAATAACCTGGACCGAAGAAAACGGGTGTGACACGTGACCGCTTCTTTAGGCCCCCAACGGCAAGATAGCATCTCCCCGCGGGTCCTACCCTGGCATAGTCATAGTATGAATAAATTCTTTCGCGTTATACGAATGCCATTACAAAGAGAGTCCTCCAAAACGGAGCCTCCGGGATATCTAGGCCCATGCATGTCGATTTTTACGTGGGGAAATATCCAGTTTCATAGAGGAAATATTTTTACCCTTTGTGTGTACGAGGTGGCGCTTTAATGGCCGTTGCGACCGGGGTCTTCCATAAATTATCGATGACATTTTAGGGGCCAATTATAAAACTTTTATGAAAGAGAAAGGTTTCACCTTTAAATTAACGTAATTTTTTAGGGGCTATTCACTTTTAATTTAATCTATTGGTTAGATTGTATGGACAAAAAAGTAATTATGAGATTTTAACATCGTTGTTTTTTTAGTAAAGCAAAACTTCTTGAAGTTGCTAAGTTTTCACATACCATTAGAGGACTTTTTACTCCTTCAAAACCTTTCATTTTTTTAACCTTAACATTTTTATCCTTTACTTCTTTGGAATGATTGTTTAATAAAGGTCTTCGGAAATTTTCAAAATCATTTTTTAACTATCCGCGACCTCGGCTTCACCGCTCTACGTCTATACCTTGCCCTAATATTGTAGCAGTCGACGGGGTCATGAGGCTGAACTTGTTTATTTTACGGTGCTGAAAGCGCCCCAAGCGGGAAAACACGGCGAACTAAATTTGTTAAAAAAAATATTCTTGCTTCGCTACATGCATGGGCCTAGATATCCCGGAGGCTCCGTCCAAAACCATCAGCAGCACCATTTTCAATTTTTCTGCTGAAGAAACCACCAAGCACTCCTCAGGCTTTGGTCAACGTTTATTTCCATCACTTGTAAGTTTATTAGATATATTTTTAATTTTTAAGAAAAAGACCCGCATTATTATTTTATATAGTTTTTATACTATGCCGCTCTCTTAGAATATTTCATTTTGTGCAGTCTTGTTATTTATTACTCCGATATGATAAAATGATTTGTCTTAGTTATTTTCTCATATCCCCCTCTTGACGTCGCATATCACCTAACAAATATTTTGTATTTCTAGGAAATTAAAATAAATGAAAAACCATAAAATTAGATTTAATGTGTAATTTATCGGGATAAAGAAGTAAGTTGATTTTAGTTTTATATTTTTTTAGCATTTAGAGAATATAAAAACATGTTTACATGAGGGAGCATCGATAAAATCATTGAAATAGGGTGATCCAAGGGCAGGGCCATAATACTAGCCACATCGTTATCTACTTAATTAGAACATTTAAAAAGGAACAAATTAGAACATTTAAAACGGAACAATATGCGATTTGCACTTGTTATTTTACAATCAAGTGTAATGTTAAATTCATTTCTTATTATTTTCTCCATTTTTTGTAGGTGCAAACATTATTACGCACACGGAACTCATAATTATCACACGTCCAGAAATATTTAGGTTTCAACATAGACTTGTACCTGCAATTACCCATATGAACTTTTAACATAGGCTTAGGTCCAGAAGGGTTCCGTACTTAACAGGCGTACAAAAAATTGAGTGAATAACCCCTTTAGCAGTGCAAACGGCACTAAGTTACCCAAAACCCCTAAGTAACCCTTCATCCCAATCCTTTTAAAATTGCCATTGAATAGTGAGTAGCCCTCGACGTGCTTCCTTTAAAGTTACTAAGACGATTACCCGAATTTCTAAGTAACCCTTCATCCCAATCCCCTTTAAAATCGCCAATGATTAGTGAGTAGCCCCTCGACGTTCCACCTTTAAAGGTACTAAGACGATTACACACACGCCCTAATAGAACAGAACGTCTTAGTGATTATACCTAGGAGGATATAGGTGTGAAGGAGTCTTCGACTGCCCGTTCGTAGAGCTCAGGTTTCGGCCTCTCCGATGGGAGATTCGTGCGGGCGCACCTAGTTACATTGGTTACGCGCATCACGTGACCACGCAAATCCAATTCAAAAAATAGCGGGTTTTTCATGCTAGCTTAGGCCTTTGAGGCAACGCCGCCTATATTACGTGTTCACTGCACATGTAGAGATATTTTTTAATTTTATCGGGCGTTAATTCGACCCTCCCACAGGCTTTAATCCACCTTAAACGCTTATCTAGTAGAGTTTTTGGTGTTGGCAAAGAGTAAAAAAAACCGTTATCTTTACTTCAGTTTTATCTAAGAACCATAATTTAGTATTAATAAAAAATAAAATAATGATAAATGTTCCGTTAAAGCACTAAAAAATGCAGCGCCTTTAACAAAAATTAAAACAAACGACGCCCGATGACGATGAGCGCGGAACAAGGTGCGCGGCTAAGAATCTCCCAGAACGGACGATAATCTGTAAGCGCGTTTCAATGGGAAAACGGGCAGTCGAAGACTCCTTCACCCCTATATCCTCCTAGGCGGAACAAGGTGCGCGGCTAAGAATCTCCCAGAACGGACGATAATCTGTAAGCGCGTTTCAATGGGAAAACGGGCAGTCGAAGACTCTTTCACCCCTATATCCTCCTAGGACGAACGAATACATAAAACATCAAAATCTTTAGACCAAGTCAAACTACTAGCCAATCTTAGATGTACATCAAACGATGTGCCTAATAATAATAAGTTTTAGTATTATCGGATGCTTTCCATTATCTGCATTTGGTTTTGGTAGGTAAAGAGGGAACAATTTCAAACTTTTCGAAGCACTTTACTTTTAAAAAATTAAGTTAGGAAGCTATAATGGTTAGTAAATGGCAAATTGTATTAAAAATCAGGCTTATTTACTTTTACTTGTAAGGTGGTGGGCAATCATTTTTGGAAAATGCCTTATTCTTGTTCCATTTGTGGAGTTAAACGACCCATACCTCTTTCATGGATGAAACACATAAGAACTCTACATTCCCACGAGCCTAATCGAAAGTTTGGGTGTGCATTTCCCGACTGCAAAAAGTCGTTTTTGAGGTTCGAATCCCTTAGGACTCATGTTTATAGACATCATTTAAAGAAAGGTAGTGTTGTTCATGATGGAAATGAAATATTTCAAGAAAATGAATCGGAAGTTGTAGAACAAATAGACAATGCGAGTGAAGCTGACAAAACTTGTGAAAATACAAGTATCAGTGAACTTCAAAGAAACGCGGTGCTTTTTGTACTTGGAATTCGCGAGAAACATAATTTACCTATCAGTGTTGCAAACAGCATTGCAAACAGTTTCAAAGACATTCTTGAAAGTTGCATCGATACTTGCTATAGTCAATTTCCTCACAATCTATCAGACCTTGAGCGGATGGCGGAAGCTAGGTTTATGTCTCAATCAATTACTAACCACATAAATTCAGAGTACAATCTTCATAAATTCTGTAGAGACAACTTGCATCTAGTAGAGCCCATAGATTATATTCTTGGTGTCGAAAGAGTTAATGGCAAAATTAAGAAAAAAAAGTACAGTTACGTCCCTATTTTGAAAATTTTACAAAATATGTTGTCTCATGATGACATTTGGCTTGAAATAACGAAAACCAAAGAATCCAGCAAATACTTAAGAGATTATGATGATGGTTTAATATGTAAGAATCATCCAATTTTTAGTCAGGACAGCTTAGCATTACGTCTGCATTTATACGCAGATGAGGTTGAATTAATTAATCCTTTAGGGGCTAAGAGAGGTAAACATAAAGTTACATTAATATATTTCGTAGTAGGAAATATAAATCCAGCGTTTAGAAGTAAGTTAAGCAATATAAACTTGGCTCTTGTTGTAAGATATACAGATGTTAAGCGATACGGTTATCAAAGAGTACTGAAACCTCTTCTGGATGACCTTGAGGTCCTTCAGACAAATGGAATCGTTGTACGTAATTGCGTTTACAAAGGGGCTTTAGCTACGATATCAGCTGATAATCTTTCAAGTCACGAGTTAGGTGGATTTCAGCGATCATTTTCTAGTGGTCGAATTTGTAGATTTTGCATGATTACAAAATCGCAAATATCTGAAACATTTGATGAGAATGAAATGCTAATTAGATATCCTGAGGTCCAAAAGTACCACTTAGAAGCTATTCTAGAGAACCCTGATAATCAGAAAATCTATGGGGTCAAAGGACCGTGTCCTTTTTCAGTTCTCCCTCATTTCGAGGTAACGGAGTCCCTTCCTGCGGATATAATGCACGATTTTTACGAAGGAGTTGTGCCATTAGTACTTAAACTTGTCATAAATCACATAATTAATGAAAATATGGAGACTCTGAAAAACATTAATTCTGCTATTGAAAACTTTCCTTACGGAGAACTTATGGTTAAGGATAAATGTGTTACTATCTCTCAAGATGTTCTTAGAAGTTCAAGACGTCTTGTTGGAACAGCTGCCCAAATGAAATGCCTACTATACTTCTTCCCCTTAATGTTTGGCTCCGTTATTCCTAATGAGGACGAACATTGGAAATTGCTCTTAACTCTGATTGAAATAAGTGAAATAATTACGTCCCCACTAATTGACCCTAAGTGGATGCCATATTTGTTTGAACGGATAAAAGACTTTCATTGTATTATGAAAGAAATACCTCATGGAATATTTACACCAAAAATGCATTTTATGACGCATTACGCAAGTTTAATTTTGAAATATGGCCCATTGATTAGATTATGGTGCATGCGCTTTGAAGGGAAACATCAATACTTCAAGAAAGTTGCTGGAAACACTTGCAACTTCCGAAATATTTGCGTAACACTTGCCAAAAGGCATCAATTACTCCAGTGTTACGAGAGAAGTGGAGACGCTGGATTAGAAAACGATGATTTTGTTAAAGCACTTAGTCTTAAGTTCAGCAGTTTGCCTTTGATGCTTCGACAAGAACTAAGTTAATTTTTGAGCATAGATATACTAGAACCAAACGTCACTCAGATTGCTTCGGCTATTCGTGTAAAAAATGTCACGTACAAAACTAACTACATTCTTCCTGTTACTGTAAATGAAAATGATTTGCCCTTATTTATAAGAATTTACTACCTAATTGAAGTATTAGAAAAATGGCACGTTTGTGGCCGCATTGTCGGTTGCGCAAATTATTTAGAACATTATAACTGTTATGTTGCCCAGGAGTATAATGAATGGCTGATTATAGAGCCGGGTCAGGAAATCGATAGCTGCGCTTTGCAAATGTATCAGCATGGCTCCGAAAACGTAATAATATTTAGTCACAGAATATGTGATATTAAAGGGTAGTAAAGTAGAAGTACGACCTATTTTAAAGTACAAAACAGCCATATTTTATTAAATTTTGGCGGTGATCTTTCTTTTGAGCGTATTTCTAAAGAATACGTAAAGTAATTGTACGGAAATAACGCGAGGGTCATATTTAGGCATTGTACAGTTTTAATAAATTCAGTTGTCTCTTGCCAAATTTTGAGTCTTTGTTAAGCATAAAATGGTTTGCTTAAAGTTCTTACAATTTGAGCAGAAAATATTGTCGGTAAGATGGATAAGGAACCATACACCTATCACGTTACTTGTGAAGAGAAAAAGAAGATTTTAAGGATTTCTGCTGATGCTGGGGAGGCAGAGTTTTTTGTCGAAATGGAAAAGAATTTCAAAAAGTTAGATTGGTTCAAGTTTTTGCCAAGGACTGGAACGACTGGATCGATTGGGAGTTCAAAGAAGGTTTATCTGAGGATAAGTGAAAAATAAAAATAATTCCATTGAACGAGGCTTTGTCAAATGATGTAGAAATCGACATACGGTATAAGATAGCTACGCTGTTTTAAATTGATTAATTAGTATTACCAAAACGCTAACAAGCAAATACTTTTGAAATAAAGGGAAATCTCTATCCCGGCAACAGAACAACTAGAGACACCATCATGCAGTAAAACTCTCGCTAAAAATAAAATACCTGACCCCTACGTTGTGCCGCGTCTTCCGCCTGATGCGGTGAAGTTAATCGATGATATAGATCCAAGAATTTTTGGACAAACATATCGCCCCCAAATTATAAAAATACTATACGAAGACATTACCAAGTATAATAAGTAGTGAGTATATAATTAAAGCCATTATATATTTATCATAAAAATCGTCCAATAGAATTTTACGAGGTGTGAATTACTTCTTCGAAACCCCAGGTTCATAGCCATAGAGGCCAGAAAGTGAAATTTAGTACTCATTCTAGGTAACAAACAAACTTTGAAAATAGGGGAATTTTTATTTTCACTCGCTTTTGGCTCTAATTTTCGAAAATTGCCATTTTTAACCTCTGATAAAGGAAAATAGAAGTGGTTCAAGTTGGAAAATAGAAAATCTAATTAAAATTATAATCTAAAATTTTCCCCTAATTTTTGAATTGCTATATATTCCCTTTAAAGTAATTTCAAAATAATATTTTAATTAAGTAGAAGCTAATTGCGAAGCGTGAAATGCCGTTGGGTTTTTTGGACGCTACTTTTTCACTTATAATAACAGTTTTATCAAAAACGGAATTCATACCAATAAATCACTCCCTCTTCTTCAAAGAGTGCTAAGCTTAACTTATAATAAATTAAGCTCACAAGGTATCAACTTGACTAATTTTTAATAGTTATGTATCGAAAGAGGAGCGAGCGGCAACGAGTAGCGCTCGTTCTCAAATACCCTTTTCTGAGGGATAAACTTGATAATCCATATGGAACTCAATATGTAAGTATGGCTGGAGTATTTAACCACATTTTCGTATTTTAGAAACAGTGATTCTCAAAGATTTGACATAACGCATGTTTTGATAGACGTGTATAAAAACGAATGCATTTATCTTAGGATGCATGGGCTGAGGCCTTGCGTACCTAGTTCCGCCATGAAAGACGAAAACGGGACGATTCGCAGTGTGTAAGGGATATGAAAGCGATCCATAGCACGAAAAGGAAACTTACTGAAGAAGAAAAAGACCCTGAGAACCCTGAAGCTAAAGATAAGAATGTAGAACCTTCCCTTAAAAGGTCAAAAAGGATTTTCCCTGGGGTGTGTAGTGATTTTACTGTTTTTGGGCAATTCATCTGAAGGTTTTGAAATTTTACTTGTCGCTTTATTAATATACAGCTAGTGGCTGGTATGACAGAAGATAAAGGCACTATCGATGCTCATATGGAAGTAATGAATAAAGAACTAGACAAAGCCCATCCGAATGAAAGCATTGTAGAGGAAAAATGCAAAGAACGGCGTCATATCGACAAAAGATGGCATTTGATCACCTTAGTGTGGAAGAAATTGTTTCAAAATTTCCAGTTTTGACAAAAACAAACCAGGTACCCGAAAAGATAGAAGACATGATCAGATTAATACTAGCAAAAGTAAATTAAGGAAATATCCGGGCCTACGCTCGTGGCTTCTCTTATGTACAACAAGTCACGTGAAAAAATTTACATATTAGCTAGGTGTGGTTGTGGTTTGGAGGGCGTGTTAGTTTCGTATACGCTTATGTAGTTCGGAAATTATGTTTTCAAGCTCGCTAAGGTAATATTCGGGATGGCCCAACGGTTGGGGTAGAGTAAGGTCCTGCTGCACTCATGTGATGCAATATATAGAAAAGAGAAACTCGAGATATTAAATACAACTTAGAAGGGGGAAAAGCCATCCCCTACTCAATGAATAAAAGCAAAATAACATTTTTTACTTGTACGTGCTATTACAAATGTTTACTTCCTAGTTAAGGGACGTCTGATACTAGTATTTTAATTCTTAATCAAAAATTTCCCTAGCGAATTTTTTTAGGCACATTTAACCATATGCTGGTTTCCAAATTAGTCATATTTTTCAGCTAATCAAAGAGTTCAGCATGTTACAAAACATCCGACCATCGGCGGAAAAAGTTTTAGTTCACTACATAGAACTTGTTTCAACGCGTATTTTAGAGCTAGGCAGCAGTAAAAAGAATGCTAAACCCATTCTTAAATTACTCAAGGAAAAGGGGGAAGTTTGCTCCGAAGAATCGTTGAATGGTAATTATTTATAAACCGAATTATCGGACTAGTCTCCAATTTAGAAACTACAGCTTGCTTGTTTGTTTTAGGTTTGAATTTGAATGCTAGTCTGTTGATATTTCCATGCCTTTTCGGGGAGTCGCTGGACTATTATTTAACATCAACGGTAGGATACTATTTGTGCGGAAAACACGGTAAACTTTTTAACAGTTTAAATTTTAACTAAACTTGATTTATAGACTCCGAAAACGTCCACTCCTATAATGGTCTTCTCCAACCATGACTATTGTACTGCTCCCGTCTATGTTCAAATAGAAGGAGTACAATTCGATGTGAAAACGATACCTGACGCCGTAACTTCATTGATTAGTGGATTTTACGCGTTCCAATTACAGTATCCGACTCAACTCCAAAAAACAATGGAGTACTTCCAAAAAATAATTTTTAAAATTGGCACGGAAAAAATGTCTAACGGTGTCAAAAATGTGTTTCATCAGTTGAGTTGAAATATAGGTTAGTTCTTCATTGATGGTCTGCTTTTCTTAAAAATAAAGTTGTTTGGGGTTGAAATATAGTCAGCTTTGCATTCAAATAGTCTGCTAGGAGATCGAAAAGATCGTCATAGCATTCAAAGATGGTCTATTTCGAGTTCAAAGATGGTCTATTACGCGTTCAAAGATGGTCTATTTCGAGATCAAAGATGGTCTATTTCGAGTTCAAAGATGGTCTATTACGCGTTCAAAGATGGTCGATTACGCGTTCAAAGATGGTCGATTACGCGTTCAAAGATGGTCGATTACGCGTTCAAAGATGGTCGATTACGCGTTCAAAGATGGTCGATTACGCGTTCAAAGATGGTCGATTACGCGTTCAAAGATGGTCTATTACGCGTTCAAAGATGGTCGATTACGCGTTCAAAGATGGTCTATTACGCGTTCAAAGATGGTCTATTTCGAGATCAAAGATGGTCTATTTCGAGATCAAAGATGGTCTATTTCGAGTTCAAAGATGGTCTATTACGCGTTCAAAGATGGTCGATTACGCGTTCAAAGATGGTCGATTACGCGTTCAAAGATGGTCGATTACGCGTTCAAAGATGGTCGATTACGCGTTCAAAGATGGTCGATTACGCGTTCAAAGATGGTCTATTACGCGTTCAAAGATGGTCGATTACGCGTTCAAAGATGGTCGATTACGCGTTCAAAGATGGTCGATTACGCGTTCAAAGATGGTCGATTACGCGTTCAAAGATGGTCTATTACGCGTTCAAAGATGGTCTATTTCGAGTTCAAAGATGGTCTATTACGCGTTCAAAGATGGTCGATTACGCGTTCAAAGATGGTCTATTTCGAGTTCAAAGATGGTCTATTTCGAGTTCAAAGATGGTCTATTTCGAGTTCAAAGATGGTCTATTTCGAGTTCAAAGTTGGTCTATTACGCGTTCAAAGTTGGTCGATTACGCGTTCAAAGATGGTCGATTACGCGTTCAAAGATGGTCGATTACGCGTTCAAAGATGGTCTATTACGCGTTCAAAGATGGTCTATTTCGAGATCAAAGATGGTCTATTTCGAGTTCAAAGATGGTCTATTACGCGTTCAAAGATGGTCGATTACGCGTTCAAAGATGGTCGATTACGCGTTCAAAGATGGTCGATTACGCGTTCAAAGTTGGTCGATTACGCGTTCAAAGATGGTCTATTACGCGTTCAAAGATGGTCGATTACGCGTTCAAAGATGGTCGATTACGCGTTCAAAGATGGTCGATTACGCGTTCAAAGATGGTCGATTACGCGTTCAAAGATGGTCTATTACGCGTTCAAAGATGGTCTATTTCGAGTTCAAAGATGGTCTATTACGCGTTCAAAGATGGTCGATTACGCGTTCAAAGATGGTCTATTACGCGTTCAAAGATGGTCGATTACGCGTTCAAAGATGGTCGATTACGCGTTCAAAGATGGTCGATTACGCGTTCAAAGATGGTCTATTACGCGTTCAAAGATGGTCTATTTCGAGATCAAAGATGGTCTATTTCGAGTTCAAAGATGGTCTATTACGCGTTCAAAGATGGTCGATTACGCGTTCAAAGATGGTCGATTACGCGTTCAAACTTGGTCGATTACGCGTTCAAAGATGGTCTATTACGCGTTCAAAGATGGTCGATTACGCGTTCAAAGATGGTCGATTACGCGTTCAAAGATGGTCGATTTCGCGTTCAAAGATGGTCGATTACGCGTTCAAAGATGGTCTATTACGCGTTCAAAGATGGTCTATTTCGAGATCAAAGATGGTCTATTTCGAGTTCAAAGATGGTCTATTACGCGTTCAAAGATGGTCGATTACGCGTTCAAAGATGGTCGATTACGCGTTCAAAGATGGTCGATTACGCGTTCAAAGATGGTCGATTACGCGTTCAAAGTTGGTCGATTACGCGTTCAAAGATGGTCGATTACGCGTTCAAAGATGGTCGATTACGCGTTCAAAGATGGTCGATTACGCGTTCAAAGATGGTCGATTACGCGTTCAAAGATGGTCTATTACGCGTTCAAAGATGGTCTATTTCGAGTTCAAAGATGGTCTATTACGCGTTCAAAGATGGTCGATTACGCGTTCAAAGATGGTCGATTACGCGTTCAAAGATGGTCGATTACGCGTTCAAAGATGGTCGATTACGCGTTCAAAGATGGTCTATTACGCGTTCAAAGATGGTCTATTTCGAGTTCAAAGATGGTCTATTTCGAGTTCAAAGATGGTCTATTTCGAGTTCAAAGATGGTCTATTTCGAGTTCAAAGTTGGTCTATTTCGAGTTCAAAGATGGTCGATTTCGAGTTCAAAGATGGTCTATTACGCGTTCAAAGTTGGTCGATTACGCGTTCAAAGATGGTCGATTACGCGTTCAAAGATGGTCGATTACGCGTTCAAAGATGGTCGATTACGCGTTCAAAGATGGTCTATTACGCGTTCAAAGATGGTCTATTTCGAGTTCAAAGATGGTCTATTTCGAGTTCAAAGATGGTCTATTACGCGATCAAAGATGGTCGATTACGCGTTCAAAGTTGGTCGATTACGCGTTCAAAGTTGGTCGATTACGCGTTCAAAGATGGTCGATTACGTGTTCAAAGCTGGTCGATTACGCGTTCAAAGATGGTCGATTACGCGTTCAAAGATGGTCGATTACGCGTTCAAAGATGGTCGATTACGCGTTCAAAGATGGTCTATTACGCGTTCAAAGATGGTCTATTTCGAGTTCAAAGATGGTCTATTACGCGTTCAAAGATGGTCGATTACGCGTTCAAAGATGGTCTATTACGCGTTCAAAGATGGTCGATTACGCGTTCAAAGATGGTCGATTACGCGTTCAAAGATTGTCGATTACGCGTTCAAAGATGGTCTATTACGCGTTCAAAGATGGTCTATTTCGAGATCAAAGATGGTCTATTTCGAGTTCAAAGATGGTCTATTACGCGTTCAAAGATGGTCGATTACGCGTTCAAAGATGGTCGATTACGCGTTCAAAGATGGTCGATTACGCGTTCAAAGATGGTCTATTTCGAGATCAAAGATGGTCTATTTCGAGTTCAAAGATGGTCTATTACGCGTTCAAAGATGGTCGATTACGCGTTCAAAGATGGTCGATTACGCGTTCAAACTTGGTCGATTACGCGTTCAAAGATGGTCTATTACGCGTTCAAAGATGGTCGATTACGCGTTCAAAGATGGTCGATTACGCGTTCAAAGATGGTCGATTTCGCGTTCAAAGATGGTCGATTACGCGTTCAAAGATGGTCTATTACGCGTTCAAAGATGGTCTATTTCGAGATCAAAGATGGTCTATTTCGAGTTCAAAGATGGTCTATTACGCGTTCAAAGATGGTCGATTACGCGTTCAAAGATGGTCGATTACGCGTTCAAAGATGGTCGATTACGCGTTCAAAGATGGTCGATTACGCGTTCAAAGTTGGTCGATTACGCGTTCAAAGATGGTCGATTACGCGTTCAAAGATGGTCGATTACGCGTTCAAAGATGGTCGATTACGCGTTCAAAGATGGTCGATTACGCGTTCAAAGATGGTCTATTACGCGTTCAAAGATGGTCTATTTCGAGTTCAAAGATGGTCTATTACGCGTTCAAAGATGGTCGATTACGCGTTCAAAGATGGTCGATTACGCGTTCAAAGATGGTCGATTACGCGTTCAAAGATGGTCGATTACGCGTTCAAAGATGGTCTATTACGCGTTCAAAGATGGTCTATTTCGAGTTCAAAGATGGTCTATTTCGAGTTCAAAGATGGTCTATTTCGAGTTCAAAGATGGTCTATTTCGAGTTCAAAGTTGGTCTATTTCGAGTTCAAAGATGGTCGATTTCGAGTTCAAAGATGGTCTATTACGCGTTCAAAGTTGGTCGATTACGCGTTCAAAGATGGTCGATTACGCGTTCAAAGATGGTCGATTACGCGTTCAAAGATGGTCGATTACGCGTTCAAAGATGGTCTATTACGCGTTCAAAGATGGTCTATTTCGAGTTCAAAGATGGTCTATTTCGAGTTCAAAGATGGTCTATTACGCGATCAAAGATGGTCGATTACGCGTTCAAAGTTGGTCGATTACGCGTTCAAAGTTGGTCGATTACGCGTTCAAAGATGGTCGATTACGTGTTCAAAGCTGGTCGATTACGCGTTCAAAGATGGTCGATTACGCGTTCAAAGATGGTCGATTACGCGTTCAAAGATGGTCGATTACGCGTTCAAAGATGGTCTATTACGCGTTCAAAGATGGTCTATTTCGAGTTCAAAGATGGTCTATTACGCGTTCAAAGATGGTCGATTACGCGTTCAAAGATGGTCTATTACGCGTTCAAAGATGGTCGATTACGCGTTCAAAGATGGTCGATTACGCGTTCAAAGATTGTCGATTACGCGTTCAAAGATGGTCTATTACGCGTTCAAAGATGGTCTATTTCGAGATCATAGATGGTCTATTTCGAGTTCAAAGATGGTCTATTACGCGTTCAAAGATGGTCGATTACGCGTTCAAAGATGGTCGATTACGCGTTCAAAGATGGTCGATTACGCGTTCAAAGTTGGTCGATTACGCGTTCAAAGATGGTCTATTACGCGTTCAAAGATGGTCGATTACGCGTTCAAAGATGGTCGATTACGCGTTCAAATATGGTCGATTACGCGTTCAAAGATGGTCTATTACGCGTTCAAAGATGGTCTATTTCGAGATCAAAGATGGTCTATTTCGAGTTCAAAGATGGTCGATTTCGAGTTCAAAGATGGTCTATTACACGTTCAAAGTTGGTCGATTACGCGTTCAAAGATGGTCGATTACGCGTTCAAAGATGGTCGATTACGCGTTCAAAGATGGTCGATTACGCGTTCAAAGATGGTCTATTACGCGTTCAAAGATGGTCTATTTCGAGTTCAAAGTTGGTCTATTTCGAGTTCAAAGATGGTCGATTTCGAGTTCAAAGATGGTCTATTACGCGTTCAAAGTTGGTCGATTACGCGTTCAAAGATGGTCGATTACGCGTTCAAAGATGGTCGATTACGCGTTCAAAGATGGTCGATTACGCGTTCAAAGATGGTCGATTACGCGTTCAAAGTTGGTCGATTACGCGTTCAAAGATGGTCGATTACGCGTTCAAAGATGGTCGATTACGCGTTCAAAGATGGTCGATTACGCGTTCAAAGATGGTCGATTACGCGTTCAAAGATGGTCGATTACGCGTTCAAAGATGGTCGATTACGCGTTCAAAGATGGTCTATTACGCGTTCAAAGATGGTCTATTTCGAGTTCAAAGATGGTCTATTACGCGTTCAAAGATGGTCTATTACGCGTTCAAAGATGGTCTATTACGCGTTCAAAGATGGTCGATTACGCGTTCAAAGATGGTCGATTACGCGTTCAAAGATGGTCTATTACGCGTTCAAAGATGGTCTATTTCGAGTTCAAAGATGGTCTATTTCGAGTTCAAAGTTGGTCTATTTCGAGTTCAAAGATGGTCTATTTCGAGTTCAAAGTTGGTCTATTTCGAGTTCAAAGATGGTCGATTTCGAGTTCAAAGATGGTCTATTACGCGTTCAAAGTTGGTCGATTACGCGTTCAAAGATGGTCGATTACGCGTTCAAAGATGGTCGATTACGCGTTCAAAGATGGTCGATTACGCGTTCAAAGATGGTCTATTACGCGTTCAAAGATGGTCTATTTCGAGTTCAAAGATGGTCTATTACGCGTTCAAAGATGGTCGATTACGCGATCAAAGATGGTCGATTACGCGTTCAAAGTTGGTCGATTACGCGTTCAAAGATGGTCTATTACGCGTTCAAAGATGGTCGATTACGCGTTCAAAGATGGTCGATTACGCGTTCAAAGATGGTCGATTACGCGTTCAAAGATGGTCGATTACGCGTTCAAAGATGGTCGATTACGCGTTCAAAGATGGTCTATTACGCGTTCAAAGATGGTCTATTTCGAGTTCAAAGATGGTCTATTACGCGTTCAAAGATGGTCTATTACGCGTTCAAAGATGGTCTATTACGCGTTCAAAGATGGTCTATTACGCGTTTAAAGATGGTTTATTTCGAGTTCAAAGATGGTCGATTACGCGTTCAAAGATGGTCGATTACGTGTTCAAAGCTGGTCGATTACGCGTTCAAAGATGGTCTATTACGCGTTCAAAGATGGTCTATTACGTGTTCAAAGATGGTCGATTACGCGTTCAAAGATGGTCTATTACGCGTTCAAAGATGGTCTATTTCGAGTTCAAAGATGGTCTATTACGCGTTCAAAGATGGTCTATTACGCGTTCAAAGATGGTCGATTACGCGTTCAAAGATGGTCTATTACGCGTTCAAAGATGATTTATTTCGAGTTCAAAGATGGTCTATTACGCGTTCAAAGATGGTCGATTACGTGTTCAAAGCTGGTCGATTACGCGTTCAAAGATGGTCTATTACGCGTTCAAAGATGGTCTATTACGTGTTCAAAGCTGGTCGATTACGCGTTCAAAGATGGTCTATTACGCGTTCAAAGATGGTCTATTACGCGTTCAAAGATGGTCTATTACGCGTTCAAAGATGGTCTATTACGCGTTCAAAGATGGTCTATTTCGAGTTCAAAGATGGTCTATTTCGAGTTCAAAGATGGTCGATTACGCGTTCAAAGATGGTCTATTACGCGTTCAAAGATGGTCTATTTCGAGTTCAAAGATGGTCTATTTCGAGTTCAAAGATGGTCTATTACGCGTTCAAAGATGGTCGATTACGCGTTCAAAGATGGTCGATTACGCGTTCAAAGATGGTCTATTACGCGTTCAAAGATGGTCTATTACGTGTTCAAAGATGGTCGATTACGCGTTCAAAGATGGTCTATTACGCGTTCAAAGATGGTCTATTTCGAGTTCAAAGATGGTCTATTACGCGTTCAAAGATGGTCTATTACGCGTTCAAAGATGGTCGATTACGCGTTCAAAGATGGTCTATTACGCGTTCAAAGATGGTTTATTTCGAGTTCAAAGATGGTCTATTACGCGTTCAAAGATGGTCGATTACGCGTTCAAAGTTGGTCGATTACGCGTTCAAAGATGGTCGATTACGCGTTCAAAGATGGTCGATTACGTGTTCAAAGCTGGTCGATTACGCGTTCAAAGATGGTCTATTACGCGTTCAAAGATGGTCTATTACGTGTTCAAAGATGGTCGATTACGCGTTCAAAGATGGTCTATTACGCGTTCAAAGATGGTCTATTTCGAGTTCAAAGATGGTCTATTACGCGTTCAAAGATGGTCTATTACGCGTTCAAAGATGGTCGATTACGCGTTCAAAGATGGTCTATTACGCGTTCAAAGATGGTTTATTTCGAGTTCAAAGATGGTCTATTACGCGTTCAAAGATGGTCTATTACGCGTTCAAAGATGGTCGATTACGTGTTCAAAGCTGGTCGATTACGCGTTCAAAGATGGTCTATTACGCGTTCAAAGATGGTCTATTACGTGTTCAAAGCTGGTCGATTACGCGTTCAAAGATGGTCTATTACGCGTTCAAAGATGGTCTATTACGCGTTCAAAGATGGTCTATTACGCGTTCAAAGATGGTCTATTACGCGTTCAAAGATGGTCTATTTCGAGTTCAAAGATGGTCTATTTCGAGTTCAAAGATGGTCGATTACGCGTTCAAAGATGGTCTTTTACGCGTTCAAAGATGGTCTATTTCGAGTTCAAAGATGGTCTATTTCGAGTTCAAAGATGGTCTATTTCGAGTTCAAAGATGGTCTATTACGCGTTCAAAGATGGTCGATTACGCGTTCAAAGATGGTCGATTACGCGTTCAAAGATGGTCGATTACGCGTTCAAAGTTGGTCGATTACGCGTTCAAAGATGGTCGATTACGCGTTCAAAGATGGTCGATTACGCGTTCAAAGATGGTCTATTACGCGTTCAAAGATGGTTTATTTCGAGTTCAAAGATGGTCTATTACGCGTTCAAAGATGGTCGATTACGCGTTCAAAGATGGTCTATTACGCGTTCAAAGATGGTCTATTTCGAGTTCAAAGATGGTCGATTAAGCGTTCAAAGATGGTCGATTACGCGTTCAAAGATGGTCGATTACGCGTTCAAAGTTGGTCGATTACGCGTTCAAAGATGGTCGATTACGCGTTCAAAGATGGTCGATTACGCGTTCAAAGATGGTCTATTACGCGTTCAAAGATGGTTTATTTCGAGTTCAAAGATGGTCTATTTCGAGTTCAAAGATGGTCGATTACGCGTTCAAAGATGGTCTATTACGCGTTCAAAGATGGTCTATTTCGAGTTCAAAGATGGTCTATTTCGAGTTCAAAGATGGTCTATTTCGAGTTCAAAGATGGTCTATTACGCGTTCAAAGATGGTCGATTACGCGTTCAAAGATGGTCGATTACGCGTTCAAAGATGGTCTATTACGCGTTCAAAGATGGTTTATTTCGAGTTCAAAGATGGTCTATTACGCGTTCAAAGATGGTCGATTACGTGTTCAAAGCTGGTCGATTACGCGTTCAAAGATGGTCTATTACGCGTTCAAAGATGGTCTATTACGCGTTCAAAGATGGTCTATTACGCGTTCAAAGATGGTCTATTTCGAGTTCAAAGATGGTCTATTTCGAGTTCAAAGATGGTCGATTACGCGTTCAAAGATGGTCTATTACGCGTTCAGAGATGGTCTATTTCGAGTTCAAAGATGGTCGATTACGCGTTCAAAGATGGTCTATTACGCGTTCAAAGATGGTCTATTACGCGTTCAAAGATGGTCTATTTCGAGTTCAAAGATGGTCTATTTCGAGTTCAAAGATGGTCGATTACGCGTTCAAAGATGGTCGACTACGCGTTCAAAGATGGTCTATTACGCGTTCAAAGATGGTCTATTACGCGTTCAAAGATGGTCTATTACGCGTTCAAAGATGGTCTATTTCGAGTTCAAAGATGGTCTATTTCGAGTTCAAAGATGGTCGATTACGCGTTCAAAGATGGTCGATTACGCGTTCAAAGATGGTCGATTACGCGTTCAAAGTTGGTCGATTACGCGTTCAAAGATGGTCTATTACGCGTTCAAAGATGGTCTATTACGCGTTCAAAGATGGTCTATTTCGAGTTCAAAGATGGTCTATTTCGAGTTCAAAGATGGTCGATTACGCGTTCAAAGATGGTCTATTACGCGTTCAAAGATGGTCTATTTCGAGTTCAAAGATGGTCTATTTCGAGTTCAAAGATGGTCTATTTCGAGTTCAAAGATGGTCTATTACGCGTTCAAAGATGGTCGATTACGCGTTCAAAGATGGTCGATTACGCGTTCAAAGATGGTCTATTACGCGTTCAAAGATGGTTTATTTCGAGTTCAAAGATGGTCTATTACGCGTTCAAAGATGGTCGATTACGTGTTCAAAGCTGGTCGATTACGCGTTCAAAGATGGTCTATTACGCGTTCAAAGATGGTCTATTACGCGTTCAAAGATGGTCTATTACGCGTTCAAAGATGGTCTATTTCGAGTTCAAAGATGGTCTATTTCGAGTTCAAAGATGGTCGATTACGCGTTCAAAGATGGTCTATTACGCGTTCAAAGATGGTCTATTTCAAGTTCAAAGATGGTCGATTACGCGTTCAAAGATGGTCTATTACGCGTTCAAAGATGGTCTATTACGCGTTCAAAGATGGTCTATTACGCGTTCAAAGATGGTCTATTTCGAGTTCAAAGATGGTCTATTTCGAGTTCAAAGATGGTCACTTACGCGTTCAAAGATGGTCGATTACGCGTTCAAAGATGGTCTATTACGCGTTCAAAGATGGTCTATTACGCGTTCAAAGATGGTCTATTACGCGTTCAAAGATGGTCTATTTCGAGTTCAAAGATGGTCTATTTCGAGTTCAAAGATGGTCGATTACGCGTTCAAAGATGGTCGATTACGCGGTCAAAGATGGTCGATTACGCGTTCAAAGTTGGTCGATTACGCGTTCAAAGATGGTCGATTACGCGTTCAAAGATGGTCGATTACGCGTTCAAAGATGGTCTATTACGCGTTCAAAGATGGTCTATTACGCGTTCAAAGATGGTCTATTTCGAGTTCAAAGATGGTCTATTTCGAGTTCAAAGATGGTCGATTACGCGTTCAAAGATGGTCGATTACGCGTTCAAAGATGGTCGATTACGCGTTCAAAGTTGGTCGATTACGCGTTCAAAGATGGTCGATTACGCGTTCAAAGATGGTCGATTACGCGTTCAAAGGTGGTCTATTACGCGTTCAAAGATGGTTTATTTCGAGTTCAAAGATGGTCTATTACGCGTTCAAAGATGGTCGATTACGTGTTCAAAGCTGGTCGATTACGCGTTCAAAGATGGTCGATTACGCGTTCAAAGATGGTCTATTACGCGTTCAAAGATGGTCTATTACGCGTTCAAAGATGGTCTATTTCGAGTTCAAAGATGGTCTATTACGCGTTCAAAGATGGTCGATTACGTGTTCAAAGCTGGTCGATTACGCGTTCAAAGATGGTCGATTACGCGTTCAAAGATGGTCTATTACGCGTTCAAAGATGGTCTATTACGCGTTCAAAGATGGTCTATTTCGAGTTCAAAGATGGTCTATTTCGAGTTCAAAGATGGTCGATTACGCGTTCAAAGATGGTCTATTTCGAGTTCAAAGCTGGTCGATTACGCGTTCAAAGATGGTCGATTACGCGTTCAAAGATGGTCGATTACGCGTTCAAAGATGGTCGATTACGCGTTCAATGATGGTCGATTACGCGTTCAAAGATGGTCGATTACGCGTTCAAAGTTGGTCGATTACGCGTTCAAAGATGGTCGATTACACGTTCAAAGATGGTCGATTACGTGTTCAAAGATGGTCTATTACGCGTTCAAAGATGGTCTATTTCGAGTTCAAAGATGGTCGATTACGCGATCAAAGATGGTCTATTACGCGTTCAAAGATGGTCTATTTCGAGTTCAAAGATGGTCTATTTCGAGTTCAAAGATGGTCTATTTCGAGTTCAAAGATGGTCGATTTCGAGTTCAAAGATGGTCTATTACGCGTTCAAAGATGGTCTATTACGCGTTCAAAGATGGTCTATTACGCGTTCAAAGATGGTCTATTTCGAGTTCAAAGATGGTCTATTTCGAGTTCAAAGATGGTCGATTACGCGTTCAAAGATGGTCGATTACGCGTTCAAAGATGGTCGATTACGCGTTCAAAGATGGTCGATTACGCGTTCAAAGTTGGTCGATTACGCGTTCAAAGATGGTCGATTACGCGTTCAAAGATGGTCGATTACGTGTTCAAAGATGGTCTATTACGCGTTCAAAGATGGTCTATTTCGAGTTCAAAGATGGTCTATTACGCGTTCAAAGATGGTCGATTACGCGATCAAAGATGGTCTATTACGCGTTCAAAGATGGTCTATTACGCGTTCAAAGCTGGTCGATTACGCGTTCAAAGATGGTCGATTACGCGTTCAAAGCTGGTCGATTACGCGTTCAAAGATGGTCTATTTCGAGTTCAAAGATGGTCTATTTCGAGTTCAAAGATGGTCTATTTCGAGTTCAAAGATGGTCGATTTCGAGTTCAAAGATGGTCTATTACGCGTTCAAAGATGGTCTATTACGCGTTCAAAGATGGTCTATTACGCGTTCAAAGATGGTCTATTTCGAGTTCAAAGATGGTCGATTACGCGTTCAAAGATGGTCGATTACGCGTTCAAAGATGGTCGATTACGCGTTCAAAGTTGGTCGATTACGCGTTCAAAGATGGTCGATTACGCGTTCAAAGATGGTCGATTACGCGTTCAAAGATGGTCTATTACGCGTTCAAAGATGGTTTATTTCGAGTTCAAAGATGGTCTATTACGCGTTCAAAGATGGTCGATTACGTGTTCAAAGCTGGTCGATTACGCGTTCAAAGATGGTCGATTACGCGTTCAAAGATGGTCTATTACGCGTTCAAAGATGGTCTATTACGCGTTCAAAGATGGTCTATTTCGAGTTCAAAGATGGTCTATTTCGAGTTAAAAGATGGTCTATTTCGAGTTCAAAGATGGTCTATTTCGAGTTCAAAGCTGGTCGATTACGCGTTCAAAGATGGTCGATTACGCGTTCAAAGATGGTCGATTACGCGTTCAAAGATGGTCGATTACGCGTTCAAAGATGGTCGATTACGCGTTCAAAGATGGTCGATTACGCGTTCAAAGATGGTCGATTACGCGTTCAAAGATGGTCGATTACGCGTTCAAAGATGGTCGATTACGCGTTCAAAGTTGGTCGATTACGCGTTCAAAGATGGTCGATTACGCGTTCAAAGATGGTCGATTACGTGTTCAAAGATGGTCTATTACGCGTTCAAAGATGGTCTATTTCGAGTTCAAAGATGGTCTATTACGCGTTCAAAGATGGTCGATTACGCGATCAAAGATGGTCTATTACGCGTTCAAAGATGGTCTATTACGCGTTCAAAGATGGTCGATTACGCGTTCAAAGCTGGTCGATTACGCGTTCAAAGATGGTCTATTACGCGTTCAAAGATGGTCTATTACGCGTTCAAAGATGGTCTATTATGCGTTCAAAAATGGTCGATTACGCGTTCAAAGATGGTCTATTACGCGTTCAAAGATGGTCTATTACGCGTTCAAAGATGGTCTATTACGCGTTCAAAGATGGTCTATTTCGAGTTCAAAGATGGTCGATTACGCGTTCAAAGATGGTCGATTACGCGTTCAAAGATGGTCGATTACGCGTTCAAAGTTGGTCGATTACGCGTTCAAAGATGGTCGATTACGCGTTCAAAGATGGTCTATTTCGAGTTCAAAGATGGTCGATTACGCGTTCAAAGATGGTCGATTACGCGTTCAAAGATGGTCTATTACGCGTTCAAAGATGGTCTATTACGCGTTCAAAGATGGTCTATTTCGAGTTCAAAGATGGTCTATTTCGAGTTCAAAGATGGTCGATTACGCGTTCAAAGATGGTCGATTACGCGTTCAAAGTTAGTCGATTACGCGTTCAAAGTTGGTCGATTACGCGTTCAAAGATGGTCGATTACGCGTTCAAAGATGGTCGATTACGCGTTCAAAGATGGTCTATTACGCGTTCAAAGATGGTTTATTTCGAGTTCAAAGATGGTCTATTACGCGTTCAAAGATGGTCGATTACGTGTTCAAAGCTGGTCGATTACGCGTTCAAAGATGGTCGATTACGCGTTCAAAGATGGTCTATTACGCGTTCAAAGATGGTCTATTACGCGTTCAAAGATGGTCTATTTCGAGTTCAAAGATGGTCTATTTCGAGTTCAAAGATGGTCGATTACGCGTTCAAAGATGGTCTATTTCGAGTTCAAAGCTGGTCGATTACGCGTTCAAAGATGGTCGATTACGCGTTCAAAGATGGTCGATTACGCGTTCAAAGATGGTCGATTACGCGTTCAAAGATGGTCGATTACGCGTTCAAAGATGGTCGATTACGCGTTCAAAGTTGGTCGATTACGCGTTCAAAGATGGTCGATTACGTGTTCAAAGATGGTCTATTACGCGTTCAAAGATGGTCGATTACGCGTTCAAAGTTAGTCGATTACGCGTTCAAAGTTGGTCGATTACGCGTTCAAAGATGGTCGATTACGCGTTCAAAGATGGTCGATTACGCGTTCAAAGATGGTCTATTACGCGTTCAAAGATGGTTTATTTCGAGTTCAAAGATGGTCTATTACGCGTTCAAAGATGGTCGATTACGTGTTCAAAGCTGGTCGATTACGCGTTCAAAGATGGTCGATTACGCGTTCAAAGATGGTCTATTACGCGTTCAAAGATGGTCTATTACGCGTTCAAAGATGGTCTATTTCGAGTTCAAAGATGGTCTATTTCGAGTTCAAAGATGGTCGATTACGCGTTCAAAGATGGTCTATTTCGAGTTCAAAGCTGGTCGATTACGCGTTCAAAGATGGTCGATTACGCGTTCAAAGATGGTCGATTACGCGTTCAAAGATGGTCGATTACGCGTTCAAAGATGGTCGATTACGCGTTCAAAGATGGTCGATTACGCGTTCAAAGTTGGTCGATTACGCGTTCAAAGATGGTCGATTACGTGTTCAAAGATGGTCTATTACGCGTTCAAAGATGGTCTATTTCGAGTTCAAAGATGGTCTATTACGCGTTCAAAGATGGTCGATTACGCGATCAAAGATGGTCTATTACGCGTTCAAAGATGGTCTATTTCGAGTTCAAAGATGGTCTATTTCGAGTTCAAAGATGGTCTATTTCGAGTTCAAAGATGGTCGATTTCGAGTTCAAAGATGTTCTATTACGCGTTCAAAGATGGTCTATTACGCGTTCAAAGATGGTCTATTACGCGTTCAAAGATGGTCTATTTCGAGTTCAAAGATGGTCTATTTCGAGTTCAAAGATGGTCGATTACGCGTTCAAAGATGGTCTATTTCGAGTTCAAAGCTGGTCGATTACGCGTTCAAAGATGGTCGATTACGCGTTCAAAAATGGTCGATTACGCGTTCAAAGATGGTCGATTACGCGTTCAAAGATGGTCGATTACGCGTTCAAAGATGGTCGATTACGCGTTCAAAGATGGTCGATTACGCGTTCAAAGATGGTCGATTACGCGTTCAAAGTTGGTCGATTACGCGTTCAAAGATGGTCGATTACGCGTTCAAAGATGGTCGATTACGTGTTCAAAGATGGTCTATTACGCGTTCAAAGATGGTCTATTTCGAGTTCAAAGATGGTCTATTACGCGTTCAAAGATGGTCGATTACGCGATCAAAGATGGTCTATTACGCGTTCAAAGATGGTCTATTACGCGTTCAAAGATGGTCGATTACGCGTTCAAAGCTGGTCGATTACGCGTTCAAAGCTGGTCGATTACGCGTTCAAAGATGGTCTATTTCGAGTTCAAAGATGGTCTATTTCGAGTTCAAAGATGGTCTATTTCGAGTTCAAAGATGGTCGATTTCGAGTTCAAAGATGGTCTATTACGCGTTCAAAGATGGTCTATTACGCGTTCAAAGATGGTCTATTATGCGTTCAAAGATGGTCGATTACGCGTTCAAAGATGGTCTATTACGCGTTCAAAGATGGTCTATTACGCGTTCAAAGATGGTCTATTACGCGTTCAAAGATGGTCTATTTCGAGTTCAAAGATGGTCGATTACGCGTTCAAAGATGGTCGATTACGCGTTCAAAGATGGTCGATTACGCGTTCAAAGTTGGTCGATTACGCGTTCAAAGATGGTCGATTACGCGTTCAAAGATGGTCGATTACGCGTTCAAAGATGGTCTATTACGCGTTCAAAGATGGTTTATTTCGAGTTCAAAGATGGTCTATTACGCGTTCAAAGATGGTCGATTAGGTGTTCAAAGCTGGTCGATTACGCGTTCAAAGATGGTCGATTACGCGTTCAAAGATGGTCTATTTCGAGTTCAAAGATGGTCTATTTCGAGTTCAAAGATGGTCTATTTCGAGTTCAAAGATGGTCTATTTCGAGTTCAAAGCTGGTCGATTACGCGTTCAAAGATGGTCGATTACGCGTTCAAAGATGGTCGATTACGCGTTCAAAGATGGTCGATTACGCGTTCAAAGATGGTCGATTACGCGTTCAAAGATGGTCGATTACGCGTTCAAAGATGGTCGATTACGCGTTCAAAGATGGTCGATTACGCGTTCAAAGATGGTCGATTACGCGTTCAAAGATGGTCGATTACGCGTTCAAAGATGGTCGATTACGCGTTCAAAGATGGTCGATTACGCGTTCAAAGATGGTCGATTACGTGTTCAAAGATGGTCGATTACGTGTTCAAAGATGGTCTATTACGCGTTCAAAGATGGTCTATTTCGAGTTCAAAGATGGTCTATTACGCGTTCAAAGATGGTCGATTACGCGATCAAAGATGGTCTATTACGCGTTCAAAGATGGTCTATTACGCGTTCAAAGTTGGTCGATTACGCGTTCAAAGATGGTCGATTACGCGTTCAAAGATGGTCTATTACGCGTTCAAAGATGGTCGATTACGCGTTCAAAGATGGTCTATTACGCGTTCAAAGATGGTCGATTACGCGTTCAAAGATGGTCTATTACGCGTTCAAAGATGGTCGATTACGCGTGCAAAGATGGTCGTATTTCCTTCCAAATTTGATCGATTAACTGTTCAGTGTTGGTTTGTTTTATTGCTCAGTTCTGGTCACATTGCTACCAACTTTGGACACGCGTATCTAATGTGCAAATTTGCACATACTAGAAATTGTGCAAACCTAGTCAAAAATCTGTGCTGTATCAGTGTCATCACTTTGCACATCAATTTGTGCAAGATTAAACATTATTTTCTAAGAGTGTACACTCTTAAAATCAAAGGTGTAATTTAGCACCTTTTGTCTTAATTTTGAAGGGTCCAAAAACAGCACCATTAAAGTGGTTAAATAACGCCTCTGAAGGTTTTAAATGGCCCATTTTCAACACTTTGCGTCTTAAAAATATTTTCCCCCTACACATTTATTACACCTTATAAAGCTTTATCTTACACCTTTTAAAAACCATATATTTAAAACCTGTTCTCAAAGTGTCTCTATATTCTTCAGAAGGCGTCAATTTTGGCTTGAAGTGTCAAATAGTGCAGAAAAGGAATATTACACTCTTAAAAGGTGGGATTTAGCACCTTTCGTTTTAATTTAAAGATGTTAAACAACACCTCTGAAAGTGTTAAATAGACCATTTTTAACACTGCATCTTAAAAATATTTCCCACTGACACATTTATTACACCTCATTGAGCTATTTCTTACACCTTTTAAAAATAATATTTTTAAAAGGTGTTCTTTAAGTGTTTGTAGGTTCTTGCAATATTCTTTAAATGGCGTGAATTTGAACTACTGAAGTGGAAAATACTGCGGAAAAGGCGTGAAATATTGTAGGAAGGCTGTATTACAGAGCGTGATTTTAATACAGTTTGCCACCTTTACCACATCGTGTTACATTAAATATAGGTGCTACCTATACTTTTCACTATACACTCAAAAATATTTAGTGTGTTTTAACACCTTTAAAAGTCGTTTTTATTGGTTCACATTTCACACAGACCGACACCATAATTCGAAGGTCCCATTTGACCAAACTCCCGCAATTTAGGCGGTTTTCGAACAGTGGTAAATAGCCTCAAATAACTACACTTAAGTGTTCGTTGCAAAAATTTCTCTGATAATAACAGAGTTGCAAGGTGATACATTATCTAAAGATTTGAAGGCTTATCTAAATATAAGGGAAAGGTGAAATAAGCCATAATCCATAACATATCCGTTTTTATTATTGTTAGATGATGCTTAAAAAGATAAATTGATATTTAAATTATGGTAAATAAACATGTTCCAGTAAATTATTGAGATATTTATGGATTATCTATGAAAGGTTTGTCTGTAGTTCAAATTTACATCCGCAGAATCTCGAAATTTTAGTGCAGGAGAAATTTTGTTATTATATGGGTTTTCTTAACTATTAATTCAACCGATAACCGATACTTTGGACCGTATACGCAGAGTGTGGGCGTCGCGAGCACTTAACGATAAATTAACCTTGTTTGATTGGATTAAAAATGTTTAACCCGGGACGCAATGTGTCAAAACAGTGATTATAAAACTTTATGGGTAATGTCAAATATGGTACACTTCGAAACTGTTCTTTAGATATTAATAATATCTAAAGTAGAGCTCGGCATTTTCGATCAATTATCCACAAATTGGTGGATAACCGATTTTTTATAAACAAATTTGTGGATTATAATACGATTTAACATGTAAGTTCTGTGGATAATTTTCGGGTATGGATTAAGATAAAATAAAGTAGATAATTGATCGAAAATGCCGAGCTCTAGATATTAAGCTGAAAGGATTTAAACACACTAATTTGAACAATGGGTGTCGAAAATAAGAATGGAAATTGTTCAACAGAGGTGCAGTTTAACACCTTTTCAACTCGTCTTTCGTACTAAAAGATAATTGTTACTCTTTTATGTGTTTTGTGCAATTCCTTACAGGATGTGTCTCAGCACTTTTGCGAGCTTAAAATAACACTTTTAAGCGTGTCGCATAACGCCTTTAAGAGTGCCGCAGTAGTCTGTAATTAGTTTTATAATTATACATATCCTGAAACCTTTCTTTAACTATCGTTGCATTTCGTATAGTAAACTACACGCAAAAAAGCATAGAGACCAGCTCTACATTCCATTTAGAGTGGATGGCTGCGAGAGTTATTTTGGATTAACGAACGAACGTGTACTACACGAACTTCGGATTCACGGAGTGTTCCCAGAAGGGGAACGTTTACAACTATACCTTCCTCCGGTTAGTACAATTTCTTTCAAAATCCCTAAAATCAGTAGTTCATAATAAACCCCCCTTCGGAGGGGGAAGTACGAAACTAGTTAAAAAGCGCGTAACAACAAAGTTTCGCCGTAAAGCTCAGCGGATTTATACACCACTTAACTCCCAAAGAAATAGTTACCCCAATTTTTGGCGCCCACGCGCATTAACTTCCACACTTCCGCTTTAGCACTATCTTTATCTTGTGATTTTAAGAGTGAAAATGGCTCGCGTCTGTGTCTTTCGGCGGGGTGTAAATTAAGCCTTGGCTAAGAAGTTTTTCGATGGTTTCTAGTTTCTACAAAACATTTAAACGATCGTCATTAATTTTTTGTTGTACTATGTGTGAGTGAGAATTCCGTGGTTAAATTAAAACGGTTTGGAAAAATTTATTCCCAGTATCTTTAATCAGAGCTGTGCTAAATTAGCTGACTACTAATTGAATTAGAATTAGCAATTAGGTAAATATTAAGAACTAATTAATTAGCCAATTAGCAATTAGACATAGAAACTAATAAAATTCAATTAGAAATTAGCCATTTATTTATCAAACTAATTAATTAGAATTACTTATTTCAAATTAATTACTTGTCTAATTAAGGAAAAAAAGAAACCATAAGTAACCATAAAAGTTTAAAAGTGCCCATTGATTTAGTACTTTGGTAATGCAAAGCTTAATGTTTTAATGCCTTTGAATTATTCACGAAAAATGAAACAAGCCTCGAGCCTTCCGTCATGATAAAATTTGTCTCATTTCTTCATTTTCTTGCCACAGTTCCTATAATGGACTCTGAGTAGTAAATCCATGGGCACTGCTGTAAATTCTAGTAGGAAAAACAGTCGAAATTTCGAAATGTGACAGTTACGATATACGAAATTTTCTACTAGTACTAGTATTCTCTCATGTTTTGAGGAGCTGAAATATTTAGAGTAGCACTAAGGTTTCCTCATCGATATAATAAGGCCGTTTTCATATTCAAATAGATTAATCAACAGTTAATTCCTCGATTTTTAGTTTTTACTAAATTAAATGATTAATTGAAAATCCAATTGGCTAATTAGTCAATCCTAAATCTAATTAAATTTTAATTAGATAATTACCTTTCCTATTCATACTAATTAATTAGAATTACTTCTCAATTAGCACTAAGGTAATTAAAATTCAATTTCGATTTTCAATTAGTAAATGTTGTTAATTAATTAGAAATTCAATTAGCTAACTAATTAATTAGCACAGCTCTGTCTTAAATATAAGAATTCCATCCTGTTTCTACGTCCACCATAGTCGCCATTTTTCTTAACGACGGAGATCCCAGCCAACGGAAGTTTTGGAACCAACACCAAGGAGCATAGATACCATTACAATCTACTGTGAAGTTGTATGTCCATCAACAAGCTAGTCCTTTCTATGCGCAACGACAAAATCTTGTTGTTCGCGATTTTTACCATTAGCTCTATGGCCAGTTTCGTACTTCCCCCCGAAGGGGGTTTATTATGAACTCCTGCTAAAATCAGAGTGTAAGTGATCAGATGAACGCTTATTTATTTCAGTGTATCTTTCATAGATGGGCTGATACAAGTTTAAATCGATACCGATATATCGGTTTAGCCAAATATCGGTACCGGTACCGATATGACATAGGTATCGGCCCATCTCTATAGACGTTCCGATACCGTTTTCAACCGATTCCGATATATCGGTTTAGCCAAATACTGGTACCGATACCGATATTGGTATCGTATCGGCCAGTCTCTAACATCTTTGATAAACTTTTTATAATTGATTGATTTACGGAAAACCATCATTATGTTAGAAAGGCTAGAAATAAGTAGTAGTACTGCGGCATTGTATTCATAATCAATGTGTCTACCTTGAATATTATTATCAAATACTATTCCGTTGTAAGGGTAAAAGAAATGGTTAGACAATGTTTCTTGGTGTATTTTGATCAACGAGAATACGATTTTTCCTTCGATTCTAAATACCTGTAAAATAATATACCAGACAATAGCTTCTACTATTTGTTTTATACCCTAGCCTACTTTTTTATCTTCTAATATGTTAAGTAATCCCACAAACCTTAATATTTTAATTTTCTACAACATAAAATGAATATATTTATATTAGTAAGATTAGTCACAATCCAGTTTCAGTATTTTAAAAAGTTAGCAATAAAGCTATAAATTGTTGAGGTATAACGACAGGATAGTGTTTTCACGTTAACCGAGTTGTGAACGTTAGTTTTTAAAACATGTATAATTGATAATTTTCATTTTGACTTTAGCAGTTTCTTATCAATTGAAAGCAATAATTGCAACTCGAGGTAAGTAAGTGGATAGATAGTTATTTTCTCGCCTCAAAGAAGTATAATTTTGTTTACCCAACTTGTTTGTTAATTAAATAATTTTTGCTGAAAAATAAAGAAATACTATGGAAACGTCTCTATTTTAGACTCCAAATAGTCGTAAGGGTCATCCAGCGTTTAACCCTGGAAGGCCACGTAAGAGAAGGGCCCCGAAAAAGAAACAGAGCGCTTCAAAAGGCAGTGTGGTGAAAAGGTTAGTTTTAATCTTTCATTATAAATAGTCTAAAAACTAAAAATATTTTTTTAAAAAAACACTATCACGCTTTATTAGGGAACAACTAGCAAGTACTCGGAATAAAAATAATGTAAATATTAAAAATAATACAAGATTTTGATATGAAAATTATTTTTGATTTCAACTAATAATATAAAATATAAATTGACAAAATTTTTCTCGATTAAACTTAATAACAAAATCCACAAAACATTGTGTCTTTTTATGTTCAGTCTGAACTGTTGCATCTGATATTTCGAGGCAGCAAAACTGAGAATAAATAAGTTTACAATGAACATTTTCAGAATTGGTGGTGGAAAGGCTAAGTATACAGATTGGTGCCTCGTCTCCACTAGCAAAAACTAGTCAGGCCGACACCAATCCTTACCAATTGGTCCGAAGTGTTATCGGACTGTCGGTCGACCATACTTCATGTCCAAGCCATTGAATAGTCAAGGCGAACTCGAATAATCATAACAAGGCCTTCAAGCCGACTCAAAACTAACTAGTCGAAGAGCAGTTAGAAAACGAAATGCCGTCGCTAAACCGACTAATAATATTAAGACGGTCTAGTGACACGCGTCTACCTTTTCTAACTGGGGCTCGACTAATTCTGAGAGAGCGGTAGCTCTCTTAGATAAGACTTCAGACTGCAATTAATGTATAACGAGGGTTTTTTGATTGGATGTAACCTTTTTCGTGTTATGTTTACAATTTTTAAAATTCCTCTGACCTAAAATTTGGACCCTTAATATGTGGTTAAATTTTCAAAATGATCCACCCATTAGTTTTTTTATAAAAAATAAAGTTGCTAAGGGTGGTTTTCATTTCCATAAAATTAATCAGTGTTTTTGGTGAAAACGTTCAAATTTTCCCTTAGAAATAACATGGGAGTTATTCTCCATTTTACCCATTTTGTCGCCATCGTTTTGAAATGTAATATTCGTTTGTTACGTTTGGGAACGGTTTTATATCCAAATATAAACCTTTTTCTAGAAGCAAATTTAAGGTTTTTGAGAAAAATGAAGTTTAAGTGTTACATTACATGTTTTTACCTCTCCGAGTGACGTATGTTACAGAGAGGTTCTAATTTCGACGTGTCTGTGTGTGTGTCTGTCTGTTGTTATTGACTTACACCCCAGGGGACCGCGTTCGCAGTTTCCGAATCGAAGCAAATGTGTTCGCTATTTCCGGACCTCATTCACAGTTCCCGGAAAATTCAAAACTTGAATCTATCCACAAATCAACTGACCACTATTACTTCCTCTGACTAGTCAATTGTCTATTCTACATGAATACCAATTTGTGCTTATTGGCTTTCCACATGGACACCAGTCTGTACACAGTGGCTTCTAGCACCACCACCTTCTGGTCTTTGTTTTTGTCTATCCCACAGAGACACCAGTCTGTACACACTGGCTTCTAGCACCACCATCTTCTGGTCTTTGTTTTTGTCCATCCCATATTGACACCAGTCTGCACACCTGGCTTCAAACACCACCATCTTCTGGTCTTTGTTTTTGTCCATGCCACATGGACACCAGTCTGTACACCTGGTTTCTACTCAATCATAATCCTTATGGTTAAGACATACGCGGCGATCGGCCAGGGTTACGAGAAACGTCCGGCCACCCAATGGTGGGGCTTCCACCAAAGGTTCACGCAATTGCGCTGTTCTTATCCATGGCTGCTATTTGAAACCCTTATATACTACCAATTTGAGTAAGGCGAAACAACAGTCGTATCCTTCAATTCAAACGTCAATATTATAGCGATTTCCACTGACTGCTCCAAAGAGTGCTCTCAGGGTTAGGATGACGTAACTGCCCTCAGCGAGTTTTGGAGAGAATAGTTTCGTCAGTGGAACACGATCGAGAGGTCAGAGCGCGCTCTGAATAATCAAAATTGGCGCCGGAGACGAAATTGCAATAAAGTGTGTATATCTTGACGCAAATGGGCCGAAACCAATTAATAGAATTAACATTTCAATTAATTTTCAAAAAATCTATTTTGAATAATGATCGACAACGTCTCTGATATAATTATTGGCTTTAGGAAGAGGCGTAATATCTTTAAAGTAATGATAAAACCTCGTATTCTTCATCTTCAGAACTTTAAGAAGATGATTCCAGAAATAAATAAGCATAAGCGAGAGCCTGTCTTCTATGAGATACCCCATGGTCCGCCATTTTAATTTTATTACGTCATACTCGAGCACCGTCGCTCCGTCGAATTTTTCAGAGCACGAAAGAGCAATTCTCGGGCAGTTTTTGGGGTCAGTGGAAAACGCGATTCTGGGCGAGTGTTGCACTCGTGTTCCCAGTGGCGGACGAAAACGCGCCGAGAGTGCACTTACAGTGCTCTAGTGCAGTCAGTGGAAATCGCTATTAGTCAGGTTTCTCAAGAATATTTAACTATTCTATCCTAAAAAGAGGCGCACTTTTAGCCACTCGTTTAAATTTGTCAAGTGCTGTGATTGAAAGTAAGTTCAAGTAAACAATTTAATATTCATATGTCGTGATTTTCAATTATTTTTAACCTTCGGCGTATAAAAAGAATTTACAACACTTAATTTTGTTGCCGAGTTTAAAAATACTTGGGAAGTAATGACTTTAAATTAAAAAAAAATTTCCTTTATTGATTTAGGCTTAGCAAAATGGAGCAAAAGTTCAGTATCCAAGGGTGCAGTGTCACCATCAATAATTATGTAGGAGGAGGGGGACGAGGTGGTGGACGGCGAGGTGGTGGACGGCATGGAGACTATAGACCCCAAGGAGTGGCAGGTGCCCCGCTCTACAAGCGCAAATAAAGATGTTGCTCTAAAATTGGTACATGAGAGCTTCCGGCCCGTTTAGTTTTGCTTAGCGGAAGTTAACCTGTACCAGGAAAAAGGGCAACAAGTTGGGGCATTCCTTCCACTCCTCTTCTTCCATTCTCTTTGTGGACGGCGAGGTGGAAGGGGCGGTGGAAGGGAAGGTGGTACGGGGGAAAAGCGCCCCGAAGTTAAAATTTGTTCGCATTGTAGAAAGGCGGGGCATTTTGCTCGCAATTGCCCCGAAAAAAATGTGAGTTAAATTCTTATTTAAACTTATCTCGGATTCCTAACGTTTCTCGGCGCAACTGTTATTGATTTAAATCTAATCTGAGGTAATATTTGTAAACATGTAATTGATGACATTTAGGAGGAAACGATGAAAGCTGTGATATTTTGATGTCTGATCCAACTTTCTTTAAATTCTTAAAATTTCCAGACTTTTCCCAGACTTTGGTTAAAACCCTAAAATTTCTTAACTTTTCTCAGACTTTTTTAAAAACCCTAAAATTCCTTGATTTTTTGCAAATTTTTTAAATCCCTAAAAATTCTTGACTTTTCCCAGACTTTGTTTAAATTATTAAAATTCGCTCACCTTTCCGAAACGTTCTAAAAACCCAAAGTATGTTTAAAATTTCCGTGAGTTTTTCCGTCTTCAAATTCTCAGACTTTGCTTTAAATTCTTAAGATTCCCTACTTTGGAATTCCGGAACTTTTCCTTATTTTTCCTGATATGTTGCAACCCTGATTGAGCTATGTAATAGGGTAGTTTTTGGCCAGGTTTGAAACTAGGAAAGTAATCTTATAGCGTTTTCCTTTGTGTCCTCGCGGAGCGCTCCCACGGAGGAATAAAACTAGGAGATCCTATTCTTCAAAAACAGTCTTTAACGAAACTGGAAACTACTACTACCATTTTTATTGCTCCTTGGGAGCGCTCCGCGAGGACCCAAAGGAAAACGCTATAAGTTAATGGTAATGAAGTTTTATTTTTTAAATAAGTGGTGAAAAAAAAGAAAAAATTCAGGAGAAGGTAGAGGAGGGCCCGAGCTGCCCAGATGATGTGAATATGGAACTGGACCCATGAATTTCCCTGAGTTTTCCCCATATATTTTGGTGCGTTTTTCAGGTTTTTTCCCGTAAGTGGAATAATGACAAAATTGCTAGGCCTAACTTCAATTTCAAAATTTTCGAGCAAAGTCAACAAAATTTTCCAGCTTCAAGTTTTTATATGAGCGGCTAAATGTGCGCCTGTTTTGGTTATTATCAAGTTAAATCAACTGAATAAATTTCCCTCTTTTCCAAAATTGTATGTTTAACTTCAAAATAATTGCTAATTAGCTTGTTTATTGCCACCTTTTTCAAAATATTATTCTATCCTAAAAACAGGCGCACTTTTAGCCACTCGTTAAAATTTGTCAAGTGCTGTGACAAACAATTTAATATTAATATGTCATGATTTTCAATTATTTTTAAACTTCGGCGTATAAAAAGAATTTACAACACTTATAGCGATTTCCACTGACTGCACTAGAGCACTCTAAGTGCACTCTCGGCGCGTTTTCGTCCGCCACTGGGAACACGAGTGCAACACTCGCCCAGAATCGCGTTTTCCACTGACCCCAAAAACTGCCCGAGAATTGCTCTTTCGTGCTCTGAAAAATTCGACGGAGCGACGGTGCTCGAGTATGACGTAATAAAATTAAAATGGCGGACCATGGGGTATCTCATAGAAGACAGGCTCTCGCTTATGCTTATTTATTTCTGGAATCATCTTCTTAAAGTTCTGAAGATGAAGAATACGAGGTTTTATCATTACTTTAAAGATATTACGCCTCTTCCTAAAACCAATAATTATATCAGAGACGTTGTCGATCATTATTCAAAATAGATTTTTTGAAAATTAATTGAAATGTTAATTCTATTAATTGGTTTCGGCCCATTTGCGTCAAGATATACACACTTTATTGCAATTTCGTCTCCGGCGCCAATTTTGATTATTCAGAGCGCGCTCTGACCTCTCGATCGTGTTCCACTGACGAAACTATTCTCTCCAAAACTCGCTGAGGGCAGTTACGTCATCCTGACACTGAGAGCACTCTTTGGAGCAGTCAGTGGAAATCGCTATTAATTTTGTTGCCGAGTTTAAAAATACTTGGGAAGTAATGACTTTAAATTTAAAAAAAAATAATTTTTCCTTTATTGATTTAGGATTCGAAAAATGGCAGAAACAGAGGAGGCCTTCACAAAAACGGAGGAGGCCTTCACAAAAACAGAGGAAACACTTCAAAAACTGGATGAAAAAATAATTTTCCAAGGATGCCAGGTGACACAGGTCACTATCAATTTTTATGTGGGAGGTAAAGGAAGGAGAGGCAGACAAAACCGAAAGCGATCGGAAATCAAAATTTGTTCAAATGGCAAAAAGGCGGGGCATCGAAATTGCCCCGAAAAAAATGTGAGTTAAATACTTATTTAAACTTATCGCGGATTCCTAACGTTTCTCGGCGCAACTGTTATTGATTTAAATCTAATCTGAGGTGATATTTGTAAACATGTAATTGATGACATTTAGGAGCTGTGATATTTTGGTGTCTGATTCAACTTTCTTTAAATTCTTAAAATTTCCAGACTTTTCCCAGACTTTGGTTAAAACCCTAAAATTCCTTAAATTTTCTCAGACTTTTTTAAAAACCCTAAATCCATAAAATTTCTTGACTTTTCCCAGACTTTGTTTAAATTATTAAAATTCCCTCACCTTTCCGAAACGTTCTAAAAACCCAAAATATGTTAAAATTTCCGTGAGTTTTTCCGTCTTCAAATTCTCAGACTTTGCTTTAAATTCTTATCTTTGCCCCTGTGAGCTGATAGTGGGTGGTCATGTAATAACCTCATGGCTTCTAGCCTTAAACGAGGAGGTAAATAAATTTTTCCAGGATAGTTCCTGTAAGGTCTTCTATAAAGAAGATCATTTCTTAATTCGAAAAGTTTATGCTTAACGGGGTTAGGTCCTTGCAAGGAATTAATAATAGGGGAAGCAAAGTGGTCTTCCCTTTGAGATTTTCTTACGTCTTCTATTGTAAAGACTGAATAAAAGGCTCTAGGACCTGGAGGACGAATCTGTTCTTCAACAGAATCACTAGAGGAAGTTGAATTACAACCACTGGTAGAATTTTGACTTGTACTACTACTAGTTGGATCGTGGTTACTAGTAGAATTTGAAGTAGAGGAGCTAAAGTTAATACTTAAAACGTTTATCGGGGCCCTCGACAAAGCGTCTGCTACTACATTTTCTACTCCTTTTTTATGCTTAATTGTAAAGTCGAATGTTTGAAGGTACATAGCCCATTTAACTAGACGAGAATTTGGTTCCCTAATTTTAAATAACCATTAGTGATGCCACGAATATTCGGTTACTATTCGGTATTCGGCCTATTCGGCCATTTTTTTCGTATTCGGTATGCGGCCTAATATTTCGTAATATTCGGCCGAATACCGAATCTCCAATCATGAAGGAAAAAAACGGAAAAATTACTCAAAAATTATTTATTTCAATAACAATTTTTACTTTAATATTTATAATCTACCAGTGGTAAGTTGTGATGAATAAAAACGAGTTTTTCAGCATTTGTTGAGAGCAAACGATTGCGCTTATCCTCAAAGATAGACGGGTCCTATAGTGATCGTAACTTCCCCCTTTTCATTCCCTCCTTCCCGAGTTTATCACCAACGTTGAAAGCTTCCGCGCAGGCGCGCTGTAGCAGAGGCGGTAGAGAGCGGATCTAAATCTAAACAGTGTATCCCTCTCTCTGCTTGCGCGCCAATATTGCGCAGAGCAGTAATCGCGTTACAGCTAGTGCCGAGAGGAGAGGAGAGTTTTCCCACGTGGCCCTACATTTCGCGTAGCCGTCTGCCTATTCACCTCACCATGATGAGACCTGTCCCATTGCGTTCCGTGCGGGGGATGTACGTATTTCGCGGAACGGGTTACAGCTCATAACCGGTTTCGCGCGAGTTGCACCATAAGTTTATCATGCCTCTAAGTACACAAACACGGGTTACAACTGGGCATCTTCCGCAGGCTACTGTGACGTCAGAACTCGTATAGCGCTAAGATCCGAAGAAAGAGAATTTTAAAATTTCTGCCGCGGTTTTGCCACCAAGCGGTCGAGACGATTACTAAATGGGTCGAGATTTTTACGTTTCGTATAGGCAGGCATTGGGGGGGGGGAAAGAATTTTACTTAAGCAACCCCAAATCCCTCTCTCTCTCTCTCGTGAGATAGAGGCGGTTTCAGTCCTGAAACCTTCTAAAAGGGATAAAAGAAACGCTAGGCTAGGCAGTACAATTTTGTATTGAACTTGAGGTGATAAATGATACGGAGAGTGTATTGGGTTTCATTAAAGGGAGCCAGACAAGCACTATTGCCATAGGAGTAGCAGCCATTTCTCTACTTAGAGGTATTATAAACTTATGGTTGCACATATCTCACGTTCGAATATTCGGTGGCCGAATATTCGGTGCTTCGGCCAAGAGCATGGCCGAATATTCGGTATTCGGTATTCGGCAAAATCGATCATCGCGGCATCACTAATAACCATTGTAGAGCCTGATGGTCAGTGAGGACAGTTAATTTACGACCTTCTAGTAAGGGCCTAAACTTCTTAACCGCCCAACAAATGGCTAAACACTCTTTCTCGCTAGTGGAGTACTTTGTTTCCGCATCTTTTGGTCCAGTACTAGCGTAAGCTATAGGAACTTCTACACCATCTTGTATTTGGGAAAGAAGGGCACCTAACCCTGCATCACTAGCATCTGTAGTGAGATTGCACGGGGAATCCTTTCTAAAGGAAGCTAAGGGCTGAGCCTTACAGATTTCTTCCTTGATCTTTTCGAACGCCTGTTGCTGTTCGAAACCCCAATTAAATTTTTGATCCTTTCTTTTAAGTTTATTAATAGGGGCTACTATTTGAGAGTGGTGGTTAATAAACCTATTATGCCAACCTGCCATCCCTAAAAATCTCTGTACTTCCTTAACATTTTTAGGAGGGAATTTCTGAATGGCTTCTATCTTAGAAGGATCTATATGCACTCCTGTTTCGTTTACTACGTGACCAAATATGGTAGCATCTTTCTGAGCGAACCGACATTTTTTTAACTGTAGGGTGAGACCCGCTTCCTTTAATCTATTTAAGACATATTCTAAACACGTCAAGTGTTGATCCCAATCCTCGCTAAGAGAGATTAAATCATCTAAATAGTCGATAAGTTGGAAGTAATCGGCATCTCTAAACATTTCGTCAATTAAAGGCTGAAAAGAGCTAGGGGCGTTACACAGCCCAAAAGGTGGTACATTAAACTCGTACTTTCCTATGTGAGTCACGAAAGCAGTTTTTTCTCTACTCTTAGGGTGCATTTCCACTTGCCAATACCCTGATTTAAGGTCAAGTGTTGTTATAAACTTGGGTCGTCCCACCCTAGCTAACATGTCCTCCATATTAGGTAAAGGATAAGGGTCCTTTACGGTAACCTGATTTAGTTTTCTATAATCAATACAAAACCTATAGGGTTTACCCCGTTTTCTTTGATCAACTAAAACTACGGGCGAAGCCCTAGGAGATACTGAGGGTCTGATTAACCCGTCATCTAACATTTCCCTGACATGTTGTTCAAGGATTTTCCTTTCCTGGTCATTAACACGATAAGGCTGAGATTTTATGGGCGGACTATTTCCCGTATGAATCTCATGGAAGACTAGTCCTGTTCTTCCTACTTTATCAGAAAACAACTCAGGAAATTTTAATAAAAGGGTTTCTAATTGATGACGTTGTTCATCAGAGATAGGGGCTGCGGAAACTGCGTCCCTAATATTATCTACAATCTCCTTATCTATGGGATCCTTTTCAGATGGAATTGAAAAAGGGATCTTTAGGTTACCCACTGAACATTGTGACGATTCAAAGTTTAATTTGACCCTATTTCTTCAAGAAAATCTTGACCCAATATAAAGTCACTATTTAGGGAAGGAACTATGTAGAATTTAAATTTAATTGTTTCTCACTTTCATTTGATTTGAGAGTAAACTCTAATTCGTGAGAACCTTTTGTAAACGTATAACGGCCGTCGCCCCAAACTACACAGTCTAATTGTTCATCTTCAGGTAATTCTGAAGAATTTCTATGTTTACAAATTTTCTGCCACTGATCTAGACTGACAAAAGAGGCATCTGCCCCACTATCTAACTTAGCTTGAACTGTCGCGTGTTCAAAAGTAACGGGAATGGTAACCCTTTTATAAACTGAACCCTTCCTGACGGATTCAATCCTCAGGGGAAACGCGACACGCTTTTTGTAAGGGAATTTATTGGGCACCGGGAGAGGGACCACGAGGGACCTCTCCCGTCTGGGCTTCCCCCGACTTAACGTAGGTAGGTCCCTAACTAATTTATCCAAACTAGTAGCTATAGCTTTATGTATTGCTACATTTTGGCTAGAATTATCTGCCAGTGTTTGGAGTAAGGGTAATATAAAGGCTTTTAATTCCTCATCGGTAGTTTCTGGTCCCAATTGAGAGATTTGTCGAGACGGAGATATTTGGGTTCCGATAGCTCTTACTCTAGAATTTGGTAAAGTGTTTGAAAAACTAACTTTAGGCTTATCACTTTTGGATGTTGATTTGGGAGGAACAAGGGAATCAATCCCAGTTTCAGGAGGGAAATTAGAGGGAGTTGAACTTCCCTTAGGAGCAGGGATACCCTTATGAGGGAATAGTTGGTAGGGAGAGAATTCCGATTCAGAAGAGGCGGCCGTCCTCTTTCGTGTATCTGAATCCTCTTCGTCTTTCTCATCCTCAATTTGAAGAATCCGGTTGAAATCCTCCAAAGGATTTTCTGTCTCTGGCGGTGCTAACGTGTCGCCATCGTCTTCCGTAGACGTAAACAGATCTTCTTTTGATTGTTCTTCCCTTTTCTTTAGTATTAAATCATCCTCCTCATCCTCAGATGTTCGAGGCGACCTCCATGTTTCATTGTTCTCCGAGTAAGCCATTAGTTATTTATTTAATGATCAAGTTAATAATTCAATTAAGTTTACGATAATCAAAAGATGTCAAACAAGTTAAGTTTACAAAAATATGTAAGCAACTCATCTAAATTCAATACATTTATTATAAAGATAATTTTAATTTTAATTAATTTATTTAATTTAATTGTAATTAATTTAGATTAAAATAAGTTAATTATCTTTAACGATTTACCATTGTGGAAGCCGAGGCTTAGCACCACGTGGGGTGCGGATATACCGACAATGATAAACAGTTTGCATACGGGACTGACCAAGGCTTAAGGCCTAGTCGTATCGGTCGAGTCCCTGTTCGGGCGCCAATTTTATGTAACCCTCCGTAGAATAATTTAACTAAGGGAGAAAGCTCCCGAGGGCCATAAAAAGAAATAAAGACAACTTACTTTAAATATCCAAAAATTAGAAGATTGATCTTCTCTATTTTATTCACAAAAGACAAAGGGATAACGATCCCGTAACCCAACTTGGTTTATACAAAGTAGCTCCGTCTTAGAAGACTTTAATTCAAAACAAAAAGGAGAGTACTAGTCTCTTCAACCGCCAACTGTCATAATAATAATATCACTCAAAATATCGTAGTGAGAAAAAGAGGAGGAGCATGTGACATGGAGGCAAGAGCCCTGCCAGATCCAAGGAGTGGAAGCTCTAAGGATTCTGGCAGCCATGTTACAAAGTTTTAATTTATTTTTATTTAACAAGATTTAAACTTATTTTTTTCGCATTAATAAAAAATACAAGCGTATATCTGTACCGCTATGATAACAATATTTTATGGCAGATCAGGTGAAAAAAGTGTTCTTTCAGTCACCTCTTCTTTATCTTTTTCGCGACTAGAAAGTTTCAGATGAAGCCAGTAACTATGCACACTGTTATATCATTTGAAATACATTCAATAACATGGAGGATTGTTTTTAACTTTAAAGTAACCCATATCCCCCATGTAACGGAAGGCGATATTATTCCTTGCTTCTCAATGATCGGGATCTGCTTGCACTGGGATGCGGTGCAACCAAGTACGCTGGCAGGTCCCTTTCATCAAAAGCAAGGACCCATCTTTTAGGTCAACTGATCTAACTGCTTGCTTTGCCCCAACTGGCTTCATCTGAAACTTTCTAGTTGCTCCAAAAGATAAAGAAGTTATGACGGAATGAACCCCCATTTCATCATCAGCGTGCCACCCAACCATTTCTGTACAGATTTATCACATCCGCGTTGAATTGGAACTTTGTTTTTCGTTTCACCTTTACTTTCATATTGTATAACTCTCTTGGCCACTCGTTGAGCGCTTCGTGAGTCACGCCCGTTCCGTAACCGTATTCTTTAAAATCTGCATTGGTGCAAATTTATAGGACTTTCCTATTCATTGCTTTTTTGTTTTCTAACATTGCCTCCAATGTCCACCTGAGTGTTTCGAAATTGACGTTTGGGTGGAAACCTGGATAAAACTCAATGGCACCTCGGCCAAGGATATTTTTCCCCATAGTAAACGTTTGAGGATCATATTCTGCAACATATTAGTTCAATTTTAAATTGGTTAGAAAATTCGTCCTAAATTATAGTGTAATTCAACATGGTAAATAAATAGATTTTAAAGCTGGAATTATTGCTTGCTAAAATTGTGTGATTTTTACCATCTTTTCGTTGAGAAGACTCGGATTTGGCATACGGTTAGGGTTTTCTGTTTCTTTGGCTTCTGCTGCCTCGGTTAATTTTGTTACAGGGATTTTCATAATTTTCGAATGTTTCCCGGGACACGTGTTCCACAGACTGGATGATTGGTGGCGCAATAATAAAACCATTAACGGCATCATATAACTCCGCAGCTGTTGGAATTATTTTTATAATTAATGAAAGTAATATTATGTGTATGCAAAACCCGTCAGTTCAAAGTGGAGAAAAATTGCGTGTCACGTACTTACGGTTAAAGGTTCCATTTCCAAGTTATGTTTTACCATAAAATTGGAACCAAATTTGACTCCCCCCGGATATAGCACCGGAAAATCGGAATTTCCGATGTTTGAAATATCTTCAGAAATCTGAAACTGTTTTAAATCGTTGATTTTTTGCGATTTCCAAAACCCCAAAGACGCTTCGTTGTATGTACCTATTTTGGCTTTTGTCCAAAACATACCAACTTCGATTTGAAAAGCCCTTAACAAAAATAATAAATAACAAATTAATATGGGGTTATTTTCATTAGCATTTTTTAAGAGATTCCAAAATTTCACAAATATCGCCCAAAACCCAATATCCTTTCCGCGGGAAAATTATGGCACTTATTTACTCATTTCCGAATTTCGAGAGAAATCTTATAGTTTGAAATTTGGAATTTACAATTAAAATTTTGATTAAAGCCATCAATTTTCAATGAAAAATTGTTGAACACCATTAAAATTTTCAAATTACTTAAAAATTTCATAAACGCCTTGAATTTTATTCAAAATCCCTAAAGCACATTCCCAAAGGAGACTATTAAAACCCACTCTTATACAAAATATAAAATAACTTACATTTTCGAAAACGTAATGCCGCTTGTTTGATTAAAAAAAAGGAACTCCTCTAACTGAAGCAATTTCAGTAAGTGACTGTAAGCTCGTGGCAGGAGTAGGGCTTTTTCAATACCGTTGCCTACCCCTTTTTACCATGAAAAACGACGATACTAATCAGAGAGCATTCTGGAGTTGAAGGTACCCAACACTAAAAGCTTCATAATGCCATAGTCATGAGGAATTACCGAGATTGCTAGGTAGCGTCCCGGTACCTTTCAAACCCTTCTTTTTCATGGAGGAAAATATGAGAGAAATTCGTAAATATATTGAAAAAAAATCTAGACCTAGAGCCGAATTTTATTACAGATAAATTGAGGTATGCCGTACCTATATATTTACACATCCCATCAGTTGAGAATACACCTGTTTTAGATTTCAAAGACACCTTCAATGTAAAATTATACAACTGTAAATTTAAGAGACATACTCTAAAAAACCAGGGACCCTATTCTCTAAAAATCTAAATCATTTAGATGAGGATCCAAATCTAAACGTTTGGATCGGATCCAATTGGACAGGGCGCTTAAAACCGTATTCTCTAACCCAAATCCAAACGACATTTGGATCTCCCGCCAAACCTTTATCGAAACCAAATGTACGTCACTTCCTCTTTCATTACGTAATTTAACTTAGTGTTTATTGGTCAATTCTTTTAGAGCGTTTAATATCAAAGTGAAATCGGAGCCTCCGAAATGAACTTGGCCCATGCTTGTCGCGATGCGAGAATATTTTTTTAACCAATTTAGTTCGCCGTGGTTTTACGCTTGGGGGCACTTATATTACCGTAAAATAAACAAAGTTCAACGCCGTGACCCTGTCGACTGCTTTAGTATTTGGGCCAAGGTCGCGGATTGTAAGCACACGTTTTTTGTTACTCTTACTGAATTATTTTAATTGAAATAATTTATTTTGTTCTCATCAATGCAATCCAACCGAAAGATTCAATAAAATGTGAATAGCCCTGTAGCCGTAAAATTTAAATGTAGGAAAGGGGACCTAATTTCACGGCTCACAAAGAATTTAAATTAAAACTAGAAAAACTAAGAAGTTCCCAGGTTACCCGTTAAAAGGACTTATTGTCCATGACTAGCAATATTTGCCAGGTAGTCCATCGTAGCAAGAATAACGCAGTCGTATTAGAAATAATAATTGAAATCTTTATTTAACAAAAAAAACGCGTCCGAACTTGAGCGTAAACGAGTACATGAGAGACTAGTCTTTTTCCCTCCGTCCGCGCCCTTTTTATGGCGGTTATAAAAAACAATATACTGCGATGGCGCTCTAGGCGCCACCCCGGGAAAATTTTACATAACAATATTTTTTAGACGCTTAAGGCGGCAAAAAGATTAACCAAGGAGCAGACGACAAAGGAGTGGTGGCTTCTTCGTTACATCCTCCCCCCCCCAAAGAAGTCGTCTGCGTCATGGGGAGTCGGACTCGGGGGAGTCCTGCGGCTCCGGGGACCTCCTTTTGGCGGAGAGCGCTGCGTCGGGCATGGTTCCCCTAGCCCGTCCCCGTCCGGGAGGAACTGTGGATTCCATGGCTAGAGCTACGACGTCATACACGGGCGAGCCTCGGCCAAAGTCCGAGGGTCGGCAAAAGCGATTCGGAACATCAGCGGCGGCCTGTGGTATGGCCGCCGCAGCCGCCTCGGACTGAGGCGTCCAGTGCAGTGCCGCTTCGGCCCGGGCTACCGCTTCCAAATGCTCTTCCGCATTAGCTTACACAGCTTGCGTCGTTTGGTCCTGGGGTTCCGTTTGGACCTCGGCCACGGAAGTGTTCACAACTTTGGATATAAATCCTCTGGGCGGTTCGTTCAACGAGCGCGCGACGCACGGCGCAAATAGGAGACCCTCACATCGGAGGCAAGGCCAGATCATGGCCCTAAGCAGGCTAGATCCAGGATAAGGATTGGCCGTTCCTCCTGGATTACAAGGGGTGAGAGGGCAGCGGAGGTGTCGTCATCCACGCGGGAAACCCTTAGTTCGGGAGACTGGGCGATGAGGAGGTCGGCGGGGACAAACGGCCAACTTTGGCGGAATTGATGAATTTGCCATTCCAACAGGCGGATCCCCTGGCGGCGCCGTAGCAGCCGCAATGTCCCGTGAGACACCATAGAGAATGGTGCTGACAGCAAAATGGTCGCGGGAACTTGGTCCGTAGCATATGGTTCGTCACTAGTTTCAAGGATGACCACAAAAGTGCCCATCGGTCCCTGAATGGCGTCAAAAGTTATTAAATTTCTTTCCGAACAGTCTCCCATGGTTCTCGCGAGATAGCTTGACGCGAAAAGTTAAAATCACACGAAGTCACATCGGTGATTGCATGCACGCGCAAATATTGTACTACGTCTGCGCGAGAACGAAGAGTTTTATGCGGATATGTTGCTGGAGGGTGATAATTTATGTCCAGTTCAGGACCTCCAGGCTTTGGATTCTTCCTCATTACTATCTCACGTATCCATTCTTTACGGAAAGGATTGACAAATCTCATCGGATTTATGGGAACAGGGTTGGACAATTCCGTATCGTCTTCCTCAGATTCAGAGGAAGAACTGGAATCGTCAGGGTGAGATAGAGGAGAGGGTAGAGGGAGAGAAGTCTCCCTCGAGCTCCTATCAGGAGAGGAAGGAGGAGAAAGGTCTGGCGGTATGCGATTCACTCGGAAAACCGCTGGAGGATCTGAGAATAACTATAATCTGTCTGGTTCAGATTCCACAGGTAGATCTGGTACTTCTTCCGAGGGGAAATAAGAGGATCCATCATTTGATGAAGATGAGGTCTGATTGCTCCTCGTTTCTTCTCCAGGAGACTCGGGTTGCGCTTCTTGGTCTCTCAACAGTCGTCGTCGTTCTCGTCGAGTCTCACGACGTTCGTCACCAGTACTGACTCCAGCGTCCTGAAGTATGGGCATGGACTGTGACGTTGTAGAACTTGAAGAGGAACTGCTTGAAGTTGGCAGACATCTTTGTTTGACCAATACAGCTTTAAATGAGCGATATTCTCGATTCTTTTCTTTTCTCCAGTCTCTGGGTCTTCTAATTGATATCGCAATCGGTCTATCTTCTTTGCGATTTTGTAGGGACCATCCCATTTGGGACATAACTTAGCGGCGACATCACGTGCCGCTTGAGACAAGGGATGCGTCTCCTTCCAGACAAGCGCACCAACGGGAAATTCAATTCCTTCCCGCCTTTGATCGAAGTAGCGTTTCTGGTGTACTTGCGCTTTCTTGGCAAGTTCTTTAGACAAAGCAAGTTGCTTCGCTAAAGCTGAGAGCGATGCGGACCTTTCAACAAAGTCCGATACTGGCATACCCACGTCCAAGTCCCAGGGAAATCTCGGTTCCCTACCCATGTTAAGGTAGAAAGGAGTTCTTCCTGTTGTGGTATGTGTAGTCGATTTGATGGCGAATTGAATAAATGGCAAGTTCTCGTCCCATCGTCGGTGATCTCGACCAATCCCCCCGGCGGTTTAGTCAAAACCGCGGCTGTGGGAGATTTTTTCTCCCACTGGATTCACACGAGGTAGACTTTGCCCTTTCGGTAGGATATAATGAGCTAGAAGGGGTCGCTCGTAAAATTTCTTCTGTTACGCGGCCCTTCTCTATGAAGCTGCGCATTGTCCTTATGTTGTCGTTAAAGATATGAATGCGTACCTCGGGGAGGATGTTTTTCTTGTAAATACCAACAAGTTCAGAGTCAGTGTACGGAACGCGTAGGTTTTGATTCATCGCGGTAATACTGGCGATATACGCGTCAAAAAAGACACCAGCAGGTTGTTTAAACTGCGCTATTTCAAGGCGATGGGATTCCTCCGCTCTCACCGAAAAGAAATAGTCTCTAAACGCGCCTTTCACTGTACGCCACGTAATTGTTTGATTTGGCCTATTCATGTCTCTAAACCAAATTAAGGCACGGCCCCTTAATATTTGTGGGAGAAGCGCGATAATGTCATTGTCTGTCATGCTGTGATATTCAGCGAATTCCGTCAAAGTCCGAAGGAATTCCGGCGCGCTTTCACCTTCAACACCACTAAATATTAAGTGCGGGGGTGGTTTTGGCCTATTTTTTGCGGCTGGTCTAGTTCCAATGTTCGCTAAGGTAGTTGCAAGCGTTTGAATAGTTTGAATCAAAACATTTGATGCTGCACCTTGCGGTGGCGGCGGCGGAGGTGGGATTCCTCCAGCCACTTGTCCCTGTCCATAGGTAGGACTAGTACCAAGGCTTGGAGGAGGAGTGTTCCTCCTCGGGGGAGTATAGGATCCCGGTAACTGAGCGCTGAGCGCCGCGAACAAAGCTTGCGGATCGGCGGGATTCATGACGCGACACTTAATTCAAGCAATGGCACAAGTAGTGTTCAAAAGTACGCGTATAAGTACAATTGGTAATTGTCAGTCGTAACGAGTCCTGGCAAGCTCGCGACTTTATGTAACCGTAAAATTTAAAACTAGGAAAGGGGGCCTAATTTCACGGCTCACAAAGAATTTAAATAAAACTAGCAATTGAAGAAGTTCCCAGGTACCCGTTTAAAGGACTTATTGTCCATGACTAACTATATTTACCAAATGATCCATTGTGAAGAAAAAGCCGTGGTAATTGAAATAGTACTTTTATTTAAACCAAACAAAACACGTTTTAACTTGAGCGTGGTTACAAGACTGACTCCAACTGACCTTACAGATTGTAGACGGGGGTTTTTATCCCCGCGAAAACGTTTTTAAACAAATTTGACAGCAGTGGCGCCTAAGGTGCCACTTCGGGACAATTTGGCATTATACAAAATTTAGTATAAAAATATAAATTGAGTAAAGCAGACGACGCGGTTTTCCCCCGGGAAGGAGGTTCTGGCTGTGGACGGTTACAAATGTGGCTTAATACTTCAAAAATATTTACAATGAGGTTTCCGTATTGTTGGTGGTGGTGGTGGTGGTTTGGTTGACCGCCAACGCGTCGTCTACAATGTAACCGTATATAAGTCAACTATATATGCTTGAGCCTTTAACACCTTTAGCTGGTTTGTGTGCGATATACTTTTTTATAATTCATTTTGGTCTTACATGCAGAGATTCTCTGTCCTACAATTTCAGTCTAATGTCCCCTTTTCTCTAGATAATTTTTTACCATAGAATATCTTTTTACCCCATTGCCAATATTAGAACAAAATTACGCTATGAAAGCCATGGCGATAAAAGGCTCTAACTAAGATTGCTAGCATTAGGGCTACCTAGAGATAGCAGGGAACTTCACCGTTGTTTTTTTAATTTCAGTAGGGAAATTTCAGATGGGATAGTAGGACGTCACACCCTCCCAAGTCTTACCGCAGTTCTTGCAGCCATATTGGGTGGTCTCGGCTTCATTCCTGCTTTAAACCCTCCAATATGACAGCGTAAATTATGTCACGAGACTCAGCTCCAACGGAAAGCTCTCTATAACATTTTGTTAAATTAAAAACTCGTTTCCCTAAATGAGAACTTTAACTAAGTGCATAGAAGTTTTAAGGTAGCCCCAGGAAAAGCAATCGAAAATATTTAGTACCTCGGTTTTGCGGGAAGTCCCGCATTACGTGGCCCGACTTCTTACACCTACAACAGGTTCGGACACATTGCCACGTGTACCCTCATCATAACTCTATCAGTGCTGCTTAACTATTTGCCAAGCGCACTTGGTGATTTTTGTCCCATGTCGAGACATTCAAGGTCTGTGGGTTGATATCTGAGGATTTAGTACTAAACATTTAAATAGAATTCAGCCTTATACGAAGCCATGCCCATCTGAAGTTTGATGAGCGGGAGAGCAAACAAAAATTGTGAGAGGCTGGGAAGAATGACGTTGCGTATCTAAAGTACTAAGAGGATTCAGAGTGTCATCCTTCTTCTTTTATCACCTTCTGGTATCAGCCATAAATTTAAATCCCCTCAATATTCCTAAAATCGAAAATAGTTGAGAGTTCGCATTTGCTGTAATGATCGCGCATTTCAAATCAAGATACTTAAAACGATCATTATCTCTCTCTAGGGTAAACAAAGAGCTCATTTGAAGAATATATATGCATAGTAATGGTTTGAGTAATAATACTAAAATATGAAGGAATAAAAATATGCCAATAAGGGATTTATATAAGACGGCATATGATAGCCTCCGGTGCGCGCGTGATAGTCGACAAATCCGCCTTCATGGGTAGGGTAGAATCGGATGCGGAACTTTAATATTTTATCTTACTTTATATTTTCCACCATTTATCTCTTTTACCTTTTCGTTAAGCCTTGGTTTGGTTTTTGGAACTCACGAAATCATAAATAAAGGACACTTGATTCGATTTAGAAATAGTTTTAGATTGAACGATTTTCACGTAGAGACACATACTCAATATCTCTCAAAATAGGTTCAAAATCTTTAACTAACTTCTTAACGCCAATCAGAAACAACCGTCGTACAGTTTCAGCAACGGCGGCAGCCTCCATTTTCTGTTTTCTTTGCTCGAGGTTTGTTTTATCTCTAGTCGGAATACGTCATTCGCGACTGTATGTTGGAAAGGGATCCAACAGGAAAGCGCAGAACAATGACGGGCATGAAAGGTGTGGGGCTTTCTTGTCCACTGACACTGGCGTAAGAGTATTAGCGTAAAATCTCGCGACTTATGCCTTCTTATATAAATCCCTTCTTGAATATACTCATTATGCTGTAATGAGGCCCATTTCTACAATTTAAAAGATGACGATTTGTCTCTTCCGGGTAAACAAAGAGTGCATTTGTTCAATATATATGCATAGTAATGGCACGCAAACGGACCTCTTAGTGAGATTTAACATTTTATGTAAGTTCGCTTCGTGAAGCCTGGAATAAATCGTTAATCTCCTCTTCGTCATAGGTCAGATCGCGCAACAAAACGAGTAGCAGCGTTCGTTTTCATAGAATCACAGTCAGCGTGCAGTCCGAATTTATAGAAACCAACTTGGCGAAAATTAACCTTTACTGTTCATTTTCAAGGTCTGTTCCTTTTGTTTTGCAATAAGCCTCTTATCTGCAAGGGTAAAACTCTGACTTCCATCTCACTTTTTGGCACTTTGGGTTCTGAGAGCGCGCAGCGACGGCTAAGAGTCAACCTTCTTGTACAACTCGATACTGAGGGTTGACTACCACCTTCCTTACATCGAAGGGGCTTACTGGATGAGATATTCAGGGGAGGGGGTATTGAAATCAATTCTAGCACCAGGATGCGATTCAGTGTAAATTTTTTTTTATTTATCGAGAAGTGTTTGAGGTTCGAACACTCGCGGTAGCTAAGTAGAATTCTGCGGACATCCGTGCTGAAATTGTGGAATGTTTTTAGTGAGTTATAGCGAGTGACAGTAAAGGGTTAGTAACCATTTTTATGAGAGCGCCAGATAAATAAGAGACAACTCAGTCTTACGTGTCATGAAACCTTTTGAACAAAACGCGCGGGTGGCCAGGAAATTTTGAAATGTCTCTTTTTAATTATTAACAAGCTCGCAAATAGTGAAATTATTTAAGAAAATTATGTCCATTTGAATGGTAGAATTAGCTTTGTAAAGAAAACTAATACAATTACTGTTGGAATTGGATTATTGGAATTTAAGTTTTAAGTCCCGAGCTAACTTTTCGTCAGTCAAGTGTTCAACAGCCATGCGCTACGTAACACCATCAAAAAATCATATCGATTAGATGATTTGTTTAATGGGCAAGCGCCGAGCACTATGACGTCAAAACCGGAAACGCGAAAAAGCGTACAGTTGGGAAAAACTTACATCATCAAAGAGGTTACTGAACGTACCCAATGAGAGGAAATGGAATTGCTTAATGGTTTAAGAAACTTCATTCCTAAAATCATTTTAAACATAGCTATTGTTAACATTTAAATTCAAGAGTATGTCTCTTTAATAATTTTTGGGAATTTAGGGTATAGTTGGTACGTACTGGTAAATGTGAACGATACTAAATGTGAACCCTTTTTCTTTAAATATTTTTATCTAATTTTTGGGCGGCTCAAATACCATTTAAAGGGCTCAATTTCTAGATTGAATATCGAGGATTACGATAAAAATGGTCCGAATATTGTAGGAATACGTGGATGAAAGTTATGGACCTATATACACACGAACTCGGAATAATCAACCGGAGCCTCCGAGATATCTAGGCCCGTGATTCAATAATAATAAATAGCCCCTAAATCATGCTATTACGTTAATTTTAGGGTGAAACCTTTCTCTTATATAAATTTTTAATAATTGGCCCCTAAAATATGAACGAATATTTATGAAAGACCCCCTTCGAAACTGAGGTAGAAGCGCCATCTAGTACACATACTGGGTGAAGATATTTCCTCTATGAAACTGGATATTTCCCCATATAAAAATCGACACGCACAGGCCTAGATCATTGTGGAGGCACCGCTTTTAGATAATGTTATACCTGGTAATGACAAAAGTGAATGGCTACTACGTACAGAAATGGTAGAATTTGAAGTCTGGAGCGCCTTTTCTTGGTTTTTTTAAAGAAAACTCTTGAGCAGACGACGCGTAAAAGATAAAGTCAAAACAGATTGGTGGTATTCGAACTTTTCTCCGTTTAGAGCAGCCAATCTTACTTCAAAGCAATTACATCACTAAAAGTAGTTTTCTGGTAGGGAAATTGTGGTTCCACAGGGAAAGTTAAAGAGCTGGGTAGAGGATTTACTTTTTTTGCAGTCTGGCATCACTGACTCTGTAGTTTTTGGTCGCCGGTTTTTCGATTAACAAGAATCCGAGTAAACAACCTTCAATTGCAATAAAAATGCCTCTTAAAAAATTAGTCGGAGTGAAAAATCAATTCGCCCAATGTGGTCTTACATTAAAAGAGGTTTGTTTCAAGTGCACTCAAGTGAAAAGTGAAGATATAGGTCTGTTATCTACTAAGCCTTGTACACACCCTATCGTATTTGGGCCTAGCCCCAATGAAACGCATAGAGAAAAAGAAAAAGTGACTGCTTTACTAAAGAATACGCAGAGTCAGACTGACATAACCTGTTCTGACAGAAGCGTGTAAAACCCAAGTGTGAAATATTTCATATTTCTAGTGATAATGCCACATTAGAATCCAGTCAGCTCTTTTTGAACATCAGTGGTTAATTTAGTGACTTCGAGAAACCTAGCGACCGTTTTAAACGAAAATTAATTCCCTGTAATGAAGGTGATAATCATTGAATTCCAAATATGGATATGAAAAATTGAATTCCAATTATGAGTAAGAAGAATTGAATTCCAATTATGGGATAGCTTATAGGAAAAAAAGCATTTAAATTTCCCCTATAAGCCCTACTTCAAAGGTAGGCGAGTGGAGTTTTCCCCGCTCATCTGAGCGCCATCCATTCAAAATATTCGAACTCCACTTTAAAGAATCATACCAAACTAAATATTTTTAATACTAAATTAAACTATGAGAAATATCTTGCGAAATTTTGATGCTTTTAGAAGTTGTGTAGCTATAAAATTCAGTTTCATTTCGACCTTCCAAGAGCATCTTTTGAGAGTTAACAAAGTTATGCTTAAATTTATTCCTCCCATTGATGTCTTATCGGTTCGGATTGGACCGAAAAGTTAAGACACCCAATGCGTGAACTAAGAGGAATAGGATTAAAATTGACGTTGAGTTTCGACTTCTCCAGAGAGGCCTTAACGATTTAGCGTGATCCGTAAAAACAGTTAAATAGTTTTAGGTCCTTCAATTGAACCTAGGGACCCAACCCCGACTTAATGGCCGCAGTTAGACGATTAATAGCTTCCATATTTGTGCGTATTCTCTTTTTATGAGGCTAGAGACAAATCAGCTTCAGTATGGACAAAAGCTAGCAATTATTAATGCTATTATTGAGGTACAACGAGAGAATAGTGTTTAATTGTGTACCACAACTTTCTATAACGTTTGAATAAATACTTTTTAGTTTTAATGCCTGCTGGTGCTTATCAAAAATGAAAATGGTTCCACTTCTAATCAGGTTAATGAGTCGGTAGAGCCTCGAACCAACAACCTTTCGGTTAACAGCCGAACGCTCTAACCATAGCGTCGCGGAAGCTTAGCAAAAAAGGATCATCAAGTAATGTGAAAAGATATTTCCTTTTTACGTTACTTCTAAGACTTCAAAACAACGCTCCCAGGTGGGCTTGAACCACCATCCTTTCGGTTAAAAGCCGAACGCGCTAACCATTGCGCCACGGAAGCTTAGGCAAAGAAAAATCGTCAAGTATTGTGGAAAAACATTTCCTTTTTACGATACTTGTAAGACTTGAAAACAACGATCCCGGGTGGATTCGAAACACCAAAGTTTCGGTTAACAGCCGAACGCGCTAACCATTGCACCACGGAAGATTAGGGAAAGAAAAATCGTCAAGTATTGTGGAAAAACATTTCCTTTTTACGTTACTTCTAAGACTTCAAAACAAAGCTCCTGGGTGGGCTCGAACTAACAACCTTTCGGTTAAAAGCCGAACGCGCTAACCATTGCGCCACGGAATCTTAAGCAAGAATAGTCTTCAAGTATTGTGAAGAAATATTTCCTTTTAACGTTACTTTCAAGGCTTCAAAACAACGCTCCCGGGTGGGCTCGAATCACCAACCTTCCGGTTAACAGCCGAACGCGCTAAACATTGCGCCACGGAAGCTTAGGGAAAGAAAAATCGTCAAGTATTGTGGAAAAACATTTTCTTTTTACGATACTTCTAAGACTTCAAAACAACGCTCCCTGGTGGGCTTGAACCACCATCCTTTCGGTTAAAAGCCGAACGCGCTAACCATTGCGCCACGGAAGCTTAGGCAAAGAAAAATCGTCAAGTATTGTGGAAAAACATTTCCTTTTTACGATACTTGTAAGACTTGAAAACAACGATCCCGGGTGGATTCGAACCACCAAAGTTTCGGTTAACAGCCGAACGCGCTAACCATTGCACCACGGAAGATTAGGGAAAGAAAAATCGTCAAGTATTGTGGAAAAACATTTCCTTTTTACGTTACTTCTAAGACTTCAAAACAAAGCTCCTGGGTGGGCTCGAACTAACAACCTTTCGGTTAAAAGCCGAACGCGCTAACCATTGCGCCACGGAAAATTAAGGAAGAATAGTCTTCAAGTATTGTGAAGAAATATTTCCTTTTAACGTTACTTTCAAGGCTTCAAAACAACGCTCCCGGGTGGGCTCGAATCACCAACCTTCCGGTTAACAGCCGAAGGCGCTAAACATTGCGCCACGGAAGCTTAGGGAAAGAAAAATCGTCAAGTATTGTGGAAAAACATTTCCTTTTTACGATACTTCTAAGACTTCAAAACAACGCTCCCGGGTGGGCTCGAACCACCAAACTTTCGATTAAAAGCCGAACGCGCTAACCATTGCGCCACGGAAGCATAAGCAAGAATGGTCTTCAAGTATTGTGGAGAAATATTTACTTTTAACGTTACTTTTAAGACTTCAAAACAAAGCTCCTGGGTGGGCTCGAACTAACAACCGTTTGGGTTAACAGCCGAACGCGCTAACCATTGCGCCACGGAATCTTAAGCAAGAATAGTCTTCAAGTATTGTGGAAAAACATTTCCTTTTTACGTTACTTCTAAGACTTCAAAACAAGGCTCCCGGGTGGGCTCGAACCACCAACCTTTCAGTTTACAGCCGAACGCGCTAACCATTGCGCCACGGAAGCTTAGGGAAAGAATGATCGTCAAGTATTGAGGAAAAATATTTCCTTTTTACGTTACTTCTAAGACTTCAAAACAAAGGCCCTGGGTGGACTCGAACCACCAACCTTTCGGTTAACAGCCGAACGTGCTAACCATTGCGCCACGGAAGCTTAGGGAAAGAAAAATCGTCAAGTATTGTGGAAAAACATTTCCTTTTTACGTTACTTCTAAGACTTCAAAACAAAGCTCCTGGGGGGGCTCGAACTAACAACCGTTTCGGTTAAAAGCCGAACGCGCTAACCATTGCGCCACGGAATCTTAAGCAAGAATAGTCTTCAAGTATTGTGAAGAAATATTTCCTTTTAACGTTACTTTCAAGGCTTCAAAACAACGCTCCCGGGTGGGCTCGAATCACCAACCTTCCGGTTAACAGCCGAACGCGCTAAACATTGCGCCACGGAAGCTTAGGGAAAGAAAAATCGTCAAGTATTGTGGAAAAACATTTTCTTTTTACGATACTTCTAAGACTTCAAAACAACGCTCCCTGGTGGGCTTGAACCACCATCCTTTCGGTTAAAAGCCGAACGCGCTAACCATTGCGCCACGGAAGCTTAGGCAAAGAAAAATCGTCAAGTATTGTGGAAAAACATTTCCTTTTTACGATACTTGTAAGACTTGAAAACAACGATCCCGGGTGGATTCGAACCACCAAAGTTTCGGTTAACAGCCGAACGCGCTAACCATTGCACCACGGAAGATTAGGGAAAGAAAAATCGTCAAGTATTGTGGAAAAACATTTTCTTTTTACGATACTTCTAAGACTTCAAAACAACGCTCCCTGGTGGGCTTGAACCACCATCCTTTCGGTTAAAAGCCGAACGCGCTAACCATTGCGCCACGGAAGCTTAGGCAAAGAAAAATCGTCAAGTATTGTGGAAAAACATTTCCTTTTTACGATACTTGTAAGACTTGAAAACAACGATCCCGGGTGGATTCGAACCACCAAAGTTTCGGTTAACAGCCGAACGCGCTAACCATTGCACCACGGAAGATTAGGGAAAGAAAAATCGTCAAGTATTGTGGAAAAACATTTCCTTTTTACGTTACTTCTAAGACTTCAAAACAAAGCTCCTGGGTGGGCTCGAACTAACAACCTTTCGGTTAAAAGCCGAACGCGCTAACCATTGCGCCACGGAAAATTAAGGAAGAATAGTCTTCAAGTATTGTGAAGAAATATTTCCTTTTAACGTTACTTTCAAGGCTTCAAAACAACGCTCCCGGGTGGGCTCGAATCACCAACCTTCCGGTTAACAGCCGAAGGCGCTAAACATTGCGCCACGGAAGCTTAGGGAAAGAAAAATCGTCAAGTATTGTGGAAAAACATTTCCTTTTTACGATACTTCTAAGACTTCAAAACAACGCTCCCGGGTGGGCTCGAACCACCAAACTTTCGATTAAAAGCCGAACGCGCTAACCATTGCGCCACGGAAGCATAAGCAAGAATGGTCTTCAAGTATTGTGGAGAAATATTTACTTTTAACGTTACTTTTAAGACTTCAAAACAAAGCTCCTGGGTGGGCTCGAACTAACAACCGTTTGGGTTAACAGCCGAACGCGCTAACCATTGCGCCACGGAATCTTAAGCAAGAATAGTCTTCAAGTATTGTGGAAAAACATTTCCTTTTTACGTTACTTCTAAGACTTCAAAACAAGGCTCCCGGGTGGGCTCGAACCACCAACCTTTCAGTTTACAGCCGAACGCGCTAACCATTGCGCCACGGAAGCTTAGGGAAAGAATGATCGTCAAGTATTGAGGAAAAATATTTCCTTTTTACGTTACTTCTAAGACTTCAAAACAAAGGCCCTGGGTGGACTCGAACCACCAACCTTTCGGTTAACAGCCGAACGTGCTAACCATTGCGCCACGGAAGCTTAGGGAAAGAAAAATCGTCAAGTATTGTGGAAAAACATTTCCTTTTTACGTTACTTCTAAGACTTCAAAACAAAGCTCCTGGGGGCTCGAACTAACAACCGTTTCGGTTAAAAGCCGAACGCGCTAACCATTGCGCCACGGAATCTTAAGCAAGAATAGTCTTCAAGTATTGTGAAGAAATATTTCCTTTTAACGTTACTTTCAAGGCTTCAAAACAACGCTCCCGGGTGGGCTCGAATCACCAACCTTCCGGTTAACAGCCGAACGCGCTAAACATTGCGCCACGGAAGCTTAGGGAAAGAAAAATCGTCAAGTATTGTGGAAAAACATTTCCTTTTTACGATACTTCTAAGACTTCAAAACAACGCTCCCGGGTGGGCTCAAACCACCAAACTTTCGGTTAAAAGCCGAACGCGCTAACCATTGCGCCACGGAAGCATAAGCAAGAATGGTCTTCAAGTATTGTGGAGAAATATTTACTTTTAACGTTACTTTTAAGACTTCAAAACAAAGCTCCTGGGTGGGCTCGAACTAACAACCGTTTGGGTTAACAGCCGAACGCGCTAACCATTGCGCCACGGAATCTTAAGCAAGAATAGTCTTCAAGTATTGTGGAAAAACATTTCCTTTTTACGTTACTTCTAAGACTTCAAAACAAGGCTCCCGGGTGGGCTCGAACCACCAACCTTTCGGTTTACAGCCGAACGCGCTAACCATTGCGCCACGGAAGCTTAGGGAAAGAAAAATCGTCAAGTATTGTGGAAAAACATTTCCTTTTTACGTTACTTCTAAGACTTCAAAACAAAGCTCCTCGGTGGGCTCGAACTAACAACCGTTTGGGATAACAGCCGAACGCGCTAACCATTGCGCCACGGAATCTTAAGCAAGAATAGTCTTCAAGTATTGTGGAAAAACATTTCCTTTTTACGTTACTTCTAAGACTTCAAAACAAAGCTCCTGGGTGGGCTCGAACTAACAACCGTTGGGAACGCGCTAACCATTGCGCCACGGAATCTTAAGCAAGAATAGTCTTCAATTATTGTGGAGAAACATTTCCTTTTTACGATACTTCTAAGACTTCAAAACAACGCTCCCGGGTGGGTTCGAACCACCAACCTTTCGGTTAAAAGCCGAACGCGATAAACATTGCGCCACGGAAGCTTAAGCAAAGAATGATCGTCAAGTATTGTGGAAAAATATTTCCTTTTTACGTTACTTCTAAGACTTCAAAACAACGCTCCCGGGTGGGCTCGAACCACCAAACTTTCGGTTAAAAGCCGAACGCGCTAACCATTGCGCCACGGAAGCATAAGCAAGAATGGTCTTCAAGTACTGTGGAGAAATATTTCCTTTTAACGTTACTTTTAAGACTTGAAAACAACGCTCCCGGGTGGGATTGAACCACCATCCTTTCGGTTAACAGCCGAAAGCGCTAACCATTGCGCCACGGAAGCTTAGGCGAAGAATGATCGTCAAGTATTGTGGAAAAATTTTTCCTTTTTACGTTACTTCCTAGACTTCAAAACAACGCTCCCGGGTGGGCTCGAACCAACAACCTTTCGGTTTACAGCCGAACGCGCTAAGCATTGCGCCACGGAAGCTTAGGCAAAGAATGATCGTCAAGTATTGTGGAAAAATATTTCCTTTTTACGTTACCTCTAAGACTTGAAAACAACGATCTCGGGTGGGCTCGAACCACCAGCCTTTCGGTTAACAGCCGAACGCGCTAACCATTGCGCCACGGAAGCTTAAGCAAGAATTATCTTGAAGTATTATGAAGAAATATTGCCTTTTAACGTTACTTTTAAGACTTCAAAACAACGCTCCCGGGTGGGCTCGAACCACCAACCTTCCGGTTTACAGCCGAACGCGCTAACCATTGCGCCACGGAAGCTTAGGCGAAGAATGATCGTTAAGTATTGTGGAAAAATATTTCCTTTTTACGTTACTTCTTAGACTTAAAAACAAAGCTCCCGGGTGGGCTCGAACAAACAACCTTTCGCTTAACAGCCGAACACGCTAACCATTGCGCCACGGAAGCTTAAGCAAGAATAGTCTTCAAGTATTGTGGAGAAATATTTCCTTTTTACGTTACTTTTAAGACTTCAAAACAACGATCTCGGGTGGGCTCGAACCACCAGCCTTTCGGTTAAAAGCCGAACGCGCTAACCATTGCGCCACGGAAGCTTAGGCAAAGAAAAATCGTCAAGTATTGTGGAAAAACATTTCCTTTTTACGATACTTCTAAGACTTGAAAACAACGATCCCGGGTGGGCTCAAACCACCAGCCTTTCGGTTAACAGCCGAACGCGCTAACCATTGCGCCACGGAAGCTTAAGCAAAGAAAAATCGTCAAGTATTGTGGAAAAACATTTCCTTTTTACGATACTTGTAAGACTTGAAAACAACGATCCCGGGTGGATTCGAACCACCAAAGTTTCGGTTAACAGCCGAACGCGCTAACCATTGCACCACGGAAGATTAGGGAAAGAAAAATCGTCAAGTATTGTGGAAAAACATTTCCTTTTTACGTTACTTCTAAGACTTCAAAACAAAGCTCCTGGGTGGGCTCGAACTAACAACCTTTCGGTTAAAAGCCGAACGCGCTAACCATTGCGCCACGGAATCTTAAGCAAGAATAGTCTTCAAGTATTGTGAAGAAATATTTCCTTTTAACGTTACTTTCAAGGCTTCAAAACAACGCTCCCGGGTGGGCTCGAATCACCAACCTTCCGGTTAACAGCCGAACGCGCTAAACATTGCGCCACGGAAGCTTAGGGAAAGAAAAATCGTCAAGTATTGTGGAAAAACATTTCCTTTTTACGATACTTCTAAGACTTCAAAACAACGCTCCCGGGTGGGCTCGAACCACCAAACTTTCGGTTAAAAGCCGAACGCGCTAACCATTGCGCCACGGAAGCATAAGCAAGAATGGTCTTCAAGTATTGTGGAGAAATATTTACTTTTAACGTTACTTTTAAGACTTCAAAACAAAGCTCCTGGGTGGGCTCGAACTAACAACCGTTTGGGTTAACAGCCGAACGCGCTAACCATTGCGCCACGGAATCTTAAGCAAGAATAGTCTTCAAGTATTGTGGAAAAACATTTCCTTTTTACGTTACTTCTAAGACTTCAAAACAAGGCTCCCGGGTGGGCTCGAACCACCAACCTTTCGGTTTACAGCCGAACGCGCTAACCATTGCGCCACGGAAGCTTAGGGAAAGAAAAATCGTCAAGTATTGTGGAAAAACATTTCCTTTTTACGTTACTTCTAAGACTTCAAAACAAAGCTCCTCGGTGGGCTCGAACTAACAACCGTTTGGGATAACAGCCGAACGCGCTAACCATTGCGCCACGGAATCTTAAGCAAGAATAGTCTTCAAGTATTGTGGAAAAACATTTCCTTTTTACGTTACTTCTAAGACTTCAAAACAAAGCTCCTGGGTGGGCTCGAACTAACAACCGTTGGGAACGCGCTAACCATTGCGCCACGGAATCTTAAGCAAGAATAGTCTTCAATTATTGTGGAGAAACATTTCCTTTTTACGATACTTCTAAGACTTCAAAACAACGCTCCCGGGTGGGTTCGAACCACCAACCTTTCGGTTAAAAGCCGAACGCGATAAACATTGCGCCACGGAAGCTTAAGCAAAGAATGATCGTCAAGTATTGTGGAAAAATATTTCCTTTTTACGTTACTTCTAAGACTTCAAAACAACGCTCCCGGGTGGGCTCGAACCACCAAACTTTCGGTTAAAAGCCGAACGCGCTAACCATTGCGCCACGGAAGCATAAGCAAGAATGGTCTTCAAGTACTGTGGAGAAATATTTCCTTTTAACGTTACTTTTAAGACTTGAAAACAACGCTCCCGGGTGGGATTGAACCACCATCCTTTCGGTTAACAGCCGAAAGCGCTAACCATTGCGCCACGGAAGCTTAGGCGAAGAATGATCGTCAAGTATTGTGGAAAAATTTTTCCTTTTTACGTTACTTCCTAGACTTCAAAACAACGCTCCCGGGTGGGCTCGAACCAACAACCTTTCGGTTTACAGCCGAACGCGCTAAGCATTGCGCCACGGAAGCTTAGGCAAAGAATGATCGTCAAGTATTGTGGAAAAATATTTCCTTTTTACGTTACCTCTAAGACTTGAAAACAACGATCTCGGGTGGGCTCGAACCACCAGCCTTTCGGTTAACAGCCGAACGCGCTAACCATTGCGCCACGGAAGCTTAAGCAAGAATTATCTTGAAGTATTGTGAAGAAATATTGCCTTTTAACGTTACTTTTAAGACTTCAAAACAACGCTCCCGGGTGGGCTCGAACCACCAACCTTCCGGTTTACAGCCGAACGCGCTAACCATTGCGCCACGGAAGCTTAGGCGAAGAATGATCGTTAAGTATTGTGGAAAAATATTTCCTTTTTACGTTACTTCTTAGACTTAAAAACAAAGCTCCCGGGTGGGCTCGAACAAACAACCTTTCGCTTAACAGCCGAACACGCTAACCATTGCGCCACGGAAGCTTAAGCAAGAATAGTCTTCAAGTATTGTGGAGAAATATTTCCTTTTTACGTTACTTTTAAGACTTCAAAACAACGATCTCGGGTGGGCTCGAACCACCAGCCTTTCGGTTAAAAGCCGAACGCGCTAACCATTGCGCCACGGAAGCTTAGGCAAAGAAAAATCGTCAAGTATTGTGGAAAAACATTTCCTTTTTACGATACTTCTAAGACTTGAAAACAACGATCCCGGGTGGGCTCAAACCACCAGCCTTTCGGTTAACAGCCGAACGCGCTAACCATTGCGCCACGGAAGCTTAAGCAAAGAAAAATCGTCAAGTATTGTGGAAAAACATTTCCTTTTTACGATACTTGTAAGACTTGAAAACAACGATCCCGGGTGGATTCGAACCACCAAAGTTGCGGTTAACAGCCGAACGCGCTAACCATTGCACCACGGAAGATTAGGGAAAGAAAAATCGTCAAGTATTGTGGAAAAACATTTCCTTTTTACGTTACTTCTAAGACTTCAAAACAAAGCTCCTGGGTGGGCTCGAACTAACAACCTTTCGGTTAAAAGCCGAACGCGCTAACCATTGCGCCACGGAATCTTAAGCAAGAATAGTCTTCAAGTATTGTGAAGAAATATTTCCTTTTAACGTTACTTTCAAGGCTTCAAAACAACGCTCCCGGGTGGGCTCGAATCACCAACCTTCCGGTTAACAGCCGAACGCGCTAAACATTGCGCCACGGAAGCTTAGGGAAAGAAAAATCGTCAAGTATTGTGGAAAAACATTTCCTTTTTACGATACTTCTAAGACTTCAAAACAACGCTCCCGGGTGGGCTCGAACCACCAAACTTTCGGTTAAAAGCCGAACGCGCTAACCATTGCGCCACGGAAGCATAAGCAAGAATGGTCTTCAAGTATTGTGGAGAAATATTTACTTTTAACGTTACTTTTAAGACTTCAAAACAAAGCTCCTGGGTGGGCTCGAACTAACAACCGTTTGGGTTAACAGCCGAACGCGCTAACCATTGCGCCACGGAATCTTAAGCAAGAATGGTCTTCAAGTATTGTGGAAAAACATTTCCTTTTTACGTTACTTCTAAGACTTCAAAACAAGGCTCCCGGGTGGGCTCGAACCACCAACCTTTCGGTTTACAGCCGAACGCGCTAACCATTGCGCCACGGAAGCTTAGGGAAAGAATGATCGTCAAGTATTGTGGAAAAATATTTCCTTTTTACGTTACTTCTAAGACTTCAAAACAAAGGCCCTGGGTGGACTCGAACCACCAACCTTTCGGTTAACAGCCGAACGTGCTAACCATTGCGCCACGGAAGCTTAGGGGAAGAAAAATCGTCAAGTATTGTGGAAAAACATTTCCTTTTTACGTTACTTCTAAGACTTCAAAACAAAGCTCCTCGGTGGGCTCGAACTAACAACCGTTTGGGATAACAGCCGAACGCGCTAACCATTGCGCCACGGAATCTTAAGCAAGAATAGTCTTCAAGTATTGTGGAAAAACATTTCCTTTTTACGTTACTTCTAAGACTTCAAAACAAAGCCCCTGGGTGGGCTCGAACTAACAACCGTTGGGAACGCGCTAACCATTGCGCCACGGAATCTTAAGCAAGAATAGTCTTCAATTATTGTGGAAAAACATTTCCTTTTTACGATACTTCTAAGACTTCAAAACAACGCTCCCGGGTGGGTTCGAACCACCAACCTTTCGGTTAAAAGCCGAACGCGATAAACATTGCGCCACGGAAGCTTAAGCAAAGAATGATCGTCAAGTATTGTGGAAAAATATTTCCTTTTTACGTTACTTCTAAGACTTCAAAACAACGCTCCCGGGTGGGCTCGAACCACCAAACTTTCGGTTAAAAGCCGAACGCGCTAACCATTGCGCCACGGAAGCATAAGCAAGAATGGTCTTCAAGTACTGTGGAGAAATATTTCCTTTTAACGTTACTTTTAAGACTTGAAAACAACGCTCCCGGGTGGGATTGAACCACCATCCTTTCGGTTAACAGCCGAAAGCGCTAACCATTGCGCCACGGAAGCTTAGGCGAAGAATGATCGTCAAGTATTGTGGAAAAATTTTTCCTTTTTACGTTACTTCCTAGACTTCAAAACAACGCTCCCGGGTGGGCTCGAACCACCAACCTTTCGGTTTACAGCCGAACGCGCTAACCATTGCGCCACGGAAGCTTAGGCAAAGAATGATCGTCAAGTATTGTGGAAAAATATTTCCTTTTTACGTTACCTCTAAGACTTGAAAACAACGATCTCGGGTGGGCTCGAACCACCAGCCTTTCGGTTAAAAGCCGAACGCGCTAACCATTGCGCCACGGAAGCTTAGGCAAAGAAAAATCGTCAAGTATTGTGGAAAAACATTTCCTTTTTACGATACTTCTAAGACTTGAAAACAACGATCCCGGGTGGGCTCGAACCACCAGCCTTTCGGTTAACAGCCGAACGCGCTAACCATTGCGCCACGGAAGCTCAAGCAAGAATTATCTTGAAGTATTGTGAAGAAATATTGCCTTTTAACGTTACTTTTAAGACTTCAAAACAACGCTCCCGGGTGGGCTCGGACCACCAACCTTCCGGTTAACAGCCGAACGCGCTAACCATTGCGCCACGGAAGCTTAGACGAAGAATGATCGTTAAGTATTGTGGAAAAACATTTCCTTTTTACGTTACTTCATAGACTTCAAAACAACGCTCCTGGGTGGGCTCGAACCACCAAACTTTCGGTTAAAAGCCGAACGCGCTAACCATTGCGCCACGGAAGCATAAGCAAGAATGGTCTTCAAGTATTGTGGAGAAATATTTACTTTTAACGTTACTTTTAAGACTTCAAAACAAAGCTCCTGGGTGGGCTCGAACTAACAACCGTTTGGGTTAACAGCCGAACGCGCTAACCATTGCGCCACGGAATCTTAAGCAAGAATAGTCTTCAAGTATTGTGGAAAAACATTTCCTTTTTACGTTACTTCTAAGACTTCAAAACAAGGCTCCCGGGTGGGCTCGAACCACCAACCTTTCGGTTTACAGCCGAACGCGCTAACCATTGCGCCACGGAAGCTTAGGGACAGAATGGTCGTCAAGTATTGTGGAAAAATATTTCCTTTTTACGTTACTTCTAAGACTTCAAAACAAAGGCCCTGGGTGGACTCGAACCACCAACCTTTCGGTTAACAGCCGAACGTGCTAACCATTGCGCCACGGAAGCTTAGGGAAAGAAAAATCGTCAAGTATTGTGGAAAAACATTTCCTTTTTACGTTACTTCTAAGACTTCAAAACAAAGCTCCTGGGTGGGCTCGAACTAACAACCGTTTGGGATAACAGCCGAACGCGCTAACCATTGCGCCACGGAATCTTAAGCAAGAATAGTCTTCAAGTATTGTGGAAAAACATTTCCTTTTTACGTTACTTCTAAGACTTAAAAACAAAGCTCCTGGGTGGGCTCGAACTAACAACCTTTCGGTTAACAGCCGAACACGCTAACCATTGCGCCACGGAATCTTAAGCAAGAATAGTCTTCAATTATCGTGAAAAAACATTTCCTTTTTACGATACTTCTAAGACTTCAAAACAACGCTCCCGGGTGGGTTCGAACCACCAACCTTTCGGTTAAAAGCCGAACGCGATAAACATTGCGCCACGGAAGCTTAGACGAAGAATGATCGTCAAGTATTGTGGAAAAATATTTCCTTTTTACGTTACTTCTAAGACTTCAAAACAACGCTCCTGGGTGGGCTCGAACCACCAACCTTTCGGTTAAAAGCCGAACGCGCTAACCATTGCGCCACGGAAGCATAAGCAAGAATGGTCTTCAAGTACTGTGGAGAAAAATTTCCTTTTAACGTTACTTTTAAGACTTGAAAACAACGCTCCCGGGTGGGATTGAACCACCATCCTTTCGGTTAACAGCCGAAAGCGCTAACCATTGCGCCACGGAAGCTTAGGCAAAGAAAAATCGTCAAGTATTGTGGAAAAACATTTTCTTTTTACGATACTTCTAAGACTTGAAAACAACGATCCCGGGTGGGCTCGAACCACCGGCCTTTCGGTTAAAAGCCGAACGCGTTAACCATTGCGCCACGGAAGCTTAGGCAGAGAAAAATCGTCAAGTATTGTGGAAAAACATTTCCTTTTTACGATACTTCTAAGACTTGAAAACAACGATCCCGGGTGGGCTCGAACCACCCGCCTTTCGGTTAACAGCCGAAAGCGCTAACCATTGCGCCACGGAAGCTTAGGCAAAGAAAAATCGTCAAGTATTGTGGAAAAACATTTCCTTTTTACGATACTTCTAAGACTTGAAAACAACGATCCCGGGTGGGCTCGAACCACCAGCCTTTCGGTTAAAAGCCGAACGCGTTAACCATTGCGCCACGGAAGCTTAGGCAAAGAAAAATCGTCAAGTATTGTGGAAAAACATTTCCTTTTTACGATACTTCTAAGACTTGAAAACAACGATCCCGGGTGGGATCGAACCACCAGCCTTTCGGTTAACAGCCGAACGCGCGAACCATTGCGCCACGGAAGCTTAGGCGAAGAATGATCGTCAAGTATGGTGGAAAAATATTTCCTTTTTACGTTACTTCTTAGACTTCAAAACAAAGGTCCTGGGTGGACTCGAACCATCAACCTTTCGGTTAACAGCCGAACGCTCTAACAATAGCGCCGCGGAAGCTTAGCAAAAAATGATCATCAAGTAATGTGAAAAAATATTTCACTTTTAAGTTACTTCTAAGACTTAAAAAACAACGCTCCCAGGTGGGCTTGAACCACCATGCTTTCGGTTCGAAGCCGAACTTGCTAACCATTGCGCCATGGAAGCTTTGGCGAAGCATGTTCGTCTAGTATTGTGGAAAAATATTTCCTTTTTACTTTACTTCTTGGACTTCAAAACAACGCTCCCGGGTGGGCTTGAACCACCAATCTTAGGGTTAACAGCCGAACGCGCTAACCATTGCGCCACGGAAAATTAGGCGAAGAATGATCGTCAAGTATTGTGGGAAAATATTTCCTTTTTACGTTACTTCTTGGACTTCAAAACAAAGCTCCTGGGTGGGCTCGAACCACCAATCTTAGGGTTAACAGCCGAACGCGCTAACCATTGCGCCACGGAAGCTTAGGGAAAGAAAAATCGTCAAGTATTGTGGAAAAATATTTCCTTTTTACGTTACTTCTAAGACTTCAAAACAAAGCTCCTGGATGGGCTCGAACCACCAACCTTTCGGTTAACAGCCGAACGCGCTAACCATTGCGCCACGGAAGCTTAGGCGAAGAATGATCGTCAAGTATTGTGGAAAAATATTTCCTTTTTACGTTACTTCTTAGACTTAAAAATAAAGCTCCTGGGTGGGCTCGAACTAACAACCTTTCGGTTAACAGCCGAACACGCTAACCATTGCGCCACGGAAGCTTAAGGAAGAATAGACTTCAAGTACTGTGGAGAAATATTTCCTTTTTACGTTACTTCTTAGACTTCAAAACAAAGCTCCTGGGTGGGCTCGAACTTAACAACCTTTCGGTTAACAGCCGAACGCGCTAACCATTGCGCCACGGAATTTTAGGCAAAGAATAATCATCAAGTATTGTGGAAAATATTTCCTTTTTACGTAGACTTCAAAACAACGCTCCTGGGTGGGCTCGAGCCACCAACCTTTCGGTTAACAGCCGAACGCGCTAACCATTGCGCCACGGAAGCTTAGGCGAAGAATGATCGTCAAGTATTGTGGAAAAATATTTCCTTTTTACGTTACTTCTTAGACTTAAAAACAAAGCTCCTGGGTGGGCTCGAACTAACAACCTTTCGGTTAACAGCCGAACACGCTAACCATTGCGCCACGGAAGCTTAAGTAAGAATAGTCTTCAAGTATTGTGGAGAAACATTTCCTTTTTACGTTACTTTTAAGACTTCAAAACAACGCTCCCGGGTGGGCTCGAACCACCAGCCTTTCGGTTAAAAGCCGAACGCGTTAACCATTGCGCCACGGAAGCTTAGGCAAAGAAAAATCGTCAAGTATTGTGGAAAAACATTTCCTTTTTACGATACTTCTAAGACTTGAAAACAACGATCCCGGGTGGGATCGAACCACCAGCCTTTCGGTTAACAGCCGAACGCGCGAACCATTGCGCCACGGAAGCTTAGGCGAAGAATGATCGTCAAGTATGGTGGAAAAATATTTCCTTTTTACGTTACTTCTTAGACTTCAAAACAAAGGTCCTGGGTGGACTCGAACCATCAACCTTTCGGTTAACAGCCGAACGCTCTAACAATAGCGCCGCGGAAGCTTAGCAAAAAATGATCATCAAGTAATGTGAAAAAATTTTTCACTTTTAAGTTACTTCTAAGACTTCAAAACAACGCTCCCAGGTGGGCTTGAACCACCATGCTTTCGGTTCGAAGCCGAACTTGCTAACCATTGCGCCATGGAAGCTTTGGCGAAGAATGTTCGTCTAGTATTGTGGAAAAATATTTCCTTTTTACTTTACTTCTTGGACTTCAAAACAACGCTCCCGGGTGGGCTTGAACCACCAATCTTAGGGTTAACAGCCGAACGCGCTAACCATTGCGCCACGGAAAATTAGGCGAAGAATGATCGTCAAGTATTGTGGGAAAATATTTCCTTTTTACGTTACTTCTTGGACTTCAAAACAAAGCTCCTGGATGGGCTCGAACCACCAACCTTCCGGTTAATAGCCGAACGCGCTAACCATTGCGCCACGGAAGCTAAAGAAAAGGATGATCGTCAAGTATTGTGGATAAATATTTCCTGTTATCGTTGCTTCTAAGACTTAAAACAACGCTCCTGGGTGGGCTTGAACCACCATCCTTTCGGTTAACGGCGGAACGCGCTAACCATTGCGCCACGGAAGCTTAGGGAAAGAAAAATCGTCAAGTATTGTGGAAAAATATTTCCTTTTTACGTTACTTCTAAGACTTCAAAACAAAGCTCCTGGATGGGCTCGAACCACCAACCTTCCGGTTAATAGCCGAACGCGCTAACCATTGCGCCACGGAAGCTAAAGAAAAGGATGATCGTCAAGTATTGTGGATAAATATTTCCTGTTATCGTTGCTTTTAAGACTTAAAACAACGCTCCTGGGTGGGCTTGAACCACCATCCTTTCGGTTAACAGCGGAACGCGCTAACCATTGCGCCACGGAAGCTTAGGCAAAGAACGATCGTCAAGTATTGTGGAAAAATATTTCCCGTTTACATTACTGCTAAGACTTCAAAACAACGCTCCCGGGTGGACTCGAACCACCAACCTTTCGGTTAACAGCCGAACGCGCCAACAATTGCGCCACGGAAGCTTAGGCGAAGAACGATCGTCAAGTATTGTGGAAAAATATTTCCTTTTTACGTTACTTCTTAGACTTCAAAACAACGCTCTCGGGTGGTTCGAGCCCACCCGGGAGCGTTGTTTTGAAGTCTAAGAAGTAACGTAAAAAGGAAATATTTTTCCACAATTTTTCGATTAATAGCCGAACGCGCTAACCATTGCGCCACGGAAGCTAAGGCAAAGGATGATCGACAAGTATTGTGGAAAAATATTTCCTTTTAACGTTACTTCTAAGACTTCAAAACAAAGCTCCTGAGTAGGCTCGAACTAACAACCTTTCGATTAACAGAGGAATGCGCTATCCCATTGCGCCACGGAAGCTTAGACAAAGATTGATCGTCAAGTATTGTGGAAAAATATTTCCTTTTAACGTTACTTCTAAGACTTCAAAACAGAGCTCCTGAGTAGGCTCGAACTAACAACCTTTCGGTTAGCAGCCGAACGCGCTAACCATTGCGCCACGGAAACTTAGGCGAAAAATGATCGTCAGGTATTGTGGAAAAATATTTCCTTTTTACGTTACTTCTTAGACTTCAAAACAAAGCTCCTGGGTGGGCCCGAACCACAAACCTTCCGGTTAACCGCCGAACGCGCTAACCATTGCGCCACGGAAGCTTAGACGAAAAATGATCGTCAAGTATTGTGGAAAAATATTTCCTTTTTACGTTACTTCTTAGACTTCAAAACAACGCTCCCGGGTGGGCTTGAACCAACAATCTTCCGGTTAACAGCCGAACGCGCTAACCATTGCGCCACGGAAGCTTAGGCAAAGAAAAATCGTCAAGTATTGTGGAAAAACATTTCCTTTTTACGATACTTCTAAGACTTGAAAACAACGATCCCGGGTGGGCTCGAACCACCAGCCTTTCGGTTAACAGCCGAACGCGCTAACCATTGCGCCACGGAAGCTTAGGCAAAGAAAAATCGTCAAGTATTGTGGAAAAACATTTCATTTTTACGATACTTCTAAGACTTGAAAACAACGATCCCGGGTGGGCTCGAACCACCAGCCTTTCGGTTAAAAGCCGAACGCGCTAACCATTGCGCCACGGAAGCTTAGGCAAAGAAAAATCGTCAAGTATTGTAGAAAAACATTTCCTTTTTACGATACTTCTTAGACTTCAAAACAAAGCTCCTGGGTGGGCTCGAACTAACAACCTTTCGGTTTACAGCCGAACGCGCTAACCATTGCTCCACGGAACCTTAGACGAAGAATGACCGTTAAGTATTGTGGAAAAACATTTCCTTTTTACGTTACTTCTTAGACTTCAAAACAACGCTCCTGGGTGGGCTCGAACCACCAACCTTTCGGTTAACAGCCGAACGCGCTAACCATTGCGCCACGGAAGCTTAGGCGAAGAATGATCGTCAAGTATGGTGGAAAAATATTTCCTTTTTACGTTACTTCTTAGACTTAAAAACAAAGCTCCTGGGTGGGCTCGAACTAACAACCTTTCGGTTAACAGCCGAACACGCTAACCATTGCGCCACGGAAGCTTAAGCAAGAATAGTCTTCAAGTATTGTGGAGAAATATTTCCTTTTTTACGTTACTTCTTAGACTTCAAAACAAAGCTCCTAGGTGGGCTCGAACTAACAACCTTTCGGTTAACAGCCGAACGCGCTAACCATTGCGCAACGGAATTTTAGGCAAAGAATAATCATCAAATATTGTGGAAAATATTTCCTTTTTACGTTACTTCTAAGACTTCAAAAAAAAGCTCCTGGGTGTGCTCGAACCACCAACCTTCCGGTTAACCGCCAAACGCGCTAACCATTGCTCCACGGAAGCTTAGACGAAGAATGACCGTTAAGTATTGTGGAAAAACATTTCCTTTTTACGTTACTTCTTAAGACTTCAAAACAACGCTCCCGGGTGGGCTCGAACCACCATCCTTTCGGTTAAAAGCCGAACGCGCTAACCATTGCGCCACGGAAACTTAGGGAAAGAAAAATCGTCAAGTATTGTGGAAAAACATTTCCTTTTTACGATACTTCTAAGACTTCAAATCAACGCTCCCGGGTGGGATCGAACTACCAACCTTTCGGTTAAAAGCCAAACGCGCTAACCATTGCGCCATGGAAGCTTAATCAAGAATGGTCTTCAAGTATTGTGGAGAAATATTTCCTTTTTACGATACTTCTAAGACTTCAAAACAAAGCTCCTGGGTGGGCTCGATTTAACAACCTTTCGGTTAACAGCGGAACGCGCTATTCATTGCGCCACGGATTTTTAGGCAAAGAATAATCGTCAAGCATTGTGGAAAAATATTTTCCATTTACATTACTGCTAAGACTTCACAACATCGCTCCCGGGTGGACTCGAACCACCAACCTTTCGGTTAACAGCCGAACGCGCCAATCATTGCGCCACGGAAGCTTAGGCGAAGAACGATCGTCAAGTATTGTGGAAAAATATTTCCTTTTTACGTTACTTCTTAGACTTCAAAACCACGCTCCTGGGTGGGCTCGATTTAACAACCTTTCGGTTAACAACCGAACGCGCTAACTATTGCGCCACGGAATTTTAGGCAAAGAATAATCGTCAAGTAATGTGGAAAAATATTTCCTTTTTATGTTACTTCTAAGACTTCAAAAGAAAGCTCCTGGGTGGATTCGAACCACCAACCTTTCGGTTAACCGCGGAACGCGCTAACCATTGCGCCACGGAAGCTTAGGCAAAGAGCGATCGTCAAGTATTGTGGAAAAATATTTCCCTTTTACATTACTGCTAAGATTTCAAAACAACGCTCCCGGGTGGATTCGAACCACCAACCTTTCGGTTAACCGCGGAACGCGCTAACCATTGCGCCACGGAAGCTTAGGCAAAGAACGATCGTCAAGTATTGTGGAAAAATATTTCCCTTTTACATTACTGCTAAGATTTCAAAACAACGCTCCCGGGTGGACTCGAAACACCAACCTTTCGGTTAACAGCCGAACGCGCCAACAATTGCGCCACGGAAGCTTAGGCGAAGAACGATCGTCAAGTATTGTGGAAAAATATTTCCTTTTTACGTTACTTCTTAGACTTCAAAACAACGCTCTCGGGTGGTTTGAGCCCATCCGGGAGCGTTGTTTTGAAGTCTAAGAAGTAACGTAAAAAGGAAATATTTTTCCACAATTTTTCGATTAATAGCCGAACGCGCTAACTATTGCGCCACGGAAGCTAAGGCAAAGGATGATCGACAAGTATTGTGGAAAAATATTTCCTGTTAATGTTACTTCTAAGACTTCAAAACAACGCTCCTGGGTGGGCTCGAACTAACAACCTTTCGGTTAACAGACCAACGCGCTAACCATTGCGCCACGGAAGCTTAGGCGAAATATGTTCATCAAGTATTGTGGAAAAATATTTCCATTTTACTTTACTTCTAAGACTTCAAAACAACGCTCCCGGGTGGGCTCGAACCACCAACCTTTCGATTAACAGAGGAATGCGCTATCCCATTGCGCCACGGAAGCTTAGACAAAGATTGATCGTCAAGTATTGTGGAGAAATATTTCCTTTTAACGTTACTTCTAAGACTTCAAAACAAAGCTCCTGAGTTGGCTCGAACTAACAACCTTTCGGTTAACAGCCGAACACGCTAACCATTGCGCCACGGAATTTTAGGCAAAGAATAATCATCAAGTATTGTGAAAATATTTCCTTTTAACGTTACTTCTAAGGCTTCAAGACAAAGCTCCTGGGTGGGCTCGAACCACCAACCTTCCGGTTAACAGCCGAACGCTCTAACCATAGCGCCACGGAAGCTTAGACAAAGATTGATCGTCAAGTATTGTGGAAAAATATTTCCTTTTTACGTTACTTCTTAGACTTCAAAACAACGCTCCCGGGTGGGCTTGAACCACCAATCTTCCGGTTAACAGCCGAACGCGCTAACCATTGCGCCACGGAAAATTAGGCGAAGAATGATCGTCAAGTATTGTGGAAAAATATTTCCTTTTTACGTTACTTCTAAGACTTCAAAACAAAGCTCCTGGGTGGGCTCGAACCACCAACCTTCCGGTTAACAGCCGAACGATCTAACCACAGCGCCGCAGAAGCTTACCAAAAAATGATAATCAAGTAATGTGAAAAAATATTTCCTTTTTACGTTACTTCTAAGACTTCAAAACAACGCTCCCAGGTGGGCTTGAACCACCATCCTTTCGGTTAAAAGCCGAACGCGCTAACCATTGCGCCACGGAAGCTTAGGGAAAGAAAAATCGTCAAGTATTGTGGAAAAACATTTCCTTTTTACGATACTTCTAAGACTTTAAAACAACGCTCCCGGGTGGGCTCGAACCACCAACCTTTCGGTTAAAAGCCAAACGCGCTAACCATTGCGCCACGTAAGCTTAAGCAAAAATGGTCTTCAAGTATTGTGGAGAAATATTTCCTTTTAACGTTACTTTTAAGACTTCAAAACAACATCCCGGGTGGGCTTGAACCACCATCCTTTCGGTTAACAGCCTCACACGCTAACCATTGCGCCACGGAAGTTTAGGCAAAGAATGATCGTCAAGTATTGTGGAAAAATATTTCCTTTTTACGTTACTTCTAAGACTTCAAAAGAAAGCTCCTGGGTGGATTCGAACCACCAACCTTTCGGTTAACAGCGGAACGCGCTAACCATTGCGCTACGGAAGCTTAGGCAAAGAACGATCGTCAAGTATTGTGGAAAAATATTTCCTTTTTACGTTACTTCTTAGACTTCAAAACAACGCTCTTGGGTGGTTCGAGCCCATCCGGGAGCGTTGTTTTGAAGTCTAAGAAGTAACGTAAAAAGGAAATATTTTTCCACAATTTTTCGATTAATAGCCGAACGCGCTAACTATTGCGCCACGGAAGCTAAGGCAAAGGATGATCGACAAGTATTGTGGAAAAATATTTCCTGTTAATGTTACTTCTAAGACTTCAAAACAACGCTCCTGGGTGGGCTCGAACTAACAACCTTTCGGTTAACAGACGAACGCGCTAACCATTGCGCCACGGAAGCTTAGGCGAAATATGTTCGTCAAGTATTGTGGAAAAATATTTCCATTTTACTTTACTTCTAAGACTTCAAAACAACGCTCCCGGGTGGGCTCGAACCACCAACCTTTCGATTAACAGAGGAATGCGCTATCCCATTGCGCCACGGAAGCTTAGACAAAGATTGATCGTCAGGTATTGTGGAAAAATATTTCCTTTTAACGTTACTTCTAAGACTTCAAAACAAAGCTCCTGAGTTGGCTCGAACTAACAACCTTTCGGTTAACAGCCGAACACGCTAACCATTGCGCCACGGAATTTTAGGCAAAGAATAATCATCAAGTATTGTGAAAATATTTCCTTTTAACGTTACTTCTAAGGCTTCAAGACAAAGCTCCTGGGTGGGCTCGAACCACCAACCTTCCGGTTAACAGCCGAACGCTCTAACCATAGCGCCACGGAAGCTTAGACAAAGATTGATCGTCAAGTATTGTGGAAAAATATTTCCTTTTTACGTTACTTCTTAGACTTCAAAACAACGCTCCCGGGTGGGCTTGAACCACCAATCTTCCGGTTAACAGCCGAACGCGCTAACCATTGCGCCACGGAAAATTAGGCGAAGAATGATCGTCAAGTATTGTGGAAAAATATTTCCTTTTTACGTTACTTCTAAGACTTCAAAACAAAGCTCCTGGGTGGGCTCGAACCACCAACCTTCCGGTTAACAGCCGAACGATCTAACCACAGCGCCGCAGAAGCTTACCAAAAAATGATAATCAAGTAATGTGAAAAAATATTTCCTTTTTACGTTACTTCTAAGACTTCAAAACAACGCTCCCAGGTGGGCTTGAACCACCATCCTTTCGGTTAAAAGCCGAACGCGCTAACCATTGCGCCACGGAAGCTTAGGGAAAGAAAAATCGTCAAGTATTGTGGAAAAACATTTCCTTTTTACGATACTTCTAAGACTTTAAAACAACGCTCCCGGGTGGGCTCGAACCACCAACCTTTCGGTTAAAAGCCAAACGCGCTAACCATTGCGCCACGTAAGCTTAAGCAAAAATGGTCTTCAAGTATTGTGGAGAAATATTTCCTTTTAACGTTACTTTTAAGACTTCAAAACAACATCCCGGGTGGGCTTGAACCACCATCCTTTCGGTTAACAGCCTCACACGCTAACCATTGCGCCACGGAAGTTTAGGCAAAGAATGATCGTCAAGTATTGTGGAAAAATATTTCCTTTTTACGTTACTTCTAAGACTTCAAAAGAAAGCTCCTGGGTGGATTCGAACCACCAACCTTTCGGTTAACAGCGGAACGCGCTAACCATTGCGCCACGGAAGCTTAGGCAAAGAACGATCGTCAAGTATTGTGGAAAAATATTTCCTTTTTACGTTACTTCTTAGACTTCAAAACAACGCTCTTGGGTGGTTCGAGCCCATCCGGGAGCGTTGTTTTGAAGTCTAAGAAGTAACGTAAAAAGGAAATATTTTTCCACAATTTTTCGATTAATAGCCGAACGCGCTAACTATTGCGCCACGGAAGCTAAGGCAAAGGATGATCGACAAGTATTGTGGAAAAATATTTCCTGTTAATGTTACTTCTAAGACTTCAAAACAACGCTCCTGGGTGGGCTCGAACTAACAACCTTTCGGTTAACAGACGAACGCGCTAACCATTGCGCCACGGAAGCTTAGGCGAAATATGTTCGTCAAGTATTGTGGAAAAATATTTCCATTTTACTTTACTTCTAAGACTTCAAAACAACGCTCCCGGGTGGGCTCGAACCACCAACCTTTCGATTAACAGAGGAATGCGCTATCCCATTGCGCCACGGAAGCTTAGACAAAGATTGATCGTCAGGTATTGTGGAAAAATATTTCCTTTTAACGTTACTTCTAAGACTTCAAAACAAAGCTCCTGAGTGGGCTCGAACTAACAACCTTTCGGTTAACAGCCGAACACGCTAACCATTGCGCCACGGAATTTTAGGCAAAGAATAATCATCAAGTATTGTGAAAATATTTCCTTTTAACGCTACTTCTAAGGCTTCAAGACAAAGCTCCTGGGTGGGCTCGAACCACCAACCTTCCGGTTAACAGCCGAACGATCTAACCACAGCGCCGCAGTAGCTTACCAAAAAATGATAATCAAGTAATGTGAAAAAATATTTCCTTTTTACGTTACTTCTAAGACTTCAAAACAACGCTCCCAGGTGGGCTTGAACCACCATCCTTTCGGTTAAAAGCCGAACGCGCTAACCATTGCGCGACGGAAGCTTAGGGAAAGAAAAATCGTCAAGTATTGTGGAAAAACATTTCCTTTTTACGATACTTCTAAGACTTTAAAACAACGCTCCCGGGTGGGCTCGAACCACCAACCTTTCGGTTAAAAGCCAAACGCGCTAACCATTGCGCCACGTAAGCTTAAGCAAAAATGGTCTTCAAGTATTGTGGAGAAATATTTCCTTTTAACGTTACTTTTAAGACTTCAAAACAACATCCCGGGTGGGCTTGAACCACCATCCTTTCGGTTAACAGCCTCACACGCTAACCATTGCGCCACGGAAGTTTAGGCAAAGAATGATCGTCAAGTATTGTGGAAAAATATTTCCTTTTTACGTTACTTCTAAGACTTCAAAAGAAAGCTCCTGGGTGGATTCGAACCACCAACCTTTCGGTTAACAGCGGAACGCGCTAACAATTGCGCCACGGAAGCTTAGGCAAAGAACGATCGTCAAGTATTGTGGAAAAATATTTCCTTTTTACGTTACTTCTTAGACTTCAAAACAACGCTCTTGGGTGGTTCGAGCCTATCCGGGAGCGTTGTTTTGAAGTCTAAGAAGTAACGTAAAAAGGAAATATTTTTCCACAATTTTTCGATTAATAGCCGAACGCGCTAACTATTGCGCCACGGAAGCTAAGGCAAAGGATGATCGACAAGTATTGTGGAAAAATATTTCCTGTTAATGTTACTTCTAAGACTTCAAAACAACGCTCCTGGGTGGGCTCGAACTAACAACCTTTCGGTTAACAGACGAACGCGCTAACCATTGCGCCACGAAAGCTTAGGCGAAATATGTTCGTCAAGTATTGTGGAAAAATATTTCCATTTTACTTTACTTCTAAGACTTCAAAACAACGCTCTCGGGTGGGCTCGAACCACCAACCTTTCGATTAACAGAGGAATGCGCTATCCCATTGCGCCACGGAAGCTTAGACAAAGATTGATCGTCAAGTATTGTGGAAGAATATTTCCTTTTAACGTTACTTCTAAGACTTCAAAACAAAGCTCCTGAGTGGGCTCGAACTAACAACCTTTCGGTTAACAGCCGAACACGCTAACCATTGCGCCACGGAATTTTAGGCAAAGAATAATCATCAAGTATTGTGAAAATATTTCCTTTTAACGCTACTTCTAAGGCTTCAAGACAAAGCTCCTGGGTGGGCTCGAACCACCAACCTTCCGGTTAACAGCCGAACGATCTAACCACAGCGCCGCAGAAGCTTACCAAAAAATGATAATCAAGTAATGTGAAAAAATATTTCCTTTTTACGTTACTTCTAAGACTTCAAAACAACGCTCCCAGGTGGGCTTGAACCACCATCCTTTCGGTTAAAAGCCGAACGCGCTAACCATTGCGCGACGGAAGCTTAGGGAAAGAAAAATCGTCAAGTATTGTGGAAAAACATTTCCTTTTTACGATACTTCTAAGACTTTAAAACAACGCTCCCGGGTGGGCTCGAACCACCAACCTTTCGGTTAAAAGCCAAACGCGCTAACCATTGCGCCACGTAAGCTTAAGCAAAAATGGTCTTCAAGTATTGTGGAGAAATATTTCCTTTTAACGTTACTTTTAAGACTTCAAAACAACATCCCGGGTGGGCTTGAACCACCATCCTTTCGGTTAACAGCCTCACACGCTAACCATTGCGCCACGGAAGTTTAGGCAAAGAATGATCGTCAAGTATTGTGGAAAAATATTTCCTTTTTACGTTACTTCTAAGACTTCAAAAGAAAGCTCCTGGGTGGATTCGAACCACCAACCTTTCGGTTAGCAGCGGAACGCGCTAACCATTGCGCCACGGAAGCTTAGGCAAAGAACGATCGTCAAGTATTGTGGAAAAATATTTCCTTTTTACGTTACTTCTTAGACTTCAAAACAACGCTCTTGGGTGGTTCGAGCCTATCCGGGAGCGTTGTTTTGAAGTCTAAGAAGTAACGTAAAAAGGAAATATTTTTCCACAATTTTTCGATTAATAGCCGAACGCGCTAACTATTGCGCCACGGAAGCTAAGGCAAAGGATGATCGACAAGTATTGTGGAAAAATATTTCCTGTTAATGTTACTTCTAAGACTTCAAAACAACGCTCCTGGGTGGGCTCGAACTAACAACCTTTCGGTTAACAGACGAACGCGCTAACCATTGCGCCACGGAAGCTTAGGCGAAATATGTTCGTCAAGTATTGTGGAAAAATATTTCCTTTTTACTTTACTTCTAAGACTTCAAAACAACGCTCCCGGGTGGGCTCGAACCACCAACCTTTCGATTAACAGAGGAATGCGCTATCCCATTGCGCCACGGAAGCTTAGACAAAGATTGATCGTCAAGTATTGTGGAAAAATATTTCCTTTTAACGTTACTTCTAGGACTTCAAAACAAAGCTCCTGAGTGGGCTCGAACTAACAACCTTTCGGTTAACAGCCGAACACGCTAACCATTGCGCCACGGAATTTTAGGCAAAGAATAATCATCAAGTATTGTGAAAATATTTCCTTTTAACGCTACTTCTAAGGCTTCAAGACAAAGCTCCTGGGTGGGCTCGAACCACCAACCTTCCGGTTAACAGCCGAACGATCTAACCACAGCGCCGCAGAAGCTTACCAAAAAATGATAATCAAGTAATGTGAAAAAATATTTCCTTTTTACGTTACTTCTAAGACTTCAAAACAACGCTCCCAGGTGGGCTTGAACCACCATCCTTTCGGTTAAAAGCCGAACGCGCTAACCATTGCGCGACGGAAGCTTAGGGAAAGAAAAATCGTCAAGTATTGTGGAAAAACATTTCCTTTTTACGATACTTCTAAGACTTTAAAACAACGCTCCCGGGTGGGCTCGAACCACCAACCTTTCGGTTAAAAGCCAAACGCGCTAACCATTGCGCCACGTAAGCTTAAGCAAAAATGGTCTTCAAGTATTGTGGAGAAATATTTCCTTTTAACGTTACTTTTAAGACTTCAAAACAACATCCCGGGTGGGCTTGAACCACCATCCTTTCGGTTAACAGCCTCACACGCTAACCATTGCGCCACGGAAGTTTAGGCAAAGAATGATCGTCAAGTATTGTGGAAAAATATTTCCTTTTTACGTTACTTCTAAGACTTCAAAAGAAAGCTCCTGGGTGGATTCGAACCACCAACCTTTCGGTTAACAGCCGAACGCTCTAACCATAGCGCCACGGAAGCTTAGACAAAGATTGATCGTCAAGTATTGTGGAAAAATATTTCCTTTTTACGTTACTTCTTAGACTTCAAAACAACGCTCCCGGGTGGGCTTGAACCACCAATCTTCCGGTTAACAGCCGAACGCGCTAACCATTGCGCCACGGAAACTTAGGCGAAGAATGATCGTCAAGTATTGTGGAAAAATATTTCCTTTTTACGTTACTTCTAAGACTTCAAAACAAAGCTCCTGGGTGGGCTCGAACCACCAACCTTCCGGTTAACAGCCGAACGATCTAACCACAGCGCCGCAGAAGCTTACCAAAAAATGATAATCAAGTAATGTGAAAAAATATTTCCTTTTAACGTTACTTCTAAGACTTCAAAACAAAGCTCCTGAGTGGGCTCGAACTAACAACCTTTCGGTTAACAGCCGAACACGCTAACCATTGCGCCACGGAATTTTAGGCAAAGAATAATCATCAAGTATTGTGAAAATATTTCCTTTTAACGTTACTTCTAAGGCTTCAAGACAAAGCTCCTGGGTGGGCTCGAACCACCAACCTTCCGGTTAACAGCCGAACGCTCTAACCATAGCGCCACGGAAGCTTAGACAAAGATTGATCGTCAAGTATTGTGGAAAAATATTTCCTTTTTACGTTACTTCTTAGACTTCAAAACAACGCTCCCGGGTGGGCTTGAACCACCAATCTTCCGGTTAACAGCCGAACGCGCTAACCATTGCGCCAATAAAATTAGGCGAAGAATGATCGTCAAGTATTGTGGAAAAATATTTCCTTTTTACGTTACTTCTAAGACTTCAAAACAAAGCTCCTGGGTGGGCTCGAACCACCAACCTTCCGGTTAACAGCCGAACGATCTAACCACAGCGCCGCAGAAGCTTACCAAAAAATGATAATCAAGTAATGTGAAAAAATATTTCCTTTTTACGTTACTTCTAAGACTTCAAAACAACGCTCCCAGGTGGGCTTGAACCACCATCCTTTCGGTTAAAAGCCGAACGCGCTAACCATTGCGCCACGGAAGCTTAGGGAAAGAAAAATCGTCAAGTATTGTGGAAAAACATTTCCTTTTTACGATACTTCTAAGACTTTAAAACAACGCTCCCGGGTGGGCTCGAACCACCAACCTTTCGGTTAAAAGCCAAATGCGCTAACCATTGCGCCACGTAAGCTTAAGCAAAAATGGTCTTCAAGTATTGTGGAGAAATATTTCCTTTTAACGTTACTTTTAAGACTTCAAAACAACATCCCGGGTGGCTTGAACCACCATCCTTTCGGTTAACAGCCTCACACGCTAACCATTGCGCCACGGAAGTTTAGGCAAAGAATGATCGTCAAGTATTGTGGAAAAATATTTCCTTTTTACGTTACTTCTAAGACTTCAAAAGAAAGCTCCTGGGTGGATTCGAACCACCAACCTTTCGGTTAACAGCCGAACGCTCTAACCATAGCGCCACGGAAGCTTAGACAAAGATTGATCGTCAAGTATTGTGGAAAAATATTTCCTTTTTACGTTACTTCTTAGACTTCAAAACAACGCTCCCGGGTGGGCTTGAACCACCAATCTTCCGGTTAACAGCCGAACGCGCTAACCATTGCGCCACGGAAACTTAGGCGAAGAATGATCGTCAAGTATTGTGGAAAAATATTTCCTTTTTACGTTACTTCTAAGACTTCAAAACAAAGCTCCTGGGTGGGCTCGAACCACCAACCTTCCGGTTAACAGCCGAACGATCTAACCACAGCGCCGCAGAAGCTTACCAAAAAATGATAATCAAGTAATGTGAAAAAATATTTCCTTTTAACGTTACTTCTAAGACTTCAAAACAAAGCTCCTGAGTGGGCTCGAACTAACAACCTTTCGGTTAACAGCCGAACACGCTAACCATTGCGCCACGGAATTTTAGGCAAAGAATAATCATCAAGTATTGTGAAAATATTTCCTTTTAACGTTACTTCTAAGGCTTCAAGACAAAGCTCCTGGGTGGGCTCGAACCACCAACCTTCCGGTTAACAGCCGAACGCTCTAACCATAGCGCCACGGAAGCTTAGACAAAGATTGATCGTCAAGTATTGTGGAAAAATATTTCCTTTTTACGTTACTTCTTAGACTTCAAAACAACGCTCCCGGGTGGGCTTGAACCACCAATCTTCCGGTTAACAGCCGAACGCGCTAACCATTGCGCCAATAAAATTAGGCGAAGAATGATCGTCAAGTATTGTGGAAAAATATTTCCTTTTTACGTTACTTCTAAGACTTCAAAACAAAGCTCCTGGGTGGGCTCGAACCACCAACCTTCCGGTTAACAGCCGAACGATCTAACCACAGCGCCGCAGAAGCTTACCAAAAAATGATAATCAAGTAATGTGAAAAAATATTTCCTTTTTACGTTACTTCTAAGACTTCAAAACAACGCTCCCAGGTGGGCTTGAACCACCATCCTTTCGGTTAAAAGCCGAACGCGCTAACCATTGCGCCACGGAAGCTTAGGGAAAGAAAAATCGTCAAGTATTGTGGAAAAACATTTCCTTTTTACGATACTTCTAAGACTTTAAAACAACGCTCCCGGGTGGGCTCGAACCACCAACCTTTCGGTTAAAAGCCAAACGCGCTAACCATTGCGCCACGTAAGCTTAAGCAAAAATGGTCTTCAAGTATTGTGGAGAAATATTTCCTTTTAACGTTACTTTTAAGACTTCAAAACAACATCCCGGGTGGCTTGAACCACCATCCTTTCGGTTAACAGCCTCACACGCTAACCATTGCGCCACGGAAGTTTAGGCAAAGAATGATCGTCAAGTATTGTTGAAAAATATTTCCTTTTTACGTTACTTCTAAGACTTCAAAAGAAAGCTCCTGGGTGGATTCGAACCACCAACCTTTCGGTTAACAGCCGAACGCTCTAACCATAGCGCCACGGAAGCTTAGACAAAGATTGATCGTCAAGTATTGTGGAAAAATATTTCCTTTTTACGTTACTTCTTAGACTTCAAAACAACGCTCCCGGGTGGGCTTGAACCACCAATCTTCCGGTTAACAGCCGAACGCGCTAACCATTGCGCCACGGAAACTTAGGCGAAGAATGATCGTCAAGTATTGTGGAAAAATATTTCCTTTTTACGTTACTTCTAAGACTTCAAAACAAAGCTCCTGGGTGGGCTCGAACCACCAACCTTCCGGTTAACAGCCGAACGATCTAACCACAGCGCCGCAGAAGCTTACCAAAAAATGATAATCAAGTAATGTGAAAAAATATTTCCTTTTAACGTTACTTCTAAGACTTCAAAACAAAGCTCCTGAGTGGGCTCGAACTAACAACCTTTCGGTTAACAGCCGAACACGCTAACCATTGCGCCACGGAATTTTAGGCAAAGAATAATCATCAAGTATTGTGAAAATATTTCCTTTTAACGTTACTTCTAAGGCTTCAAGACAAAGCTCCTGGGTGGGCTCGAACCACCAACCTTCCGGTTAACAGCCGAACGCTCTAACCATAGCGCCACGGAAGCTTAGACAAAGATTGATCGTCAAGTATTGTGGAAAAATATTTCCTTTTTACGTTACTTCTTAGACTTCAAAACAACGCTCCCGGGTGGGCTTGAACCACCAATCTTCCGGTTAACAGCCGAACGCGCTAACCATTGCGCCAATAAAATTAGGCGAAGAATGATCGTCAAGTATTGTGGAAAAATATTTCCTTTTTACGTTACTTCTAAGACTTCAAAACAAAGCTCCTGGGTGGGCTCGAACCACCAACCTTCCGGTTAACAGCCGAACGATCTAACCACAGCGCCGCAGAAGCTTACCAAAAAATGATAATCAAGTAATGTGAAAAAATATTTCCTTTTTACGTTACTTCTAAGACTTCAAAACAACGCTCCCAGGTGGGCTTGAACCACCATCCTTTCGGTTAAAAGCCGAACGCGCTAACCATTGCGCCACGGAAGCTTAGGGAAAGAAAAATCGTCAAGTATTGTGGAAAAACATTTCCTTTTTACGATACTTCTAAGACTTTAAAACAACGCTCCCGGGTGGGCTCGAACCACCAACCTTTCGGTTAAAAGCCAAACGCGCTAACCATTGCGCCACGTAAGCTTAAGCAAAAATGGTCTTCAAGTATTGTGGAGAAATATTTCCTTTTAACGTTACTTTTAAGACTTCAAAACAACATCCCGGGTGGCTTGAACCACCATCCTTTCGGTTAACAGCCTCACACGCTAACCATTGCGCCACGGAAGTTTAGGCAAAGAATGATCGTCAAGTATTGTTGAAAAATATTTCCTTTTTACGTTACTTCTAAGACTTCAAAAGAAAGCTCCTGGGTGGATTCGAACCACCAACCTTTCGGTTAACAGCCGAACGCTCTAACCATAGCGCCACGGAAGCTTAGACAAAGATTGATCGTCAAGTATTGTGGAAAAATATTTCCTTTTTACGTTACTTCTTAGACTTCAAAACAACGCTCCCGGGTGGGCTTGAACCACCAATCTTCCGGTTAACAGCCGAACGCGCTAACCATTGCGCCACGGAAACTTAGGCGAAGAATGATCGTCAAGTATTGTGGAAAAATATTTCCTTTTTACGTTACTTCTAAGACTTCAAAACAAAGCTCCTGGGTGGGCTCGAACCACCAACCTTCCGGTTAACAGCCGAACGATCTAACCACAGCGCCGCAGAAGCTTACCAAAAAATGATAATCAAGTAATGTGAAAAAATATTTCCTTTTAACGTTACTTCTAAGACTTCAAAACAAAGCTCCTGAGTGGGCTCGAACTAACAACCTTTCGGTTAACAGCCGAACACGCTAACCATTGCGCCACGGAATTTTAGGCAAAGAATAATCATCAAGTATTGTGAAAATATTTCCTTTTAACGTTACTTCTAAGGCTTCAAGACAAAGCTCCTGGGTGGGCTCGAACCACCAACCTTCCGGTTAACAGCCGAACGCTCTAACCATAGCGCCACGGAAGCTTAGACAAAGATTGATCGTCAAGTATTGTGGAAAAATATTTCCTTTTTACGTTACTTCTTAGACTTCAAAACAACGCTCCCGGGTGGGCTTGAACCACCAATCTTCCGGTTAACAGCCGAACGCGCTAACCATTGCGCCAATAAAATTAGGCGAAGAATGATCGTCAAGTATTGTGGAAAAATATTTCCTTTTTACGTTACTTCTAAGACTTCAAAACAAAGCTCCTGGGTGGGCTCGAACCACCAACCTTCCGGTTAACAGCCGAACGATCTAACCACAGCGCCGCAGAAGCTTACCAAAAAATGATAATCAAGTAATGTGAAAAAATATTTCCTTTTTACGTTACTTCTAAGACTTCAAAACAACGCTCCCAGGTGGGCTTGAACCACCATCCTTTCGGTTAAAAGCCGAACGCGCTAACCATTGCGCCACGGAAGCTTAGGGAAAGAAAAATCGTCAAGTATTGTGGAAAAACATTTCCTTTTTACGATACTTCTAAGACTTTAAAACAACGCTCCCGGGTGGGCTCGAACCACCAACCTTTCGGTTAAAAGCCAAACGCGCTAACCATTGCGCCACGTAAGCTTAAGCAAAAATGGTCTTCAAGTATTGTGGAGAAATATTTCCTTTTAACGTTACTTTTAAGACTTCAAAACAACATCCCGGGTGGCTTGAACCACCATCCTTTCGGTTAACAGCCTCACACGCTAACCATTGCGCCACGGAAGTTTAGGCAAAGAATGATCGTCAAGTATTGTGGAAAAATATTTCCTTTTTACGTTACTTCTAAGACTTCAAAAGAAAGCTCCTGGGTGGATTCGAACCACCAACCTTTCGGTTAACAGCCGAACGCTCTAACCATAGCGCCACGGAAGCTTAGACAAAGACTGATCGTCAAGTATTGTGGAAAAATATTTCCTTTTTACGTTACTTCTTAGACTTCAAAACAACGCTCCCGGGTGGGCTTGAACCACCAATCTTCCGGTTAACAGCCGAACGCGCTAACCATTGCGCCACGGAAACTTAGGCGAAGAATGATCGTCAAGTATTGTGGAAAAATATTTCCTTTTTACGTTACTTCTAAGACTTCAAAACAAAGCTCCTGGGTGGGCTCGAAGCACCAACCTTCCGGTTAACAGCCGAACGATCTAACCACAGCGCCGCAGAAGCTTACCAAAAAATGATAATCAAGTAATGTGAAAAAATATTTCCTTTTAACGTTACTTCTAAGACTTCAAAACAAAGCTCCTGAGTGGGCTCGAACTAACAACCTTTCGGTTAACAGCCGAACACGCTAACCATTGCGCCACGGAATTTTAGGCAAAGAATAATCATCAAGTATTGTGAAAATATTTCCTTTTAACGTTACTTCTAAGGCTTCAAGACAAAGCTCCTGGGTGGGCTCGAACCACCAACCTTCCGGTTAACAGCCGAACGCTCTAACCATAGCGCCACGGAAGCTTAGACAAAGATTGATCGTCAAGTATTGTGGAAAAATATTTCCTTTTTACGTTACTTCTTAGACTTCAAAACAACGCTCCCGGGTGGGCTTGAACCACCAATCTTCCGGTTAACAGCCGAACGCGCTAACCATTGCGCCAATAAAATTAGGCGAAGAATGATCGTCAAGTATTGTGGAAAAATATTTCCTTTTTACGTTACTTCTAAGACTTCAAAACAAAGCTCCTGGGTGGGCTCGAACCACCAACCTTCCGGTTAACAGCCGAACGATCTAACCACAGCGCCGCAGAAGCTTACCAAAAAATGATAATCAAGTAATGTGAAAAAATATTTCCTTTTTACGTTACTTCTAAGACTTCAAAACAACGCTCCCAGGTGGGCTTGAACCACCATCCTTTCGGTTAAAAGCCGAACGCGCTAACCATTGCGCCACGGAAGCTTAGGGAAAGAAAAATCGTCAAGTATTGTGGGAAAACATTTCCTTTTTACGATACTTCTAAGACTTTAAAACAACGCTCCCGGGTGGGCTCGAACCACCAACCTTTCGGTTAAAAGCCAAACGCGCTAACCATTGCGCCACGTAAGCTTAAGCAAAAATGGTCTTCAAGTATTGTGGAGAAATATTTCCTTTTAACGTTACTTTTAAGACTTCAAAACAACATCCCGGGTGGCTTGAACCACCATCCTTTCGGTTAACAGCCTCACACGCTAACCATTGCGCCACGGAAGTTTAGGCAAAGAATGATCGTCAAGTATTGTGGAAAAATATTTCCTTTTTACGTTACTTCTAAGACTTCAAAAGAAAGCTCCTGGGTGGATTCGAACCACCAACCTTTCGGTTAACAGCCGAACGCTCTAACCATAGCGCCACGGAAGCTTAGACAAAGACTGATCGTCAAGTATTGTGGAAAAATATTTCCTTTTTACGTTACTTCTTAGACTTCAAAACAACGCTCCCGGGTGGGCTTGAACCACCAATCTTCCGGTTAACAGCCGAACGCGCTAACCATTGCGCCACGGAAACTTAGGCGAAGAATGATCGTCAAGTATTGTGGAAAAATATTTCCTTTTTACGTTACTTCTAAGACTTCAAAACAAAGCTCCTGGGTGGGCTCGAAGCACCAACCTTCCGGTTAACAGCCGAACGATCTAACCACAGCGCCGCAGAAGCTTACCAAAAAATGATAATCAAGTAATGTGAAAAAATATTTCCTTTTAACGTTACTTCTAAGACTTCAAAACAAAGCTCCTGAGTGGGCTCGAACTAACAACCTTTCGGTTAACAGCCGAACACGCTAACCATTGCGCCACGGAATTTTAGGCAAAGAATAATCATCAAGTATTGTGAAAATATTTCCTTTTAACGTTACTTCTAAGGCTTCAAGACAAAGCTCCTGGGTGGGCTCGAACCACCAACCTTCCGGTTAACAGCCGAACGCTCTAACCATAGCGCCACGGAAGCTTAGACAAAGATTGATCGTCAAGTATTGTGGAAAAATATTTCCTTTTTACGTTACTTCTTAGACTTCAAAACAACGCTCCCGGGTGGGCTTGAACCACCAATCTTCCGGTTAACAGCCGAACGCGCTAACCATTGCGCCAATAAAATTAGGCGAAGAATGATCGTCAAGTATTGTGGAAAAATATTTCCTTTTTACGTTACTTCTAAGACTTCAAAACAAAGCTCCTGGGTGGGCTCGAACCACCAACCTTCCGGTTAACAGCCGAACGATCTAACCACAGCGCCGCAGAAGCTTACCAAAAAATGATAATCAAGTAATGTGAAAAAATATTTCCTTTTTACGTTACTTCTAAGACTTCAAAACAACGCTCCCAGGTGGGCTTGAACCACCATCCTTTCGGTTAAAAGCCGAACGCGCTAACCATTGCGCCACGGAAGCTTAGGGAAAGAAAAATCGTCAAGTATTGTGGAAAAACATTTCCTTTTTACGATACTTCTAAGACTTTAAAACAACGCTCCCGGGTGGGCTCGAACCACCAACCTTTCGGTTAAAAGCCAAACGCGCTAACCATTGCGCCACGTAAGCTTAAGCAAAAATGGTCTTCAAGTATTGTGGAGAAATATTTCCTTTTAACGTTACTTTTAAGACTTCAAAACAACATCCCGGGTGGCTTGAACCACCATCCTTTCGGTTAACAGCCTCACACGCTAACCATTGCGCCACGGAAGCTAAGGCAAAGGATGATCGACAAGTATTGTGGAAAAATATTTCCTGTTAATGTTACTTCTAAGACTTCAAAACAACGCTCCTGGGTGGGCTCGAACTAACAACCTTTCGGTTAACAGACGAACGCGCTAACCATTGCGCCACGGAAGCTTAGGCGAAATATGTTCGTCAAGTATTGTGGAAAAATATTTCCATTTTACTTTACTTCTAAGACTTCAAAACAACGCTCCCGGGTGGGCTCGAACCACCAACGTTTCGATTAACAGAGGAATGCGCTATCCCATTGCGCCACGGAAGCTTAGACAAAGATTGATCGTCAAGTAATGTGGAAAAATATTTTCCTTTTACATTACTGCTAAGACTTCAAAACATCGCTACCGGGTAGACTCGAACCACCAACCTTTCGGTTAACAGCCGAACGCGCCAATCATTGCGCCACGGAAGCTTAGGCGAAGAACAATCGTCAAGTATTGTGCAAAAATATTTCCTTTTTACGTTACTTCTTAGACTTCAAAACAACGCTCCTGGGTGGGCTCGATTTAACAACCTTTCGGTTAACAGCCGAACGCGCTAACTATTGCGCCACGGAATTTTAGGCAAAGAATGATCGTCAAGTATTGTGGAAAAATATTTCCTTTTTATGTTACTTCTAAGACTTCAAAAGAAAGCTCCTGGGTGGATCCGAACCACCAACCTTTCGGTTAACAGCGGAACGCGCTAACCATTGCGCCACGGAAGCTTAGGCAAAGAACGATCGTCAAGTATTGTGGAAAAATATTTCCCTTTTACATTACTGCTAAGACTTCAAAACAACGCTCCCGGGTGGACTCGAACCACCAACCTTTCGGTTAACAGCCGAACCCGCCAACAATTGCGCCACGGAAGCTTAGGCGAAGAACGATCGTCAAGTATTGTGAAAAAATATTTCCTTTTTACGTTACTTCTTAGACTTCAAAACAACGCTCTCGGGTGGTTCGAGCCCACCCGGGAGCGTTGTTTTGAAGTCTAAGAAGTAACGTAAAAAGGAAATATTTTTCCACAATTTTTCGATTAATAGCCGAACGCGCTAACCATTGCGCCACGGAAGCTAAGGCAAAGGATGATCGACAAGTATTGTGGAAAAATATTTCCTTTTTACGTTACTTCTAAGACTTCAAAACAAAGCTCGTGGGTGGGCTCGATTTAGCAACCTTTCGGTTAACAGCCGAACGCGCTAACCATTGCGCCACGGAAGCTTAGACGAAGAATGATCGTCAAGTATTGTGGAAAAATATTTCCTTTTAACGTTACTTCTAAGACTTCAAAACAAAGCTCCTGGGTGGGCTCGAACCACCAACCTTCCGGTTAACCGCCGAACGCGCTAACCATTGCGCCACGGAAGCTTAGACGAAGAATGATCGTCAAGTATTGTGGAAAAATATTTCCTTTTTACGTTACTTCTTAGACTTCAAAACAACGCTCCCGGGTGGGCTTGAACCACCAATCTTACGGTTAACAGCCGAACGCGCTAACCATTGCGCCACGGAAGCTTAGGCGAAGAATGTTCGTCAAGTATTGTGGAAAAATATTTCCTTTTTACGTTACTTCTTAGACTTCAAAACAACGCTCCCGGGTGGGCTTGAACCACCATCCTTTCGGTTAACAGCCTAACACGCTAACCATTGCGCCACGGAAGTTTAGGCAAAGAACGATCGTCAAGTATTGTGGAAAAATATTTCCTTTTTACTTTACTTCTAACACTTCAAAACAACGCTCCCGGGTGGGCTCGAACCACCAACCTTTCGCTTAGCAGAGGAATGTGCTATCCCATTGCGCCACGGAAGCTTAGACAAAGATTGATCGTCAAGTATTGTGGAAAAATATGTACTTTTAACGTTACTTCTAAGACTTCAAAACAACGCTCCTGGGTAAACTCGAACCTCCAACTTTTCGGTTAACAGCGGAACGCGCTAACCATTGCGCCACGGAAGCTTAGGGAAAGAATAATCGTCAAGTATTTTGTAAAAACATTTCCTTTTTACGATACTTCTAAGACTTCAAAACAACGCTCGAACCACCAACGTTTCGGTTAAAAGCCAAACGCGCTAACCATTGCGCCACGGAAGCTTAAGCAAGAATGGTCTTCAATTATTGTGGAGAAATATTTCCTTTTAACGTTACTTTTAAGACTTCAAAACAACGCTCCCGGGTGGGCTTGAACCACCATCCTTTCGGTTAACAGCCTAACACGCTAACCATTGCGCCACGGAAGTTTAGGCGAAGAATGTTCGTCAAGTATTGTGGAAAAATATTTCCTTTTTACGATACTTCTAAGACTTCAAAACAACGCTCCCGGGTGGGCTCGAACCACCAACCTTTCGCTTAACAGAGGAATGCGCTATCGCATTGCGCCACGGAAGCTTAGATAAAGATTGATCGTCAAGTATTGTGGAAAAATATGTACTTTTAACGTTAGTTCTAAGACTTCAAAACAACGCTCCTGGGTGGGCTCGAACCACCAATCTTCCGGTTTACAGCCGAACGCGCTAACCATTGCGCCACGAAAGCTTAGGCGAAGAACGGTCGTCAAGACTTGTGGAAAAATATTTCCTTTTTACGTTACTTCTTAGACTTCAAAACAACGCTCCTGGGTAAACTCGAACCACCAACCTTTCGGTTAACAGCGGAACGCGCTAACCATTGCGCCACGGAAGCTTAGGGAAAGAATAATCGTCAAGTATTGTGGAAAAACATTTCCTTTTTACGATACTTCTAAGACTTCAAAACAACGCTCGAACCACCAACGTTTCGGTTAAAAGCCAAACGCGCTAACCATTGCGCCACGGAAGCTTAAGCAAGAATGGTCTTCAATTATTGTGGAGAAATATTTCCTTTTAACGTTACTTTTAAGACTTCAAAACAACGCTCCCGGGTGGGCTCGAACCACCAACCTTTCGCATAACAGAGGAATGCGCTATCCCATTGCGCCACGGAAGCTTAGACAAAGATTGATCGTCAAGTATTGTGGAAAAATATGTACTTTTAACGTTACTTTTAAGACTTCAAAACAACGCTCCTGGGTAAACTCGAACCACCAACTTTTCGGTTAACAGCGGAACGCGCTAACCATTGCGCCACGGAAGCTTAGGGAAAGAATAATCGTCAAGTATTGTGGAAAAACATTTCCTTTTTACGATACTTCTATACTTCAAAACAACGCTCGAACCACCAACGTTTCGGTTAAAAGCCAAACGCGCTAACCATTGCGCCACGGAAGCTTAAGCAAGAATGGTCTTCAATTATTGTGGAGAAATATTTCCTTTTAACGTTACTTTTAAGACTTCAAAACAACGCTCCCGGGTGGGCTTGAACCACCATCCTTTCGGTTAACAGCCTAACACGCTAACCATTGCGCCACGGAAGTTTAGGCGAAGAATGTTCGTCAAGTAATGTGGAAAAATATTTCCTTTTTATGTTACTTCTAAGACTTCAAAAGAAAGCTCCTGGGTGGGCTCGATTTAACAACCTTTCGGTTAACAGCCGAACGCGCTGACCATTGCGCCACGGAAGCTTAATCAAGAATGGTCTTCAAGTATTGTGGAAAAATATTTCCTTTTAACGTTACTTTTAAGACTTCAAAACAACGCTCCCGGGTGGGCTCGAACCACCAACCTTTCGCTTAACAGAGGAATGCGCTATCCCATTGCGCCACGGAAGCTTAGACAAAGATTGATCGTCAAGTATTGTGGAAAAATATGTACTTTTAACGTTACTTCTAAGACTTCAAAACAACGCTCCTGGGTGGGCTCGAACCACCAATCTTCCGGTTAACAGCCGAACGCGCTAACCATTGCGCCACGAAAGCTTAGGCGAAGAACGGTCGTCAAGACTTGTGGAAAAATATTTCCTTTTTACGTTACTTCTTAGACTTCAAAACAACGCTCCTGGGTAAACTCGAACCACCAACCTTTCGGTTAACAGCGGAACGCGCTAACCATTGCGCCACGAAAGCTTAGGGAAAGAATAATCGTCAAGTATTGTGGAAAAACATTTCCTTTTTACGATACTTCTAAGACTTCAAAACAACGCTCGAACCACCAACCTTTCGGTTAAAAGCCAAACGCGCTAACCATTGCGCCACGGAAGCTTAAGCAAGAATGGTCTTCAATTATTGTGGAGAAATATTTCCTTTTAACGTTACTTTTAAGACTTCAAAACAACGCTCCCGGGTGGGCTTGAACCACCATCCTTTCGGTTAACAGCCTAACACGCTAACCATTGCGCCACGGAAGTTTAGGCGAAGAATGTTCGTCAAGTATTGTGGAAAAATATTTCCTTTTTACGATACTTCTAAGACTTCAAAACAACGCTCCCGGGTGGGCTCGAACCACCAACCTTTCGCTTAACAGAGGAATGCGCTATCCCATTGCGCCACGGAAGCTTAGACAAAGATTGATCGTCAAGTATTGTGGAAAAATATGTACTTTTAACGTTACTTCTAAGCCTTCAAAACAACGCTCCTGGGTAAACTCGAACCACCAACTTTTCGGTTAACAGCGGAACGCGCTAACCATTGCGCCACGGAAGCTTAGGGAAAGAATAATCGTCAAGTATTGTGGAAAAACATTTCCTTTTTACGATACTTCTAAGACTTCAAAACAACGCTCGAACCACCAACGTTTCGGTTAAAAGCCAAACGCGCTAACCATTGCGCCACGGAAGCTTAAGCAAGAATGGTCTTCAATTATTGTGGAGAAATATTTCCTTTTAACGTTACTTTTAAGACTTCAAAAGAAAGCTCCTGGGTGGATTCGAACCACCAACCTTTCGGTTAACAGCGGAACGCGCTAACCATTGCGCTACGGAAGCTTAGGCAAAGAACGATCGTCAAGTATTGTGGAAAAATATTTCCTTTTTACGTTACTTCTTAGACTTCAAAACAACGCTCTTGGGTGGTTCGAGCCCATCCGGGAGCGTTGTTTTGAAGTCTAAGAAGTAACGTAAAAAGGAAATATTTTTCCACAATTTTTCGATTAATAGCCGAACGCGCTAACTATTGCGCCACGGAAGCTAAGGCAAAGGATGATCGACAAGTATTGTGGAAAAATATTTCCTGTTAATGTTACTTCTAAGACTTCAAAACAACGCTCCTGGGTGGGCTCGAACCACCATCCTTTCGGTTAACAGCCTAACACGCTAACCATTGCGCCACGGAAGTTTAGGCGAAGAATGTTCGTCAAGTAATGTGGAAAAATATTTCCTTTTTATGTTACTTCTAAGACTTCAAAAGAAAGCTCCTGGGTGGGCTCGATTTAACAACCTTTCGGTTAACAGCCGAACGCGCTGACCATTGCGCCACGGAAGCTTAATCAAGAATGGTCTTCAAGTATTGTGGAAAAATATTTCCTTTTAACGTTACTTTTAAGACTTCAAAACAACGCTCCCGGGTGGGCTCGAACCACCAACCTTTCGCTTAACAGAGGAATGCGCTATCCCATTGCGCCACGGAAGCTTAGACAAAGATTGATCGTCAAGTATTGTGGAAAAATATGTACTTTTAACGTTACTTCTAAGACTTCAAAACAACGCTCCTGGGTGGGCTCGAACCACCAATCTTCCGGTTAACAGCCGAACGCGCTAACCATTGCGCCACGAAAGCTTAGGCGAAGAACGGTCGTCAAGACTTGTGGAAAAATATTTCCTTTTTACGTTACTTCTTAGACTTCAAAACAACGCTCCTGGGTAAACTCGAACCACCAACCTTTCGGTTAACAGCGGAACGCGCTAACCATTGCGCCACGAAAGCTTAGGGAAAGAATAATCGTCAAGTATTGTGGAAAAACATTTCCTTTTTACGATACTTCTAAGACTTCAAAACAACGCTCGAACCACCAACCTTTCGGTTAAAAGCCAAACGCGCTAACCATTGCGCCACGGAAGCTTAAGCAAGAATGGTCTTCAATTATTGTGGAGAAATATTTCCTTTTAACGTTACTTTTAAGACTTCAAAACAACGCTCCCGGGTGGGCTTGAACCACCATCCTTTCGGTTAACAGCCTAACACGCTAACCATTGCGCCACGGAAGTTTAGGCGAAGAATGTTCGTCAAGTATTGTGGAAAAATATTTCCTTTTTACGATACTTCTAAGACTTCAAAACAACGCTCCCGGGTGGGCTCGAACCACCAACCTTTCGCTTAACAGAGGAATGCGCTATCCCATTGCGCCACGGAAGCTTAGACAAAGATTGATCGTCAAGTATTGTGGAAAAATATGTACTTTTAACGTTACTTCTAAGCCTTCAAAACAACGCTCCTGGGTAAACTCGAACCACCAACTTTTCGGTTAACAGCGGAACGCGCTAACCATTGCGCCACGGAAGCTTAGGGAAAGAATAATCGTCAAGTATTGTGGAAAAACATTTCCTTTTTACGATACTTCTAAGACTTCAAAACAACGCTCGAACCACCAACGTTTCGGTTAAAAGCCAAACGCGCTAACCATTGCGCCACGGAAGCTTAAGCAAGAATGGTCTTCAATTATTGTGGAGAAATATTTCCTTTTAACGTTACTTTTAAGACTTCAAAACAACGCTCCCGGGTGGGCTTGAACCACCATCCTTTCGGTTAACAGCCTAACACGCTAACCATTGCGCCACGGAAGTTTAGGCGAAGAATGTTCGTCAAGTAATGTGGAAAAATATTTCCTTTTTATGTTACTTCTAAGACTTCAAAAGAAAGCTCCTGGGTGGGCTCGATTTAACAACCTTTCGGTTAACAGCCGAACGCGCTGACCATTGCGCCACGGAAGCTTAATCAAGAATGGTCTTCAAGTATTGTGGAAAAATATTTCCTTTTAACGTTACTTTTAAGACTTCAAAACAACGCTCCCGGGTGGGCTCGAACCACCAACCTTTCGCTTAACAGAGGAATGCGCTATCCCATTGCGCCACGGAAGCTTAGACAAAGATTGATCGTCAAGTATTGTGGAAAAATATGTACTTTTAACGTTACTTCTAAGACTTCAAAACAACGCTCCTGGGTGGGCTCGAACCACCAATCTTCCGGTTAACAGCCGAACGCGCTAACCATTGCGCCACGAAAGCTTAGGCGAAGAACGGTCGTCAAGACTTGTGGAAAAATATTTCCTTTTTACGTTACTTCTTAGACTTCAAAACAACGCTCCTGGGTAAACTCGAACCACCAACCTTTCGGTTAACAGCGGAACGCGCTAACCATTGCGCCACGAAAGCTTAGGGAAAGAATAATCGTCAAGTATTGTGGAAAAACATTTCCTTTTTACGATACTTCTAAGACTTCAAAACAACGCTCGAACCACCAACCTTTCGGTTAAAAGCCAAACGCGCTAACCATTGCGCCACGGAAGCTTAAGCAAGAATGGTCTTCAATTATTGTGGAGAAATATTTCCTTTTAACGTTACTTTTAAGACTTCAAAACAACGCTCCCGGGTGGGCTTGAACCACCATCCTTTCGGTTAACAGCCTAACACGCTAACCATTGCGCCACGGAAGTTTAGGCGAAGAATGTTCGTCAAGTATTGTGGAAAAATATTTCCTTTTTACGATACTTCTAAGACTTCAAAACAACGCTCCCGGGTGGGCTCGAACCACCAACCTTTCGCTTAACAGAGGAATGCGCTATCCCATTGCGCCACGGAAGCTTAGACAAAGATTGATCGTCAAGTATTGTGGAAAAATATGTACTTTTAACGTTACTTCTAAGCCTTCAAAACAACGCTCCTGGGTAAACTCGAACCACCAACTTTTCGGTTAACAGCGGAACGCGCTAACCATTGCGCCACGGAAGCTTAGGGAAAGAATAATCGTCAAGTATTGTGGAAAAACATTTCCTTTTTACGATACTTCTAAGACTTCAAAACAACGCTCGAACCACCAACGTTTCGGTTAAAAGCCAAACGCGCTAACCATTGCGCCACGGAAGCTTAAGCAAGAATGGTCTTCAATTATTGTGGAGAAATATTTCCTTTTAACGTTACTTTTAAGACTTCAAAACAACGCTCCCGGGTGGGCTTGAACCACCATCCTTTCGGTTAACAGCCTAACACGCTAACCATTGCGCCACGGAAGTTTAGGCGAAGAATGTTCGTCAAGTAATGTGGAAAAATATTTCCTTTTTATGTTACTTCTAAGACTTCAAAAGAAAGCTCCTGGGTGGGCTCGATTTAACAACCTTTCGGTTAACAGCCGAACGCGCTGACCATTGCGCCACGGAAGCTTAATCAAGAATGGTCTTCAAGTATTGTGGAAAAATATTTCCTTTTAACGTTACTTTTAAGACTTCAAAACAACGCTCCCGGGTGGGCTCGAACCACCAACCTTTCGCTTAACAGAGGAATGCGCTATCCCATTGCGCCAGGGAAGCTTAGACAAAGATTGATCGTCAAGTATTGTGGAAAAATATGTACTTTTAACGTTACTTCTAAGACTTCAAAACAACGCTCCTGGGTGTGCTCGAACCACCAATCTTCCGGTTAACAGCCGAACGCGCTAACCATTGCGCCACGAAAGCTTAGGCGAAGAACGGTCGTCAAGACTTGTGGAAAAATATTTCCTTTTTACGTTACTTCTTAGACTTCAAAACAACGCTCCTGGGTAAACTCGAACCACCCTTTTCGTTTAACAGCGGAACGCGCTAACCATTGCGCCACGGAAGCTTAGGGAAAGAATAATCGTCAAGTATTGTGGAAAAACATTTCCTTTTTACGATACTTCTAAGACTTCAAAACAACGCTCGAACCACCAACGTTTCGGTTAAAAGCCAAACGCGCTAACCATTGCGCCACGGAAGCTTAAGCAAGAATGGTGTTCAATTATTGTGGAGAAATATTTCCTTTTAACGTTACTTTTAAGACTTCAAAACAACGCTCCCGGGTGGGCTTGAACCACCATCCTTTCGGTTAACAGCCTAACACGCTAACCATTGCGCCACGGAAGTTTAGGCGAAGAATGTTCGTCAAGTATTGTGGAAACATATTTCCTTTTTACTTTACTTCTAACACTTCAAAACAACGCTCCCGGGTGGGCTCGAACCACCAACCTTTCGCTGAACAGAGGAATGCGCTATCGCATTGCGCCACGGAAGCTTAGACAAAGATTGATCGTCAAGTATTGAGGAAAAATATTTCCTTTTAACGTTGCTTCTAAGACTTCAAAACAACGCTTCTGGGTAGGCTCGAACCACCAATCTTCCGGTTAACAGCCGAACGCGCTAACCATTGCGCCACGGAAGCTTAGGCGAAGAACGACCGTCAAGACTTGTGGAAAAATATTTCCTTTTTACGTTACTTCTTAGACTTCAAAACAACGCTCCTGGGTAAACTCGAACCACCAACCTTTCGGTTAACAGCGGAACGCGCTAACCATTGCGCCACGGAAGCTTAGGGAAAGAATAATCGTCAAGTATTGTGGAAAAACATTTCCTTTTTACGATACTTCTAAGACTTCAAAACAACGCTCGAACCACCAACGTTTCGGTTAAAAGGCAAACGCGCTAACCATTGCGCCACGGAAGCTTAAGCAAGAATGGTCTTCAATTATTGTGGAGAAATATTTCCTTTTAACGTTACTTTTAAGACTTCAAAACAACGCTCCCGGGTGGGCTCGAACCACCAACCTTTCGCTTAACAGAGGAATGCGCTATCCCATTGCGCCACGGAAGCTTAGACAAAGATTGATCGTCAAGTATTGTGGAAAAATATGTACTTTTAACGTTACTTTTAAGACTTCAAAACAACGCTCCTGGGTAAACTCGAACCACCAACTTTTGGGTTAACAGCGGAACGCGCTAACCATTGCGCCACGGAAGCTTAGGGAAAGAATAATCGTCAAGTATTGTGGAAAAACGTTTCCTTTTTACGATACTTCTAAGACTTCAAAACAACGCTCCCGGGTGGGCTCGAACCACCAACCTTTCGCTTAACAGAGGAATGCGCTATCCCATTGCGCCACGGAAGCTTAGACAAAGATTGATCGTCAAGTATTGTGGAAAAATATGTACTTTTAACGTTACTTCTAAGCCTTCAAAACAACGCTCCTGGGTAAACTCGAACCACCAACTTTTCGGTTAACAGCGGAACGCGCTAACCATTGCGCCACGGAAGCTTAGGGAAAGAATAATCGTCAAGTATTGTGGAAAAACATTTCCTTTTTACGATACTTCTAAGACTTCAAAACAACGCTCGAACCACCAACGTTTCGGTTAAAAGCCAAACGCGCTAACCATTGCGCCACGGAAGCTTAAGCAAGAATGGTCTTCAATTATTGTGGAGAAATATTTCCTTTTAACGTTACTTTTAAGACTTCAAAACAACGCTCCCGGGTGGGCTTGAACCACCATCCTTTCGGTTAACAGCCTAACACGCTAACCATTGCGCCACGGAAGTTTAGGCGAAGAATGTTCGTCAAGTAATGTGGAAAAATATTTCCTTTTTATGTTACTTCTAAGACTTCAAAAGAAAGCTCCTGGGTGGGCTCGATTTAACAACCTTTCGGTTAACAGCCGAACGCGCTGACCATTGCGCCACGGAAGCTTAATCAAGAATGGTCTTCAAGTATTGTGGAAAAATATTTCCTTTTAACGTTACTTTTAAGACTTCAAAACAACGCTCCCGGGTGGGCTCGAACCACCAACCTTTCGCTTAACAGAGGAATGCGCTATCCCATTGCGCCAGGGAAGCTTAGACAAAGATTGATCGTCAAGTATTGTGGAAAAATATGTACTTTTAACGTTACTTCTAAGACTTCAAAACAACGCTCCTGGGTGGGCTCGAACCACCAATCTTCCGGTTAACAGCCGAACGCGCTAACCATTGCGCCACGAAAGCTTAGGCGAAGAACGGTCGTCAAGACTTGTGGAAAAATATTTCCTTTTTACGTTACTTCTTAGACTTCAAAACAACGCTCCTGGGTAAACTCGAACCACCAACCTTTCGTTTAACAGCGGAACGCGCTAACCATTGCGCCACGGAAGCTTAGGGAAAGAATAATCGTCAAGTATTGTGGAAAAACATTTCCTTTTTACGATACTTCTAAGACTTCAAAACAACGCTCGAACCACCAACGTTTCGGTTAAAAGCCAAACGCGCTAACCATTGCGCCACGGAAGCTTAAGCAAGAATGGTCTTCAATTATTGTGGAGAAATATTTCCTTTTAACGTTACTTTTAAGACTTCAAAACAACGCTCCCGGGTGGGCTTGAACCACCATCCTTTCGGTTAACAGCCTAACACGCTAACCATTGCGCCACGGAAGTTTAGGCGAAGAATGTTCGTCAAGTATTGTGGAAACATATTTCCTTTTTACTTTACTTCTAACACTTCAAAACAACGCTCCCGGGTGGGCTCGAACCACCAACCTTTCGCTGAACAGAGGAATGCGCTATCGCATTGCGCCACGGAAGCTTAGACAAAGATTGATCGTCAAGTATTGAGGAAAAATATTTCCTTTTAACGTTGCTTCTAAGACTTCAAAACAACGCTTCTGGGTAGGCTCGAACCACCAATCTTCCGGTTAACAGCCGAACGCGCTAACCATTGCGCCACGGAAGCTTAGGCGAAGAACGACCGTCAAGACTTGTGGAAAAATATTTCCTTTTTACGTTACTTCTTAGACTTCAAAACAACGCTCCTGGGTAAACTCGAACCACCAACCTTTCGGTTAACAGCGGAACGCGCTAACCATTGCGCCACGGAAGCTTAGGGAAAGAATAATCGTCAAGTATTGTGGAAAAACATTTCCTTTTTACGATACTTCTAAGACTTCAAAACAACGCTCGAACCACCAACGTTTCGGTTAAAAGGCAAACGCGCTAACCATTGCGCCACGGAAGCTTAAGCAAGAATGGTCTTCAATTATTGTGGAGAAATATTTCCTTTTAACGTTACTTTTAAGACTTCAAAACAACGCTCCCGGGTGGGCTCGAACCACCAACCTTTCGCTTAACAGAGGAATGCGCTATCCCATTGCGCCACGGAAGCTTAGACAAAGATTGATCGTCAAGTATTGTGGAAAAATATGTACTTTTAACGTTACTTTTAAGACTTCAAAACAACGCTCCTGGGTAAACTCGAACCACCAACTTTTGGGTTAACAGCGGAACGCGCTAACCATTGCGCCACGGAAGCTTAGGGAAAGAATAATCGTCAAGTATTGTGGAAAAACGTTTCCTTTTTACGATACTTCTAAGACTTCAAAACAACGCTCGAACCACCAACGTTTCGGTTAAAAGCCAAACGCGCTAACCATTGCGCCACGGAAGCTTAAGCAAGAATGGTCTTCAATTATTGTGGAGAAATATTTCCTTTTAACGTTACTTTTAAGACTTCAAAACAACGCTCCCGGGTGGGCTTGAACCACCATCCTTTCGGTTAACAGCCTAACACGCTAACCATTGCGCCACGGAAGTTTAGGCGAAGAATGTTCGTCAAGTAATGTGGAAAAATATTTCCTTTTTATGTTACTTCTAAGACTTCAAAAGAAAGCTCCTGGGTGGGCTCGATTTAACAACCTTTCGGTTAACAGCCGAACGCGCTGACCATTGCGCCACGGAAGCTTAATCAAGAATGGTCTTCAAGTATTGTGGAAAAATATTTCCTTTTAACGTTACTTTTAAGACTTCAAAACAACGCTCCCGGGTGGGCTCGAACCACCAACCTTTAGCTTAACAGAGGAATGCGCTATCCCATTGCGCCACGGAAGCTTAGACAAAGATTGATCGTCAAGTATTGTGGAAAAATATGTACTTTTAACGTTACTTCTAAGACTTCAAAACAACGCTCCTGGGTGGGCTCGAACCACCAATCTTCCGGTTAACAGCCGAACGCGCTAACCATTGCGCCACGAAAGCTTAGGCGAAGAACGGTCGTCAAGACTTGTGGAAAAATATTTCCTTTTTACGTTACTTCTTAGACTTCAAAACAACGCTCCTGGGTAAACTCGAACCACCAACCTTTCGGTTAACAGCGGAACGCGCTAACCATTGCGCCACGAAAGCTTAGGGAAAGAATAATCGTCAAGTATTGTGGAAAAACATTTCCTTTTTACGATACTTCTAAGACTTCAAAACAACGCTCGAACCACCAACCTTTCGGTTAAAAGCCAAACGCGCTAACCATTGCGCCACGGAAGCTTAAGCAAGAATGTTCTTCAATTATTGTGGAGAAATATTTCCTTTTAACGTTACTTTTAAGACTTCAAAACAACGCTCCCGGGTGGGCTTGAACCACCATCCTTTCGGTTAACAGCCTAACACGCTAACCATTGCGCCACGGAAGTTTAGGCGAAGAATGTTCGTCAAGTATTGTGGAAAAATATTTCCTTTTAACGATACTTCTAAGACTTCAAAACAACGCTCCCGGGTGGGCTCGAACCACCAACCTTTCGCTTAACAGAGGAATGCGCTATCGCATTGCGCCACGGAAGCTTAGATAAAGATTGATCGTCAAGTATTGTGGAAAAATATGTACTTTTAACGTTACTTTTAAGACTTCAAAACAACGCTCCCGGGTGGGCTCGAACCACCAACCTTTCGCTTAACAGAGGAATGCGCTATCCCATTGCGCCACGGAAGCTTAGACAAATATTGATCGTCAAGTATTGTGGAAAAATATGTACTTTTAACGTTACTTCTAAGACTTCAAAACAACGCTCCTGGGTGGGCTCGAACCACCAATCTTCCGGTTAACAGCCGAACGCGCTAACCATTGCGCCAAGAAAGCTTAGCCGAAGAACGGTCGTCAAGACTTGTGGAAAAATATTTCCTTTTTACGTTACTTCTTAGACTTCAAAACAACGCTCCTGGGTAAACTCGAACCACCAACCTTTCGGTTAACAGCGGAACGCGCTAACCATTGCGCCACTTAAGCTTAGGGAAAGAATAATCGTCAAGTATTGTGGAAAAACATTTCCTTTTTACGATACTTCTAAGACTTCAAAACAACGCTCGAACCACCAACGTTTCGGTTAAAAGCCAAACGCGCTAACCATTGCGCCACGGAAGCTTAAGCAAGAATGGTCTTCAATTATTGTGGAGTAATATTTCCTTTTAACGTTACTTTTAAGACTTCAAAACAACGCTCCCGGGTGGGCTTGAACCACCATCCTTTCGGTTAACAGCCTAACACGCTAACCATTGCGCCACGGAAGTTTAGGCGAAGAATGTTCGTCAAGTATTGTGGAAAAATATTTCCTTTTTACTTTACTTCTAACACTTCAAAACAACGCTCCCGGGTGGGCTCGAGCCACCTACCTTTCGCTGAACAGAGGAATGCGCTATCGCATTGCGCCACGGAAGCTTAGACAAAGATTGATCGTCAAGTATTGTGGAAAAATATTTCCTTTTTACATTACTGCTAAGATTTCAAAACAATGCTCCCGGGTGGACTCGAACCACCAACCTTTCGGTTAACAGCCGAACGCGCAAACCATTGCGCCACGGAAGCTTAGGCGAAAAACGATCGTCAAGTATTGTGGAAAAATATTACCTTTTTACGTTACTTCTTAGACTTCAAAACAACGCTCCCGGGTGGGCTCGAACCACCAACCTTTCGCTTAACAGAGGAATGCGCTATCGCATTGCGCCACGGAAGCTTAGACAAAGATTGATCGTCAAGTATTGTGGAAAAATATGCACTTTTAACGTTACTTCTAAGACTTCAAAACAACGCTCCTGGGTGGGCTCGAACCACCAATCTTCCGGTTAACAGCCGAACGCGCTAACCATTGCGCCACGAAAGCTTAGGCGAAGAACGGTCGTCAAGACTTGTGGAAAAATATTTCCTTTTTACGTTACTTCTTAGACTTCAAAACAACGCTCCTGGGTAAACTCGAACCACCAACCTTTCGGTTAACAGCGGAACGCGCTAACCATTGCGCCACGGAAGCTTAGGCAAAGAACGATCGTCAAGTATTGTGGAAAAATATTTCCTTTTTACATTACTGCTAAGATTTCAAAACAATGCTCCCGGGTGGACTCGAACCACCAACCTTTCGGTTAACAGCCGAACGCGCAAACCATTGCGCCACGGAAGCTTAGGCGAAAAACGATCGTCAAGTATTGTGGAAAAATATTTCCTTTTTACGTTACTTCTTAGACTTCAAAACTACGCTCCCGGGTAGGCTCGAACCACCAACCTTTCGGTTAATAGCCGAACGCGCTAACCATTGTGCCACGGTAGCTTAGGGAAATAATAATCGTCAAGTATTGTGGAAAAACATTTCCTTTTTACGATACTTCTAAGACTTCAAAACAACGCTCGAACCACCAACCTTTCGGTTAAAAGCCAAACGCGCTAACCATTGCGCCACGGAAGCTTAAGCAAGAATGGTCTTCAATTATTGTGGAGAAATATTTCCTTTTAACGTTACTTTTAAGACCTCAAAACAACGCTCCCGGGTGGGCTTGAACCACCATCCTTTAGGTTAACATCCTAACACGCTAACCATTGCGCCACGGAAGTTTAGGCGAAGAATGTTCGTCAAGTATTGTGGAAAAATATTTCCTTTTTACTTTACTTCTAAGACTTCAAAACAACGCTCCTGGGTGGGCTTGAACCACCATCCTTTCGGTTAACAGCCTAACACGCTAACCATTGCGCCACGGAAGTTTAGGCGAAGAATGTTCGTCAAGTATTGTGGAAAAATATTTCCTTTTTACTTTACTTCTAACACTTCAAAACAACGCTCCCGGGTGGGCTCGAGCCACCTACCTTTCGCTGAACAGAGGAATGCGCTATCGCATTGCGCCACGGAAGCTTAGACAAAGATTGATCGTCAAGTATTGTGGAAAAATATTTCCTTTTTACATTACTGCTAAGATTTCAAAACAATGCTCCCGGGTGGACTCGAACCACCAACCTTTCGGTTAACAGCCGAACGCGCAAACCATTGCGCCACGGAAGCTTAGGCGAAAAACGATCGTCAAGTATTGTGGAAAAATATTACCTTTTTACGTTACTTCTTAGACTTCAAAACAACGCTCCCGGGTGGGCTCGAACCACCAACCTTTCGCTTAACAGAGGAATGCGCTATCGCATTGCGCCACGGAAGCTTAGACAAAGATTGATCGTCAAGTATTGTGGAAAAATATGCACTTTTAACGTTACTTCTAAGACTTCAAAACAACGCTCCTGGGTGGGCTCGAACCACCAATCTTCCGGTTAACAGCCGAACGCGCTAACCAATGCGCCACGAAAGCTTAGGCGAAGAACGGTCGTCAAGACTTGTGGAAAAATATTTCCTTTTTACGTTACTTCTTAGACTTCAAAACAACGCTCCTGGGTAAACTCGAACCACCAACCTTTCGGTTAACAGCGGAACGCGCTAACCATTGCGCCACGGAAGCTTAGGCAAAGAACGATCGTCAAGTATTGTGGAAAAATATTTCCTTTTTACATTACTGCTAAGATTTCAAAACAATGCTCCCGGGTGGACTCGAACCACCAACCTTTCGGTTAACAGCCGAACGCGCAAACCATTGCGCCACGGAAGCTTAGGCGAAAAACGATCGTCAAGTATTGTGGAAAAATATTTCCTTTTTACGTTACTTCTTAGACTTCAAAACTACGCTCCCGGGTGGGCTCGAACCACTAACCTTTCGGTTAATAGCCGAACGCGCTAACCATTGTTTCACGGTAGCTTAGGGAAATAATAATCGTCAAGTATTGTGGAAAAACATTTCCTTTTTACGATACTTCTAAGACTTAAAACAACGCTCGAACCACCAACCTTTCGGTTAAAAGCCAAACGCGCTAACCATTGCGCCACGGAAGCTTAAGCAAGAATGGTCCTTAATTATTGTGGAGAAATATTTCCTTTTAACGTTACTTTTAAGACCTCAAAACAACGCTCCCGGGTGGGCTTGAACCACCATCCTTTAGGTTAACATCCTAACACGCTAACCATTGCGCCACGGAAGTTTAGGCGAAGAATGTTCGTCAAGTATTGTGGAAAAATATTTCCTTTTTACTTTACTTCTAAGACTTCAAAACAACGCTCCTGGGTGGGCTCGAACCACCAATCTTCCGGTTAACAGCCGAACGCGCTAACCATTGCGCCACGGAAGCTTAGGCGAAGAACGATCGTCAAGTATTGTGGAAAAATATTTCCTTTTTACGTTACTTCTTAGACTTCAAAACAACGCTCCTGTGTGGGTTCGAACCACCAACCTTTCGCTTAACAGAGGAATGCGCTATCGCATTGCGCCACGGAAGCTTAGACAAAGATTGATCGTCAAGTATTGTGGAAAAATATGTACTTTTAACGTTACTTCTAAGACTTCAAAACAACGCTCCTGGGTGGGCTCGAACCACCAATCTTCCGGTTAACAGCCGAACGCGCTAACCATTGCGCCACGAAAGCTTAGGCGAAGAACGGTCGTCAAGACTTGTGGAAAAATATTTCCTTTTTACGTTACTTCTTAGACTTCAAAACAACGCTCCTGGGTAAACTCGAACCACCAACCTTTCGGTTAACAGCGGAACGCGCTAACCATTGCGCCACGGAAGCTTAGGGAAAGAATAATCGTCAAGTATTGTGGAAAAATATTTCCTTTTTACGATACTTCTAAGACTTCAAAACAACGCTCGAACCACCAACGTTTCGGTTAAAAGCCAAACGCGCTAACCATTGCGCCACGGAAGCTTAAGCAAGAATGGTCTTCAATTATTGTGGAGAAATATTTCCTTTTAACGTTACTTTTAAGACTTCAAAACAACGCTCCCGGGTGGGCTTGAACCACCATCCTTTCGGTTAACAGCCTAACACGCTAACCATTGCGCCACGGAAGTTTAGGCGAAGAATGTTCGTCAAGTATTGTGGAAAAATATTTCCTTTTTACTTTACTTCTAACACTTCAAAACAACGCTCCCGGGTGGGCTCGAACCACCAACCTTTCGCTGAACAGAGGAATGCGCTATCGCATTGCGCCACGGAAGCTTAGACAAAGATTGATCGTCAAGTATTGTGGAAAAATATTTCCTTTTAACGTTACTTCTAAGACTTCAAAACAACGCTCCTGGGTGGGCTCGAACCACCAATCTTCCGGTTAACAGCCGAACGCGCTAACCATTGCGCCACGGAAGCTTAGGCAAAGAACGATCGTCAAGTATTGTGGAAAAATATTTCCTTTTTACATTACTGCTAAGATTTCAAAACAATGCTCCCGGGTGGACTCGAACCACCAACCTTTCGGTTAACAGCCGAACGCGCAAACCATTGCGCCACGGAACTCAGGCGAAAAACGATCGTCAAGTATTGTGGAAAAATATTTCCTTTTTACGTTACTTCTTAGACTTCAAAACAACGCTCCTGGGTAAACTCGAACCACCAACCTTTCGGTTAACAGCGGAACGCGCTAACCATTGCGCCACGGAAGCTTAGGCAAAGAACGATCGTCAAGTATTGTGGAAAAATATTTCCTTTTTACATTACTGCTAAGATTTCAAAACAATGCTCCCGGGTGGACTCGAACCACCAACCTTTCGGTTAACAGCCGAACGCGCAAACCATTGCGCCACGGAAGCTTAGGCGAAAAACGATCGTCAAGTATTGTGGAAAAATATTTCCATTTTACGTTACTTCTAAAACTTCAAAACAACGCTCCCGGGTGGGCTCGAACCACCAACCTTTCGGTTAATAGCCGAACAAGCTAACCATTGCGCCCCGGAAGCTTAGGGAAAGAATAATCGTCAAGTATTGTGGAAAAACATTTCCTTTTTACGATACTTCTAAGACTTCAAAACAACGCTAGAACCACCAACCTTTCGGTTAAAAGCCAAACGCGCTAACCCTTGCGCCACGGAAGCTTAAGCAAGAATGGTCTTCAATTATTGTGGAGAAATATTTCCTTTTAACGTTACTTTTAAGACTTCAAAACAACGCTCCCGGGTGGGTTTGATTCACCATCCTTTCGGTTAACATCCTAACACGCTAACCATTGCGCCACGGAAGTTTAGGCGAAGAATGTTCGTCAAGTATTGTGGAAAAATATTTCCTTTTTACTTTACTTCTAACACTTCAAAACAACGCTCCCGGGTGGGCTCGAACCACCAACCTTTCGCTTAACAGAGGAATGCGCTATCGCATTGCGCCACGGAAGCTTAGACAAAGATTGATCGTCAAGTATTGTGGAAAAATATGTACTTTTAACGTTACTTCTAAGACTTCAAAACAACGCTCCTGGGTGGGCTCGAACCACCAATCTTCCGGTTAACAGCCGAACGCGCTAACCATTGCGCCAAGAAAGCTTAGGCGAAGAACGGTCGTCAAGACTTGTGGAAAAATATTTTCTTTTTACGTTACTTCTTAGACTTCAAAACAACGCTCCTGGGTAAACTCGAACCACCAACCTTTCGGTTAGCAGCGGAACGCGCTAACCATTGCGCCACGGAAGCTTAGGGAAAGAATAATCGTCAAGTATTGTGGAAAAACATTTCCTTTTTACGATACTTCTAAGACTTCAAAACAACGCTCGAACCACCAACCTTTCGGTTAAAAGCCAAACGCGCTAACCCTTGCGCCACGGAAGCTTAAGCAAGAATGGTCTTCAATTATTGTGGAGAAATATTTCCTTTTAACGTTACTTTTAAGACCTCAAAACAACGCTCCCGGGTGGGCTTGAACCACCATCCTTTAGGTTAACATCCTAACACGCTAACCATTGCGCCACGGAAGTTTAGGCGAAGAATGTTCGTCAAGTATTGTGGAAAAATATTTCCTTTTTACTTTACTTCTAAGACTTCAAAACAACGCTCCTGGGTGGGCTCGAACCACCAATCTTCCGGTTAACAGCCGAACGCGCTAACCATTGCGCCACGGAAGCTTAGGCGAAGAACGATCGTCAAGTATTGTGGAAAAATATTTCCTTTTTACGTTACTTCTTAGACTTCAAAACAACCTTGTGCCTTCGCCCCACCTTCCGCGATTTCTACTTCCGACTCCATTTCCCTATAGCTTTCGAACCAAGCTTTATTATTACAAAAGTGGTGGGTTGCCCCGGTGTCGAGGACCCAATCTTCTGTACTCTTGACTACAATTAGTGTTGAGGCAAAAAATGCTTTCCTTCCGTCCCTTTTACTTTCCCTTGTCTCAGTTCGTTTATATTGCCTCGTATTCCGACAATCTCTAGCGTAATGTCCCTCTTCATTACAATTGTAACATCGTCTAGGAGTTTCTTGTCTTCTAGATCTAGATGTACTTCTATGCCTACTATTATGACGCCCTCTGGATTTGTTTCTTGCCAAAGAAGAAAAACCTGCCTGTGTTTGCTCCTTGAACTCGGCTACTTCTAATCGTTTTTGTCTATCATGTTCCGCTATTAGTAATGCCTTCACATTGTCAGGGTAAAGTCCGAGTCCTTCCAATGATACGCTAACGATGATACTTGATTATATTCAGCAGGTAATTTAACAACATTTGAAATGCGATTTCTTCATTTGTGAGTGATAGGCCTGCGTCAATAAGTTCTTCTGCAATACTGGTAATTTTCGCCAAATGTGATGCCATTGATTCCTTATTAGAATATCGGCATTCTAGAAACGCCTCTCGCAACTCTGCCTTCCTCGCCTTTGATTTGGGTTCATAAATTTTAGCAAGCTCGTCCCACGCCCCTTTTGCTGTCTTTTGTTTCGCTATCAACCTTTTATTTGAATCGCTAATGGCTAGGGTTATTTTCGACAACGCTCTTTCGTTTCGTCTCTGATATGATTCCTTTTCCGTTGCCGTGGCCGTGGCTGTGTTTGCTGGCTCTACTACCGTACCCTCAACTATGCCCCATAATCCAAAATCTAGCAAAGCTGCTCGGATATTCATTTTCCATGAGTCGTAATTGCCATCTCGTAATTTACGAAATGAAAATGAATTATTCGAAGCACCATACTCCTCTTCGTCGTCGGACATCTTAACTGATTACTAATATCATATATTCTATTGTCTTATATAAATTGTCTTATACTCATACCATACTACTATTATTCTTATTGTAAGTAACGTATAGTTATTGTCATTGTTCAAGAGTCTCCTATCACAGTCTTATTTGTTGCAATTCGTTACCTTGTTAATCTTCAATCTACAGTTGAACCTTACTCCAGTCAATGTCACTCCTAGGTCACGTGTATCATCCTTGTTGCTCGCTTTCGGTTATGTCCGTTCCTGCTTTCATCATGTCCAAGGCCCGATTTTTGTCTTGTATATCGCACACGGATACTATCGCCTCAATGTTCCCGACACATGCTGGTTTGCTATTTGGCTACCGTAGATGAACTCCGCGATGTTATAAATTCTAACTCACCACTAGATTATTGGTAACCACGCTATGCTACCATGTTGAATTGTTATGTTAACGTTACCAATAATCATAGATGACTTTGCATTAAATTAGTTTATTAATAAAGTTAATATAAATGATTATCTCTAATTAGTACATAACTGTCGCGGTTATTTAATACGTTATTCCACCGTATAATAGTTATTATATATATCTTTCATTTCATTAATACACGAACCGGCCTCAACACAGGTTTTCTTTCTAGTAACTTGCTTAACCATCGTGTAGCAGCCGACAGAAAAATAATTGACCTCCTTATCACATCAGTGTTACAAGTATAGATTAGATAACAAGAATTGATGCCTACTGATAAGAATAGATAAGGAAATACTTTTAGAATATTGACCTATTATAACAGTCTCGGGCGCACGCGCTTGGCTTTTCCGCTAGATACCGTGAGTGACGTAGCGAGGAGAAAAAGCCGCCAAATATTTTCTCCGCAAATTTGCTTTTTCCCCCAAAATTCAAGTTTTCGAAGTGTTTTTTCTGTGTTTTCCCTCATATTTAAATATTTATTAAGTATATTTTTGGAATCAGAAGAGTTTAAACTCTCAAAAAGTAAGGTTTTTTTAAATTTGAGATAATTTTTAAATCAGTTCGGTATTCCTTTAATAAATTTTCCATTTAAAATCATATTCCATGACAAAAAGTAAAAAACTAAATTCGCTTACTGGTTTTTCGCGTCAGCGTTTGAAAAGTGTATGTGCGTTCAGCAACCACTACCAAGTACTAGGTTTAGTGCCGGATTGTAATTTTTATACGGAACCGGTAACGGAATGGTACACCTAGCTGAACGTTCTTAATGAAACCAGGCAATACGGTAAATTTAGTTTCTACATTTATAAACCTTTCTCCGTGGTTTTAAAGCAAAAATATAAGACAAATCAAACAACAACAGTCATACTTACAATATTTCTTCTTTTTTCTCGAATAACGACTTATATAGCAGGAAACAATCACAACTACGTAATAATTTTAAAAGTGGCGGTATAGCAAGTTTGTCCTGTTTCAAGCGACATCTCTAGAAAAAGGTGTTAGTACAGACAATATATGCATGTAGTAGTCTCTAGTATAAGCTAGACATGTAAATCATAAAGCCATTGTCATAGCCTTCTCAATAAAGCCTAATACTTTTGCTCATTAACTTAAATATATTTTATTGACTTTCAAATATAACATGGTGTCAGAAGTGTGCCATTAGTTTCCGCATTATTTTGCCCAGTGTTCGCGCAATTGTTTTTTGCCGTCTCCACCTCTAGCGTCGTACTCGTTCCAAACTGGCCAAGGCTTCACGTTCCCATTGTTTTCCGTTGTTGCGTCATATTTCAATATGGCTCAACCAACCATCCCTGCTAACCCAGCCCCGACATTTCAAGTTAGTTCTCTGGAACCATATTCTTTTTCTACACCGGGTGAGTGGTCTCGGTGGATAAGGCGTTTAGAACGGTTTCGCACCGCGACTGGCCTCAGCAAAAATTCAGAAGAACAAATAAGTGCTCTTATTTATATGATGGGGATCAGGCCAAAGACATCCTTCTGCCATTTAACATGTCAGCAGCTGATGCCAAGATTTACGCCACAATTTTGGCCAGATTTGAAGGACATTTCGTTCTCGAAAAGAACGTACCATACCTTCGTGAAGTTCGTGCCCGTTTCTTCTCTCGTTTTCAAAAGGAGGGTGAAGTTGAAATTAGAACCTCTCCGTGACATACGTCACTCGGAGAGGTAAAAATAAAAGGAGACAAACAAGTGATAACATGTGTTAATACTTTAATTTATTTAAAAACCAAATGAAAGATAAGTTTTAATTGTTCATCCAACTGAATTTGAACAGGTAATAATTGCCGATAAGCAAAATATCTAGAACGCATAAAAATAAAATCGTCACCAGGCTTAGTTTTCAGGTCACTTGAAGCAACAAAATCCTCGTAATGGCCTGCCTATCTTATTTGAAAGCTGAATGCCTACTCATGAATGGTATATCCTCATTTTCGTCACTAGTGTCGTCTACATAAGCAAGTGATGTCCAACTAAGGTTTTTTTAATTTGGCCCAAGTTGAGTATTTATAGCCCGCCGAGGTAATTCTACGGGCCCACCTATAAGTTGGCCTTAAAGATGAGATCAAAACTTTTATGGAAGAGAAAGGAAAGGAAGTGGCAGAATTTAATGATGAAAAATGGATTTGTGATTTTGCCTTTCTAAATGAGCTTAACTCGCGTATGCAAGGCAATAACCAACTAATCAGTTCTATGTTCGAACATATCACGTCTTTTGAAGTTAAACTCAGATTGTGGGAAAATCAGTTGAAAGTCAAAAATTACATTAACTTTCCCACATTATCGGGTCTGAAGCGCGTCATTACCCCCCAGGAATACCCAAAATTAGTATCGAGGCTTAGAGAAGAATTTTCACTTCGATTCCAGGATTTCAGAGAAAACAAACTATTTCTCGATATCTATTCACGTCCGTTTTCTCAGGATGTTGAATCTGTACCACAGAACCTACTAATGGAAATTATTGACATGCAATGTGATTCAACACTGAAAGAAAAATTCAACAAAACGGAGCTCATTGAGTTCTACAAACGTATGTAACTAATGAAAAATATCCAGAAATTCGCGAAAACGCTCTATTTATGAGCTCACTGTTTGGTAGAACATTCATTTGTGAGCAAGTGTTTTCAAGAATGAAACAGACCAAAAGCAAGGGTAGAAATCGATTGTCGAATAGTCATCTTGAAAATTGCCTGCGTATTTCAACTTCTAAACTGGATTCCAATATTGATGAGATAAATAAACAAAAGAAATGTCAGGTTTCTCACTAAAACTGGTAAAAACAATTGTAAAATTTATCAAATAAATGAAAAATGGTGAATTTTTATTGTGTGGCCCGCTTGATGGTCTCTAATTTTGAATTTGGACCACCGCGAATAAAGGTTGGACATCCCTGACATACGCGAAGTAGGCTGGCCCAACCATATCTAAATCTAAACGATTCAGTTGAAATTTTCTCCAATCCACTACGCATTCCAAATCCGGTGTTAAGGGTAATGGTAGCATTGAAAATTTTAAGATAATAAACCCGCACATTTTGGCTATATTCGATTCAATGGGACATGCGTTCTAATGGGATTCGGCCCAATGGGCCAGCAGCGGATAGGCAATTGAAAAGGGAGCTAGGTTTGGTTAGAGCAACGCCTGACACTAGCGCTGTGGCAGCGGATATTGGAAGTTTTTCACCAAACCCTAGTAAAATCCGCGCCATTTTGTTGTTTGAGGAGTAGAGGTCTAACAAAATAATTTTTGTAAATATCACTCTGGTATTGTTTAAAAAGTTTTGTTTAACTTTAAGCAAAAACGGATTTATGTAAGAAAAACGTTGAACGTAGCAAATTCCCTACCCATCCTCGACTACTACTGTGTATGTGATGCTTATAATTTCAAAACTCGCGCTCGCCATCTATCGGCCTTATTCTCTTATATTTTGGGCTTTAAATATAGATACTGCATAAGGCAAGTAAATATTAATAATAACTTATAAATGTACTACAATAATAATTTGAGTACAAAGAAAGAAAAACCAGATACTTAAAGTGAATATTTAAAGAAACATCAATTATTTATATATTCTTAACTTTAAAACTAAATTCCACTAAATCTGGAGTTATATCGCATTGTTGTCCACTTTGTTTTTTACCACTGGCGCCATTTCGAAAAAATAAATAAAAAATTACTTAACCACGAAAATAGAGATAAGAATGACACTTTCGACCACTAGAAGTCGCTATATACAAAACTTGTGGGTGGAGTTTAAAATATAAGCAGACGAAGTTTCTCAATAAAGTATGCAATGATGGTCCTAGAGGCTAAAGATATGAGCCGACGTTCTTAGTACATAAATCCGTTTTTACCTCTCCGAGTGACGATGACGTCACGGAGAGGTATTACACTGGACGTGTGGGTGTATTAGCCGGTCACCGGGTTCGCAGTTGGCATATCAGAGCAAACGTGTTCGCAGTTAGTAGTTTTTGGCTTCTACTCCCAACGTTAGGATCAAGAAGTGCGTGGCGATCGGCTAGGGTTACAAGAAACGTCTAGCCTCCCAATTGCAGGGCTTCAACCAAAAGTTCATGCAATTGCGGATTTATTATCATTTATTGTCAATCAGTCGCCTTATATACCCTAAATTTCCAAAAATTGTTAAAGAGGCTTACGCTAGAATTCAAACGTCAACAACAGCTATGTTTAAAATTATTTTAGGAATTAAGTTTCTTAAAATGACATCAGTAGAATTACGTTAAACTACTGACGACTAAAGTAATTAATATCAATTATATTTTCGTAATTATTTAAGAATAACCTCTTAATTGCGTCTCGAATCGGAGAGGTTTATTTTGGTTTACCAACTTGTATATTGATATATTTATCAATATTGGTTAAGCTTAAGATTAATCATTGTCCTCTTCTTGATGTTGAGCCTCTCTCTATGTTCATTTGCAGTGTCTACAAATTGAAGAACAGACTGGACCAGTTTTACGGCATTCACATTTCAATTCACAGACTTCCTTGCATTTACGAGAGATCATCTGCAAGAGCTCACCTGGAGCAGGTTGTAGAGTGGTAATGATTGGTTTGAGTTCAGAACTTCAGATCCTACCTGTCTCCAACCCAGGGTTGGCACGCTGGTATCCAGTCCGGTTTTATCCACCTGGATTAAACCGGTTTAAACCACGATGAAAAAGCCAGTGGATTTTTCAAAACATAATAAAAGAGTACAGTGCAGTCACCATAAAGTGAGATGGAAGGAAACGTTTGACCCACATGCCTTTACCTCTTTATTTCAACGAAATGGTCGATTCCCATATGTTGTGGGTTAGTTTGACGCGCCCTTCTCCCACTGCCCATCCGAAACTCGTGATACTGAGTTGAATTTTTCGCAACGCTATATTTTTGGGTCGGACCGCGCATTTAGAAAAATCTTTATCAGACCCTGTCCTATTGAAGATCACAAAAAGCCTACCCGGGCCCGACCCTAGCTGCCCTTTTGAAGACCACAAAAAGCCTACCCGGGCCCGACCCTAGCTGCCCTATTGAAGATCACAAAAAAGCCTACCCGGGCCCAACCCTGCCCCATTGAAGATAATAAAAATGTCTACCCGGGTAGACGGAATGATAACCCTACCCGACTCGACCAGCAAAACATTTTAAGTAATTTTCTAACTAAACCACACCTAGGATTTTCCGACCCGATATGGGTCGGGTTGGATTGAAAAATCCTGATTAAATCAGGGGCCCTACTCATCTCTAAGGAAATGTCTATAGTTTTATCAACTTTTATGTACAATAAAAATTATTCTCAATTAGACGGTCTAGCAGAAGACAACTAGCGCGCTAAATGTAAAAAGAAGTGCTAAAATTAGACACTAGAGAGTAGTTTAAAAAAAAGCCAGATAAATCCAATAAAATCCGGTTTAAACCAGCAAAAAACCATACCAGTGGCTTTTTCAAGAAAAATCCGGATTTTTGCCCACCCTGCTCCAACCCCATTCTCTAGCATTTAGGCTGCTTCAAAGGCACGTTAGAACTTGGTGATAAACTATTTGAATGCTGCTTTGCTGTCGCACTTGTTGGTGGAAGAGAAGCTAATTCAAAAGCTCAATTCTATAATCTTCATTTAAAGTATACACTTGGTTATGTAAACTTCGTTTCACACGCTTGAACTCAACTTTAGCCGTATTGACAAGTGTGGGCGAACAATGGTATATATTTAAAGATTAGGTTTTATGATGATACAAAGGCTGTTTTACCCTCTCCCGTTCTAAACATTATAGCTCAGGTCAGAATAGAAACAAAATTTGTCAGTAATAGGAACTATATGCTTAATTTTGGAAATGTATTCTGAAAATAGAAACCATAAAAACTTTAAATCTCCAATTTTTTATATGAGTCTAATCTTCAGGGTCAAATTGTGAACTTCCGGTTAGTTGTAGGGCAAAATATGTTTCTAGATGAATTATGTGTTTGAAGGTATTCTACAAAGGAAGCCTAATAACGTGTTAATTGGCTAAGTAAAACCGGAGTTATTAAACGTTTTTTCGATTTTGTCCGCCATTTTCCAATATGGCGGAAATTCCTCCAATGGGAGAGTGTGGGAGACCACACCACGTTAAAGAGCGCCCAAACATCTATAAGATCTGAAATTTTCCGCTTTGTTTCAATGTGTTCCGGGTTAAAACCTATTTTTCCTGTACTATATCGCCTTTTTATAAATTTCAAGCTGTTTTAGGTTTGGGAAATGGTTTGAAAATGATATTTACCATGTCCGGTTTTGTTATATACTTAGAGTTACTTCAACAATTAAAAAAACAACGCTTCTTATAGTTAACCATGGCAGAAATTCAAACATGACCTTCCCATTCCAGTTCAAAGCCGGTTTTTAAATTTGACGTAAGCGCGCGGACACCACGACGGTTGGCAGAGTCAGCGCCGGAGAGACGAGTTTAGCCACGAAGCGAACGAACGTGCCTATTCACTTTAATACAGCCTGTCAAGTTCCCTCCTCCCTGCCAATCGATCTTGCCCGCTCGGACCGGTATTTATATACTTTCGTTCTCTCTCCTACTATGTCTGGAACCCTCTTTCACCAAGCGGCTGTAGAGGAAGAAGTATAGTATCGGGCTGGCATGCCGTAGGTCCCGCGTTCGAATCCCGGTGAAGGTGGAGAAAAAAAAATATTATGAATTTAAAAATCGTTGACAAAAAAATTATGGAGCTAGCGCCACCTAGAAGTGGTTTTACGAAGTACTATTTAAAAATAACGAACGAAACATCTTCTTCTTCTCCTTCTTCTTCTTCTACACACCATGTCAAACTAATAGCCCATTCTTCGCCTAAAGCTACAATCAAAAGAGCTACGGTCAGAGAGCTATTCCGAATACCCTTGCCTGAAATTAAGTATTTAATTATAATTAAGCTTTAACGAGGCTTACAATCTCCTTGAGTTTTCCTCGAGTTTTTCCAGGCTTGTATGAACTCCGCATATTTTATCGGAACATTGTTATTCGTTGCTGCAAAAGTTGTAAAACCCTACGCCATAAGAAGCATGGTGGCTGTACACTTTAACAATCATTGGGAGTAGAAAGATACGATAGACCACCCTCAACAAGACCCAAGAACAATTTTTGAAACAACGCAAAATTGAAACAAGACGTTAAGGGTTTAAATAAGCTTTGAGTACTTGAATTAAAGGTCAAGATTGGTTTGTCTCCTTTGTTAAGAGGAATTCACCTCCGTACCCACGAAATTAACTACGTCAAAAATCTTCCTCTAACTATATGATTCATTGAAATCCGTTGAAGAATTGCAGTGTCAGTGCCTAAGGAGAAAGAAACATTCAAAAGTAGATGGGAATAAACTATTCACATTCGAAAATATTTATTCATTCTGTTTTTTCGCTTAAGAAAGAACCACCATTCCCCTTTATTCGACGTGTTTCATCTCATTTTTCACTTCATTTTTTTGTTGTTAAAGGTGGGTTTTTTAGACGCTGATATCAAGTGTATAGTAGTTCTAAATAATTAGGCCAAAAAACATTGGCTTACAAGAAGAGGTCACGTGTCAGGGGAAGCAGGTTTTTAAAAGAGCGGAAACGACTTTTTTAAGAATGTGAATTTTTTTTGATTGACCAACGATAGCGGCGATATTCGTGAGATAAGAATCGAGGCGAAGTTTCCTCGAGACTAAAATTGAGACTAGAAAGTCTCAAGTTTCCTCGAGACTAAAATTGAGACTAGAAAGTCTCAAGTTTCCTCGAAACTAAAATTGAGACTAGAAAGTCTTTCTGAGCTTGACGCTTTTGTTCACGATTGCCATTATGAATCCTCTTACTTCATTTTCCGTTGGAGACGAATTTCACTCGTTCCAGGATTTCAAGACCCGTTCGGGTGAGTTGTTTAAACGCCATAATTTAGTTATTCGTAGAAGCTCGCTCATGAAGTCGCGAAAAGGCCAGTACGAGAAGGATACTTACGTTTGCGCGCATTACCGAGCGACTAGCGCTAATAGGAAAATCCACAATGCAAGTAATTGCAAGTTAAGCTTTACATTGAAACGGATTAGAGGCGCTTATCGCGCGTGGGCCATGGCCATGGCGAATTTAGTTCATAATCATGACCTAGTTTCTTCTACGTCAGTTTTGCCCGTTTTCCACTCGAGCCTCTTAGCGCCGCTGATATTTCCTCAGGCTCAAATATCAGAGAACCTCACGATTTAACTGTCAGGCAAAAGACCGACACCCTAATTGCCACGCGGGTTCTCGAGCGGGTAGTTAGCCATGAGGGGTTGGAGGAATACGAGGTCTTGCTCTCCTTTTCGGGTCAGCTAGATTAGGGGGAAAAGTTAAGAAACTTGCTAAGTACTAAAGGGCCCCCGTCGGATTCTTCCGAAATTGAAGTCTTAGAGGACCGGACCGCGGTTAAAAGCGCCCCTCTCTTACGAGAGGAAGTGGAAATACTCAACAGCCCTGACGGTTTGTATTCGAATACCATTATCGATGTCTTTTGCCAATTAATAGCGAATAGTTTTCCCGACAAACGGGTCTTTCAACCCACTGTCTTGGGCCAGGGCTTGCATTTGCGAACAGTACGTGACGATATGTTTAATTGCGGATCACTGGATGGTTATCTCGACAGTTGGTTGTGTCGAGAGAACTGTCCGGATTTTAAATACTTCACCCAGCTTCTTTTCGAACAAAGCGTATTACCAGATATGCAATATCGTCAAGTATCCGGGCCCTGTCTTAAACGTGGAGTTTGTCAGGGTCCAGCATCAACAAGACGTCCTTAACTGAGGTCCCTTGTCCTTAGGATTTGCCTACGCCTTAGCTAAGGGATTGAATCCCAGCGCTGTAACCTTTGACAAAGCCAAGCTGCGATCCTACATCAGAGCGTGCCTAGGGGGAACCGGCTTCTCCGGGAGCCGCCCAGCCCCTTTGAAATCTCTTCGGAAATTACGGACGTAGTGGTACTTCGTAGGGTCTCAATTCCGTCCACATTGCCTAGAGATTATTGAGTAGCGACATGAAACGCGAGATCGGTCCTTCCTACGTTCGTCAGGTTTGCCGGTGCTAGCTTTGGCTTTTCCGCGCAGCCTAATATTTGTTAAGCTTGACTTGCCCTCACGTGTCGGGAGAGTTGGCGCACTCCTGTAAGCCAATCATCTGGGCGACGAAGTTTGAGGGGAATACGACACGTGTCGGCGATCCTAGCCTTACAGGTGCCGACTGCCCCGTGTCCGCCTCAGGTGACACGACCCAACCACCCCCTCTCGTCACCTCCCAAGTAAGCTTAAACTACTTCCTTTTCTCGAGGCTCCCATCGGGCTGCGGCAGCGCGTACTTATCAAAGTACAAACCCTCACAAGAGTGTGAAAGGAGCTTATTAATATATACCGTTTGGTTGCCTGGTGGTTAAGCTTCCTGCTCTGCGTTGCTTCAAAAGCATTAGAGTTACCATTTCAGGGTTCGACTTCCAAGCAACGGCATTATTTGTAAATCGCGTCGGCGGGCGAATAATTGCGAGCGAAAGTGTGAAAGTCGTTCAAGTCAGTAGAGTTGGCGCACTCCTGTAAACCAAGCATCTGGGCGACAAAGTTTGAGGGAATACGACACGTGTCGGCGATCCTAGCCCTCCAGGTGCCGACTGCCCCTTGTCCGCCGGAGGTGACATGACCCAACCGCCCCCTCTCGTCACCTCCCAAGTAAACCTTAACTACTTCCTTCCCATTGAAATTCAATATTAACGTTCAGTTGCCTGGTGGTAAAGCGTCCTGCTCTGTGTTGTTCATCGGCATGAGAGTAACAATTTCAGGGGTCGTCTTCCAACCAACGGCACTTTTGGCTTCGCCATACCCCCCCCCTTCCGAAAAACGCCCGCTACGCTTGCGTTGCCAGTCCTTTGGTGAGCCTAGACACTGCAACTGAGGGGCAAGTTCTTAGGTAGTTTATATACCGCCATGGTTCGGATACATCTTGAGAATGGCCGAACCCCGTCAAGGCGTAGGAACAGTAAGCCTAGCTGGCGTCGGTAATGCCCGGTTTTCTAAAAAAATTAGCGCGCGTTTCTTGCGAAATAACTCGAGGCGGCTCGATGCAATGTGAATGTATTTGACCCTTCCTTTAGAAGTGATTTCCGTCCAGATTTCATGGCGGCCTGCGCTCTAATGTAGAACCTTAGCCCAACTTCTTGCGTCTTGTCGAAGGTTATACGCTAACTAACTCGTAGGACATATCCTGTCGATGAGTACCGCGGATATGGTTGTCGATTGCGTATCTGGTAGTATACCTCGTGTGGTTTAGTATTCAAAGGTCTGACAGATGTCTGACTCCCTGGCGTACAGCGTAGGATTTATGTCAAGATCACTTGAAAATCCCTCATCTGAAGATGTTGTACGAGTCAAGAGAGTTTTTCGCTACATAGCAGGTACCCTGGACCTGGGAATAGTTTATCATAAAGATAAAAAGAAAGGCATTCTGGAGGTTTACAGCGACGCAGACTATGGAGGATGTCTGAAGACAGGACGCTCAACTTCTGGGGTTGTAGCCAAGTACGCCGGAGGAGCAATCTCCTGGTTAAGTCAAAGACAAGCAGCAGTAGCATCCTCTACCACTGAAGCAGAGATAATTGCAGCAAATGAAGCAGCTAAAGAAGCAATTTGGTTTAGCAGGCTCTTTGAAGGAATTGTCAAACTAAGACAGGTTCCAATCATTCAAGTTGACAATTCTGCAGCAGTCGGACTGGCACAAAATCCGATATTTCATCGTAGAAAAAAGCACATCTCAATCAAGCACTTTTTCATCCGAGAAAAGATATCCAAAGGAGAGCTTGTTATTCAACAAATCTTCACGGAGCAACAGACCGCAGACATGAAAAAACCACTACCAAAAACACGCCTAAAGATTTTGTGTCTGAAGACAGGACGCTCATTTTCTGGGGTTGTAGCCAAGTACTCCGGAGGAGCAATCTCCTGGTTAAGTCAAAGACAAGCAGCAGTAGCATCCTCTACCACTGAAGCAGAGATAATTGCAGCAAATGAAGCAAACTGGAGTTCTTCCTATTAACGACGCAAAGGGATTGTCATTATCACTTTGACCTTGAAAAGCGAAATGATCGCGGACTGGTCTAAGTTGGTTAAAATCTCCAACTAACAGTTCAGATACACCACCGAAATAATCTGGACCACCCATTATCTCTTGCAATCTCGCGTTAACACTTGGCTCCAACCATTGATATTTCGTCAATAATTACCAATTTCACTTGACCATACATCAATCTACAATTGTGAAGAGTTTCACTTTCTAGCCTGGAAGTGTTTCCGGCAAATTTGCAAACGGGTAGACAAAAGGTACTATGCAAAGTAGTGCCACCTATATTAAAGGCGCATCGCAAAACTTTAACTTCCGAGGGATTAGACCCTGGCTGCTTAATGTAAAATCTAGTAACAGCTTCAAAACTCTTTTTCCAACACCAGCGCCACCGGTAACAAATAGCAGTGAAGGCGTTTCTTTGCATTTTAAATGATGCAGAACTTCATAAAATATTTCTTTCTGTTTCACATTCAGCATTCTAACAAGTACATTGTACTCAGAATCACCAAGAGAAAATAGAAGAGAGTATAGTTCTTAGGTACCGCGGCGACATGCCTTATTTGAGGGGCTATAGCTAAGCGCGAAACATGCTTCAACCCCCCCTCCCGGAATAACCGAATCACACATTTTGAACGAAAAGTAGTCCCATGAGAGAGAGACTTAGTATGCTGGCGTCGTCTGCTTATAACTATTTTAGTTATGGCGCTGGCGGGATCGGAGGCTTCGGAGCCGCATAATGTTGGCGTTCTTATAGACGCGAAAACACTTGTAAGTGATTACAAAGACGATTTTTTTATTGCGGATACTAGAGGTAAAAGAAAGGAATTACTATCAGAATTATCAAAATGTGAGAAATTAGATAAGTTTGTTGAAACGATGTGTAAACAATACTTGCTACTGCATGAGAAATTCAAACTGGAAAAAAATGGACATGCAAGGTTTCTATACTCTTGGAGCTTCTTTTTAAGAGAAACTATCGTAAAGAATTTCATTGAAGACTCAAACGACCCAACTGTAGAAAATGAAACTCTAATAACACTTCAGTGGTTAGGATTCAGGTTCTTGGATGAAATGGCGAAAAGAAATGACAAAACTCAAACATCAAAAAGGGCCGCAAGTCCACTTCCCGACGAGATACCTAGGAAGAAAATCCGAAGAAATCGCATTTCAGATAGGATTTATACTTTAAATCGTCTAGGTGGAGGAGCCCTAGGCGAAATATTTAGTTGGAATAAATCAAATTTAAAGAATGAAGTGCGACTATTCAATAAAAAAAGACCACTAGGGCCAAAGGAAAAGGATAATGCTAGACTTTTACTAAATATCAGTGCATCTATTCGAAATTTGGAAAAGCTGCCTGAAGATTTGCCACCCGCGCTGATCAAAGTAGACAGAGGTGGACTACTTTTTCCTAACGTAAAATTTATTCCATACATATCCGCTATCAGTTCAATGGTTGTTAATGAGTTCACCAATTCTATTCAAGGCAAAGATCCATCTCACACTATAGGTAATTATCAAATTCCTTGTTATTGTTAAGATGAATTTAAACTAGATTGGTAATGAGAATAATTTGATCCATTAATTAACAGAAAATGTAACGTCTAAATTGATGGAAGATGAAAGTCTTAAGAACATGTTTCATTCAACCGCAGCGCTAATAGGGGAAACACATAAGTTTTCGTCAAATGAACTAGAATCTCTAAGAGTGATATGGCAAAGAAAAATGACCCACGCGAAAATAGCTGATCTAATTAGAGGTGGAATAAATCAACGAAATGAAGGAAAAGGAAGAAGAAGCCTCGGTGGTCAAAATTTGAGGTGTAAGTTGTATAACCTTGGGCCCAAAAGCAAGAAAGGACGAAGCGGGAGGAAAACCAAACAAGGTTCAAAATTGAAGATTACAATTAAATGTAAAAAGCAGGTAACAAAAGTCAAGAAACTAGCCAAGAAGCCTGAAAAAAGGGCGAAAAAAGCGTCCAAAAAAGAAGAACTAGTTAAAAAACCGTCCAAAAAAGAGGAACGAGTCAAAACACAGCCCAAAAAAGAGGAACGAGTCAAAAAACCGTCAAAAAAAGAACTAGTCAAAACACAGTCCAAAAACCTGGAACTAGTCAAAAAACCGTCCAAAAACCTGGAACAAGTCAAAAAACCGTCCAAAAACCTGGAACAAGTCAAAAAACCGTCCAAAAACCTGGAACTAGTCAAAAAACCGTCCAAAAACCAGGAACTAGCCAAAAAGCCGTCTAAAAAGCAGGAAGTTTCGAAGATCTTCAAAAATGTTGACAAGGAAGAGGTGGCCAAGAATCCTGAAAAAGTCAAATTTCACTCCAAGAAAGATATAACAGGGAAGTTGAAAAAATCTGTCATAGATGAAGAGTCCCAAAAAGTGTGTGATAAAACAAAAAGTGATAATGTTATTAAGTTGATTTCTAGTCCAAAATCTAGTCGATCAAGCGGTCGTGTGATAAAACGAAAAATATTAGACGGGTTCCTATATGACAAATAAATTTATTGTATCAAAAAGTATAATAAAATTTTAATGCTTATGTTTTAATTCCACTATTTCTTAATTTTTTTCCAAACTATCTAACCCAATTTTCCGGTAGCAAGATTCTGCATTTTGACCTGTTGATGTGCAACTTTTAATGTACATGGCGCGTCTTGCTGTATTATAATTAATGCTGGTTAATTTACCGGCTGTAATGTATTTTAATTGACTGAAAACAGTTTCTATAGCTGAACCGTTTACACGTTGAGGGTAAATGTAATGCATGGGATTTCTAGCACAAAAATCTTTCACAAATCCTATGAAACCATGAATTGAAATTCGAAGCAGCTCCCAGGTTTGCCACGATAAAAACAATCTACTGTTTCCTATTTCCTCCCCAGAATTTATCAAGTCTGTTGCCCAATTTTCAAAAAAATTTAAACCTTCGAGCATTGATTTAATGGGGGCTGCATTTTCTGAATCTGCACGTTGTCTTGATAGAAGGCCATTTTCAAATATTTTATTGCAGGCAGATAGGTATTCGTAACATGCCATTACTTCCGCTTGATCCGGAGGTGGCTTTTCCCCTTCTCCAGGCATCGGATTGGCATAATTATAGAGTTCACTCAGAACCAAGTCTTGCTGCATAATTTTTGCTGGGGTTACATTTAGTTTCGTCCAAGGGTCCCTGTCAATAAATTCTTTCCTTAAACCTTTAACTTGTACCAATTCATTCTCAATTCGACGATCATCTTCACGCGCTTTCATTTCAACTAGCTGTTTCCAGCCAAAATGAACTGACTTGCCATTCCTTGTTATTACAAAATCTCGAGAATCTTCATCTTTTGAATGGTGTATGGCGTTGACCATGTTTTTAAGTTGGTGAGTTGGACACATAATCCAATAGATCCAAGAGTCTCCGGCAACGTAGGGGTTTTTGAACCTTGGTGTGATCGAATAATCAATCTTTCCATTTTCTTCAATAGTATGGGTTGGGAAACGTTCAATTTCTAAACTCTGCCGCAAAGAAGCTATGTTTGATGACCCGCCATCACAAACTAAAGCAGACACATGCAATCCAACTGACTCAAAAGCCCAAATACATTTTAAAAGTGTATCTGTTATTACAGAGTTTGGCACGGGTTTGGCCATCATAAAATAGGGGCCATTGATATCAAATCTTCCGGCGACGCATCTCCAGAGATACTGTAAAACGTATTCCGCTTCAAGCACCCCCGAAACATCTTTATCTTTGTAAATATCTTGAAGTGAAGGATAATCACTTGGATCCATGGCAGCCCCCATAAATTTGTGGTTCCGAGAATTCCACATAAGCTTCCCAATTACTTTCACCTCATCAAAGATGACAATTCCTTCCTTTGGTGGCTTAATATCATTTGGGTAATTCTTTACGAAGTCATCAAATCTTTTAGACTCACTAGCTAATTGGTTTAAATCAATACCAGGCTCACTGGGTATCTTCCTAGCTTTTGATTTCACGGTATGGATACTTGGTAGCTGTAGAATTTCAAATGACTTTAAAGCCTCGTAAGCAGCAGGGGATCGACAATAAATAGCTAGAGCCACTCTGTATGTTAAGGGACTCCATCTATTACCCTTTGATCCACTCTTGAACTTAGTTTGATCTTTCATAAAATCTTTTACGTTTTCTTTCAAATCAATCTCCCAAGATTTTTTAATTGCTTGCGCAAGTGTATTGCTATGAGAGCTTGCTTCTTTCAAGATATTCTGAAGTTCTTCCCCGCCATTTTCATTAATTTGATGTACTAACGTCGCCAGTTCAATATTTTGCCTGTTGGATAACTCCAGCCTAGCGTCATTCAACTTATTCTCCAAGATTTTTATTTGCTTAGTTTGAGCATTCCTTAGCTGCCTGTTTTGAGCAATCCTCTTCTTTCTGGAATTTGGGGTTAGAAGAACGATAGGACAGCTTGAACTAACTAACTGCCGCCGGTGTTTACGTCCAGGTGAAAGTGCTAACTTCTTTTTCTTTCGATCTTGTAAATACCTAATGAAAACAATTTGTAAACTTTCAGATATTTTACTTAAAAGGACAAGTCCCGTTTAAAATGCAGTTTTCAAGCACAAGTTAGGGTTGTTGATTTTCTTTTTCTCTTTACAATAAAACGGTTTCGTTAAAATAGGTTCAAAACTCGCAAAGATATTAATTTTTAAACTAATTGAAAACTTCGGTTCATTAATCATGGGGTTAAATTTTTAAATAATACTTGTCCAAGAAATTCCAAAAAACAATTACCAGTTTAGAGATCGACAATCGGGACACTGATAAGTGCGTTTAAGAAGATTCTCTTTAGGAACATTCGATGGTGGTATATACCATGATTTGCAATGCATTGATTGGTATCTTTCATAAGGCCAATTAAACTTCCGGAGGCTTTTTGTTAGCGGCGCATTTTCACAGTTAACCTATAAAAAAGTAACAAAGTATTACTTGACTGGCTTCGTCCAATACCACTTAGTTTGTAGAAATACTTTTGCAATCCCAGGACAGAAGACGTGGAATTTGTTTAGTTTATCCAAAGCTCTTTTAATAACTTCGTCAATAAGAACTTCACCATCATGATTGTAAAATGTATCAACCTCTGACTCTTGAAACAATGTTAAAACAATAATCTGCCCATTTTCTGAAAACAGCAATCTAATAGGTGAATCCTTATATCCATGTAAATCAACCAACGAGATATCCCTTGTTATTTCTAATTGCTCAATAACTCCATGCTCGTTCTTCTTGAAAGTCAATTGCAATCCACCTTTGAAATATTCCATAATAAATATATTTTGCTTATATAATTTAGTAAAAACTTACTTATGTTTAGATTTGAAATATAATCATTGAGAAGAAAAAGCACCGATTTGCCCTCAGTAGACTCCTCCGTTAATTTCTGCTTTTTTGGCTCGTGCAATTCATCATATGATTTAATAACCTGACAATCATCCGTTGAGGTTGCCTTTTCAAGCTTTCTCTTTTTAACCGTAACTACCCCTCTCAATAACGGATTAAGTTCATTCCACGACTCCTCGGGTATAACATGACCAAATATCTCGGTTTGGCTTTCAGAACTTCTTAAATGACCAAGGCTTATTGATGAACCGCCTAAGCCTTTGCTATCATCAGTTTGTACTAGTTTTGATGTTAAAGTTTTAAAATAAAAGTTTACTTGGGTTCCCTGATTTTTCCGCTTAATTTTAGAAGAAAGCATCGCAATGCGTTTTTCATAAATTATTATTCAAGAAACAACAGCCTCTACAGGTATCAGTTAGGCGCAACGAGCAAGATAAAAACAGAACCGTGGTGACTACCGTACTCACTACTCCGGAAACGGCGGAAGATTTTTTCCTCTCTATCTCGCTCTTTTCCCAACCCATGAGCCTTTGCAGCGGAACTACGTCATGCAAATCGTCAAAAAAAAAAATCATTCATTTGAAAGCTCTGATTGGCTCCTCAATTTAAAGAGGGGAAAGATTCTCGGGAGCCCCTCAAACAAGGTGCGATGCCTTAGCGAAGCTAAAATTCCAGAGAAGAACTATACTCTCTTCTATTTTCTCTTGGAATCACTGACTAACGTCACTGACGGAGCAATAGTTCTTTCCGCATTACCATCAAGAATATCACGGGTAATATTTCCTATAGACTCTTGAACCGTATTAGTTGGAAATTCAGAATTTTCAACAATTAAAGATCTATCTTTTTCATTTCGATGTTCCAATTCAGATTGAATATTAGTAAGATCAGCTTCAATAGCTTCACTTTCGAAATCTCGGACAGCCTGTTCAATGGCCGCTTCGTCAATTTCGTTATGAAATTCTTTTCTACATTCCTTTATAATCTCAAGTTTAAGTTCATACTCTGATTTCAGATCCTTTGTCAAAATGAAAGGGCTTATATGGAACAGTTTCTTGGTTTTACTCAACACTTGAAATTTGATTTTATTGACTGTGCTAAAAATATACTATTGTCTTGGTATAATTTCCGTTCCCGCAATACTACGGACTAATTATTGATGTTGAGAGGGTTTCCCAGTTGTTTGTTCATTGTACACGATTTTTATTTTTATTTTTTAAACCTGTAACATGAAACGCTTATTAATTTTGATATCGTTCTTGCGAACCATTGTTCCTCCCTGATCTAAAAGGGATCCATTTGTAGTAATGGAGAGAAAATAAATATTCATTCATTCATTCATTGGAATTATTATTCAGTACTATAATAAATAGCTTCTTATAATAAAATAGCAACATTTTAAATCTATTATAAGTATTGAACCTACATAATAAAAGCAGAAAACAAATGCTTACTGAACTATCGATTGAAAAATTGTGGGCCTTGGCCCAGTAAGACTCGCAGAGCCTCAATTAAACTATGGTTAGTGGTAGCTAACAAAAAAATCATTCGAAAATATTTTTCCGGCAGTTCAAACGCTTGGGTATCATCTCTAAAAACTCTTTCTCTATTTAAATTTGTTCTTTCCTCAATTTAATCAGCGCGCAATAATTGAACAAGCATCACGGATGGCAGCCATTTTGAATTTTTGCGGGTATAATATCGGAAAAACGTTTTATAACGTTCGTGATAAAGCTCTAACGCTAGCAAACAGATGGCGATACGATATCCCCGACATTTGGCGCTATGATAACGCGTGATAGCGTAACGCCGACAAGTGAATCGCATTTTTACTTTTTACCGCCATAGATGGCGTTAAAAAGTAATGCATTTATACCGATGATTTACTACCCCCACTTTTTCCCCCTTTCCCCCCTCTTTTACCCCCATTTACCCCTTTTTTTAGTGCCTTTCCCCCCTATATTACCCCCATTATTACCTATGTTACGGCTGGTTGGGCGTCTTAACCCTGTCCATTTTCGCGTTAATTTATTCAAATTTATTCATAATTCATAAATAATGCTCTAAAACGCTAACAGATGGACCTAGGGTAGCTAACCTTCATATTATTTTATTTCGTAAATTTCCAAATCCCCGACGGGACTCGAACGCACCAACGTCAACGCTACGGTTCGGAAACCCGGCACGCTAGAACTGCGCCACCGTTTCTTGTAAGGTACAAGTGCTTTTATAAGATATGAGCTGGGATAGAAATCCATCTCGAGTCTAGGCGTGTTTCGCGCTAAGGGAGAGAAATTAAATAATCGCCCACTACCACGTTAATATGACGTTAAGTCGGCCTCAAAGTCACGTCTGAAGCTTAGAGTTCTTTTCCTAATACCTTATCAGTCTTGAATGTAGAGAGAAACGAATAAGCAGGCAAAGTTTACCATATTATGCTTTAATTAATATTATACTTTAATTTAATTAATATTATACTTTAATTTAATTAATATTATACTTTAATTTAATTAATATTATACTTTAATTAAATTAATATTATACTTTAAATTTAATTAATATTATACTTTAAATTTAATTAATATTATACTTTAAATTTAATTAATATTATACTTTAAATTTAATTAATATTATACTTTAAATTTAATTAATATTATACTTTAAATTTAATTAATATTATACTTTAAATTTAATTAATATTATACTTTAAATTTAATTAATATTATACTTTAAATTTAATTAATATTATACTTTAAATTTAATTAATATTATACTTTAAATTTAATTAATATTATACTTTAAATTTAATTAATATTATTACTTTAATTTAATTAATATTATACTTTAATTTAATTAATATTATACTATACAAAACAATTACCACATATTTGAACAATGATCTGTCTAAAATCGTAGCAGCTGTTCATACAGAAATCAAGGAACTAAAAACACAAACAAACATATTAATACATAATTCAACTAGTCATATGGTAGCTCCAAAAACGTCTACAGATTTGAATCCTCTTACAAACGAACTAAAGGAACTAAAATTACAAAATTCCATCTTTACGGGACAGATTAGCACACTTACAGATAGTGTGAATAATATTGTTAAAGTTTTGTTAAAAGATGACTCAGATATTACTTCTCCAATGTGTACATATAGTGACGTGGTAACTAGAAACAAACAAAACCCCGTAAGTAACAAGACTTCACATCGGCCGTTGAGGAGAACAATAAACTCTAATAATAATAATACTGGGTTTAATAATAATGGATCAAAATACGCAGCAACGAGAACAATATCTAATCAGAAAAAAAATGCTACCTCAATTTGTAAAAACACATCTTCGGCTATAAAATCTTTGCCTGAAAGAATAAAAGTCATTCGGAAAAAGGCTTTTTTCGTATCACGTATTGATCCAAATCTTTCAGAGATGGACTTTAAGAATTGGCTTATTAAAGAACATTCTTTAAAAACGTAGGTAGTCACAAGGTTGAAAACTAGGTTTCCATCTTACGCGTCGTACCACATAGCGCTTGGTAACGATGAATTTGATAAACTGAACAACGAGGAATCTTGGCCTTCTGACTCTATATATTCCGTATACAGAGGCTGGCTCCGACAAAGTCAAAAATATAATGAAAATCACGATAAAATATTGGACGAAACATGTGTATTACCTTTTATAAACAACAACAATAATACAGGTGACCCTTTAATATTAGAAGAACCAATAGCCCTAAGTAACACATCAATTGACTCTACAAACCCTGAAGAGGAAAAAGATTAATCTTAAAGGAATATGAACCTCTAACCTTACTTGAATAATATGCCATCATCTTTTATGACTAAATTAAAAAATAACTTAAATGGTAAATTAAGTATAACATACCAAAATGTCCGTGGGCTAAGAACAAAGTCTAAAGTATTCTATTTAAATGCTACATTGAGTGAGAGTGATATCATCTGTCTCACTGAGACTTGGTTCAATTTGACGTCATTCAATGAAGACTATTTCCCAAGCACTTATCGTGTTTTTCGTGCAGATCGTCCTTCAATAAATGATAGAGATGTTCGAGGCGGAGGCTCATTAATAGCATGCCGTAATAACATTCAAGTAACTCGCCGATCTGACCTAGAACATATAAACAACTGCGTGTGGATCGAGATTCAAACAAGTAAACATAGAAAGCTACTTATAGGCAATCATTACTTACCTGCCTCTGCCTCCAAATGGGAGTTTGGTAACTATTTTGAATCCATTCAGTCCAAATTAATGGCATTTGAAGGAGAGGTCATTATTGTTGGAGATTTCAATTTACCGGGCGTAGTTTGGGACTATGGTGATGCAACGGCATGCATATCAGCAGTAAAACCGAAGGCACAGCTTTTACTTGAATTTATAAACACACTAAATTTAACACAAGTTAACGAGTTGCGGAACAGTCACGGTAACATTCTAGACCTAATACTTACCAACATTAACCATATCAGTAGCGAAACACTCTCGGCGCCTTTGGTTAAGCCGGATAAATTCCATCCACCAATGATTATCAATATACTAGCCGAATTTTCTCCAAAACACGAGTCAAAGAAATATCTAGCTTACAAAGCAGGCGATTATCATGGGCTGTACACGTATCTTGATCAGTTCGATTGGACCTCAACGCTGCGTGAAAAAAACATTGATGTGGCGGTGGCCACGCTAACTGATACAGTGCGCGATTCTATGAAGAAATATATTCCAGTAAAATCCTATTTACCTAAATCTCGCTACCCTCATTGGTTTAGCAAACAGTTAAGGAAAGTGCTTGCCCAGAAAAAAGTATTTCATCGAAAATTTAAGCGGAGAAAAAATCAAGCTGACTTTCTAAAATATAAGGCACTAAGAAAGGAAGCGGCTTTATTGTTAGAAAACGACAAAACAACAGAATGCGTACACAATAGTCGATAATATTAAAAAAGACCCAAAAAAACTATGGACCTATGCTAATTCCAGGCTGAAACCAGTTGACAATAACATATCGATCAAGAGTGGACAAAAACTACTTACCGCTCCTGATGAAATTGCCGAAGTATTTCGTGAACAATTTAATTTAGAGAAAGATGTAAATAATATCACTAATGTCGCTCATACTGATGTTAACACTAGTAAATTTATACACAAACCTAAGATTTGCTCTTATCTCAATAAGTTAACGATTACAGAATTGGATGTAAGAGAGGCCATTACTAAATTAAAACCTAAGTTTTCCACAGGGATTGACCGTATACCGGCCTTTATAATTAAGGGATGCTCGGATATTTTAGCTAAAATCCTGACGCATATCTTTAATGAGTCATTAAGTCAAGGCAAATTTCCGAATAAGTGGAAAACTTCGGTTGTAGTTCCCGTTTTTAAGAAAGGTTCTAAATTAGATAGTAGTAACTATAGGCCAATTGCCCTAATCTGCATATTTGCCAAGATTTTTGAAATGGTATTACACAAGTCAATTAGTTACTGGTTTAAACCAGTAATGAGTTTAACACAGCATGGATTCTGTGAGGGTCGTTCAACAGCTACTAATATCATGGAATTTATGGACAAGGTAACACACAGTCTGACTAAGCGTGAGCAAGTCGATTGTGTGTTTCTTGATTTCAGTAAAGCCTTTGATCTAATGGACCATGAAATCTTATTTAGTAAACTTGGCAATTATGAAATGAGTGGTGATATCTTGCAAATCTTAAAATCATTTTTACAAAACAGACTTAATATAATTAAGTGTAACGGACAAATGACTACGCAGTCGTATGCTACGTCTGTTGGTGTTCCACAAGGCTCTGCTTTAGGACCTTTACTATTTACGATTTATGTTAATGATTTGTCGGAATATATTAATTCTTCAGAGATTTCTCAGTTTGCTGACGACTCTAAACTTTATAGGATTATTAAGTCGCATACTGATTTCTTAGCCTTGCAAGGTGACATTGATGGCGTTAATAGATGGAGTAAAGACAACAAAATACCTCTTAATAGTCAGAAAACTACAATTGTTTCTTATACACGAAAAACTAATAAATTTTTATTTAATTACACTCTTGATGGTATTGTTTTATCTCGAGTTGATTACCATAAAGATCTAGGTACAATTCTTGATAATAAATGGCACTTTAATGAACAAATATCTCAAGTTACTTCTCGTGGTCTAAAGACGCTATCAATGTCCCTAAGAATTGCCAAATCTTTAAATTCAGGAAAAGTATTTAAACTATTATACATGTCTCTCGTTAGAAGCATACTTGAGTATAATATTTTAATTTATGGAGGTTGTTGCAAGACAAATCTGGATAAAATTGAGCGAGTCCAAAGAAAGTTTATAGAGTACTATTATTTTAATTTCAAATGTGAAACTCAATATAAATATAATAAGGTAATGGAATACTTGGGACTCCAATCGTTGAGATATAGGCGGCATATGCTTGAATTATGTTTTTTAAAGAAATTATTAATAAGCAAAATAAACAGTCCTTATTTGCTATCGAAAATTTGTATTAATGTCCCTAACCGTCCCACGCGCCTAAAATCCAATTTTTATTACAACAAACCGCAGCAACTCAATCCAATTTCTAGAATACAAGTAACTGGAAACCTTTATAAAGATCTAGACTTATTTACTCACTCAATTTTTTATATAAAAACATATTTTAAAAAGAAGGATAACTTATTTAATTGAATAAAAAATAATCCGCAACAACGAAAACTAATGACTAGAAAGATTATAAAGATTTGGACCTATTTTTTGTTTTTTATATTGAAAATTATTTTACTTGGTTAATTGAATATTTTTCTTTTCTTTTTTTTATTTTATTTGTTTAGATATTGTATACGAAACGTTTACATTTTGTTTTACATTAATTTAAATTTTAGATTTTTAATTTAAGACGTCGTGACCCATTGTAAAAAGCCGAAAGGTGTTATGGACACGCAATAAACACTTGATTGAATTGAATTGAATTGAATTTTAGTCCGTTTTTTTGGGCTTCTTTTCGAAATACCGATTGGCGGTTTTTTGGGGCTTGTTTCCAATTTCATTTTGGCGGGTTCAAGGTTTTCAATCTGGCATCCCTGGTACGTGTTTATAAAGAGTCAAAGTCAAACTCGTCTGATAGTTAAGCGAGCAGTCCAAGACCCCAAGTTTAGCTAGATTAGTGATAATTTTATAAATGATTATATAGTCTAAGTTTAAAATTAAAATTAACCGATTGAGGAAGTTAGTATAGTTTAATTGCGACACGTCATTATCAGTTACCGGATTGACGGACAGGGTCGGTTTGAACGGCTGTTTAAAAATAGGTGTATTTAAGCCTTGGTTGGTCACGTTGTCGGAGTTGTTAACACTGTCGAACCCATAATTGCGCCACGTAAATATCAGTTATCAGTCTTTTAAGTTACCTAAATGCTGAATTTTACATCAATCACACAAAGTGTGCGGTGTTAATTAACCCTCAAATTGTCGGAGTTGTTAACACTAATTGTTGAATTGATAACGTGAGAATTAATGAACATTTATTTAATAGTCGTCTCGGTTATGTCGTTGTTGAGAAAATTCGTGTTGGTTGGTCACGTTGTCGAACCCATAATTGCGCCACGTAATTATCAGTTATCAGTCTTTTAAGTTACCTAAATGCTGAATTTTACATCAATCACACAAAGTGTGCGGTGTTAAGTAACCCTCAAATTAAATACACTGTGATATATACTACCGTATGGAAAAATTTCTGTTACCAAGAGTGTTTATGAAGATTCAAAAGAAATGTTGATCAACATTTATTTAATAATCTTCAATAAAAATCAAAATGACGTCTATATCTCAGGGGTAAGTCTATCTAACCTTTATTAAAATGTCTCAGTTTTTCACGGTAAAATGTTTTTAGAATAAGTTACCCAAATGCTGAATTTTACATGAATAGCAACAAGTGAAACATTGCCCTCCATGGGTCATAAGTTGAAATAATATTTTAGGCAGCTAGAATGTAGAAGAAAGCTATTTCCAAAAATGAGAGTTAAACTCAGCATTTCAACTTTTGAAACTTTGAACATCTATATATATATAATTAACGCAAACGTTTTGTTAAGTTAATGATTTGAGGTTATTTTATCAATATAAATCGATAAAAAATGGCTGACAAATTTAGTCTCCCTTAAAGAAAGAACTTTTAAACAAAATTTACCCATTTAAGACTAGTGTAGTTATAAATATTTGAAACTATTAACCTAAAAATATTTAAAAACCTTATGATACAAAGACTTTTAAGAATATTTCTAAAAGCAACCTTGTGATACAAAGACTACTAAGAATATTTCTAAAAGCGGAGCACAAAGTCAAAGACACGGGTATATTTTAGCCAAAACTAATGATAAAGTTTAAAAGTTCGAAAGTATACTAATTATATATCAACTTGAAGCATGAACGTTCTAGGTGTCAGAAGATTCTTATATTTGAAAATTTTCACATTTCATTTTAAAACATAAGTAATATTAACAAGTTTCAAACCTTTGAACTGCTGGTTATTTTTTTCAGAACGGAAACTAATTAACAAATAATGTTAATTGTTATTATTTTTGGAAAATATGTTTAATGATATGTGAATTTTTAAAGATCAGTAACATATCTTTATTAGGTGGCGCTTCACCCTTTTTTATGGGGGTGGGGGTGGAAAGAAATTGTTGTGAAAAAAATAACCTTTTCATTGTTGCTGGAACTAGAGTCGCAAAAAGTGTTAGTTGGCAGTTACTTGGAATGGCAGTGCCCAAGGTTTCGTTTCTTTTAAAAAGTGGGTTAAACATAAATTTCTGAAATTGAAAGGGTATGTAAGGGGCCACGTAATTATTAGTTACGAATGATCTGCAATGTTTAGTGAGTGTGCTGTTTACTTAAAATACAAGTGTACCTAAGCCTCGGTTATCAGGCTTGTTGAAAAAAATTGGCGTAGTTAAGCCTTGGTTGGTCACGTTGACAAAGTGGTTATTGGTTTGAGATATTTAATTGTGATTAATCATGAATGTTGCCTCGGTATGTTAGAATTAATATTTATAGTCAAACTAATGTTAAATAGAACTAAAAATTAACGGTAATAAGGACTAACGTGAGGATTTAACTAATTTTGATATTGAAATTAATTTTAAAAAGAACTGAATTAATGGTAACTCGAGAAATTGAATCTAAGCCGAAACGTAATTGTAAACTATTGAATGTCGAGTTATTTAATCCATGGGTATATTAATTATCCATGTTGAAATTGAGTTTGTTAGAAGGGAATTTGATGTCATTGAGCGGGAAACTCACGCGGCGCGCGGTCGCATGTTTTTTTTGCTCGTGCCGTTTTTTAAAAAAGTTTAAATTCAACTTTCAAACTCGTTTCTTCTCGAGCCAAGGCTTAGTGTTTTCTTTCAATTTTACAACCTTGCACCCATTAATATGCCTCGAAGACGCTCTCTTTCCACTTCGGTTGTCTCCACTTTTGCGGATTCTGACCTTGATGTTACCATTATGACTCGGGGTCGTTCGGTTCGCAGGGCGTTGTCGTCCGTCACTACCAAGTCATGTACTACCACAAGTGACCATCATGTGTGCTCGATGTGTTCGTTAAGTGTTGCCGATGGACAAACTGCGTTTACTTGTGGTTTGTGTCGTTCTCTTTGCCATTCCGGATGCGTTCATTTGCCTGACAGCCTTTGCAAGGACCATTGCAGTCTGGATGCCACCCAGGCAAAGCATTTACCGTTTCTTTGCCCAAGTTGTGTTCTCCTGGTTCCAGACCTGCGTACAATTGTGAATGACAATGTATCTGCCATACGACGCATCGAAGAATCTCTCGCAACGCTTCAAACTTCAAGTGCCGGACTTTCATCCGGAGGTTCTTTGCCTCCCGAAATAGCGAAGCTGCCTGAGGTCCTGTCCAACCTTTCTGAGGAGTTTTACAAACACTCAAGTTCGATTACCACCTCTTTGACTACTCTGCAAGGTGACATTAACTCTGTCCGAGTCCTTTGCGAGAATACTTCTCGTTCGTTGCATCTACATATTCAGTCCTGTAACAACTCAACTGCTGTATCTGACCTGAATGAGTTTCGCAGTGAAATGAAGTCCCTGAGAAATGAGATACACTCGGTGGGTGCTAAAAGTGAATCAAACTCGCACGGTCTACAAGAATTGTCGGCCAATTTCAAGGCTTCTCTTCGTTCGACTCCGTCACCTTGCGCTGAGAATCTACTTCCTCGAGCTGATGGGAGATCCGTCGTTAATGGGTCCCATACCACTGATCGTTTTGATGTTGAGCGGCGGAAGCGTAACATTTTGATCTATGGCGTAGCTGATACTGATTCACTTGATGATGACGAGAACTTCTGCAGGACCCTTCTACGTGACTGCGGTTACACCGTCTCGGACATCAAACAGGTTCACTTTTCTCGTTTGGGGCGTTTTTCAAAGGATTCTCAAAGGCCGCGTCCATTGGCTTTTCGTTTTCTGACAGTTCATGACCGTCGATACTTTTTCTCGCGCCTACATGCCTTACGCAAGGATCGTCATTACGGTTTCAATTATTCTTATTCGCTGGATAGACTGCCTCAAGAACAACGAAGATTTTTTGAACTGCGCCAGGAGCTTAAACGTCGCAGTGCAGGGGGCGAAACCACTCTTGTAATACATCAGGGATCCATCGTTCATTCGCCCCGTGCTACATTAACTTCGACCACTGCTGCTACTGTTACCACTACGTCTATGTTGTCACGTGCTACACCGCTAACTGCTGTGCCGTTGGGAAGTTTACCACCGTTTGCGTCTGCGCCAAAAAACTAATTCCGTTTGCTACTATTTCGAAAGGGTCTCACCTAAACTATCTCGCTACACCTTTCGTACCCTCACCTGATTTATTCTTACGATGCGTGTCGACTTACAGTTCTTCCTCGCCACAATTTACACGACATAATCAAGTACCTTCTCTTTCGCATTACTCACCGCTATCGTCGCTTCCGCTCCAGCGCCTATCAAGTGATGATACTCGGTCTTCCTTCTCGGGGTTGTTAACAAACGCACGCAGTATCGCCAATAACTATAAATTTACTGAACTTGTGACTCTAATTTCTCGTCATAACGCCGTTATTGTCGCATTAACTGAAACTTGGTGGACATCCGAGCATTTAAATAGTGAATTCAACATCCCCTCATTTACGCTTTACCGTGCGGACCGCTGCGGTGTTTCAAGAGGTGGTGGTGTTGCCCTATACCTATTGGACTCTTTTAAGTCTCGGGCATTGGATCCTATTCTCCCTCAGGCTGGTGATTATGCGGGTGTTGACTCATTGGCCGTTTTACTTGTACTGGAGTCAACTACATTGGTTGTTTCTGTTGTCTATCGCTCACCGAATCCGATGTACAACAATCATGTCTTCACTACCAACTACATCAAGGCCCTCACAGACTTTTGTGACGTTAACCATCATATGCTTCTTCTTCTTGGGGATTTCAATTACCCTGGACTGGACTGGACATCGGTTATTCCCTACCCGGGGGCCTCCCAGCATGCCAAGTCATTTTTAGAGTGCATTATCGACAACAGTTTGACCCAAATCGTATTGGATGCCACGCGTTTGGGCGGAGCGTCTATGAATGACTCTGTCCTAGACCTTATCTTCTGCTCGGATCCCATTCTATCCTTCAACCCGACGATACATGCTCCTGTGGGTACTAGTGATCATTGCGTTGTGCTTTTTGAAACCAGCCTTAGTGCCAAGTCCGATACTTTTCGCCCTACACGCAACTTCTACCAGGGAGATTATGATTCCTTCTCCGGCTACCTTTTGAACACTGACTGGGGCAACGTCTTTTCCGCTGACAATATCAATGCCTTGTGGACTGCTTTCCATTCGGTATTGCAGGCTGGGATAACTGCTTTTATCCCATTTCGCAGGGAATTGCCAAAGCCCTTACCAGCTGCTCGTACAATTCGTTCCCGTCAACTTAAGCAAGCAGCTTGGAATAAACTTTCTAAACTAAAGCGTCAGCATGCCAGTGAGCGCGTTGTGAATGCCCAGTACGATTTATATAAGACATTTCGAAACTCCAACACTAATCATCTTCGCAAACTCCGACGGAAGCAAGAAAACATATTGGCCACCCGTTTAAAGGAAAATCCGAAAAGTTTCTACAATTACATAAATCGTTTTAGAAAATGCAGTCACAAAATTACACAGATAACTCGATCAGATGGCTCTCAAACCACATCTATTCGGGATGCGGCTGATGCTTTAAATGAGTTCTTCGTATCGGTGGTTTCGGATTCTGGTCACCTTTCTTGTCCCTCGTTTGTCGACCGCACTATGCTTCCCTCTACTGTACCTACCCGTACTCTTGCCCATTTTTATTGTCTACCTGAAGCTATTTTCGTCGAACTCCATCAATTACCTACGAATAAGTCTCCTGGTTCAGACGGTATTCACCCTCTTTTGCTACGACGTCTTGCACTTGAGTTACTGGCATCAGTTATTCAGCTATTGACTTATTCCTTCTCTACTTGCACTCTCCCGGACCAGTGGAAAGAGGCCAACATCACGCCTTTACATAAGAATGGGTCGCGTACGGATCCCTCAAACTACAGACCTATAAGTGTGTTGAATCACATTCCTAAAATTGCCGAACGGCTTGTTCACGTTCAGTTGCGTGCTCATTTGGAAACCATCCACTTCTTCAGCCCGGCTCAACATGGGTTCCTTCCTCGAAGTCTTGCATTACCAATTTGCTCGTTGCCACAACTACGTGGACGAAATGGCTAGACGATGGTTCAGGTGTTGACGTAATATATTTGGACTTTTCAAAGGCTTTCGACACTGTCTCTCATACTGGTTTGCTGCATACACTGGAATTAGCGGGCGTCACTGGAGACGCTTTGGAATGGTTGAGGTCGTACCTATGCGGTCGTACCCAGCGAGTGGTTCTCCACGGCGAAATGTCTTCTTTGGGTGCTGTGAAGCGTGGGGTACCCCAAGGTTCCATTCTTGGGCCCCTATTATTCAACATCTACATCAACTCGCTTCCGTCTGTCGTGCGACATGCTCTTGTCCTTTTATTCGCGGACGACACTAAATTATCCTTTCGCATTCGCAATATGGCTGATTGTCGCCTCCTACAAGATGATTTGGACGCTGTTGCGAATTGGGCACTTGATCACGATATGCGCTTCAATGCCAATAAGTGTGCGGTTCTTCATCTTGGTCGTCATAACCCGAACAACGTATACCTCATAAATGGTACCCCAATTCGTTCGCTCCCGACGGAAGAGGATCTAGGGGTTCTTGTGGACACCAAGTTGAAATTTTCAAGCCAATCCAACAAAGTCTGTAAGCGTCTCAAATCCACCACTGGATTGGTTCGACGAAATATACACCATCGGTCGGAGAAACTTTTTCGTGGGTTATATAACTCTCTGGTTCTTCCGATAATCGACTATGCATCGCCGATTTGGACACCATCTCTGTTAGGTGATGCCAAGATCCTGCAAAAGGCTCAAAATGCTTTTTCTAAGCTTCCGCAACGCTTATCAAGACTTCCCGCGCCCGATCGCCTAGCTGCATTGCGGATTCAATCAGTTTCTTTGAGACATCGCGTGAACAACCTGTGCCTTTTACACGACTTTTTCTACGGGCGCCTCGATTTGGAGACTGGTGAATTTTTCACCAAATCCACCACCATCACCCGTGGTCACGCTCTCAAATTAGTCAAGCCTCTCGTTAAATCAAATTTTCGCCTCAATCATTTCACCTTCACTGCCATACATGACTGGAATAATCTACCATCTAATTTAGTTCACATTCAAAATCGTCATACGTTTCGTCAAAAACTTTCTATTCTTTATAGTTTAACTTCTTAAAATTTTGTTCTCCCACTCCCCCCCCCCCTTTTTTTTTGCTATTTAAATACATGTTTTCATTCATAACTTTTTTTTCTATTTGCACAGAAGCCTAGGCATAAAAAGGCTTAGCGAATATGTATACTTCAATAAATAAATAAATAAATTTAACCTCAGATAGTCATATTGTTTGATTCTTGGTCTTCCAATAGGTACGTTAAATTCAACTTCAAATGAATGATTATAGTTAACGTGAGAATTCTGAGAGAGCGGTAGCTCTCTTAGATATGACTTCATACTGCTCTTAATGTATAAGGAGGGTTTTTTGTTTGGATGTAGATTTTTTTGTATGGCATTAACTGTTTTGAAAAAATTCCACAGAACTACAATTCTGGCCCACAATATGTGGTTAAAATTTCAAAGAGATCCATTAATTAGTTAATTTTATAAAAAATAAAGTTGCTAAGGGTGGTTTTCATTTCCATAAAATTAATCACACCTTTCGATGAAAAACAGGAATTTTTCCCATAGAAATAACATGGGAAATTTTAAGAAAAAAACATTCCGGTTAATTCGATTTTAGAAAAACTATACGTTTGTTAGACTTGAAAACGGTTTTAAATGGAAGGTACAACACCTAACATTCCGCTAAGCAATTTTCATTGACTATAATTAAGTCTAAGTATGTTTAAATTTAAATTTTCAAAACCATTCCAATCTGCGATATTTAAGCAGTGTAAAGAGTCAGTTTATGATGTTAGCACTTTTAAACCTATGTGGTTCATATTTCGTGGTGGTTGAAAAACAAGGGGACCTAGCTTTGTGTGAGCTAACAAGTTAAGTTGGAAAAGGTCCCCCACACTAATAAATTATGTAACCAACTGCCTTTGGTACTTGTGGGTACTTGTAGGTACTTATGGATGCTTGTAGGTACTTGTGGGTGCTTGTGGGTGCTTGTAGGTACTTGTGGGTGCTTGTAGGTACTTGTGGGTGCTTGTAGGTACTTGTGGGTACTTGCCCCGGGTACTTGTGGGAGTTTGTAGGTACAGTCGCGGAAATAAGTTTCGGATCATTTTCAATCGACGATAATTTCATGATGGATCGTCGTATCGCAAAATTTTTGACATTATTTGTTAAGTGTGAATGTCAAGAATAGGTCAACACCTTATTTTTGAAAATCTGAAAATTATTGCGCTCGTGACTACTAAAAAACCAAAAAATCACTTTTCGACCAATTAAAATCTTCGCGTCACGTGACATTTTTTAGATGCATCACATAGCTCGCGTCATTTGGAAACGAACCCTTTTTGAAATTTTAAAATCGGTCCAGCCGTTCAAAAGTTATGGCGTAAAATGTGACTGGATTTTGGTCACAAATTAAGCCTAACGTCCAAAAGATTGTTTAAGAAAAGCCAATGAAGCCAAAGGCGGGTAATGTTATTTCAATAGAAAAAGGAAAACACCAAAAAATTGCTTTTCAAAAATATTATAAAATTGAGTAATTTAAATAAAAATTTAATAATTAAAATTAAAACTCATTGAATCAAATTAAAATTGATTAAATCAAATTAAAATTGATTAAATCAAATTAAAATTGATTAAATCAAATTAAAATTGATTAAATCAAATTAAAATTAATTAAATCAAATTAAAATTGACTAAATCCAATTAAAATTGACTAAATCCAATTAAAATTGACTAAATCAAATTAAAATTGACTAAATCAAATTAAAATTAACTAAATCAAATTAAAATTGATTAAATCAAATTAAAATTGATTAAATCAAATTAAAATTGATTAAATCAAATTAAAATTGACTAAATCCAATTAAAATTGACTAAATCCAATTAAAATTGAGTAAATCAAATTAAAATTGACTAAATCCAATTAAAATTGACTAAATCCAATTAAAATTGACTAAATCAAATTAAAATTGACTAAATCAAATTAAAATTGATTAAATCAAATTAAAATTGATTAAATCAAATTAAAATTGATTAAATCAAATTAAAATTGACTAAATCCAATTAAAATTGAATAAATCAATATAAAATTGACTAAATCAAATTAAAATTGATTAAATCAAATTAAAATTGATTAAATCAAATTAAAATTGATTAAATCAAATTAAAATTGACTAAATCAAATTAAAATTGACTAAATCAAATTAAAATTGACTAAATCAAATTAAAATTGACTAAATCAAATTAAAATTGACTAAATCAAATTAAAATTGATTAAATCAAATTAAAATTGATTAAATCAAATTAAAATTGATTAAATCAAATTAAAATTAATTAAATCAAATTAAAATTGACTAAATCCAATTAAAATTGACTAAATCCAATTAAAATTGACTAAATCAAATTAAAATTGACTAAATCAAATTAAAATTAACTAAATCAAATTAAAATTGATTAAATCAAATTAAAATTGATTAAATCAAATTAAAATTGATTAAATCAAATTAAAATTGACTAAATCCAATTAAAATTGACTAAATCCAATTAAAATTGAGTAAATCAAATTAAAATTGACTAAATCCAATTAAAATTGACTAAATCCAATTAAAATTGACTAAATCAAATTAAAATTGACTAAATCAAATTAAAATTGATTAAATCAAATTAAAATTGATTAAATCAAATTAAAATTGATTAAATCAAATTAAAATTGACTAAATCCAATTAAAATTGAATAAATCAATATAAAATTGACTAAATCAAATTAAAATTGATTAAATCAAATTAAAATTGATTAAATCAAATTAAAATTGATTAAATCAAATTAAAATTGACTAAATCAAATTAAAATTGACTAAATCAAATTAAAATTGACTAAATCAAATTAAAATTGACTAAATCAAATTAAAATTGACTAAATCAAATTAAAATTGATTAAATCAAATTAAAATTGATTAAATCAAATTAAAATTGATTAAATCAAATTAAAATTGATTAAATCAAATTAAAATTGAGTAAATCAAATTAAATATGACTGAATCAAATTAAAATTGACTAAATCAAATTAAAATTAACTAAATCAAATTAAAATTGATTAAATCAAATTAAAATTGATTAAATCAAATTAAAATTGACTAAATCCAATTAAAATTGAATAAATCAATATAAAATTGACTAAATCAAATTAAAATTGATTAAATCAAATTAAAATTGATTAAATCAAATTAAAATTGATTAAATCAAATTAAAATTGACTAAATCAAATTAAAATTGACTAAATCAAATTAAAATTGACTAAATCAAATTAAAATTGACTAAATCAAATTAAAATTGATTAAATCAAATTAAAATTGATTAAATCAAATTAAAATTGATTAAATCAAATTAAAATTGATTAAATCAAATTAAAATTGAGTAAATCAAATTAAATATGACTGAATCAAATTAAAATTGAGTAAATCAAATTAAAATTGACTAAATCCAATTAAATTTGATTAAATCAAACTAAAATTGATTAAATCAAATTAAATATGACTAAATCCAATTAAAATTGAGTAAATCAAATTAAAATTTACTAAAACCAATTAAAATTGACTAAATCAAATTAAAATTGATTAAATCAAATTAAAATTGACTAAATCAAATTAAAATTGACTAATTCAAATTAAAATTGACTAATTCAAATTAAAATTGACTAAATCAAATTAAAATTTATTAAATCAAGTTAAAATTGACTAAATCAAATTAAAATTTATTAAATCAAGTGAAAATTGATTAAATAAAATCAAAATTGATTCATTCAAATTAAAATAGATTAAATATAATTAAAATTGACCCATTCAAACTAAATTTGACTCATTGAAATTAAATTTCATGAACTTGAATTAAAATGAATTAATTCCAGTTAAATTTGAATAATTAAAATTAAAATTGATTAATTAAAATTAAAATTTGAATAATTAAAATTAAAATTTGATTAATTATAATTATAATTGACTAATTCCTATTAAAATTGACAAATTAAAATTGACTCATTCAAATTATTTTTGATGAACTTCAATTAAAATTGATTAAATCGAGTTAACATTTCCCTCCTCAAGGAGAAAGCCAAAAAAAGAGAGGACCCTCTGTTACTATGGGAAAAACCGAACTGCGCTTATAAAAGAAAAGGAGTTCGAAACTTTAAAAAAAAAAAAACAGCTGGATTTTTCTGCATGCGACACTCTGAAGGGGGTGTTTCGCGACACTCTGAGCTGCACAACACTCACATGAGAGTAAAAATTTACTTTTAGATCCTTGTTAAAAAGGTGTTAAACTGCACCTCTGTTGCACCATTCTATTCTTATCTTTTTAAATAAGTGTTTTTAAACCCTTTCATTGGTGTAAATGAACACACCTGTAATGCTGTCAAATTTGAACCCATATAAACTACTTTTAAAGGTGTTAAAGCACACCCCATATTCTTAGAGTGTAGGGTTAATTAAATTCAAATATATCATAGTTTAATTTCTTGAAAACTTTGTTTACCGAAAATTTATCTAAGGCAGTCTTTTCCAAATCGTGTCTTTAAGCCTGAAATTTTTAATATTTTTTACATCAACCACCAACTCATTTTGTCCGCTTATCATTTATTTTGACTAAGGCTACAAAGACGGTTTTATGCATATCTGTGTCTTCAGTCTTATTTCTTACTGTAAAAACTTGGGGTCTAAAAATGGTCTTTCATGGTTTAAAGTAGGACATCATACAAGTAATAGTGTATTATAGTTTGAAAATGGTTTCATTAAAAATATATCATAAACGGTTTGTTCATAAAAATGGAGTAAACCAACAATGCTCTGGCATTGGAAATGAAACCGGGCGGTTCCCATTCAACCGAATCTCAATGGACAGAATCGCATTCGACAGAAAATGTTTGGCTAGAATTTCAAATCTAGCCCAATGGCTATATTCCCGATGGACCGAAATCCCAATCGTCCGAATATGCCCTAAAAATACATCAATATAACTTGAAACACGATAGCCGTCAGCGATTCGGTGGTGTAGTTTTTTAATATTAAAATTAAATGTTTCGTGATACTAATTAAAACGCTCACTTTCATTCCTTTCAAGGCAAGAGATATTTTGAATTAATAAACAAATTGTGGTTAAAATGAAGTATAATCTTAATGGTAGTTCCATCAATTTTTAAGTTTTAAATTAAAATTTTAATATTTTGGTTTCGGTAGGTTAGGTTCGGTTCGGTTCGGTTAGGTTATTTTCCTATTAATTAGCTACCACCTTTTCCAAAACATTCTCCTACTAATTTGCTACCACCTTTTCCAAAACATTCTCCTACTAATTTGCTACCACCTTTTCCAAAATATTCTCCTAATTAATCGTTGCCACCTTTTCCAAAACAATGGTTCCAATAATTAGTTGCCACCTTTCCAAAATGTTCTCCTTATAGTTAGCTGTCACCTTTTCCTAAATATTTTCCTAATAATTAGCTGCCACCTTTTCCAAAATATTCTCCGATTAATTAGCTGCCACCTTTTCCAAAATATTCTCCGATTAATTAGCTGCCACCTTTTCCAAAATATTCTCCTACTAATTAGCTGTCACCTTTTCCAAAATATTCTCCTTATAGTTAGTGTCACCTTTTCCAAAATATTCTCATATTAATTAGCTGCCAGCTTTTCCAAAATATTCTCCTATTAATTAGCTGATAACATGATAAATATGACTTAAAATTATAAAAAATATACAATTCCCTTTAAAAAGTAAATTTTCGGGGATCTGAAAGTATTTGGTTCTTCTAAACTAAATAGGTGCTTAATATTTTACAGAATGTTCGCTTATGGTGCTCAATTTCTTTGACCATTATGTTATTATAAGTCAAAGAAATTGTTTGCTTGCAAAGATGCAATCTTTGCACTCCCGGGAATTTAACTCATTTTAGTTCCATCGGGTGTATATGCGCATGCATTCTTGTCCCAATGGACCAAATCCGAAACCCTGGGAAGTGCGGGTTTCGCTCCAGTGGGACTGTCCCATTGGACCGAATCCGCCAAAAGTGCGGGTTTTTCGGTTGATTGGGACTGGTTTCGGCCGAATGCGATTCGGTCCAATGCGGCAGAGCCACTGAAACCAGGCAACCAGCCTTTCATATTTTCAAAGGATTCTTGCGTCGAAATGAGAGACTAATGGACATGAAATAGCCACTCCAGAAAATGACGTGAAACCTTCAGCAATAAGCCTATTTCACATTACACATGCCGTGCAAGAAAAACCTATCCGATTTTACGTCGAATACAAATTTAAGGCAAAGCACAAATTTTTGTAAAAAATAAATAGTCATAATTATAGCTCATACTCCCATTAGTATAGTATTTGTTTCGGATAAATAGTCGAATTGCAATACATTTTAACTATTAATAATGAATTTTTACTATTAATAATGAATTTTAATTATTGTTAATGAACTTTAATTATTGTTAATGAACTTTAATTATTGTTAATGAACTTTAATTATTGTTAAAGAACTTTAATTATTGTTAAAGAACTTTAATTATTGTTAAAGAACTTTAATTATTGTAAATGAACTTTAATTATTGTAAATGAACTTTAATTATTGTAAATGAACTTTTAAATAATCAATTTCAATTGATCAATTTTTATTTGAATTGATCAATCTAAAATTGAATTTTACTTTAAATTAATCAATTTCAATTTGATTTAATAAATTTTTATTATGATTTATAATATTAAATTTTAATTAATAAAATAAAATTTGATTTAATAGATTTTAATTTTAATCAATAAATTTTAATTTTAATTCTTAAATTTAAATTTCACTGAATTTTAATTTGATTTAGTCAATTTTAATTTGATTTAGTCAATTTTAATTGGATTTAGTCATATTTAATTTGATTTAATCAATTTTAATTTGATTTACTCAATTTTAATTGGATTTAATCAATTTTAATTTTTTTAGTCAATTTTAATTTGATTTAGTCAATTTTAATTTGATTTAGTCAATTTTAATTTGATTTAGTCAATTTTAATTTGATTTATTCAATTTTAACTTGATTTAATCAATTTTAATTTGAATGAGTCAATTTTAATTTGAATGAACCGATTTTTATTTGATTTAATCAATTTCAATTTGATTTAGTCAATTTTAATTGGATTTAGTCAATTTTAATTTGATTTAATCAATTTTAATTTGATTTAGTCAATTTTAATTTGATTTAGTCAATTTTAATTTGATTTAGTCAATTTTAATTTGATTTAGTCAATTTTAATTTGATTTAGTCAATTTTAATTTGATTTAATCAATTTTAATTTGATTTAATCAATTTTAATTTGATTTAATCAATTTTAATTTGATTTAGTCAATTTTAATTGGATTTAGTCAATTTTAATTTGATTTACTCAATTTTAATTGGATTTAGTCAATTTTAATTGGATTTAGTCAATTTTAATTTGATTTAATCAATTTTAATTTGATTTAATCAATTTTAATTTGATTTAGTCAATTTTAATTTGATTTAGTCAATTTTAATTTGATTTATTCAATTTTAACTTGATTTATTCAATTTTAACTTGATTTATTCAATTTTAACTTGATTTATTCAATTTTAACTTGATTTAATCAATTTTAATTTGAATGAGTCAATTTTAATTTGAATGAACCGATTTTTATTTGATTTAATCAATTTCAATTTGATTTAGTCAATTTTAATATGATTTAGTCAATTTTAATATGATTTAGTCAATTTTAATATGATTTAGTCAATTTTAATTGGATTTACTCAATTTTAATTGTATTTAGTCAATTTTAATTTGATTTAGTCAATTTTAATTTGATTTAGTCAATTTTAATTTGATTTAGTCAATTTTAATTTGATTTAGTCAATTTTAATTGGATTTAGTAAATTTTAATTTGATTTAATCAATTTTAATTTGATTTAATCAATTTTAATTTGATTTAGTCAATTTTAATTTGATTTAGTCAATTTTAATTGGATTTAGTCAATTTTAATTTGATTTAATCAATTTTAATTTGATTTAATCAATTTTAATTTGATTTAGTCAATTTTAATTTGATTTAGTCAATTTTAATTTGATTTAGTCAATTTTAATTTGATTTAGTCAATTTTAATTTGATTTAGTCAATTTTAATTTGATTTAGTCAATTTTAATTTGATTTAATCAATTTTAATTTGATTTAATCAATTTTAATTTGATTTAATCAATTTTAATTTGATTTAGTCAATTTTAACTTGATTTAATCAATTTTAATTTGAATGAGTCAATTTTAATTTGAATGAACCGATTTTTATTTGATTTAATCAATTTCAATTTGATTTAGTCAATTTTAATATGATTTAGTCAATTTTAATATGATTTAGTCAATTTTAATATGATTTAGTCAATTTTAATTGGATTTACTCAATTTTAATTGGATTTAGTCAATTTTAATTTGATTTAGTCAATTTTAATTTGATTTAGTCAATTTTAATTGGATTTAGTAAATTTTAATTTGATTTAATCAATTTTAATTTGATTTAGTCAATTTTAATTTGATTTAGTCAATTTTAATTTGATTTAGTCAATTTTAATTTGATTTAGTCAATTTTAATTTGATTTAGTCAATTTTAATTGGATTTAGTCAATTTTAATTTGATTTAATCAATTTTAATTTGATTTAATCAATTTTAATTTGATTTAATCAATTTTAATTTGATTTACTCAATTTTAATTGGATTTAGTCAATTTTAATTTGATTTAATCAATTTTAATTTGATTTAATCAATTTTAATTTGATTTAATCAATTTTAATTTGATTTAGTCAATTTTAATTTGATTTAGTCAATTTTAATTTGATTTAGTCAATTTTAATTTAATTTAGTCAATTTTAATTTGATTTAATCAATTTTAATTTGATTTAATCAATTTTAATTTGATTTAATCAATTTTAATTTGATTTAGTCAATTTTAATTGGATTTTGTCAATTTTAATTTGATTTACTCAATTTTAATTGGATTTAGTCAATTTTAATTGGATTTTGTCAATTTTAATTTGATTTACTCAATTTTAATTGGATTTAGTCAATTTTAATTGGATTTAGTCAATTTTAATTTGATTTAATCAATTTTAATTTGATTTAATCAATTTTAATTTGATTTAGTCAATTTTAATTTGATTTAGTCAATTTTAATTTGATTTAGTCAATTTTAATTTGATTTAGTCAATTTTAATTTGATTTATTCAATTTTAACTTGATTTATTCAATTTTAACTTGATTTATTCAATTTTAACTTGATTTATTCAAATTTAACTTGATTTAATCAATTTTAATTTGAATGAGTCAATTTTAATTTGAATGAACCGATTTTTATTTGATTTAATCAATTTCAATTTGATTTAGTCAATTTTAATATGATTTAGTCAATTTTAATATGATTTAGTCAATTTTAATATGATTTAGTCAATTTTAATTGGATTTACTCAATTTTAATTGGATTTAGTCAATTTTAATGTGATTTAGTCAATTTTAATTTGATTTAGTCAATTTTAATTGGATTTAGTAAATTTTAATTTGATTTAATCAATTTTAATTTGATTTAATCAATTTTAATTTTTAATTTGATTTAATCAATTTTAATTTGATTTAATCAATTTTAATTTGATTTAATCAATTTTAATTTGATTTAGTCAATTTTAATTTGATTTAGTCAATTTTAATTGGATTTAGTCAATTTTAATTTGATTTAATCAATTTTAATTTGATTTAATCAATTTTAATTTGATTTAATCAATTTTAATTTGATTTAGTCAATTTTAATTTGATTTAGTCAATTTTAATTTGATTTAGTCAATTTTAATTTGATTTAGTCAATTTTAATTTGATTTAGTCAATTTTAATTTGATTTAGTCAATTTTAATTTGATTTAGTCAATTTTAATTTGATTTAGTCAATTTTAATTTGATTTAATCAATTTTAATTTGATTTAATCAATTTTAATTTGATTTAATCAATTTTAATTTGATTTAATCAATTTTAATTTGATTTAATCAATTTTAATTTGATTTAGTCAATTTTAATTGGATTTAGTCAATTTTAATTTGATTTAGTCAATTTTAATTGGATTTAGTCAATTTTAATTGGATTTAGTCAATTTTAATTTGATTTAATCAATTTTAATTTGATTTAATCAATTTTAATTTGATTTAGTCAATTTTAATTTGATTTAGTCAATTTTAATTTGATTTAGTCAATTCTACAGGGCCGGTAGGCCCTTGTAGATATGACATGACACCCTTCCGTAATGTTAAAGAAAAAGTCACACCTTTTAGGGTTAGCGTCCCATAGAAAAAGCATTAAAAAAATTTCAGTTTTTTAAGGCAATTGAAGCCGGCCATACGGAAAAACTATAGCGAAGTTAGTTTTCGGAATACTTCTAAATTAACAAGCATTTCTTAAATGAGAAACTTACCTGCTTCGATTTTTAATTAATGAATTCTAATTTTTGTAATTTAACTAATTAAGATAGTACGTCAAAAAATTACTTTTGGGTCAGATGTCAGCCTAACCTTATAGCGCGCTTAAACCTATTTCTTCATTTCGTTCTCGTTGACAACTAGAAGGGCCTAGGTTTGTGGGTGCTAACAAGTTACGTTGACAAAGCATTAAAAAAATTTCAGTTTTTTAAGGCAATTGAAGCCGGCCATACGGAAAAACTATAGCGAAGTTAGTTTTCGGAATACTTCTAAATTAACAAGCATTTCTTAAATGAGAAACTTACCTGCTTCGATTTTTAATTAATGAATTCTAATTTTTGTAATTTAACTAATTAAGATAGTACGTCAAAAAATTACTTTTGGGTCAGATGTCAGCCTAACCTTATAGCGCGCTTAAACCTATTTCTTCATTTCGTTCTCGTTGACAACTAGAAGGGCCTAGGTTTGTGGGTGCTAACAAGTTACGTTGACAAAGCATTAAAAAAATTTCAGTTTTTTAAGGCAATTGAAGCCGGCCATACGGAAAAACTATAGCGAAGTTAGTTTTCGGAATACTTCTAAATTAACAAGCATTTCTTAAATGAGAAACTTACCTGCTTCGATTTTTAATTAATGAATTCTAATTTTTGTAATTTAACTAATTAAGATAGTACGTCAAAAAATTACTTTTGGGTCAGATGTCAGCCTAACCTTATAGCGCGCTTAAACCTATTTCTTCATTTCGTTCTCGTTGACAACTAGAAGGGCCTAGGTTTGTGGGTGCTAACAAGTTACGTTGACAAAGCATTAAAAAAATTTCAGTTTTTTAAGGCAATTGAAGCCGGCCATACGGAAAAACTATAGCGAAGTTAGTTTTCGGAATACTTCTAAATTAACAAGCATTTCTTAAATGAGAAACTTACCTGCTTCGATTTTTAATTAATGAATTCTAATTTTTGTAATTTAACTAATTAAGATAGTACGTCAAAAAATTACTTTTGGGTCAGATGTCAGCCTAACCTTATAGCGCGCTTAAACCTATTTCTTCATTTCGTTCTCGTTGACAACTAGAAGGGCCTAGGTTTGTGGGTGCTAACAAGTTACGTTGACAAAGCATTAAAAAAATTTCAGTTTTTTAAGGCAATTGAAGCCGGCCATACGGAAAAACTATAGCGAAGTTAGTTTTCGGAATACTTCTAAATTAACAAGCATTTCTTAAATGAGAAACTTACCTGCTTCGATTTTTAATTAATGAATTCTAATTTTTGTAATTTAACTAATTAAGATAGTACGTCAAAAAATTACTTTTGGGTCAGATGTCAGCCTAACCTTATAGCGCGCTTAAACCTATTTCTTCATTTCGTTCTCGTTGACAACTAGAAGGGCCTAGGTTTGTGGGTGCTAACAAGTTACGTTGACAAATTGCAAATGTTGTCTTTCTTGCTGATTTTCCCAATTTCTTAGCAGTAGACTCTAACAATTACTTTGGTATTTCGTCCGAGCTTGAGCACCTTTATATGTATTTTCTAATTAACTGTAGCACCCTTAATAAGAAATAGGTCGTTATCAGGTCGAATTTTCGTCTAGAAAAGTAATTCAGGTAAATTATTACAGTTAATAGAGGTTTTTATATCTTTTGAAGTAAGTTTTTCGACGTTCTTTACGGCCAAGGCTTAAGTTATATAGACTAATAGCACCCCATGTTATTTCCCCATAGAGCTTAATACAGTCGAAGGCAGAGGGCTGCCATTACCCTATTTTAGTTACTCTTTAAAGATTATTAAAAAGGCTGATTTCCAGCTCTCATTTGTTTTGGATTGGAATCCATTATATAGTCTGCTCAATTTTATGCTAGAAACAGAGCCTAACCGGGTTAACCTTACTACCCTAGGTTTTTTATGCTGTATTTACCGTGTGCGCTTGCAATTTGATGTAAAAAATGGCATACCTATTCAAATTATTAACGTGTTGAAATAAAGATAGTGCTTTTCACCCTGTGAAAAGATCGAAAACTTCAAAATACTACTGGTAAGATGACAAAAAGTTTAAAATGTTTTCCTTACGGCAGTTTAAAGACTCGTGGTGTTTACCTTAGCGCAGTTTGTTACCAACAGTGGATTTTGTTAATTCATAAATATAAGTAACAGTGGTCTGATTAATCCAGGAGGACAGTGTCGTTATGTAATTTAATTAGTCAAATAATTTCCATGTTTACATCGGCGCAGATTTTTCCAACGTAACCGCGTCAGCAACGGAGGGTTACGTTGTTCGCTATCTCCACAGTTCACATTGCCGTTTGTTCATTTGTCTAAATTGCTATGAATTGTTTAGGTATTTAATTTAATTACTGTTATTGAAGCCAAAGTAGCTAAACTATAGAATCACATCATTCATTAACATATGTTATAGATGATCTTTATGTTACCGCAAATTTAGCACGTGGTATGATAAAAATTTAACACATTGTGTTGGCAAGAATGAAAAACTCTTCTAAACTTTACAATTAAGGTGATTTGATACTCATTTTGTAAGCTAAATCAACACTGCCAAACCTCAATCCTTCATTAATTTCAACTTAATTAAGTATAATTAACGTGAATTTAAACATGAAATATATATATATTTGGATGAGAACTCGAGTAACTTTGAAATAAAATACTTAATTAAGATTAAAACTGCACAAGCTGTTAGTATAGCCCCATGTTTTCAATTCCACACTTAAGTTAATTTAAATTATCTTTAAAATACATTAATAGGCGCGAAATTCGAAAGTGTAGGGTAAAATAAGATTCAAAAGCTCCACTAAAAATTGCAATTAACGTGAAGTATTTATTGAAAGTAATTTTATAACCTAAATATACACTGCCGAAACACAATCCTACGTTAATTGTCACTCAATTAAATATAATTAACGTGAAATTAAACCAAATATATTCATTTTTTGGATAAAAACTCAAATAACTTTTAATCTTATTTAAAACTACCCAAGCCATTGGTATAAATCCCAATGTTTTCTATTTCACACTTAAGTTAATTTAAACTATCTTTAAAGTACATTAATTGGCGCGAAATTCAAAAGTTTAAGGTAAAATAATGACTGGCAAAAATGTTAAACTTCACTAAACGTTGCAATTAGGGTAAAAAATTCCAAGAAATTATACTTTTAAGCTTAATCCACTCTCCCGAACCGCGCTAAAATTAATATTAAAACATCACAAGTTTTTCGCACAGCCACAGATGTTTCCTATTTCACTTTCAAATTGATTTAATTCATCATTAAAATACATCGAAAGCTCTTACATATTTTAGGGTAATTGCAATTAAAGTTAATATTCTATCGAAACTTGTATCCACACTAGATAAACCGTTAAATTAAACTTAATCAAGTATAATTAATGTGAAATCAACCCAAAACACGAATGTTTTTGGAAAATTCATGGATACCTTATAATTAAACTAACAAATTATAATTAAAACTACACTTATCTTACACTCAGCCTCCATTTTCCTGTTTAATTCTTACACTTAAATAAATTGTCATTTAAAATCATTTTTCCCATATTGAAAGAGAGCCATTGAAAAGGAGCGAAACTTAAAGTTTGGGGGGGGGGATGTTACAGTATTTGTGCCTTTTTAACAGGAGTATTGTTACAATTTTAACACTACCAGACTTAGAAATAGCACACGTCCACTGGTCCAAAACCAGTTTATTGGTTGCTTGGACCAGTTTTTAATTGAAAAAATTAATAATTAAGTTTTTTGATGGGAATTGAGGCGGGACCAGTTTAAAAATTCAAGCTTTCTTCCAATTTCTACTCTTAACTTTTCTATTTCAAACACAATAAACCGCATCACTCTAGAGTTTAGACCCAAATGAAGGGCTTGCCAAGTGGTACCAGGTTTTGGTAGTGGTATTAAGTTAGATTTAAAACTACACGGTAGTCGGCAGTCTCGGCACGATTGGAATTTTGAAGTCTCGCAGAGTCAATTTAGTCAAACCTATCCTTTATGGTCAAACTACCTTGAACCTTCTCGCAAGTGGGCTAGCGCCTATATATATAAATAGCCCACGTATATATATATATATATACGGTAAAGCTAACATAATTATTTAAAATTTAATTACATTAAGACTGAAGTGACAGATATTATAAAAAAACGTCTTGGTTTGGACCAAGACCGAAAAAACAAACGATATGTGTGAGGTTTATCAATTGGCTGAAGTTTCAGATATTGAAATTTTTTTTAGTTATTTTTATCCATTTAATCCTTAAAAAATATTAAATTCAATCAACTGATTTTACTGTTAATCGATCTATTCCCTCTAAATTAATTGAAAAAATTACATATCTACGCTTTTTCAAGAACAATTACATTTTCCGAAAACATTTTATCATGAAATTAATTATTTTCAAGGGATTTCGTGTAAGCACCTTGACGGACCTAGATTTAATTGTTGCTGGCTTGACAAATTTTCAAATGTGCACCCAAAAAAGTTTAAATCTGTAAGTTGCTAAGAAGACTGATGTTCCAAAAAAATATGATAATTTAAATTTATTTTGTTCAGACTAGTTAATAAACTAAATAACTAATGTCGTCTATTTAAGACAAAGCAACATCGTTTATCCTGTGTGGTTTCATTTAGTAGGTAGCTATCTGTAGCACTGGACAAATATGATAACGGTATATAACCAAAGGTAAGGGTAAAGATTACATAAAAAGAAATACGTTTCAGTACCAATGGCTTGTTATATTCATCTCCATTCATTACCAGTTAAACGAAGAAGGTCACACTTAACTTAACCCCCCCCCCTTCCTCCATTTCCCCAATATATACGGGATTTACGAGAGGTTTTCTGTGGGCGCTGCCATAACTTGTCGGCGGCCTTTAGTTAGTGGCTGACATTGCCTGTCGTCGAACGCGCTCTGTAGCCTTGGCAGAACAACTCTCCGAAAAGGGGGCGGTAACCTCGTAAGTCCCGTATAAAATTTTTCAATCACCAGTGGTTCCAGTGTTTTGGGTCATCTGAGCCGACGCAATACACCCAGCAAATATTACCATATAGGTCGAAACCTTTTCACATTAGTGAACGGTACATGACTCTCCGGACTTGCCCGCCAACCTTAATAACCTAAAACTATAAAACGTTCGTGTACAAGAATGATTATTGTTGTGGCTTGACACTCGCTAGCGCCTGAAGGACCGATCACTCAGTCTAATCGGTGTACATTTGTAAGAGAGTAGACCATTTTAGAAATTACATACAGAGAATTAAAACACAGGTGTGATGCCGCCATTAAGGTCTTCTCTCTCTCGCCCAGAAGCACCGCTATAGGCAGTGCAAGTTGACTAGCCTCCTGCCTGTAGTCAACTTTGTTACCGTCTGGCGGTGACCCTTGGTGCGAGGGATAATACCCAATGGTGGCCTCGCCACTGTGTGTTTTCCGAAATGGTATTTACGCGTGCTAAAATGATTATGCGTAATACGTTACCGGTGTACAAGTAACGCCAACAATGTAGAAAGGGGTGGTGACGTTATAAAACTCTAAAGTACGAAGAGGGAAATTGCAGTGCAACCTTTCCTTCATAGTCGCGACATTAGAAATGTAGCATTTCGATATACGAAATTAAATGTATGAATTCGTGCAGGGTGGTTTGGAATCGACTTTTAAAAATTTACATTTTCCTTTCGAATTATGTCAAAGTTCGCTTGGTCTTTTTAGACAGAGTGTTTCAAATATTCAATACTGAGCTCTTAACACGTACTCCCTTCAAAATAATTAATTTCATGATAAAATGTTTTCGGAAAATGTAATTGTTCTTGAAAAAGCGTAGATATGTAATTTTTTCAATTAATTTAGAGGGAATAGATCGATTAACAGTAAAATCAGTTGATTGAATTTAATATTTTTTAAGGATTAAATGGATAAAAATAACTAAAAAAAATTTCAATATCTGAAACTTCAGCCAATTGATAAACCTCACACATATCGTTTGTTTTTTCGGTCTTGGTCCAAACCAAGACGTTTTTTTATAATTTTAATTTGATTTAGTCAATTTTAATTGGATTTAGTCAATTTTAATTTGATTTAATCAATTTTAATTTGATTTAATCAATTTTAATTTGATTTAATCAATTTTAATTTGATTTAATCAATTTTAATTTGATTTAATCAATTTTAATTTGATTTAATCAATTTTAATTTGATTCAATGAGTTTTAATTTTAATTATTAAATTTTTATTTAAATTACTCAATTTTATAATATTTTTGAAAAGCAATTTTTTGGTGTTTTCCTTTTTCTATTGAAATAACATTACCCGCCTTTGGCTTCATTGGCTTTTCTTAAACAATCTTTTGGACGTTAGGCTTAATTTGTGACCAAAATCCAGTCACATTTTACGCCATAACTTTTGAACGGCTGGACCGATTTTAAAATTTCAAAAAGGGTTCGTTTCCAAATGACGCGAGCTATGTGATGCATCTAAAAAATGTCACGTGACGCGAAGATTTTAATTGGTCGAAAAGTGATTTTTTGGTTTTTTAGTAGTCACGAGCGCAATAATTTTCTGATTTTCAAAAATAAGGTGTTGACCTATTCTTGACATTCACACTTAACTAATAATGTCAAAAATTTTGCGATACGACGATCAATCATGAAATTATCGTCGATTGAAAATGATCCGAAACTTATTTCCGCGACTGTACTTGTGAGTGCTTGTAGGTACTTGTGGGTGCTTTTCGGTGTTTGTAGGTACTTGTGGGTGCTTGTAGGTACTTGTGGGTGCTTGTGGGTGCTTGTAGGTACTTGTTGGTACTTGCGGGTGCTTATGGGTACTTGTGGGTGCTTGTGGGTACTTGTGGGTGCTTGTGGGTACTTGTGGGTGCTTTTGGGTACTTGTGGGTGCTTGTGGGTACTTGTGGGTGCTTGTCGGCACTTATGGGTGCTTGTCGGCACTTGTGGGTGCTTGTCGGCACTTGTGGGTGCTTGTGGGTACTTGTGGGTGCTTTTAGGTACTTGTATGTGCTTGTGGGTACTTGTGGGTACTTGTAGGTGGTTGTGGGTGCTTGTGGGTACTTGTGGGTGCTTGTAGGTACTTGTGGGTGCTTGTAGGTACTTGTGGGTGCTTGTAGGTACTTGTGGGTGCTTCTAGGTACTTGTGGATGCTTCTAGGTACTTGTGGGTGCTTGTAGGTACTTGTGGGTGCTTGTAGGTACTTGTGGGTGCTTGTAGGTACTTGTGGGTGCTTGTAGGTACTTGTGGGTGCTTGTAGGTACTTGTTGGTACTTGTGGGTACTTGTGGGTGCTTGTGGGTACTTGTGGGTGCTTGTGGGTACTTGTGGGTGCTTGTGGGTGCTTGTCGGCACTTGTGGGTGCTTGTCGGCACTTGTGGGTGCTTGTGGATACTTGTGGGTGCTTGTTGGTACTTGTGGGTGCTTGTGGGTACTTGTGGGTACTTGTGGGTGCTTGTGGGTGCTTGTGGGTACTTGTGGGTACTTGTGGGTGCTTGTGGGTACTTGCGGGTGCTTGTGGGTACTTGTGGGTGCTTATGGGTACTTGTGGGTGCTTGTGGGTACTTGTGGGTGCTTGTCGGCACTTATGGGAGCTTGTCGGCACTTGTGGGTGCTTGTCGGCACTTGTGGGTGCTTGTGGGTACTTTTAGGTACTTGAAGGTGCTTGTATGTGCTTGTGGGTACTTGTAGGTACTTGTGGGTACTTGTAGGTGCTTGTGGGTGCTTGTGGGTGCTTGTGGGTGCTTGTGGGTGCTTGTGGGTGCTTGTAGGTACTTGTGGGTGCTTCTAGGTACTTGTGGAAGCTTCTAGGTACTTGTGGGTGTTTGTAGGTACTTGTGGGTGCTTGTAGGTACTTGTGGGTGCTTGTAGGTACTTGTGGGTGCTTGTAGGTACTTGTTGGTACTTGTGGGTGCTTGTGGGTGCTTGTGGGTACTTGTGGGTACTTGTGGGTGCTTGTGGGTACTTGTGGGTGCTTGTGGGTACTTGTGGGTGCTTGTGGGTACTTGTGGGTGCTTGTGGGTACTTGTGGGTGCTTGTGGGTACTTGTGGGTACTTGTGGGTGCTTGTGGGTACTTGTAGGTACTTGTGGGTGCTTGTGGGTGCTTGTTGGTACTTGTAAGTGCTTGTGGGTACTTGTGGGTGCTTGTGGGTACTTGTGGGTGCTTGTGGGTACTTGTGGGTGCTTGTAGGTACTTGTGGGTGCTTGTAGGTACTTGTGGGAGTTTCTAGGTACTTGTGGGAGTTTCTAGGTACTTGTGGGCGCTTGTGGGTGCTTCTAGGTACTTGTGGGTGCTTGTGGGTACTTGTGGGTGCTTGTAGGTACTTGTGGGTGCTTCTAGGTACTTGTGGATGCTTCTAGGTACTTGTGGGTGCTTGTAGGTACTTGTGGGTGCTTGTAGGTACTTGTGGGTGCTTGTAGGTACTTGTGGGTGCTTGTAGGTACTTGTTGGTACCTGTGGGTGCTTGTGGGTACTTGTGGGTGCTTGTGGGTTTTTGTGGGTGCTTGTCGGCACTTGTGGGTGCTTGTGGATACTTGTGGGTGCTTGTGGGTGCTTGTTGGTACTTGTGGGTGCTTGTGGGTACTTGTGGGTGCTTCTAGGTACTTGTGGATGCTTCTAGGTACTTGTGGGTGCTTGTAGGTACTTGTGGGTGCTTGTAGGTACTTGTGGGTGCTTGTAGGTACTTGTGGGTGCTTGTAGGTACTTGTGGGTGCTTGTAGGTTCTTGTGGGTGCTTGTAGGTACTTGTTGGTACCTGTGGGTGCTTGTGGGTGCTTGTGGGTACTTGTGGGTGCTTGTGGGTACTTGTGGGTGCTTGTGGGTACTTGTGGGTACTTGTGGGTGCTTGTGGGTACTTTTGGGTGCTTGTGGGTACTTGTGGGTGCTTGTGGGTGCTTGTCGGCACTTGTGGGTGCTTGTCGGCACTTGTGGGTGCTTGTGGATACTTGTGGGTGCTTGTGGGTGCTTGTTGGTACTTGTGGGTGCTTGTGGGTACTTGTGGGTGCTTGTGGGTACTTGTGGGTACTTGTGGGTGCTTGTGGGTACTTGCGGGTGCTTGTGGGTACTTGTGGGTGCTTATGGGTACTTGTGGGTGCTTGTGGGTACTTGTGGGTGCTTGTCGGCACTTATGGGTGCTTGTCGGCACTTGTGGGTGCTTGTCGGCACTTGTGGGTGCTTGTGGGTACTTTTAGGTACTTGTAGGTGCTTGTATGTGCTTGTGGGTACTTGTAGGTACTTGTGGGTACTTGTAGGTGCTTGTGGGTGCTTGAGGGTGCTTGTAGGTACTTGTGGGTGCTTCTAGGTACTTGTGGAAGCTTCTAGGTACTTGTGGGTGCTTGTAGGTACTTGTGGGTGCTTGTAGGTACTTGTGGGTGCTTGTAGGTACTTGTGGGTGCTTGTAGGTACTTGTTGGTACTTGTGGGTGCTTGTGGGTACTTGTGGGTGCTTGTGGGTACTTGTGGGTACTTGTGGGTGCTTGTGGGTACTTGTAGGTGGTTGTGGGTGCTTGTGGGTACTTGTGGGTGCTTGTAGGTACTTGTGGGTGCTTGTAGGTACTTGTGGGTGCTTGTAGGTACTTGTGGGTGCTTCTAGGTACTTGTGGATGCTTCTAGGTACTTGTGGGTGCTTGTAGGTACTTGTGGGTGCTTGTAGGTACTTGTGGGTGCTTGTAGGTACTTGTGGGTGCTTGTAGGTACTTGTGGGTGCTTGTAGGTACTTGTTGGTACCTGTGGGTGCTTGTGGGTGCTTGTGGGTGCTTGTGGGTACTTGTGGGAGCTTGTGGGTACTTGTGGGTGCTTGTGGGTACTTGTGGGTGCTTGTCGGCACTTGTGGGTGCTTGTGGATACTTGTGGGTGCTTGTGGGTGCTTGTTGGTACTTGTGGGTGCTTGTGGGTACTTGTGGGTACTTGTGGGTGCTTGTGGGTGCTTGTGGGTACTTGTGGGTACTTGTGGGTGCTTGTGGGTACTTGCGGGTGCTTGTGGGTACTTGTGGGTGCTTATGGGTACTTGTGGGTGCTTGTGGGTACTTGTGGGTGCTTGTCGGCACTTATGGGTGCTTGTCGGCACTTGTGGGTGCTTGTCGGCACTTGTGGGTGCTTGTGGGTACTTTTAGGTACTTGAAGGTGCTTGTATGTGCTTGTGGGTACTTGTAGGTACTTGTGGGTACTTGTAGGTGCTTGTGGGTGCTTGTGGGTGCTTGTGGGTGCTTGTGGGTGCTTGTAGGTACTTGTGGGTGCTTCTAGGTACTTGTGGAAGCTTCTAGGTACTTGTGGGTGCTTGTAGGTACTTGTGGGTGCTTGTAGGTACTTGTGGGTGCTTGTAGGTACTTGTGGGTGCTTGTAGGTACTTGTTGGTACTTGTGGGTGCTTGTGGGTGCTTGTGGGTACTTGTGGGTACTTGTGGGTGCTTGTGGGTACTTGTGGGTGCTTGTGGGTAGTTGTGGGTGCTTGTGGGTACTTGTGGGTGCTTGTGGGTACTTGCGGGTGCTTGTGGGTACTTGTGGGTGCTTATGGGTACTTGTGGGTGCTTGTGGGTACTTGTGGGTGCTTGTCGGCACTTATGGGTGCTTGTCGGCACTTGTGGGTGCTTGTCGGCACTTGTGGGTGCTTGTGGGTACTTTTAGGTACTTGTAGGTGCTTGTATGTGCTTGTGGGTACTTGTAGGTACTTGTGGGTACTTGTAGGTGCTTGTGGGTGCTTGAGGGTGCTTGTAGGTACTTGTGGGTGCTTCTAGGTACTTGTGGAAGCTTCTAGGTACTTGTGGGTGCTTGTAGGTACTTGTGGGTGCTTGTAGGTACTTGTGGGTGCTTGTAGGTACTTGTGGGTGCTTGTAGGTACTTGTTGGTACTTGTGGGTGCTTGTGGGTACTTGTGGGTGCTTGTGGGTACTTGTGGGTACTTGTGGGTGCTTGTGGGTACTTGTAGGTGGTTGTGGGTGCTTGTGGGTACTTGTGGGTGCTTGTAGGTACTTGTGGGTGCTTGTAGGTACTTGTGGGTGCTTGTAGGTACTTGTGGGTGCTTCTAGGTACTTGTGGATGCTTCTAGGTACTTGTGGGTGCTTGTAGGTACTTGTGGGTGCTTGTAGGTACTTGTGGGTGCTTGTAGGTACTTGTGGGTGCTTGTAGGTACTTGTGGGTGCTTGTAGGTACTTGTTGGTACCTGTGGGTGCTTGTGGGTGCTTGTGGGTGCTTGTGGGTACTTGTGGGTGCTTGTGGGTACTTGTGGGTGCTTGTGGGTACTTGTGGGTACTTGTGGGTACTTGTGGGTGCTTGTGGGTACTTGTGGGTGCTTGTGGGTACTTGTGGGTGCTTGTGGGTGCTTGTCGGCACTTGTGGGTGCTTGTGGATACTTGTGGGTGCTTGTGGGTGCTTGTTGGTACTTGTGGGTGCTTGTGGGTACTTGTGGGTACTTGTGGGTGCTTGTGGGTGCTTGTGGGTACTTGTGGGTACTTGTGGGTGCTTGTGGGTACTTGCGGGTGCTTGTGGGTACTTGTGGGTGCTTATGGGTACTTGTGGGTGCTTGTGGGTACTTGTGGGTGCTTGTCGGCACTTATGGGTGCTTGTCGGCACTTGTGGGTGCTTGTCGGCACTTGTGGGTGCTTGTGGGTACTTTAAGGTACTTGAAGGTGCTTGTATGTGCTTGTGGGTACTTGTAGGTACTTGTGGGTACTTGTAGGTGCTTGTGGGTGCTTGTGGGTGCTTGTGGGTGCTTGTGGGTGCTTGTAGGTACTTGTGGGTGCTTCTAGGTACTTGTGGAAGCTTCTAGGTACTTGTGGGTGCTTGTAGGTACTTGTGGGTGCTTGTAGGTACTTGTGGGTGCTTGTAGGTACTTGTGGGTGCTTGTAGGTACTTGTTGGTACTTGTGGGTGCTTGTGGGTGCTTGTGGGTACTTGTGGGTACTTGTGGGTGCTTGTGGGTACTTGTGGGTGCTTGTGGGTACTTGTGGGTGCTTGTGGGTACTTGTGGGTGCTTGTGGGTACTTGTGGGTGCTTGTGGGTACTTGTGGGTACTTGTGGGTGCTTCTAGGTACTTGTGGATGCTTCTAGGTATTTGTGGGTGCTTGTAGGTACTTGTGGGTGCTTGTAGGTACTTGTGGGTGCTTGTAGGTACTTGTGGGTGCTTGTAGGTACTTGTTGGTACCTGTGGGTGCTTGTGGGTACTTGTGGGTGCTTGTGGGTTTTTGTGGGTGCTTGTCGGCACTTGTGGGTGCTTGTGGATACTTGTGGGCGCTTGTGGGTGCTTCTAGGTACTTGTGGGTGCTTGTGGGTACTTGTGGGTGCTTGTAGGTACTTGTGGGTGCTTCTAGGTACTTGTGGATGCTTCTAGGTACTTGTGGGTGCTTGTAGGTACTTGTGGGTGCTTGTAGGTACTTGTGGGTGCTTGTAGGTACTTGTGGGTGCTTGTAGGTACTTGTTGGTACCTGTGGGTGCTTGTGGGTACTTGTGGGTGCTTGTGGGTTTTTGTGGGTGCTTGTCGGCACTTGTGGGTGCTTGTTGGTACTTGTGGGTGCTTGTGGGTACTTGTGGGTGCTTGTAGGTACTTGTGGGTGCTTGTAGGTACTTGTGGGTGCTTGTAGGTACTTGTGGGTGCTTGTAGGTACTTGTTGGTACTTGTGGGTGCTTGTGGGTACTTGTGGGTGCTTGTGGGTACTTGTGGGTACTTGTGGGTGCTTGTGGGTACTTGTAGGTGGTTGTGGGTGCTTGTGGGTACTTGTGGGTGCTTGTAGGTACTTGTGGGTGCTTGTAGGTACTTGTGGGTGCTTGTAGGTACTTGTGGGTGCTTCTAGGTACTTGTGGATGCTTCTAGGTACTTGTGGGTGCTTGTAGGTACTTGTGGGTGCTTGTAGGTACTTGTGGGTGCTTGTAGGTACTTGTGGGTGCTTGTAGGTACTTGTGGGTGCTTGTAGGTACTTGTTGGTACCTGTGGGTGCTTGTGGGTGCTTGTGGGTGCTTGTGGGTACTTGTGGGTGCTTGTGGGTACTTGTGGGTGCTTGTGGGTACTTGTGGGTACTTGTGGGTACTTGTGGGTGCTTGTGGGTACTTGTGGGTGCTTGTGGGTACTTGTGGGTGCTTGTGGGTGCTTGTCGGCACTTGTGGGTGCTTGTCGGCACTTGTGGGTGCTTGTGGATACTTGTGGGTGCTTGTGGGTGCTTGTTGGTACTTGTGGGTGCTTGTGGGTACTTGTGGGTACTTGTGGGTGCTTGTGGGTGCTTGTGGGTACTTGTGGGTACTTGTGGGTGCTTGTGGGTACTTGCGGGTGCTTGTGGGTACTTGTGGGTGCTTATGGGTACTTGTGGGTGCTTGTGGGTACTTGTGGGTGCTTGTCGGCACTTATGGGTGCTTGTCGGCACTTGTGGGTGCTTGTCGGCACTTGTGGGTGCTTGTGGGTACTTTTAGGTACTTGAAGGTGCTTGTATGTGCTTGTGGGTACTTGTAGGTACTTGTGGGTACTTGTAGGTGCTTGTGGGTGCTTGTGGGTGCTTGTGGGTGCTTGTGGGTGCTTGTAGGTACTTGTGGGTGCTTCTAGGTACTTGTGGAAGCTTCTAGGTACTTGTGGGTGCTTGTAGGTACTTGTGGGTGCTTGTAGGTACTTGTGGGTGCTTGTAGGTACTTGTGGGTGCTTGTAGGTACTTGTTGGTACTTGTGGGTGCTTGTGGGTGCTTGTGGGTACTTGTGGGTACTTGTGGGTGCTTGTGGGTACTTGTGGGTGCTTGTGGGTACTTGTGGGTGCTTGTGGGTACTTGTGGGTGCTTGTGGGTACTTGTGGGTGCTTGTGGGTACTTGTGGGTACTTGTGGGTACTTGTGGGTGCTTCTAGGTACTTGTGGATGCTTCTAGGTACTTGTGGGTGCTTGTAGGTACTTGTGGGTGCTTGTAGGTACTTGTGGGTGCTTGTAGGTACTTGTGGGTGCTTGTAGGTACTTGTTGGTACCTGTGGGTGCTTGTGGGTACTTGTGGGTGCTTGTGGGTTTTTGTGGGTGCTTGTCGGCACTTGTGGGTGCTTGTGGATACTTGTGGGCGCTTGTGGGTGCTTCTAGGTACTTGTGGGTGCTTGTGGGTACTTGTGGGTGCTTGTAGGTACTTGTGGGTGCTTCTAGGTACTTGTGGATGCTTCTAGGTACTTGTGGGTGCTTGTAGGTACTTGTGGGTGCTTGTAGGTACTTGTGGGTGCTTGTAGGTACTTGTGGGTGCTTGTAGGTACTTGTTGGTACCTGTGGGTGCTTGTGGGTACTTGTGGGTGCTTGTGGGTTTTTGTGGGTGCTTGTCGGCACTTGTGGGTGCTTGTGGATACTTGTGGGTGCTTGTGGGTGCTTGTTGGTACTTGTGGGTGCTTGTGGGTACTTGTGGGTGCTTCTAGGTACTTGTGGATGCTTCTAGGTACTTGTGGGTGCTTGTAGGTACTTGTGGGTGCTTGTAGGTACTTGTGGGTGCTTGTAGGTACTTGTGGGTGCTTGTAGGTACTTGTGGGTGCTTGTAGGTTCTTGTGGGTGCTTGTAGGTACTTGTTGGTACCTGTGGGTGCTTGTGGGTGCTTGTGGGTACTTGTGGGTGCTTGTGGGTACTTGTGGGTGCTTGTGGGTACTTGTGGGTACTTGTGGGTGCTTGTGGGTACTTTTGGGTGCTTGTGGGTACTTGTGGGTGCTTGTGGGTGCTTGTCGGCACTTGTGGGTGCTTGTCGGCACTTGTGGGTGCTTGTGGATACTTGTGGGTGCTTGTGGGTGCTTGTTGGTACTTGTGGGTGCTTGTGGGTACTTGTGGGTGCTTGTGGGTACTTGTGGGTACTTGTGGGTGCTTGTGGGTACTTGCGGGTGCTTGTGGGTACTTGTGGGTACTTGTGGGTACTTGTGGGTACTTGTGGGTGCTTGTGGGTACTTGTAGGTACTTGTGGGTGCTTGTGGGTGCTTGTTGGTACTTGTAAGTGCTTGTGGGTACTTGTGGGTGCTTGTGGGTACTTGTGGGTGCTTGTGGGTACTTGTGGGTGCTTGTAGGTACTTGTGGGTGCTTGTAGGTACTTGTGGGAGTTTCTAGGTACTTGTGGGAGATTCTAGGTACTTGTGGGCGCTTGTGGGTGCTTCTAGGTACTTGTGGGTGCTTGTGGGTACTTGTGGGTGCTTGTAGGTACTTGTGGGTGCTTCTAGGTACTTGTGGATGCTTCTAGGTACTTGTGGGTGCTTGTAGGTACTTGTGGGTGCTTGTAGGTACTTGTGGGTGCTTGTAGGTACTTGTGGGTGCTTGTAGGTACTTGTTGGTACCTGTGGGTGCTTGTGGGTACTTGTGGGTGCTTGTGGGTTTTTGTGGGTGCTTGTCGGCACTTGTGGGTGCTTGTGGATACTTGTGGGTGCTTGTGGGTGCTTGTTGGTAATTGTGGGTGCTTGTGGGTACTTGTGGGTGCTTCTAGGTACTTGTGGATGCTTCTAGGTACTTGTGGGTGCTTGTAGGTACTTGTGGGTGCTTGTAGGTACTTGTGGGTGCTTGTAGGTACTTGTGGGTGCTTGTAGGTACTTGTGGGTGCTTGTAGGTTCTTGTGGGTGCTTGTAGGTACTTGTTGGTACCTGTGGGTGCTTGTGGGTGCTTGTGGGTACTTGTGGGTGCTTGTGGGTACTTGTGGGTGCTTGTGGGTACTTGTGGGTACTTGTGGGTGCTTGTGGGTACTTTTGGGTGCTTGTGGGTACTTGTGGGTGCTTGTGGGTGCTTGTCGGCACTTGTGGGTGCTTGTCGGCACTTGTGGGTGCTTGTGGATACTTGTGGGTGCTTGTGGGTGCTTGTTGGTACTTGTGGGTGCTTGTGGGTACTTGTGGGTGCTTGTGGGTACTTGTGGGTACTTGTGGGTGCTTGTGGGTACTTGCGGGTGCTTGTGGGTACTTGTGGGTGCTTATGGGTACTTGTGGGTGCTTGTGGGTACTTGTGGGTGCTTGTCGGCACTTATGGGTGCTTGTCGGCACTTGTGGGTGCTTGTCGGCACTTGTGGGTGCTTGTGGGTACTTTTAGGTACTTGTAGGTGCTTGTATGTGCTTGTGGGTACTTGTAGGTACTTGTGGGTACTTGTAGGTGCTTGTGGGTGCTTGAGGGTGCTTGTAGGTACTTGTGGGTGCTTCTAGGTACTTGTGGAAGCTTCTAGGTACTTGTGGGTGCTTGTAGGTACTTGTGGGTGCTTGTAGGTACTTGTGGGTGCTTGTAGGTACTTGTGGGTGCTTGTAGGTACTTGTTGGTACTTGTGGGTGCTTGTGGGTACTTGTGGGTGCTTGTGGGTACTTGTGGGTACTTGTGGGTGCTTGTGGGTACTTGTGGGTGCTTGTGGGTACTTGTGGGTGCTTGTGGGTACTTGTGGGTGCTTGTGGGTACTTGTGGGTACTTGTGGGTACTTGTGGGTGCTTGTGGGTACTTGTAGGTACTTGTGGGTGCTTGTGGGTGCTTGTTGGTACTTGTAAGTGCTTGTGGGTACTTGTGGGTGCTTGTGGGTACTTGTGGGTGCTTGTGGGTACTTGTGGGTGCTTGTAGGTACTTGTGGGTGCTTGTAGGTACTTGTGGGAGTTTCTAGGTACTTGTGGGAGTTTCTAGGTACTTGTGGGCGCTTGTGGGTGCTTCTAGGTACTTGTGGGTGCTTGTGGGTACTTGTGGGTGCTTGTAGGTACTTGTGGGTGCTTCTAGGTACTTGTGGATGCTTCTAGGTACTTGTGGGTGCTTGTAGGTACTTGTGGGTGCTTGTAGGTACTTGTGGGTGCTTTTAGGTACTTGTGGGTGCTTGTAGGTACTTGTTGGTACCTGTGGGTGCTTCTAGGTACTTGTGGAAGCTTCTAGGTACTTGTGGGTGCTTGTAGGTACTTGTGGGTGCTTGTAGGTACTTGTGGGTGCTTGTAGGTACTTGTGGGTGCTTGTAGGTACTTGTTGGTACTTGTGGGTGCTTGTGGGTACTTGTGGGTGCTTGTGGGTACTTGTGGGTACTTGTGGGTGCTTGTGGGTACTTGTGGGTGCTTGTGGGTACTTGTGGGTGCTTGTGGGTACTTGTGGGTGCTTGTGGGTACTTGTGGGTACTTGTGGGTACTTGTGGGTGCTTGTGGGTACTTGTAGGTACTTGTGGGTGCTTGTGGGTGCTTGTTGGTACTTGTAAGTGCTTGTGGGTACTTGTGGGTGCTTGTGGGTACTTGTGGGTGCTTGTGGGTACTTGTGGGTGCTTGTAGGTACTTGTGGGTGCTTGTAGGTACTTGTGGGAGTTTCTAGGTACTTGTGGGAGTTTCTAGGTACTTGTGGGCGCTTGTGGGTGCTTCTAGGTACTTGTGGGTGCTTGTGGGTACTTGTGGGTGCTTGTAGGTACTTGTGGGTGCTTCTAGGTACTTGTGGATGCTTCTAGGTACTTGTGGGTGCTTGTAGGTACTTGTGGGTGCTTGTAGGTACTTGTGGGTGCTTTTAGGTACTTGTGGGTGCTTGTAGGTACTTGTTGGTACCTGTGGGTGCTTGTGGGTACTTGTGGGTGCTTGTGGGTACTTGTGGGTGCTTGTCGGCACTTGTGGGTGCTTGTAGGTACTTGTGGGTGCTTCTAGGTACTTGTGGATGCTTCTAGGTACTTGTGGGTGCTTGTAGGTACTTGTGGGTGCTTGTAGGTACTTGTGGGTGCTTTTAGGTACTTGTGGGTGCTTGTAGGTACTTGTTGGTACCTGTGGGTGCTTGTGGGTACTTGTGGGTGCTTGTGGGTACTTGTGGGTGCTTGTCGGCACTTGTGGGTGCTTGTGGATACTTGTGGGTGCTTGTGGGTGCTTGTTGGTACTTGTGGGTGCTTGTGGGTACTAGTGGGTGCTTGTGGGTGCTTGTGGGTACTTGTGGGTACTTGTGGGTGCTTGTAGGTACTTGTGGGTGCTTGTAGGTACTTGTGGGAGTTTCTAGGTACTTGTGGGAGTTTCTAGGTACTTGTGGGCGCTTGTGGGTGCTTCTAGGTACTTGTGGGTGCTTGTGGGTACTTGTGGGTGCTTGTAGGTACTTGTGGGTGCTTCTAGGTACTTGTGGATGCTTCTAGGTACTTGTGGGTGCTTGTAGGTACTTGTGGGTGCTTGTAGGTACTTGTGGGTGCTTGTAGGTACTTGTGGGTGCTTGTAGGTACTTGTTGGTACCTGTGGGTGCTTGTGGGTACTTGTGGGTGCTTGTGGGTTTTTGTGGGTGCTTGTCGGCACTTGTGGGTGCTTGTGGATACTTGTGGGTGCTTGTGGGTGCTTGTTGGTACTTGTGGGTGCTTGTGGGTACTTGTGGGTGCTTCTAGGTACTTGTGGATGCTTCTAGGTACTTGTGGGTGCTTGTAGGTACTTGTGGGTGCTTGTAGGTACTTGTGGGTGCTTGTAGGTACTTGTGGGTGCTTGTAGGTACTTGTGGGTGCTTGTAGGTTCTTGTGGGTGCTTGTAGGTACTTGTTGGTACCTGTGGGTGCTTGTGGGTGCTTGTGGGTACTTGTGGGTGCTTGTGGGTACTTGTGGGTGCTTGTGGGTACTTGTGGGTACTTGTGGGTGCTTGTGGGTACTTTTGGGTGCTTGTGGGTACTTGTGGGTGCTTGTGGGTGCTTGTCGGCACTTGTGGGTGCTTGTCGGCACTTGTGGGTGCTTGTGGATACTTGTGGGTGCTTGTGGGTGCTTGTTGGTACTTGTGGGTGCTTGTGGGTACTTGTGGGTGCTTGTGGGTACTTGTGGGTACTTGTGGGTGCTTGTGGGTACTTGCGGGTGCTTGTGGGTACTTGTGGGTGCTTATGGGTACTTGTGGGTGCTTGTGGGTACTTGTGGGTGCTTGTCGGCACTTATGGGTGCTTGTCGGCACTTGTGGGTGCTTGTCGGCACTTGTGGGTGCTTGTGGGTACTTTTAGGTACTTGTAGGTGCTTGTATGTGCTTGTGGGTACTTGTAGGTACTTGTGGGTACTTGTAGGTGCTTGTGGGTGCTTGAGGGTGCTTGTAGGTACTTGTGGGTGCTTCTAGGTACTTGTGGAAGCTTCTAGGTACTTGTGGGTGCTTGTAGGTACTTGTGGGTGCTTGTAGGTACTTGTGGGTGCTTGTAGGTACTTGTGGGTGCTTGTAGGTACTTGTTGGTACTTGTGGGTGCTTGTGGGTACTTGTGGGTGCTTGTGGGTACTTGTGGGTACTTGTGGGTGCTTGTGGGTACTTGTGGGTGCTTGTGGGTACTTGTGGGTGCTTGTGGGTACTTGTGGGTGCTTGTGGGTACTTGTGGGTACTTGTGGGTACTTGTGGGTGCTTGTGGGTACTTGTAGGTACTTGTGGGTGCTTGTGGGTGCTTGTTGGTACTTGTAAGTGCTTGTGGGTACTTGTGGGTGCTTGTGGGTACTTGTGGGTGCTTGTGGGTACTTGTGGGTGCTTGTAGGTACTTGTGGGTGCTTGTAGGTACTTGTGGGAGTTTCTAGGTACTTGTGGGAGTTTCTAGGTACTTGTGGGCGCTTGTGGGTGCTTCTAGGTACTTGTGGGTGCTTGTGGGTACTTGTGGGTGCTTGTAGGTACTTGTGGGTGCTTCTAGGTACTTGTGGATGCTTCTAGGTACTTGTGGGTGCTTGTAGGTACTTGTGGGTGCTTGTAGGTACTTGTGGGTGCTTTTAGGTACTTGTGGGTGCTTGTAGGTACTTGTTGGTACCTGTGGGTGCTTGTGGGTACTTGTGGGTGCTTGTGGGTACTTGTGGGTGCTTGTCGGCACTTGTGGGTGCTTGTGGATACTTGTGGGTGCTTGTGGGTGCTTGTTGGTACTTGTGGGTGCTTGTGGGTACTTGTGGGTGCTTGTGGGTGCTTGTGGGTACTTGTGGGTACTTGTGGGTGCTTGTGGGTACTTGCGGGTGCTTGTGGGTACTTGTGGGTGCTTATGGGTACTTGTGGGTGCTTGTGGGTACTTGTGGGTGCTTGTGGGTACTTGTGGGTGCTTGTCGGCACTTATGGGTGCTTGTCGGCACTTGTGGGTGCTTGTCGGCACTTGTGGGTGCTTGTGGGTACTTTTAGGTACTTGTAGGTGCTTGTATGTGCTTGTGGGTACTTGTAGGTACTTGTGGGTACTTGTAGGTGCTTGTGGGTGCTTGTGGGTACTTGTGGGTGCTTGTAGGTACTTGTGGGTGCTTGTAGGTACTCGTGGGTGCTTGTAGGTACTTGTGGGTGCTTCTAGGTACTTGTGAAAGCTTCTAGGTACTTGTGGGTGCTTGTAGGTACTTGTGGGTGCTTGTAGGTACTTGTGGGTGCTTGTAGGTACTTGTGGGTGCTTGTAGGTACTTGTGGGTGCTTATAGGTACTTGTTGGTACTTGTGGGTGCTTGTGGGTACTTGTGGGTGCTTGTGGGTACTTGTGGGTACTTGTGGGTGCTTGTGGGTGCTTGTGGGTACTTGTGGGTGCTTGTGGGTACTTGTGGGTGCTTGTGGGTACTTGTGGGTGCTTGTGGGTACTTGTGGGTGCTTGTGGGTGCTTGTGGGTGCTTGTGGGTACTTGTGGGTGCTTGTGGGTGCTTGTAGGTACTTGTGGGTGCTTGTGGGTGCTTGTTGGTACTTGTGGGTGCTTGTGGGTACTTGTGGGTGCTTGTGGGTACTTGTGGGTACTTGTGGGTGCTTGTAGGTACTTGTGGGTGCTTGTAGGTACTTGTGGGAGTTTCTAGGTACTTGTGGGCGCTTGTGGGTGCTTCTAGGTACTTGTGGGTGCTTGTGGGTACTTGTGGGTGCTTGTAGGTACTTATAGGTGCTTGTAGGTACTTGCTCCGGGTGTTTGTAGGAACCTTTGCTACATAAAAGTTTGAAATTGACAATCTCGGATCGTCTTTGTGAAGTTTTAAGGATATCCGAATTTCATATTGGCCTTATGACAATTTTGAGCTAAATGTTAAACGGACATAAATCAGCATTTTTAAAAATTTTGTAAAATTGTCCATTTGGTCCTATTTCTGGGGTAAAAAAATGTATTATGTTAATTACAATAAGAATACTAACTTTTATTGATTTAGGTTTTTTTCAAGTATCGTTATAAATAAATGTCTGATTGAGCTAAATTTGTGGTCCCTTTATATAAGTTTCTGCTTAGTGCAGATTTTGAAAATGTAAAACATTTTCTTAACATTCTTAATTAAAATGAAGACTGAAGGAACAGATATTAATCAAAAATGTCTTGATTAGAATCAAGACCTAAAAAGTATCGATAAGACTGAGGTTATCACTTGTCTGAAGGATCAGATATTAATTTTTCTTTTTAATTGAAACTTGAATGCATGCTTAAGAAAAAACAACGTTCCATTACCGTTTTCCGTTGAAATATATTATTTTACTGCTAATCAATTTCAAAAATTTACTTATCTCGGCTTTTCGACCACAATTCCATTCCCCGAAAACATTTTATCATTACATTTATTACCTTTGGGAGATAACGTGTCAAAATAATCTATAAAACAATAAAAAAAACTGTAATAGCGGTCTGTTTAGCCATGACAAGAACCTTTTAAAAGTTTCAAGCACTATATAACCCTTTCGAGACTAACAGGACCTGAGCAAACTATAGCTCAACCTGCTACTAGCACGACCAGGGAGAATTGATGTAAACTGGAGTTTAAATTTCATCATATGCGACCTCGGCCTTGAAACTCTCCCATAGTCCCAGTGTGTGTAGAACATAATTTTTTCGCTGTTATCTGCCAAAATCAATCTTTCTTGGTAGTGCCGCCTCCTCACTTGAATTTTTCATGATATATTAAGGTTTGAACGAACAAAATTCTAGATTACCATTTTTACTACCATGTCCCTCTGCTAACTTGAAGCAAACTTTCCTCTCTTTTTGCTGCTCATAACCGGTGCCATTCCCTTGACTTTCTGTTCGTTATAACTACTATCATGAGTTTATTTAATTCAAACCAAAATATAAAAAAATGGGTTTTTTCCTTTTGTGCTACTTAGAATTTACAAAGGTATATAACGTTGTCCGTGCCATATCAAATAGTCTCTTACCATTGTTAGAAACTTGAGAGAGAAATTGGGCAGTAACACTGATCATGCGAACTATGAGAAAGAACAATACGACGGTTGACTAAAGTACAGTTGATATTACATCATTTTGCAAAACCGCGAGTAAAAATCTTACTGTCCCTATTGAATTTGGCGCCATTGGTTTTAGAATAATTAAAATGTTCCACTGCGAAGCGTGCCGGTCACGAATGGGGATGTAACGTCTTTAGGAACCCTTTAAAATGCAAAACCATACACGTACTCTCCCAAAAGTAATTAATGTAATGATAAAATGTTTTCGGGGAATGGAATTGTGGTCGAAAAGCCGAGATAAGTAAATTTTTGAAATTGATTACCAGTAAAATAATTTATTTCAACGGAAAACGGTAATGGAACGTTGTTTTTTCTTAAGCATGCATTTAAGTTTCAATTAAAAAGAAAAATTAATATCTGATCCTTCAGACAAGTGATAACCTCAGTCTTATCGATACTTTTTAGGTCTTGATTCTAATCAAGACATTTTTGATTAATTATATTTGGTTTTATATCAGTTATTGGTATCAATGGCGTCATCTGACTCAACTTCAACTAGCCCAAAAATATTTAAAAACCCACTATTAGAAATGGAGGCTGTTATAGGGAAAAAGAGTTTGTGGCCAGAAGACATAAGGAGATGGATTATGTTAAAACATTCAGAGTCTCCTGACCAAATTTTGAAAATATGCGCTTTCGCGTATATTAATTCGTTGAACCCGTATGTATTGGAGAGAGTAATTGCCGCTACTGGAGGTAACACAGCATATGCTGATTACAAGTCTGCCATTCACGCGATATATTTTTCTTGGAACATGAGCAAGGACCTCAGACGGATTTATACTGCTTACAATATCAAAAGGGGCTGTTACCTTAATTTAAACTTAGAAGAGTAAGTCAACAATCTGACATATTATATGGCAGAACAGTTTATTTTATATAATAATTTTTAGTCGTAAAGGGTATGGACCTGCGCCTAGACCAATATATTTGTCACCAACAAGATCTCCAAATAATTCATTGTGGCGCCAGCCAAGCAATCAAAGTCCTGTTTGTGCTTCACCAGTAAAACGTCAGCATTCAGAGTGTCAATCTATGACATCTTCAACAACACCGAAACGAGTGTGCTCCAAAATTCTTCCTTGCTACTCTGAAGATGAAATTGATTTAATCATTTCTCAAGTACCTGAAACATCACTTTCTCCAACTACTTCGAGTCTGGAAATTGTTCCTGAAAAGTTCATTTCTGAAGTACCTAAATCACTGGTTTCTCCAACTAATTCGAGCCTGGAAATTGTTCCTGAAAAGTCCATTTCTGAAGTACCAAACCACTGGTTTCTCCAACTACTTCAAGCCTGGAAATTGTTCCTGAAAGTTGAGGAGCGAATTTAAAGAATAGTAGTGAAACGTGTGATATAGTTTTTGATGCTCAATCAAAAAAATCAGCTCTAGAATTAAAGTCTGTGGAAGTCGAGAAAACTACGAAAATGACACCTGAAACCATTAATGTATCACCTTCAAAATCTGAGTGTGTGAATCTAGAGTAAACAAATGAAATGAGGTTGAATTTCCTAATGCCACAGATAAAAAAAAGAATTCATAGGCTTAAACAATAATCCAACGCTCAATGCTTAAGAACTTTTAAACAAATTTTGACAGTTTAAGACTTCCTTAAATTAGTTAACATCAACTATTTTAAGCTGTGAACTAAAAATATCTACAGACGTTGTGATAAGAGACTATTGAGAACAAAGAATTAGTGAAACGTGTATCAATTTTTTGCCAGGTGATTAGAGTGGTTTACTTTAAGCCTTGTTTTGAAAATACCTAGTCTTTTTAAGTGATATAGAGGTTCTTTTATGTGAACTGTAAATCTGAAATGCGCCAAAAATACTTCATCTTTTTAAGTGATATAGAGGTACTTTATATGAACTTTATATCTGAAATGCGCCGAAAATACCTAGTCTTTTTAAGTGATATAGACGTACTTTATCTGAACTTTAAGTCTGAAATGCGACGTCCCACAATTTTAATGAAAAATATTTTATCTAAACAAATATTTCTTCCATCTCTAGGAAATTTACCAATAGTGATATTTTTCCCCATTTTCCAAAAGAGTTATGAAAATCTCCCAATTTTTCAATATAGTTATGAAAACCCCCCCAATATTTCAATATAGTTATGAAAACCCCCCATATATTTCAATGTTATGAAAACCCCCCATATATTTCAATGTTATGAAAACCCCCCATATATTTCAATGTTATGAAAACCCCCCATATATTTCAATGTTATGAAAACCCCCCAATTTTTCTGTTTAGTTATGAAAATAGAAATCTCCCAATTTTTCTGTATAATTATGAAAATCCCCCAATTTTTCAATATAGTTATGAAAATCCCCCCAAATTTTCCATATAGTTATGAAAATAGAAATCTCCCAATTTTTCTGTATAATTATGAAAATCCCCTAATTTTTCTGTATAATTATGAAAATCCCCCCAATTTTTCAATATAGTTATGAAAATCCCCCCAATTTTTCAATATTTCAATATAGTTATGAAAATCCCCCCAATTTTTCAATATAGTTATGAAAATCCCCCCAATTTTCCATGACAGTTTGAAACCCCCCCAATTTGTCTGTATAGTTATGAAAATAGAAATCTCCCAATTTTTCTGTATAATTATGAAAATCCCCCAATTTTTCAATATAGTTATGAAAATCCCCCAATTTTCCATGACAGTTTGAAACCCCCCCAATTTGTCTGTATAGTTATGAAAATAGAAATCTCCCAATTTTTCTGTATAATTATGAAAATCCCCCAATTTTTCAATATAGTTATGAAAATCCCCCCAATTTTTCAATATAGTTATGAAAATCCCCCCAATTTTTCCATATAGTTATGAAAATCCCCCCAATTTTTCCATATAGTTATGAAAATCCCCCCAATTTTTCAATATAGTTATGAAAATCCCCCCAATTTTTCAATATTTCAATATAGTTATGAAAATCCCCCCAATTTTTCAATATTTCAATATAGTTATGAAAATCCCCCCAATTTTTCAATATAGTTATGAAAATCCCCCCCCCCCCATTTTTCAATATAGTTATGAAAATCCCCCCAATTTTTCAATATTTCAATATAGTAATGAAAATCCCCCCAATTTTTCAATATTTCAATATAGTTATGAAAATCCCCCCAATTTTTCAATATTTCAATATAGTTATGAAAATCCCCCCAATTTTTCAATATAGTTATGAAAATCCCCCAATTTTCCAATGTTATGAAAATCCCCCCAATTTTTCCATATAGTTATGAAAATCCCCAATTTTTCTGTATAGTTATGAAAATAGAAATCTCCCAATTTTTCAATATAGTTATGAAAACCGCCCAATATTTCAATATAGTTATGAAAACCCCCCAATATTTCAATATAGTTATGAAAATCCCCCTAATGTTTCTGTATAGTTATGAAATCCCCCCAATTTTTCTGTATAGTTATGAAATCCCCGCAATTTTTCAATATGCTTAATTCATGTTTTTATTAAAATGTAAAGGACTCTAAGATTTGGTACATGTTGACTCAATTCAAGCTGAATGATTTTTGTTTTTAAATAAAAGCTGGACATGGTTGTAAATTGACTGACATGCGCCTATTTGATCATTTGTTCAATATTGAGATTTAAATCTTTATTAGCATCAATTGGAGTTTGCTCTACTTGGCAAAGACCATGCGTTTTCGTTATCAATTTTCAAAACATTTGAACTAAAACTACGTCATCAAGAAATATTTTTTTCTTTTTTTCACACTGCCTACTAGAGCACTTTAGAGCGGGAGACCCAACGCGGCCCACTCTGAAGGGCCGTGAGTGAAGCGGTCGTATGTGATTAAACAGGGAAGGAGTTATGGTTTGTACAGGTGGTGACGGATGATGGAAATGGGGTAAGTCACCGCCTGCGGACACGGGGTAGTCGTCACCTTTAGGAGAGCATCGCCGACAAGTCCCTTATTCCCCCAAACTTTGTCGCCCAGTAGCTTGGCTTACAGGAGTGCGCCACACATCCGACATCAAGAAACCTTCCACAAATGTTTTGATTTTAAAATAAAATAATAAATATTTGAAATTGGAAATAGTATCCATCTACAAAATAGGGAGCTTTCTGTTGGGGGAGGATCTAAGATTCGTGAGATAAGTGTCTAGCTTTTCCGAAATTCAAACTCGTGCACTGCACCTGCGGTCAGGGCCGGAAATAAGAAAAAAAATTTATGGTACATGTATCCAGTGACGTCCCCTTTGACTTCAAAATTTATGACATAAATTTTATGTCCACTGGATTGAGCAAAAATAGTGTCACATTTTCATAGTTAAGCTATCAAAACTTCGGGAAGTTTTTAATAAAATTATGGGGCATTTTAAAATTTTATTGGACAATGTCCAGTAGGACATTGGACATGGTCCAATAAAATGTGCTTATTTCCGGCCCAGCCCAGAGAGAATTTAGAAGGGGAGTGGAAGGCCCCCCCTTTGACTCTATTAAACGTGATGACGCCCAAACAAGATGTCGCGTTGAGCTTTTTGGGGTAGGCGAGTTTCCGGTCACGTGTTCTAAAATCTATCTATTACAAACGCATCATACCGGAAATCGACCTGCCTAGATAACGTTTAGCAGACGACGTTGCGCTACATTCCAAACCACCCCTTCCACTCCCCTTTTAAATTCTCTCTGCCCAGCCTGCGGTTTTTACCTGCGAACGTCACGTGACGTTATCGACTCTTGAGTCTTTCTTGACTTCATAACATATATCGCCGAATGATTTACTTTGAAGACTTAAATAATAATTATTGCAGCTAAGTATTATTTGGTGATCTAAGCAAGATCACATTTATTGTAGTTTTTTTAGCTATATCTTTAATCTAATTATTCTCTTGTAGTGTAAAACAACTCGGGGCCAGTTCCCAGTTGTTCTCAAACTTCTCATATTATTAAGCCTTGTACTGTACAGCGTTAAAGTTGCTAACTGCTTGCAGCACTTGCGTTAAAGTTGCTAACTGCTTGCAGCACTTGCTAAACTATAACGTTTTTAATTTTTCATTCTCTAAATTTTAAGTTTCCCTTTACTTTATTTTACTAGGTTGTAAATTATTATAAACTATCGCAATTCAACATTGTTAAGCCTATTCACTTTAAATAATTTTTTGATCCAAGCAAGATCACTATCTTCTAAATTTTTATTTTAAACTATCCTATCTATTTCTGTACATTTATAATAATAACACTAACGAAATAAGTTATTCCTCAAACATTATAGTGTATTTTGATAAGTTGAACTAAACAGAGTTATAAAATGGCTTCAAATGACAAAGAATCACCGAAAGAAAGAATGAGGAGATTACGCCAGAATTCAGAATATAAAGAAAAAGAAAATGCACGTCGCCGACAAATGTATGCTGAAAAAAAGAAAAAAAATAACAACTCTACATTCGATAGTCCTTTAACAAACCTTTCAAAGCACCAGGACTGCTCAACATTCCAAGGTCCCCCAATATTTGATGGCTCTTCAACTAGCCAAGGTCCCCCAATAATTGATGGCTCTTCAACTAGCCAAGGTCCCCCAATAATTGATGGCTCTTCAACTAGCCAAGGTCCCCCAATAATTGATGGCTCTTCAACTAGCCAAGGTCCCCCAATAATTGATGGCTTTTCAACTAGCCAAGGTCCGCCAATTTTTGATGGCTCTGCAACAAGCCAAGGTCCGCCAATTTTTGATGGCTCTGCAACAAGCCAAGGTCCCCCAATATTTGATGGCCCTTCAACAAGTCAAGGGCCCCCAATTTTTTATGGCCCTTCAACAAGTCAAGGGCCCCCAATTTTTTATGACCCTTCAACAAGTCAAGGGCCCCCAATTTTTTATGGCCCTTCAACAAGTCAAGGGCCCCCAATTTTTTATGGCCCTTCAACAAGTCAAGGGCCCCCAATTTTTTATGGCCCTTCAACAAGCCAAGGGCCCCCAATTTTTTATGGCCCTTCAACAAGCCAAGGGCCCCCAATTTTTTATGGCCCTTCAACAAGCCAAGGGCCCCCAATTTTTCATGGCCCTTCAACAAACCAAGGGCCCCCAATTTTTCATGGCCCTTCAACAAACCAAGGGCCCCCAATTTTTTATGGCCCTTCAACTAGCCAAGGTCCCCCAATTTTTTATGGCCCTTCAACTAGCCATGGCCCCACAAATAGTACTATTCCGTCTAAGTTGGAGAGAGATAGAAGGTCTAAAAAATTAAGAAGGGGAAATGAAGCCTATGCTCAAGCTGAAAATCAAAGAGATAATTTGTCGAGACAGAATAGACGTCTAGATTCCAATTATATACAAAGTGAAATCCAGAGAGACAATCGTACAAGACAAATTAGGCGTCAAGATCCGTTCTACGCTGAATCTGAATTACAGAGAGACAACTCTAGAAGGCAAATTAGACGTGAAGGTTCTGTCCAGAGGGAGCTTATAAGAGATCATGAAAGAAGAACCTTTGGAAAACAAGATCCACAATATTATGAAAATACCTATCTCCAAAATATATTGGATGGTCCAGATCATGTATGCGAATGCTGTTCTGGACTATTTTTCCTTACTTCTGTTAAAAGAATAGACTCAGCTAAATACTTAGCGGTTGAAGGAATACGTCAAAACGTGCTACCGTCGCATATTTTGTTGTGTAGTTCTTGCCACAGCTGTATTTCTCGAAAGAAAGTACCACCACTCTCTAAAGAAAATGGCTACATTTTTCCCGAATTACCTTCAGAGTTGAAAAATCTAACGGAACTGGAGTATAGAATGATATCTCCTCGATTACCATTTATGCAGATAAGAAAACTAGGAGTTGATCAGCAAAGAGGCATTCGCGGTAATGTCGTAAATGTACCCGTTTCAATCGACTCTTCAGTTTCAATTCTACCCAGAAGTCCCAGTGACACTCAAGTTGTTCAAATTAAACTCATGAGGAAGAAGGAATATCAACACCACTATATGTTTGAAACCGTTCGTCCCAGAAAAATTATGGATGCCTTAAAGTTCCTAATAACAACTCCGCTATATTTAAAACATGAAGTTACAGTTCCAGATGACGTGGCTTTGGAATTCAGCCAATCAAATAGCATAGATTTCGTATCAAATGAAGAAGACATGTCAATTGTAGCAAGCAACACACCCTCTATTGGTAGAGATCTACGAGAGAATGCTGTAGCAGAACCTCAACAAGTACTTGACAGCGACGAGGAATGGGACGAAATTGATGAAGAAACTCCATTAAATAATGGCAACAGAGATACCCTTTTGCTTTCTTCTGAAGATCTAATTACACCTCAGATTGAAAGTATTGCTTATGCGCCTGGAGAAGGGCAGAGACCACAATCTATTCTTTATGATGAAGACTCTGAATACCTTTCTTTCCCGCAAATTTACGCTGGCCAAACCTTGATGCTACCACCGAAGGCAACATACACACAACAAATAAAATGGGAGTTCAGATGCAGCGACAGGCGCTGTGCTTCGAATATTCCGAAAATATGTTATTCCTATGTTAAATTAGTATCATCAAAACTACGAAGCGCTACTAATATTTGCATGAGAAAAACAAAGTCCAAAGCCGGCCAACCATACACAGCGGGAGCATTAACAGCACCTGGAAGTTTGGATTCCTTGGTGAAACACGATGATGGTTACAAAGTTTTAGAAAGCGTCAGATCTTCCCCTGGCTATTTACAACAACGTGAGAAAGATCTTTTGGCTATGGTTCGTCAACTTGGTAATCCTACGTGGTTCCTCACTTTGAGTGCGGCTGAGTCGAAATGGGAAGAGCTTTTGGAGTCCTTGTGCGTCATTGCCGGACACCCGCGAGACACTGCGAAAGAATATGTCAAAACCTTGGGATTTATGGAGAGAGCTAAGCTTATCAACGAGGACCCTGTCACCTGCAGCATATATTTTGATTATCGTCTGAGAAAATTTTTCAAGTTTCTACGAAGCAAGGAGTCACCGATTGGTACCATTGATGATTACTATATTAGAATTGAGTTCCAAATGAGGGGATCACCACACGCTCATATTCTCCTCTGGAATAAAAACGCTCCACAATTGAGAACCGATAACTCCAATCTGGAAGAGGTTATCATATTCATTGATTCCAACATTACTTGCTCGAAGGGGGATGGAAGTGAAAAATGGAACAACTTGGTCAAGCTGCAAACCCACAAGCATTCCAAAACCTGTCGTAAGAAGAATGATAGTGGACAGTCATCGTGTCGTTTTGGAATACCTTTTCCTCCAATGGGAAGAACCATTATTTACGACCCTTCTAAACGTGATGAAATCGAAAACGTTGAAGAGGTTGAAGCCTTAAGCAAATTGGTGCGAAATGCTATCGAGAAATTGTGTGTTGAAACTGCACCGGAAACATTTGAAGAATTTTTGGAAACTCTGAGCGTGACGGAAGAGGAATATATTGCAGCTGTAACTTATCCAATTAGAAGGTGCACTGTACTTCTTAAAAGATCACCAAAAGAAATTAGAATCAATCCATACAACAAGAAGATTTTGGAGTTATGGAACGCTAATATGGATCTCCAATACGTCTTAGACCCGTACGCCTCTCTCATGTATATCGTTTCCTACATTGGTAAAGCCCAAAAGGGTATGTCAATGCTTCTCAGAGAAGCTATCAAAGACGCAAAAAATAAAGGCAGTGGTATAAAAGAGAGATTAAAGGTTATTGCTAATAAATTCATTCATTGTGAAGAAATTAGCGCCCAAGAATGCTGCTACATACTTCTTTCCATACCAATTTGTCGGAGCAGTCGTGCTCACGTTTTCATAAACACTTCACCGCCAGAAGAGAGGGTGCACATTCTGAAAAGGCCATCTGAATTGGAATTATTGCCCGATGATAGTACTGACGTTTTTTCTGATGGCATCATCGAGCACTACGTTGCGAGACCGGATGAACTGGAAAATCTCAGTCTAGCCGCTTTCGCCTCATGGTATGAGTTTTCCCGAACCAAACGCAATAGAAGAACCCAAAATTTGAACGAAGATGAAGACCAAGAAATTGAAACGACTTCTGTGGAAACGTCTCTTGAGCTGAAAGATTCTTCAGGATACGTCAGGAAAAGGATGCAGGCCAAAGTAATCAGATTCAAAAAGTACAGTATGGTAAAAGATCTCAAAAATTACTGTCGAATGGAACTGATGTTATTTTTACCTTGGCGTTGCGAGGAAACCGAATTACTAGAAGCTAACGTTGAAGAAATCTATGAAGCCCATAAGCTGGAAATATCTCAAGCTAGAAGGGAATTTATAAGTGAAATTGATGATTTGGATCTGGACCAAATGATTCAAGAAGTAAGAGAAAACCAACATACAAATGAAGTTCAAAATATTCAACCTATGATTGAACATCAAAACGAACGTGACAGAAGTTTCACTTTGGATGATCCACAATATTATGTCAACTCTCTTCAAGAAGCTGTTTGTGACATAACTTCTGATATTCAACAGACAAGCACTGCCGATTTCACTCCAACAATTACTCTGGTGAACCATGAAGAATATTACAGCATGCTTCGAAAACTTAACTTGAAGCAGCGAGAGATTTTTACTACGTGCTTAATCATTTCAAAACATCTCGAGAAGAACCTTTGAGGATTCTCATTACAGGGGGTGCTGGTGTTGGAAAAAGTCTCTTGATTCAAGCCATTTTTGAGGCCGTATCCACACATGAAAAGAACAGGCCTGGTGCTGATCCATCACGATTATCCGTTTTAAGAACAGCGTTCACCGGTAAAGCGGCTTTTAATATTGATGGTGTCACTCTTCACTCTGCCTTTAACTTGCCAACTAATCAATTTTCCGGCAAGATGAACCCTTTGGACAATGACACTTTGAACAGAAAAAGGTGTTCTCTTTTAGGCCTGAAACTTCTGATAATAGATGAAATATCTATGTGTGGAGCCAAAATCTTCAATTATATTAATGTAAGAGCCCAACAAATCTTCGGATCTTCAAAGCATTTTGGTGGTATTTCAGTTATTCTCGTGGGAGACTACAACCAATTACCACCTGTTGGGGATAATTACACATTCATGCCCTTAAAGGAGAAGAATAACCCCTATGCGGCGCTAATTGGAAGTCCACTGTGGGAAGAATTTAAGCTGTATGAGCTTGACGAAATTATGAGACAAAAAGATGACAAAATATTCGCTATGGCTTTAAATCGAATGTCCATGGGAGAGATGACACCCGCCGACATCGATTTGTTTCGAAGCCTGGAAACATCTATTTCAAGACCTCTGCCTCTGGAATCCCTTCATTTGTTTGCAACAAATGATGAAGTAAATGCGTTTAATGAATTAAAGCTATGTTCACAGAATGCTGAAAAGGTATGCTCAGTTGCATTTGACTCGGCTACGGGTGACGCTAGCAATGAAATCAAAACAAGAATTCTTGAAGCAGTAAAAACCTTGAAAACCCAAGAAACCAGCGGTTTACCAAGAGAATTAAGTCTAATGGTTGGTATCAGGTACATGATCACCAACAATTTGAACACTGCCGATGGCCTAGTAAATGGTGCAACTGGAAGATTACGAAAAATACAGTATAGTCAAAATCGAAAAGGTGAACAGGTCCCTGTTCGAGTTTGGATCGAATTTAATGATGAAAAGACTGGAAAAGAGACTAGAGCGCAGTTTCAAGGATTAATGGCAGCCAATAACATTAACGAATTATGGACGCCTATTGAGAAGATCGTTAGAAGTTTCACCAGACGATCAGGACAGAAAAACATCTACGTATCAAGAAAGCAGTATCCTCTAGTAATTGCCGAAGCTATTACGATACACAAGAGTCAAGGAGACACATACTCCGAAGTAGTTGTTCATCTCGGTCAAAAGAGAAGTATTAAAAGGTCTCAATTATACGTTGCCTGTAGTAGAGCCAAAACTTCAAACGGTTTGTTCATCGTGGGAAAGTTCACAGCGCCTAAACCAGTGGTTAAAAGTAAAGACGCTGTTGCCTTAGAGATGGAGCGACTTCGAAAAGATTGTCCATTGATTCTATCTATTTTGGGTAAAAGAATATCTATTTATGTACATAACGTACAGTCTTTAAATTGCCATTTACCGGATGTCATCTCAGATCTCAAAATAATGGAATCGGATATGGTATTTCTAGTGGAAACCTGGGCCAAAGAGGCTGACAATTTTAAAATCCCTGGATTTTCTGAGCTAAATGGTATTCGACTTCCTCTTGAGTCTCGACGAAAACCATATGGAGTATCAGCTTACATCAAAGAAAATGTAACTCACACCAGGATCCGTCGGTACACTGCCGAACCGTCAAGAACCTGTCATATTGAATGCTTGTGGTTTTCTGGGATGTTAGGCGATTTATGCCTTTCTGTCCTAGCACTTTACTGTTCACCACATTGCAACATTCGAGACATAATATATGGTATTGGAAAATGTGTGGCGGACTATTATGATGAAGATATTCCCAGCGTCATTGTTGGCGACTTCAACATTAACCTTCTTGAGACATCGTCTCTTGAATCTCAGAAACTAGTTGATTTCTTCTCTGATAATGGGTTTCAACTTTTACAAGGTCTCAGCTTGAAGCAATCAACTGATGGTGGTACTCAACTTGATTTGGCATTTGCTGATGAAAAATTTTCCACCCTTTTCAGCGCTAGTTATCGAGAATGTTACTATTCTTATCATAAAGGAATATGTTTACATTTGAAATAACCCAGAAGCTATGACATGAAAGAATATGATCTGATGAAACTACAAGGTCAACAGTAATCTTGATGAAACTACAAGTTCAACAGTAATCTTGATGAAACTACAAAGTCAACACTGATCTTGTTGAAACTATAAGGTCAACAGTGATCTTGATGAAACTACAAGGTCAATAGTCATCTTGATGAAACTACATGATCATCAGTGATATGGGTCAAACTACAAGATTAACAGTCCAACACATTTTTTAGAAGAAACTTCAAGATCTATGCTATCCAAATGAATTCACAACTACAAAGTCAATGGTGGGCTTGGGATCCTTGAGAAAGACACCCATATAAGGCTTGGGATCCTTGACAATGACACCCATATAAGGCTTGGGATTCTTGAGAAAGACACCCATAATAGATTTGGGATTCTTTAAAAGTCCACATACATGCTAATAAATCAACCGTAGTTAAGTTTGAACAACTTGATCTGCCGTATGCAGATGAAACTGCAACGACAAGTTAAATGGTTACCTTGGGATCCTTGAGAAAGACACCCATATATATGGCTTGGGATCTATGAGAAAGACGCCCATATATATGTGGCTTAAGATCTATGAGAAAGACGCCCATATATATGTGGCTTAAGATCTTTGAGAAAGACGCCCATATATATGGCTTGGGATCTTTGAGAAAAACCCCCATATATATGGCTTGGGATCTTTGAGAAAGACACCAATATAAGGCTTGGGATCCTTGAGAAAGACACCCATATAAGGCTTGGGATCCTTGAGAAAGACACCCATATAAGGCTTGGGATCCTTGAGAAAGACACCCATAATAGATTTGGGATTCTTTAAAAGAAGTCCACATACATGCTAATAAATCAACCGTAGTTAAGTTTGAAAAACTTGATCTGTCGTATGCAGATGAAACTGCAACGACAAGTTAAATGGTTAACTTGGGATCCTTGAGAAAGACACCCATATATATGGCTTCGGATCCTTGAGAAAGACACCCATATATATGGCTTGGGATCTTTGAGAAAAACACCCATATATATGGCTTGGGATCTTTGAGAAAAACACCCATATATATGGCTTGGTATCTTTGAGAAAGACACCAATATAAGGCTTGGGATCCTTGAGAAAGACACCCATATAAGGCTTGGGATCCTTGAGAAAGACACCCATATAAGGCTTGGGATCCTTGAGAAAAACACCCATATAAGGCTTGGGATTTTTGAGAAAGACACCCAAATAAGGCTTGGGATCCTTGAGAAAGACACCCAAATAAGGCTTGGGATCCTTGAGAAAGACACCCAAATAAAGCTTGGGATCCTTGAGAAAGACACCCATATATAAGGCTTGGGAACGTTGAGAAAGACTACCATTTAAGCTTCATCAGGTCCTAGAAAAAGAGATCTGCTAATATGCTTCTACATCAACGCTTGATCGAACTACTAGATAACAACGTTCCGGATTAAACTACAACATAAACAGTAAGTTTAAACAACCTGATCAACAGTAGGTTGTAAGATAGCCAACACTGCAAATGATTTTTTCACAAATCATGAACGCTGGATTTCTAAAGCGTTCATGCACAAATAGAGGAGTCAAGGCCCCCCAACGAGGGAAGCATTTCGAAACAAGAAAACTACTGATATTCCAGTTTAATTTGAATTAGTAAGCAGTTAATCTAAAAATTTTGTTAAAGAAATCTGCTGATGCATACTTCTTAATCATTAGACAGGTTTTTCTATTAGGATGGTACCCTATTTCAAGACAACATGACTGGGGGCTAATTCTACGCTATGGTTGTATATTGGAATAAGCTTGCAATCATTGAATAATTTTGGCTCCCAGTCATATATATTATCCTACAAATATTAGGTTCCACTTCACTCATAGGACAGAAATTTGTTAGTTACTTATTTAATTAAACTGTAAAGCAAATTCTTACTAGATTGATTTTAAATAAATAAATAAGTTTAATGTGCAAAATAATGATACAGGTGTTGTATTTGCGAGATTTTGCACAGTTTGTTTCATTCTAATAGGAATGCTATTTTATAAACAGTGAAAAGATAACCGAAAATTATAAATTAGCCGGGGTCATTTTATGATGAATATAGTAATACTAATTCTAGTCACTAGAGGGCGGTAAAAAGTGTAATCTGGCCGGGGCCATCTTGTATAATTTCACTTTGGTTGGCGGCTATTGCAATTTTAATTTCCATAACTATATCATTATAGATTAAGGGAACTGATCCAAGCCGTTTTCAAAACCGTGGCGGAAATCTATTGCAGGAAGAGAAAGCTCGAAAGCGTCTGGACCATGAAATTCCAAAGGTAGATTTATACCTTATTAAGTTTCCTTTCAGTTTGTCTAACACTTTAAAGGAAGGCGCGGCTCCATGATCACCACTAGCATTCTGGCTAATCTTCTGGACATGAATTTTACCTTGCCAAGGCAGGAACCAATCAGACCTAATGCACTAGTTCCCATTGGTTCCTGCCTTTGACTTAACTAGCCTTTAGCAATCTTAGCCACTGTGTAGTAGAAAGACAATCTTTTAGGGGCACCAACAGAGCCGCGCTTTCCTTCAAGGGAAAATTTCAGGTAACGGTACATTATACTTTCAAAGAACGGCATTTGTTTTAAAAAAAATGTTAAAAATAAAGTAAGCGATCTCTTATTACAATATGATAACTAGCATTTAATTAGTCTTAAAAATTATCAAGGACTACTGCGCCATCCGCCTTTGGTTTAGTAGCGTCTGGTAAATCGAACCACTCACCCCTAGGGCATTGGTAGAATTCTCAAAGGCTGAGAGAGATAAGGGGTAAAAGGTTCGATTTAGCAGACGCCACTAAACCAAAGGCAGATGGCGCAGTAGTCCTTGATTATTTTTAAGACTAATTAAATACAAATTACTTTGCAATAAGAGATCATTTATTCATTTTTAATTTTGCGCTCTTTAGAGCTGGAAAACTATTGTTCTGTCCCCTTGCGGCTGGGCGCCTATTCCCCTTTCTTCCCCAGTTTTTGGTGTTACCAATTTGTCCGCGCAAAACTGTAATGTGGCCGAGGCCATCTTGTTTTAATATTTAATTCCTTTCATATTTAGAAAACTGCCATTCTTTTAAGATATAAAGTAACGTTACCTGAACTTTTCCTTTTAAGGCTCTATTTATTTCCACTCTACACTTAGCCCTAATTACTGTTAATTGTTCCAAAAATTCGTAACTATGTTAAATGCTAGTCACTCGCAATCAATCTAATGTGAAATATGTTTCTAGTTGGATTTAGAAATCGAATTCATGATTGCTGAATGGGAAAAAAATCAAGAGAATGCGGGAACCCTTTTGATCAATGGCAAAAAATATCAAGATTACATCGCGGCTGAAAGTCAAAATTTGAAAAACGAATTGGAAAATATCAAGAGAATGCGGGTAAATAGAAGCCGTAATCCAAAAAACCGCTGAAAAAGAAATTAAAAAATATAAACCCCAAATATTACACTTAAGCCTTAAATAAGTATTTTTTACTAAATAGAAAATAACATTAATAAAAAAAATACTTATTGGGGCTTTTAAGTGTACGTTTTTATTTATTTGTTTATTTATTTATTTGTTCATTTATTTATTTATATATTCATTTTATTTTTAAATTATTTTAATAGTTACTAAATAATTATTTAACAAGTGATATTCTTAGTTTACCCCAGTAGCACAAGCCTTCCGCATAATAGTCGGTTAAAGGTCGAATAGTCGGTTTACGGTCCAGTCGGCTGTACCATGCTTACTCCGACACTTTTCCGACTCATGGAGCCGACTACTTCTTTTAGTTGGCTATGCCGACATCTATCTGACAGTTGGAACTGAGATGGTTTAAAGTAGGCTTGCCTACCGTCTAGAAAATTCCAACTTATTTTTTTTGCCAATTGATTACCGACTCTTTCACGCTAGTCGGTATTGTGACGTTTAAGAAGAGTGAAATTAAAAGCAATGTTATGCTTAGGCCGTTTAGTAACCGACATTTATCCGACAGTTGGAACTGAAATGGTTTAAAGTAGGCTTGCCCACCGTCTAGAAAATTCCAACTTATTTTTTGCCAATTGATTACCGACTCTCTCGCTCTAGTCGGTATTGTGACGTTTAAGAAGAGTAAAATTAAAAGCAAAGTTATTCTTAGGCCGTTTAGTAACCGACATTTATCAGACAGTTGGAACTGTGGTGGTTTGAAGTAGGCTTGCCTACCGTCCTAAACATGTAACCCATTTTTGCCAATTGATTACCAACTCCTTCCCGCTAGTCGGTATTGTCACGTTTAAAAAGAGTAAAATGAAAAACGAAGTTGTTGGTAGGCCTTCTTTTTCCGTGGGACGGTTTTTTTTGGAGTTTTACTATTCCGCATATGCCACCAAAATATTTTTGTTATATATTTAACTTTTACTATATTTCGACCCACAATCAGAAGTTGATAATACTATATTTTTGGCAACACTAGAAACTTAACCTTACAAAAAACTGCAAAGCAAGAAAACACATCTGATTTTCTAGTTTGAATTTTCCCTCCTGTAATTTCTCGGGTCAGGTGACACGCCTCTGTTCTATTGGCGTAACTAAGGTAACGGCCTGCACGTCATCATCGAAGAGGGCGCTGCTAGTGCGAAAGCTTAAGCAAGTCAGCCTTTCCAGTATCTCTGACGCTGCTGAGTCGTTAGAATGTTAAAACGAGATTTTTGTGGTCGAAAATGATTAGTTCTTGGCTTGCTAACTTTCAATTTCATCGCTAAGGTTCTTTGTCACACTTCATAAACTAGAAACGTCTTCGTTTGTCACGTAAGGTTTGAATTTTGATATTGAATTATCAATTTATCTACCTCTTAGAGCCAGGTTTATGCATAAGCCTTTGCTTTTTACCTAGCTTCTCATCTGCTGGGAACCACACCCCTATAAAGTGAAACCAAAACTTAAACGTTTATGTATACCTTCAGTTTCTTTGTTTGAATATAAAAGAAGCAAGTGTTTTGGGGCACTTGGAGTTCAAAAACCTTATATATTAAGTATTTTAGAGATTTTTGGTTGTGAAAATAAAACTGAATTCCAAAATAGATCTCAATTTGTTTTAGTTACAGAATTTTTATGCGGTTTCAAACATTTTAAGAGAAAAATGTGTGAAATAATACCCTTTAGAATTGTATGTTTTTCTTTTTCCTTAAAAAATCTGGCAGCGTATAATAATATTTTTCATTAAGATTTTTGTTTTTAAGAGATAGTAACTGGCCACATCGAAGATATTAACAATGAATATTAATAAATGCTTTAATTTATGTAAATATTTTACTCGCCCTGAAAAAGTTTACTTTTCGTTGAAACCAATTAGCTAGGCAGCAAATATTTCCATTAGACTAGTCGTGTAATATCGAATACGTTGTTTAATATTTGAAATTGCTATAATTGATGCTCAACCTGTATGTTACTTGAAATATTCAAAGTACAAATTCTAAAGTGATTTTCGTTAAAAATGTATTAAAGAAATTTCAATACTAGGTATCAGTATCCTTTACTATAAGCGAATGAAGCCTCGAGTTAAGGCTTGATCGTCGCAAAACCGTCGGGCCTCGAGTTAAGGTTTGATCGTCGCAAAAGTGTCGGACCTCTTGCTGACAGGCGGTTAAGTCAACTCTCAAACGTGATGGATGAGGGTCGAATTTCATTCGTGTCGTAACAGTGGGTAAACCAGTGGGCCGTCGTCCCACCGGGCGGACACTTCGATTCTCAAACCCTTACTCTACCAGCCCTTTACCGACGATTTACCGTTCCTATACTAAAAAGCCGCGAAATCGCCGGATTGAGCGCGGCTTTAGGTAGGCATAATGACGCCGACATATAGTCGGCCAACAGTCGTTTTATAGTAGCCTCAAAACAGTAGGAAAACCGGTGGGCCGTCGTCCCGCCGGGCGGACACTTTGATTCTCAAACCCTTACTCTACCAGCCCTTTACCGACGATTTACCGTTCCTATACTTAAAAGCCGCGAAATCGTCGGATTGAGCGCGGCTTTAGGTAGGCATAATGACGCCGACATATAGTCGGCCAACAGTCGTTTTATAGTAGCCTCAGAACAGTAGGAAAACCGGCGGGCCGTCGTCCCTCCAGGCGGACATTTCGATTCTCAAACCCTTACTCTACCAGCCCTTTACCGACGATTTACCGTTCCTATACTAAAAAGCCGCGAAATCGCCGGATTGAGCGCGGCTTTAGGTAGGCATAATGACGCCGACATATAGTCGGCCAACAGTCGTTTTATAGTAGCCTCAAAACAGTAGGAAAACCGGTGGGCCGTCGTCCCGCCGGGCGGACACTTCGATTCTCAAACCCTTACTCTACCAGCCCTTTACCGACGATTTACCGTTCCTATACTTAAAAGCCGCGAAATCGTCGGATTGAGCGCGGCTTTAGGTAGGCATAATAACGCCGACATATAGTCGGCCAACAGTCGTTTTATAGTAGCCTCAGAACAGTAGGAAAACCGGCGGGCCGTCGTCCCTCCAGGCGGACATTTCGACTTTTAAACTATTACTCTCCCGACTTATTAGTGACTTTTTACCAACTCGTCGGTAACACACAAAGCCGACCATGTAGGCCCCACGTCGGCAGTGCTACTAGGGTAAAGATACTTTTATTTCTGGCAATGTTTACTTCATTATAAAATAAAATTCGTAACATAAGTTTATAAGATATTTTCCATAAGTATGACACCACCTAAACTTTGTAATGCTGCTGAGAGAGACTTACAGCTCGAGCTAGTTAATGACCGACAAGCGAGAATTGATTAACTCGGTTTATTTTGCAGACTTCCATCTTATTAATATTTAGTCTGCATTACTAAGCCTTTGTTAGCAGCGCCTTACCAGGCTCGCTTTATCCTTAATCTATGACCTACCTCAATCACTTCATGCATGGATTAACTAACGCTAGGGATTGTTCACTAACTGGGTTTCCCATGTAGTACTGTCGCCAACTACATGTTCCGAATTATTCCTTGATTCCCCTCTTCATTCCCCCAATTTATTGGACCAAAACGGATGTAGATATAGCGCCAACTCTAGGCAAAATAAGTAGTTTTTGCCCAATTTAGGCAGGATTTCAATTTTGACGTCATGGAACACGTGATATTTGGTCCAATTTTCTTATAGCTTCCTGTTAATGATAGTAGCTGCTGCTAGGGGGCGTTTGGAATATGCATGCTTTATCTTTTGGGGGGAACGAACTATCCCTAGTGTTAGTTAATCCCGGCTTCATGACAAGCTCCAGTTCCTAAGTTACCAGACTTTACAAACTTATGGACTTTACAAACTTATGGAACATATCTTATGAATTAACTTATGGTGATACTAACTCTCTAGGATTAATTCTTTGCAACAGAAAACTGAAGATGGAGGGAAAAAACTGGTACCCCAATGAAACGCAAAGCACCACCGACTTCTGATAAAAATACACCAGCCAGCGCTGTCAAAACACCGCGTTTACAACCAAAAGGTGTTATACCATCGGTTAGTTCTAATGCTCCGCCTTCTCCCGCCATTGTTTTGTTTCCCGGTGTAAGCGCTACAGTCGTTCAAAGTTCGCCACGGAAACTTCTACTTAAATCCTCTCCACGAAAATACGCCAATTCGCCGGTAAATTATTTTATTTTTCTGTTATCTCTGGTAGTTGGTTAAGATTCACTTAATTTCCTTTTGGTTTCCTTCGAAATGATAACTTTAGAAACGTATTGCGCAAAATCAATGTGTGATTGCTAAACCTCGCACCATTTTATGCGAAATTCAAGAAGATCAACCTTCATTGAACAGGCCCAGGTCAATATGAAAATATCGTCCGAAATCTGAATTCTAGAAAGTTAATTTTATATTTTTATTGTGTCTCGATGGTTCCATAAGTGTTGTTTCTGACCTTGCATAATAACAAAAATAAATTAATTCCAGAGGAACCTCATTTCAACTGCAATGAAGATTAAAGCGAGTCTTGGCTATGGTTTAGTTTGAACAAATGCCACTAGATGGTCCCATAATCGGGGGGGGGGGGGTGGAGTTGATTTACCCGCGAAACTTTGCAAACGCTTTTTTAGCTCCGCCCTGATGAGGGTTCTGATTGGTTCCCGCCTTTTGCAAGGTAAAATAGGGACTTGGCAGTACTACGTCACGCTACCTTCCACTAGGGCTTAAAACATACCAGAGAGCAGGGTTCATACAAACCTGGAAAACCGGGAAATATCAGGGAAATTGATTTTCCAGATTTTGTATGAACCCTGGAGAGGCTTATATAGCTTTCATTCTGTAGAAGAAAAATGCATACCATAATGGCGTTGGGGGCGGAGTTAAGCCCGAATTGCCAAGTCCCTATTTGTAGGTAGAATAGTATCCAGATTGTTTGGGATGCCACAGGAGCCAAGAGAAATTGAAATGGCTAGACTTAGACAAACACTTTTTTTATTTATTTATTTTTTATTTTCAGGTCTTACTCGCGCAACCGAAATTTGCAAACGAAAATAATTTGACTGAGGACTTGGTGTTATCATTAGTGGATTTGCTCTCATTAAGCGAAGAGGATGGCGGTGCTTTTGCGGCCCAGAAATCTATTTCCGTACTTTACAAAATGGGTATAAAGGATTTTAATTCTTAATATGCTGAATAAATAATATTCAGCCCAAGACCTGTCAGGATATTTTAATATAGGAAATGTTTGGTATTGTAAAGCAGTCAGCGAATTGTTTGAATCTTTTGGAAAAAGGCAAACGATTTCCCCAATCTCAACAATCATTGATGTAAAACATGTCAAACAGGAATGATTTTGTGATTGTAAAGGGGTTCCTCACATCCGGCTAATCTCTCTCGCGATTGGTTGTGAGCTCCGGCGTTTTCCCAGTCCCTCCCCACTCCCGAGAGTCCGAGACCCCCGCTGCGGTTCCTATAATCGGCGTTGGTAGCAATATCATAGGCCCAATTTTGAGTTTGGTTTTAAAATCAAAACTAAACCAAAAAGGTCTGATCCTCAACGAAAATAAAACAAAGTTCATGATACTCTCCCCGAACCGGAGATTAAGAGAGTTGGCCGATGACATCTTAGAGCTATGCAATGGTACAATCAAAAGAACCACAGTGTACAAATACTTGAGATTGTGGATAGATGAGCGACTAACCTGGACCAACCATGTAGACTACGTGACGAAAAAAGTCAATTCGCGTCTCTGGACTTTAAGACCTCTACAACAATTCCTTGACATAAATACTACACGGATTGTATTCAACGCCTGTATACAACCTCTAATAAGTTATGGCAACGTCTTCTACCAGAATACTAATAAAACCAACATGGCAAGACTGGACTCCCTCTCCACTAGGTGTGCCAAATTTATAAGCAAAGCACGCAAATACTCCTCGGCCACGGACGCGAAACGAACGGCTAATATTGCCTCCCCATTATACAACTACCATCTTGACTTACTGACGCTTATGTACAAAATAAAATATAGACTGTCCCCCAAAACAACTCCTGATTGGTTCACTGAGAACAACAATATAGAAAGAACAAGAGGAAACACTACCAATTTTACAAACGAAGCTTTTAACTCCAACTTCAGAGACAAAAGTGTTAAATTTCGAGGCATAAAGCTCTGGAACAACCAACCCCACCAACTCAAAACCCAACAAACCCTCCAGAAATACAAACTAGAAGTCCAAAAATATATCAATAATACGCTTCTACATTAATTATACTTGAATGTTACACTTGAATTTTATCTACCATAATAGTATTTTATTTTATTTATTTTAATATAAAATCGACCGGACATCATTGTAAATAAGATCTAATTCTTAATGATTGCTCCAATAAAAAGCCTTTTATTATTATTATCATTATTATTATTATTATTATTATTATTATTAATTGTCAGGGTTCATACAAACCTGGAAAAATCAGGGAAATAAATAGTTGACAAAAACCTCAGTGAAATTTCCAATTTTTGGAAAAATTCAGGGAAATCAGGGAAATTTGCGTCAAACAGGGGCCGAATAATAAATGTTCCATAGGTTAACATTACACTAATTTTTGGAGGCTCATAACTCTGGTTATATAAGAGATACGGGAATGTCCTTTGATTATGTAATAGTCCTATTTCCCCCCCCCCTCCTTCGTTAACATTTGCTCCATGGGATACTTCATATACTGGAAAATTCAGGGAAATTTGTTTTTCAAAAGTTGTATGAACCCTGAATTGTATCACCTGCCGGATAAGGTTGAATAACACCAAAATAGGAATATGCCTTAAGGGCTTTCGTTTTTCTTAGCCCCTGGGGTTGTGACGTCAATAACGACTTAAAAAAATTCAATGGTCCGCCGTCTAGTTTACTGACCCTTAAGAGTCCCAGATTTGACTATCTCTTAGTATGAGGCTTTCAGGTTGCAATTTTTTCTTCTGGTATTTTAGACAGACTCTTAAAATCCGATTATTTTCAAATTGTTTGCAAACTATCTCTTAAGACAATTTGTGATATGATCGAATGTTTCATTTCAGCACAAAACCCGTTTTTACTGGAAGATTTGACTGAAACGTATAAAATTCTTCTACCAATCTGCGCCTACTTCAATGCCAATGTTAAAAAGGAGGATTCCTTGGCGAAAGTGCCTGTTAGTTTTGACCTCTTTCTATATATAGTTCCTAACTTCCTAAGTCAATGTTTACTGTTTTCTCTGTAATCGAGAATATTGTATGTAACATAAGTTTATAAGATATGTTCCATCCATAAGTCTCTTAATGCTAGAGACTTTCGGCTCGAGCTAGTTCGAGAACGACAAGCGAGAATTGCAGACTACACTCGGTTAATTTTGCAGTCCATCTTACCACTACCAACGAAATATACAAGGCCCATGCACGCCCACTTCGAAGGGGGAGTCACTCACCCATATATATTTGACTCGTGCGGTTGATAGATGGCGCTTCTTAATCTCTTTAATACACTTACTAATTAGGCTCAATTCACATTTAATCCCGCCGCACGCTCCTTCGCTCGAGGTTCGAAACTTAGAGCAGACAGATGGTCATGTGAGGTTTACGTAATTTTTCTAGACTTAAACGCGCCTCTAGAGGAAAATCGTGGCGATTTAGAAGGTCCAGAAAAAAAAAATTGGGGCCCGCATGGGCCTTGTGTATCTCGTTGGTAGTGATCTTACTATTATTTAGTCTGTATTACTAAGCCTTTGATAGTGCCTCACCAGGCGTCGCTTAACCCTGAATCTATAACCTACCTCGCTCACTTTATGACAAGCTCCAGTTTGTAACCAGTGACAAACTTATGGAATGAACATATCTTATAAACTTATGATATAATCCTATTCATTTCTTACAGGTCCTAGAACTTCTATTTCTGTTAAGCAAATCGAAGGGGGACTCCGTGGCAGTTAAAACAACTATTATGAATTTACTACCCCTATTGTAAGTATATGTGAAGATTGGGTCTTAGGGATTCTTGGGGGTTCTGATACCAAGAAGTGATATCTAGTTTATTAGGGAGAAGGTATAAGATGCCTAAGTATTCGCGCGTCATAGTCCCAGTCCCACTTTCAAAATACCAAGGGGGGGGGGCTATACGTAAAAGGAGGCCGGGCTATTTCGCCAAACTCTCCTCAGTCGGAAAATACGTAATATTCGTCATCGCGTCGCGCTAATAAAATAGATATCACTTCTTGCTGATACTAAACTTGCCTAAAAGTTGAAAATGTGAAAATGCAATTATCATTAAAAAATTTAATTTTGGCATCAGCCGCTAAATATATAATTAAAGCAAGTCGCGGTTGAGGTTTAGTTTAAAGAAATGCCACTAGGTGGCTCTCACTCTTTTATCGTCGAGGATTGGAGGTCAGTTAGATCGCGCGGGTAGCGTAGCGGTCCTATAATTCCCATAAAATTCTATATTTTTGAACCTGCCGTCTATTATTCTGTAATTTTATGAAAGGTCCTATAACTTTTACTTAATTATAGTAAAATTTTAAAATCCTATAAGGAATTTAAATTTAGATAAAAAATTTTGTACGAAAAATAATACGTTTGATGAAATTGGAGCTTGTCATGAAGTGAGTGACGTAGGTCATAGATTCAGGGTAGAGCGCCGCCTGGCGAGGCGCTGTCAAAGGCTTAGTACAGACTCAATAATAATAAGATAGGCTGCAAAATTAAGCACCGAGTGTAGTTAATCAATTCTCGAACTAGCTCGAGCTGTAAGTCTCTCAGTAGCATTACGAAGTATAAGTAGTGTCATACCAGAAGTAAGATAAGGGACTAGAAGTAAATTGCTAAAGTAGCATTGGTAATAGCACTAATGAACAAATTTGAGGATTTTATGCCGCTTTCATAGCGCCTACATTAGAGAGAAAAGAAATTGGGTCGAGTTTCAACAAAATTTCCTACCCCCTTCCCCTCAACCTTAAGCCGCGGAACACGGACACGGACGCGGGTGCTTGAATCTAGTTCGGCCGTCTTCCGCCGCGCGAGCGTCTCACGTTTTGGAGAGGGAAAATTCCGAAACCGCTACCAGAGGGCCAGCCCTTGGTGTGTTATCAAGAATATTCACTTTCGCCGAGTGAACCATTTGGTCACCTCGATACTTCTAGTCCCTTATCTTACTTCTGGTCATACTTATGGAACATATCTTATGGTATTACTATTACCACGTGACAGTTTATACTGTTCACTTACTCTACTACAACAAGTTTTGTGGTATTTTATTCATATCACGGGCTTTGCCGATAAAAAGTCAATTCTTTCAAACAAGTTTAACATTGCTGGAAAAACAATTGGCGTCAGGAATGCTGAGATTAAGGAAGCTCGTTTGTTTTTCCGTAAATATTTCCTTGAAAATAACGAGTTAAGGAATGGAATTGATGAAAAAGTGTGAGTATAACTTAAAGTATTATGATTAACTATGAAATGTGCTGGCCATTTTTGCTATTACTATTTAAATGGAACAGCTAGTAGATTAGTAATACAAAATATTTAATTTATTTGCAAGATTGTTAACTTATTAAAAGTTCCTTAGTCCCAATCACATCATGCTGACGTCAGGATGCTCTCATATGGCTGTATAGAATTCTTTTTCACCACTAATGTGGCAAATCTAGTTTCCCTTTAGCCTTTATTGTAAATGACCCAAAACATAAGATAAATTTATTCTTTATAAAGACAGGGTTCGTACGGAGCCTGGGAAAGTTTAAACTTTTTTCCTAAAAAGTCAGGGATTTCATTCGCTATATCAAACCATGCTTCGAGCAATATGAGGGACGTGTGATGAAGTGGGCTCTGGTAAACACATACTTAAAATGGTCAGGGATAAGCTGGAAAAATCAGGGATTTTCAATGTCAAAATTTCGTACGAACCCTGAAAGAGAATTCTACAGAACCCTCAACTACTTTTAATCAATAATGCGCGTTAGGCTTTAAGCAAATGTCCCCTCCTTTGGCGCCCGTAACCCAGGACCATTAAGCACAGATGTCCTGGAAAAATTATAAGGTAAAACCCAGGTTCTTCTAATGGCATCGCCTGTCGTCGCCCCTAGCGGCAGAGCCCCGAAACTATTCCACTCATAAGCCTTATATTATGGCTATGCTTTGAGTCGAAAAAGTTTCAATATGAAACAAACAAGGGGAAGGTTTCAATTTTTTTATTTAAACACATAGGGGGGTTTTTGACTTTTTTGGGGGGGGGGTTTAAGGTAAATTTTGTATATTGCATAGGTTTTCGAATGTTTTATAGCTAACAAGCTCAAAGAAGTATCATATAAGCTTAATAAGAGGGTTCTCCATTGTAGTCCATCTCTGTTTATTGTTAAATAGTCTTAACCGTAACACGTTAACTAATCTTCTACATGCCATAGGCAGGAACCAATCAAAACTCGTTAATGTCGAGGGCGGAGCTAAAACTATCCTTTCCTAACCATAGCGAACCAGTTAACTCCACCCCTTGACTATGGTAGCATCTAGTCGCATTTGTTTAAACTAAACCACAGCCAAAATTTGCTTTAACACGTCTTAAACTTAATCAATTTTATACATAATTAACGGATGCATTTTTCAAGTTTTCTTCTGTGATTTTAATAGTTTAAATCAATTACGAAAATGGTTGTCTGGCCATTTCGTCAAATTCCCCTTAAAAGCCTGGTTAATGCTAATTACAAATTTGAATTTTATAGTTTCTCATTGGATAAAATATTCAGTTTAACAGCGAAGCTCAATGAATCAGATTGCAATGCAACTGCTGTAAGTTTAATTACAGAATGCTAAAGGGAGGGTGTTCAACACTAATTTTATAAGATATGTTCCATAAGTATTACACTTCCTATACAAAACAAGTTCGTAATGCTACAGAGACACTCACAGCTGGAGCTAATTCGAGAGAATTGATTAACTACACTCGGTGGTTAATTTTGCAGACTTCCATCTTATTATTTTGTCTGTGCTAAGCATTTGACAGCCCGTCACTAGGCGTCGCTTTACCCTGAATCTATCACCTACGTCATTTCATGACAAGCTCCAGTTTGTAGCCAGTTACAAACTTATGGAATGAACGTAACTTATGAACTTATGTTGTTAATAATTGGTACCCTAGAAGGAGCAATTTAGGAAATACTCTTGTATTTCTAATTATTTTGCAGACACGCGAGTTCCTTCTGCGCATCTTAAAAAAATGCACTCTTACGTTTTCGGAACAATTTTTAAATGTTACTTATCGAGACGCCAACTTCAAAGTCTTAAAAACGTGGCTGCTAAAAGGTTTAACGGAAGCCTTTGATGACAAGTTGCCACTCCTCGCTATTCAAGTTATAAATGAAGTTATTAAGGTATTTATAACATACAGAATAGCCTTCTCAAATTAAAAATAAATAAATAAATAAATAGCCCAAATGGCATTTATAAGGGTTTCAGGAGGGGTTTTTACCCAGATTAACTTGAAACTAATATAGTAAACGCGAAATTGGATTTTCTTCAATTTTTGGATTACTTGAATTTATTTCGCTTTTAAAATTTCCCGAAATGTGTCAAATTACTCATTAACTTTAGATATATTTTTCACTTTTAAACACTTAGAAATAAGTTTAGAATTCAATTCATTATTTGAACAACTTATAAGGCCATCTTTCAATATAAGTTTTTTTTAAAAATACTATTTGTAAAAATCTATCAGCTGACATTTCGTAAGTTTTATGATACCCTAATTTAAATGTTCGCAAGTTGATATTGCTTCTTTTTTTAGAGAATTCACGCGTTGGAGAACACTAACGAGGAAAGGGATTTTGCATTATTACTTGTATTACTATGGGTTTTTTTAGGCAGAATAATTAGTATGTGATTTTCAGAATATTAAAAAATAAAAACCATAAATCCATCAAAACTACTTAGTAATTTATTTATACTTATTTCTTTTCAAAATAAACTTCAAAACAATGTGGCGTAGTGAAATAAAATGATTTTTTTTGATATTTATATATATATTTATTTATATACGTGTATGCATTGCTTTGTTTGGTTAACCACCTTTTATAGGCCTCTGTGGTTGTCTGTAACTTTGGATACGAGATAATTATTAAATACGTATAGTTTACTCACACATCTTTGAAAACAGTTGTAAATTTTTCTAACAGCTAAAAACTTGCCTTCGTAAGGATACCAATATCTCTTAAAATACTACTAATTAAATCAGTATAAACACAACAAAACCGCCTCGTAATTAATACCCAAATTCCAGATTGGGTATACATAAAACAAGAGCTACCGTGATATTTTTGAAGTTTGAAATGCAGTCTGTGCAGACGAATTTTAATTTGAAGTTGCTATTGGTCATGGCATTAACCAATAACAGGCTGATACCCATATAAATCCCGCCTTTCAAGATTTTTGGGTAGAGCCATCTAGTGAGCGAAAATCGAGTTACGGGTGGCCCGCGCTTTGCTTTAAATTGAAAATTTCAGGTAACAAAACAATATACCTTAAATGAACGGCCTTTTTCTGAATATAAATGGAATTAAGTATAATAAGTTAAAAACAGGAAATATATGATCTCTTATTACAAAATAATTAGCATTTAATGCTTGATTTTTTTAAGACTAATTAAATGCTAATTATTTTGCAATGAGAGATATTTAGTTTTCATTTTATATTTAAAAAAGGCCGTACTTTTAAAGGTATAATGTTATGTTACCTGAACTTTTCCTTTAAATGCGATGTTAATTATTTTATTGCATTTAATAGAATAATGGCGTCACCAATGAGATCCTTACCACTATTAAGAAAGTGGGTCTTCTTGAAGTAATCAACGAGATTTTTCTCAACAATAAAATTAACAGTTCAGCGACTGGTGTCTTAAATGTTCAAGTAGAATGTTTAAATTTAGTCGCGGGTAATTATTGAGTTTTTTATTTATTTGTACTTTTCATACTATTAAAGGGAGGGTGAAATGAAAAATCAAGTCGGGTGCAAATATCATATCTTCGGACGAGCCCTATATGTGCCCGACCTGCTCTCTACCAGCCTTAAGTGACTCGTTTTTTGCTATTCAAGAACCTACATCTCCGGATCATTCCGCCTTATCGACACAGCCCCCTCGACGTTCGAATTGCATCACTTTCTTCCATGCCAATGTTCGAAGCCTGCGTAACAAGCTGAACGATCTAGCACTTTAGAACTCCTCGCGCTATGATATCATTGGCCACACGGAAACTTGGCTAGACTCTTCGGTTATGGATTCGGAGTTACTACCCCCGGAATACATAACTTTCCGGAAGGATCGTCCTACCAGAGGTGGCGGTGTTTTATTGTCGTTACATGAATCAATACATCCTGTTCCTGTCGAGCTCCCATGCGCATTCCAAAACTCTGACGATGGGATTCCAATCGAAGCGGTATTTGTGACATTTACTTGCGGCTTTCGTTCGGCTGTGGTCGGTTGTGTCTATCGTCCACCAAGTTCTTCCCTGGCTTACCTGGTTACGCTTTGCGACCTTTTTGGACACCTCCATGAGACCCTGCCGCCACATGATGTGTTTCTTTTGATGGGCGACTTGAACCCGATTTAGCGTTTTTGTCTGTCATTTAATAAAAGATTAAAAATGTGTTTAAGGGCTAAGCGAGGTTAAGTAAAATACAATTGAAACTGAAAGTGACAGTCTTCTTTGTAATAAATTGTTCAAGAACGCAGACGGTATTTCCTGGATGTTTCACTATGCAAAATGGTTTTATAATTAGAAGAAGAATCGATAAAAAATAACTTTATTTTCCTCTTTATCCTCCCTTTAAGGGCTAGGGTATGTCCAATAAAATATCAAGCAAAAATTCAAGCTGAAAGTGACTGTTTTGTTTGTATAAAATAGTTCAATAAAGCACACGAGCATTCTTCAGTTTGAAACTCGAAGGAAGTCTTGTTATTTGAAAATTTTCCTCCAAATTTTATAAATATTTTTCAACTTTTAACTAGTAATCAATAATGATATTAATAGTTATCCAAAACATCTTTAAAAAGGCTAGTTTTCTTTCCTACACAATAAAAGTCTTATAACACAGAGTGGCCTAATATCCCAATACATCCCAAAGTTATCATTTTTGCCATAGAAAATAAACGAAAGGAGTAGCAGACCTGGGACCCTATTCTGTAAGCGTTTTTGCCGTAAAGTTTTCGTGAACCGTAAAGATTACGGTCGGCTAAAACCGTTTTGAGAAAAAGTCTATTCTGTAACTTTTTGGACGAAAACTTAACGGTAACGGTAAACGTTAACTTTTCGTGAGCTCGAAGCCATCCGTTAGGGACTTTACAGATTAAAAACGAGTTGTTAAGCCTATTTCAAAAACGCTACTAAACTGATATATACTTAATTGTTACAAATGTATTTATTTCTGGTCATAATGTAAATTAAGTTTCGAGAGTGATATTTAAAATGACCTACCGATTTATGAAATTGGGAATTCTTCACTCTTAGTCCATGAGCCAGGTGCTCAATATCACATTTTCGAGTACCAACTCTAGGGACTAAAAACCAATGTAATTTTCGGAAAGATGGTTGGATAGGGTTTGCAAAACCGTGTGATGGCACTCTCTATCGCCCAGCTATTCAAGATGGCGCCGGTTTCAAGATGGCGGCTTAAGGAAAATTTAAATCGGCTGTATCTAATGAACTACTAATTGTATTGCAATGTTTAATATCTCACATGGAAGATGTTAAACAGTTCTTTAATTTATTTACACTGGTGTTTCATCATAAATTGCATATTTTTGCAGAAAATTACCAAAAAAGAGATTTTGACCTCCTAAAGATACGATGTTTTGTTTTATTAAAGGAAAACACTACGACTTGGAAAATTTTCAACATCATATATCATATCATGAGTTAATAATATGTTAGCTCCCTATAAGTTACTTAGGCTCCATAGGCGTAATGTATCCAGCGATTTCTTCTCATTTCGCCCGCGCGGGAACAAACCCGAATGTTGCGCTCTCTCTTGTCGAATAAAATCCCGCTCGTACGGTTCCTCGACCTCCAAGGGAGTGTTTTAGTCGTGAATGTTTATGTTTCAACAATTTAACATTAAATCACGGCGTTTGTGTCAGTACTGAGACAAAAAATGCACGAACTCAATGCAATTCGCCAATATTGATAAAGAATGCTAAAGATAAGAGTTGTTATTGTGACTTGAAACGTGAAAATTATACAACAGCTAAATCCAATCCACTGATCTCTTAACTGTTTTCTTAACCGAGGCTACTGAGCGAAATATTCGGCTGCTGAAATAGCTCCGATATCATTGGCTAACTTCCACTACACGCGCTTCCGGGGAAAAACCGGAAAGAAGAGTAAATAAGATTTTCGTTCCCGTGGCGGCCGCAGAGCGTCGCATATAATTGGGAAGCCGGCGGCGCGGGAGAAAACGCTGGAGTATAAAAATGAATTGCCTGAGTAACTTATAGGGAGCTAACATATTATTAACTCATGATCATATCTACATTAAATAAGCTGAATTTTAAGCTATTATTTACTTTGCTACGTTAATTTATGAATAAGTGGTGGAAAGAAAGATTTAGGGGCTGCCTTACTTTTAGTCAAATCTGGAGCGTTTTATTCTGCTTTATATATTTTTCAAAAAAATAAAAATTACCTTATTCAGTTGGAGATGATAATTTTAATAGTTATTTCGTTTTAAACTTAAAAAATAACACATTTTAATATAAGTGCAGCAATGGTTTAGATTCACTACAAGCGGCGCTGTTAGCCTAGTGTTATAAATTAGTCATACCAAAATACAACGCAATAAAGATAACGTGGTATTTTTATGACGACGTCGACGAATGTTAAAAATAACGACATCGTCCTAAAATCTGACCAAAGGCTCTTTGCTAACATAATTTTGATTGCGGAAAATCGAAAACTCGACATGCAAGACGTTTTCAGCCATCCATTGGGACCTTTACCATGGACACTGGCGAACGCCGATGGCAGCTTAAAAAAAAACCAACAAAGCTGCCTTTGGAAATTATCTTGAGAACAAGGTGGCTCCAACTGAAAATATTCCAAGACCAAATGCTGCACTTATCGATGGAATGGCGCTGATTCAGAAGCTGCACGGAGAAAATCACACTTTTGAAGAGCTTTCCGATCACATTTTTCGTCAGATTCTTAAGGCTGGCATAGGAAGTCAAAGAATTGACGTAGTTTTTGACGTTTATAAGTCTAAGTCTATAAAGTCAGCAGAACGAGTGAAAAGAGGGTGTACTGAAGGTCTTTCTTTTAATCAAATTAGGCCAAACCATAAAATTAAAAATTGGAGGCGTATTTTATCTTGTTCTGAAAGCAAAAACAACCTTATACAGTTTTTGACGGAGAGCTGGAAAGAACAAAAGAGAAGAGATCGACTAGTTGACGTTGTTTTGTACGTCACTTGCTTAGAGAAATGCATAAAAGTCACCAAAATGGACATCGAAGAGATAGGAGAACTTGAGTCTAGTCACGAAGAAGCTGATACTCGCTTACTTTTACATGCAAAACACGCTTCTGAAGAGTACGAAAGCTTAGTATGCCTCTCCGACGATACAGACGTTCTGATTTTGTTCTTGGCTTTTAATACGGAAATTAAAAGCAATATTTTCGTCAGTAGAGGAACTCAGGCCAAAGTTAGAATCATTGACATATCTAAAATGGCTTCAGCTCTTGGAAAAGAAGTTCGCAGCTCTCTACTAGGATTGCATTCGTGGACCGGCTGTGATACCGTTAGTTCTATGGCTGGTCAAGGAAAACTAAAAGCGCTAAAGATAATTTCAAAGAATGAGGAGCTCAGATGTGCCATTTCCACTCTCGGATGCAACTGGGATCTTACTAATGAAACAATAGCAGGAATACAAGAATTAACATGCCAAATCTATTCCAACAATACGAAGGTCAAAGACGTGAACACTTTACGCTATCAGATTTTTCGAGCAAAGAAAGGAAATGTTGAATCCGGTCAGTTGCCACCTTGTTCAGATACTCTCTTACAGCATAACAAGCGAGCTAATTACCAAGCTGGTATTTGGAAACGTAGTCTTGAAAACGATCCCGATATTCCAGAACCAACTGAAGGCCACGGATGGAAAGCTGACAAAGACGGAGAACTTGAAATTGTTTGGATGACAGGGGCTCCTGCACCAGAAATAGTTTTAAGCCTAATGGTTTGCAAATGTTCTCGAAGCTACAAACCAACAGTCTGCTCATGCATCATGAATGGCCTCAAATGTACGTCCGGTTGTAAGTTGTTAGACTGCACAAATATGATAGATGAAGAACTTGCCAACGAAATTGAACGAGAACACAATATGAGCGACTCGTGTAACAGTGATGACGAATGATGTAAATTAACAAGATTTTCTATTTACCATATACCATCCGTAGTTAAAATAAAAATATATTGTTGTAGAAGTTGAATGTTGTTTTCGGAGTCGGTATTGTGATAATATTTACTAAAATCCTAATAAAGGTTTAAACAACCACTACCATACGAAAACTATATAACCGCGGATTGTATGTATAATTTCTCCACTTAATCATAAATTAACGTAAGAAGGTAAATAATAGCTTAAAATGCAGCTTATTTAATGTAGATATGATATATGATGTTGAAAATTTTCCAAGTCGTAGTGTTTTCCTTTAATAAAACAAAACATCGTATCTTTAGGAGGTCAAAATCTCTTTTTGGTAATTTTCTGCAAAAATATGCAATTTATGATGAAACACCAGTGTAAATAAATTAAAGAACTGTTTAACATCTTCCATTTGAGATATTAAACATTGCAATACAATTAGTAGTTCATTAGATACAGCCGATTTAAATTTTCCTTAAGCCGCCATCTTGAAACCGGCGCCATCTTGAATAGCTGGGCGATAGACAGTGCCATCACACGGTTTTGCAAACCCTATCCAACCATCTTTCCGAAAATTACATTCGTTTTTAGTCCCTAGAGTTGGTACCCGAAAATGTAGGTGGCTCATACACTATCTGCTGAAGATGAAAAAAAGGTAATGTTTTGCGTAACAAGGCGTTTTTCGCGATAAATGAAAGTGAATTAAGTTGACAATTTATAAACAATTAAAGAAAAACCAAGTGAACTATCTGTCAATAATATTCTACTTAAGCCTAACGAAAACACTAAGGTGAAATTTTACCGGGAATTGAAAAATCAACGGGAAAAAAGTATTTACTTAACGGAAAAGTTATAGAAAAGCATTTTTCGGGATTTTTCAGTTGACCGTTATGCTAAAAACGGATAACTGGAAACTTTACCGGAACCGTAAGGTTTACGGTCGGGATCGAGAAAATTACAGAATAGGGTCCCAGAAGCGCAGAGAGACCAACTTCAAGTGTTTACCGTTCGTTTTAGCTGTTAGCTGTTATTTTCAGTTGTGATCATTATTACCGGCATTCATTTTTTTTTCATTTAATTTTTAGGCTTTTCCATCGGTAGCTTTGAACGTCAGTTGTGAATCACGCCTATGCCCATTTTTGGTTGCGGTCGGCTTTATTATTAAGCCTCAACAGTAGGGCTGTGCGAATACTCGAATTTTCGAATAGTATTCGTTTAATTCGATTCGATTATTCGATTCGACGAATCGAATTTGCCATTTGGAGAAAAACGAGTATTCGAATTAAGAAACGATTATTCGAAAAGAAATTCGAATAACCTATTTACATACGAATACAGCTCCCAAAACCGAGTAATCGCTTCCAAGGGGCTAAATTAGAATAGAAAACGAGTATTCGATTGGAAATGGGAGGGACTGTGGTCACATGACATATATGAAGCTGTTTCGTTTATGGAATTTCATTGCGATTGCGCAATTCGCGATGTTTTGTTTTTCTCTCACCAATTACTCAGTCTTAGGAAAAATTCCATTCTATTCCAACCAGAATTTTTGAAAAACGAGTAATATTCGTTTGAACGAGTACTCGATTCGGATTTCGAATAGGAGATTTACTATTCGATTCGTATTCGATTCGGTTTGAAAAACCACTATTCGCACAGCCCTACTCAACAGAGATAGATCTAATTTTAGAGGTAGGAATAGAGAACGGTTAGCGTTTAATTCAGTCCGACTCAGAGCCCTGTATAGAGCCCCTCCCTCCAACAGGTAATAAAAAGTTTAAAATTTCAGATTGGCTCACTTAAACTAGGTTTTTATGACGTTGCTGACGGGATCGGCAAAAATTACGTTATTCCTTTTTACCTTTGTCGCTTTGACACGCCTCTTCTTTCATACCCCTCCTTTCCGTGGAAGAAGGTCCGGTAATTTGACGCGCTCTTAGATTACTCTATTCTCTATTCCCACTTCTAAAATTAAATCTATCCCTGGCCTCACATTTGCGATAAACGCGGGAGGCTATAGCCAGTCTCAGGCTCCGTTTAAAGAAGCTCAATCGCGTAGCGAACATTCCTAGCATAGAAGCCCTCTTCTCTGAAGTTGTTTCATGTATGGAATAGTCGAATTTGTCTATTTGAAGGGATCTCGTGCAGCGCATATGCCATTATGAATGAGATTTTGACTGGGCTGAAGAGACAATCGTAATTAATGTGAGTTCTAAATATTATCAAAAGTCCATAAAAACCCCCTTCGGGGGGAAAGTATGAAAGCGGCTAGACTATCAATGTTAAATACCGCGGCCAACAAGGTTCTTCAGCTGACTATATAATATAGTGGGACTTGAAAACTTGTACCTTAATCGTTAGTCTGTATTTTTATGAACCGGAAGGTTACTATTTTTTTTGGCGCAATTCGGGAGGATAATAAAATGGCGACGATGATGAATGCTCAAACTCAGTGTGATTTTACGGTAAAAGATACCGCGAATAAATTAGTTCAAACGGTGTTGAAATTAGAAAAAAAAAAGAGAAAAGAAGTCACGGATGCATCGCCAATGACTTGAAAGATTTGGAGTTACCGGAAAAAAAGCGTAAAGTGGAAGAAATCGCAGACGTAAGTTAAGCCTTTGCTGTTATCAAAATACAAGTGACACAAACATAGTCAAGGGACTCAAGGCAGGTAGATATTTAACTTAATTAGGTTGAAGTTGGACGTTGCCAACAAAACCAAAGACGTCTAACTGCAAAGGAGATATTTGATGCAGTCAAAACATGGCTCGTTTCTCACAATGAGCTTAACGGAAATAAGATTTCTTGTATTGAAAAGTCAGAATATCAAGCCTCAAAGGTAAAACCAGCGTTAAGGAGCTCACAGTGTCGTTATTATAGTACTTGACACTGTATATTTCAAGGTTTATTTGGAAGTTACGAGGAAGGATCATTTCATGCTTCAATTTGGAATGGAGCCAATTAAATTGGTTATTGACGAAGATGGTTTTGCGTCGGTTTTTTTAATCTTTAAGGGCCTAGTATCGAAAAAACAGTTATTTAAAGATGGCTCTATTGTTGAAAACACGGCATCTGAAGTTTTTGGCGGCGTTATACGAAATTATTACGTTCTTTGCCCTGGACTTTCAGTAGAGGCCATTTTAAATTTGAAGATGCTTCCATTCACACCACAGAATGTATCCATTTATAAAAAGCCGATAGAACGATTCTCATCTTCAGAGTGTTTAATTTGGTTTAAACCTCCAAATAATGCTTCCATTGCTGAGATACAAAATGGAAACAATTCTTGCTCAAAGTGTAGCTATGTTTCTCGTTATTGTAAAACATTAATTAATAGACGTACAAAACAAGTTGAAACTCCTAAAAATAACAAGGATGAAATGTTGCGCTCAAAACATAAGACTTCACCATCTTCAACTCACAAGCTGAAATTTCTTTCCCCACGTTCTCTCAGGTTGCGGCAATAGAAACTAAGAACTAGAAAAACTCGTTTGTTCAAGGTGAATGAAAACTTGACAAATAAATTGAAAAAACTGGAACTTTATCTAAGTGATAAACGGAATAAACAAATGATTACGATAACGGAGATTATTAACAAAGAATTTAAGGAAGAAGTTGATAAGATTGTATCGGATCTACCTTCGACAACAGAAAATGATCTTGAAATTAAAAAGACAATAAAAGAAGCGTGGGTTAATGACAGGAAACAACAACAAGAAACTGACAAGTTAAATTTCTGGAAAGACCAAGATCGTAACTGTAAGACAGTCCATTAATAATGTTTTGATTCTTAAACATAAGGAATATAACCATGTGGTATGTTCTTCCTAGCACCTGGAAGTAAAGGAAATCGTTGGAGTGCTATAACATACCGAATTGCACAAGCAATAGCATGCCGAAGCAAAGCAGATTATTTAGCCCTACAAAAGTTCAACATTTTGAATCTTCCCAGCTGGAGGAGTGTGCAAACCAAAATGAAACATAACTGCGAGGAACCAGGAGTAAATTTGGAAAGAATAAAAAGGCAGAAAGAACTTTATGATGATTATGTAACTGAGCAGGTGGCAAAGGGTTTTAAAAAGCCAATGGGTGACGGCATTTTAATCTTTGATGAGGTCAATGTATCACCTTAAGTAGCCTGGAACAGTAAAAATCACAAATTAATGGGCTTGGCAATGTCACCGTGTCAACTGGGAACTTTAGATGACATATATGAGAAAATGAATGATGAGGAAACCCTTCCAAAAGCAGGATATATGTTGCAATTTTTGTGGCGCGATTTAACATCGGACTACGACATCATTGGCTCATATTTTGCGTCGGAAGGCTCTACTAACAGCCATTTTATATCAGCATGCCTCTTTGATGTGTTAAGTGCGTTCCATAAAGTGGGCTTTAAAGTCTCAGCCCTTCTGTGTGATGGTGCCAGTTCGAATTTAAGCCTCATCAAATTAACACAAGGCTATTCTGGAGCATATGGAGTAAAAATAAATCCTCTGTCTCAAGATATGAACATTGACGTAACACCTTGGTTCACAAATCCATTTTGTTTGGATCACAAGATTTATTGGATGATGTGTCCATCACATGAGGTACATTTGTTAATTTCAACAAGAGATATGCATTGATAGTCTAAGATTGTATCTTGTACTTTCAGCTTAAAAATTTGATAAACGCACTTTTTGCGTCCAAGAAGGACGGAAGCCGAGCATCATCATCATGCGAGTGATATTGTGCTTTTTTAGAATTTCTGCACGTTTGTTTATTTTCTATGGTTCCCATTAATTCTGTATTCAACGTGTCTTCGTTTTTATTGGTGCTTGTCATACGTCCATTATTTCCATCCATTTCGGATGCTTTGGATTTTTTCTGTTTTACTTCGGTTTTTGTTTTGACTTTTGCTTTTTTCTTCCCTTTGGTTTTACTACAGCTTGCCACCTCTAGATCAACGGGCTTCACTCCCTTTTTATTAGTTTTTGATCATTTTCCAACTTTGCTTTCCAATGTTTTGGTCTTTGGGTAGAGAGCCACTTTTCGCGGATTCAATAAATAGGGTATCTCTTAGTGACGCGCAACCTTTTTGAACATTTCTACCTTTTTCCGAGGCTTTTGCATCCCAAAATGTTAAAACTTCATTTGTGGTGGCATGCAAAATTTTCGGTTGCCATTCTTTTTGGAACAACAGTTGGTCTTCTTTTGACTGCTTTGGAAGTAAGGTGGATGCTGTGGCTAAAAATAATTTAGGAAGATCTGGATCTTCATTTACAACCTTAGCAGCTTCCTAACGTTGGATTATAAAGGACAAGCTTAACAAGTACTAATGTACCAATTGCAACGTACACTTACTTGTGCAATATTTCTGCCATGAACTTTAATACCCTTGAGGGTCAAAACCTCCCTCATTTTCTGGTTCAAATTCTTTAAATAGGGTATAAATTTCCATTTAGGAATAAAGAATCCACCACGATCTCTTTTCTTAATCCCTGAAAACCTAATTCTTCGACTGCCCGTTTTCCCATTGAAACGCGCTTACAGATTATCGGCCGTGGTTTTCCCCGTTTTCACTCGTTCTGGGGGATTCTTAGCCGCGCAACTAGTTCCGCGCACATCGTCATCGGGCTTCGTCTGTTTGTTTTGTTTTAATTTTTTGGTAAACGCTTAATGCGTCGCGCTGCAATTTTTTAGTGCTATAACGGAACATTTATCATTATTTGATTTTTAATTAATAGTAAATTCAGGTTCTTAGATAAAAGTAACGGTTTTTTACTCTTTCCCTACAACTAAACCTCTACTAGACAAGTGTTTAAGATGGATTAAAGATTGTGGGAGAGTCGAGTTAAGGCTCGATAAAATTAAAAAATAACACTGCATGTGAAGTGAACACGTAATATAGACGGTGTCGCTTCTAAGGCCTAAGCTATTATGAAGAACCCGCTATTTTTTGAATTGGGATTTGCATGGTCACGTGATGCGCGTAACCAAGGTAACTAGGTTCGCGTGCACGAATCTCCCATAGGAGAGACCGAAACATAACTTTAAGAAAAAGCAGTCGAAGACTCCTTCACCCCTATATCCTCCTAGATAGAACAGACTGTCATGACGACAACAATTTCGCGGAAGTTAAAGGGTATGATCGTAATCGGGTTATGGCTTCGATGCTTTTTTTTAGTTACGATGAATTCCGCGAAAATGATCACATTTGAGTCAAAATATCAAGAAATGAACTAATGATTTTGACCTTGTTGGTATCATAAATAATCGGTTAAACATTAAACAATCCCAATAATTGCACAGATAATAAGTTTTTTAAAATTTGAAAAATAATGCTAACGTATTGTTATTTATCGGTAACTGGTGTTTAAAGTTTTTATTTCAAAAGCTACCCACGCGTATATTGGAAATATTTAACGCTATTTCTTCAACATTGTTTCTATTTAGTAAGGAGTGCAAAGTGTGAGAAGAGGTTTTCAACATGCCTCTCTTTTTTGATATATTCTAACGTGAATATATGAACAAATACATTGCAGTTTCAAGGATATCAAAGGACGTGATTTAACTGAAGTATATATCCAGTTCCATATCTCTGAGAGCTTGCTCTACCCTTGAATTCTTTCGCGCATACCAGATTTCGATGAAAAAGATTAATATGGACAGCATGTTCAAGGCCGCGAATAGTATGAACATGATACTGACATCATGGAAGGACGTCTTCGAGAATTCCATGCTTTGTTTTTGCTTCATATACTTTGAGCACGCATCTCCATGCTCTAGGTATTTCCTTCGGATTTGATGTCCAGTTTCCCAATAATTCATCACTCTGCAATTAGAATGCAATCCAAAACTCAATAATGCATTAGGTTTATTCGTGGAAAATGAAAAGACACGTTTAATATATCCAATTGAGGGGGCTGGCCAACCATGGCCTGATTTCTTCGAGAGGGTGACTACTTTATGCAAAATGGCAGTAAATGTTCTAGCTCTTTCAAGTTTAAATAAAATTAATTTATTTTCGTTTTCTTTTTGGCTTGGTTTTGAGAGCCCAACGAAATGAATCGTTCTCATTGTCTCTATTTACGGTTGGGACAAATGGGTCTCGAGACAATTGGGTCTTGGGGCAAATGGGTCTCAAGACACTTTGGTCTCGGGACAAATTGGTCCCTATAAAATTGGGTCTCGGGACAAATTGGTCTCTGGACTCAAAAACTATCACCCCTTCAGCATTTTTTAACGAGCCAAATTGAACCGAACCAAAACAAACCTTACCTTACCTTACCTAACCAAACCAAACTTAACCCATTCAAATCATATCAAACCTATGCTATCCTAACCCAACCTAATATAAACCTAATATAACCAAACCTAAGAAGATTATTTATATTATGATTCTGAAAAGCCCCCCTTAGCACGAACAATTTATTACCAATAATAGAAATATTTGGGAAAAGGTGGCAGCTACTTAATAGGAGAATATTTTAGAAAAGGTGGCAGCTAATTTTTAGGAGAATATTTTGGAAAAAGTGACAGCTACTTAATAGGAGAATATTTTGAAAAGTTGCCAGCTAATTAATAGGAGAATATTTCGGAAAAGGTGGCAGCTAATTAATAGGAGAATACTTCGGAAAAGGTGGCAGCTAATTAATAGGAGAATATTTTGGAAAAAGTGGCAGCTAACTAATAGGAGAATACTTCGGAAAAGGTGGCAGCTAATTAATAGGAGAATATTTTGGAAAAAGTGGCAGCTAACTAATAGGAGAATATTTTGGAAAAGGTGGCAGCTAATTAATAGGAGAATATTTTGGAAAAGGTGGCAGCTTATTAATAGGAGAATATTTTGGAAATTGTGGCAACGAATTATTGGGACCATTGTTATGGAAAAGGTGGAAACGAATTATTAGGACCACTGTTTTGGAAAAGGTGACAACTAATTAGATAGCAAAATAATCACGAGACCAAATAGTCCCGAGACCGTAAAATCACGAGACCAAATGAGTGGTGAGACCATATTTTCCTGTTCCGTCTCTATTAAACTAACAGAATACGTTACCTTATGTTTATGACGTTTTTGATGAAAGTTGTTGCGTTAGGTGACATCAAAAAATGATTAAAGGACGGTAAGAAAGCGTCTTTTCCGTATTTTAAAGGCTTTCCCGAAGTGTAGGACCAACGACAAAAAATTTCCAGATTAAGAAGCGCGCCGATATAGACCGCGTTTCTTTTGTTGAAAACTGTACGTGAATCATCTTCTCGTTTCAGCTGGAACTTTTCTAATCTTCGAACGTATTCTTCAAAAAGCCTTTCATTAGTGCCCTGATAAAAGGTGAGTTTCAATTGTAGTCCTAACAATTATATAATCAACTGTAAACTAGACTTAGAAGTGTTTCCCTATTTGTTTAAAACAAATAGGGAATTTTTACCTTAATAAACCAATAGACTTCTTTGTCAATATTATCAAAAAGAATGGGCATGTCAGGGTATTTAAAGATATCGTTTAAGTTATTTATATTGCGATCAATGTCCACCGTCAATTTGGTCGACAGGTTGGCTTTAAAGTTTTCCACCAAAATGAAACAACCCAAAAAATAGATGGCCAATAAACAGTTCTTGACAAATTCGCATTTGTTCTGCAAAACATTAGAGACACCAAGGAAAACCCGGGGTAGTTGCGGCACGAAATGTTTGGCAATCGCAAAGATGAGTTTCCATAATGTGAAATTGAACAGAGCAACAAAAATCCACACCTATAAAGTCAAAATAAGCTATTAAAATGTAAGAATGGTAGCTTCTGAATATTGTGTGGGAGCCTAGACTTTTCAGTTTCGAGGCGAGTTCCAGCCTTGAAAAATTCTGGATTCGACTTTCGAGCCGAGTCTTATACGTGATGTCTCATACTTGAGCCTTTTCACAAGACAAAAGTCTTTATTCCAGCCATAAATAATACTTATCAGAACTTTCTTATATTAAAATATTTGACGTTTAAAATTTAGTTTCCTTATTATTGTTAACAGGAGACTTGTTCAGAAGTAAGAACTATTTACGGGAGAAAACATTAGCATTTGTCATAAACTGCCATGCCAGTAACTAATCCCTTGTAGCGCTACAGCAGTTTGCTAACTTTGCTCTACTTTCCAACGACTGGTATAAATTAAGTATTGTTGCTCGTTAAGCTTAATATCAAACAGACGTCAATTTTTACTAGAAAAAAATTTGAAATTGACAATCTCGGATCGTCTTTGTAAGGATATCCGAATTTCATATTGGGCTTATGACAATTTTGAGCTAAATGTTAAACGGACATAAATCAGCATTTTTAAAAATTTTGTGAAATTGTCAATTTGGTCCTATTTCTGGAATTTTTAGGGGGGCGCCTCGTGTTTCAATAAATGATTGTAAAAAATTGTATTATGTTAATTACAATAAGAATACAAACTTTTAATGATTTACGTTTTTTTTTGAAGTATCATTATAAATAAATGTCTGATTGAGCTAAAGTTATGGTCCCCTTTATATATGTTTCTGCTTAGTGCAGATTTTGAAAATGAAAAACAGTTTCTTAACATTCTTAATTAAAATTAAGACTGAAGGAACAGATATTAATCAAAAATGTCTTGATTAGAATCAAGTATCGATAAGACTGAGGTTATCACTTGACTGAAGGATCAGATATTAATGTCTCTTTTTAATTGAAACTAAAATGCATGCTTTAGAAAAAACAAGGTTGAAATAAATTATTTTACTGGTAATAAATTTCAAAAATTTACTTATCTCAGCTTTTCGACCACAATTCCTTTCCCCGAAAACATTTTATCATTACATTAATTTCTTTTGGGAGATAACGTGTCAAAAAAACCTATAAAACCATAAAAAACTGTAATAGCGGTCTGTTTAGCCATGACAACCTTTTAAAAGTAACAAGGACTAAATAACCCTTTCGAGACTAACAGGACATGAGCAAACTATAGCTTAACCTGCTACTATTACGACCAGGGAGAATTGATGTAAACTGGAGTTGAAATTTCATCATGTGCGACCTAGGCCTTGAAACTCTCCCATAGTCCCAGTTTGTGTAGAACATAGTTTTTTCGCTGTTATCTGCCAAAATCAATCCTTCTAGGTAGTGCCGCTCCTCACTTGAATTTTTCATATTAAGGTTTGAACGAACAAAATTCTAGATTACTATTTTAACTACCTGTTCCTCTGCTAACTTGGAGCAAACTTTCCTCTCTTTTTGCTGCTCATTACCAGTGCCATTCACTTGACTTTCTGTTCGTTATAACTACTATCACGAATTTATTTATTTCAAAAGAAAATATAAAAAAATGGATTCTTTTTCCTTTTGTGCTACTTAGAATTTACAAATGTATATAACGTTGTGCCGTGCCATATCAAATAGTCCCTAACCATTGTTAGAAACTAGAGAGAGAAATTGGGCAGTAACACTGTACATGCCCTGAACTATGAGAAAGAACAATACGACGGTTGACTAAAGTACACTTGATATTACATCATTTTGCTAAACTGCGAGTAAAAATCTTACTGTCCCTATTAAATTTGGCGCCATTGGTTTTAGAATAATTAAAATCTTCCACTGCGAAGCGTGCCAGTCTCGAATAGGGATGTAACGTCTTAAGGAACCTTTCAAAACGCAAAACCATACACGTACTCTCCCAAATGTAATTAATGTAATGATAAAATGTTTTCGGGGAATGGAATTGTGGTCGAAAAGCCGAGATAAGTAAATTTTTGAAATTGATTACCAGTAAAATAATTTATTTCAACGGAAAACGGTAATGGAACGTTGTTTTTTCTTAAGCATGCATTTAAGTTTCAATTAAAAAAAATTAATATCTGATCCTTCAGACAAATGATAACCTCAGTCTTATCGAAACTTTTTAAGTCTTGATTCTAATGAAGACATTTTTGATTAATATGGAACAAGTCTTTAGATCGAGATTTAGGCATGTGCTGACACGTAAATAAAATACAGCGACGACGCGAAGTGACATACCAGAGGATGAAAGATTTCAACGAGTCCAGTCAATGATATTTGGTATTCATCTTCGCGACAATATGATAGAAAGTTTCGTTCGTAGAGCTCAAATGGGTGAGTGAGAGTTCTGTTCGCCGTTGTCGGAAGATTATGGTAGTTAGAATGAATCCAAGGTGTAGAGTCTAAATCGCCGTACTTAAAAAAAAAACGTAAAGTTAATATTTTATTCCGAAGGTAAATAAAGTAGCTATATTGTAATTTTCCGTGTGTCATGTAGAAAAACAATACTTGCCACTAAGTCTTGTTTATTGAAAATCGGAAAGTACGTTATGTTAACCCTAAAAAACCTATTAATTTATCTCTTATGGTAGCATTGTTTTGGAAAACGCTGGAAAAATTTACCGGCCTGTCGGATACAAAAGAAATTCATGGATAATGGATGAACTGCTGAGATCGTGTGTTTTCATAATAAAGTTGAAGTCAATCTAGGAAAAAAAACGAGAAACCAAAATTTTACTTCTCTCAGCCGAGTCAAATTCTATCTTCCCACTTATTTTACCTCAATATGCAACACTTTTTGCTACATAATAATATGTCACTGCCGTTAAAATTTTTCTAATGAATTATGCAAGCTTTATAATATGTGGGTCTCTTTAGAACTAGGTGGGTATTTGCACACCGTTATCTCGCCATATTTAAAACAAGATGGCCAAGGGGTGGGCTCATTATTGTATCCACATCGTACCGTTCTTAACAGGCGTAAACAAAATTTGTTTAAAAGCCCCTCGATGAGCTACCTTTACCTATGCTAATATGATTATACGCAATCCTTACTTCTGTTTTAATTGTATTAGAGCGACAACTGAAAACCTGGTTGAGTAGCCTCATCATGATCAGACCTTTACTGTGCTAAAACAATTACCCGTATACCATATGTCTAACCCTTAAAATACATAGAGAACATCTGAGTGATTAGCCCCACTAGAGAGCTGCACGGAACGGAATTTTTTCCGTTTTCCGCGGAGTTCGTTCCGTTCCGCTGGTTTAAAACGGAATCGGAAGGAAGAAAGATCTATATAACGGAAACGGATCGGAATCGGAAATGCTAATGAAGGAGTTGTAGAAACGGAACGGAAACGGAAAAGCTAATGAACGATTTTGTGGAAACGGAACGGAAACGAAAAAGCTAACGAACGATTTTGTGGAAACGGAACGGAAACGGAAGAGGTAATGAAGGAATTGTGGAAACGGAACGGAAACGGAAGAGCTAATGAGCGATTTTATGGAAAAGAAACGAAACCAGGAAAAAAATGTGTTATGGTTACGGCATGGATAAAGAATACCCCTGAGGAGTTTTCACTCTACAGGATAGGCAACTCCCTATCTCGAACTACAGCTTATTCATACACTCTATTACAGCATCGGTTTTCAGCACGCGCAAAGCTAGGTCTCTATGTAACTTAACTTTGTACGTGATGTCACGAGACGAAAAACTTCAGGATTTAATGTATCCGCGAGTTTTTTTTAGCTCGAGTGTAAGGACCTCAAGGCTTTAGTTTCAGATGCGTGAAATTGCCTACAGCCTGCTGCAAGTATTTGAATCTAAGGCCTGAGCACAAAGCTAGGTTACACAGAGACCTAGCAATGCGCGTGCTGACAACCTATCTTGTAACAGCGTATGTACAGAATAAGCTGTCGTTCGAGATAGGGAGTTGCCTATCCTATAGCGTGAAAAGAAATATCCTCACGCGCATTTTTTATCCACGGTTAAGGAATTGAATAGGATAGGACATAGATCTTTTGTTCTCTGAGCTGCACCGAAAGGAATTTTTTCCGATTTCCGCGGAGTCCGTTCCGTTCCGCCGGATTAAAACGGAAACAGAACGGAAACGGAAGAGCTAATGAAGGAGTTGTGGAAACGGAACGGAAACGGAAAAGCTAATGAACGATTTTGTGGAAACGGAACGGAAACGGAAAAGCTAATGAACGATTTTATGGAAACGGATCGGAAACAGAAAAGCTAATGAACGATTTTGTGGAAACGGATCGGAAACGGAAAAGCTAATGAACGATTTTGTGGAAACGGATCGGAAACGGAAAAGCTAATGAACGATTTTGTGGAAACGGACGGAAACGGAAGATCTAACGAAGGATTTGTGGAAACGGAACGGAAACGGAATAGCTAATGAAGGAGTTTTGGAAACGGAACGGAAAAACGAGAAAAATTTCTTTTGGCCACGGAATTGAAACGGATCGGACACAGATATTTTGTTCTCTGCAGCTCTCTAAGCCCCACTATGCGCTATCTCTAACTGTGCTGAAATTATTACCCGTACAGAAAATCTGAGTGAATAGACCCTCGATGCCCTACCCTACAAAATGATTACCCGTAATCCTTACTTCAATAAATTTATTTTTATTTTAATTGTAATATCCCAGGGACACAAGTTAGTATATAGTTTATTTTGCTTTTAAAACTCGTCACGAGTTCTGGAGAAATACGCGTAACCAAAGAGGAGAGAGAGAGAGGGAGATAGAAACGCGCTTTATAGAATCCGCCGAAAATGGGAAAATAGGGGGAGGGGTAGTATAAACAATTTTCGGTACGTTTAGTTTTAGGACGCGCATCCCTTGCGCAAGGGAGGATTGACCTCCTCGCCTTATATCGGTCATCCCCTACGTGAACTGTGCGAGAAAGCTGCGCTCAGGCGCCACGGTGTACCGTAGATTTACACCCATTTTCACCACGCATGGATCCCGGCTGCCTATACTGATTCTTTCTCAGTCTTTATCTCCTCTTTGACGGAACTTCTGGGATCGTACTAAACACCGTCTTAAGACCACTCTAAAAATAACGTCAGTATAAACTCCTTTTTGCTTTTAAAATTCCCCTCGATTTCTTTGAATGTCGAAATAGGGGAGCGGGATTGAAAGCATGAAATTCACATTAGCTGCGTTCAGTAACTGGCATCAAAAACATCGATGAATAAAAGATGATATCGATGTTTTAAAGAACGGTTTTTCGCGTCTTTGGGCGTGACGTCATGAATCTCATCGGATGCCCATCAGAAAAAATCAGCTGTGAGAGGAGGTTTCTTTTATTAGCATCGGATTCATGACGAAAATTTTGTCATTTTGCGCCGCGACAAAAAAATGGGGGGAACTACATCCCAATCTCCACCAATGTAACATAACGAAGAATTGAAAAATATTTTCCTTAGAGCTAATAATACTAAAAAGCAATATATTATTGCGGTAAAAAAATGGATTCTGACAGAATTTTGATTTAAATGATAAATTGAATTACAATATGTTCGTAAATAGTTCGGATTTATTATTTAAGCCTCTGCCGTAACGTTATCATAATATCGTCGCCATTAAGAAAAGCATCGATTACAAAAAATTGTGCCGTTCAACAACTGCAACGTCATCATGACGTCAAAACAACACCGATTTCATTTTCTCAAACATCCATGTTTTTCCTGATAAGTGTTACTGAACGCAGCCCTAGTCGACGGGTGACAGAAATTTTAAAGGGAGTAAGAAACCTCCCATTTATTTTAAGGCAATACAATAATCCTCTCTCTCTCGCATTAAATACATCGAGAAAACTTTAAATATAATTCAACATGCTTAACCTTACTAGTAAAATTAAATGTTATGCTTAACCTTTTTATTTTAATCCCTTTCACTTTAAAATACACGAACCAAAAAATATCACCTCAACACAATCCTCTCCAATTCACTATCCCTTCAATGATGATCGAAAAATTGTATTCTCCCAAAGGCGGAAGTCTTTCACTACGCCAACAACAACAGGGCAGGTGAATCTAAGACCCTCATCGTAGATGTACATGTACATGATAGGATGTGGGTAAAAAGGTTTTCCAGCATGATTCCTGTAACGGCTGGCTTATGTCCGACCCCTCGACATTCGCGCCTATGGCCGATCCCTCGGCTATGGAAAAGTTCTTAATCTTAACAACTTGGATAGAACCGACGTCACGGGCAAAACCCCAGGCTTGCCCCGCGGGCCTTGAAGAGATGGGGACCAACGGCGAAAAATAAAAAAGGAGTGGAGAACGAGCGCTCTTCGTGAATAGGTACTTCGTACCTAGGCTATAACCATGAACTTGACAAAAAGACTAAAATAGAGTGTCGTGTGTGTGTTCGCGAATTCGAAACAAAGACGCGGCCGATAAAAACCAAATGTACAACGAGGGTGATCACCCATGAACAATCGTCCTGAGGGAAACTTGAGTATTGTTTTATTATTAATGATAAATGTATTAGTATCGAGAGTCCACAAGATTGAATTATGTTTATATTAAATATTGCAATGACCAGATTAAGTTCTCTATTAAGTTTAATATTTATTAATGGTAGCAAAACGTGTCATTTTGGGGGTCCGTCCGGGATCTTGTCGACTCTCTCACAGAAATTAATTAGTAGAATTATGTGAATAACTATTCCCCACTACTAACCCTTGGTTCATTGTGGCCATTTGGTCCTTACGAAGTATGTTGACGGTTACAAACTTAACCATAAGTTTTTATGACTAGATAATAATTTAGTTCGCTCTCGGTTATATTGTTCCACCTAGAATTGTTGGAAATTACGTATTCCCTTTGGGTAAGGGTACGGAGGTAGAATTAATTTAACCGTTGAGCTTATTTTTTTTTAATTTTATTTATTCTTTAATATTTAATTTATATGCCCATAGTGGTATTTATGCTCCAAAATTTTGTGGGTCAAAATTTAAATTTATTGAAACCAGATTTGTTTTTCATACCACTAAGTTTTTTGGTTTTGTGGAATTTTTTGGATTTTCGTTTACATTATTAGTACTGTAAACCTATGCCTTTTAAGCCCACCCAATCTACTTGCTATACCCAATTTAGCCGTGAAGTGAGTTGCGATAAATGCTATTTGGCCTTGAAAAATTTTGAAAGGGAAGAGCGGATTGAAAGGCGCAGGTCGAACAATCAACCACGCCTCCCCACTACGGTGAAAAGAAGTGTCATTGTACGGCCAAAACGCTCGAAACTACCCAAACGTGGCATGGCCACTATCTCCACTCCTTTAGGCCTCAATACTCTTTCTGCGATGGCAACTTACAGCCCCTCTGGCTCCGCCAATTCGGCTAGTACATCGAGTTCCCCTAGCAACCCCCCGCTAAGTACGGGATCTTTGAGTGCAGGTGCAGGGACAATGACCCAACCTGGTGTAGGAAATATTTCCCCCTTGGTTACCTCGGTAGTGGCTTCAACGTCCACAACTATGAGTTTTACTAGCGCTTTAACTTCAGTGGCGCCACCTAATATTAATTTACAAACCCCTGGAATGGTAACTACACCGCCTTTAAGTTCTATGAATGCCCCTGCGGTTGCTTCAGCTAACAACAATCAACTACACTTAATGCAGGTGCAGATGCAAGCTATGATGCAACAAATGTCCATTATCGCAAACCAAATAGCTGCTATGCAACAAGCTGGCCAAGCTGCGGTACCATTAAGTCAGCCTGCTCAGTTTAGTAAAGTACCTGTCACCCAAGCTGTAGGTTCTGGTGTTCATTTAAACCAAAGCGTTCCCGTTTCCGGTTTGCTATCAACGCCACCTATACCACAGGTTCCGTTAGCATTGGTTACCACTCCTCCGAATTCGCTTGTATTACCACCTAATCAAGCCATTCCTTCTCTAGTGCCATCGGTAATAAACCAAGTCCCACCTAGTTCTGGATTTAGTGGTATTTCACATGCCACGATGGGGGGAAACCAAAATAATGCCCCACAGGGACTCCCAAGTTCATGGATCCCTTCGGTTTCTTTACCTCATTTTTCTGGATCTAGCACCGGTATTGGTATAAAAGATTTTCTGACCAAGGCCCGACAAATTTTAGTCAGTAGAGACTGTCCCGAGGACGTATTTGTAAAGAGATGGGTCCCTAACATGTTAGCTGGCTCGGCCTTAGAATGGTTTGACCTACAGGGTCCATTTTTAAGCTTTTCGGATTTTTCTCAGGCCCTCAAGGCTGAATTTCAACAAGATACAGATGATGATCACATTTTTGAGCAAATAGATCAACGTTCCCATAAGCCTGGGGAAAATCCCGCCGTTTATGGCGAAGCTGTTTTAGCGCTGATGCGAAAATTATCAGAACCTCTTTCTGATCGCGAGCAAGTGCGTCTTATTAGACGTAATTTAGATAAACAAATAAAGAAACAACTGGCTACTGCGACCTATAGCCGGGCGCGGGAATTAATAGCTGACGCAGTTAAAGTGGCTCACGCCTCGCAATCTCGCTTTTCCGCGTCTCATGAGGAATCGGAATCCTCGGTTTCACGTCCCAAAAAGCCTGACGTCATATGCATGAATTGCGGTCAGCGGGACCATTATCAATTTCATTGCCCGAAACCAGTCGTAGTCCTACCTAGGTCTCAGTATCAGCCCTCCAAGCTCGCGACGAATTCAGGCCAATTATTAAATCCAGAGGCTGCATCTTACCAGCCTACATGCCATGGGTGCGGTGAACTTGGCCACATAATGCCAAACTGTCTCCAACGTCGAGCTCAGGGAAACGCTAAAACCGGCGGGAATGTCGTGGGCAACCCCTCCGGAAAGCGAAAGTAAGCCCAAAAGTAAATAACGTGTCGGGAGAGAGTCACGAACTCACTCCTCTCGCTTGGATTTCTCTCTCTGTCGGAAATGTGAACTGCACTGGCCTAGTTGATCCTGGTTCTAATGTTACGTTAATCGATGATAGTATTAGGGATAAACTTCAAACAATTTCCAATACCAGGCATAATCATCATTTTGGAATTAAATTAGCTAACAAAGCTCGTGTCACATCTGCTGGTTCCGCTATGGCAGTCTTTTCATTACCGGGAAGAGAGAAATCCAATCAAGTATTTTATGTCAAAAATTTAGTTTATCCAGTGGTTCTGGGTATGGATATTATTCATGGGTGTGGGATGGTGGTGAACTATAAAACCATGCGTTTTTGGTGGAGTGATAAACCCGACCAAATATACAATTTCTTAGGTAGCGCTCACGAGTTCATACAGGTACCAATAGAGCCTACTTTATGCCACGTCGAAATAGACGAGGAAGACTTAAAGAAAGCACTGTCCGTCGCTCAAGTCTCTTCCGAGGAAAAAGGTAGACTCGAACAGTTGGTGTTCAAATATAAAAATATTTTTACCACGGTACCTGGACGGACAAACACGGCTTTTCATTATATTGAAACGGGTGATGGAACCCCAAAAAGTCGCGCCCCTTATCGTTACTCTCCATGGAAGAGAGATAAAATTGACCAAATCGTATCGGAAATGCTCGAACAAGATCTCATCGAGCCCTGCAATAACCCATGGGGTGCCCCCTCTATTTTAGTTTCTAAGAAATCTGACAAAAGCGAGGAGGAGTTATTACTGTTAGAAACCCGAGAAGAACCATCTTATAGGCTTTGCCAGGATTATAGGGCGTTAAACGAGGTTACCGTAAAAGATTCTTACCCCCTCCCACGTATAGACGATATTCTTGAATCTATACACAAACCCGAAATAATCACAACTTTAGATTTAAAAGCGGGATATTGGCAGGTCCCCTTGAACCCAGAGAGTCAAGACAAAGCTGCCTTTGTAACTCATCGAGGGTTATACCGCCCGAAAGTGTTAATGTTCGGTCTGTGTAATGCGCCCAGTACTTTTCAGCGCATGATCGACAGGTTATTCGGCTCATTATCTAGCGAAGGCGTTAGCTCCTACCTCGATGACTTGATTGTCATTTCAAGTTCATTCGAACAACACCTGCGTACTTTGGAGAAAGTTTTTCAAATCCTACTGGATTCAGGCTTAACTGTCAAAGCGAGTAAGACCAAATTCTGCATCCCAGAAACCAAAATCTTAGGTCATATTGTTGGTAGAGATGGCATTAAAGTAGATCCTTCCAAAACTAAAGCGATCAGTGACCTCCCAGCACCTAAAACAGTTAAAGCCCTCCGGTCCTGCCTTAAAATGGCCGGATACTACAGGCGCTTTATTAAGGGTTTCGCGTCTATAACATCTCCATTAACCGCACTGTTACATAAAGATACCCCTTGGACTTGGTCCGAAAGTCATGATTCAGCCTTTGACACTCTCAAAACAGCCTAAGTTTCCGCCCCTATACTGGCCGCACCAGATTTCAATCTACCATTTTTAGTAGAATGTGACGCATCCAATACAAAACGGGAAACGTCACGTGATTCAATATGTTAGTCACTGCTTATCCGATACGGAAAAGAAATACTGTACAACCGAACGTGAAGCCATGGCTGCCATCTACGCCTTAAACAAGTTTCGTCCTTATTTAGAAGGCGTTCATTTTGATTTGTTTACTAATCACTCGGCTTTGATTTGGTTGCTAAAGACCCCTGATCCAACTGGAAAGTATGCAAGGTGGTATGCCCAAATTCAGGCCTTCGATTTCACAGTACATCACGTGCCAGGTGACAAAAATGTGGTAGCCGATGCTCTTTCGCGCCTACCTTCGACCGCGGACGAAGAGTCCACCCCCGAAGCTCACGGCATTTCGGCCGTCGCAATGGCGTTACCAAACGAGCCTTTAGAGTTTTCAACTGAGATTATTATAAACGAAAGGGTCAAGGATATACGCCTAGGCCCTATCGTTAAATATTTCTCCGAAAACACGCCACTGCCACCTATCTCAAAAGCCGATGAAGCTCTGCTTCCTAAGTGTCAATTAATAGACGGTGTTCTACATCGCCTCCCTAGTCCTCTAGCCCCGCTAACCCCTAATTTCAAAATTTGGGTACCCAGCGCATTGCAAAAGGTAGTTCTTCAACTGAACCATGATATCCGTGCTGCCGGTCATTTAGGTAATTTAAAAACCCTACGGCGCATGCGTGAACGCTATATTTGGGACGGGATGACCCGCGATGTTAAGGAATACGTCGCCTCATGCGAGGCTTGTCAGAAGCACAAACCTGTGCAGCGACTTCCGGCCGGACTCATGAAGTCCGCCGCTATAACTGACGCATGGACCGTAGTGTCAATTGACCTTAAAGGTCCTTATACCCCGAGCAGGCGCGGGTTTACACAGCTATTAGTCGTCACCGATATGATGACGAAGTGGGTGGAAATATTTCCTTTACGCCGTGCGACCACCAAGGCCATTGTTAACATACTCGTTGACCAAGTTTTCACTAGGTTTGGCCTCCCTGTCACAATTGTGAGTGATAATGGTCGTCAATTTGTATCCAAGATAATGACGGATACCTTAAAACTATTGGGTGTACGCAATCGGTTCACGTCGTTTTATTCTCCTCAGTCAAATCAAACCGAGAGAATAAATCGCACGTTGTCCACTATGAGTGCTACGTATGTCGGCGACAACCACAGGGATTGGGATGTGGGCATCCACCAATATGCTATGGCTCTTAGAACCTCAGCTCACGAGTCAACGGGCTTCAGGGATGCCAGATTGAAAACCTTCAACCCGCCAAAATCAAATTGGAAACAAGCCCAAAAAACCGCCAATCGGTATTTCGAAGAGAAGCCCAAAAACTGACTAAGATCTAAACAATCCAGCCCAAAAACCAGCCAAAAATTTATCGTGAATATTTGGAATTAGTTTTTCTTTTAGAAATTTCAATGCATATTACATTCTGACACCGTCTTTAACACCCAAAACTAAATGAAAACACTTTATTTAACCAAAAATTTACGAATTTTTAGGCAACACAAATGGTTTGACAGTACCATTTGTCAGTTTTTTGGGCCTTTTAATGATTTTCTCCCATTGGCGGTATTTTAAGTACAGAAAGCCAAAGAAAAACCCCGACAAGCCCAATTTCCAGCCAACAGCCAACCCTTTTATTTCCAGCCAATATTTTAGAGAAGAAGCCCAATTGGCGGCTTTCCAGCCCAATATGGCAACCCTGACGGGCTTCACCCCAGCATAACTTAATTTTGGTCGTGAGCTTCGTTCCCCAGCCGATGTAGGCACCCCCGTAAATCCTGACGACGCACTAGATCTCGCTAAGATTAGCTTACACGCTCTTTCAATCAAAAAGGTTGTCGATGACGCCCAAGCGCAAGCTCTAGAAAATATTGAAGCGCAACAAAGCCGGCAGGCACCATATTATAATTCACGTCACCGTGACGATGAATTTGAGGTCGGACAAATGGTATTAAAACGCACTCACTTCTTATCTAAAGCCTGCGCCGACTTTTCTCAAAAACTGACCCCGCGCAGTGATGGGCCATATGTAATTGCTCAAAAACTGTCCCCATTGACTTATAGGCTTAAGGGTGTGAAATCAAACCGTGTTTTTAAGGTACATTCCATATCCGTGACCTAAAACCTTTCGTCGAGCGTAATGCCGACAATTCAGGGGAACAATCGGTCGATACAGACCCTAAGATTGCTCCTATAGTGAACAACTCTCCAACTGTTGTGAACAATTCCAATGTTAGTGGACCCGTGCGGTCCTTAAGCATTTGTAGTGAAGCCTCATCTGATGATGGTCATAATGAACAAATTGCCCCTCGAAAGCGTAGCCTTCGGCCTCGCGACCCACAAACTGGTAGGGTCAAATATTAATTTTCTTTGAGAGACGGTCTCTCGCCTGACCATAGTGTCTCATTTTTCCTCTGGGAGAGGGTCTCTCACTGGACGAACCTTCGTGTCTACGTTCTTAACTTTATTAATTTGTTTAGTTGATTGTTATTTTAGTGTAAACCATGACCGGTCTAGCTAGCCTTCATGTTTGTGAATATTTTGATATCCCTTGATATTTAGTGTAAATTTAATGTTAGTGTAAAATTTAATTGTTTACCTTAATGTTAGTGTATTATTTGATTGCTTACCTTAATGGTAGTGTAATATTTACTTCTTTACCTTAATGTTTGTGCCAATTTAAGGTTAGGGTACATTTAATTTTAGTGTACCTTTAATGTTTAACTTAATTTCATTTTTTTTGATTAATTATGGTCATTTGCCTTGTTTCGCTTAGTGAATATGATTTTTTTTATTTCTCATTCATGAAATTTTTTGTGTTTCACTTGATGATTTTGTTTTGACTACTTTGTTTTACTTTACTGAACCATTCTGGTTCCTCTTGTTATTTCTCGTTACCTCATGTCATAATCTTGTGGTTCTCACCTTGACGGTCGTTAACATAATTTTTTTTGGTTGTTATGTGCTTTCTTGTGGCTCTCACCTCATGCCCCTGTTGTGTTTTATTTTATTCTTGTGACTCGCTTTTGTTTCGTGCCCCTCCCTGTTGTGCAACTTTTTGGACTTCATGCTGGCCTTTTTCCTGCTGGTTGAGCGAGGGCGCTCAACATTAAGTCGGGGGGAATTGTAACGGCTGGCTTATGTCCGACTCCTCGACAATCGCGCCTATGGCCGATCCCTCGGCTATGGAAAAGTTCTTAATCTTAACAACTTGGATAGAACCGACGTCACGGGCAAAACCCCAGGCTTGCCCCGCGGGCCTTGAAGAGAGGGGGACCAACGGCGAAAAATGAAAAAGAAGGAGTGGAGAACGAGCGCTCTTCGTGAATAGGTACTTCGTACCTAGGCTATAACCATGAACTTGACAAAAAGACTAAAATAGAGTGTCGTGTGTGTGTTCGCGAATTCGAAACAAAGACGCGGCCGATAAAAACCAAATGTACAACGAGGGTGATCACCCATGAACAATCGTCCTGAGGGAAACTTGAGTATTGTTTTATTATTAATGATAAATGTATTAGTATCGAGAGTCCACAAGATTGAATTATGTTTATATTAAATATTGCAATGACCAGATTAAGTTCTCTATTAAGTTTAATATTTATTAATGGTAGCAAAACGTGTCATTCCTTATTTTTGGGGGCCGCGAGGGTATGTTAATTTGGTATATGTTAACTTAGTACAAAACCCTTTTTTCTAACTCGTTACTTTAATATAAGAAATGAGAAAGAAAATTTATTGAAGTAGGTATAGCGAGAGTACGTTAACGATGTGGCTTAATTATGGGCTAGACAATCTTATTTAAAATCATTATTTTCAGGTTTATTTTCGAAGTCACACGACTTGTTTTATACATATTAAGATTTTTACCTCTCCGAGTGACGATGACGTCATGGAGAGGTATTACACTGGACGTGTCTGTCTGTCTGTCTGTGTGTGTGTGTGCGCGCGTATACGTCACCGCGATCGCAGTTGTTACCTCTCTGATTGACGAGGACGTCACGGAGAGGTTATTCACTTGATGTGTCTCCTTGTGTGTCTGTCACCAGAAAGCAATTTTGGGCTTCTACTCCCATCGTTTGGATTGAGAAGTACGCGGCGATCGGCTCGGGTTACGAGAAGCGTCTAGCTTCCTAATTGCAGGCCACCCACCAAAAATTTACGTAATTGCGGGTTTTCTCATCACTTACTCTTAATCAATCGCCTTCTATACCCTAAATTTCCAGAAATTGTTAAAGAGGCATACGCTTGAATTCAAACGTCAACAATAGCCAAATGATTTTAGGAACAAAGCTTTTTAAAACGATTTAACTAGAATTAAGGTATATTAATAACGATTAAATTAATTAATATCAATTATATTTATTTAATTATATAAGAAAAACCTCAAAATTTCGTCTTGACTCGGACAGGTTTACTTTGGTTTCTCAACTTGTTAAATATAAGTTTATATGTATATAAGACACCAAACCCAAAACTAACCCAACCTAGCCTAACTAAACCAAACCTTACCTGACCTGACCTATAAAACAAGCAATATTTTGGAAAAAGCAGATGATTATTACTCAAGTATCTTATATATATATATATTTAGATATATATTTTTATGGAAAAGGCCCGCGTTTATTATGCTAGGAACCCAATGAAAATAAAAATATTTAAAAATTTGAGTGATTATTACAAGACCATTTTTTGACTTCGTAATTTTTCTCCTTCATTGTAATTTCAAACAATTTTTCTAATGAAATGACCGACTGTAAATGACATTATAAGTAATAAATCGAATAAATTTTATATATTACCATAACCCCTCGTAGATTCGAAACAGGAACCTTTCACACCTTAGTTTAATACCATGTCCATTACCCTACCAAGTTGATGCACCTTTTCCATTAAAAAGGAAAAAAAAATTGAAATGAAACCCGCCAACTGACTATTTTTAATAAAACTTGTCTATTTCTTGGTTCGGTCGAATGGGAATTCGGTCCTACGGGAAAGTACCATATTATCCGGGAAAATGATTTTATTATTTTCACGTATATCCAAAGATTAGGTGAGTGAACGCCGAAAAAGAAGACCATCAGTGCTATTTGTCCAACTTTGTTTTACAAATATATAGATTTCTCATTAAAAACATGTTTTTTATGAAAAATATATATATTCAGGGAAAATGAAGCTTTTAATTAATGAAACGAATTTTAAAAATCGATTCAGTAGCTCCGGAGATTACCCTCTAAGTAGAAACAAGCTATCAATATTACGAACGTATTTGTATATAAATTAATTATACTCAAAATGAGCGCCTTTTTTAAAACAATTTTTTAATGGGTATATATTAATAAAAACTTTCATTGTATCCAAAGCTAAGAAAAATATGGCTTAAAAGCACAAACTTAATTGACTGAAGTAACAGACTGAAACTTACAGCTTTAAAAACATGAATTATTTGGAAAATTATTTACTCTTCTTTGTTCACCGCGTTTCATTTGCCGAAAATTTTATTTTTATTATTATAATTAAGTTTTATTAGCCTTAAAACTTTGGATTTGTGAAACATTTTGCTTCATAAGGTACATTTCGTAATTTGAAAATTTTAAACATTTTGAGAACCGCAAGGTTAAAAAGGCCCTTTAATTCTGATGACGTTATAGAGATCGAAAATATCTGTAGCTCGGTCGTTATCGTGGACGTTTGAAATAAAACGTTAACTTAGAACTGAAGATTTTTGTTAGGTGTGGTTACGTAATCGACTCTTGGTAGTATTGGGAAAGAATTAAGATTGTCATTGTGGGATTCTGGGATCTGGCACCGGATATAATAATGTAGAACTGAACTGAACCGATTCCTGTAAACAAAAGAGGGAGGGGGAATCGGGATCAGGCGAACGACAGTCTTGGACTCGATCTTGGGAGAGAGAGAGTAATGTTTTAAGCCGAATAAAGTTAATTGACAAAAGTAAAGAGTGTTATTAATTAAAGAGCGAAAATAGAGAGAGAAAAGGTTAAACATTACAGTCATGGTCAAAGTATTCTCCCGGTTAGATTGCGGTAACCTTTAAGTTAAAGTTTTATTTGACGGAAGGACGTTTCGAATGGTTTTTTGGGGTTAGCGAGTGGGAATGGGGAATACGGGTAAGTTAGCTAAAATGAGAGATTCATTTTCATACGGAAAGGGCACGCCCTTCCCACCCCCAACCACATCTACCTTATACGTATATTTTTTACTTCACTTGTTTTGTTCTTTAATGAGCCTAATGGACTAAATATTATTTTATTCCATTTCTTTCACCCTTTGAAGACAGAATACACATCACTGTAAATTTTAACAATAAATGTATGATTTAACTTGCAAATTCTGTGGATAATTTTTGAGTACGGATGAACATATAATTGCGCAGACAATGGAAAAATAACCAAACTTTTCTTTTAACACTACTGAATCTACATAAATTGCACAATCTTGTACAGAGTACTTACCATTAACACTAAGACTTTCATTGAAGTTCTAGGATCCATGACGAAGACTTAATCTACTGTATGTACATTAAAGATGTCTCGATAACAACCGGATGGCAGTAATCTATGACAGGCACACTGAATTTGGAAATGGAAAGAGTGGAAGAGAAACAAACATTATTTATATGGTCTATTAGACAATTGCTTAAAGCTTCGGGACACTAAATAAACGTTTTAAGAAGTCGGAACATTATAAAGTTAGATTATCAAAGACTGGAATTATTATCCAAACTATTTTGGACGTTACAGTTTGAGTATCTAATAACAAATGAATCTCATAAATTGATATTTTAAACGATAATCACTAAAGAGATCAAAGAAGGACGATTTATTTTTGAGTCTTTTTTCTCAAAAGGGACGTATGTTACTCCCTTAAATAACAAAACGTTATTCTATGCTCATTTGTTGCACCACCAACAAAGTTGGTTTCGTTAATGTTTGAACTCTATAATCCTTGCGATTTGAACCCCATTTGTATTAAGGCCTATCCAGACTGACACATTTTGCGAGTTCGCACCTTCGCTTTGCTTGTTTGTAAGATCGCGCTACTGTCCACATTTGGTTTTCTCTAATTTGCGTCCTCACCTCGCGAAGAAACAAATTTCTCGCGACTTGGCCAAGAATTTCGCGCCTTCGCGAGAAAAGCACCAATCACAGGCGAGAGGAAGGCTGGGGCGATTAGTTTCGTTTTTCTCTTTGGACAACGTCGATGGAGAAGGGCAGATGGCGCAATGATTGCTCTAACTTTATTGGCTCTCAGAATAGAAAAAACAAAATTTTTCCGTGTAGCAGAACAGAAGTGCAAATGTTTTTCGAGATCTGTTGCGAAGTTGCGAATAGACGAAGGCGCGAACACGCGAGCGCGAGTTCAAAGTGGACAAAGCTTTAGGTCAGGTCAGGTTTTTTTTTGAGCCCCAATATTATTAGGAAAATTTATTATCAGAGTAGAAAAACTAAGCGGGCTTAAAAAATTCCAAACCATCTCAGATTTAAGTTAAAAATTCTAGTTTAAATCCCCTAAAAACATAGCTTATGAATAATTAAGCTTTAAATGTTAAATTTTATTTTCAAAATTATCTGACTTGAATTTAATTTGACAAATATAACATGTAAGACCGACGCATTTTGGGTTCAGTGCGTCCCGGGTGGGACGTCCTACCCTATAGATGCAGACTTTCTTGTGTCAGCCGGTGAAGGCTTCACCCCTACCTCATCTGCCCACGAATATTAACTCTCATATTAATCAAATCATACTGCAAACTTAATAATCACATCCTGGCCGTGGCGTCTCGCCCTATTCGCATTGAAACATTCTTAAAACCTTCTTAACAAAATTATGTTCATACGTTTCAAACAATTTGTTGAACATATATTGTATACTAGTTTGCTATATCATATATGGATTTGGTTTTTGAACATGTTGCCATATACAATCACAGATGCGCAAGTCTTCAAAACACAGGTAAATAAATAAAAAATGCGACATCACAACTTTGCTTTAATGTGGGAACAATTTCATACATCTAAGATTTAGATTTATGAAATTTTCAATGAAAATTAAGCCTTTGTAACGATCAGTTTAAAACACAAGAGTCCTTGACGGATTTCCAAAACATTACTTAGTAGAGGAAAGCAAAACATTTCAAATTGCCTTGTTTTCCTAAACCAAAATGTTTCCTCTCTGAGTCTATCGAAAGGAGAACTATCTACCGACTCATTAACCTGATTAGAAGTGGAACCATTTTCATTTTTGATAAGCACCAGCGGGCATGAAAACTAAAAAGTATTTATTCAAACGTTATAGAAAGTTGTGGTAGACAATTAAACACTATTCTCTCGTTGTACCTCAATAATAGCATTAATAATTGCTAGCATTTGTCCATTCTGAAGCTGATTTGTCTCTAGCCTCATAAAACGAGAATATGCACAAAAATTGAAGCTATTTCGTGATCAATCGTCAAACTACGGCCATTAAGTCGGGGTCGGGTCCCTAGGTTCTATTAAAGGACCTAAAACTATTTAACTGTTTTTACGGATCACGCTAAATCGTTAAGGCCTCTCTAGAGAGGTCCATAGAGAACTCGAAACTCAACGTCAATTTTAATCCTATTCCTCTTAGTTCACGCATTGGGTGTCTTAACTTTTCGATCCAATCCGAACCGATAAGACATCAATGGTAGGAATAAATTTAAGCATAACTTTGTTAACTCTCAAAAGATGCCCTTGGAAGGTCGAAATGAAACTGAATTTTATAGCTACACAACTTCTAAAAGCATCAAAATTTAGCAAGATATTTCTCATAGTTTAATTTAGTATTAAAAATATTAAGTTTGGTATGATTCTTTAAGGTGGAGGAAAACCGACCTAAAGTTCGAATATTTTGAATGGATGGTGCTCAGATGAGCGGGGTAACTCCACTCGCCTACCTTTGAAGTAGGGCTTATAGGGGAAATTTAAATGCTTTTTTTCCTATAAGCTATCCCATAATTGGAATTCAATTCTTCTTACTCATAATTGGAATTCAATTCTTCTTACTCATAATTGGAATTCAATGATTATCACCTTCATTACAGGGAACCAATTTTCGTTTAAAACTGTCGCTAGGTTTCTCGAAGTCACTAAATTAACCACTGATGTTCAAAAAGAGCTGACTGGATTCTAATGTGGCATTATCACTAGACATATGAAATATTTCACACTTGGGTTTTACACGCTTCTGTCAGAACAGGTTATGTCAGTCTGACTCTGCGTATTCTTTAGTAAAGCAGTCACTTTTTCTTTTTCTCTATGCGTTTCATTGGGGCTAGGCCCAAATACGATAGGGTGTGTACAAGGCTTAGTAGATAACAGACCTATATCTTCACTTTTCACTTGAGTGCACTTGAAAGAAACCTCTTTTAATGTAAGACCACATTGGGCGAATTGATTTTTCACTCCGACTAATTTTTTAAGAGGCATTTTTATTGCAATTGAAGGTTGTTTACTCGGATTCTTGTTAATCGAAAAACCGGCGACCAAAAACTTCAGAGTCAGTGATGCCAGACTGCAAAAAAAGTAAATCCTCTACCCAGCTCTTTAACTTTCCCTGTGGAACCACAATTTCCCTACCAGAAAACTACTTTTAGTGATGCAATTGCTTTGAAGTAAGATTGGCTGTGTAGCGAAATATTTTTATGGTTAGTAAATATTTTCACACCATTATAGCATCAATCGAAATTATGGTTGTTATTAGGGTTTTTAGTTTGATATAGAAACCAGCTTTCAATAGTTTTGGAAATGCCCCATTACAGTTTAGAATAAGCCTGACCCCGTGACTGACCTTTAAACCCCTTTTCACCTTTTTATCTTTTTATAAAAAAAAACATTTCGCCATGCCAAGAATAATGTTATACGTATAAAAGCTCTAGTGAGCAAAACTCTTCGATAGAAAACCACCTGAACCTATCGAAAATAATCCTTTGAGAGTTTTAAAGCATGACAATTGTAACAATTGAATATCGCGAGTGTGCATGCTATTTTTACTTAAAACTCGACCATGCCAAATTTATAACCGGCCAATGCCTAGTTCTCGAATCTCGCAAACAACGCGCGCGTACGTCACGGGTTTTCGCGCCGTCCCCATCATCGTTGCCGGGAAAATATCGCAATCGTGCCTACGTCACCGGACAGTAAAATCTTCCCCCCAATGGACACCACCTGATTGGACCTTTGGAATGAGAGTGAAAAAGGTAACCACCAAGGATTGGCTCCCCAAATATTCAGAGCTTCAAGAAAGGGATAAAACCAGGCTACAACAAGCAGTATGCAAGCAGACTTGTACGGACTCTATACCAGATGATACCTTGCCAACTACCGAGCCCTGATCACGCGAAGTAGCCCCAACCAAGGGATAGCCTATAGAGCCACGATGTACCAAATGGATTAATAACGTCCTGCGCTGGCCGCAATAAAAGTTAATCCTGCCGGAACCAAGATTGGAAAGCCGCCCGTTCGTAGTCGAGGCGTCGCCTCCTAGCCTCCTTGGTCCGTTACCGAAGAAGATGGTCCCATATTCGCCCATCATCGTAAAAGAAACAGCAGTTGCCGATAAAGTGATGAGTACCAACTTAAATACAGGCCTAACGCGAAATACCGCGTGCGTGATAGATAGTTAATTAATAGTTTATGGCATTGGTCGGGTTGCATGATTATTTTGGGGGATTGTCGGGGTAACCGTACCTTTAGAATTAGTAGAAATTGTTATTTAGAATATCAAAGCAATGTATAGTATTAGGGTATTTTTAATGCGAAAGATAGTTCGCATTTATAGTAATAGAGCTCATTGTTTAAAGTCCATAAAGTAGTAGTTGGACAGTTTAAATTCAAATAGTCATAAAAGGAATTAAAATAAAATTATGATTGGTATGACGAATATATGAGCGTTGATTTCTACCTTATTAATTAGTAGTAGTAGTATATGTCAACGATACCTAAAAAGATCGTTACAGCTGCTCTAAACGGAGGAAAGTTCGAATACCACCAATCTGTTTTGACTTTATCTTTTACGCGTCGTCTGCTCAAGAGTTTTCTTTAAAAAAAAACAGGAAAAGGCGCTACAGACTTCAAATTCTACCCTTTCTGTACGTAGTAGCCATTCACTTTTGTCATTACCAGGTATAACATTATCTAAAAGCGGTGCCTCCACAATGATCTAGGCCTGTGCGTGTCGATTTTTATGTGGGGAAATATCCAGTTTCATAGAGGAAATATTTTCACCCAGTATGTGTACTAGATGGCGCTTCTACCTCAGTTTCGAAGGAGGTCTTTCATAAATTGTCGTTCATATTTTAGGGGCCAATTATTAAGAATTTATATAAGAGAAAGGTTTCACCCTTAAATTAACGTAATAGCATGTTTTAGGGGCTATTTATTTTTTATTGAATCACGGGCCTAGATATCTTGGAGGCTCCGGTTGATTATTCTGAGTCCATATCTTTCATCCACCTATTCCTACAATATTCGGACCATTTTTATCGCAATCCTCGATATTCAATCTAAAAATTGAGCCCTTTAAAAGGAATTTGAGCCGCCCAAAAATTAGATAAAAATATCTAAAGAGAAATGGTTCAAATTTAGAATCGTTCACATTTACCAGTACGTACCAACTCTACCCTAAATTCCCAAAAATTATTAAAGAGACATACTCTTGAATTTGAATGTCAACAATATCTATGTTTAAAAGGATTTAGGAATGAAGTTCCTTAAACCTTTAACCAGAATTAGGGTAAATTAATGCCGATTAATATAATTAATATCAATTATAATTATTTAATTATTTAAAAAAACTTCTTAATTGCGTATCGACTCAGAGAGGTTTATTTTGGTTTCCCAAATTATTACAATTCACAAAAGTTCAATTATATGTTTACGGGTATGTAAAGGGCAAACACTGAATGACAAAACTTTTGCTCCAAAAAGAAACTGCTTTAAACAACCGACAGAATAGCGAGTATTTTCTACTCGAAGTTGGAACGATAAATTTAAAATGGATTGTTGGACTCTGATTTGTCATTTTTATCATTTGACCAATAAAAATTTCATAGGAAATGAAAAAAGTTAAAGCAATTCCACATTCCTCTCATTGGGTACGTTCAGTAACCCTCTTTGATGATGTAAGTTTTTCCCAACTGTACGCTTTTTCGCGTTTCCGGTTTTGACGCCATAATGCTCGGCGCTTGCCCATCAAAAATCATCTAATCTATATGATTTTTGATGGTGTGACGTAGCGCATGACTGTTGAACACTTGACAGACGAAAAGTTAGCTCGGGACTTAAAAATTAAATTCCAATAATCCAATTCCAACAGTAATTGTATTAGTTTTCTTTACAAAGCTAATTCTACCATTCAAATGGACATAATTTTCTTAAACAATTTCATTATTTGCGAGCTCGTTAATAATTGAAAAGAGACATTTCAAAATTTCCTGGCCACCTGCGCGTTTTGTTCAAAAGGTTTCATGACACGTAAGACTGAGTTGTCTCTTATTTATCTGGCGCTCTCATAAAGATGGTTACTAACCCTTTACTGTCACTCGCTATAACTCACTAAAAACATTCCACAATTTCAGCACGGATGTCCGCAGAATTCTACTTAGCTACCGCGAGTGTTCGAACCTCAAACACTTCTCGATAAATAAAAAAAAATTTACACTGAATCGCATCCTGGTGCTAGAATTGATTTCAATACCCCCTCCCCTGAATATCTCATCCAGTAAGCCCCTTCGATGTAAGGAAGGTGGTAGTCAACCCTCATTATCGAGTTGTACAAGAAGGTTGACTCTTAGCCGTCGCTGCGCGCTCTCAGAACCCAAAGTGCCAAAAAGTGAGATGGAAGTCAGAGTTTTACCCTTGCAGATAAGAGGCTTATTGCAAAACAAAAGGAACAGACCTTGAAAATGAACAGTAAAGGTTAATTTTCGCCAAGTTGGTTTCTATAAATTCGGACTGCACGCTGACTGTGATTCTATGAAAACGAACGCTGCTACTCGTTTTGTTGCGCGATCTGACCTATGACGAAGAGGAGATTAACGATTTATTCCAGGCTTCACGAAGCGAACTTACATAAAATGTTTAATCTCACTAAGAGGTCCGTTTGCGTGCCATTACTATGCATATATATTGAACAAATGCACTCTTTGTTTACCCGGAAGAGACAAATCGTCATCTTTTAAATTGTAGAAATGGGCCTCATTACAGCAAAATGAGTATATTCAAGAAGGGATTTATATAAGAAGGCATAAGTCGCGAGATTTTACGCTAATACTCTTACGCCAGTGTCAGTGGACAAGAAAGCCCCACACCTTTCATGCGCGTCATTGCTCTGCGCTTTCCTGTTGGATCCCTTGGGGATGAATCATACAGTCGCGAATGACGTATTCCGACTTGAGAAAAAACAAACCTCGAGCAAAGAAAACAGAAAATGGAGGCTGCCGCCGTTGCTGAAACGGTAAGACGGTTGTTTTTAATTGGCATTAAGAAGTTAGTTAAAGATTTTGAACCTATCTTGAGAGATTTTGAGTGAATTGATTAGGTGAAAATCGTTCATTCTAAAATTATTCTAAATCGATTCAAGTGTCCTGTATTTATGATTTCGTGAGTTCCAAAAACCAAACCAAGGCTTAACGAAAAGGTAAAAGAGATAAATGGTGGAAAACATAAAGTAAGATAAAATATTAAAGTCCCGCCTCCGATTCCACCCCCACCCATGAAGAGGGGATTGTCGACTATCACGCCCGCACTTGACGCTATCATATGCCTTCTTATATAAATCCCTTCTTGGCATATTTCTATTCCTTCAGATTTTAGTATTTTTACTCAAACCATTACTATGCATATATATTCTTCAAATGAGCTCTTTGTTTACCCAGAGAGAGATAATGATCGTTTTAAGTATCTTGATTTGAAATGCGCGATCATTACAGCAAGGCGTACTCTCAATTATTTTAGATTTTAGGAATATTAAGGGGATTTAGATTTATGGCAGACACCAGAAGGTGATAATAGAAGAAGGATGACACTCTGAATCCTCTTAATACTTTAGATACGCAACGTCATTTTTCCCAGCCTCTCACATTTTTTATTTGCTCTCCCACTCATCAAACTTCAGATGGGTATGGCTTCGCATTAGGCTGAATTCTATTTAACTGTTTGGTACTAAATATTCAGATATCAACCAACAGACCTTGAATATCTCGACGTGGGACAAACATCCACAAGTGCGCCTATGCAAATAGTTAAGCAGCACTGATAGAGTAATGACGAAGGAACTATTTATCGCATATGTTACTCGGTTTAGTACCCTTGCTCCAAAATGTTAAGGGATGTTGGGAAGAGTTACGTTACACTTAACCCTATTTTTGGTACACTTCTCTCGAAGGAAAGTATTATATACTTCTGCAGTTACAGAGAAAAATAAGAGAGTATAATGCTTGGGTCAAAATTTAAGTTTAGCCCTGCTTTCTAACTTGCATGAGGGTATTCCTGTTTTTTCACTTATTTAGGCCTTCAAGTGGCCAATCAGGAGGCTAAAGGTTAGATATTGTGTTTCTGAAAAGCAGCGCGAGACAGGATATTTAATAATAACAGCTACCAAACTATATAAGGCATCGAATTTCCGATAAACCTATCCAAACCTTACAGAGCGAAAGAAAACTCAGAATATACTATTTTTTGTCCCATATATTTGGTTAACCTCAGTTCAATTGAACAGTGTTTCGGAAAATAACTATTTAGTCGGCGAACCTACGAATCAAGTCGGGACCAATTGATTTTAAAACGGCATTTTTAAGTCGGGCATAAGGTTATATTTCGGACAGTCATTAGTCGCCACTATTTTACCCTTCGTTTTTCAAAGGGGCATCGCTAATTAGCTACAGTACATTCGGCATTTCTTTATAAATATAATTTTTTCTTTAATCAAAATAAAATTTTAGCTTAGTAAGTTAACTTTGGAAACATAAAAAATCAATAAAATTTACGGAAACCGTTTTAATATTATATTATTGATCTAATTTGATCCAAAAATTAATGTCTGGTCATTTAATTTTCTCTTTAATGGTAACACATGCATGTGACTATATCGTTCTGTTTCGTTACTTGTTCAATTTATCGTCAAAATGTTCAAATGGACAATTTTCCAAGGGTGAAAGTTCAAAAAGTTGCAGGGATGGTATGTACAATGGCAAAATTGGCCATTTAAATTAACCCATTTGGAAGGGCCTAAATAAATACTAAGACTAGGTTGAGATATGAATATAGTTTTTCTTCAAATTTTCCATAAACCCGTTTGAATAGTAGATGAACAATCTTTATAGGAAGAGGATAATTTGGGAATAACGCGGATGGTAAGTATAAAAATAAATAAGCATTTATTGACTCAATTTTTCGAACGATCCAAGCAAATGCTTCTATTTTTTTAAATTTCAATACTTTTCTGTTTAATTAAATAATCCATATTGCTTAGCAAATACCGAACGGGAAAATATAAATGAAGAGAGCTCGGAAAACATCGCGTATGGTAAATTCCAAGGCTAAATTAGCCTGCTTGACCCTTTTGGAAGGGTCTTATTAACCGCTAAGACTTGTTTAAGATTTGTATATCTTAGTTTTATTTTATTTAAAATCTAATTTAGAAACGAACTCTGCTCAACACGAAACGGCTATTATTGAAAATATCAATATCAATGATGGTTAGTATAAATTGTGTTTCTAATGGTGGAAAAATAGTACAAGTTACGGGCCAACTCTTTTTTTATTAAAATTAAAGCTGGTAACCGAGTCCAGGACCATCTAATTAGCAAGTTTTTTTGTAATCCAACAAGGGTTGTAAAAATGTGTGACGTTGCCGTAAAAAATGAATTGATTTTCAAAGTTTTGATATTAAGCCTATGCAGCAATGAAATTTGAAGATTCCCGAAAACATTATTTTTTTCTTTGAAGAATTTTCCATCTTCAAAGTTTCCTGAAAAATACAGTTTCTCTTTAAAGCTAAATCGGAACGGTGTTCATTACAGTTTTGATTGATATCAATCAAGTAGATGGTTAAGCGCTCCATAATAGTATGTGTGACTAATTTTAACATTAATTTCAAATCTTTCTTCAGATGGTGTGATTTTAATGGTGATTCTAGGAGAGCGGTCGCTCTCTTAGATAAGACTTGATACGGCCTCTAATGCTAAAGTAGGGTTCTTTGATTGGCCGTAACGTTTTTCGTATTGTGTTTGCTGCTTTGAAATTTTGTCAGTGAACTAAACTTTGGGCCCTAATTATGTTATTAAAATTTCAAAGAGAACCAACCATAGTTAATTCTATAAAGAAAAAAGTTGTTAAGGGTGGTTTTGGAATCCATAAAATTAATCCGACATTCGGTGAAAGATACAATATTCTTCCATAGACATAACATGGGAATTTTATAAAGTGGGGGCAACCCCGCAGGGATATAAGGAAAACTAATCATTCGATACGTTTGGAAACCACCTTAAATGAAAGTAAACAGTCCAAGGTAGCGCCTTTTTCTTAGTTTCATTAAAATCAATTAAGTTTAAGTATTGATTTTATCATTATAAACTCATACTTCTAGTTACGTTGTCTTGGGTATTGAAGTTACGGCGTTTTACCACTGTTAGAGACACGCATTTTAGCCCTAATTTTCATATTGGACTTACGGCGTTTTTGTCGTGATTCACGCCGTCAGAGGGAGATTAAGCAAGAAAAACATGGCGTTAGAGCTCTCGGTTATAACCAAAATTTTGGATTAGGAATTAAACTGGAGGCTAATTAGGTCTGATTTTTGTTATTTTCATAAGAAAATGCCTTTAAACATTACTAGAATACTAGAATTACTTTCAAACGTTAAAATCACCAGTTATTAAGCATAAGCAATTTCGCTAAGCCTCGGTCAAAATGGCGTTATGTTGAAGTTATATGCAACATCATCTTCGGTTATTTGGGATAAAAGCCAGACATTACGAATACTGTCGGTAGGTCCAAATAAATTATAAAATAATTAATTATTATTCTTACTGGTAGATCTATCAATTAATAGTGTTATTTGTGACAGCTAGGTCACATTAATAAGCTTTAGAGGTAAATTTTACACCATAATGATGAAACCTCCGATGACTAAACGTTGGCGATAAGTTTTCAAGGGAAATTATGACAAACAGAACTGCATAGATTCTTTCATTTAATAACATTTTACATTGGCATTATCAAAATTCAAATTGTATATTAAAGGTAAAAACCATTGCTGTTCATTGGATCTCTAACACGTTTTCTTAGTTTCGACATACCGAGGTAGCTCTTCCAATTTGTGGCTGTGTTGTCTTTTATAACACAATGTTTAATTAAATGATATTATTTTCGGTTTTAGTTAAATATGTAACACACTGTTCAGCGGTTCTGCTATTAATCCTTCTCAAAGAAGTCAAAGTTTCAGAAATTATTGGGAATAGATGTTTTTTAGACGCAAGTGTACGTTACCAAAAATTGTTTCAAACTTACTTTTATGGGCCGAAGTTCTGCTTTTAAGAGGATACCATTCTCGGGCTTTTTATTTTATAGCACTTTATTCTTAAATTAATTAGAATCAATTCTGGTTAAATGATAAATTAATTAAAATAAATTCTGGTTAAATACGTCACACTAACGTTTCTAATATTATCAGAGCTAAATATCCAAGACACATATTTAATTGCTCTCATTTCGACACAACTGCAACCGTATAGATTCATTCATTTAATAACATTTCTCATTTCTAATTATTTAAATTCAAAGGGCTGTATTAACTCTTAAAGGTGAAAACCCAGCTGACTTAGAAGTAAACAAATACCGGGCTGCCAGGCTGTCTCTTACACAACAGAGTTGGCCATTCTCGCTCATGAGAAATGAATCCTTGTCATATGCATCTATGGGTACGTTCAGTAACCCTTAGTTTAGTAAGCGCTGTCAGATTTTCCCTTGTGTACGCTTTTTCACGTTTAAGGGTTTGACGTCATGAGGCTCAGCGCATGCCAATCAAAGAAACCAACTAATCGATATGGTTTTTTTGATGGCGTGACGTAGCCCTTGACTGTTGAACACTTGACAGACGAAAAGTTGGCGCGGGATTTAAAAATTAAATTCCAGTAATGCTATTCCTTCAGTATTTTTATTAATTATCGTTACAAAACTACTTCTACCATTCAAAAGGGCGTAAGTTACTTAAACAATTTCATTATTTACGAGCTCATTAATAATTGAATAGAGCCAATTTCGCTTGGTAACGTTTTGAGGGCCAGTTAGACGTTTCCCCAACTCCATTTTCGAAAACAGCACTAACTTCAAAATTTCACTTTTCCGTTGAACAACATTTTACGTCACTGTGACGTCTCGAGCCCATCAGCAATTTCCTTGAGATTTTCGTTACTGAACGTAGCCTTTGTCTGGACTTTAGGAGCACCAGGACTCCCAACTGAAGGAGGGTGGGAAATAGGTATTTTTTTAAAACTAGACATTGGGTCAGCGACCCCTTTGCCCTGGAATAAATGAACTGGTCCATGACCATTGACCAGGGCGCGGCGTCTGCTAAACTGAAGAAGTGTATAATTAAAATAGTTGAGATAATGTCTGGACCCTGGTTACCCTAGAATTTCCTTAGTGGTCCCCCTCCAATTTAATTTTTAAACTGGTCATTTTCCCTGTGCCACCGCCTTATTTCTAACGCTGAACTGAAGATTTCTTTTGCCCGGAGCATAGCCTACTCGATCACGCGCAACACGTCGTAAGCTGCTTGGGCTATAGCGCGAGTCAGGGTGGGAAATAAGCATTTTTTTAAACTGGACATTATGTCAGCGACCCTCCTGACTTGGAATAAATAAACTGGTCTGTGACCATTGACAGAGCACGTCGTCTGCTAGGCTAAAGAAGTGGATAAATAAAATATTAGAATTTTAATGTGTGGACTCTGGTTACCCTTGAACTTTTTTAGTAGTCTCGTGGACGAGTGACCCTCCTCCGATTTAATTTTTGAACTGTACCATGCAATTTTTAAACTGGTCCTTTGCCCTGTGTTTCATCCTTATTTCCCACGCTAGCGCGAGTTGCTTTGCGTTGTCGATGTCGACTGCGTTATGGAGTGGGCTATGCCTGGAGTTCCAACCCCCGCGACTTACTACCAAAATACCCACTAGCATAGCCCACTCGATCATGTTCTCTTTTCCCCGGCTACTTATTTTGAAGAGGGCACTTTTTAGGCGTATTAACAATCTTGGATCATCTTTGTGGACTTTTAGTGTAGCACTTATAAATTGAGTCGGCATTGTTTTAAGGTTTATAAGCTTAATATCAAACAGACGTTAGTTAATGCTATAAAAAGCTCGAAATTGATAATCTCGGATCGTCTTTGAGAAGTTTTAAGGATATCCTAATTTCATATTGGGCTTATAAAAAGTTTGAGCTAAAGGTTAAACAGACATAAATCAGCGTTTTTATAAATTGTGTAAAATTGTCAATTTGGTCATATATCTGGAATTTTTAGGGGGCGTCTCAAGTTTCAATAAACGATTGTAAAAATTGATTTATGTTAATTATAATAAGAATACCAACTTTTAATTATTTACTTTTTTTTGAAGTTAAGGTACCCATTACATATGTTTCTGCTTAGTTCAGATTTTGAAAATGTAAATCAGTTTCTTATTAACCTTAATTAAAATGAATACTCAAGGAACAGATATTAATCAAAAAAATTGCCTATTTCACCAACTGCCAGAATAAGACATACTTTAAAGTCATTTATGTTGAACGTGAAAGTTAAGAGCAATATCCTTATGTTGTTGGAACAATGGCATTAAAACAGTCTTTAAGAACGAACTGCGTGGGAACATCTGGTATATTTTTGGTCAACCCCCATCGGGAATTAATTAATAATACCGATTCTATGGTATGAGGAAATATGCGATAAAATAATGGCTAAAATCAACCCCGGTTTCAACATTAAAATAAATAATTAAGACTGAAGGAACAGATATTAATCAAAAATGTCTTGATTAGAATCAAATCTTAAAAAAGTATCGATAAGACTAAGGTTATCACTTGACTTAAGGTTCAGATATTAATTTTTCTATTTAATTGAAACTGAAAGGGATGCTTAAGAAAAAACGTTCCATTACCGTTTTCCGTTGAAATAACTTATTTTACAGGTAATCAATTTCAAAAATTTACTTATCTCGGGTTTTCGGGCACAATTCCATTCCCCGAAAACATTTTATCATTACATTAATTACTTTTGAGAGATAACGTGTCAAAATAAGCTTTAAAACAATAAAAAACTGAATGAGCGGTCTGTTTAGCCATGACCAAAACCTTCAAATCAGTGTTGAAAATGTTAGAAAGTGGATTTTCCCACTTCCATTTTAAAAATTTCCCGCATTTCCAACACCCCCTTTTTTAAAGTCATATTTATCGGGACTATTTTATCATACTAAGTTTAATATGGAATATCACTCCGCATGGCTTTGACAATATGTACAAATGCCCCAAAATGCTATAAAGCTTAAAAATTCTCAAAATATGCTTTCTTTCATTTTCAGTGCCGAACTTATTTCAAAATGTCGCTTAAAATTATTAAACCGGATATAATTTTCGAAAATACACTAATTTTAACTGCACAGTCTGCACTATTAACCCTTTAACAGGAAAATTCCGACATTTGATCGATTTCGGAAAAATATTACTTTTTCCCCACAGAGCCTAAAACCAAACCTAAATTTCTCGCGATGTGGGAAATTACCCACACATTGGCAATAATTCAATTGTAAGATACGTTCCCAGGTCTTTAGGTGCCATGCTAATTGTTTTTTTTTATACTTTTTAGCGCAAAGGTGTTACCAAGCGATCCTAAAGTCACCAACCCTAAGTTTATTACTAGACAGAGCTAGAGGATATTTCAAACCACATCTCTCCATTGATCCCTATAAATTTATTACCAAGAATGCATATGGCTAATAGGAATCATTGTGTAGCCATTGAATGCTGCGCTTATAGGCATGAGAGTAGGTTAACACTATGTAGCCGCCGCTGGTACATGCTATAAAACAGAAATAGCCGTAAGCCTTTACTGGGAGAGGGTCGTTTATTTTAAGCGCTACTATAGTCTGGACTCAATTGTCTATTGGGTTCTTTGGTCGATTTTAAGCTGAAAATGTTCCATGAAATTTTCCCACAAGTTACACCTTTTTGAAGTTACATTACATTTATGTAGGAAATCCAAAAACAATGCTTATTGAACGAAACTGTATAGATTTTGAACAGTCCGTGTTTAGAAAATGTTCACTTTGTTTTAAGAGCGCGCGGGTTTTACGAGTGATTTTATATAAATCAAGCGTAATTCAAAACCTATACAATTTAATTTGCGTTGTCTTGCCGTTTCTTACTTAAAAATAACGGCTCATCAGTAAAAAACTGCGTTCATAAATTTTAAAAGGTGTGCCTTTGTGCAAAATGTCATAGAACATTTTCGACTCGAAATGGCCGAAGAACTCACTGTACTTACCATCTTTTCCGGAACACCCTGTATAATTTAAACTTCCTTCCCCCATTTCTCATCATGCAGGGATGAACGATTCTATACCAAGGGGTCGGTCATTTCTAAACATCCTGTGAGAAGTAAAAATAACATTGTATTTTTGGCAAAATACAAAAACCCATCATATGTTTAAGAATCCCATAAAAAATTATAATTTGTTGAAGACCGAAAATAACTTTTTAAATGCGAAATTGCATATTGAATTATGTATCTATTGGAGAAAAGATGTTACTGTTAAAAAATAAAAAAGGGTTGTTATTGAAATCCAACTTTATTTCGTAATTACCGCATAAATAAAGAAATACAACAAGAAAATCAAAAATATATAAATGTTTATGGAAATCCACGAATAAATTACAAAATATAGAGAAATTTATAAAAATTGCATTTATTTCAAGATGAACTTCTTTTTCTTCGAATGACCGACCCCTCGTGCTATGCTCCATCCCTTGGGTTATAGTCAATCCCTCGGGCTATACTGATTCCCACTACAATGATCCTTTTCTCAAGAGCAGGCTAGAGCTCACTTCGGTTTTGGTTTAGTTTAGTTTTGGTTCGTTTTCGGAAATATTGTAAATTTTCAAATTTATAATGGATCAACTTGTGAACAGTCTCTCAGACCGATTAATGATTACTTCAGTAATTACTCTAGTACTCTTTCTAATATAGTGAAGAATAGCTTTAATCTTCATGAAAAGCTATTCTTCAAAATTTCTTTATTTCTTCTGGTTATACGATATTCTTATATAATAGTAAAACCCACAATTTTATTTCAATAGACCCATTTTGAGCAAAACACGTTCTTCCCGGAAGTCGATGACTTCATAAAACAATCCAAGCGCTACTCTTCCGGCATTAAACAGAAGGAAGCGATATACTTCCAAACAGAACATGTTCTGTGTCATGTTCTCACGGAACTAAACGATGCTAAGAAGCAGAATGATTTGGTAATATTAACTATAACTAAAATCTAAATAAACGGTCCTAGCAATATGCTGCAACTATCCCTTTAAATTAATATTGCAATTTCGAAACGTCTAAGGCGCTACACGTTTATAAGTCATTTTCTTAAAATGTCATTAATTATTATTAAAAAAATTTTTTTCAGGAGAGAATAAAGGCCTCGATAGAGGATTGCCAAGAAAATGTTTTGGCTCAAATGGAAGGTTTCGAGGAGCGTCGAAGGGAAAATATATCCCAAGAACCAAAGAATTAATGAAAAATAAAACAATATCAAGAACAAATGAGCTCTTTGGCCAGCAATTGCTGGACGAGCATGATAAAGTCGCGAAAGGCTTACAAGCCTTAGAAAAAAATCGAAGGACCTGAAAAATATGTAAGCTTCACTGTAATTTTTTTTGTCGTTGACTTTATTTAAAAGGTTGAATGGAATGGGCAGAAAATCATTACTAATTTTTATATACCATGTTACTTTATCCATTAGGAACATGCGGAGGACGCAGGCTCCGCTAGACCCAGCCGAACCCGGGGGCGTGGCCGTCGCCATGCAAACAAAGGCCCATACTGGCGGGGAGAGAGCTGGCCTAGGCAGTACGGCCGGGGTCAACGAGGACGTGGATACTATTACGAATAATCTTATAAATAAATAAATAATAATAATAATAATAATAATTATAATAAATATAAAAAAATAATAACAAAAATAAAAATATATATATATATATATATTAAACCCTTAAAACCTTTTCTTTTCAAACTATTTAAAAATTATTAAATCCATTTCCCCTTTTTTTTAGTGCTATTTTAAATAATATATGTTTAGTGACAAAATAAAAATTTTTCAAAGGATCGTTTAAATTTTTGATTTACCAATCTTAAATGACGCGACTAATGAAGTCTTCGGTCCAAATTAATGAAAATCCCGAAAAAATAATAACTAATATAGTAAAGTAAAGCTTTGGAGCTATACTTCGACATGGATTTATATTATTTAGGATATCTATTATCAAAGGATGTCGAAGGTTTTGCTGTAGTTAAAATAATTATATTAAAGGTTAGTTATATGAAAGACTAGCAGTAAAAAGCCCCGGTGTTGCCAGTTGGGATATTTTTCAGCACGCTATTTCAAAAGATGGCGGAAAGCTAAGCCTCAGCGTCCATAAAGCTCGTTGGTATGACATAGCTAAGAAAACTCGCTAATAATTTTAATCCTGAAAATTTTATTTTTTTGGTTCTCTTGTCAGCACGGACAAAGCTACGTTACAAAGAGACCTAGCTTTGCGCGTGCAGACAAAAAAACGATGCTTTAACAGAGTATATACAGAATCAGCTGTCCTCGGAAATTGGGAGTTGCCTATCCTGTACCGTGAAAACAAATTTCCTTACGCGCATTCTTTATCCATGGACGTAAAATAAGTTTTTTTTGTGAAATTGGTTGAAAAGCAGGAACGTTTTTTTCCAATTTCTGGTTGCCATTTTAAATTATGGCGGCAAATTGAATACCAAAAGCCATAAAACTTATTTGGCGTCCAGCTGGAAAGTTGGTTTTTTTCTTTCAAGTGAAAACCATGCTTAACCGAAACCGACCGAAAAAGAAATAGAAAAAAAAATTAGGGATGAACCGGTACCGATACCATATCGATATCGGCACCGATACTCAGGGTTTCCCGATTGTATCGGATCGGATGGTTCGATACCAACACTAAACCGATACTCGTTTAAAATGCGTATATGACGCTACATGACATTTTAGGTGTTTTCGTAACGTAATGATGGTGATAATATCTTATTTCTATGAATCACAATCGTGACGAGTTCTCATTTATATAAAAAGTACCTGAACTCAGTTTATCTAACAACTAATAAGCGAAAATCTTTCTTAGTACGCGCCTGTAGGGATGAACCGATACCATATCGGTATCGATCGGTATCGGTTCATGTTTGTACCGGTATCGTTCGGTATCGGGTTAAGCCTGGTATCGGCCATCTCTAAAAAAATTGCTTGGAGAAATTTGTTGCCGCAGGAGGGGATGCAGACTGCAATATTTTAGGTTTCATTTGTTGTTCCGCACATTTTTGGGAACGTACTTTCCCCAATTTTCCTTTTTTAGTCGACGGGTGAAAGGAAATTTAAAGGGAGTATTAAACCTTCCATTTAAATTAAGGTAACACAATAAACCTCTCTCTGTCATTAAATATATCGTGCAAACGCGAAATACAACTCACAATCATTAACCTCACTTGCAGGGTTGGCAAGTTTTAAACAAATTGTTTTAAACTTTGGTTTAAAACTTGTTTTAAACAGCCATGAAAAAAAACCATTAATTTGTTTAAAACGTTTTAAACAAACAGTTTAAAACATGTTTTTTATGGAGAGGAATTTCGAATATTTTTAACTCGTTTTATTTGAAAATGAGCAAAAATATTAAATAATAGAAATAATAAGCTTCAGTCAAAACCTTGCAATAATTTGACTGTTTAATATGAGTGTTTAATTGTTTGGAAACCCTTCCAGTTGATTTATCCGTTACGAATCTGTATTGAAGACTGATATTCAATAATTTGATTTGGAATAACTTATTTTGTCGTCTACCTAAGGTAAAGGAACCACGTTTTTCTACAATGTTGGTACATTTTACAGTTCTTAAGTGATTACGCGTAATATTTAAAGCCATGCCCTTACGCTTAATCCGTAAACGGAAAACATGAATCGCCTACAAAGTAGAAAGGGGTGGTGAAGTTTCAAATGTATGAGTTCTGACCAAGAAACTCTGCAGTATGGAAGCGAAAATTCCTTAATAGTGGCCACAAAAGAAATCAAGCATTTGGACATTTGGGGTTAAATGAACAATTTTACCCATCACCCTCATTTTGTATGCGCTATTAAAAAATTACATTTTCGTTTTGAAAAGATCTCTTGCTCTTAACAGTCAGTAGAACATTTCAACTATTCAAATTTGATCCCTTAACACGTACTCCCTTTTAAATAATTAATTTCATGATAAAATGTTTTCGGAAAATCTAATTTTAAATCGTGTTTTAAACAACAAAGCACAACTTTTTTTTACTACATTTTTGGCAACCCTGGCAAGGACCCTTTCTTACACCTTCAAATTCTAAATTTTAGAAGCTCTTGATTTCGTCTTTTCGTGTTTTTCTTCTCAATACGTTTTCGTGGTCCGTTGGTCAAGCTGTATGATACTCGCTTTGGGTTCAAGTGGTCCCTGGTTCTAATTCCACACGGACAATTTCTTACACCTTGAAATTCTAAATTTAAGGAGCTCTTGCTCTTTTTAAACAGTAAGTAGAATATTTCACATATTCTGTATTGATCGCTTAACACGCACTCCCTTCAAAATAATTAATATCATAAAATAATTTCGGAAAATCTAATTTGTTCTTGAAAAAGGTCAAATATGTTATTTTTCAATTAATATGGAGGGAATAAATCGATTAACAATTAAATAAGTTGATTGAACTAAATTGTGATTAAGGAATAAATTAATATAAATAAAGAAAAATCGCAATGTCGGATCTTCAGTCAATTGATAAACGTCACTCTCATCGTTTTTTTTTTCTGTCTTGGTCCAAACCAAGACCATTTTGTTTAATCAAGCAGGCTGTGAAAATAAGCGCCTTGCGCTAGCAGGAGTAGTGGCTTAAATGGAGAGCCGCGATGTATAATATATAGGCTATTAGATCTGCAAGAGTGATTTTAAACATGTTTAAAACTAGGTTTTTTTTGTGTTTTTTACTGTTTTTTTCTACTTGTTTAAAAAACAGTTTAAAACAACAAATCGTGTTTTAAACAATAAAAAACACAACTTTTGTTTTTTTAAAAAAAAACTCAATATTTGCCAACCCTGCTATAACGGCTGGGCACCATGGCTCTCACGCGCACCTACCTAGGCGCACAGCCGAGGAGTAAGACGTCACGTGATCCTTTGAGAGGGAAATTCAAAAAGGGTAAACCCGAAAATACGGTTAGAGAGGGGCTCACACTACACACAGATCAGCATTTAGCGTGGTTACTGTAGTAGTATAGGGCTACATTTCGTACCACGGTAGAGATATAAAGTAGGAGCGTGGGAACTGGAGCACGCCGCCGCCGCCGCCGCGGTGAATCTTCGCGAGATCCTTACCCCCTGAGCCTCACCCCCGTGGGGTTCCCCGCGCGCGCCGCGAGTTCCTTCCCCCATTATAACTCCGCGCGCGGCGCTAGTTTCGTACTATTCAATTCCAGGAAAAATTCTATTGTTAAATTCTTACTATCTACGTAGGTGATTAATGCTTTTGGCATATATTCTATAGACCCATACTTATAGAGAGTATCATAGACTTATGGTGATAACTTATAGCGTATGAATACAGTTGTATTGTTATAGTGAAATCAATTCTAAATAAAGGAATAGGGTAATAGAATTTAAGCTTAGCAATAACAATGGAACCAAAATTAAGCCGAGTATATTACGATTGTGAAAACCCTCTTAGTTACGGAAGCGCAAATAAATTGAAACAAGGAGTAAAAAGTATTTCAAAGAATAAAATTGAGACTTGGCTTCAGTCTCAACCCACATACACTATTCATAAACCAAGGAGAATAAACTTCCCTCGAAATCAAACTTATGCTACAACAGCTGATGAAGTATTTCAATGCGATCTAATTGATCTACGACGTATCAAAAAGCATAACAAAGGTTTTCAATACATTTTGACTATAATAGACGTATTCTCAAAATATGCCTGGAGTTTTCCTTTAAAGAATAAAACTAGTAGAGAAGTTTTAAGCGCATTTCAGAAAACGATCAAAGAGAGAAAGCCTTTGCGTATTAATGTTGACCAAGGCAGTGAATTTCTATCAAAATTGTTTAAAGAATATTTGAAGAAAGAGGGTATTCAACTCTATACAAGTGTTGGAAGGATAAAGTGCGGTGTTATTGAAAGATTTAACAGAACGTTAAAGGATAAAATATTCAAACTATTTACAAGAACCAAAAAATATAATTATATTGGTAGTTTGCCAAAAATCATGAAGGCCTATAACTCTAGTACGCATTCAAGTATTGGTTTCGCTCCAAAAGATGTTAATATCGAAAATGAACATTTAGTATGGCAACGTTTGTATGGCAATGAAAAAAAACCTGCTAAACCCCCAAAGTTAAAGATTGGTGATTTTGTCAGACTGTCAAAGAGTAAACCTCTTTTCGAAAAGGGTTATAAAGGCTATTGGACGAGGGAAATGTTTACCGTATCAAAAGTTCTTTACAGAAATCCAGTTTGTTACGTAGTTAAAGATTACAACGACGAAGAAATATGAGGTGCCTTTTACGAATGCGAACTTCAAAAAGTGGTCTACTGATATATGTCTATTGGCAAATAAATAAATGTTCATTTTAATCTAGTTAACCATGTCGAACGATTCATTTTATGTTACACTAGTAAGTTCGGCTTCTATGAATGTCTTTCCGGATAACACGCAATCTCATTTTAAAGTTCAGTTACCAGCTCCTTTAAACTTAGTTGGTAATTGGCATGTGGGGCTTGCCGAAGCATTTTTACCCCAGGCTTGGGATAATGTATCCGGCGAGTACATGACTATACTGAAAACAGCTGGGACCAGTATAAGATACAACTTGTCGCGGGAAACTTGCGTGGAGACGAATACGATGTTTATAAGAGTTTAATTAAATCTATTAATAATGCCATACCCCCGAAATACGACGGTCGGTTTATATGTTTATCACCTACAGTGATGACAATGAGAAGGCTTTTTGCGCTCTGAGAGCTAAAAATGGATATGAAGTTCAAATACCGGAAGAAATGGGTAAAATCTTGGGCTTACCCTTCAAGGATTGAATCAAAGAGAGATACACTTTCCCGAAGAACTGATTAAAAGAAAGAAAGACGATCCTTTAGAACTAAATAGTTCCAATAATTTTTTACATATAAGAAAAAGAAAAGGCCTAACGAATCCAAGGGAAATTACTCTGCAAATTCAACCCGGCCAGTATAACCATATTGAAAATGTTATTGAAGCAATGCGCCACGCAATTCCTCGAGAACACAGTAGTAATTTTGTAATTAAGCTTAATCCCGACGGAAAAGTAAACGTAAAATGTGAAAATAACTATTATTTGTGTTTTAGCAAAAATCAGTCTGGTCTAGGTAGACTATTAGGGTTTCATATGTACCAAATGGATAGACCCCTTATGGATGAAACTGGAAAAAGTGTAGCCGATATAGACAAGGGTACGGCTAGTTTGTATATTTATACAAATTTAATTCTACCACAAGTGGTTGGTGACGTTTATGCCTCTCTTCTGAGTGTTATACCAATAATAAATGATAAATCTTCTAGCTTAGCTGTACATAGGTTTCTAAACATTGATTATTACCCTTTAAGATGTCCATCATTTGAAATGATCGAAATTGATATGAGGACAGATTTCGGAGAAAATATTATGTTTAAATTAAACAAGTCCGTCATAAAACTTCATTTCATTCTCAAACATGTCACGAAGTAACATATATCTAAACTACTACTTAAGCCAAACCGGAAATGGTCTTAATCACTTCCGGGGGCCTGTATTTCAAAGGGGAAACGGACTCGGAAGCGTCTTCAAAAGTTTAATTAGATATATTACACCGATATTTCGACCAGCAGGTAAAGCGTTAGGTAGGGAAGCTCTCAGAACGGGGTCGAGAATAGCAGGGGATATCGTAGCAGGAAGAAACCTAAGAGAATCATTGAAATCAAATTTGAGCGAAGCAGGATCAAATTTACTACAAAAGGCTAGCCAACACTTGGCTCAACAACAAACGGGCCAAGGACTTCGCAGAAAGCTGAAGCCTAAAAAGCGATCAAAAAAGAGAAAAAGAACGAAAACCGATTTTCTCGATTAAAAATAACAATGGTTGAAGGAATGATGTCTGAACTGGATTTGTTCGCGGAGCCACCAACAAATTACAACATAGAAAATTGTGATTATGCTATGTATAAAGCGTTGGCTTCGCTTTCTGATGATGGACCAATTGAATTTTTTATCCCTGGATCTAATGACGTCTTTATGGATTTGTCTAAAACCTTATTGCAAGTTCGAGTCAAACTAGTTAAGGAGGATGGATCTTCTTTAACTTCCCAAGACAAGGACGTTGGTCCTACAAATTTATTACACGCATCTTTATTTAGTCAAGTTGACGTATCTTTTTGGAGATACGCAAGTTAATACACCAACGAATGCCTACCCATATTTGGCATTTTTTGAAACACATTTAAACTATGGTACAAGTGCCAAAAAGTCTTATCTTTCTTCAAAAATGTATTACAAAGATGACCCTGTGGGCGCTAGTAAAATGTTTTTACCCGCGTCAAACAACGAAAAGAATGGAATGCTGAAACGAAGAGATCGGGCTGCCCTATCGAAACGCATTGATATGTTGGGTGATTTACATTTGGATGTATGTCGAATGAGTCGATTTCTCATTAATAATATTGATGTACGGTTTCGCTTCATAAAGTCAGTCAATGAATTTGCAATTATATCTACAGCAGCACTTAATCCTAAATTTAAAATTAAAATTGACGATGTTACATTATTTATAAAAAAGATTAAAATAAATAATGAGATTATGTTAGCTCAGGCGATGGTACACGAAAAGCACAATGTAATTTATCCAATTAACAGAACAGTGTTAAAATACTTTTCCATCAGTAGCGGTTCCACTGACATTATACGAGAAAATGTCTTTATGGAAAGACAACCATCACCCGTAGTTATCGGCTTAGTTAGAACAACGGCCTTTAATGAAGCCCTAGATTTGAATAGCTTTGAATTCAATCATTTTAATTTAAGCTACTTGGCACTAACAATTGGAAATCAAACATATCCCAATCCTCCGTTTACACCCCACTATGCCGTTAACGAGTATTCCAGAGAGTACCTCTCAAACTATACGGCCTTGGATTTGTTCAAAAGTAATAATGGAAACTGTATTACCTTCGAAGAATTTAAAGAGGGTAACGCTCTGTACGCGTTCGATCTTACACCGGAAGAAAATGCGGGCGCTGAACATTTGTCAAGAAACAAACAGGGAAGCCTAAGAATATCTATGAAGTTCAAATCTCCGCTAGTCCATAACGTAACTGTAATAGTGTACGCCGAGTTCGAATCTGAAATTATTATTTCTAAAGATCGTACCGTGACTTATAACCCATCGGGATAATGAATACGGTGGAAATAATCGAAATTTTAACGTGTGAACCTGTAACGGTGAAGACCTTTTTTCCTCGGTGTATTTGCTTTCGATCAAAAACCATTACCGCCAAAGCAAGCTAAATATTGCTTTTGTCTAAATACGGAAACTTCATAGAGTCCAGGACTTCATTGGTTAGCTATATATGTAAATAATAATGTAGGGAACTTATTTGATTCTTATGGAAATGATCCCTCTTATTATAATCTTAGCGATCTTTATGTCTACGCTAAAGAATGGTTTATAAACCCTGTACCTGTTCAATATCCATTATCTTTAACATGCGGTTTACATTGTATTTTTTATCTATTTAATGCCTGTTACGGTTATAATCTAAACGTTATTATTCAAGATTTATATAAACCAAATGATTTAATGTATAATGAAGCTTTAGTTCTATTGTATTTATGTAATCATTTGTTGAAACATCAAAATAAATATTGCAATCAATAAAAAAACGTTTATTTAAATTTTTCTTTCCATAGTGTAGTGGGTACAACAGTTTTTTATCTTTTCTGGTTTTACGTTTAGAATGAAGAGGCGAATATAGTTCTTGAAATTTTTAAAATTAATCTAATGATTGAGCCACGCTGTTTTTACGTAGAGTTTTTTTTTCTTTTGGGTGTTGGAGACTTAGCCACTATAGCCGTAGCCGTAAATGGCTTCCATGTCAAGGTGGACCCGCTAGGTGGTGCTTGAAAAATGGTGAAACCCTGTGCAGAAGCGGTAGGCATAATGGGGGTAGTTGCGTGTATTCCTGTTAGGCTCGGAGTAATGGGTAAATTAGCGGTAGAAGTAGAAACCACCGGGGCAGAAGGTAGCGCTGGATAAGTTGTAGGAGGTGCCGATACAGTTTTTACGGTAATGGGTTGTACTAGTTTCTTCATATTTAAATATTTTTGCAGGGTTTCCAAGTATTCTCTAAGTTTAGTTTCTGTAGACCCGGACTTTCGAAGAATGTTATGCATTTCTTGATCTAGCTCAGATAATTCTTTAGCCACCGGATCCAAAATGGTATTGGCAGGCATCAAAACCATTTTCTTCATGTTAAACCTTTTATAGCTGAGATAGCACTAGGGGATAATACTAGCCAGTAACATTGGCCCAAAGGCTCCGCCTGATTGATTAATCATCAACTGACGCTTCTTACTTAATGGCAAAGACTTTTGAGCCATTAGCCTTATAACTCTCCTGTGACGTTTTAAATGATTTTTTAGTTTGGAGGTCAAAGGTATCCCGCCGTGTGTAATGTTAAAACAAATATTACAAAGCGTCTTTAATTGATCTTTGGTACTGTTTTTTAGAATGTGTTTTCTTTGAATTTTATTGCTTCGTTTAAGCAAAGTTAGGTAGGGGTATTTCTTACGAAGTGAGACCGGCAGCATCATTGTATTAAATAGATTAAAAATGCGCCGTCACTCTTTTCTATTCGTCGATAAATACGTACATATTTCCATCTGGAGGGAGGACATTTGTTCTAACTCGTAGACATTCATCCGTCTTGATGACAGTCAATCAAAATGTACGAGTGCGGCTTTTCAGTAGCAATGGCTGAATTGGTGAATGATAGTGATAGCGAGGACGAGTTTGAATTTGTGTTACTATGAATAAAATTTAAAACCCAAAATTGTCTAACCATTGAATATTTTTGTAGAAAAAAGAGTATCAATTTCAGATTGAACGTGAACTCACTACTAGTTTGATGCATTATGTATATGTTACGCTCTTCATTCTCCGTATCATTTCTGTTTATAATTTCTTATTATAATTCTCAATTTAATTAGGATTAAGATTCTGTTTTCAATTTCTATTTACAATATCTAATTAAATTATATCTAAATAAAATACAACTTGGGTTCGTACTGGTAATTGTGAAAACTTTTTACAAATTTTTGAATAACTTCCGTGTCGCTAACGTTAGACACCTGCAACTTTCAGGATATGGAATATGATTCTTTAGACACAATTTTTTCAGCCTTTTAACAGTTTTAAATTTTGCACAATATCCTTTTTCAAAAACCCCTAAGAGCACCCCAAATGTGAAAAATCGCTAGTAAATGTAAACACCCTGATCCTAAATAGTAAACACGGAACACAAATGTTGATCAAATTGGAGGAATGAAATAGGCCCTTGGAAAATAGGTACCAATAATTAGGGCCTAGATTCAAGCACCTAGATTAAAGTTTACGCCCATTTGATAAGTGATAATATTATAATACTGTTTAACAAGCTGGAAAACCCCGAATATTACCTCTCCGAGTCAAGAGGTCTACTACTACAAACTTATTTACCTAGTTATGGAATTATTTCTCTTTTTTTGAAGTAAAAATTTACGAATTATTGAAGCAGTATTCCAAGCATTGCGAATATACAGTAAGGCAGACGACATTTTACATCAAATAAGGGTAAATCTTGGACACATGGAAATCAGAAAATGGAGAAAAGAACAGGAAATGAAGTGTATACATTTTGGAGAGATATAACCTTTCTGTGTTTTAAAGGCCCAATTGTCTACGCTTCAGCTGTTTACCCAATATACTCAATTACTCATAGCTACATTCACAACTGGTTTGCAGCGTAAACACTATCGTCTTTTCTCACCTCAACAATGTTCTTAGTTTGCCAACATGCGTGTTAAGGTTAAATAACACCATAGCTGATTTGTGGCTAGACGCACTGAAAGTCTTGCGCACCATAAAATGAATGAAAACTCCGCAGCTAATACCCGTTTACCATTAGCCATTTCACTGGTCTAATTGCCACCATGATCTTTTCTTCTATTATAATATCTACACCTGATTATTTAAACCCGTATTTACCTTTCGGCTCACTCTGAACCTTTAATGTCTCTTCAATACAGACACGAAAATCAACAACCATAGTTTAATACACCTTGGGTCTCAATTATTTACTCTTTAGTTCACTAGGCCTATTACGGATAATAATTGATTAACCGTCAGAGTGTAAGCCTTAGCGTTCTTCTTGATGTCACTAAAGCAAGGATTATTCTATATTCAGATGTAGTATAGCTTAAGTAATATATAAACAGCCATTTCAAATTATAATAATAAAAAATGTCCTTGGAATATCAAAATGAAACAGACCTTTCAAGTTACAAAACTACTAAAGGCATCGTAATTACTAAAAATACTTCCACATATTCACTTTATATTATGGAAAAAGGGAATATTATGGTTCTGTATGATTTCTTAACACATCAACACAAGGCGAACTGCTAACACCGCGCACTAGTGTAACAATGAACGGACACACACAGACAAAAACATAGACAGCTTTTTAACTCTTTCCGTATTAATTTTGAGTTGAGAAACAAGATTATATTAAATATTAAAAAAATATAATTAATATTAAATATTTTCTTCGTTAGTTGTTCGCCTTATTGAGCGTTACATCGTTTTGATAAAGAGCAATTAAACATTCTTGAGAGACTTGACTAATATTGGCGTTTGAAATGACGCATACGACGGTTGCTTCGCCTTACTCAAACAGGTAGTATATAAGGGTGTCGAACTACAGTTAAAAGCAAGAACAACCGCAATTGCAAAAACCTTTGGTGGACAACACACCCTAGGGAGGCTAGACGTTTCTCGTAACCCTAGCTGATCGCCGTGAATGTCTTAAACCAAACGATGACGATAGAGTTAGAAGCCAACGAGACAGATTGGTGTCTATGTGGAATAGACGGAAGACCAGTAGATGGTGGTGTTTAGAATTATGAAAATTAGTACACATTATGATTGGCACCACATGAATATCATGTCAAAAGTTTACAGCTCTGTGTTCAACAGTTTGGTCGCCATATTGGAAAATGGCCGCCGTGAATGCTAGGTATAGTATGTTTCACCATTTTGTTGGAAAATTATGAAAATTGATAGGTATTATAATCAGAGCTGTGTCAATCTCATAGTAAAATATTGAAGCCATTAGTTAGATAGTTTGGCCGCCATGTTGGAAAATGGCCGCCATCAATGCCATTTTGATACAGAATATGGTTCAAAAATTATGAAAATTGGTAATTATGATGTTGAAGACTGTCTATACATCATACTTGAATATTGAAGACGTGCTACTGATGCTTTGAACGTCAGTTGTGAAATACGCCTTTGCCAATGCTTTGGTTGCAGTCGGCTTTATTATTAAGCCTCAACAGAGATAGATTTAATTTTAGAGGTAGGAGTAGAGAGCGGTTAGCGTTTAATTCAGTCCGACTCATAGCCCAGTATAGAGACCCTCCCTCCAAAACGTAATAAAAAGTCAAAAATTTCAGATTGGCTCACTTAAACTACGTTTTGTAGACGTTGCTGACGGTAACGGTGAAAAATACCTAATACCATTTTACTTCTGTCGCTATGACCCGCCTCTACTTTCATACCCCACCGTCCCGTGAAAGGGGGTCCGGGACTTTGACGCGCGCCCAGATTAATCTGTTCCCTAATTCTGCTTCTAAAATAAAAATCTTTCAATGGTCTGACATTTGCGCTAAACGCGGGAGGCTATAGGCAACGCCAGGCTCCGTTTAGCGAAGCTCAATCGCGTAGCGAACATCCCTAGCATAGAAGCCATCTCCTCTGAAGTTGTTTCTTATACGGAATAGTCGAATATGCCTATTTCAAGGGATCTCGTGAAGCGCATATGCCATCATGAATGAGATTTTCACTAGGCTGCAATAATTCGGGCTGAAGACCTAGACGTAATTAACGTAACGCCGTGCCTTGCTGTTAACAAAATTCTGGTGGCACGCTCCATGTCTCGCGCCACAATTGTCACATCGCGAAAAAATTTTCTAGTCTTGCGATAAATTGATTCAACACGGAGCGTGCCAAGAGAAAATTGTTGATAAAAAGGCTAGGCGCTACGCGATTGGTCGGAGATCCTTATTTAAAATTATCCATGAAATTTCAAACTAATTGTCGTTTAAAAATCGTTCGGTGTTATTTCCTGGTTGTTTCACTATGCAGATTGGTCTTATAGAAGAATCAATACAAGTTGGGAAAACCAAAATATTACCTCTCCGTGTCGAGAAGATTATATAAACTTAAGTATCCATTGAAAAGGTCGACCTTTTTGCCCTCATTCTTTCCCGCGCTTTGCGCTTCCGCATTTCATCTTTACTCTCAACATTATCTTCCTCCAATTTACATACAAAAATCAAATACTCACAAAAAGAAGCGCAAAAACCTGCTGGCTCTTTACAACCACTTAATTTGACTTAATATCTAATTTCCAACAACAATAATATACCGGTAGTTTAATTGACAACCTACTAGCATCGAAATTCTCATTAAGAATGGCTCCCGCGGATAAAAAACGGCAATTTTCAACTAGGTGGGCGTTATCTCATTAGATTTGAAAAATATCATTTGTTTTTTTTTACCAATGCCTAACCGTTTGGATTTTTTTAAAGCAATCTTAGCACCAAAAAATATTTTTTGATACAAAATAAATGTTTTATATTCTTATTAAGAGTAAAACAAGAGGATAAAAAAGGTCTGTCCCCTCGTAATTTTTTAAGCTTTTATCATGATCACTCTATATAACAGTAACAAGGAGTATAAACCCATTAGTGGAAGCAGTATTTTTTTCCGAAACAATCTCGCTTATGTTTATCCTATCTAGACTTCGCTAAAAACGTATTACTCCTACGTAAAATATTAATAGACAGGCAAGGATTCATACCATTAAAGAAGGAGCGCAATATTATCCATATTTTCATTTCATATACAAAGAAAAGAAATTATTATGTTTCTGAGAGGAGCTTCCCATTTTTGTTGTTGTTTTGAAAAATATATCGCAATACATGGATCTTGATAAATATAGGAGGCAATGAATGAAATATATCACAATGCACGCGCCTTGATAGATATAGGAGGCAATTATTGAAATATATCACAATGCACGCGCCTTGATAGATATAGGAGGCAATGAAGGAAATATATCGCATGCACGGGCCTTGGTAGACATAGAAGGCGATGATAATCTCTCTCTTTGCACGGGAGGTTTATCTTTAATATTTAAATAAATATAATTATTTTTAATTATTTTAATCTTCAATAATTAACATTAATAATAGTTAAATCGTTTAAAATAACGTTATACCTATTATCATCTCAAACTTTGCTAATATTGACGTTTAAAGTGAAGGGTACCCCTCTTGCCCACTTTCTTCAAATTTTGGGGTATATATACGATTCGTTTCCATTATAATAGTAAGGAAAAAGCGCAATTGCGAAAACCTTTGGTGCCGATCCCACCTTAGGGAGGCTAGACGTTTCTCGTAACCCTAGCTGATAGCCGCGTATATCCTAAAAGCAAACGATGATAATGGAGTAGAAGGCAATGATACAGATTGGTGTCTATGTGGAATAGACGGAAGACCAGTGGATGGTGGTGTTAGAAACCAGTGTAAGTGCAGACTGGTGTCAATGTGGGATTGACAAAGAACAGAAGATGGTGGTGATTGGAAGCCAGTAGTTGTAGGAGGTGCCGATACAGTTTTTGCGGTAATTGGTTGTACTAGTTTCTTCATATTTAAATATTTTTGCAGGGTTTCCAAGTATTATCTAAGTGTAGTTTCTGTAGACCCGGACTTTCGAAGAATGTTATGCATCTCTTGATCTAGCTCAGATAATTCTTTATCCACCGGATCCAAAATGGTATTGGCAGGCACCAAAACCATTTTCTTCATGTTAAACTTTTTATAGCTGAGACAGCACTAGGGATAATACTAGCCAGTAACATTGGCCAAAAGGCTCCGCCTGATTGATTAATCATCAACTGACGCTTCTTACTTAATGGCAAAGACTTTTGAGCCAATAGCCTTATAACTCTTCTGTGACGTTTTAAATGATTTTTTTGTTTGGAGGTCAAAGGTATCCCGCCGTGTGTAATGTTAAAACAAATATTACAAAGCGTCTTTAATTGATCTTTGGTACTGTTTTTTAGAATGTGTTTTCTTTGAATTTTATTGCTTCGTTTAAGCAAAGTTAGGTAGGGGTATTTCTTACGAAGTGAGACCGGCAGCATCATTGTATTAAACAGATTAAAAATGCGCCGTCACTCTTTCTTATTCGTCGATAAATACGTACATATTTCCATCTGGAGGGAGGACATTTGTTCTAACTCGTAGACATTCATCCGTCTTGATGACAGTCAATCAAAATGTACGAGTGCGGCTTTTCAGTAGCAATGGCGTAGGCCTTCACTAGAAACTGACATTTTCTAGGAAAAACTTGCCTACTTAAAAATTGTATTGGCGATGAATCCCTGGGACATTTGAATATTAAAATATAAACGCAATTTAGGCTAATCAATCTGAACTCTTTATTTTTACTAAATAAGCTCTGTGTAATTAAAATTATGCTGGTATTATAGTGGTGACTGCCCTTAATTAACATATCAGCTATTTCTTTACTATTACCACACTCTGAAGCTAAATCATCCAACACCAGGAGGTTATTTTGATTTCTATTCCAAAATTCTTCGTTATTCGGAGGTAACCCTTCTATAAATTCTATTTCAGGGATTTCCCTTTTCAGATCATCAAATTTATTTTGGTAAATTGAATAGCAATAAACTATCCGATCTGGTTTTGGACTAATCATGCATGTTCTATATCTTAATAAATTAAAAACCCACGATGATTTACCACACATGCTAGAGCCTGCGCATAACATCTGAAAGGGCGCTACAAATTTTATTCGACACGCCATGGTTAATAAATGTAATTAAAATGACACAAAGAATTCAACACTCGAATATTTTATTGCTCAGTTCGAATTGTATATATTTTGAGTAACATTTTTTCCACCTTTCGAATACGATCTTTAAACCTTAGCGCATCGTAAAGGGCGTAATTACGTCTATCTTCGATAGGTATTTCAAACACAGTTACATTTGGTGAAAAAGGTACATTCTTTTTAGATCTACTCATCCTGAGTTGTCTCTGTTAAGTAACCATATGCTAATGTATTAAAACCCTTAACTACGCGCTTCTTAAATGTATATCCAAATGTCTTTTCCATTTTTTTTTTATTATTGTTGCCGTATATTTATCTCTACGTACATTAAAAGGAACGGCTACTTTAATTCTTTTCGACTGATTATGAATACTTTCAAATATGGAGTCAAAATTTACAATATTTTCATTTATTCGATTTTGAAGACTTAAGCCCTTTACTTTCACGATAGTTTTGTTGTCTGTAGTTTTCAGGGCGTATCTTTTTGGAGCATTGCAAACAAATTCTAAAATTGATTCCTCTCCCAGTTCGTTTACCCAACACCCCAAGTTAATACCGGTGGGTGGTATGTAGTCCCCCTCTTTTGCAACAAAGATTACGCTATCAGAATCCATATAAAGTACACGCTCATTCAACTTTGCAAGTGTTTCATAAAGAGTTAATCTACCATAACATGAAACAAAGCTGGCAACATATGGGTTCCCCTTATAATATGTGGGTTGAAACTCGTCCTTAAAACTACACGTTAACAAACATAGCTCTTCGTTTAGGGGCCTTAAATCTATAAGTTCTTTTGTGTCGCCTACTAAAATGCCAATAAGATCTTTATAATCATCTATTATGATAGACTTTGTTAGTATTTAATCCAAATTTTCCCCATAGTGAGTTCAAACAAATTTTTGAGATTGCTCTCATAGCAGGGTTTTTAGTTACCTCATCCATTTCGATTTTGATTCCTTCAGTCTCATAAATTGAATCTAAATATTCCCTCTTTTCTTCGAAGGTTTTAACTGAGGAGGGGAACCCCGATTACAGGTTTTTAATGTATCTCGGTTAATAGTAAGGCGTCTCTTCTAGGAATTCATCGTCAAGCCTTAGGGTTTGCACCATAACATCTTATAGAAATTTAGGTTATTGCGCTTTGAAAAAGAAGTCAAGAGTAAATGTTTTTTAAATACGCCTAATCTCTGACATCGTGATAAATGCGGCTGTGCTGTGTTAAGCTGTAGATATGGAATGTTTGTAAAAACCAATGAAAACATCAGATTTAAAATAGTTTAAAAAAATGTATGCATACACATTAACGACGGTGCAAAATGTTCATTTTTAATCAAAACAATTGAAATACATCATTCGTTGTCCTCTACCCACTCCCAACATGGACAAATACTTTTAATGACGCGCTTATACTGCCCGCATTCAGCGCAATGGTTCCGGACGTCCAATAAGTGCCGAGACTCGGCGGTGGTTGGAATCCTCAGGATGGTTTTCCTCTGGACAAGGACGACCCTCCGAAAACTTAAAGTGGTTAAGTTTTCCGCAATTGGGGGACTCCTTTAACTCGCCCTCGCAATAGGGGCACTCCAATTCCCCACTAACGGGTACAGTGCCGAATCCCAATTTCTCCAACTCTTCCTTGAGTGCATCCCTGTTGAAATCGAGAGAAAGATATCGTATATAAAATACCCAGAGAACAAAATAAAATATTGACAGAGAAAGATCTAGTATATAGTATACTCAGAGAACAAAATATAATATCGAAAGAAATATATTATTAAACTTGCATAGTTTATCCCCTATTTGTTCGGATTGACTAAACTGTAGTTGAAGAGTCTCCCAAGGATTGCTGCTTTGAGCCTAGATAACATAAAACTATGGGGGTAGTAAGAAAAAGTACCAAAAATATATATTTATATATATATTACTTACCATTTTGAAGAAATTATTAATTTTAGCAGAGAGATTAAGCGAAAGCAATGAGGATATTTTGTAGTTTGCGTGGCGGTGGCTGCGGTATTTATATTGTTCAGACTTCTTAAAGGGAGTGTAATTTATGTAGTTTATCATGCCTACCGCTTTTGCACGTGAAAGCAGGGGAAAATTTGCGCGACATACTTAAACGAATAGAGAAATAAAACTTAACAACCATACCTTTAAATAAAATTAAAATTTCTTGGAACTCAAGCCTTAGAAACAATGACGTTTTAGTTAATTCAAAGTTCTGGCATAGAAGGATTTTTATTGGAATTATGACTCAACGCAAAAATTAACTTTGAAGTCTAATGAGCCTTATATATGCTTTACTATACTTAAACTACCTTTGCCAAAAAATCTAATATCACCTCCGTCATACATTGTATAGATAGTAGTTATTGGAAAAATAGACCTATAGTTTCACACGGAAAGATCACAGGTAACATTAGGTCGATTGGTAGCGTATTGGCTGCTAAATATGGAATTCGAAAGATCCTGGTTCGATTCCAGTTATCGGTAAGTAACCTTTCAATCGACCTAATGTTACTTTTGGCGAATATTTTTATCTAATTAACAGTAGTTATTTAAGGGGAAATTTAAAACTTAAGGGCACATACAACATTCAGTTATTAACTTTTAAGCATCTCTTCATATATTTAAAATCAATATTGAATCTCGGTCACCCATGTCTTTGAGATCCATGGCCGTTAGAGCGTTAGTAGTAACAATGGAATTCGTTTTAGCTAATACGGAGCAAACCTTTAATGATATTAAGAAAACAGTTCCACGCCAACTTTGGGGAGTATCTGAACGGGTATTTTGGAAAGCGGCTATTGGTGAGCGAGGGAACCTGGGCGAAGAAGATCTATATCCCGAAGAAATCCCAAATTGGCTTTGGATCACAGAATCAGAAATTGAATTCGAAGTGGATAATCGCTTGACTTTTGCTCAATTTCAAGCTACGCAAAGGAATAGAGTTACCATCCCTTTCTTTTTATTGGATGGGTACCACCACATAGAATATGACTATTTTTCAAAAACATGGAGAAAAGGTGAAGGAAATGCCAACGTAGAGTTTGCAGAGACTGTTTTGTCTTTTTTAGCGATATGGACGAACCAAATACGAAATATCTAGCGGTAAAAACTCATACAGTAGTGCACCGAGACGACATGATGGTAGAAGTAATTTGGGACGTTCAGAAAAGTTTCTGTAGTTATTGCATAAAAAACGTTTATTTAATATGTATAGTGAGGAATTTTGTTCGCATAATACCGGCTGGCATACTATTAGCAATCGTAGATCATTTACATTTAGAGACCAAGAAGAGGTAACTCATACTAAAGTGGCTCGTGTATCTTTTTTACATTAATTTTTTTTTTACGGAAATGAATAATAAGTATTGTAAATTGTAGTATAATAAATTTAATTCTCAGTCAGCTACATTGTTTTCATTTCTAGAGAAAAGGGTTTTACATCTCGCATTCCTAGCGAAAGGGTTTTACAGCTACCATTTCCAGTTAACAGGATGGTATGACTTTTGTTTCATAAGAAAAGGGTTGGATTTTCTGCCGTTTGAGACCACTAAATAGATGAAGCTCTATACGCATTGCTAATTTAACTGAAGAGGAGGAGGAGTTCGTTTATTTTTCGTTCATTACCCATTTTTGTCATGAATATTGATTTTATTTTAGTAGCTAACACCCTGTCACGTTTATAACTCATAACGAAAGTTCACTTTTAGAATATTTTTCTTGAAATTTATTAAAGTGCACATTTCAAAAACTAGGCACCCCAAAACTAATTTAAATATAGCAAAAAAATGTTACCTTTCAATGTGAATATATGTATTCCTTATTTAAGTTGATGATCACAAAAACAAACGTGGTTTTTACTCGAAAATTACACGCTTGAAACCACTATATCCACACAAATTATATTTTGCTTTCGTACTTAAAATCATTTTCATCAAAAACTTTAAACCAAGTTGAAAACTAAAAGCCTTTTTAAAAATATTTGACCATTTTTCTATTGAAATTTTAGATAACTTGTAAGACCTCTAAATGACCGTCTTTAACTGATTTCTAAGAAACTTCCGATTCTAAGAAGTGCTTGTAACAGTAAAATCACGTGCTATAAACGTTTTAGTACATAATTTGTAATTGGTTAGTTTTTTAAACCTTCTACCCAGATGGTTAAGTCAGCCAATAAGCTTAGCACTTCTTAATACAAACATAGGTCTTTCGATTTATATTTTTTATAGCTGACTTGTAATATTCCATAAGAACAGGACGTGACTTTGTAAATATCGCCTTTGTTCTATGCCATTAGAAAATGCTTACAACGTCGACCCTCAAAAAAATAATCTAACTTTAACAATAGAAGTTTGTAACAAATAGTCCCAATGTAACAATAAAAACGTTTGTATCATTAGAGTAAAACTTAAGGCAAATATGACGTCATTCGTCGAACTGTTATAATAGACGTCATTCGTCGAACAGTTATAATATAGGCGCATTGATTGGTTGAATTAGATATGACGTCATTCGTATTACTCTTTTTTGGAGATCACCTGAACTTTGAGGAAAAACTATATTAGGTAGGAACTCAACGTCGAAATCGTCATTTCTTAACCGCTTTAAAATGAACCAAGTTCACAATATTTCGGAGAAAGTAGAAGTTTGGGTTGGTAATGTCACGACCCCAAAGGTATATTTTAGACGTACCGACGCTCGTGTACAAATATCATTAAAGAAACACGTTTGGTCTAATATTTGGGAGTTTTCCAACGAAATCGACGCTTTCTTCAAAGGAAATTCGCCGAGGTTTTCCGTCTGGCTACATCCAACTACTACCAATTTAAAGCTAGAATGCTTCGTAAACCGCAAAGGTCATATATTTGACATTAGAAAATACACGAGAGGATGTCGAGAAAAATACAACATTTTGTACGCTACAAGCGGGGGCATTTCCTTTAACCAATCTAGTTGGGATTATTTGAAGAAAATTAAAGCCCTCATATAGACTTAGAGCTACACGAAAAAACAAGAGCCGTTGAAACTATGAGAAAAGCGATTCTGAAAAACGTATTATAGCCAGTTCGTGTTGTTGAATAAATAATCCCTATTACTGATTAGTCACACGCAAGGTATGAAAACAGAAAGGTTAAGGTTTGATGTTACCGAGGGAAAACACCTCTTAATTCTTTAAAAGAACAGTCTCAGGATAAAAAACTAAAGGGATAGTCTCAGTATAAAATACGAAAGGGATAGTCTCAGTATAAAATACGAAAGGGATAGTCTCAGTATAAAATACGAAAGGGATAGTGTCAGTAAATAGTAAGAATTTAACAATAGAATTTTTCCTGGAATTGAATAGTACGAAACTAGCGCCGCGCGCGGAGTTATAATGGGGGAAGGAACTCGCGGCGCGCGCGGGGGTGAGGCTCAGGGGGGAAGGAACTCGCGCGCGGGGATCTCGCGAAGATTCACCGCGGCAGCGGCGGCGGCGGCGTGCTCCAGTTCCCACGCTCCAGTTCCCATGCTCCAGTTCCCACGCTCCAGTTCCCACGCTCCTACTTTATACCTCTACCGTGGTACGAAATGTAGCCCTATACTACTTACTGTAGCTTTGTCTACGGTTAGTTTACAATTTTTAACAATTTATAGGCCTAATAATGGTTTCCTTTAAGAAATGTTGTTACAAAAGTGTAGCCCCGATATTAAATTCATCCTATTCCGCAAACATAAAACGAAAATGGACATATGTTAAAGATGGATTATTTCGTGCGGTTGAACTGATTTAACCACGGAAAAGATAAAAAGAACACATGTGTGCCCCTTGAACAACAGAGGTATCCAAATGCCTCGAATTATTGTGACAGCCACGGTAACACAAATACTTTATTATAACCATATTTATTATATTTCTGTGAATATTGAGAGGTTCAAAAAATAAAACACAGGAAAGGGTCAGTAGATTATAAACAAGAAACAAATTTGATAATAAACCGTCGCCGAGGCACTGTAAGCACAAACGCGGCACGCACGATTCACAAGGCGGCACGAGTATCGGAGAATCTCCGTAAAACTTAAGCCTCGGCCGTAATAATGTAAACAAACTTCTCTGATTTTTTTCTCTCTCGGTTGCGCCCATTGCGCATGTGCGCCACGCTCTTAGAGAGCCACTGGCACTGGTAACGTTTATGAAAGGGGGGCTCACGGAGAATTTGGTCTCTCCGGCTCTATTTTTGTACTCAGTGCTTACAGGATAGGCAACTCTATTTCGCCGGCAGCTTATTCGATATAAAATGTGTTCCAGCACGAGCAAACCCTGGTACTGTTGAAGTGATTTTGCGGTAATCTATAGCGTCGTTTTAAGGGTGCTGACAACATACGAAAGAAATATTTCGAGACAAAAGACGAAAAAAATTCTGATATTTAGGATTTAAAATTTTGGCCTTTTTAAATCCTGTAAATCAGTAATTCCATTGTCTGTTGTCTGCACGCACAAAGCTACGTTAATAATCAAAATTAAGCCGCTCCAACATAGAAATCTGGGTTTGAGCTTGCTGACAACCAAAGCTGGAACAGATTATGTATCGCATAAGCTGCCGTCGGATATAGGGAGTTGCCTATCCTCTAAGCGTGAAAACAAATATCCTCACGCACATTCTTTATCCCTGGTAAAAACATAAGTGAATTTATAAAAAATTGTGCCCCCTCGCGGAACCCATAATTACCAGAATTAAATTTTCTATTTCAATAAAATAAAATTACTTAAATACTAAATACAATATCAATATATAATTATTTAACTTTAATTCAGCACGATCGATTAATATAAATTATAATGCTAAAAATAGATAGATGGCTGGCTATATAACTAGATTTAAAAAATTGACCTCACTGAGGTTGGAGCCTTGGAGTAATAGTAACATAGTTTACAGACTAGGAGGATTCATACATTTACGCAAGGAGACCCAGCTTTAGACTCACCCAGTGAGTCAGGCCTCCTTTTGTAACACTTGAAGCCTGGCCTCCCTGTGTAAATGGTATGAGTCCTCCTAGTCTGTAAACTATGTATTCTCCCTAATTACCTCAAGTTCATTTTTTGAAGAGCTTAAGTTGTAGATTTTTTATTTTATGCTTTCTAACGTTATTTTTACATTCAATGCCTTTTATTTATAGTTGAGTAGCATAGTTTTTAGAATGATAACTTAATTTAAATGTAATGTCAGTTTGTAAATCTAGCTAATTGAATTCCTCCTTTCCCACAGTGCTCTGAAATTCAAATCACTTGGCAGAGAATAGAGGTCGTTAACGTTTAGTTACAGACTCTCAATGGGTATTTTAAAAACTACGATTCATTAAAATTGAAATTCCAAATTATCAGGGTTGGCAAGTTTTAAACAAATTGTTTTAAACTTTGGTTTAAAACTTGTTTTAAACAGCCATGAAAAAAAAACATTAATTTGTTTAAAACGTTTTAAACAAACAGTTTAAAACATGTTTTTTATGGAGAGGAATTTCGAATATTTTTAACTCGTTTTATTTGAAAATGAGCAAAAATATTAAATAATAGAAATAATAAGCTTCAGTCAAAACCTTGCAATAATTTGACTGTTTAATATGAGTGTTTAATTGTTTGGAAACCCTTCCAGTTGATTTATCCGTTACGAATCTGTATTGAAGACTGATATTCAATAATTTGATTTGGAATAACTTATTTTGTCGTCTACCTAAGGTAAAGGAACCACGTTTTTCTACAATGTTGGTACATTTTACAGTTCTTAAGTGATTACGCGTAATATTTAAAGCCATGCCCTTACGCTTAATCCGTAAACGGAAAACATGAATCGCCTACAAAGTAGAAAGGGGTGGTGAAGTTTCAAATGTATGAGTTCTGACCAAGAAACTCTGCAGTATGGAAGCGAAAATTCCTTAATAGTGGCCACAAAAGAAATCAAGCATTTGGACATTTGGGGTTAAATGAACAATTTTACCCATCACCCTCATTTTGTATGCGCTATTAAAAAATTACATTTTCGTTTTGAAAAGATCTCTTGCTCTTAACAGTCAGTAGAACATTTCAACTATTCAAATTTGATCCCTTAACACGTACTCCCTTTTAAATAATTAATTTCATGATAAAATGTTTTCGGAAAATCTAATTTTAAATCGTGTTTTAAACAATAAAGCACAACTTTTTTTTACTACATTTTTGGCAACCCTGGCAAGGACCCTTTCTTACACCTTCAAATTCTAAATTTTAGAAGCTCTTGATTTCGTCTTTTCGTGTTTTTCTTCTCAATACGTTTTCGTGGTCCGTTGGTCAAGCTGTATGATACTCGCTTTGGGTTCAAGTGGTCCCTGGTTCTAATTCCACACGGACAATTTCTTACACCTTGAAATTCTAAATTTAAGGAGCTCTTGCTCTTTTTAAACAGTAAGTAGAATATTTCACATATTCTGTATTGATCGCTTAACACGCACTCCCTTCAAAATAATTAATATCATAAAATAATTTCGGAAAATCTAATTTGTTCTTGAAAAAGCTCAAATATGTTATTTTTCAATTAATATGGAGGGAATAAATCGATTAACAATTAAATAAGTTGATTGAACTAAATTGTGATTAAGGAATAAATTAATATAAATAAAGAAAAATCGCAATGTCGGATCTTCAGTCAATTGATAAACGTCACTCTCATCGTTTTTTTTTTTCTGTCTTGGTCCAAACCAAGACCATTTTGTTTAATCAAGCAGGCTGTGAAAATAAGCGCCTTGCGCTAGCAGGAGTAGTGGCTTAAATGGAGAGCCGCGATGTATAATATATAGGCTATTAGATCTGCAAGAGTAATTTTAAACATGTTTAAAACTAGGTTTTTTTTGTGTTTTTTACTGTTTTTTTCTACTTGTTTAAAAAACAGTTTAAAACAACAAATCGTGTTTTAAACAATAAAAAACACCACTTTTGTTTTTTTTTAAAAAAACTCAATATTTGCCAACCCTGCAAATTATAATTAAATACTTTTTGTTTGATACGTTCTGGGGTTGGCAACCAGTCTGGGTGAGTATCGTGCTAAACTTTACTTTAGCTCGCGCATTTTAAATACTGTTTTTTCAATAAATATCATTTTTTCAAGGTTAATTTTAGGCTAATTTAGTAATTTGTTAAAATTAAGGTGCGGAAACGAATTAAAATATCTAAACTTTACTTTAGCTCGCGCATTTTAAATACAGTTTTTTCAATAAATATCATTTATTCAAGGTTAATTATAGGCTAATTTGTTAAAATTAAGGTGCGGAAACTATTTAAAATATATATTTTCCATGTTTTTTAATATTTTACCCTTTACCTTTTGGTTAGATTATTTTAGTTTTCCAAATAATATCACACCTTTTCCATAATAATGTTGTTTATCTTCATTTACTTCCCAAATAATATTACGCCTTTTCCAAGGTATTGTTTATTTTCATTTACTTACCAATAATATTATGCATTCTCCAAAATATTGTATTTTGTTATCTTGATTTAAGTTCCGATATAATATTGCCCATTTTCCAAAATTTTGATTAGGTTCATGTTTGGCCGTCATTTAATCCTTCTATTAAACTCTCCGGATATTAACGACAAAAGCTATGAAAATATTGATTAAAATAGTTTCCGCAACTTAAATGTAATTAATTATCATAAAACTGGGTCCTACGGTCCATTACATTCAATTCTGGCCGTGTCTGGGTACATTTGTCAACAGAAAAATTTGGCATGCTAATATCACACACATCCTGTGAACGCTGGCCAACATTTCCTATCACTGGTTCATTTTCAGCTTCATATCAAATCTCTTCTTCTAACAATACATCATCAGCTTCAGATGTAGAGTCTAAATTACAAAATACCAAAGAGTTTCAAAATAAGCTAACAATATATAACAAAAATCAATATGGAGTAACTGATCTTACCAATAATATTTATTATTAACCAGACTGACTGAGTCAGAGTATGGTCAAACAGTGTTGAAAGACAACCTATGAAATGAATTTTAATTTTAATATGTAACATCATGACCTAAAATATTATTCTAAATTGGTATTATCGTAAAACCATTCTACTTAACCGAGACGAAATGCTTTGAACATATTCTAGTACGTTCTCTTAAGGACTCAGCTCCAGAACAGCGGTAAGACTTGAGGGGGTGTGACGTACTACTATCCCATCTGAAATTTCCCTATTACTTCGGTGACTCGTTTCAAAGCCAAATTATTTTTCCTCCTTTTATATCTTTTAAAAGCCTTTTCTACCGAGGCTAAAGTTGTGTTTCTGGTTAAGTCTGGGGTTAATAGTAATAATATTATTGAACAGTCTGGGTGAGTATGGTCAAACAGTGTTGAAGGAAAACCTATCAAATGAATTTTTATTTTAAAATGTAACATCATGACCAAAAATATTACTCTAAATTGGTTTTATCATAAAACCTTTCTACTTACCCGAGACGAAATGCATTGAACATATTCAGGTATCTTCACTGGCGTCTAGTATGGATCGGGACGTCGCAGGTTCGCCTCCCGGCACCGACAGAAAAATAATTACAATTGAAATAAAATACGTTACACCACCAAGGAGTTGTAACTTGAACTATGGGTGAATTTGGAGTCGAAAATTCGCGGGAAATTTGAAATACAAAAAGTTTATTTATGACAAAATTCATCAGGTCACAACATATCCAGCCAGCCGTTCAGCCAACAGAGGTCGGAAAAATAAGTTTTCCAGCTCTAAAGAGCGGCAAAACTTAAAAAACCACCCGACTTACCCTTGAATGAAATGCCCCCTCCCCAAAATTTCTGAAACTTTGGTATGGTAATTTGGTCCCATCAAGACATCTCCGCTCATAGGAAAATAATTTATATAACATTAGAGTATCATGTCAAATTAAAAGGACACGATAAAGAATGGGACGCGAGATTAGAGATGAAATTAGGCTAGGGAAGTCCAGAAAGTCTTCTGAGGTTTAAATGATATGAAATCGTTGTCACATTGAGTATATGCATTTACAGACATTTTTTTATTTAATAAATTTTCTCTATCTTTAATACTCTTAAAGAATCAAATATAAAAATTAACAAATTGAGAATATCGTTATGATCGGGAACGTATCTATTATAATTCCTATCATGGCATGAAAACACTTTTTTACGCAGGTACATAAGTAGCATATGAATACTTGTGAGCAAGTTTTACTTCTTTGATGAAATCTCACTTTAATCTTGGCTTTCTATTTTGCTTTCTTCATCGGACCTGAGGGAATTAAATGATTGTAGCTATCATAAGTTCATAAGATATGTTTGGCCATAAGTTTGTCGCAGGTTAGAAACTGGAGCTTGTCTAGCCGTAGGTCATAGATTCTCGTAAAGCGACGCCTGGTGAATTACTATTGAGAATTGACTGCACTCGGTTTTGCAGTCCATCTTCCTATTTAGCCTGTACTAAGCCTTTGACAGCGTCTCACCAGGTTCGCTTTACGAGAATCTATGACCTACGTCACTTCACGACAAGCTGTCAGTAACCAGTGACAAACATCTTTTGCATAAGCGCTCATGAGAAAAACCATTGAGAATTGAACAAACTCGAGGAAAAGTGCCACTCGAGAATTGAACTACGGATCGAGTTTCATACTTACAACAAAACCTCTGGCATTCCCTCTTGACGAGGTCCGCCTTTCGTTTGAAGTTCCTGGTCAGCAATTTCGGTTGACATTTTGATGCTATCAAGAATTCTCTGTAGGTAGCTGTGATTTGTTTGCAAGTAGTGAGATAGACTCCTCTTGAGTATCGAAATTTCCAAAACCTTTACCTTTATGTGCCAATGAGGTAGTTGTGCATGCCTCATTTTGGTTCCACAAATCAGAATTTTGGCCTTTGGTTCCAAGAAGTGTGTATTGTAGATGGCAATTCCTGACTAGGGTTGTTAGACTGCGTGCCTTGAGAGAAGTTCTGAAAGTTTTTAGAAAAAGTACGGTTTGAGTTTATCCAACGTTAATTTGCAGCTTATCCTTACGCTTGTGTCGATGATTAAGTTACTACAGGGAAGTGGCAGTTCACCTTCAATTTGACGAAATGTCTCTTGGGACATTATGGGACTTGGAATATCTTCTTGGGAAGAAGATATCACATCTTCCTGGCTGGACATTTTTCTTGAATCTGTAATGAAATAATTAAATTGGAAAATTATTTAAGTCAAAAGATAAGTAGGTAGAATATACCGGTTCTGAAACAGATGGTATCGTTGGTATCGATGGTATCGGCGCCATTTTTTTCTGTGTGCCATTTTTTTTCTGAATGCCATTTTGTTTTTTCTCTGACGTCATCGTTTCTTCTCGGCGCATTTTGTTTTACTTTGGGCTGGAATTTTAAAAACGTTAAATCTTATCTGACTTCAATCAAGACCAAAGTTCATTGTGATATTCAAAATCCCGGGCTTCAATCATTTGCTGATAAGGCAAGCAATCAAAGATTAGGTAGATATACTACAGTTGTAATATACTAGAAGGTGAACTTCTTATATATTACGTTATTTTGGGAATGGTGACAGACGGCATACGCTCGAATTCAAACCTTAATCCTAATTAATGTATACCATTTATAATACTTGTATTGACTTAACAGGCTGCAACGAACGCTAACTTAAATAGTTGTCGAAGAAAATAATTAATATTAATTATAGTTGTCGAAGAAAATAATTAATATTAATTATAGTTGTCGAGAAAATAATTAATATTAATTATATTTTTTAAAATATTTAAGAAAAACTGGAAACTCAAAACACTTTCTTCAAAACCTTGACACCAAATTTGAAATTGTTAAGCCTTTGCGTGGGTAATTTAAATCCCGGGGTACAAAATAAAAAAAATCTAACCTATTCTAAGCCTATCGCACTGCGAATACTCTATTTAAATCTCTCCACTTGATCCCTAAGTTGATATTTTCAAATCTCGCGCCAAAGCGGAAATGCGATCGAATTCCTGCTGTCTGTCCAAAATGTTTGTTTAAGAGACTCGGGATGAAGCCAATTAACTAATAATATAGATTTTAAATAAACCACATATTTTAAGTGAGCGTTGCTTGTCTCCGAAACGAAACATACGAATAATAAGAAAACATGGTAAGAACTGTTTGTAAATATAAGTTACGAGTTGAATATTAAGCCTCGGATCTCTATTTACAGTTTCTTTAAAACCATTCCGGAGGAGAATTAAAATGCTAAGACTGGTTTACACGTGGTGTTGGTTTGAAATATCTAGATACGTGAATAGACACGTTGCCTGCGATAAACAAGAACCGATAAGAAATCTGGAATTTCTTATCGATAAGATATGTTTCCACGTGGCGGGGGTAAACCAGAACCGATATCACTCACGCTATTTCCAAACTTATCGATGTCTTCATCGAAACTAGAAATCTTATCGGGCTTACCGATGTCTTCATTGAGACTAGAAATCTTATCGGTCATATCAATGGTCTCCGGTTTATCATGTATAAAAACTCGTGCACGTGGTGAGAAAATCATTTTACGGCTAACCAAGCTCTCTCCAGCAACTTAAGTACCACAGCAGCGGAATTCAGCAACTATAGTCCCGCAGGAAACTCTACGTTATAATGTAAGTACACTCTCTAGAGTTTTAAATTTTGTTTCCATTATTCGGAATTAATTATATATATAGAGCATGATCATTGTTATTAAAATCATTTAAAGAGATGGATTTAACTTTGCAACACCCATTTACTGGGCTCATAGCCGGAGTCACTGGTTGTGGGAAGAGTGTTTTTGTAGCTAAATTAATTAAACATCGTGAAATATGTATTTTACCGTCAACCGAAAGGATTATTTGGTGTTACACGGAATATCAGGCGAATCTTTTTAATACTATATCCTCACATTCGCCGATGGTAGAATTTCTTGAGGTGTTATTAGATGTTAGCATTTTAGACGCCAGTGTGAGGAATTTTGTTATACTGAATGATATATTATGTGAAATTGCCAATAATAAGGATGTGACGAACCTCTTTATACGAGGTTCTCATCATAGAAATACCTCGGTTTTTATATTAATGCAGAACTTGTATTATCCCGGAAAAGAAATACGTACTTTAAACCTTAACGCTCATTACTTGGTTATATTCAAAACACCACGCGATCAGTCGGCCATTATTCATCTTGCGAAACAGATATACCCAACCAATAGCAAATACGTGGTAGACGCGTTTAAACAGGCCACCTCTTAAAGTTTCGGTTATCTTTTTGTAGACCTCAAAGCTAGTACCTCGGACGATCGTAGATTACGTACTGGAATATTGCCTGGAGAACAAGCTGCAGTTTTCGTTCCAAAATGACTGCCTTCATCGAGGTTAACTTCTTTCGAGTTAGAGGTGAATGGATAATTAAGGAAATGGCCGCATACTTTGAGGAGACCAAGGACTACGAGGTTTGGATCTTCAAATCCCCTTGCCCTTTTGCTGATCTATCACGTAGCGATAAAAGGCAATGTTCTTGGCTAACTCGGAACATTTGCGACCTGCGATTTGAGGAGGGTGACCACGATTTTGAGGAATTACCCAAAATACTTCTGGAGATCCGTGAACGAGCCAGCACCTTTGTAACTAAGGGAATCGAGATAGCGGCGGTGTTATCGCGTCTCTTAAAAACTGAGGTCTTGAACGCCGAAGATCAAGGTTGCCCCCGACTGACGACTGTCGTGTGCTCTCATCCCAGAGCTTGCACTTTTCACCGGAACAACAATAATTGTACCCTGGTCAAGGTGTTCCGTTTGGCGGCATGGCTCCGTCAAAGAGAGTGCGAAAGCATTTAGACTTTTTGAAATACCTCATTAGTTGCAATGCGTGCCAGAGGAACGCCGCCATTAAGCTTGCCAACAAGGAAGCGATAAAGGCCATAGCAGAATGTTGTATAAATGTTCTTCGGAATAACGTACCACTCTCAGTGAGTGAGAAGGAGAGCTTTAAGAAACATCGTAGATCTATACGGAGAGTTGCCGATAATATTCCACATTCTAAAAGAAAGAAGATACTGACGCAAAACGGTGGCTTTCTCCTCCTACTTCTGACCCCCCTTCTATCCATCATAAGTTCTGTCGCTGGTGCTGCCACAAGCCGAGCCATAAAGTAGAAAATGGCGAAAAAATGCTGCTAATTTCGCAAGACGCGTACCAGAGACTAAATAAGGCTCTAAACGATTTCAAAATTGATACCACGCTAGAGTTGGAGAAGGACGATAAACTAAAGACCATTATCGACGATCCAAAACTAGACAATACCGAAAAACTCATTAGATATAATCACGTCTTATCAAGACATATACATAAAAAAGAAAAGAAAAAGAAGTCCAAGAAGGTTAAACCGGGTAAAACGCGAAACTGGTCCGCCGAAATTGCATCATCGGTTCCAGCCTATACGGCGACTGTTGTTTAAACTTGTACAAGTGGATGGAACTAGCCTCCGATATAAAATGGACGAACGCTGGTGAATTAATTTATGAGAAACGTAAAATAATCGGTTCTAATATAGTAGACTTATTAGCGTATACGGCTGTGAAATCGAGGAAAAAGACTCCCGTCTCTGGTTCTGACCACTTTTACGAACTTTTATATAAAGCGAATGTTCCCAGAACTTTAATTTAACTTAGAAAAAGTTACTTAGACCCTCCCGAAAGGCGTGAAAAGAAGGAATTTGATGAATTTAAGTAAGCTTCCGAGTCCATGAATGGTGAGGGTTTCAGAGATTGGATTTGTTTGCAGTATTTTTGTCTTACAGAATAAAATATGTTTCATTTATGATTTTTGTTTCATTCGATTAAAGTATTAAGCCATGGAAGGTTGTGATAGCCTGGTGGCTGCTTTCAGCCTTTTAACTAGTTTACCCGAGTCATTTTTTAAATACCCTAAAGTTTTAAGCGTTATATTAATTATTTTTATTATAATAATTATAGAAGTTAGTGATTTTCTCTTCTGGCATTATCAAAATTCCCTCAATTGCACCTTTAAAGGATAACTTAAAAGAGATTTATTCTAATGTGTCCGACCCGGGTTTCTACGGTAGCGTAAAGGGTTTATATAGAGCGGCTAAAGAGCAGTGGTTAAATGTTTCGTTGAAAGAGGTTGAAAATTTCCTGAAAACTCAAGATACGTATACTCTACACAAGAATGCTCGGAAAAATTTTCCAAGAAATAGAATAATTGTGTATGGGATCGACGAACAGTGGCAGATTGATTTGGCGGATTTGAAAAGCGTAACTCGTCATAATAGTGGTTTCCGATACCTTCTCTGTTGCATAGACGTTTTCAGTAAGTACGCTTTTGTGGTAGCGACCAAGGACAAGAAAGGGCCAACCATTCTTTCTGCATTTAAGGCGGTTCTAGAATCTGGTCGGTCACCTAAGAGGGTGCAAAGTGATCATGGAAATGAGTTTATTTGCAAGGACATTCAACGAGAATTCAAAAGAAGAGGGATAGAGTTCTTCGCCCCTGATTCCGAGCAAAGCTACGGTAGTCGAGAGGTTCAACAGAATTCTAAAGAGTCGTATGTATCGTTACTTTACGGAAAATAACACCTTAAAGTACATTGACGTGCTAAAAGATTTGGTGTGGGCCTACAACAACAATTATCATCGGTCCATAAAATGCAAACCGATTGAAGTAACCACGGAAACCTCGAAACGCGTCTGGGAAAACCTCTATGGGGGAGTAATCTTTTCACCCCCTTTAAAGTATCCCTTTGATTTTGGCAATGTGGTTTGGATAAGCAAGCATAAGAATATCTTTGAGAAAGGATATTTACCCACATGGATGGAAGAACTCTTTAAAATAGCGGAGAGATTACCTCGAAGTCCGCCGGTATTTAAGATCCATGACTTGAATTCCGACACCATTACTGGAATTTTTAACAAGGAACAACTACAGAAAATTGGGAGACCTAAGTACCAGTGTGTTTAAAATAGAAAAGATCTTGCGGAAACGTCGCAGACCAGACGGGACACTAGAGATTAGTTCGTTGGAAAGGCTATCCACCGTCCTTCGATGGTTGGGTTCAGGAAATAGATATAGCATGAATTTTTACGTTACTCTACCTTCCAATTCATCGATGGGATATTTCCCCGATAATACGAGAAGTAAATTTAGGACTTATCTGCCTTAATGAAAAAGGGGGCTATATTTCTTGGGAGAAAGTTTTTAAATACGAGTGCAAAGGTCGCGACCGACGTGGCTAGCGGTATTCCTGTAAGATCATCTATAAAGACCCACGGTAAAGTCGCTGCAAAAGACGTAGCCCTCAGCGCGGCGGAAGATATTCGAAAAATGACGGGAAGTGGTAATAAAAGGAAACGCAAAACCAAACCCCTAGTCAGTTCAGTCGTGAGAAGGAAGAGGAAAGCATCATCTTTCAAACGGTCTGATATTTTTTCTAAAATATAATGGCGCACATTCACCCCGATTCGCATGGATCCGTCAGTTCGGAAGTTGAACTTTTCAACGTACCTCTAACCAATACCAGTATTTTGAGTGGAGAATGGGTCGAATACAGCCTAATCTCTAACATTAACGAAAATTCCACCATCACTTTCTCCGTGGCCGCTTACTTGGACATGTGTAGGACCTTAACGCATTTTCAAGTTAGGATCGTCAATCCCGCCGATGGTACTACATTACCGGCGGCAGCGGAAAATGTGGGACCCGTCAATCTGTTTCACCATAGTCTATTCAGCGAAGTACACCTTTCGATGCATTAGAGAAACGTGACACCCTCACCGCAAAACTACCCTTACAAGGCCATGTTTCAAACGGCTGTAACATTTGGGGGACCGGCCAAAACTAGTTTTCTTACTAGTTCTTTGTTTTACAAAGACACGTCCGGTAAATTTGACGTCTATGCCGAGAACGAGGGTTTTAAGGCGAGGGCGGCTTTCGCTAAAAGTGGCACGATCGATATGATCGGAACTGTACACTTGGATTTGTGTCAACAATCATGTTACATTCCAAATATGACGGATCTTAAATTCAAGTTTGTTAAAAGTCCAAACGAATTTTGCATACACGCGGAAAGCGCGGTTAAACGGTAAGTGGTTTACGAGTTGGCATCTCTCTATGAACGCAAAGTGAAATTACCATCGGAAGTGCCTATAGTCCACGCCAAATGCCTCGAAATGGCAACTATGAAATACCGCATTATCCGTACGGAGTTTCTATCAATAGCGATACAAAAATATGTGTTAGAGATAATTTATTCATGGGTCATCTACCTAAAAGGGTACTTTTCGCTCTGGTAGATCAGAATGCTTATTTGGGTGAATACAAAAAGTCCCCTTTAATTTAAAAAATTTGATTTAAATCATATTGCCTTGTATCTGGACGGAACTAGCGTCCCTCATAAACCCCTCACTCCGAACTTAGCTGGCGGTCAATATATTAGGTCTTATACGAATCTCTTTACCCAAACCTCTCAATGGTTATTGGACGAGGGGAACTATATTTCGCTGGATGAATTTCCTAATGGGTGTTGTATATTTGCTTTTGATTTGAGTCCCGACCTCAGCAGTTCGTCTTCCCAATTTCAATTGATAAGAAACGGTAACATGCATCTGGAATTAAAATTCGCCAAAGACTTGCCCCAGACCGTCACGGTTTTGTATTACTCTGAGTTTCAGAATTTGGTAGAAATTGAAAGGAATTGGACTGTTATTTACGATTACAACTAAATGGACACTGAACAGTTAACTAGAATTATGCGGAGCGATAAATTCACCAAGGGGTTATTTCGCAGAGATTTCGCCGCAGATACTTTACCGAAAACCGAAAAGACTTTTCCCTCTCTGAATATTGTAAACACTGGATTATCAAATACCGACGGAGAACATTGGACCGTTATCTATTTTTCTCGAAACCGGAACACAGAGTTCTTTGATAGTTTCGGAAACCCTCCTGACATGTTTAAATTTAACAATTTCGTTCAAAGGAATAGCGTGACTGTAACTTTCAATTCGAAACAGCTTCAAGACAATAAAAGTAGGACTTTGGTGTAGGGGTATTAAAATAAGAGATATATGCTCTAGATTTGGAAAAGATAAGTGTTTAAACGATAAGATGTTATCGGAATTTATATATGAAAAGTTTTCAATAAAATTTTACTTTTAAAATTTGTACTTTGATTTCTCACACAAATAAAAAAAAAATAAATAAAAAAAATTTAAATCGCGCGCGCCGCGTGTTGATTTGCGCCGGGAAGTACTGGGACCGCGCCGCCTGGAGGACCACCCCAGTTAAATTTTGTTGTGTTCGTGAGCGTATGTGGATATTATGTCAATGATAAAACGCTTGTCATCGTAGAGGTTGAGGCATAACTTCTTCTGTTTCACGGTGTGTAGTTTAGTTGCTTGTTGCTGGTTATACGTTTCATCTCCGCCATGGTGAGTTGACGATTGAGAAGACATTTCTTGTAGTGTATGAAGCGTAGTTTCTTTTTCACCACTCTTCGACATATCCCCTTAGCCGTCTTCTTCTCTCCTTTGGTGGATATAATGGAATACATTTTTGGTCGAAGCCCGCAAAAGTCCGAGATGGGTACGCCGTCCAATTCGTCCTTGAATTTCTCCAGCACTTTCTTGTTTTCGTCACTGAAGAGTCGATGTGTCTTGGGGTATCCGGAGAAATCATACATCTCGCTCTTCTCGGCAAAGTCCTGGTATAGGTCGGGAATCTCGATACGATACGTCAGGGAGTCCGTGTCGGTGAACAATAACTTGGCCTAGTCTCCGTACAGATTCCTGATGACTTCGTAATGAAAGTCGTACATTAGCAGCTTGGATAGGTCCAGAACGGTGATTCCGGTGTAGATTGGTCGGTTGAGGGTTAAGATCTTCTGCACTCGATGAATTGCTACTAAGTCGTTCTTGAATAGCGTGAACATTCGAATGCCGGGGAACTAGCCTTCTTTATGGCACGCTCGGGTGTGTTCACCAGGGTGAAATCAATCCGATTTCTGAGGTTCTCCATGGTTTTTCCTGTAGAGAAAGAGAAAGAGAAAAAGAATACCACATTTAATTTCTAAAGTCATTCCAGGTTAGGTAAGGTTAGGTTAGGTTAATAGTACATACCATATACGCTGTTGTTCATTAATTTAAAAAAGGACTTTTCAAATTCGTTGGTCGCTTCCTTCCTCTTGTCCGTGTTAAAGTCTATGAAAGGTTTCAACCACGCTTCTTGTTTGAAGGTCAGAATCCGATGTATTTTTCTGATCAGAAGTCCTTTCGCCAGGTAGTACTTAAATTTCGGTAGTGGAGCACGTATTTCTCCTTGGCGTATAGGGATGGCACCAGCTTGGGACAGCTGTCCTTTTCTTTCAGTCCGAGTTCCCATAATTGATCCTTTGAATACGGGGAGAGTTCGGCGGTAGTAATGACCCGTCTTTCGGGTGCGAGAAGATAGCAGTTATGGGCCTCGTGTAGATGTTGAGGATACTTTAAGTCCACCTCGAGGATGTATCCCGCATTTTCGTCATAGGGATGGTTTAGGATTATCTCCTGGGTGAAGTCGAGGCAGGGCTGAATCCATTTGAATTCACCCATCGGCAGGAAATCACACATTACTATGCCGTAGAGATTGTTGCAATCTGGAGTGAGAGAGAATAGAAATATAAGTTAGTTTATAAGCGAGGCATAAATATTTATAAGACAGAAAATATTAAAAATTTTGGATCATCGATTGTAATCGCGCGTTCTCACTGGAACCCGAAATCACACGATTACGCAAATCAAAGTTCAATCTTATTTATTACGATGTTTTTCTGGATAACTCTTTACATTTTAAATACAAAAAACATTGTAATACGATATTATAATGCCGCATTAAACATTAAGTAACAATGATAATTTATAATAGCACTGGTAATTTATAACTAAGTGATCGTTAGTCCGGATCTCCTCCAACTGCCCTGATTCCCGGGCTACATTCGAATATATCCTCTCGGGCCTCCGGAGATCAACCAATCCGGGTCTTGAGCAGACGACAGGCCTAGGGTTCCTCCTGAAGCGCCATCCAGCGGGGATCCCTCGCGGCTTCTTTGGGAGTGTCGTCCGGTGGTGAATCTCAGTAACGGGATCCCCGTTACATCCTCCCCCTCTACAACAGGCAAGCCGAGGACCCAGGTGAAAAGGGAACCGGTAGATAAACGCCGTTGAGTGTAACTGTAATAAAAAAGGAGGGAGGACACAATCCAGACCCCGGAACCCAAGACAAAGATCTGGGAAGGCACTTGTCAGAATCAACGTTTGTTTTTTTTTCTTTTACTGCTATAAACCCAATTATGGAGGAACTAGGGGTATGGATGAAGCCTGTTACTCCAAACAAAACCAGAATAAACACCACCGTAGTGTAATGGCGTATAAAACAGGGTACATGAAGCTCTACATGTCAAATAAACCAAAAAAAAACAAACACATAGTGTACGTAATGAAGCAAAATTAAAGTACAAAATAAAAAAAATTTTTACGAGGGAATATGACTACAACGACAAAAAATCTCGGTAGGTCGTTGTTATTCGTTGAAGCGGAATATTTTATTGCAGGAAGGCAGGGTTGGCAAGTTTTAAACAAATTGTTTTAAACTTTGGTTTAAAACTTGTTTTAAACAGCCATGAAAAAAAAACATTAATTTGTTTAAAACGTTTTAAACAAACAGTTTAAAACATGTTTTTTATGGAGAGGAATTTCGAATATTTTTAACTCGTTTTATTTGAAAATGAGCAAAAATATTAAATAATAGAAATAATAAGCTTCAGTCAAAACCTTGCAATAATTTGACTGTTTAATATGAGTGTTTAATTGTTTGGAAACCCTTCCAGTTGATTTATCCGTTACGAATCTGTATTGAAGACTGATATTCAATAATTTGATTTGGAATAACTTATTTTGTCGTCTACCTAAGGTAAAGGAACCACGTTTTTCTACAATGTTGGTACATTTTACAGTTCTTAAGTGATTACGCGTAATATTTAAAGCCATGCCCTTACGCTTAATCCGTAAACGGAAAACATGAATCGCCTACAAAGTAGAAAGGGGTGGTGAAGTTTCAAATGTATGAGTTCTGACCAAGAAACTCTGCAGTATGGAAGCGAAAATTCCTTAATAGTGGCCACAAAAGAAATCAAGCATTTGGACATTTGGGGTTAAATGAACAATTTTACCCATCACCCTCATTTTGTATGCGCTATTAAAAAATTACATTTTCGTTTTGAAAAGATCTCTTGCTCTTAACAGTCAGTAGAACATTTCAACTATTCAAATTTGATCCCTTAACACGTACTCCCTTTTAAATAATTAATTTCATGATAAAATGTTTTCGGAAAATCTAATTTTAAATCGTGTTTTAAACAATAAAGCACAACTTTTTTTACTACATTTTTGGCAACCCTGGCAAGGACCCTTTCTTACACCTTCAAATTCTAAATTTTAGAAGCTCTTGATTTCGTCTTTTCGTGTTTTTCTTCTCAATACGTTTTCGTGGTCCGTTGGTCAAGCTGTATGATACTCGCTTTGGGTTCAAGTGGTCCCTGGTTCTAATTCCACACGGACAATTTCTTACACCTTGAAATTCTAAATTTAAGGAGCTCTTGCTCTTTTTAAACAGTAAGTAGAATATTTCACATATTCTGTATTGATCGCTTAACACGCACTCCCTTCAAAATAATTAATATCATAAAATAATTTCGGAAAATCTAATTTGTTCTTGAAAAAGCTCAAATATGTTATTTTTCAATTAATATGGAGGGAATAAATCGATTAACAATTAAATAAGTTGATTGAACTAAATTGTGATTAAGGAATAAATTAATATAAATAAAGAAAAATCGCAATGTCGGATCTTCAGTCAATTGATAAACGTCACTCTCATCGTTTTTTTTTTCTGTCTTGGTCCAAACCAAGACCATTTTGTTTAATCAAGCAGGCTGTGAAAATAAGCGCCTTGCGCTAGCAGGAGTAGTGGCTTAAATGGAGAGCCGCGATGTATAATATATAGGCTATTAGATCTGCAAGAGTGATTTTAAACATGTTTAAAACTAGGTTTTTTTGTGTTTTTTACTGTTTTTTTCTACTTGTTTAAAAAACAGTTTAAAACAACAAATCGTGTTTTAAACAATAAAAAACACCACTTTTGTTTTTTTAAAAAAAACTCAATATTTGCCAACCCTGCTCACTTGTACAGTTAAGTGCAATGCTTAAACTAACTATTATAATCCCCATCATTTTAAAATACACGAAATAAAATATCACCTCACCACAATTCTCTCCCATTCACTCGAACGAATGATTTCGCGCCCGTTAATAGTATACAAAGATAACATAAATTAATTTCAGTGTTAAATGGAAAAAAGGCATTTACCAGCTTATAGCTTAGTTTTAATGTAAGTTATGTAGTTTAATTAAAAGTTATTTTAATTTTTGTCCCAAAAATTTGCGTTTTTGGTCGAAGTTTACGTTAATTAAACTTAATTAAGTTGAAATTAACGTTGGATTGTGGTTCGGCAGAGTAGATTTAGCTTATTAATTGAGATTCAATAAATAATTCACATTAATATCAATGCTTAATTGAAAATTCAATCCTTGCCGAAAAAACCCTATTTTACCCCAAACTTTTCAATTTCGCGCTTTTTCAAAGACTCGGCATAATTTTCATTTCACACCATAATATTTTGCCGGAAAAACCCTATTTTACCCCAAACTTTGGAATTTCATGAATATTAATGTATTATAAAGATAATAAAAATTAATTTCAGTTTTAAATAGGAAAAAAGAGATTTACAAGCTTATAGCTTAGTTTTAATCTTGATTATGCAGTTAATTAAGGGTTATTTTAATTTTTGTCCCAAAAATGTACGTTTTTGGTCGAATTTTACGTTAATCAAACATAATTAAGTTGAAATTATCGTTAGATTGTGGTTCGGTAGAGTAGATTTAGCTTATAAATTGAGTTTCAATAAACAGTTCACATTAATGTCAATGTTTAGTTGAGTTTTTGATCTTTGCCGAAAAATTTATTATTTTAATAGTCGTTGGGGCGAGAGAGGGTAGTTTAGTTAGGCTTATTTAGTTTCTGAAATGGATTTGAATTTTTGCTTGATTTAATTGCGACTTTTAGTGTGGGGGCCGTATTTTTATATTTTACTGCACCTTTTTGTGCCGAAAAGTGCCGAAACGGTCACTAATTTACCCCGAAAAGCCGAAGGCGAAGCCAGAAGTCATTTAGGATGTTTTAGCAGACAACGCATGGGATATTTCTACTATTTTAGAATTTGGGGTAATTCGGCAAAAATAATTTCGGAGTAAAATAGTGTTGCCCCAAACGATCCCACTACCTTTTCGGTAAGATTATATTTTGTGGGTAATCAGCCATAACTGACGTAAAACGCCGAGTATCAAGTGAAAACTATTTTTACAGTATATATCAGACCTCGGGGACTTCCGGAAAATATGTCTTAAAAAATAATAATAATAATAAAAATTAAACTTTTTTTCTTAGTAATTTAAAATGCCTGGAAGTCGTTGTTCTGTTAATAACTGTGGGTTAAGCAAAGAAAAAATCAAAGATTTTCCCTTTTTGAATTTCATATTGAGAAAAATCGGTGAGATTTTTAACATATCAGGTTAGGTTCTTTTTGGAAAGAAAATCATTTTGTAGTTCATTAATTTGGCTCAAAACCATCGGGCGAGAGAATCTTTTCCAAATAAACTGCGGATTACCTTCACCACAACCACAATATATGTCAGATGCATTTTCAGGATATTTTGTGAATATTAATACTAAAAACTAAAAACCGATTAACACAGAATGCAATACCAACAATGTTTATGCCAAAACGTTCAGAAACGACTAATAGAATATTCTTTATTTAGAATTCAATTAAATTTCATTAACAATTGTAGATTTAGGTGATGAATTAAACGTTGGCAAGAATTCTACTTCAACTGCGGCTAATTTGAGGTCGGAGAATAAAGATACCGTCAGCCAAACTTCTACTAGTTGTGCGAAAAATGATCCTAACCTCGGTGAAACCTTTGCTTTTTGTGCTGATATTTCGGAATCGGAAAATCATAGTAGGCCTATAAAAATATAAATCATTTGAAATTGACGCGTAACAGACCAAATAACTTAATTCGCGGCCGCATATAGAAAGAACATTACTACCTTCAAACGCTGATGACCATATTAAAATTAGGAGGTTCGACTCAGTTTATGAAGTCTCGTCAAGCCCAATACAAAGCACTTCATTTTCAAGAGTTATTAACGGTAAATTTAATGTTATAAATTAGAAGTTGACTACGGCCGAACCATTTTTTGAAAATTACACAGTTTTCATCAATGATTATTGATCATAATTACGCACGCGTTAACAATGACATACCTTCTTTCAAACCAGCAGACAAAGGTGAATTGATTACTAATATAATTGATTTGATTAAACCGAAATAAAACGTTTACAAATTTTTAGGAGAGATCTATAAGTTTTTACTAATGAAGTACCTAATACTTTTTTGAGGCAATCCATTGTCAAGAAGAAATAGCAAGCAGAAAAAGCTTGCAACGGTTTAGGCCTACCGTTGCAGACGACCCATTGCAGACGACAGAGGATGGAAGCCTCACATTTTAAACCGCCGGTTTATGCTCAGTCCACTGCCATCGCGTAACTACATCAACCCCAAAGATCCTAGATCGTTCTGGTTGCCACCCTTCCCCCTTTGCGGATAGGAATTAGCATCCAAATGGAATTGTATATAAGGAGAAATTTTCTATTGTATAAATCAGTTCTCCTTTTTGCAAGTCTCATTTACACCCGGGTAAATGTAGTCGTTATTATTTTTCTGAACCTCATGGTTCAGTTTCTTCAGTTATGTTTAAAATTTACTTTAGTTTATATTAATAAAAGTTAAAAAGTGTTTGATTTATCAATGTCTCCTATACATTTAAACTCATTTTATAACCTAAATTTACACTGCCAAAACACAGTCCTACGTTAATTTTAACTCAATTAAATATAATTAACGTGAAATTAAACCAAAATATACATTTTTTGGTTAAAAGCTCAAATAACTTTTAAATAATCTCTTCAATTATGATTAAAACTACCCAAGCCATTGGTAAAGCCCAATATTTTCTATTTCACAATTAAGTTAATTTAAACTATCTTTAAAGTACATTAATTGCCGCGAAATTCAAAAGTTTTGGGTTAAAAAATGAATATGTGGAAAAAATATTAAACTGGACTAAACATTGCAATTAGGGTAAAAAATTCAAATAAATTTTAAGCTTAATCCACTATCATGAACCACTCTCAAATTAAGATTAAAAGATCACACGTTTTTCGTACAGCCACAGTAGTTTCCTATTTCACTTTCAAATTAATTTAAATGATCATTAAAATACATCAAAAGCGCATACATTAAAATTTTAGGGTAATTGCAATTAAAGTTAATATTTTATTGAAACTTGTATTATAAACTAAATCCACACTAGATAAACAAGATAAGCCGTTAAATTAAACTTAATCAAGTTTAATTAATGTGAAATTAACCCAAAACACGAATTTTTTTGGTAAATTCATGGATACTTTATAATTAAGCTGACAAATTAAAATTAAAACTACACTTATCTTTCACCCAGCATCCATTTAAAAGCATTTTTCCCATTGTTAAAAGAGAGCCATTGAAAAGGCGCGATATTGAAAAGTTTTGGGGCAAAATAGTGATTGTTACGCAAGAGTCAAACAGTCACTCCTCTAAAGTTTGCAGTTTAGGAGAATTTCTTATTCAAACTCGTATAATAAACTGCAATAACACTAATAAAAGAAGATATGCCGTTAATTTCAACTTAATAACCATATTTAACTTGAAATTAATCGAAAACAACACTTTTTTTGGGTGACTATAGATAACCCTTAACTGAAATAACAAAATACGCGAGTTGTTCTTTCAGCCTAAATGTTTTCCTATTTAACACTAAAGTCAATTACATTATCACTATAATGCATTAATAGGCTCCAAATACAAAATATTAGGGTAAGGAATGTGTCAAAATGTAACTTTTCCATTTAAATTTTAATATATCATTAACATAGTTCGCAAAATCACCTGCAACAATTTAATCTGGCAACATTCAATGTAATAATGTTGCCAATAAAACAAGGGCGTCTAGTCCATAACTAAGCCACATCGCTAGCCATCTCTCGCTATCCCTAATTCAATAATTTTCTTCTACTGAAATATCACCTAGCGTACCAGTCAAATGGGGGGAGCAACAGAAAATTTTAAAGCACAGTCTTACGATTAGTCTTGGAACTTGGGCCTCAAATTACAACTCTAATCTGTTTGGTACACAACAACGTCAACGTAAATGTTCAATGTGATTGTGGTGCAGGCACTCTTCATCTGTCCATGTCTTGCAATAACTTTAAAAGCAACGAACTCATGACGCAGGAAGTCCCTTATCAAGAAAAAGGGTCCGATAATTTGGTGTCCAAGAATGTCCTCCCAAAAATGCACGTTATGACGGTTTAAGGTACCATCCCTAAATAGCCTCGTCAGAGAACAGTACCTTTCTAAAAAATAATGGATCGGCTTCAATTAGTTCAAGCAAAGGTTTTGCCGTCTTAGGTAATCCTCGTAAACATCATGCTCAATTTGCCCTGGTTTGAATACACGGGCATTTTGCTAAGAGACGAGACTAATTAAATTCGATCCTAACTGCTACGTAACGACGAATACTTTTCACTACGGCCTTTTTTCTCGGTTCCACAGACAACTCGGACCTTCTTCAAAGTTATTCCCAAAGAAACCTTTATGTTTTCCTTATTTTGTCCAAAGTTTAAGGTTAGGGGTGTTTAAAAATTGGCCAACCCTTAGTACAATGGTTTTTTAAAGTATATGTGCCTTTTTAACAGACGTATTGTTACAATTGTAACACTACAGACCTTGTATTTCTAATGGGACCAGCAATACCGCAACACTGATCCGAAAAACCAAGATGTTAATTGTTTGGACCTATCGGGTCAAGACATTGGAGGACCAAACATACCGTGGTGTCACGTGTCGAACGCTAAAGCGACCTTCACCACTATACACACCATGACCTGCTCAAGCTGGCAATCTTTGAAAACTCAACTTTGAGGAACTTTCGGTCTCTTTAGATATACAGGGTCTTTCAGTGTCGCAGCTAAGTAGTAGAATTACAGTAGTTAGTCTCGTTTCCTAGCAAAATGCCAACCTATTCTACCCAGGACAAATTGGACAGCACGTTTATTTTGGGTGAAGGTCGCGGTAACGTTCAACTAGAGGCAGTGCTTTATGCCGAACGGTCTCCACACCGACAACATTCGGGTTCGAGCACCTTCGTGATTTCGGTAGTGCAAGATCGTGAACGTAGAAGAGACGGTATAGTCTGTAATGAGGATAGAGACTTTGACATCGTAGATAGTTATGAAGCCAATCTCGTGCTAGTAGTAGAGCGGTGGAACATGAAGTTGCACTAAGCCATTCTACTGATCGTGCCAGTTTACAAGGGCATTACTACCGGCATAATCATATCCCCCTACATCAAGCCTTAACGGCAATACCATTAGTCTTACCATGCGTCATGAGTTTAGTGGTTGCAAATGTAATGCAAGACACGTAAAATCCTCTGGAAGAGTGCCTCAACCACAATGGTAGACACTTTAAATATTTACGTTGAGTTGTTTACCAAACAGTTTAGAGGTTGCAATTTGAGACGCAGGTTCTAAGAGACTAAGACTAATCGTAGGACTGCGCTTTAATATATTTTGTTGCATTCAGCCTTACAATAAAACATGAATTCTAAACATTTATTTACACCCTGTATAATTTAGTATGACATCTCCCGTTGGCAGTATTGGCGGTTTTACATAAAGGAAGCTGTTGGTCTGATCTCGACACCACTGTATATGTATACAGTGTACGAAACAAATATTTTTCTTCCATATTTCAAATACCGTCGTTTTTAAGCTTCTTTCATAAATAAAGTACAACACTATTTGCTTATCAAAATCAATGTTTTTGAATATAAGTTAAATGTAATTAACGACACTTAAGTACTTCTTTAAGCAATTAGAAATAGATCAACCCCAAATGTATGACGGTAAAGCAAAAATAAAATTATTCAAATTTTAATTACAATAAGACTGAAGTGACAAATAATTATAAAAAAACGTCTTGTTTTGGACCAAGGCCGAAAAAACAAACGATATGTGTGAGGTTTATCAATTGGCTGAAGTTTCAGATATTGCAATTGTTTTAGTTATTTTTATCCATTTAATCCTTAATCAATATTAAATTCAATCAAATGATTTTACTGTTAATCGATCCATTCCCTGTAAATTAATTGAAAAAATTACATATCTACGCTTTTTCAAGAACAATTACATTTTCCGAAAACATTTTATCATGAAATTAATTATCTTGAAGGGATTTCGTGTCGTTATTCACTAACTTGTAAGCACCTTGACGGATATAGTTTTAATTGTTGCTGGCTTAACAAACTTTCAAGTTTGTACCAAAAAAGTTTAAATCTGTAGTAAGTTTCTGAGAAGACTGATGTTAGAGAAAATATGATAAAGAACTTTTTTCTCAAACTAATTTATAAACTAATGTCGTCTTCTTGAGACAAAGCAACAAGTTTATCCTGTGTGGTTTCGTTTAGTAGGTAGCACAGGAAAAATATGATATCGGTATAAATATAACCAGCAGTAAGATAAGGGACTAGAATTAAAGTGCCCTAGCATTGGTAATAGAGCCTAGCACTAGTGAACAAATTTGACGATTTTATGCCGCTTCCATCACTAAGTGAAGAGTTTGGTTACCTCTATACTTCTAGTCCCTTATCTTACTTCTGATATAACCAAAGGTAAGGGTAAAGATTACATAAAAAGAAATACTTCTCAGTACCAATGACTTGTTATATTCATTTTCATGCGGAAATAATATGGGTATACACATTATTCATTACCAGTTATGCGAAGGTCACAATTTACTCCGACCCCCCTTCCTTTATTTTCCCAATATAAAAATTTTTAAAAGCACCAGTGGTTCAAGTGTATGGGTCATTTGAGCCGTCGCAGCACATTCAGCCAATAATACCATCTAGTTCGAAACCTTTTCACATTAGTGACTCTCCGGACTTGCCCGCCTACCTTAATAACCTAAAACTATAAAACATTCGTTTAAATGAATGATTATGGTTGTGGCTTGTCACTCGCTAGCGCCTGAAGGACCGATAACTCAGTGTAATTTGTGTACATTTGTAAGTGAGTAGACCATTTTAGAAATTACATACAGAGAAACTAAAACACATGGGTGATGCCGCCATTGGGGCCTTCTCTCTCTCTCGCCTAGAAGCACCGCTATAGTCAGAGCGAGTTGACTAGCCTCCTGCCTCTTGTGAACTTTGGCACCGTCTGGCGGTGACCCTTGGTGCGAGGGAGAATACCCCAATGATGGCCTCGCCCCTGTGTGTTTTCCGAAATGGTCTTTAAGCGTGCTAAAATGACTACGCGTAATACGTAACCGGTGTACAAGTAGCGCCAAAATGTAGAAAGGGGTGGTGACGTTTCAAATGAAGACTGAGTTATGACCAAGAAATTCAAAAGCACGGAGCGGGAAATTGCAGTGCAATCTTTTCTTCATAGAGGCGAAAATAGAAATGTAGCATTTCGATAAAATTTTTACATTTTCCTTTCAAATTATGTCGAAGTTCGCTTGCTCTTTTTAGAAAGTCAATAGAATATTTCAAATATTCTACGTTGATAGCTCAACACGTACTCCCTTCAAAATAATTAATTTCATGATAAAATGTTTTCGGAAAATGTAATTTTTCTTGAAAAAGCGTAGATATGTAATTTTTTCAATTAATTTAGAGGGAATGGATCGATTAACAGTAAAATCATTTGATTGAATTTAATATTGATTAAGGTTTAAATGGATAAAAATAACTTAAACAATTGCAATATCTGAAACTTCAGTCAATTGATAAACCTCACACATATCGTTTGTTTTTTCGGCCTTAGTCTAAACCAAGACGTTTCTTTATAATATCCTAAGATCTTGGATATTATTTTCAAGTCCTCTTACCCTATTAGAAATTCCGACACAAGTCCCCAGAAGAAGCATGTAATACCTGGAGTGGTTATAATCTAAATTGTTTTTTACTTCGATTTTTCTAATTGCAAACTAACGTGTTTTATTTTTCAAATTTTTCGAACTTAATTTATTTTAAAATTTAAGAATCTCTTACCAATATTAAGGAATATCCTAAGATCTGGGTATGATTTTAAAGTCCTCTCACCCTATTAGAAATTCCGACACAAGTGCCCAGAAGAAGCATGTAATACCTAGAGTGGTTATAATATAAATTGTTTTTGTTTACTTCCATGTTTCATATTGCAAACTAAGAAGTTTTATATTTTTAAATTTTTCGAACTTAATTCATTTTGAAATTTAAGAATCTATTACCAATATTGTGGAATATCCTAAGATCTTGGATATTATTTTAGAGTCCTCTTACCCTACTAGAAATTGCGACACAAATCTCCAGAAGAAGTAAATAATACCTGGAGTGGATATAATCTAAATTGTTTTTGGTTACTTCGATTATTCTTATTGCATACTCAAGTGTTGATTTTTTTCATTTTTAACAACGTTTTGCTTATAAACTTGTTATAAAGAACTATGTTTCGTTTTATAGACTACCTAAGTTTTTCAATCATAATATATTTTGAAATTTAAGAATCTATTACCAATATCGTGGAATATCCTAAGATCTGGGTATGATTTTAAAGTCCTCTTACCGTAATAATTTCCGACACAGGTCCCCAGAATAAGCATGTAATACCTGGAGTGGTTATAATATAAATGGTTTTTGTTTCCTTCGATGATTCTTACTAGTACAGTCATTTTAGCTCAAAAACAGAGGGAACCCGCAATAAATTGAAACAAAGCTGAAAATTTCAGATCTTATAGATTTTTGGGCGCTCTTTAACGTGGTGTGGTCTCCCACACTCTCCCATTGGAGGAATTTCCGCCATATTGGAAAATGGCGGACAAAATCGAGAAAACGTTTAATAACTCCGGTTCTACTTAACCAATTAACACGTAATTAGGCTTCAATTGTAGATCACCTTCAAACTCATAATTCACCTCCTCCGATATTTTGTCCTACAACTAACCGGAAGTTCACAATCTGACTCTGAATATTAGCCTCATATAAAAATGGGAATTTAAACCATTTTATGGTTTCTATATTCTGAATACATTTCCAAAATCGAGAAAAAGTTTAATAACTCTGGTTCTACTAACCCGATTAACAAGTTATTAGGCTTCAATTGTAGATTACTTTCAAACACATAATTTATCCTAAAGATATGTTGTCCAACAACTAACCGGAAGTTCACAATCCAGCCCGGAAGGTAAGGCAAATCTAATTTTCGAGTATTTCGAAACGGTTTCAAGCGAAATGAATGCAAAGAGGTTTTAAACCTAAAATATATTAATCCCGTTATATTTTTACCTCTTTAAGTGACTATGACGTCACGGAGAGGTATTATGCTGGACGTGTGTGTGGGGGGGGGTGTCTGTCTGTCTGTGTGTTGGTCACTGCGTCCGCAGTTGGCAAATCGGAGCAAACGTGTTCGCATTAATTTTTGGCTTCTACTCCCAACGTTAGAATCAAGAAGTGCGTGGCGATCGGCTAGGGTTACGAGAAACGTCTAGCCTCCCAATTGCAGGGCTTCAACCAAAGGTTCATGCAATTGCGGATTTCTTATAATTTATTGTGAATCAATCTCCTTATATACCCTACTTGGTTATGTCAACTTTGTTTCACACGCTTTTAACTCAACTTTAGCCGTATTGACAAGTGTGGGCGAACAATGGTATATATTAAAACATTAAGTTTTATGATGGTAAAAAGGCGGTTTTACCCTCTCCCGTACTATACATTATAGCTCTTCTCATAAAAAAAACAAAATTTGTCAGTAATAGGAACTATATGTTTAATTTTGGAAACGTATTCTGAAAATAGAAACCATAAATGCTTTAAATCCCCATTTTTTATATGAGGCTAATCTTCAGGGTCAGATTGTGAACTTCCGGTTAGTTTTAGGACAAAATATCTCAAGACGTGAATTATGTGTGTGAAGGTGATCTACAGTTGAAGCCTAATTACGTGTTAATGGGTTAAGTAGAACCGGAGTTATTAAACGTTTTCTCGATTTTGTCCGCCATTTTCCAATATGGTGGAAATTCCTCCAATGGGAAAGTGTGGGAGACCACACCACGTTAAAGAGGGCCCAAAAATCTATAAGATCTGAAATTTTCAGCTTTGTTTCAATTTGTTGCGGGTTAAAACCTATTTTTCCTGTACTATACTGCATACTAAAGTGTTGATTTTTTCAATTTTACCAACGTTTTGCTTATAAGCTTGTTTTAAAGAACTATGTTTCGTTTTATAGACTTCCTAAATTTTTCGGACATAATTTCTTTTGAAATTTAAGAATCTATAACCAAAATTGTGGAATATCCTAAGATCCTGGATATTATTTTCAAGTCCTCTTACCCTATTAGAAATTCCGACACTAGTCCCCAGACGAAGCATGAAATACCTGGAGTGGTTATAATCTAAATTGTTTTTGTTTACTTCCAGGTTTCTTATTGCAAACTAAGGTGTTTTATTTTTAAATTTTTCGAACTTAATTCATTTTGAAATTTAAGAATCTATTACCAATATTGTGGAATATCCCAAGATCTTGGATATTATTTTCAAGTCCTCTTACCCTAGGAAGAAGAGAGAAAATTTTGAAATTTCTGTTGCGGTGCAGCCACCAAGCGGTCGAGACGAATACTAAATCATCCAATGGAATAAAGGAGATTTTTACGTTTCGTCTAAGCAGGCATTGGGGTTAACGAAATTTACTTAAGCAACCCCAAATCCCTCTCTCTCTCTCTCGTGAGATAGAGGCGGTTTCAGTCCTGAAACATTCTAAAAGGGATAAAAGAAACGCTAGGGTGACAGTACAATTTTGTATTGAAGTTGAGGTTATAAATGATACGGAGAGAGTAAAGGGTTTCATTAAAGGGAGCCAGACAAACACTGCTGCCTTAGCAGTAGCAGCCATTTCTCTACTTAGAGGCATTATAAACTTATGGTAATGTAAATATAAGTAATGTATTATTTCCAAATAAAGTGGTAAGACCGATGTACAATGGGTGTGTTTATGGGGAAATTTTGAGTCGTAAAAGTTCTTTGACATTTTCCACTCTATATTGGCCACATAGCCCACTGTACTTTGGTTCTACCAGCAAACCATTGGATGGGGGGGGGGAAGAAATACTGTAAGAATTTTAAATCATTTCCTTACAGAATAATCATTTCGAATTGAATTTTTAATTGTTGCAAAGAATACATTAAAAAGTTTTAGTTTCTGGAAAAAGTTTAGTAAGAGACCGCTTTTGTTTGTTAATTTTAACATTTTAAAAAATTGTAACCTTTTATGAATATTCCCAAGTCAAATGTAAAAAAATAAAGTTGTTATAATTTCGTTTACTATTGGTTGTTAATCTGAACTACCTTTTACCTCTCCGAGTGACGATGACGTCACGGAGAGGTATTACACTAGACGTGTCTGTGTGTGTGTGTGTCTGTGTGTCACCGCGTTCCCATTTGGCAAAATTAATTTTTAATTAGTTAAAGTACAATACTTAGACTTAATTATTTAAAAAGCAAAAAACATGTAAGTTTCTCATTTAATAAATGTTTGTTAATTTAGAAGTATTCCGAAAACTAACAAGCATGTGGTAGTGAAGAAAACCTCGAGATTGGTATTCAACCCGCCAAAATGATTTTCTATCATGCCAAGAACTGGATTTTGCTTACACAAGACAAAGTTGTTTAACAGCGACCGCACTTTGTTGTGAAAGTGCAAATTGACGCTAAGTGGGTCGAAATTCAACAATTCAGCCACCGTCGTCGACTTTACTCCTGGAACATCTGAATTCTTTTTTCTCAAGTGATCGTGCAGTTCCATATCATCGTATTCGGCCGGATTAAAAGTTAAAAGCGAGTCTGGATGACCAAATTCCCAAATCATCGCTAAAACGCTTCTAAGGACTTTATACCAGTAGTCCTTAGTTCCTCGAATATGACCCAAGAAAGTAGCTAAATAACTCTCAAGTTCTTTATCGCCAGATTCAACGCGACTGAGCAAGTTTTCAACCCCAATTGGCATGGGTTTTTTAACACGAAGAACGTAGTTCAAACAAATTTGAACTGTTTAAGCGCGTGCATTATTAGTGACGAAATGGACCATAGTGCTGGATCAGTTCACTGTTTCATAAATATATTCGTTAACCACCTCCTCAACCTTTTTCGAAATTAAAACGCATTCATTACTTCAGAGATGAAGCTGCGTCACAATACAAAAATTGGAAAAATTTGTTGAACCTTTGTAACCATGAGGCTGACTTCATTGTTACCGCAGATTGGATTTTTTTCGCAACCAGTCATGGTAAAAGTTCATATGATGGAATTGAAGGAACGGTAAAACGCTTGGTTACAACAGAATCTCTTCAATAGCCCTAAGAGAAGCAAATTGTTACTCCAACTCAGTTTTTCGAATGGGCCGAGGTGCACATACAGTCCATAAATTTATTTACGTTAGCAAAGAAGATGTCCAGCAACATCACAAAAAGATTGACGACAGGGTATCTAAAGCTTCAACTATTGTAGGTACCCAAAGCAACCACAGATTTGTGCCAGTATCAAAATTTGAAATAATGGTGTACCGCATATCTGAAGAAGAATTTGGATCAAAAGTAAAAGTCGTGCAAGGAAGTGCGCAAACAAAGAATTTCATTTAATTTGGTGACATATCAATTGGGCATTATGTCGTTGCGATGTATGATAAAAATTGGTACATTGCTTAGTACTCGAAACATTCAGGGAAGATAATGATTTTCTGATAAAGTTTATGAAACGAAACCTGAATTCCAATCATCTCTCTAGGCCTTTTGTTGATGATATTTCACATGTTCCTCTAATCTCAATTTTTTTCTTAGTATCAGATCCAACAACCACTGGTTCAAGAGCTAGGATTTTGAAACTAACGGAAAACGAACTGGAAATTATTAAGGCATTGACATTAAAACATGTTTATATATAAATCTAAAACTGTATAGTAAATAATCTTGCTACAAATAAAGCTTCATCTTTGACAACTTGTTTAAAGAATTTTGAATTCCTTTAAAAATTTTGAAATTTACGAAAAATCATGAAATCAGCATTTCGCGTGGAAATCGTAGAGAAAACCAAATATATCAAAATATTTTGGTATCAATAGAAAGGCCTACACACTAGTCCTTAAAAATAGCTCATATAATTTGGCATGCTATATTCTGACATCTCCTTTTTCCCCTCCGAATTGGACCCCGAGAAAATACGTTTTTTTTTCGGTTGATGTGTTAATAACGCCGAAACCCGAAATTTTAGAAATATTTCAACAACAACAGTCCGTTTCTTGAGAAAAGATGCATACGAGACTCAATTTTCATTGAAATAGATGGAAATATGTGGAGAGACCCGAATTTATTAAACGTACCATGCAAAAAACATGAGTTATGCATGGACGAACTAGTCTGCACACTGCAAAATCACATCGGTTTCAAGCTCGTTGATCGTTTGTGCAATATCTTATGCTTTGCGGACGATATCATTTTAGTTTCATCCAGCGGTGGGGTGGCGTAGCGGTTAGCGCTTTCGCCTCGCAGCAAGAGGATCCCGGGTTCGATCCCGGACTGTGGCACCGGGTGAAAAATCTGGGAAGAAATCCTTCTGCGTAGAGTTTGCAAGTTCTCTCCCCGCTTGTTAAAGGAGTTTTCCTCCGCGGTCTAACCCGGTTTCTCCATTCCATCAAAACTTGCAGAGGTTAACGGTAATAGTTAGTATAGGGCGCTGTCGGTTAGCTGTGGCATAGGGGCTAGCCACCACCCCTCTATGCATTGTAAAGGCGTTAGATAAGTGGCAATAAGTCGCAAGATGACTTGGTCCAATTAGCTAGCTGAACTTTTAAACCTGGGATGAACATTCTATTAACTGAACTTTTTGAAATTACGCGAATTGGCTCTAACACTAGGAAATGTAAGGCTCCTGTTCTGACGACGCTTGGCTAAAGGAAGAAAATCATACATGACTCCAAATTTAAATTTCATTTATCTGACCAAGCATTGGATAATATTACTAAGGATAATTTGTTATCTTATCTAGGAACTCATTTCTCTCCCTCCGGGAAAAATCGCCCAGATTTAAGTTCAATCTTCACTCTAATATCCAAATTACGCTTTGCAAAAATTAAGCCGCATCAAAATAGTGTTTAAAGAAGAAAGACACTATAAAGACTATAATTACATAGACTAACTAAAATAAAACTAAGCCTTGGCCGTATGTAGTATGTTACCACACTTTAAGCCATGTAATTTAGCCGAAAATGATACAAATTTGCATAATTCAGAAATTGTATTGAAACGCTATAGCGCTGGGCGACAACGAAAAAACAAATCTGACGTTTGACGTCCAGCTGCAAAGTAGTTTTTTTCGGCAGGTATCAAATTCCAGATATTCACAGCACCCAACGGCCGTTTCAAGTCTGAGAATTTCCCAACCCAAAGGCAGGCAACAAATCCTAGATACTCTTAGCCCCTAAATCTCAGATATTAGAAGCCACAAACGGCTGGTGATCAAATCCCAGATATTAGTAGCCCCCAACTTCAGGTGATCATAGCCCAGATATTAGAAGCCACCAACGGCAGGTGATCAAATCCCAGATATCAGAAGCCACCAACGGCAGATGATCAAATCCCAGATATTAGAAGACACCAACGGCAGGTAATCAAATCCCAGACATTAGAAGCCACCAACGGCAGGTGATCAAATCTCAGATATTAGAAGCCAGCAACGGCTGATGATCAAATCCCAGATATTAGAAGCCACCAACGGCAGGTGATCAAATCCCAGATATTAAAAGCCACCAACGGCAGGTGATATAATCCCAAATATTAGTAGTCACCAACGGCAGGTGATCAAATCCCAGATATTTCCAGCCTTCAACGGCAAGTTTCATATCTAAGATTTTAGCATCCCCCAACGGTAGGTATCAAATCGATTATATATGCAGCCCCGAACGGCAGGTTTCAAATACCAGATATTAGAAGCCACCAACTGCAGGTGATCAAATCCCAGATATTAGAAGGCACCAACGGCAGGTGTTTAAATCCCAGATATTAGAAGGCACCAACGGCAGGTGTTTAAATCCCTGATAGTAGAAGCCACCAGCGTCCGGTGATGAAAGCCCAGATATTAGAAGCCACCAGCGTCCGGTGATGAAAGCCCAGATATTAGAAGCCACCAGCGTCCGGTGATGAAAGCCCAGATATTAGAAGCCCCCAACAACGGGTAATCATTTCCACGATTAAAAAGCCCCCAACGGCAAGTTTCATATCCAAGATATTAGCAGCCCTCAACGGCAGGTATAAAATCGAGGATATATGCAGCCCCCAACGGCAGATTTCAAATCGAATATATATGCAGCCCACAACAGCAGGTTTCAAATACCAGATATTAGCAGCACCCAACGGCAGGTTTCAAATACCAGATATTAGAAGCTACCAACGACAGGTTTCAAATACCAGATATTAGAAGCTACCAACGACAGGTTTCAAATACCAGATATTAGAAGCTACCAACGACAGGTGATCAAATCCCAGATATTAGAGGCAGGCAGCGGCAGATGTTCAAATCCCAGATATTAGAAGCCATCAACGGCAGGTGATCAAATCTCAGATATTAGAAGCCACCAACGGCAGGTGATCAAATCCCAGATATTTCCAGCCTTCAACGGCAAGTTTCATATCTAAGATATTAGCAGCCCCCAACGGTAGGTATCAAATCGATGATATATGCAGCCCCCAACGGCAGGTTTCAAATACCAGATATTAGAAGCCACCAACGGCGGGTTATCAAATCGCAGATATCAGAAGCCACCAACGGCAGATGATCAAATCCCAGATATTAGTAGCCCCCAACTTCAGGTGATAAAATCCCAGATATTAGAAGCCACCAACGGCAGGTGATCAAATCCTAGAAATTAGAAGCCACCAACGGCAGGTGATCAAATCCCAGATATTAGAAGCCACCAACGGCAGGTGAAAAAATCTCAGATATTAGAAGCCACCAACGGCAGGTGATATAATCCCAAATATTAGTAGTCACCAACGGCAGGTGATCAAATCCCAGATATTTCCAGCCTCCAACGGCTAGTTTCATATCCTAGATATTAGCAGCCCCCAACGGTAGGTATAAAATCGATGATAAATGCAGCCACCAACGGTAGGTATAAAATCGATAATAAATGCAGCCCCCAACGGCAGGTTTCAAATCCCAGATATTAGAAGCCACCAACGGCAGGTGTTTAAATCCCTGATAGTAGAAGCCACCAGCGGCCGGTGATCAAATCCCAGATATTAGAAGCCACCAACGGCAGGTGTTTAAATCCCTGATAGAAGAAGCCACCAGCGGCCGGTGATGAAAGCCCAGATATTAGAAGCCCCCAACAACGGGTAATCATTTCCACGATTAAAAAGCCCCCAACGGCAAGTTTCATATCCAAGATATTAGCAGCCCTCAACGGCAGGTATAAAATCAAGGATATATGCAGCCCCCAACGGCAGATTTCAAATCGAATATATATGCAGCCCACAACGGCAGGTTTCAAATACCAGATATTAGCAGCACCCAACGGCAGGTTTCAAATACCAGATATTAGAAGCTACCAACGATAGGTGATTAAATCCCAGATATTAGAGGCAGGCAGCGGCAGGTGATCAAATCCCAGATATTAGAAGCCACCAACGGCAGGTGATCAAATCCTAGAAATTAGAAGCCACCAACGGCAGGTGATCAAATCCCAGATATTAGAAGCCACCAACGGCAGGTGAAAAAATCTCAGATATTAGAAGCCACCAACGGCAGGTGATATAATCCCAAATATTAGTAGTCACCAACGGCAGATGATCAAATCCCAGATATTTCCAGCCTTCAACGGCAAGTTTCATATCTAAGATATTAGCAGCCCCCAACGGTAGGTATCAAATCGATGATATATGCAGCCCCCAACGGCAGGTTTCAAGTACCAGATATTAGAAGCCACCAACGGCGGGTTATCAAATCCCAGATATCAGAAGCCACCAACGGCAGATGATCAAATCCCAGATATTAGTAGCCCCCAACTTCAGGTGATCAAATCCCAGATATTAGAAGCCACCAACGGCAGGTGATCAAATCCTAGAAATTAGAAGCCACCAACGGCAGGTGATCAAATCCCAGATATTAGAAGCCACCAACGGCAGGTGAAAAAATCTCAGATATTGAAGCCACCAACGGCAGGTGATATAATCCCAAATATTAGTAGTCACCAACGGCAGCTGATCAAATCCCAGATATTTCCAGCCTCCAACGGCTAGTTTCATATCCTAGATATTAGCAGCTCCCAACGGTAGGTATAAAATCGATGATAAATGCAGCCACCAACGGCAGGTTTCAAATCCCAGATATTAGAAGCCACCAACGGCAGGTGTTTAAATCCCTGATAGTAGAAGCCACCAGCGGCCGGTGATGAAAGCCCAGATATTAGAAGCCCCCAACAACGGGTAATCATTTCCACGATTAAAAAGCCCCCAACGGCAAGTTTCATATCCAAGATATTAGCAGCCCTCAACGGCAGGTATAAAATCGAGGATATATGCAGCCCCCAACGGCAGATTTCAAATCGAATCTATATGCAGCCCACAACGGCAGGTTTCAAATACCAGATATTAGCAGCACCCAACGGCAGGTTTCAAATACCAGATATTAGAAGCTACCAACGACAGGTTTCAAATACCAGATATTAGAAGCTACCAACGACAGGTGATCAAATCCCAGATATTAGAGGCCACCAGCGACAGGTGATCAAATCCCAGATATTAGAAGCCACCAACGGTAGGTGATCAAATCTCAGATATTAGAAGCCACCAACGGCTGATGATCAAATCCCAGATATTAGAAGCCAACAATGGCAGGTGATCAAATCCCAGATATTAGAAGCCACCAACGGCAGGTGAAAAAATCTCAGATATTAGAAGCCACCAATTGAGGGTGATATAATCCCAAATATTAGTAGTCACCAACGGCAGGTGATCAAATCCCAGATATTTCCAGCCTCCAGCGGCTAGTTTCATATCCTAGATATTAGCAGCTCCCAACGGTAGGTATAAAATCGATGATAAATGCAGCCACCAACGGTAGGTATAAAATCGATGATAAATGCAGCCCCCAACGGCAGGTTTCAAATCCCAGATATTAGAAGCCACCAACGGCAGGTGTTTAAATCCCTGATAGTAGAAGCCACCAACGGCAGGTGTTTAAATCCCTGATAGTAGAAGCCACCAGCGGCCGGTGATCAAATCCCAGATATTAGAAGCCACCAACGGCAGGTGTTTAAATCCCTGATAGTAGAAGCCACCAGCGGCCGGTGATGAAAGCCCAGATATTAGAAGCCCCCAACAACGGGTAATCATTTCCACGATTAAAAAGCCCCCAACGGCAAGTTTCATATCCAAGATATTAGCAGCCCTCAACGGCAGGTATAAAATCAAGGATATATGAAGCCCCCAACGGCAGATTTCAAATCAAGGATATATGCAGCCCCCAACGGCAGATTTCAAATCGAATCTATATGCAGCCCACAACGGCAGGTTTCAAATACCAGATATTAGCAGCACCCAACGGCAGGTTTCAAATACCAGATATTAGAAGCTACCAACGACAGGTTTCAAATACCAGATATTAGAAGCTACCAACGACAGGTGATCAAATCCCAGATATTAGAGGCCACCAGCGACAGGTGATCAAATCCCAGATATTAGAAGCCACCAACGGTAGGTGATCAAATCTCAGATATTAGAAGCCACCAACGGCTGATGATCAAATCCCAGATATTAGAAGCCAACAATGGCAGGTGATCAAATCCCAGATATTAGAAGCCACCAACGGCAGGTGAAAAAATCTCAGATATTAGAAGCCACCAATTGCAGGTGATATAATCCCAAATATTAGTAGTCACCAACGGCAGGTGATCAAATCCCAGATATTTCCAGCCTCCAACGGCTAGTTTCATATCCTAGATATTAGCAGCTCCCAACGGTAGGTATAAAATCGATGATAAATGCAGCCACCAACGGTAGGTATAAAATCGATGATAAATGCAGCCCCCAACGGCAGGTTTCAAATCCCAGATATTAGAAGCCACCAACGGCAGGTGTTTAAATCCCTGATAGTAGAAGCCACCAGCGGCCGGTGATCAAATCCCAGATATTAGAAGCCACCAACGGCAGGTGTTTAAATCCCTGATAGTAGAAGCCACCAGCGGCCGGTGATGAAAGCCCAGATATTAGAAGCCCCCAACAACGGGTAATCATTTCCACGATTAAAAAGCCCCCAACGGCAAGTTTCATATCCAAGATATTAGCAGCCCTCAACGGCAGGTATAAAATCAAGGATATATGCAGCCCCCAACGGCAGATTTCAAATCAAGGATATATGCAGCCCCCAACGGCAGATTTCAAATCGAATCTATATGCAGCCCACAACGGCAGGTTTCAAATACCAGATATTAGCAGCACCCAACGGCAGGTTTCAAATACCAGATATTAGAAGCTACCAACGACAGGTTTCAAATACCAGATATTAGAAGCTACCAACGACAGGTGATCAAATCCCAGATATTAGAGGCCACCAGCGACAGGTGATCAAATCCCAGATATTAGAAGCCACCAACGGTAGGTGATCAAATCTCAGATATTAGAAGCCACCAACCGCTGATGATCAAATCCCAGATATTAGAAGCCAACAATGGCAGGTGATCAAATCCCAGATATTAGAAGCCACCAACGGCAGGTGAAAAAATCTCAGATATTAGAAGCCACCAATTGCAGGTGATATAATCCCAAATATTAGTAGTCACCAACGGCAGGTGATCAAATCCCAGATATTTCCAGCCTCCAACGGCTAGTTTCATATCCTAGATATTAGCAGCCCCCAACGGTAGGTATAAAATCGATGATAAATGCAGCCACCAACGGTAGGTATAAAATCGATGATAAATGCAGCCCCCAACGGCAGGTTTCAAATCCCAGATATTAGAAGCCACCAACGGCAGGTGTTTAAATCCCTGATAGTAGAAGCCACCAACAACGGGTGATAAAATCTCAGATATTAGAAGCCACCAACGGCTGATTATCAAATCCCAGATATTAGAAGCCACCAACGGCAGGTGATCAAATCCCAGATATTAGAAGCCACCAACGGCAGGTGATATAATCCCAAATATTAGTAGTCACCAACGGCAGGTGATCAAATCCCAGATATTTCCAGCCTTCAACGGCAAGTTTCATATCTAAGATATTAGCAGCCCCCAACGGTAGGTATCAAATCGTTGATATAGGCAGCCCCCAACGGCAGGTTTCAAATACCAGATATTAGAAGCCACCAACGGCGGGTTATCAAATCCCAGATATCAGAAGCCACCAACGGCAGATGATCAAATCCCAGATATTAGTAGCCCCCAACTTCAGGTGATCAAATCCCAGATATTAGAAGCCACCAACGGCAGGTGATCAAATCCTAGAAATTAGAAGCCACCAACGGCAGGTGATCAAATCCCAGATATTAGAAGCCACCAACGGCAGGTGAAAAAATCTCAGATATTAGAAGCCACCAACGGCAGGTGATATAATCCCAAATATCAGTAGTCACCAACGGCAGGTGATCAAATCCCAGATATTACCAGCCTCCAACGGCTAGTTTCATATCCTAGATATTAGCAGCTCCCAACGGTAGGTATAAAATCGATGATAAATGCAGCCACCAACGGTAGGTATAAAATCGATGATAAATGCAGCCCCCAACGGCAGGTTTCAAATCCCAGATATTAGAAGCCACCAACGGCAGTTGTTTAAATCCCTGATAGTAGAAGCCACCAGCGGCCGGTGTTTAAATCCCTGATAGTAGAAGCCACCAGCGGCCGGTGATGAAAGCCCAGATATTAGAAGCCCCCAACAACGGGTAATCATTTCCACGATTAAAAAGCCCCCAACGGCAAGTTTCATATCCAAGATATTAGCAGCCCTCAACGGCAGGTATAAAATCAAGGATATATGCAGCCCCCAACGGCAGATTTCAAATCAAGGATATATGCAGCCCCCAACGGCAGATTTCAAATCGAATCTATATGCAGCCCACAACGGCAGGTTTCAAATACCAGATATTAGCAGTACCCAACGGCAGGTTTCAAATACCAGATATTAGAAGCTACCAACGACAGGTTTCAAATACCAGATATTAGAAGCTACCAACGACAGGTGATCAAATCCCAGATATTAGAGGCCACCAGCGACAGGTGATCAAATCCCAGATATTAGAAGCCACCAACGGTAGGTGATCAAATCTCAGATATTAGAAGCCACCAACGGCTGATGATCAAATCCCAGATATTAGAAGCCAACAATGGCAGGTGATCAAATCCCAGATATTAGAAGCCACCTACGGCAGGTGAAAAAATCTCAGATATTAGAAGCCACCAATTGCAGGTGATATAATCCCAAATATTAGTAGTCACCAACGGCAGGTGATCAAATCCCAGATATTTCCAGCCTCCAACGGCAAGTTTCATATCCTAGATATTAGCAGCCCCCAACGGTAGGTATAAAATCGATGATAAATGCAGCCCCCAACGGTAGGTATAAAATCGATGATAAATGCAGCCCCCAACGGCAGGTTTCAAATCCCAGATATTAGAAGCCACCAACGGCAGGTGTTTAAATCCCTGATAGTAGAAGCCACCAACAACGGGTGATCATTTCCACGATTAAAATGCCCGCAACGGCAAGTTTCATATCCAAGATATTAGCAGCCCCAACTGTAGATTTCAAATCAGATATATATGCAATCCCCAACGGCAGGTAATCAAATCCCAGATATTAGAAGCCACCAACAGCAGGTGATCAAATCTCAGGTATAAGAAGCCACCAACGGCAGGTGATCAAATCTCAGATATTAGAAGCCACCAACGGCAGGTTATATAATCCCAAATATTAGTAGCCCCCAACGGCAGGTTTCAAATCCCAGATATTAGAAGCCACCAACGGCAGGTGTTTAAATCCCTGATAGTAGAAGCCACCAACAACGGGTGATCATTTCCACGATTAAAATGCCCGCAACGGCAAGTTTCATATCCAAGATATTAGCAGCCCCAACTGTAGATTTCAAATCAGATATATATGCAATCCCCAACGGCAGGTAATCAAATCCCAGATATTAGAAGCCACCAACAGCAGGTGATCAAATCTCAGGTATAAGAAGCCACCAACGGCAGGTGATCAAATCTCAGATATTAGAAGCCACCAACGGCAGGTTATATAATCCCAAATATTAGTAGTCACCAACGGCAGGTGATCAAATCCCAGATATTTCCAGCCTTCAACGGCAAGTTTCATATCTAAGATATTAGCAGCCCCCAACGGTAGGTATCAAATCAATGATATATGCAGCCCCCAACGGCAGGTTTCAAATATTAGAAGCCACCAAGCAGGTGTTTAAATCCCTGATAGTAGAAGCCACCAGCGGCCGGTGATGAAAGCCCAGATATTAGAAGCCCCCAGGTTCAACGGGTAATCATTTCCACGATTAAAAAGCCCCCAACGGCAAGTTTCATATCCAAGATATTAGCAGCCCTCAACGGCAGGTATAAAATCGAGGATATATGCAGCCCCCAACGGCAGATTTCAAATCGAATATATATGCAGCCCACAACGGCAGGTTTCAAATCGAATATATATGCAGCCCACAACGGCAGGTTTCAAATACCAGATATTAGAAGCTACCAACGACAGGTTTCAAATACCAGATATTAGAAGCTACCAACGAAAGGTGATCAAATCCCAGATATTAGAGGCCACCAGCGACAGGTGATCAAATCCCAGATATTAGAAGCCACCAACGGTAGGTGATCAAATCTCAGATATTAGAAGCCACCAACGGTTGATGATCAAATCCCAGATATTAGAAGCCAACAATGGCAGGTGATCAAATCCCAGATATTAGAAGCCACCAACGGCAGGTGAAAAAATCTCAGATATTAGAAGCCACCAATTGCAGGTGATATAATCCCAAATATTAGTAGTCACCAACGGCATGTGATCAAATCCCAGATATTTCCAGCCTCCAACGGCAAGTTTCATATCCTAGATATTAGCAGCCCCCAATGGTAGGTATAAAATCGATGATAAATGCAGCCCCCAACGGCAGATTTCAAATCCCAGATATTAGAAGCCACCAACGGCAGGTGTTTAAATCCCTGATAGTAGAAGCCACCAACAACGGGTGATCATTTCCACGATTAAAAAGCCCCCAACGGCAAGTTTCATATCCAAGATATTAGAAGCCCCCAACGGCAAGTTTCATATCCAAGATATTAGCAGCCCCCAACGGCAGATTTCAAATCAAATATATATGAAATCCCCAACGGCAGGTAATCAAATCCCAGATATTAGAAGCCACCAACGGCAGGTGATATAATCCCAAATATTAATAGTCACCAACGGCAGGTGATCAGATCCCAGATATTTTCAGCCTCCAACGGCAAGTTTCATATCCAAGATATTAGCAGCAGCCAACGGTAGGTATCAAATCGATGATATATGCAGCCTCCAACGGCAGGTTTCAAATACCAGATATTAGAAGCCACCAACGGCAGGTTTCAAATACCAGATATTAGAAGCCACCAGTTGCAGGTGATCAAATCCCAGATATTAGAAGCCACCAACTGCAGGTGATCAAATCCCAGATATTAGAAGCTACCATCGACAGGTGATCAAATCCCAGATGTTAGAGGCCACCCGCGGCAGGTGATCAAATCCCAGATATTAGAAGCCACCAACGGCAGGTGATCAAATCTCAGATATTAGAAGCCACCAACGGCAGGTGATATAATCCCAGATATTTCCAGCCTCCAACGGCAAGTTTCATATCCTAGATATTAGCAGCCCCCTACGGTAGGTATAAAATCGATGATAAATGAAGCCCCCAACGGTAGGTTTCAAATCCCAGATATTAGAAGCCACCAACTGCAGGTGTTTAAATCCCTGATAGTAGAAGCCACCAACAACGGGTGATAAAATCTCAGATATTAGAAGCCACCAACGGCTGATGATCAAATCCCAGATATTAGAAGCCACCAACGGCAGGTGATCAAATCCCAGATATTAGAAGCCACCAACGGCAGGTGATATAATCCCAAATATTAGTAGTCACCAACGGCAGGTGATCAAATCCCAGATATTTCCAGCCTTCAACGGCAAGTTTCATATCTAAGATATTAGCAGCCCCCAACGGTAGGTATCAAATCGATGATATATGCAGCCCCCAACGGCAGGTTTCAAATACCAGATATTAGAAGCCACCAACGGCATGTGATCAAATCCCAGATATTTGAAGCCACCAACGGCAGGTGTTTAAATCCCTGATAGTAGAAGTCACCAGCGGCCGGTGATGAAAGCCCAGATATTAGAAGCCCCCAACAACGGGTAATCATTTCCACGATTAAAAAGCCCCCAACGGCAAGTTTCATATCCAAGATATTAGCAGCCCTCAACGGCAGGTAAAAAATCGAGGATATATGCAGCCCCCAACGGCAGATTTCAAATCGAATATATATGCAGCCCACAACGGCAGGTTTCAAATACCAGATATTAGCAGCACCCAACGGCAGGTTTCAAATACCAGATATTAGAAGCTACCAACGACAGGTTTCAAATACCAGATATTAGAAGCTACCAACGACAGGTGATCAAATCCCAGATATTAGAGGCCACCAGCGGCAGGTGATCAAATCCCAGATATTAGAAGCCACCAACGGCAGGTGATCAAATCCCAGATATTAGAAGCCACCAATGGCAGGTGATCAAATCTCAGATATTAGAAGCCAACAACGGCAGGTGATCAAATCCCAGATATTTCCAGCCTCCAACTGCAAGTTTCTTATCCTAGATATTAGCAGCCCCCAACGGTAGGTATAAAATCGATGATAAATGCAGCCCCCAACGGCAGGTTTCAAATCCCAGATATTAGAAGCCACCAACGGCAGGTGTTTAAATCCCTGATAGTAGAAGCCACCAGCGGCCGGTGATCAAATCCCAGATATTAGAAGCCACCAACGGCAGGTGTTTAAATCCCTGATAGTAGAAGCCACCAGCGGCCGGTGATCAAATCCTAGATATTAGAAGCCACCAACGGCAGGTGATCAAATCCCAGATATTAAAAGCCACCAACGGCAGGTGATCAAATCTCAGATATTAGAAGCCACCAACGGCAGGTGATCAAATCCCAGAAATTAAAAGCCACCAACGGCAGGTGATCAAATCCCAGATATTAGAAGCCACCAACGGCAGGTGATCAAATCCCAGATATTAAACGCCACCAACGGCAGGTGATCAAATCCCAGATATTAGAAGCCAACAACGGCAGGTGATCAAATCCCAGATATTTCCAGCCTCCAACTGCAAGTTTCTTATCCTAGATATTAGCAGCCCCCAACGGTAGGTATAAAATCGATGATAAATGCAGCCCTCAACGGCAGGTTTCAAATCCCAGATATTAGAAGCCACCAACGGCAGGTGTTTAAATCCCTGATAGTAGAAGCCACCAACAACGGGTGATCATTTCCACGATTAAAATGCCCGCAACGGCAAGTTTCATATCCAAGATATTAGCAGCCCCAACTGTAGATTTCAAATCAGATATATATGCAATCCCCAACGGCAGGTAATCAAATCCCAGATATTAGAAGCCACCAACAGCAGGTGATCAAATCTCAGGTATTAGAAGCCACCAACGGCAGGTGATCAAATCTCAGATATTAGAAGCCACCAACGGCAGGTTATATAATCCCAAATATTAGTAGTCACCAACGGCAGGTGATCAAATCCCAGATATTTCCAGCCTTCAACGGCAAGTTTCATATCTAAGATATTAGCAGCCCCCAACGGTAGGTATCAAATCAATGATATATGCAGCCCCCAACGGCAGGTTTCAAATATTAGAAGCCACCAAGCAGGTGTTTAAATCCCTGATAGTAGAAGCCACCAGCGGCCGGTGATGAAAGCCCAGATATTAGAAGCCCCCAGGTTCAACGGGTAATCATTTCCACGATTAAAAAGCCCCCAACGGCAAGTTTCATATCCAAGATATTAGCAGCCCTCAACGGCAGGTATAAAATCGAGGATATATGCAGCCCCCAACGGCAGATTTCAAATCGAATATATATGCAGCCCACAACGGCAGGTTTCAAATCGAATATATATGCAGCCCACAACGGCAGGTTTCAAATACCAGATATTAGCAGCACCCAACGGCAGGTTTCAAATACCAGATATTAGAATTAACCAACGACAGGATTCAAATACCAGATATTAGAAGCTACCAACGATAGTTGATCAAATACCAGATATTAGAGGCCACCAGCGGTAGGTGATCAAATCCCAGATATTAGAAGCCACCAACGGCAGGTGATCAAATCTCAGATATTAAAAGCCACCAACGGCTGATGATCAAATCCCAGATATTAGAAGCCAACAACGGCAGGTGATCAAATACCAGATATTAGAAGCCACCAACGGCAGGTGATCAAATCTCAGATATAAGAAGCCACCAACGGCAGGTGATGTAATCCCAAATATTAGTAGTCACCAAAGGCAGGTGATCAAATCCTAGATATTTCCAGCCTCCAACGGCAAGTTTCATATCCTAGATATTAGCAGCCCCCAACGGTAGTTGTTTAAATCCCTGTTAGTAGAAGCCACCACCAACGGCAGGTGTTTAAATCCCTGATAGTAGAAGCCACCATCAACGGGTGATCATTTCCACGATTAAAAAGCCCCCAACGGCAAGTTTCATATCCAAGATATTAGCAGCCCCCAACGGCAAGTTTCATATCCAAGATATTAGCAGCCCCCAACGGCAGATTTCAAATCAAATATATATGAAATCCCCAACGGCAGGTAATCAAATCCCAGATATTAGAAGCCACCAACGGCAGGTGATATAATCCCAAATATTAGTAGTCACCAACGGCAGGTGATCAAATCCCAGATATTTTCAGCCTCCAACGGCAAGTTTCATATCCAAGATATTAGCAGCAGCCAACGGTAGGTATCAAATCGATGATATATGCAGCCTCCAACGGCAGGTTTCAAATACCAGATATTAGAAGCCACCAACGGCAGGTTTCAAATACCAGATATTAGAAGCCACCAACTGCAGGTGATCAAATCCCAGATATTAGAAGCCACCAACTGCAGGTGATCAAATCCCAGATATTAGAAGCTACCAACGACAGGTGATCAAATCCCAGATGTTAGAGGCCACCCGCGGCAGGTGATCAAATCCCAGATATTAGAAGCCACCAACGGCAGGTGATCAAATCTCAGATATTAGAAGCCACCAACGGCAGGTGATATAATCCCAGATATTTCCAGCCTCCAACGGCAAGTTTCATATCCTAGATATTAGCAGCCCCCTACGGTAGGTATAAAATCGATGATAAATGAAGCCCCCAACGGTAGGTTTCAAATCCCAGATATTAGAAGCCACCAACTGCAGGTGTTTAAATCCCTGATAGTAGAAGCCACCAACAACGGGTGATAAAATCTCAGATATTAGAAGCCACCAACGGCTGATGATCAAATCCCAGATATTAGAAGCCACCAACGGCAGGTGATCAAATCCCAGATATTAGAAGCCACCAACGGCAGGTGATATAATCCCAAATATTAGTAGTCACCAACGGCAGGTGATCAAATCCCAGATATTTCCAGCCTTCAACGGCAAGTTTCATATCTAAGATATTAGCAGCCCCCAACGGTAGGTATCAAATCGATGATATATGCAGCCCCCAACGGCAGGTTTCAAATACCAGATATTAGAAGCCACCAACGGCATGTGATCAAATCCCAGATATTTGAAGCCACCAACGGCAGGTGTTTAAATCCCTGATAGTAGAAGTCACCAGCGGCCGGTGATGAAAGCCCAGATATTAGAAGCCCCCAACAACGGGTAATCATTTCCACGATTAAAAAGCCCCCAACGGCAAGTTTCATATCCAAGATATTAGCAGCCCTCAACGGCAGGTAAAAAATCGAGGATATATGCAGCCCCCAACGGCAGATTTCAAATCGAATATATATGCAGCCCACAACGGCAGGTTTCAAATACCAGATATTAGCAGCACCCAACGGCAGGTTTCAAATACCAGATATTAGAAGCTACCAACGACAGGTTTCAAATACCAGATATTAGAAGCTACCAACGACAGGTGATCAAATCCCAGATATTAGAGGCCACCAGCGGCAGGTGATCAAATCCCAGATATTAGAAGCCACCAACGGCAGGTGATCAAATCCCAGATATTAGAAGCCACCAATGGCAGGTGATCAAATCTCAGATATTAGAAGCCAACAACGGCAGGTGATCAAATCCCAGATATTTCCAGCCTCCAACTGCAAGTTTCTTATCCTAGATATTAGCAGCCCCCAACGGTAGGTATAAAATCGATGATAAATGCAGCCCCCAACGGCAGGTTTCAAATCCCAGATATTAGAAGCCACCAACGGCAGGTGTTTAAATCCCTGATAGTAGAAGCCACCAGCGGCCGGTGATCAAATCCCAGATATTAGAAGCCACCAACGGCAGGTGTTTAAATCCCTGATAGTAGAAGCCACCAGCGGCCGGTGATCAAATCCTAGATATTAGAAGCCACCAACGGCAGGTGATCAAATCCCAGATATTAAAAGCCACCAACGGCAGGTGATCAAATCTCAGATATTAGAAGCCACCAACGGCAGGTGATCAAATCCCAGAAATTAAAAGCCACCAACGGCAGGTGATCAAATCCCAGATATTAGAAGCCACCAACGGCAGGTGATCAAATCCCAGATATTAAACGCCACCAACGGCAGGTGATCAAATCCCAGATATTAGAAGCCAACAACGGCAGGTGATCAAATCCCAGATATTTCCAGCCTCCAACTGCAAGTTTCTTATCCTAGATATTAGCAGCCCCCAACGGTAGGTATAAAATCGATGATAAATGCAGCCCTCAACGGCAGGTTTCAAATCCCAGATATTAGAAGCCACCAACGGCAGGTGTTTAAATCCCTGATAGTAGAAGCCACCAACAACGGGTGATCATTTCCACGATTAAAATGCCCGCAACGGCAAGTTTCATATCCAAGATATTAGCAGCCCCAACTGTAGATTTCAAATCAGATATATATGCAATCCCCAACGGCAGGTAATCAAATCCCAGATATTAGAAGCCACCAACAGCAGGTGATCAAATCTCAGGTATTAGAAGCCACCAACGGCAGGTGATCAAATCTCAGATATTAGAAGCCACCAACGGCAGGTTATATAATCCCAAATATTAGTAGTCACCAACGGCAGGTGATCAAATCCCAGATATTTCCAGCCTTCAACGGCAAGTTTCATATCTAAGATATTAGCAGCCCCCAACGGTAGGTATCAAATCAATGATATATGCAGCCCCCAACGGCAGGTTTCAAATATTAGAAGCCACCAAGCAGGTGTTTAAATCCCTGATAGTAGAAGCCACCAGCGGCCGGTGATGAAAGCCCAGATATTAGAAGCCCCCAGGTTCAACGGGTAATCATTTCCACGATTAAAAAGCCCCCAACGGCAAGTTTCATATCCAAGATATTAGCAGCCCTCAACGGCAGGTATAAAATCGAGGATATATGCAGCCCCCAACGGCAGATTTCAAATCGAATATATATGCAGCCCACAACGGCAGGTTTCAAATCGAATATATATGCAGCCCACAACGGCAGGTTTCAAATACCAGATATTAGCAGCACCCAACGGCAGGTTTCAAATACCAGATATTAGAATTAACCAACGACAGGATTCAAATACCAGATATTAGAAGCTACCAACGATAGTTGATCAAATACCAGATATTAGAGGCCACCAGCGGTAGGTGATCAAATCCCAGATATTAGAAGCCACCAACGGCAGGTGATCAAATCTCAGATATTAAAAGCCACCAACGGCTGATGATCAAATCCCAGATATTAGAAGCCAACAACGGCAGGTGATCAAATACCAGATATTAGAAGCCACCAACGGCAGGTGATCAAATCTCAGATATAAGAAGCCACCAACGGCAGGTGATGTAATCCCAAATATTAGTAGTCACCAAAGGCAGGTGATCAAATCCTAGATATTTCCAGCCTCCAACGGCAAGTTTCATATCCTTGATATTAGCAGCCCCCAACGGTAGTTGTTTAAATCCCTGTTAGTAGAAGCCACCACCAACGGCAGGTGTTTAAATCCCTGATAGTAGAAGCCACCATCAACGGGTGATCATTTCCACGATTAAAAAGCCCCCAACGGCAAGTTTCATATCCAAGATATTAGCAGCCCCCAACGGCAAGTTTCATATCCAAGATATTAGCAGCCCCCAACGGCAGATTTCAAATCAAATATATATGAAATCCCCAACGGCAGGTAATCAAATCCCAGATATTAGAAGCCACCAACGGCAGGTGATATAATCCCAAATATTAGTAGTCACCAACGGCAGGTGATCAAATCCCAGATATTTTCAGCCTCCAACGGCAAGTTTCATATCCAAGATATTAGCAGCAGCCAACGGTAGGTATCAAATCGATGATATATGCAGCCTCCAACGGCAGGTTTCAAATACCAGATATTAGAAGCCACCAACGGCAGGTTTCAAATACCAGATATTAGAAGCCACCAACTGCAGGTGATCAAATCCCAGATATTAGAAGCCACCAACTGCAGGTGATCAAATCCCAGATATTAGAAGCTACCAACGACAGGTGATCAAATCCCAGATGTTAGAGGCCACCCGCGGCAGGTGATCAAATCCCAGATATTAGAAGCCACCAACGGCAGGTGATCAAATCTCAGATATTAGAAGCCACCAACGGCAGGTGATATAATCCCAGATATTTCCAGCCTCCAACGGCAAGTTTCATATCCTAGATATTAGCAGCCCCCTACGGTAGGTATAAAATCGATGATAAATGAAGCCCCCAACGGTAGGTTTCAAATCCCAGATATTAGAAGCCACCAACTGCAGGTGTTTAAATCCCTGATAGTAGAAGCCACCAACAACGGGTGATAAAATCTCAGATATTAGAAGCCACCAACGGCTGATGATCAAATCCCAGATATTAGAAGCCACCAACGGCAGGTGATCAAATCCCAGATATTAGAAGCCACCAACGGCAGGTGATATAATCCCAAATATTAGTAGTCACCAACGGCAGGTGATCAAATCCCAGATATTTCCAGCCTTCAACGGCAAGTTTCATATCTAAGATATTAGCAGCCCCCAACGGTAGGTATCAAATCGATGATATATGCAGCCCCCAACGGCAGGTTTCAAATACCAGATATTAGAAGCCACCAACGGCATGTGATCAAATCCCAGATATTTGAAGCCACCAACGGCAGGTGTTTAAATCCCGGATAGTAGAAGTCACCAGCGGCCGGTGATGAAAGCCCAGATATTAGAAGCCCCCAACAACGGGTAATCATTTCCACGATTAAAAAGCCCCCAACGGCAAGTTTCATATCCAAGATATTAGCAGCCCTCAACGGCAGGTAAAAAATCGAGGATATATGCAGCCCCCAACGGCAGATTTCAAATCGAATATATATGCAGCCCACAACGGCAGGTTTCAAATACCAGATATTAGCAGCACCCAACGGCAGGTTTCAAATACCAGATATTAGAAGCTACCAACGACAGGTTTCAAATACCAGATATTAGAAGCTACCAACGACAGGTGATCAAATCCCAGATATTAGAGGCCACCAGCGGCAGGTGATCAAATCCCAGATATTAGAAGCCACCAACGGCAGGTGATCAAATCCCAGATATTAGAAGCCACCAATGGCAGGTGATCAAATCTCAGATATTAGAAGCCAACAACGGCAGGTGATCAAATCCCAGATATTTCCAGCCTCCAACTGCAAGTTTCTTATCCTAGATATTAGCAGCCCCCAACGGTAGGTATAAAATCGATGATAAATGCAGCCCCCAACGGCAGGTTTCAAATCCCAGATATTAGAAGCCACCAACGGCAGGTGTTTAAATCCCTGATAGTAGAAGCCACCAGCGGCCGGTGATCAAATCCCAGATATTAGAAGCCACCAACGGCAGGTGTTTAAATCCCTGATAGTAGAAGCCACCAGCGGCCGGTGATCAAATCCTAGATATTAGAAGCCACCAACGGCAGGTGATCAAATCCCAGATATTAAAAGCCACCAACGGCAGGTGATCAAATCTCAGATATTAGAAGCCACCAACGGCAGGTGATCAAATCCCAGAAATTAAAAGCCACCAACGGCAGGTGATCAAATCCCAGATATTAGAAGCCACCAACGGCAGGTGATCAAATCCCAGATATTAAACGCCACCAACGGCAGGTGATCAAATCCCAGATATTAGAAGCCAACAACGGCAGGTGATCAAATCCCAGATATTTCCAGCCTCCAACTGCAAGTTTCTTATCCTAGATATTAGCAGCCCCCAACGGTAGGTATAAAATCGATGATAAATGCAGCCCTCAACGGCAGGTTTCAAATCCCAGATATTAGAAGCCACCAACGGCAGGTGTTTAAATCCCTGATAGTAGAAGCCACCAACAACGGGTGATCATTTCCACGATTAAAATGCCCGCAACGGCAAGTTTCATATCCAAGATATTAGCAGCCCCAACTGTAGATTTCAAATCAGATATATATGCAATCCCCAACGGCAGGTAATCAAATCCCAGATATTAGAAGCCACCAACAGCAGGTGATCAAATCTCAGGTATTAGAAGCCACCAACGGCAGGTGATCAAATCTCAGATATTAGAAGCCACCAACGGCAGGTTATATAATCCCAAATATTAGTAGTCACCAACGGCAGGTGATCAAATCCCAGATATTTCCAGCCTTCAACGGCAAGTTTCATATCTAAGATATTAGCAGCCCCCAACGGTAGGTATCAAATCAATGATATATGCAGCCCCCAACGGCAGGTTTCAAATATTAGAAGCCACCAAGCAGGTGTTTAAATCCCTGATAGTAGAAGCCACCAGCGGCCGGTGATGAAAGCCCAGATATTAGAAGCCCCCAGGTTCAACGGGTAATCATTTCCACGATTAAAAAGCCCCCAACGGCAAGTTTCATATCCAAGATATTAGCAGCCCTCAACGGCAGGTATAAAATCGAGGATATATGCAGCCCCCAACGGCAGATTTCAAATCGAATATATATGCAGCCCACAACGGCAGGTTTCAAATCGAATATATATGCAGCCCACAACGGCAGGTTTCAAATACCAGATATTAGCAGCACCCAACGGCAGGTTTCAAATACCAGATATTAGAATTAACCAACGACAGGATTCAAATACCAGATATTAGAAGCTACCAACGATAGTTGATCAAATACCAGATATTAGAGGCCACCAGCGGTAGGTGATCAAATCCCAGATATTAGAAGCCACCAACGGCAGGTGATCAAATCTCAGATATTAAAAGCCACCAACGGCTGATGATCAAATCCCAGATATTAGAAGCCAACAACGGCAGGTGATCAAATACCAGATATTAGAAGCCACCAACGGCAGGTGATCAAATCTCAGATATAAGAAGCCACCAACGGCAGGTGATGTAATCCCAAATATTAGTAGTCACCAAAGGCAGGTGATCAAATCCTAGATATTTCCAGCCTCCAACGGCAAGTTTCATATCCTAGATATTAGCAGCCCCCAACGGTAGTTGTTTAAATCCCTGTTAGTAGAAGCCACCACCAACGGCAGGTGTTTAAATCCCTGATAGTAGAAGCCACCATCAACGGGTGATCATTTCCACGATTAAAAAGCCCCCAACGGCAAGTTTCATATCCAAGATATTAGCAGCCCCCAACGGCAAGTTTCATATCCAAGATATTAGCAGCCCCCAACGGCAGATTTCAAATCAAATATATATGAAATCCCCAACGGCAGGTAATCAAATCCCAGATATTAGAAGCCACCAACGGCAGGTGATATAATCCCAAATATTAGTAGTCACCAACGGCAGGTGATCAAATCCCAGATATTTTCAGCCTCCAACGGCAAGTTTCATATCCAAGATATTAGCAGCAGCCAACGGTAGGTATCAAATCGATGATATATGCAGCCTCCAACGGCAGGTTTCAAATACCAGATATTAGAAGCCACCAACGGCAGGTTTCAAATACCAGATATTAGAAGCCACCAACTGCAGGTGATCAAATCCCAGATATTAGAAGCCACCAACTGCAGGTGATCAAATCCCAGATATTAGAAGCTACCAACGACAGGTGATCAAATCCCAGATGTTAGAGGCCACCCGCGGCAGGTGATCAAATCCCAGATATTAGAAGCCACCAACGGCAGGTGATCAAATCTCAGATATTAGAAGCCACCAACGGCAGGTGATATAATCCCAGATATTTCCAGCCTCCAACGGCAAGTTTCATATCCTAGATATTAGCAGCCCCCTACGGTAGGTATAAAATCGATGATAAATGAAGCCCCCAACGGTAGGTTTCAAATCCCAGATATTAGAAGCCACCAACTGCAGGTGTTTAAATCCCTGATAGTAGAAGCCACCAACAACGGGTGATAAAATCTCAGATATTAGAAGCCACCAACGGCTGATGATCAAATCCCAGATATTAGAAGCCACCAACGGCAGGTGATCAAATCCCAGATATTAGAAGCCACCAACGGCAGGTGATATAATCCCAAATATTAGTAGTCACCAACGGCAGGTGATCAAATCCCAGATATTTCCAGCCTTCAACGGCAAGTTTCATATCTAAGATATTAGCAGCCCCCAACGGTAGGTATCAAATCGATGATATATGCAGCCCCCAACGGCAGGTTTCAAATACCAGATATTAGAAGCCACCAACGGCATGTGATCAAATCCCAGATATTTGAAGCCACCAACGGCAGGTGTTTAAATCCCTGATAGTAGAAGTCACCAGCGGCCGGTGATGAAAGCCCAGATATTAGAAGTCACCAGCGGCCGGTGATGAAAGCCCAGATATTAGAAGCCCCCAACAACGGGTAATCATTTCCACGATTAAAAAGCCCCCAACGGCAAGTTTCATATCCAAGATATTAGCAGCCCTCAACGGCAGGTAAAAAATCGAGGATATATGCAGCCCCCAACGGCAGATTTCAAATCGAATATATATGCAGCCCACAACGGCAGGTTTCAAATACCAGATATTAGCAGCACCCAACGGCAGGTTTCAAATACCAGATATTAGAAGCTACCAACGACAGGTTTCAAATACCAGATATTAGAAGCTACCAACGACAGGTGATCAAATCCCAGATATTAGAGGCCACCAGCGGCAGGTGATCAAATCCCAGATATTAGAAGCCAACAACGGCAGGTGATCAAATCCCAGATATTAGAAGCCACCAATGGCAGGTGATCAAATCTCAGATATTAGAAGCCAACAACGGCAGGTGATCAAATCCCAGATATTTCCAGCCTCCAACTGCAAGTTTCTTATCCTAGATATTAGCAGCCCCCAACGGTAGGTATAAAATCGATGATAAATGCAGCCCCCAACGGCAGGTTTCAAATCCCAGATATTAGAAGCCACCAACGGCAGGTGTTTAAATCCCTGATAGTAGAAGCCACCAGCGGCCGGTGATCAAATCCCAGATATTAGAAGCCACCAACGGCAGGTGTTTAAATCCCTGATAGTAGAAGCCACCAACAACGGGTGATCAAATCTCAGATATTAGAAGCCACCAGCGGCCGGTGATCAAATCCTAGATATTAGAAGCCACCAACGGCAGGTGATCAAATCCCAGATATTAAAAGCCACCAACGGCAGGTGATCAAATCTCAGATATTAGAAGCCACCAACGGCAGGTGATCAAATCCCAGAAATTAAAAGCCACCAACGGCAGGTGATCAAATCCCAGATATTAGAAGCCACCAACGGCAGGTGATCAAATCCCAGATATTAAACGCCACCAACGGCAGGTGATCAAATCCCAGATATTAGAAGCCACCAACGGCAGGTGATCAAATCCCAGATATTAGAAGCCACCAACGGCAGGTGATCAAATCTCAGATATTAGAAGCCACCAAGGGCAGGTGATATAATCCTAAATATTAGTAGTCACCGACAGCAGGTGATCAAATCTCAGGTATTAGAAGCCACCAACGGCAGGTGATCAAATCTCAGATATTAGAAGCCACCAACGGCAGGTTATATAATCCCAAATATTAGTAGTCACCAACGGCAGGTGATCAAATCCCAGATATTTCCAGCCTTCAACGGCAAGTTTCATATCTAAGATATTAGCAGCCCCCAACGGTAGGTATCAAATCAATGATATATGCAGCCCCCAACGGCAGGTTTCAAATATTAGAAGCCACCAACGGCAGGTGTTTAAATCCCTGATAGTAGAAGTCACCAGCGGCCGGTGATGAAAGCCCAGATATTAGAAGCCCCCAACAACGGTTAATCATTTCCACGATTAAAAAGCCCCCAACGGCAAGTTTCATATCCAAGATATTAGCAGCTCTCAACGACAGGTAAAAAATCGAGGATATATGCAGCCCCCAACGGCAGATTTCAAATCGAATATATATGCAGCCCACAACGGCAGGTTTCAAATACCAGATATTAGCAGCACCCAACGGCAGGTTTCAAATACCAGATATTAGAAGCTACCAACGACAGGTGATCAAATCCCAGATATTAGAGGCCACCAGCGGAAGGTGATCAAATCCCAGATATTAGAAGCCACCAACGGCAGGTGATCAAATCCCAGATATTAGAAGCCAACAACGGCAGGTGATCAAATCCCAGATATTTCCAGCCTCCAACTGCAAGTTTCTTATCCTAGATATTAGCAGCCCCCAACGGTAGGTATAAAATCGATGATAAATGCAGCCCCCAACGGCAGGTTTCAAATCCCAGATATTAGAAGCCACCAACGGCAGGTGTTTAAATCCCAGATATTAGAAGCCACCAACGGCAGGTGTTTAAATCCCTGATATTAGAAGCCACCAACGGCAGGTGTTTAAATCCCTGATAGTAGAAGCCACCAGCGGCCGGTGATCAAATCCCAGATATTAGAAGCCACCAACGGCAGGTGTTTAAATCCCTGATAGTAGAAGCCACCAACAACGGGTGATCAAATCTCAGATATTAGAAGCCACCAGCGGCCGGTGATCAAATCCTAGATATTAGAAGCCACCAACGGCAGGTGATCAAATCCCAGATATTAAAAGCCACCAACGGCAGGTGATCAAATCTCAGATATTAGAAGCCACCAACGGCAGGTGATCAAATCCCAGAAATTAGAAGCCACCAACGGCAGGTGATCAAATCCCAGATATTAGAAGCCACCAACGGCAGGTGATCAAATCCCAGATATTAAACGCCACCAACGGCAGGTGATCAAATCCCAGATATTAGAAGCCACCAACGGCAGGTGATCAAATCCCAGATATTAGAAGCCACCAACGGCAGGTGATCAAATCCCAGATATTTGAAGCCACCAACGGCAGGTGATCAAATCTCAGATATTTAGAAGCCACCAAGGGCAGGTGATATAATCCTAAATATTAGTAGTCACCAACGGCAGGTGATCAAATCCCAGATATATCCAGCCTCCAACGGCAAGTTTCATATCCAAGATTCATATCCAAAAATTCTCTTTCAGAAGTTATTTCGTAAATTCGAAAGCCTTGGCTAGACATCCAATTTTAAGTCGCAGACTCACAGTACCTTAAAATAAAAAATAATGGTGAATGTTTATTCAGAGTAAATGCAATTACACTTAAACAATATATATAATTAATATTTACCTTTTAAAGATCAGTTGAGAAAAGGGCCGGCGAGTTCCAGTTCCACTTGTTCCATGCGCATTGCACACGACGAAGCGTTAAAAAATTTAAAATAACGGCTAACCGTCCACTACCGTAATACCGCAAATAAGACCCTTATCAGCGCGCGGAGAAACTAGAACCACGAATGAACGAGTTGAGACTCGATGCTCAAAATTCTTCATGCGAAACACGCGTCAAGCTTCGCCTGTTGCTATTGGTGCTATGGAAGTTTCCTCCAGAGAGAAAACTTTCCTTGACGTCATGAATCACATGCACTCTCACCTAGAAAAACTACAGTCGACCAGGAGAGGGTGGCGAGTAACTTAAAAGCACGAGGTGTCGGCCACTGAAAACTGTAACCAAAGTGATATTCAATTTTAAAATTATTTAGAGTATCTTAATTTCAAAAATTATCGCATTATATTCAAATTAGTACTTAAGTGCTTCGTTCCTTCTTGTTCGTTTTTAAAATTTGGGTTATATTAAACTTTTATCACTTTTCACTAGAATGATTTCGAGTTACCAATCCAAACGATGATCTCATTAATGATCCAAGTGACAAACTCATTAGTGAAACCAGTGATAAACTCAGTACTGATGCATGTGAAAAACCTAGTAACGAGTCAACCGATGCTCCCTGTGATGATTCAAGTGATATAAGTTCTCTAAAAGACCCCCTACCTCATCCTCAAGCTGATTCTTTTAACGGCCACAAACTAAAATGTATGCCTGCGCCAAATCGTCGTACTAAACGCGCTCCCCTTTGTACAAAAGTCAAAACGCCCATACGCTCAGGGAAAACTATCTCTTAACGTCCAAAGAATCCCTGCTCTTCATGTCTCCAACAAGTTCAAGCCACATACAAGGCTTTTCAATTTGATATTTGTCTAGCATGGTGTCATATCGCTTGTGTCAACGTTCCTAAAGACATTTACAATTTTCACACCAAACAAACCTGTGATAACTTTGCTTTCTTCTGCCCCGCCTGTGCGGACAACGGCCCTACGGTACTTCGCTCGCTAGCTCACCATTTTACGGATTATAATGCTCTTAAACTAGAGGTCTCCCTCCTACGTGATCAACTTGCTACTTTAGATAGCCAACACCGCAAACCATCCACTCTCGACTCGATCTCCCCTGCCACAGACAAAGAGGCTTCAATTCAAGCCTCTCCACCATTCAAGCCAAACCCCGATCTTGGTTCTCAGGTAGATTCTCTCTTGGCCATAACTACCGCCCAACAGTTTGAAATTGAAACGTTGCGAGATGATCTTACTCGTGTTTCTTCCATCACCTCCACCTTACGGGAAGAAATTGTTCGTAATCGTGCTGTCAATTTACCAGCGGGTGCGAGTTCTTCAAGGGGAACGATAAACGCGACCAGTTACGAGGGGTTGGAAACGAGGAGCGTAAATAAGAGTTCGAGAGTCAAGTTCGACTCGTCAAGAACCAGTATTCTGAAAAATGAGCCTAATCGATCGTCCAATACAATAAGTTCGCAATCCGGTGTCAATTTACCAGCGGGTGCGAGTTCTTCAAGGGGAACGATAAACGCGACCAGTTACGAGGGGTTGGAAACGAGGAGCGTAAATAAGGGTTCGAGAGTCAAGATCGACTCGTCTGCAATCTCATTGGAAGCAACCTTTTGCTTATTATATTACAAGAGTCCCAATGATTTAAGAGCATACGATATTTTAATTGATTTAATTGAGCGTCTACTGAAGATTGGGTTAAAACTGAAAGTTGTTGTTGCGATCAGGGATCAAATAACCAAAGCATTTACAAAAGACTCAACATAAACGAGCAAACACTTTTCATATACAAATTGAGTACACGAACCGAAAATTAGATGTGCACGAAGTTAGTTTTGCGCATAAAATTATCAACAAAAGATACAGCAACGCGGTTTAAAATTATCGTGAAAATGTTAAAAAGCCATTGACAAAATAAAATAGAACTTGATTGTGCAGCTGACAATTTCAACACTAAATTCTTACGTAAAAAGTAACATAATTAACAAATGTAATTGTGCCAAATAAAATTGAATATAATAGCATACAGAAAAAGTGAAAATTGGACTTTACTATTTGGGCATGGGTTAAGCATTAGGTTAGGTTGGGTTAGGATAGGTTAGTAATATTTTATAAATCACTTAATAATGTTACGCGTTTTCCAAAATATTGATGTTTATCTTCATTAACTTCTAGAATAATATGCCTTTTCCAAAAAAATATGGTTAGGTTAGGTTAGAAAGACGTCTCTTCTTCTTTGTAGCGTTTATACACTTTAAGTATAGTAAAACGGCTGGCTGAAAGTATTTTCATGATGAATATAACATAAATAAAACAATTAATATAAGCAATTGGTTTTATTATGTCATAATTTGCTGATTTATTACTATTTTGTTCTTATAATCCCTAGTTTTAAAATAATAACTTAGAAAATGTTTGGATCTAGTGTTCATTATACGTAGGCATTAAATTATTATAATTTTTGCTAGCAAAGGTTAAATATTTGAGTTCCCGGGATTTTATTTATTTATAAAGTCCATCGTGAAAAACCAGAAGTGCGGGTTTTTCGGTGCAATGGGATTGTACCATTCGACCGAATCGGAAATCCGTCAAAGTGCGGGTTTTTCGGTCGAATGGGATTCGGCTCGGTTGATTGGAATTCGGCGCAATGGAAGTGAACCGTAACGTTAGGTTTTTTATATAGCTTATCAAAATAATTCTTTTTTACAGAATCTCATTCGACCGTTAAGGTCAGGTTAGATTTGGTTACTTTTCGTTATTCAATACCAATAATATAATTAACCCCTCACAATATTGCTCAAAAATGGGCACGAGAGCGCCATTGTTCATCTCGAATTCTCGATGTTCCGTTTTCATTTCGCTTGAACCCTTTTTGTCAGATTTTTGGAGTTGAAAGAGATTTTTTAAATCGTAAGTTTGAAGAAGAAAACAACGACGCTTTTACACGGCGTAACGGATGAGCGTATTTAGACGAATTTGGCACGTAGGTATACTATGACCTGGATTAAAATGTTGAATACCTTTTTAATCCTGGTAATATGAATCCATCAAAAAATTTCAAATTTTTTCGCTAATAATTCGAATATTCGTATATTTAAGTCTTTCCTTTTCTACTAATTATTATGAATGTGAATGTTTCTCAGTTTAGATTAAAAGACATTTACTGTTTACCTCAGTGCCTACCACCATACAATACACCCACATTGTTAAAAAATAAATAGGAAATTGAGAGCTTACTTAACTTTATCATCTTAAAAAACGTATAAAGTTCTCGCGAACGAGGTCACGTGCAAACATTTAAATCAATATTATTAGCAGTAGGTGGGTTAAAGCCTTCCCAATTATTCTAATCTAAATTACTTTCAAAACTTGATAGGGTATGGACTTTGTGCTGATGCCGTGTGATTATTCGATGTTAACTGGCTTCAAAAGTTTCAACGCCACCCGTCTGACCAACATTGTTCGAAACACTTATTTTTATTATGTCACCGGCAATGTTTGCTATCACCAAATCGAGCCTGACTTTCTTGAACATCCAACAAGAAGTGAGTTGTTAAAAAAAATCAGGTGCGGACTAAAAAGCTAGAGTATCAACGACTGCTGTCCAAAACTGCCTCTCTACAGAGGGAGACGAGGGGCTAGTCATCACCAAATTTTTGTACACCTGATTACTGATTTCTGAATTTTTATGTGAATTCCGATGATTACTGAACGTCCTCCTTGATTTCTATGATTACGATTATTCAGGGTGATTTCCATAATCTTTACACTGATTACCCGTTATTGCCGCAGATTACTCGCGAATAGTGTTTGAATTCCAATGAATTCCGGTGATTTTTTGTTGAATGCCATGATTACCACTGGATTCTTCGTGAATTTCGATGAATGCAGTGATTATTTCTATTTCAACTGATTATGATTTTTATTTTGGATTTTCGAATTCCTCCATTGATTACGCGTGATTATTTCACGAAATGTGTGATTACCGAGGTGATTACAAAAGATTACTTGTAAGTCATGTGATTATTTCTGATTTTCTCAAGATTTCACGTGATTTCCTCTGATTATCGGAGATTTTTGATTACCCACAAGAATGATTTTGATTACTGATGTTTTCCTAAGAATTATAGAAATCAAGTAATCGATTTCGGCGGTTTTGTACACCTGATTATTCAAGTGACTAACCCCTCGGAGGGAGACGAATCTTCTTCACATATTCAAAAGAAGGACCGCAATTGTCTGGAGACGTTTGTTTTTTCATTTTAGAATTTTTTTTTAAATATTACAAGATAAATAAATTTAAAGAGTAATTTGATGAACTAGGCTACCACCTATAATTTTAATGGAATTTTTTCCAAAATATTATCATACTATTTTAAAACAACTAGTGGATACTGAAAGGCCTATATATTCTTTGACGAAGCGAAATCAAATTCAATAAAAATTGCAAAACATAAGTATTATAACTTTTAACGAACGCCATTTCAAAACTATACAGTTCATAGCATTTTATTTCGGTTCTCATTATTCCTTCTACGCCTATGTTGGTCCGTATTTTAAAACTGTAGTCTATTTAGCTACATTGTAGATCTACGTTGTTAACCTTTTAAGTCTACTCTATGAGCATTTAAAGCAATTTGTGTATTGCAAAGTAAACTAAGATTATAGCATTGCACCAACCGATTTGATAGTAGGCCTATCGGAGCCGTTTCAAATAAACTGTCGCTACCCGTTCATCTCTAAATATATTAATAAAAATTGTCTTTGTAGATGAAGTCTAGAAAAAAATTGGAATTACTGAAGTCCCAGATATTGAAAGTTTTCAGGTTAAAGATCAGTTTTTTGATGAAATTGTTTACCTTAGTTTTTTCACCAAATTTCCATTTGCCCAAAATGTCAACTGCAAATATTTTGATACCTAATTCTATGGAATATCGTGTAAAGTCGCGATAAGCATATGGATCAATTTAGATTTTTTGTAAATAATGAAGTGTCTATTCTTATTTAACCTGTATTTTTGACAGGTTTACCTGAGTTTTTTTTGCTGCTTAGCTCTGTAGCAGTATTTTGCTGAAAAAGTATAACCCTACCCCTGACAAACTCGCGGATTGGTCGGTCAGGATCGAACTTAAGGTTGTTGGTTGGATTTCACGCTGATGACGCCATTTTGACCAAAGAGAGGGGATTGGTTGTCCATATGGGCAGGACCTGAACATTGTGATTTCATTTCGATCGTTTTTACGGCACGTGGGACGTGCAGCTGAACTGCGAAAAATAAGGTAATAATGATGCTTGTGCGATTATATTTAAAATGTGACTTTTAATTTTGTACAAACATTCATTTTAGTCATATTTGTAATTTGTCAAATACAAAAATAAATGAAATTGTTAAATAGAAAATAAATGAAATTGTTAAATAGAAAATAAATGGAATTGTTAAATAGAAAATAAATGAAACTGTTAATTTATCAAGGTTGATACATTTTACTCCATCGTACATGGTGGCAGTTACATGTTCATACATTGTAGTTTTGCAAACATTCTTTTCTAATTAGTAAGCCATATAGCTTAAGTAATGGCACCAAAACTTAATAAGGGGACATATTCCGATGACGAGATGGAATGTCTTGTCTCCCAACTTGAGGCAGTGCCCTCCCTGCTGTATAATTAGTACGGGAAATTTCAGGAGGAGAGGCGAAAAATGTGGCAAACGATTGCTGATCGTTTGAACCACATCAGTGGGCAAGAGCGCACTGGTGAAGAGCTAAGAAAGAAGTTGGCTACTCTAAAGAGTTTCTTAAAAAATAGAGGGGCTACAATAGCGTCGGAAACGAAAAAGACTGGGGGAGGAAGTAATCGTGCCAGCGAGCTCACATTATTGAGTCTCGTTTGGCTGAATTGATTCCTAGGGCCTCCATTTTTGGAATAGCCGGAGGCTACGAACTTTCGGGTATACCCTCTCTTCCAGGACCTTCGTCAGCGCCACAATTTAATGAAACGTAAGTAACTTAATGTAATCCAAAGATATATGGTAAGAGTAGTAAACACATTATGCCGGTAAGTCCATATTTGGCACAAGTGTACATTTAGGTACTCCTTCATCTTGACAAGTTTGGAAGATCGTGAGTTAAAATTGTTTCACTAAACCAAAAATGAGAGCATTTACATTTGGAACTACCTCTTTCAGAATTGTCCGCATCCTATTGTTATTGTTTGTACCAACAGTCCAACAGTCCCATCTAATGACAGGTGTCACCTAACGTGTTTTGTATGCATTTTCATCACTGTTCAAGAAACTATTCCAATTAATTTCCCAATTTCAAAAGCATCAGAAGTGAACCTGTGTGAAGTGGTCTTTTCCGCGGTTATTCGTACAATTTTGTTCCCTTTTAGACATTGCGTAATTGTATCTATTTGTTGTAAATCAAGGCCCTAAAATGTAATGCTTGCCACATAAGTATTCCAAGCCCTACATCCCGGTGCATTTTACCTAAATGATTAGAGCCTAAACTGCAAGAATTGCTCTGTCCATGAACATTGGCTTCTTAAGAAAAGAGTTCCTGATATAATAATATTCGATGACTGACACAATATTTGTGTATTCCTTCTTGACAGTGATAGCTTTTGCATCTTTAAAGATAGTGTCAGCTATAAACGGTGTTTTACGTCAAAAGTAGGATTGAAATCTTATAAATTTTTTTACCTGTTTACTACGAGGCCAACCGGCTCTCAGATGTAAAAGCAAGCACCTTGAGGAATAATGCAATGCTGTTTGTGACCTAACCCGTCTTCAGAGGGTTCCTGGACAATTGTAGAATGTTACTTGTAGGTCTAGTAACTATTAACAGAGTTATTGTTACCTTTACAGCGAGGCTTGCAGCTCTTCCTCACAACCTATACCTTGCGAAGTCGTGTAGGTAACCTAAACATACTGTAGCAAATGGCCTAGTTGTCAAATACTTGTCACCTTACCAACGTTCACCGATAGTTTCATAAACAATCCTAAAAATGCCAGTATTTGTGACTTCGTTTCACATTGTAATATACTTTAGTTTTTCTTGTCGTATAAACATAATAATCATACGCTTTCAAAGGCTTTTGCAGTAGAAATGCAAGTGTACGACCGGGTAGTTTACCTGTAGTTGCCAAATGTCCAGTTGAACGAACAATAGGGCCATTGGCCTCGTGTGGATATCCCTTCATAAACAAAAGCTTAAGATTATTATTATACAATACAACATTTAGAACTAGACACATTGAAACCGGTTTTAATAATTTAGAAAAGGTCGAAACGCAACATTGTTATGACAAGTGTTGAGATAATTCATGATGAGTAGAAATTTTTAACCCAAAATTTTTAATCCGAACAATGGATTAGACACATTAAAAACGCTCAAAGCAGCTTCTTATTGTATAGTGTTTGTATATAGAATTCTTTTCTACATGCCCTGTAACACATTTCAATATTTGGCTGCGATTTGGCTAACTCTCATATTTCAATTACCATGTCAACATTGAACTCCTACCATGTTACGTTACTAACACGATTAATGCATTAAAATATGACCAAGGTCTTTGTTTTTCCGTTAAATAGTCGCCACGACGTTTTGGATGTTAGTTGCGCCTAGGGATTTGGAAGCGTTAATGATTCCAGTATGTCTTAAAGCTTTCCGTCTATATTAATATCATGGAAATTTGTTTCAAGAGACGAAAGAAATACTGATTTTCAGGATCTAAAATCTCGAGATTTCAGATGCTGAAAATCAGTATTTCTTTGTCTCTTGTCAGCACGCACAAAGCTACGTCACATAGAGACCTAGGTATAGGCGTGGTGACAACCTAAGCTGGAACAGAGTATGTATGGATTAAACTGCTGTTTAGCGTGAAAACAAATTTCCTCTCGCTCATTCTTTAGCCATGCGAAATTAATTTCTTTTAACAAGCGCTCAAATTAATATTGTTATTACCTTTCAAGATCAATCTGACTCTCTTTCGCAAGATGTGTCAACCTTTTTTTACAGCTTTGGTAAGATGACATATTACACAGATGGTGAATAATATTAATTAATTCCTTATTATCCAAGATCCCGAGGCAAGTTGCTCAACAACTGTTGGCGCAACCACCAGTGATGGCCCACCGCCACTGTCTGAAACCAATTGTAAGTCGTATACTATACAATATGGATCAGTGTTCTATGAATTGGGTAATTTACTCCCGTGGCTAGGCGTTTATCATAACGTTACCTGTGATTAGTTATTTCCTCATGTTTGGTACCGCCTGCTGTGGTATCGAACATAATCTTCGACACAGTTATTTGGCGTCATCTATGGAATGGGTAAATAATTACCTTGTTTGGTTCTTAAACATTTGAACCCCACAAGAGGACATCACCTTTTGTCGCAACATTCGTTGCATCTTGCGAGAATTTATTTGCAAAAGACATTGCTCTGCGAATGAAATTGTTTCATTAACACAACAGCGGATAAATGACGTACATCTTACACTTACACTGTGATCGTCCGCTGCTTAGTATTTGGTATCATAACTGAACACAGTTCTTTTACAGCTGAATTGCCTAACAGGAACAGACGCAAGAGACCTTTGACCTTCAAAGAAGAGCTTCTTGCATCTGCAAATGAAGCTAATGCACGTGAAGAACACCTTCACTCCGTAATGGGAGTTTTGGCAGAAAATGAACGGGTGAGGTTGGAACAAGAAGGGGCCAGGCTTGAATATAAGAAACTTAAGATGGAACGAAAAGCTGAAAATAAGAAGCACAAAAATGAAACAGAAAGGTTGAACGCTGAAGCAGCTAAAATTCAAGCCGAGGCTGCTAAGCTTCAGGCTGAGGCTGCAATGGTCCAGGCTGAAGCGTTAAAAACCTTAGTTGCACGCATGTTTCCGTGAAGTCCTCTTTCTTTGGTTCATTTTTTATTTATTTATTGCATGCAAAACTTTTGATATGCAAATTGTTTTCTATAATTTAATTCGCGCTTAATTTATGACGCGCCTTTTTCTATTTAATCTCATTCTTATTTTCATTGTGTATTTTCATTACTGTCTGGCTTAATTTCATTACTGTATTGCTTAATTTCATTACTGTATTGCTTAGTTTCACGTATTATTTAATTTGCGCTTAATTTGGCATGCGCATTTCTCAATCATTTCTTTCATTTTATTTATTATTTATAACACCCAAAATTTGGCATGCTTTTTTGTCTTAATTTATTGTTTTACATGCTTTGTCTGGCATGCGCTTTTATTGTAATTTAATTTAATGTTTTACATGCCTAGTCTGTAATGCGCTTTTATTGTAATTTAATGTTTTACATGCTTAGTCTGGAATGCGTTTTTATTGTAATTTAATTTAATGTTTTACATGCTTAGCCTGGCATGCGCTTTCATCAATTTAATGTTTTACATGCTTAGCCTGGCATGCGCTTTCATCAATCTGTTTAATTTAACGATTAAAATTAAGCATGCTAATGCTATATTTAAAAAAGATTATTCTCGTTATTCCCTATTGCATGTTCTTGATTTCATGCTGTGCATCGCACCTTTATAGTCTGTAGGAGGTTCATGTTTGTCACTTCCTTGAGATGTGTAATTGTTAATAAACATCTTTTCTCCATTGCAAGATCAGCCTGGTCCAAAATATACGGAGAGAAATTTAACTACTCTCTTACTTCATAGGTTCAGCTTACATCACTTCGACCATCATAGGTTCACGGAAGATACGCTTTACATCATCAGCAAAGAGCAGTACTCATATAACAGATATCTATATTATTTGGTCGTAAACGTTAATATATTTATGTCAATTATTTAACCCATTTCCTTTTCAGAGTTACCAGGTTCTACAGCGAAAGCCTGATAGATATGGGAAGCACACATTTTTGGCGCCATCAAGGGCTTGAACTGAACCCTAGTCTGTAGAGTGATAGGCTGGACCAATGCCTGGGAATTTGACGTGGCGAGTCGCATTGTGTTTCATTAGGATGATGACGTCTCATTAGGTAAAAAGACGCATTAGACGCCTTTGGGTTACATTCGCCTCAACATATAGTCTCAAACTTCAAATGGGTAAGGTGTATGGTTTGCTCGGCTCAAGCCGGAATGGAAACTGAGCTGCGAGTGAACAGTTTACCATTTGTGTGAGATGAATCATCCATTGTAATGTGATATTCTACATATAAAAATATGACCATCATTATATCTTTAGTTTATATTTGAAATAGACCTACTGATAGTGTGCTTACGTTATTGAAGACAAAGGCATTGTGTTGACACATTATTCAACTATGTACTCACGAAGGGTAGTAATAGAGTATATTTCCACAATTAACGGTAACGTCTGCTGTGATTCGCCATAATCACTGTAGGGCAACAGACAATTTCTCTTGGTAAACCTGTACCGTGAGAGTTGGTATGGCGATGGCTTCGACGCTGTAGAGGCTGTCATTGAACGTGATATGGACATTGCTAGAAGATAAGTCGTCTCTGAGGTAAGTAGTGTTGGGTTCATGTAGTTATGCAACATAGAACACACTGACGGCTCTTAGTGTGAAGTGTAAAATGCGAGTAGACAGACCTTCACTGTACAATAGATCCCGTTGATGCGGTTCATTGGCGTGCAACTGTCATCACTACCTAGACAATAGGTTGCTTTAGTTTGATGCAATTGTTGTAGATTCGCCAGTATTTGTGTGGAGAGAGTTCTAGTACGTTGTCTTGTCAAAGCTTGTTGTTCTATATATATAATATTTGGGAAAGGCCAAAGTGTGGTTTCCGGTGCAGTACATCATGAAATTGTTCATGATCATTAACAAACTTAGTCGAGATTGTTAGTGATGCATAAAAAGTGGTCTCGCTAGTTCGGCACACCGTCTAAAACCAACCATTGTGATGGCTGTTGATAAGTGTTGACGCAAACGAGTTCTTTGAATGTTCTCAAAATCATTCTCTTCAAGCAAGCTAGGGTAAAAGGAAGAAGCAACTGTGACGCTCTACTGCACTGTGAGCCACGTCTCATTTTCTAATTAGTGACGCACAATACGGAATTAATAAGACTCCGGAGTTCTTAATTAAGGATCCCGAATATAATCAGTTGAGATGTTAAAACGTTTAGGTGTTGCTCCAGTGCCGTGTTTGTGCACTCTGAGATCCAAAACGCCTACAGCGGTGGGGCTAAAAAGCGAGATGGAAGGCAGAGTTTTACCCCGCGTCTTAGACTCGCCGAAAGGGTGTATTGTCTATCGCGCTTTGTAAAACGCAGAGTTGTCGAGGGGCCATTAATAAATCACGTCACGCGCTAGGGGTACTAGTATCTTGTATACCCCATATCATGTAACCCAAGAATAATTAGTCCATACCGATGATAGCTTTTGGGTCTATTAAGCGCCCTAGTCTTATTGTTTTGAGTCATATTTAATAAATTTTAGTTTGGGCAAATTTCTCCAATATAACCCATTAAACCATCACGTGTCCCCGTGACCAATTTTTTCCAGGATAACTGTTGTGTTAACTCTTGTTGTAAATTAGAGATAATACCGGTTGTGTTTTTTATCTATATCCAGATTCTATTTTCTATACTTGTGTTTTTTATGCATTGCGGTCATTCTTGTAATCTTTATTTTTTATCGCGATGCCTTAACTATATAACCGGATAACATTCCGATAACGTTTGTCAGTTCCCAGTTATCTGTTCTCAGATATCAGTTCAGTGTATTGTTCCCGGATATTAATACTAATGTTCTAAATTAAATTAATAAAGAGTTTATAACCAGTTAAACCCAGAGTCGTTCTTGCGTCAAATAACAACAGGTTATGGGCCCAGCACGCTTCCACTGCGCAGAGGTTTAGAAGTCATAAGAAGTTCAACGCCGGGAAGATTATCCTTTAAGGTGCGGAGTCAGACGAAGAATGGCCGGAAATCACCTGGGACGAATCGAGACGTTAACTAAAGATAATTATGATACCTGGAAAATGCAAGTGGAAGCCCTGCTTCAAAAGAACGATCTCTGGGAGTACGTAGATGGAACTTCAACAAGGCCAACTCTGGTACGGGGAACGGAAGGCAACGCCCAGGCGGTCGCTACCTGGGACAGAAATGATCGAAAAGCAAGAGCGGACCTAATCTTGTCGATCAGTCCGTCGGAGTTGAAGCAAGTAAAGAATTGCACCACCTCACGCGAACTATGGAAGAAGCTCGAATCCATCTACCAGTCCAGTGGGCCTGCCCGGAAAGCCACGCTGCTGAAGAAACTGACCCTCAAGAAAATGAAGGAGGGAGAAGATGTTCGGGACCACGTCCGAGAATTCTTCGACGCAGTAGACAAGTTGGCTGACATGGGAGTAGCTGTAAACGACGACCTACTGGCCATTATGTTGTTATACAGTCTACCAGAATCGTACGAGAACTTCCGGTGCGCAATAGAGTCCAGGGATACGTTACCTGATCCAGAAGCCTTGAAAATAAAGATCCTGGAGGAATCGGACGCCAAGCAATCTAAAGAAGACGAACCCGTGCAGAATGCGATGATGGGCAGTAGGGGTAGAGGAAGAGGTTCACGTGGACGAGGAAGCACGACCTTCAAGTACAAGTGTCATGGATGCAGGAAACCCGGCCACAAGGTAGCCGATTGACCCGACAGAAACCATGGTTCAGGCATAAGAACCAGAAAGAAAGAAAACGCCCATCATGTACTGGCAGAAAATTTGGCCGAGGAAGAATTCGCATTGCACCTGAAGACTTATCACGATTCCTGGTGCCTGGACAGCGGAGCCACCTCGCATATGACTTCCAGCAGAGACTGCTTCAATGATTACGAAGAGACCACGAAATCTTTAAACCTGGCCACTGCAGAGTCAACGAAGATACAAGGTGTTGGCGAAGTAAAAGTACACGCAACGAATGGCAGCGACAATCGAATTCTTCGCCTGGAACGATCCCTTCATGTCCCGGATTTAAGAACAAATCTCCTATCCATTGCCAAGATGACAGACAAAGGACGTGAGGTCACATTCAAGAAGTCGCAGGCCTGGATTAAGACGGCAACCGGGGAAGTGATTGCAGTTGCTGACAGAGTTGTAGACCTTTATTTCCTGAGAAAGACTGAAGAAACGGTCCATTCAGTGCAAGCGGAAATAAAGCCTAGAAGCAACCTGGAGAACTGGCATTTCCTACTCGGTCACTTGAACGAGAGAAGTTTAAAGGAAATGGCCCGGAAGAATTTGGCTACGGGACTCAACATTGAAAAAGATGGGAGTCTGGGAATCTGCAAAATCTGTATCAAAGGAAAGCAATCGAAGGAGCCGTTCCCGAAACCTGAAGATAGCCGCACCTCGCATGTCCTGGAAATAGTACACTCTGACGTATGCGGCCAGATGAGAGTAACGTCGATGAGTGGAGCCAAGTACATCGTCGTTTTCACTGATGATTATTCCCGGTGGAGTGAAGTCAGCTTTTTAAAACACAAGAGCGAAGTGTTGAAAGCCTTCAAAGAATTCAAGCAACGAGCTGAAGTGGAAACCGGGAGAAAAATCAAGACCTTGCAGTCCGACAACGGAACCGAATACTGCAACAATGAATTCGACAGATTCCTGAAAGACTCTGGGATAAAAAGAAGGCTCACCGTACCATACACCCCGGAACAGAATGGCATTGCCGAAAGAAAGAACAGAACACTCCTAGATATGGCCCGATGTATGATGATACAAGCGCAACTTCCACCATCATTCTGGGCAGAAGCGATGGCCACGGCTAACTACATTCGAAACCGTTGTCCTTCCCGGAGCATAAATGGAGAAGTACCATTTACCAGATGGACCGGAAAGAAGCCATCCCTGCAACATTTGAAGATTTTCGGCGACAAAGCTTTGCTGTTGGACGAAAATAAAAGGAAGGGGAAATTTGCAGCCAGGAGCAAAGAATGCGTTTTCATCGGCTATTCTGAAATCTCGAAGGCCTATCGACTATGGGTTCCGTCCGAGAAGCAAATTTACCGAAGTCGAAATGTCAAGTTCCTGGGAGAATTTAATAAACAAGGCGGATATGATGATTTCGTCACTCCAGAAGTCAACCTAAAATACGGAAGCAAAGCTAAAGGCGAAATCGAAGTCCCGGCCACTACACACGCTGCAAAACCGCCAGGCGGAGAAGAACTCAAAGAAGTCAAAAAGGAGTTCAAAGATGAAATCCCGGAAGAATCTAATTCCCAGGAAAACGACGACGTCTTTGAAGAACCGTCAGAAACCCTCGTTCTGAAGAAAGGTCCCGGAAGACCGAAGAAAATAAGAACTGGAGTACCCGGACGACCGAAAAAATCGTTCAACATGATTCCGAGCGTCTCAGAAGAGTCTACTGACGAGCATGAAACCCTGTCTGATGAGTCAGCAAACCTAGCCATCTTGTCAGAACCTTTGTCCATGAAGCAAGCCCTGGCTTCTCCGTACGCAAACGACTGGAGGAAAGCAGTAACGGAAGAGTTCGTTTCGCTTATCAAGTGCGAAACCTGGGACATCGTTGATTGTCCGGAAAACCAAAAGGTCCTTGGAAATCGTCTCGTCTTCCGAACGAAATACTTACCCAGCGGAGAAGTAGAGAAAAGGAAAGCCAGGCTCATAGCGAAAGGTTTTGCCCAGAGACCAGGGATCGACTACCAAGAGACGTTCGCACCCGTCATTAGATCCAGCTCAATAAGACTGCTTATGGCCCTTGCTGTGGAAATCGATTTGGAAGTCCACCAGATGGATGTCGTCACGGCCTATCTTAATGGCGAACTCGAGGAGGAAATATATATGGTCGTCCCGGAAGGATTAACAGAATCCCTCGAAGAAATCGTCAAGTCAACCCGGTTCGACAAGTCAATCATTGCCAGAGCAAAGAAATGGACCAGGGACCTGGAAGAAGAGGGACATAAAGTCTGTCGTATCAAGAAATCCCTCTACGGCTTAAAACAATCGGGCCGCCAATGGTACAAGAAGTTACATCAAAGACTTTCGGAAATTGGAATGACACCATTGAAGAGCGACCCCTGCTTATACGTTTTAAGAGTCGCGGAAGATATTATGATCATTGGAGTCTATGTCGACGATCTGATCCTTGCAAGCAACAACCCGGATTGGATGACTGAAGTAAAGATTGAACTTGGGAGAAAATACGAGACACCTACGACCAGGGACATATAGCCTTGCGGTATCTACCAACAGAGGAAATGCCAGCTGACATCTGTACAAAGAGCCTGTTCCGTCCGAAGCACCTCTTCTGCGTCAAAGCCCTTGGACTGGAAATAATTGAATGACCACCCCCTGGATAGAAGATTGAAACCACCGATATTAAGAGGGACTGTTGTAAATTAGAGATAATACCGGTTGTGTTTTTTATCTATATCCAGATTCTATTTTCTATACTTGTGTTTTTTATGCATCGCGGTCATTCTTGTAATCTTTATTTTTTATCGCGATGCCTTAACTATATAACCGGATAACATTCCGATAACGTTTGTCAGTTCCCAGTTATCTGTTCTCAGATATCAGTTCAGTGTATTGTTCCCGGATATTAATACTAATGTTCTAAATTAAATTAATAAAGAGTTTATTATACAAAAACGAGTTTTGCTTCGCAGTCCTTAAAAAACTGCATTTATACACAATCCGCGGCACTTTTTCAAACCCACAAAGGGCCAGAAATTAGAAATTATTTTATGTATTGCAATTTGAAATTAAGTTTAATCGATATGAGAAATTTGGTTTTAATTGCGTAGTTCAAACATTTGTTATGATTAGAAATTTTACAACAAAATCGGGTATAAATGCGGCGTTTCGAGATAAAGGGAGCTTAGATTTTCACGTATGAAATTATATAGAATCTGTTCCCCTAAAAACTTATCCCTCTCAAATAATTAAAGCGAAAAAATAGAAAATGAGCTTTTAACATTTTAGTTTTTCAGGGTGGAAGAGATAAGAACACTTATTTCGAGTAAAATGTCGCTTTACTACTCCTAAAATGAGGTCCCTCATTCTGATTTGTGGCTTTGAAAAGCAGTGTCGTATTTCTGACATTTATCATACATCTTGTATACGTTTTAAACTTCAATTCGACTCATAATCGTCCTTGATTTAGCTCTTTGTTCCGAAACGCCGCATTTATACCCCTTTTTGTTGTAAAATTTCTAATCATAACAAATGTTTGAACTTCGCAATTAAAACCAGATTTCTCATATCGATTAAACTTAATTTCAAATTGCAATACATAAAATAATTTCTAATTTCTGGCCCTTTGTGGGTTTGAAAAAGTGCCGCGGATTGTGTATAAATGCAGTTTTTTAAGGACTGCGAAGCAAAACTCGTTTTTGTATAATATCTGTCCCTTTTTGGGGAGAAACGTTATTTGGGAATAAATTAGTTCTGGAATAGTGAAACTCATTCGTCCAATTTTTTAAGACTAATTATATAGTATTTCACTAAATCGTAACTTGCATTCGGAAATTGGAATGGTCGGATAATACAATGCACTGTATAAAAACACACTATGCTAAATATTCGTTGAAACCATGTGAAAATTATAAAAATTCTCCTACTATTTCTTTGTGATCATTTAACGTTAGGCTTGCAAAGACAAAAATTAGGCCCAAAAAGTTTTAAAAAAATCACGTGAACTTAATTTGAGAATCAAAATGGTGAAATTAAGCGCGAGATTTGAATTGAAACTTTAATTGAAATGCAGCGCGTGCTGGCGCGTGAGCTAGCGCGTGGTTTAAAATATATTTTTTTTAAAACCTATACAAAAAGGCCAAGTTAACCTTACACTACGAGAAATGAGATACTATACCTTTTCAGCCTTTGCTAGTGCTGTAAAGTTAGGCTGTGAAAAAAGTGTACCTCCTTGGTCGCGAAAATGTTTCCACCTCATAATGTTAAGCTCCATAGAGTTTAACATTACGATTTCGGATTGAGAATAAATAGAAAATCCCTGACGGGATTTTCTTAATAACCAGTTAAACCCAGAGTCGTTCTTGCGTCAAATAACAACAACTCTTTTGTTATTTAATAATTTAAAGGTTCAAAGCGGAATAGTACTGTTGTTTTAAATTGATAAAATAACATCAAAACCATTAACAAAACTTACAAAAATTATTACATTAATTTATTACGTTAATTTATACAGTGTTTCAAAAAGGGTAGTTGGGTCGAGAAACTGTGTGAACTATATGATCGATTTTTGAGTTGAAAATACTCTATGACATTTTGACTGTTTTCGTGTTATGAAATGAGTGTTTTACGGATGACCCTTAAAATTTAAGCAAAAAAATGAAAGACTGCTAATTAACTGATTATAATAATTTTTGGAGGCGCGACATTAAAATAAAATCTACTATAAAGAAAAATACTGGCGCGCACTTAGAAGAATTGTTCAAAGAACCGCGCGCCAATGTTTTGGTAATTTCAATTTAAAGGGAGGGTGATAAGGAAACATTTTATATTTCAACGTGCGAGAAATAGAATTTTCAACCACGTGGTAGGCACAAAGGGACATTGCCATCCACATAGTGAAAAACGTTTTAGTTTAGCACATCTGTCAAACTTCTAGACGTTAAAAAAGCCTTATTGCGATTACATTATTAATCTTCCTTAATTTTACAATCGAAGTTTTTCCGACAAAAGATTTTTGTTTTCTGACTAGTTTGAGGGTGGTGAATACGAATATCTACTTTATTTTCCATTTAAGAAAGTGGTTTTTGCTTGAATTTTAGGCGTCATCCGTAAAACACTAATTTCATATCTCGAAAACGGTGGCACGGACGGCAAAATGTCTTAGAACATTTTCGACTCAAAATCGCCCATAGTTCCCATAGTTTCTCGAACCAACTACCCTTTTTGAAACAACCTGTATAATTTACAATGTATCCAAAGTTGCCGTGCGTAGCTAACATGTTTTGATTTCAACAATTTAAATCACGTGATCTTCAAAGAAAAGCGTTATTTCCGAGGCGATCTCTGTTTTCCTTCATTTTAGCCTTAAGTATCTGCTAGTTTCCACTGAGCCAAGTAGGTACTCTGCAGGTATTAAGTATTTTCCTCCTGAATCATTCAAGGAAAATCTACTACCCTATGAAAATTTAAACAAGCCAAAGAATAATTTATTACTTGGAACCATATTTCATGTTCTTAACAAAGGTGCCAGGGGATCGGTCCTTCCCGTTTCTAAAGGTGTTTTGACATTTTTAGCTACATCGTACCGTATGACTTTCGTGACGTTTTTATATTTTTGACCAAAATTTTTAATATAATGGATTTTTTAAGTATCGGCACGATATCAGCCCTTTGAGTAAAACCAAGGATTAGAGGTATCCTAGCTTTGTACGTACTGACATTTCAAGGTAAAATTGCCCAGTCTATAAATAGACCTAGGTAGAATGTTTCGGGTCAACCACAACTAGTTTCAAACCATGTCCATCGACGAAAAGCGAGACGAAGGAAACTTATGCAAGGATATGGAAAACCTGGCAATGGAAAATTCAAAGTTAAATGTCTTCTTTCAATATCATATCAACAGCGAAATATTTTTGTTTTCAATCGAACAGAGTTTAGACCGGTCAGCTTTAAAAATAGTAATTTTTCGTTTTTGACTAAATGTGACTGACTAATTTCTTTTTTACTCTGTACAATAACAGTCTTAGTTGCAAGGAGGGAAATAGACTAGTTTCGTGATATTTATTTATTTATTTATTGTTAGCATTGGTCGTGAGACTTGTGGTGACCGCGTAGTACATGAGAAAGGTTTGAGCATAAAGCTATCGTCTTATTAAGACTAGAAGTTCAATATGACTTAATAGTATACCATAGTACACTAAGTTTAGATTGACTGAAGAGGAACATAATACATAATATTAACTTGGAATAAATACAAAATAGTTATAAGATAGGAACAAAGGTTGAGAAGACAGTGTCATAATGTTTTAGAGCAGTCTGGGGTAAAGTGTGATTAGATAAACATTCATTAATTCTATCATCCATGAATGTTGTTTTATGCAATTATAGTCAGAAGAGAACCAGGAAACGACAGTTGCGGGATATGTTGTCCCCGAGATTGACCCGCTGATCATACCGGATATTAAAGGCCAAGTTAAAACACGCGAATCACAGCTTTTTCAGTTACAGCACAAATTGTGCCGCAGATTGAAAAACTGGGCAGAAGGAAAACAAAGTTTAGACGTAAGGGTTATTTTCTTTTTTATTTTCTTTGATTTTTTTATTTACCTGTGTGTTGTAGTTATTTTTATATACAATAAATATATACAATTATTAACGTTATTAATATCATTACCGTTATTAACGTTATTAATATCATTAATAGTAATAAATAAACATTGAATTGAATTATTAATATTAATAAATTTTATTTTATTTTATTTTAACCAGGCCTTGCCAAATAAGCAAGAGGGCGAAAAAACACTCAAAACCTTTCTAGCCGGAGAAATAGATGGCATCCTCCAAATAATCGAATCCGTTGAAGCAATGAGGAGAGAAAACATCATTAACAACATAAACTTGGAGGATGCTGCCACTGAGGCCCTACGAAACGTTACCTGGCAGAAATCCAGTTTACTTTTTGGGCCTCTGTGGATGTCTACTCTCCGGCTATTGGACGATCGAAAATATATGAATTCAATAAAAAAAGGGCCACAAGCTCCAAGAGGACGTAGGGGGAGGGGCCGAGGAAGGGGCCGAAAGAGCCATTTCGGGTTTGCCTCATACTGAGATAAAAACATGTTTTTTTCAATGAATCTATATCTATATAAATCCAAGTCCTGACTGACTGACTGACTGACTGACTGACAGACTGACTGATAATCAACGCCCAGCCCAAACCGCTTGCCCTAGAAGGATGAAAATTTGCAGGAACGTTACTCATAAGTAGTAGGCGCGTACTAAGAAAGATTTTTCCAATCCGCCGCCATCTTAAAACATGGCGCCCAGAAATGTAAAAAATATTCTCTATGCAATTAAGTACGCGCGTTTCAACCGATTTCACAAATATTTAGTACACTGGTTTGCTTTAACCTTAAGACGGGCTGAATGGTCTTTCGGGTTAGATTTTTCGCCATCTTTTAAAATGGCGCCCAGAAATGTAAGAAAATATTCTCTATGCAATAAAGTCCGCGCGATTCAACCGATTTCACAAATATTTAGTACAATGGTTTCCTTTAACCTATAGACGGGCTGAAAGGTCTTTTGGGTTCGATTTGTTGCCATCTTTTTAAATGGCGGCCAAAAACTTAAAAACCCTTCTTTATGGAATAATGTCCGCGTGAAAAGTAATAAAAAATGTCCCGACGGGCTGACGGACTGTGCCGAGTGCCTTCGCTCCTAGGGTGCTACAAAAATATTAGTCATCAGTAAAATCTACACATTCTTTATATCATTTTAGATGGAAGTTCTTATTACACGCGAGCGACGCCGCGGGTAACGGCTAGTAAAATATAAAAAAGTTGAAGTGTCTTGGTTATTATCAGATCCTACATTTTCATAATGGCCTATAAAAGATTATTATATTTACACGCATAATCTATTAAATTTACCTTACACATTTATAATAAATCTAAATATAATAAGATTCCTTCGAATTTAACTCATAGGTACCAATAATATTTCACACCAAACGAAATTGCTGTATATTCAAGGGCAATAAAGATTAAGTAAAATTCAAATGTTGTAGGCCCCATATATTTGAGAATAACTCGCAATTAACTTTTCTTTACGTTTAACCATCGCAATCTCAAATGTATATGTACCAACTTAGATTGAATTCCATCCAAAATTAAATTAGGCTTAAATGAAAGCGTTTTGGTAAAACAGTGTATTGTAGGCACCCAGGTTATGTAAAATCCAAAAGCTGTAGGCATCCAGGTTATGTTAATTCAAAAGCTGGTTGTAGGCACCCAGGTAATGTAAAATGCAAAAGTTGTAGGCACCCAGGTTATGTAAAATTCAAATGTTGTAGGCACCATATATTTGAGAATAACTCGCAATTCACTTTTATTTGCGTTTAGATTAATCGTCGCAATCTCAAATGTATATGTACCAACTTAGATTGAATTCCATCCAAAATTAAGTTAAATGAAAGCGTTTTGGTAAAATAGTGTCTCGTATGCACCCTGGTTATGTAAAATTCAGAAGTTGTAGGCACCCAGGTTATGTAAAATTCAAAAGTTGTAGACACCCAGGTTATGTAAAATTCAAAAGTTGTAGGCACCCAGGTTATGTAAAATTCAAAATTTGTAGGCAACCAGGTTATGTAAAATTCAATAGTTGTAGGCACCTTATATTTGAGGATAATTGCTCGCAGTTAACTTTAAATCGCGTTTAAATTAATCAGCGCAATCTCAAATGTACATGTACCAACTTAGATTGAATTCCATCCAAAATTAAGGTAAATGATATCGTTTTGGTAAAATAGTGTCTCGTAGGCACAAGAGTTGTAGAAACCCAGGTTATGTAAAATTCAAAAGTTGTAGGCACCTTATATTTGAGAATAATTACTCGCAATTAACATTAAATTGCGTTTAAATAGAACACCACATTGATATAATCAAATTAGATTTCATTACTTTAATATTTATGTTAAATAATCTCATTTTGGTAAAATTCAAACCTATATAGGCGAGGTTTTCCTTTAGAAATAATTTGAAGGCACCCTAAGCGTAAGTTTAATTGGCCGCAATTTATATTTTATAGTAATTAATTTGATTCAAATAGCATTATACTCCAAATTAGATTTTAATTTCATACTTAATTAACTGAAATAAACATATTTGGTAAAATTCCAACCCCTATAGGGGCTCTTCCCAATAATATGATAGGAGGGATATTTAACAATGATAGTTAAATATTAATTTCCTCGGGACCTTCTTACAATCTGGAGCAAATTCAGATCATATATATTTATAATTAAAGGCCGGAAACTGTTGAAAACGATACTATATTTAAAATAATCAGAAAACGACTACAATAGTAGTTTTACTACTGTAGGCACTTGTAGACACCCTTGGTAAATTTGTAAAATAGTGTTGGCCCAAAAATCTTTATGCTCCTCTAAGTGACCCAAGAGATATATTCTATATTTCTGACCCACCTCACTTTATAAAAACATCACGAAATTGCTCATTTCATAGTGGATTTGGCAGCAGTACAAGGGTTTTAACAAAAAATGGAAAACATTTGTTATGGGCCCATATTGAAGAAATGTTCTTAAAAGATACTTCATCCGCTCTGAGGCTTTGTCCAAAGCTAACTCTGGATCACATAGAACTTGGATCTTTCTACGCCATGAGAGTCAAATTATCATCTGAAATACTTAGCGCAGCTGCAGCCGTTGAAAAATTAGTTGGAAAGAAAGCATCGGAAACAGTAGTTTTCTTCAGAATATTAAACCGATTTTTCGGCATACTTAATTCTAGAAATGTAGCACAGGGGACACGAACTAGAAATCCGGATATTGAACCACTTACTTCTATTAATGACTGGCGCTTTAAGGTCGGTAAGTTTTATAAGTCGATCTAGTTTTGTTAAAATGTTGTTTGACTGTTCATATAATTCCACACTCGATAAACTTTGCGAGCGTGAAATTGTTTACGAAGTAAAATTTAGACGTAAATTAAACATTTCCATAGGCTAGAAGGGAAATGGCTTTACTGAAACTATCATAAACTGTAGGCTAACGTGCAACAGAAAGTAGCTTAGGAGACAATAATAAAAATATTAACTGGCATGGTGAAATCAATACTTAGGCACTGCACGTATTCTCATTCACTCGCGTGCATTGCCAATATTAACCGCTTTCCCCTTTTTAATGCAGTTAGTTAACCACTTTTTTTCAGTCAAGCTAGTAACGTTGCCGCAGCTTAAAGAATAGTAGATTTTCATCTCAGGTTTTTTAGCTTTAAGGATTGCTACATAGACCTTATCAACAAATTAGCAAAACGAGACGCTAATTAAGTATACCTTAAAAAATCCATTCTTTAACAACCAACTGAGAGGCCATGAATTGCGAGAATTTATTTGGGATAAATTTCACCAAAGTTTATAACAGCGAAAATCTCTTCTTCAAATACAAGTAAGTCATCTGACTTACTCTGTTCAATTATTCCTGTTTCAAAATGAATTCTTTTTTAGAGCAGCGGAATTCGCAAGTGTTTCCGTTGCAGTATGCGAGGTAATGTAAAAGACGCTTAAGTTTAGCGATCAAGTTAATGAAATTTAAAATCTGCTTTTAGGAGATTCTAGCTCAAGAGTCACTTGTGCAATTGTTCAAGTTACTGGATGAGATGTGCCTCAAAATGTTTAACGTAAAGAAAGGAGTTGATACTGACTTTTAATAGCTAAAAATAGCACAAATGATGTACTTCAATGAGAAGAGAACATTACTGTTTACGTTTCAAATGTTCAGACTTGAATACAATATTATTCCTTATGCCGAATTAACAGCAAATGGAACCTCCATCGTACAAATTAAGGTAAACACCAATCAATTGACACGACGAATTTTGCACTAACAGGAAGATCATGGGTAAGAGGATTTTAATTGCTTTTTTTAGGACATGCTTACAGTATTCCTTGGCGTAGCGCTTTCGGATATTGCAAAGGACGAATTTTGGTACTATACACCAGTTTTCTTGTCATCAGAGCTTCTCCTAATGACTGGGCCTCCAGCTGAAGTTGAGAAATATTCCATGTCCTTCTTGACTATCGATAGTGCGGTACAAAATAATTTTTCAAACAAATTTTCACCAAAAGTGTGGCGAATTCTTCAAGCTATGAAAGGTAAAATGATATTTTCAGGTTTCATATCTGCTTGTCTCTTGCGTCGTCGCTCTAACGCTGCTGGCGAAGCTTCCCGAATTTGTTACAAACAGGGGTCAAGGAAGATGTCGAGAAGAAACATCTATTCTTCAGAGTGTCAAAAACCACTTCAATTTCACATGGGATTTCGTTTGCTTATTTTTCTTCGAGCGTAAGTACTTAGTGAAGATTGACTTTCTCCTGTGAATATTTTATAAATCGCATAATTTCCAAAAGATATATTTCAAATTATGTCCCAGCATTTATTCAGGTTTCAAAATGCATTTCATGGAGGATCACAATCGGTTCGTGGCTGATTGCTATTTCAATCATTTCAATATTCATGGGATCCGAATTGAAAACGGAAATGTACTCAACCGAACACGTTCTCATCGACAGTCTAGAAAGTTTCAGCAAATACACCAACGCAAAAATTCGATTTGGTACTACCGGTATGGTCGCTGGATTTTTTAAGGAATGGGTACGTTATGTGTTTTGTGTTTAAAATTGTCCTCTTGGTAATCTCGGTGTTTTATTAGGAAAAGACCATTGTCGAAAATGAACCCCAATTGTCTCTGGCTTCGAGAGTCGAATATGCGGAAGTAGATGGCATGTTATACATTGATATGTACAGGAACATCTTCTTGGGAAGAACTGGATTCCTTCTACCACAGTTTTACATCGAAATTCTTATGTCAGTTCTTCTTGAAGGCGACGATGATTTTAGAAAATTTGTTTTCTTCTTCAACACAGAGCAAATCAAAAATTTGCTCTTCGTCTATCCTATCAGTAGCGAATTGAAAAGGCGTCCTGAATTAATTGAGCAATTAACTCTTGGGTAAGGACTAAATAGCCTTGTTTCGTTGAGAAATTAGAACATGTACAGTTCATTTCACTTTTTTTAGAAACATGATGGTTAGCGAGACCAAATTCACGGATTACTTGTTTTTCAAAAACAAATTCTATCTTTCAAGAGTTTCTTGGAAAATGCCGACGAAAAGCCTTTCAGCACTGACAATGAACGAAACAAGCGGGACATTCGTGTTGTTCATCTACGGTTTGGGAATTGCCATAACCACCTTCATCGCTGAAATTATTATCAAATTAGTGCCCAGCTTCAACGGAACGGATTTTTAATAGAGATGGCCGATACCAGGCTTACCCCGATACCGATCGATACCGATATTGGTAGGATTGCACTTTACGTGACCCACCCAACTAACAATGGTTTCTAGTTAATTCGACCCTGAGGAGTCCGAAAAAAATAGTTAAAAAATTATTTGGCCGCCGCAAGTTGGTTAAAAAAATTTTTGAAAATTTTAAAATCCATGCACTTACCGCCATTGAAGCCGCTATCCCCTTAACGCATTCTGCACTCAATCTTGCAAAATAAGCCGGGGGGGACTGTGAAAAATTGACGTACTCGCGCCGGAAACATTGACGTACTCGCGCCGGAGATATAGCTATGGAATTTTTTAAGCTTACTGAAACTGTTCATTTCTGATAAAAGGACGGAAATATAATGCGAGAAAAACTGCTATGTTTTGGGAAAATCGTTGAATTTTTGGGGAATTCGATAATTGATAACGGCAAATTTTGGTAAAATCTTTGAATTTTTGGGGAATTCGATAATTGATAACGGCAAATTTTGGTAAATGCCGTCAAATTATTCTTGAATTTGATAAATCTGAAGGACAATATTTTGGAAAAGGTGTCAAATTATTCGGGAATTTGATAAATGTGAAGGACGATATCATGAAAAAGGTGTCAAATTATTCGGGAATTTGATAAATGTGAAGGACGATATCATGGAAAAAGGTGTCAAATTATTCGGGAATTTGATAAATGTGAAGGACGATATCATGGAAAAAGGTGTCAAATTAATCTGAATTTGATAAATCTGAAGGACGTTATTTTGGAAAAGGTGTCAAATTATTTGGGTGTTTGATAAATGTGAAGGATGATATTTTGGAAAAGGTGTCAAATTATTCGGGAATTTGATAAATGTGAAGGACGATATTTTGGAAAAGGTGTCAAATTACTCGGGAGTTTGATAAGTGTGAAGGATGATATTTTGGAAAAGGTGTCAAATTATTCGGGAATTTGATAAGTGTGAAGGATGATATTTTGGAAAAGGTGTCAAATTATTCGGGAATTTGATAAATGTGAAGGACGATATTTTGGAAAAGGTGTCAAATTATTCGGGAGTTTGATAAGTGTGAAGGATGATATTTTGGAAAAGGTGTCAAATTATTCGGGAATTTGATAAATGTGAAGGACGATATTTTGGAAAAGGTGTCAAATTATTCGGGAGTTTGATAAGTGTGAAGGATGATATTTTGGAAAAGGTGTCAAATTATTCGGGAGTTTGATAAGTGTGAAGGATGATATTTTGGAAAAGGTGTCAAATTATTCCTGAATTTGATAAATGATATTTTGGAAAGTGGTTCACTGGGGATGGACTCAATACAATTTGAAAGTATGCACTGAAATTTAAAAATGGTGAGCATTAATGTGTGGCTCTTAGCGTTACCCAAGAAACACCACGTGGAGGTGGCCACACGTCGTTTCTCGTGGGGAGTTTTTTATGGCAGGCCCCCTTATCCTACTGCCCATATCCACTGCCCTAAATGAATGCTTCATATTCAAATTTTTTATCATCTTGATAGAAATTGAGTAGACAGTTTAAAAAAAGGTTACTCAATTCGAGAACCAAAATACCTAGTAGCACCATCCAAATATCTTATAAGCCCAGAATGGATCTCGTAGGAATAAAACCTCCCACAATTTTCCGATTTTTTCATATAAACGAAAAGCTCCGCTACCTTACGTTTGTCTTTCCTAGAACAATCTCTCCAGCGTATTAACCGCCATGCATTATACTCGGATATGCCATTCAATATGCAAAATGCTACAACCTGCATTCGTTTCAAATACGTGCATTCGTCAAAAAATGCACAAACAATGTGGTCCGGAACGCTACTAAAATTAGTCACATCCATTCCATTTAATAAGCGTCTCATGGCCGCAACACGATTGTTTTTGAAAGCCATAATTTTACCTTCTCGTATTCTTGCAACGATTCTTGTAACTAAAATAATTCCAAAGCACTGAATACTTTCTAATAAACACTTTGTGAAAACAGATGTTGGAAGAACTTTGACGTCCCCCCCCCTGTAAAATTGGCGCCAATTTTCCGCCCCCGGACTTTAGGCTCTTCCCGCCAGGCTGGTTGCTATGACAACGTCCTTCGCATGGAGCAGAGACTCGTTGGAAACGAACGCGTTAAGACACGTTTTTTTTCAGGAGGCTTTTTTAAGGCATTTATTTTTGCTGTGATATTGGATATATTTGGGAGTCAAGGAGATATTTTTCAATGGCCGAGGCTAATTTGGAGAGAGATATTTTTGAAAACCCTAATTTTGGGAATGTGGAGCATTTTTTTAAAAGGGTTTCACTGAGGAATTGGGGAGGATTTTTCCCTTGTATGGATGATGCCCTTAAGGCGAGGTCAGAGAAGGACGCCATTACTCTGGTACTTTCTTTGGATCTTGTCCCGCGACTTGATTCGTTCAATGAACGAAAGATAGTTTGTGAATGCGGGAACAGGTCTGAAGATGGGGAGATAAATGGGTATCTTGTGGGCGTTCAGGATGCTCAAAGGCGATTTGGATATTTAATCCGCTGTTCAGCCGCCAAATCTCGCGACAATAAGCGAAAAGCTTTAAAGGCGAAAAAAAGAAAAGTACCAGAGTACTTGGTAAGCGAATGTGTAAAGGCTTTCGTCCCCTCAAAGAACACCTGGTTCTACAATCAAAACTTGTCGGTCACTGACAATCTCTTTTTGGTATTCCTGTGGGTGTGCAACATGAGCGTGTCTGACGCTGTTACCCACAGTGAATGTTCCGCCCATACCGTCGTGGACTATTTTTCCATGTGCCGCGAGGTAGCTGAGATTGTAATCTCGAACAGGGCTGACAAGGTTCAGATAGGAGGACCAGGATTGTTCGTAGAGGTGGACGAAACGTATTTACACTGTCGAAAATACCATCGTGGGGCTCAATTGGCTGGAGAGGCCATCTGTATCTTTGGCATTTACTGCAGAGATACAAAAGATGGTCTCTTTTTAAGGGTCAAAAATAAGTCCAGGGCCGTTTTATGGACGCAAATGTCTAAGTACATAGCCCCTGGGTCCGTTATAGTTTCGGACGGTGCCCCAATGTACATGAATTGTACTTTGATGGGATTTCAGGAGCATCTGACTGTCCTTCATAAGTATGAGTTTGTGAATTCTGAGGATTCACGAGCTCATACCAATAACATAGAAAATAGGAACAGGCATTTGAAGGACAGCATTAAGTCATATAGAACTGACAGGGCATTGAACAGCTACATGGCGACCTATTGGTACAGGTGCTTGTTTTTCAAGGACCAAGATGGCAGTTGGCTTCCTCCAGGAACCAACTTCCGTCGGTTCTTGGAGGACGTCAAGGAATGCTACCCTGGTCCAGGAAGAAAAGGCCTTGAGCTAATTGAAATTGGCGTGTCGGAGGAAGAGTTAAGTACTCTGAATCCAGAAACAGAGCCGGCGTTCCTTGTTGCAGGGCAAAACGCTGAAAACACTTTTGAAGTCAGCGATGAGTGATGCAGGTAGTAGACAAAAGGGCTTCAATGTCCTGGGTAGTCTTCATTCGGCAAGCCCTTTTGCCTGCTGCCGGCTTCGTTGCCCTGCGGAGTAATTCAAAACTCCGCAGGGTAACGAAGCCGGCAGCAGGCAAGAGGGCTTGTCGAGTGAAGACTACCCAGGACATTGTTGCCGGCAGTAGGCAAGGGGTCCTGCCATACAAAAACTCCCCATGAGAAACGACGTGTGGCCACCTCCAAGTGGTGTTTCTCGGGTAACGCTAAGTGCCACAAATTACTGCATAAATTGACGCCTTTTTCAAAATATAGTTGAAATAAATTGACGCCTTTTCCAAAATATAGTTGAAATAAATTGACGCCTTTTCCAAAATATAGTTGAAATAAATTGACGCCTTTTCCGAAATATAGTTGAAATAAATTGACGCCTTTTCCAAAATATAGTTGAAATAAATTGACGCCTTTTCCAAAATATAGTTGAAATAAATTGACGCCTTTTCCAAAATATAGTTGAAATAAATTAACGCCTTTTTCAAAATATAGTTGAAATAAATTGACGCCTTTTCCAAAATATAGTTGAAATAAATTGACGCCTTTTCCAAAATATAGTTGAAATAAATTGACGCCTTTTCCGAAATATAGTTGAAATAAATTGACGCCTTTTCCGAAATATAGTTGAAATAAATTGACGCCTTTTCCAAAATAAAGTTGAAATAAATTGACGCCTTTTCCAAAATAAAGTTGAAATAAATTGACGCCTTTTCCAAAATATAGTTGAAATAAATTGACGCCTTTTCCAAAATATAGTTGAAATAAATTGACGCCTTTTCCAAAATATAGTTAAAATAAATTGACGCCTTTTCCGAAATATAGTTGAAATAAATTGACGCCTTTTCCAAAATAAAGTTGAAATAAATTGACGCCTTTTCCAAAATAAAGTTGAAATAAATTGACGCCTTTTCCAAAATATAGTTGAAATAAATTGACGCCTTTTCCAAAATATAGTTGAAATAAATTGACGCCTTTTCCAAAATATAGTTAAAATAAATTGACGCCTTTTCCGAAATATAGTTGAAATAAATTGACGCCTTTTCCAAAATATAGTTGAAATAAATTGACGCCTTTTCCAAAATATAGTTGAAATAAATTGACGCCTTTTCCAAAATATAGTTGAAATAAATTGACGCCTTTTCCAAAATATAGTTGAAATAAATTGACGCCTTTTACAAAATATAGTTGAAATAAATTGACGCCTTTTCCAAAATAAAGTTGAAATAAATTTACCCCTCATATATATTGATGTTGACATTTGCTAACTGCCCAATAAATTGACGCCTTTTCCAAAATATTGATGTTGACATTTGGTTCTTTCTCAATAATTTGTCGCCTTTCCCAAAATATAGTTGCAAAAAAACTAGATTCCTTTTCTGAAATATTGACGTTGACATTTGCCAATTTCCCTATATTTTGACACCTTTTCTCTACGCCTTTTATTTCAATTTTTTTTTTACAAAAAATCATATTTACCAAGGATTTGACACATTTTCCCAAAAATAATGTTGAGTGAATTAAAAAAAATCCCGAATAATTTGACGGCTTTTTTCAAAATTTACCGTTATCAATTATTGAATTCCCAAAAAATTCAACGATTTTCCCAAAACATTTCAGTTTTTCTCGCATTTATATTTCCCTCCTTTTATCAGAAATGAACGGTTTCCGTAAGCTTAAAAAAATCCATAGCTATAAAACTCCGGCGCGAGTCCGGCAATTTTTCACAGACCTCCTCGGCTTATTTTGCAAGATTGAGTGCAGAATGCGTTAAGCGGATAGCGGCTTCAATGGCGGTAAGTGAGTGGATTTTAAAATTTTCAAAAATTTTTTTGACCAACTTGCGGCGGCCAAATAATTTTTTAACTATTTTTTTCGGACTCCTCAGGGTCGAATTAACTAGAAACCATTGTTAGTTGGGTGGGTCACGTAAAGTGCAATCCTACCCCGATATTTACTCACCATGATTCAAAAACCCGATACCGATATTTTTAGTAGGACAGTGCCATTTACATATGTTTTAAAAATACAAGGAAATAATTTAAATGTAAAGAGTAATTTCGTGGATTATACTATTAAGCACATTGTTTAGAGGTATTTTCAAAATAATATCACGGCTTGTCTTTTTTAACTAGTATATGCTGAGAGGCCCTTTTATCCTTAAACTTCTATTAAAATTAGTTAATAGATAAACTAAATTCTCAAACGTTTCATGTAAAGAGAAATTATCACGATTGACATTCATAGAAATAAGATATCACCATCAAAACATTACTGAAAGACCTAAAAATGTCATGTAGTGCCATATAACGCATTTTAAACGAGTATCGGTTTAGTATCAAATTAAACCAACCGATCCGATACTATAGGGAAACCCCGAGTATCGGTGCCGATAACTTCGAATGAAAAAATACACTGACATGTTTAACAAAAATAACAAAACCAATACCATAGCTTTGCACTCTTTATGATTAAACGCAATAAAAATTAACATTCAATTTTAATTTTTTTTGCGAAACAAAGACACAAAAGCCATTGATTTAAGACCTTGATTCTTTGAACTACTTCTATCAATTTAGCTTATCAGAAACACCCTGTATATCCATTGTCCTTATCAACTGTTCATTTTGGTCCAGTTAGGTGAAACGCTTAATTTTCTCATTCGATAGCCGTATATAACTCGATCGCCTTAAATTATAAATGATATAATATAGAAACGTTCAGGGCACAGCGGCGTCATTATTTTATATCACGCGATTCATACAGTATAATAACTTTATTTTGTTCACATTTGGTATCGACTAATGCCGTTTACCTTTGTTTGCCACCATGGAGATATATATAACGAGGTATTTTTACAGTGCAAAAGCACTTGAAATAAAACATTGATTATCACTCGGATAAAATTACTCCGTGCAAAATGGCAATGGAAAGTAATAGCTCTTTAAATAACAGTCGCGTTGTAACCGTAAAATTTAAAGGTAGGAAAGGGGGCCTAATTTCACGGCTCACAAAGAAATTAAATAAAAACTAGCAATATAGAAGTTCCCAGGTTACCCGTTTAAAGGTCTTATTGACCATTACTTTATAATTACCAAGTAGTCCATTGTTGTAGGAAAAATAACGCAGAGAGATAGAACTAGATTACAATGTTTATTTTGGGCAAAACAAAAGACACGTCCGTACTTGTTCGCGTTACAAAAATACTGCCTTTAGAAGGTGGCGGAGGGGGTTTTTATCCCTCTCAAATTTTAGTTTTTCATCTTTTTACACAGAGCTAGTGGCGCTTAAAGGCTAGCGCACACCTAACGTCATCGGACGGATCGCACGCATCGAATAATTTTCTTCAACCGCGCACACTAAATTCGGAGCATTCGGATTTCCGAAATTCCGAACGCGCGTATGAGCAATTGAGCATGCGCGGCGGAATACTCGGGAATATTCCAAATGCGCGAAATTTCAAACTAGGCTTAACATAGTGGCTAGTTGTGCGTGTTTTTTTTTTCTAGAAAAATAAGCATTTTTTCTGATTTTTCCCGGATTAAATTACTAACCAAAAACACCTTTCAACTTGGAATAATGTGGTAAACCGAGCAAATTTTCCTAATCTTAAAAGAGCGCCATTTTATGTTACATCAACACATAATCTGAGCATTCGTTAAGCGATTTTTGTCTTAGCTCCGTACGGACCATACGGATTGTATGCCCCTATCGGGAATCCTCGTCGGCATTGCCGACATCCGATACGTACGATGCGGACGGATGAGCGCGTTCTCATTTGAAACAATGGTAATAATAATAAAATCCGATGCGTGCGATACGTGCAGTCCGTCCGATGACGATAGGTGTGCGCGTGCCTTAAGGCGCCACTTGTGAGAGAAATTGTAACCATAAATTAAAAAAATAGATGAAGCAGACGACTTCGGAGGAACGTGGAGGTCGTCGTTACATCCTCCCCCCAGAGGAAGAACTGGAATCGTCAGGGTGAGATAGAGGAGAGGGTGGAGGGAGAGACTTCTCCCTCGAGCTCCTATCAGGAGAGGAAGATGGAGAGGTTGGAGGGAGAGACTTCTCCCTCGAGCTCCTATCAGGAGAGGAAGATGGAGAGGTTGGAGGGAGAGACTTCTCCCTCGAGCTCCTATCAAGAGAGGAAAGTGGAGAAAGGTCTGGCGGCATCCGATTCACTCGGAAGACCGCGGGAGGATCTGAGAATAAGGCGAATGCGACTGGCTCAGATTCCTCGGGTAGATCAGAGACTTCTGGGAAGGTCTCTGGCATTTCTTCCGACGGGGAAGAAGAGGAACCATGAGTGGATGAAGATGAGGTTTGAGTTCTCCTTGGTTCTTCTCCAGACGATTCGGTCTGCGCTTCTTGATCTCTCAACAGTCGTTGTCTTCGTTCTCGCCGAGTCTCACGACGTTCGTCACCAGTACTGACTCCAGCGTCCTGAAGTATAGGTACGGATTGTGACGAGGTAGAACTTGAAGATGAACTCCTTGACGTTGAGGATGACTGGCTTCTGTCCGGTCGGCAGACATCTTTATTTGACCAATATAGCTTTAAGTGCGCGATATTCTCGATTCCTTTGATTTCTCCGGTTTCTGGGTCTTCTAATTTGTATCGCAATCGGTCTAGTTTCTTTGAGATCTTGTAGGGACCATCCCATTTGGGACATAGCTTAGCGGCGATATTGGTTGCCGCTTGAGACAAGGGATTCGTCTCTTTCCAGACAAGCGCACCAACGGGAAATTCAATTCCTTCCCGCCTTTTTTCGTAGTAGCGTTTCTGGTGTGCTTGCGCTTTCGTGGCAAGCTCCTTAGACAAAGCTAGTTGCTTCGCTAAAGCTGAGAGCGATGCGAACCTCTCAACAAAGTCCGCTACTGGCATACCCACGTCTAAGTCCCAGGGAAATCTCGGCTCCCTACCCATGTTCAGGTAGAAAGGAGTTCTTCCTGTTGTCGTGTGTGTAGTCGAGTTGATGGCGAACTGGATAAACGGTAAGTTCTCGTCCCATCTTCGGTGATCTCGACCAACGAACATCGAAATAATTTCGCCCAGAACTCTCTTTGTGCGCTCCACGATTATACGGAGTGATGTATCGTGGCTTGACTTTGAACATCTTGAGAATGTCCTTCCAAAGTTGTGAAACAAATTGAGTCCCATTGTCGCTTAAGATGGCTTTCGGACATCCGTAGCGAACTATCATGGAGACGAGTTTCTTCGCACACGTTCTGGCTGTGATATTCTTCATTGGGTATAGTTCGACAGATTTGGTGGCATAATCCGTAAATACCAGGAGGTATTTGTTCGCGTTACAAAAACTACTGCCTTTAGAAGGTGGCGGCGGGGGTTTTTATCCCTCTCAAATTTTAGTTTTTTCATCTTTTTACACAGAGCTAGTGGCGCTTAAGAGAGAAATTGTAACCACAAATAAAAAAATAGATGAAGCAGACGACTTCGAAGGAACGTGGAGGTCGTCGTTACAGCGTTATAGGTGGTTGCCCTTATGAACGAACCCTCGATATGAAAATATTAGTATAATAAAAATGCTTTATTTTGGCATTTAAAACTAGAGATGGCCGATACCAGGCTAAGGCTTAACGCAATACCGATCGATACCGGTGCAAACATGACCGATACCGATCGATACCGAAATTTACTCACTATGATTCAAAAAAACCCGATACTTCAACCGATATTTACTCACTATGATCCAAAAACCCGATACTTCAACCGTTATTTACTCACTATGATCCAAAAACCCGACACTTCAACCGATACTTACTCACTATGATCCAAAAACCCGATACTTCAACCGATACCGATATTTTTAGTAGTACTCTGGCCATTTACATTAAATATACTAGGAAATAATTTATAGAGTAATTTCATGAATTATACTACCGAAAGAAGGTATTAATAATGATTACCGCGGTTACTATCAGCAAGCTACCCCTGCTCGTGAAACTTGCTACAATAGTGAAAGGAACAGCCATTACGCTAGGAACTGTTTCAAACGATTATCTGACGACCGACGGGACGCTGAGCAACGACAATTACCTCGTCATCTTAATGATTACTAAATCTGGATATGATTAATTCTAGGCCGTATATACTTTAAAATTATTTTTTTTAATTGAGACATGAGGACATGTCAACTGAAAGGGGAGATGTGTAACAATACGTAATAAGTTTATGAGATAGGCTGTATTAGTGAGGACAAGTGAGATAGGCTGTATTAGTGAGGACAAGTGAGATAGGCTGTGTTAGTGAGGACAAGTGAGATAGGCTGTATTAGTGAGGACAAGTGAGATAGGCTGTGTTAGTGAGGACAAGTGAGATAGGCTGTTTAGTGAGGACACGTGAGAGAGGTGATATAGATATGCGCGAGGTCACGAGAAGTGAGTGAGTAGAGTTTTGACCGTTGAGTATGGTCGCGTGGTTTTTGGTTTTTGTGTTGTTTTTAAAGAAAGTAAAGTTTCAAGAACAGTGTTAGGCTTAGAGAGAAATGTACTAAGTAGAAAATTAAAAATTGCTAAAAGAAAGCAGTGCTGGATTCCTTACGTCCACATTACAGCGCCATATAACGCGCATTTTAAACGAGTATCGGTTTAGTATCATATTAAACCGATCCGATACTATCGGGGCAGGAAACCCCGAGTATCGGTACCGGTTCATCCCTAGTTAAAAGCAAGACCATATTTTAATAGTCGTGCGTTTCAGGTTATTTTAGTAAATATTATCATCTTACATGTGGGCATAATTTTTAAATAAAACTATCGATAATACACGGTGATTGAAATTGGCAACGTTAAATTTAAAATTATTTGCTGGCAGCTTCAAAATACGAATTGGGGCTTTCATCACTACTTTCTTATTGCAGACTAGCTGTTACCCGCGGCGTTGCTCGCGTGTAATAAGAACTTCCATCAAAATGATATAAAGAATGGGTACATTTTACTGATGACTAATATTTTTTTAGCACCCTTGGAGCGAAGGCACTCGGCGTTGCCCGTCAGCCCGTCAGGACATTTTTTATTATTTTTCACGCGGATATTATTCTATAAGGAAGGGTTTTTAAGTTTTTGACCGTCATTTAAAAAGATGGCAAGAAATCGAACCCGAAAGACCATTCAACCCGTTTATATGTTAAAGGAAACCAGTGTACTAAATATTTGTGAAATCTGTTGAAACGCGCGGACTTTGTTGCATAGAGAAGATTTTTTACATTTTCGGGCGCCATTTTTTAAGATGGCGGCAGATAGCAAAAAATCTTTCTTAGTAAGCGCCTACTACTTATGAGTAACGTTCCTGCAAGTTTTCAGCCTTCTAGGGCAAGCGGTTTTGGCTGGGCGTTGATTATCAGTCATTCAGGACTTTGATTTATATAGATATAGATAGAATTAATGCTGCACGAATTCCAATACGTTACGTTTTCTTTTGTTATTTGATTAAATTTGACTTAATAGTTGAGCTTGAGGTTTCATCGAACACTGATCTTTGGACATCAGAAATGTTTTCATTATTCACATCGACTAAAGCCACGTTAACAAACTGTTTTCGATTGGTGGAAATGGCATATTTGACAGTTAAACATAGAGATCTAACGTGGGAAAATTATTTATTAATTTTCAAAAGGATTAGACTTTTCTAATTCGGTTGCAAACGGTTTCCAAAGTGTCTCGTGTTAAGGCGGCTTAAGAATGATGGCAATACAACTAAATACGAAAAGTGTAAGATAAACAACTCAATTTTCATTTCAGTAAATATGTTAATTTATGTTGATCTAGTTTTATTAGAAAGTGGTTGACTGGTCATATAATTCCACACTTAATAAACTTTGCAACCGTTATATTCTTTACCAAAGTAAACTTTAGACGTAAACGAAACTTTTCCAAATGTTAGAATGGAACGTAGTGAGGAGATACTACGAATTAGAACGTGAAATGGCACTTCCAAAATTATCATAAACAGTTGGCTTACGTGCAGCAGAAATTGTCAGGAGACAATTATGACAAATATCTAATGGCAGGGCGTGATCAATATATAGGCTGCTAATATTTTCACAGACAAAGCACGTAGTCTCAATTTCTAGCGTGCATTGCTCAATATTAACCACTTTAGTCAATTGCAAAAAACTAAGCCAACGTTAACTCTTTTATACTCAGCAAGGGCGTTGCCGCCGCGTAAAAATAAGTTGAGTCTTTTCCGATGGTTTTGCGCTTTGAGAATTGCTATCAACACCTTATCAACAAATTAGCAAAACGAAACGTCAATTAAAAATTCCTGAAAAAGAAATAATCCATTTTACGACAACAAACTGAGAAGCCATGAATTGCGAAAATTTATTTGGGATGAATCTCACCAAAGTATATAAGAGCGAAAATCTCTTCTACAAATACAAGTAATCTTACTCGTTTCAATTATTCCTGTTACACAATTATTATTATTTCTTTAGAGCAGCGGAATGCGGAAGTGTTCCCATTGTAATAAGCGAGGTAATATAAATACAATCAAACTTACTGATCGGGATATTGCAATATAAAATCTGCCTTTTAGGAGCTTCTAGCTCAAGAGTCACTTGAGCAATCGATCAAGTTAGTGGAGAAGATGTACATCAAACTCTTTAACGTGAAGTAAGGAGCTGATACGGACTTTTAATAACTGAAAATACCAGAAATGATGGGATTTATTGCGAGGATAACATGCTATTTACGTTTCAATTATACAGATTTGAATACACTGCTATTCCATATAAGGAATTAATGGCAAATGGTAGCTCGATAATACAAATTAAGGTAAATACCATTCAACTAATACGACAAATTGCATAATTACCGCAAGATCATTGGTTAGGTGATTTTTATTGGCTATTTCAGGATATGTTTGCCGTTTTATTTACCGTCGAGCTTTCGGACATTGCGAACGACGATTTTTGTACTATTCACCGGTGTACTTGACATCAGAGCTCTACTTAATGACTGGGCCACCGGATGAAGTTGAAAACTATTCCATGTCCTTTTTGACCATCGACAGTACGGTAAGAAATGATTTTTCTAACTATTTTACACCATAGCTTGGAAAGGTTAAATAATTTTTTCAGGTTTCGTATCTCCTTGTTTCGTGCATCGTCGTCCTACCGCTACTGGCGAAGCTTTCCGAGTTTGTTACAAACAGAGGTCAGGGAAGACGTCAAAAACAAACATCTATTCGTCGGAAAGTTTTAAACCATTCAAATTTCACTTGGGATTTCGTTTGTATATTTTTCTTCGAGCGTAAGTACTTGACTTAAGTGACGATTGACTTTTTCCTGTGGATTTTTCCCAAATTGCACAATTTCCAAAAGATAATTTTGAATTATTTTCCAGCCTTTATTCGGGTTTCGAAAAGCATTTCATGGAGGATCATAATCGGTTCGTGGCTGATTGCTATTTTATTCATTTCAATATTCATGGGATCCGCCTTGAAAACGGAACTGTACTCAACCGAACACATCTTGATCGACAGTCTAGAAAGTTTCAGCAAATACACCAACGCTAAAATTATATTTAGCCCTACCGACAGCGCCGTCAGATTTTTTAAGGAATGGGTACGTTTAGTGTTTGTGTATAAAAGTGCCTTATTGCTATCTCGGTGTAATATTAGGAAAAGGCCACCGTGCAAAATGAACCCCAACTGTCCCTGGCTTCGAGAGTACAATACGCGGAAGTAGATGACCTCTTAGACATTAATACGTATACGGACGTATTTTTGGGAAGAACTGGAATCCTTGTACCACAGTTTTACATCGAAAATCTTATGTCAATTCTTCTTGAAAACGAAGCAGATGCCGGGAAATTGCTTTTCTACATCAACGCAAAGCGAATCAAAAATCTGTTGTTTGTCTTTCCTGTCAGTAGCGAAACGAAAAGGTGTCCTGAGTATATTGAGCAAATGACTCTTGCGTAAGAAATAAATGGCTTTGTATCTATTGCACGGCATTGAATTCATTGATGAGAATTTGCAAATTATCTTTCATTCTATTTGTCTTTCATTTTAGAACGATGGTAGCCACCGAGACAAAATTCTCGGATTACTTGTTTTTCAAAAACAATTTCTACATTTCGAGAGTTACATGGAAAAAACCAGCGAAAGGCCTGTCAGCAATGTCAATCAACGAAACACGCGGGACATTCATTTTATTCGTCTACGGTTTGGGAATTGCCACAGCCACCTTCATCGCTGAAATTATTATCAAATTAGCATCCATCTTCAACGGAATGTGAAGTCCTTTTTAAAAAAGTTCGGCATGGTTTAATATTTCTTTATGTCCGGAAAAAAAACTACGCTATGAAAAGATTAGCCAACATGTTTAATAGTAATAGCAAAAACAACACCATGTAGCTTTGTACTCATTAGGATTAATTAATAAAAATTAATATTAAATTATAAGTTACTTGACAGGCTGCTGGTCAGAATCCTGACACAAAGAATCTCGACACCAAAATCACGACGAAAAAAATCCCGACGCCGAAAAGACATTAAAAAAGATTAAATCTAAATTTCGAGATTCTTTGTATCGGATTTACGTCCATGAATCATTTGAGAAAGTAATAGTCCTTAATTTAAGATTAATTGAATCAATTTAGCTTCTCCTGTTTCAATTCTAATAAGAACAATTGAAACTGAAACAATAAGGAGGGCGCTGGTCAAGAGAGATTGACGTCACCAATTTTGAAAAAGATGACGTCATAAAATGCAGCGCTGATTGTTTGGACAAGAAACCAAGGAGATAGCTACACTTTTCAGTGAGTGTGTTGAGGGGGTAGTTTAGGCCTATTTATCCCTCCCCCGTATTAACTGTTTATTTTAGTCCTGTTAGGTCAAAAGCTTAATTTTCTCCTTCGATGGTAGAAGAATATAAATAATAAAACATTAGAAACTTTCAGCCAACGCGTCGTTATTATTATATATCACGCGATTCAAGAAATACCTTTTTCCCTTCACATTTCAAATCGATTAACACCGTTTCGTTTTGTCAGCCAGATGTGTGCCATAATGGAGTAATATTTAACGAGGTCTTGTTACAGTGCAAAAGCACTTGAAATAAAGCATTGATTATCACTCAGATAAAACTACTCCGAGCAAAATGGCAATGAAAAATTAAAATAACTTTAAACAACACTCGCGTTATTTGTGGTCGTTCTTCAGATATTCACTTGTGTCTGTTTGGTGGAACGCCTGGTCCCCCTTCTTATTTTGTCAGTGATTCCAAATGATCGAAAGTAAAAACACAACAGATAAAAGAAAGAATTTGAAGTGGGCGTGGCCTCACTCTCATGGGTAAAATTAGTTGAGGGCCTTTTTTATCCTGGGGGTTTGCCTCCCTCAAGCTCCGACCAGTGTTTTACACGGATCACGTGGTACATTTCATCTCCTTATGCCACTGATATTTTTAAGTTTCGAAAGAAAAACAGGACAAAAGAAAGACAAACAGCTTTTCTTACCATGGTTTTTGTAGTAACCATGCTTTATATAAACAATTTGGGGGAGAAAATTACAAAACAAAAATCCTTGACGGCAATCGAGCGATGTTAGCTCATGTTTCGTACAAATAAAGCTTTTAGAAACGGAATATTATGGTTAGGCTTTTTTTAATTACTTGGGAAAAAGTACAAATGATACTTTCCCTTTCGTTTATATTCAATATAGGGGAACACAGTGAAGTGGATAATGCGAATTAGAACATGAAACGACCGTATCGAAAAATAAACGTTAAAGAATGGTTTTCATGGGTAAGAATTACACAGAAAAAACTATGTTTAGAATCTAAACATTTTCCTAATTGTCAAAATGCAACAGAGTTTTGAACACATGAATATACTAAACATGTTTAGGTCTTATTTGTTTACATCCTGAACATGTTCGGTGTTTTTTCTGTTTAGGCTATAAACACGTTTACCTTCAGATATTTAGCATTAGAACGCGTTGAATACGTAATTTTAAGCTTCCCATATTTAGCTTTACTATGCGTTGAGCTTCAAACATTTTGGCTTTTTAACATTTTATTTAGCTTAAATTATTTAGCTTTTCAACACTTGAAATTGTGATGTTTAGCTTTACGAAATATGCACGTTTACTTTTCCAACATCAGAATTATGAACGTTTAGATAGAAATATTTAGGTTTTCAACATTTGCTACTTCAATATGTTTAGCTCGAAAATAATGAAAATAATTTTGCAAATTTCAAAAATTGCCTAGAGAGATTGGCTTATTTATTATTAAAAAACAACATTATTAATGGTACAAAAACTAATCTTCTATTGTTTCAAGCATTAAATTTTCCAAGCAGTTGTCTTCAACAAACTTCAAATAGTTAAATGATTTAATAAATGTGGTTTTTGGTGATAAATCCTTAAGCGCATATTCTTGCAGGAATCCCAGTACTTGACCAAGTACACCAGGGTAGCTCAAATCAAATGCATAATAAAATGCTAGCAGATAGTAAATGCTAGTTTTTAAAGGCAATCCACAATTAATTTGAACTTCCTTGAATAAAATGTAAACTTCTTTTTCACTTTCCGTCTTTTCTACGACCACTATTTGTGGCGCATTTTTCAGGGTTGAGACAGGTGGTTCATCCTATAAAACACTGTTATTGTAAGCACTAAGTTATCATCTAAGTAGGCATCTTTTAATACATAAAGTTAATAGGAAATTTGCGTAGCCCTATTCTCAACGTATCTAGGCGGATTTTGTGGGAAGAGCTATAAGTAATTTTACGGAGCAAATAATCTATCTCGCTGTGCTATGAACCTTGCACGAATAATCTATCTCGCTGTGCGATGAACCTCGCGCGCACCTGAACACGCGCTGACGTCAGAATCATGAGCCGTGACAGATAGCACTCAAGCCCAGCCCACAAGACCCGCATGGAAATTAACATGAAAGATATGGGGAAAAATGATTCCCACTAGCTCTATGTATTCCTCCCAATTATGTATTCTTACCTTAACAATGTTTATCTTTGAAAAATCCTGTTTTCTGTTCTTTACTTTGACATTCTTAACAGTCTGACCTTTAGAGCGTTTAATCTGGGTAGTAGTTTTGAGTTTCCTCTCCAAGAATTTTACTAAGGCCAAATCCGTATGAAAATTGTCTTCGAGGTCTTCTTCGTTGAACATTTTCTCCTTCTACAAGTTATACATTTTATCGAAATTTGTGGTGAATAAATTTTTGGTATTCGTCCTATTTAGCATGAGATTTAACTCAGCTTCAAGCTGTAACAAAAAAAAAAGAAATTAAAATTGCTGAATATTAAATACAATGTTTCAGTTTTTCAGAACTCGCATATAATAATTACTGAACTTTTAATGAAACTTTGTATTTAGGTTAAAAAAAAGGGGTGGAAAAGAATAATTTATCTTTGGTCACCAAAGTTCAGCAGAGGTAACGTTCGCGATGGTCGCCCTTTAAGCATTTCGATCGGACGGTATCAGTTTCCACACTTATCACGAATTTAAAATGGCCTTCCTTAAAACTCCGGCGTCAGAAGCGCAGGCTCCAGCATCTTTCGGACATTGTCTTTTCTGCAAAACCCAGCCTTGCAACACTACCAGTCGCCTCAGCACCCAGACATAAGACGGAAGCAAATGGGAGGCAATATCTACAAAGGCCACATTCACGGACAAACGCAAGGTTAAATTCATTCTTGCCGCGCACTATTCGGGACTGGAACGCCATGCACATTCCAGAGGCCAGCCTCATTTCCCATACAGAGACTTTAAATTTTTTTAAGCGAATTAAATCCTAATTTAATAATTTTACAAATTTTATAATTATACAACTATGTTATGATTGCTAGTCGTTTATTGTTATCATTCTAACATTCAATATTATTGTACATAGACCTTGGTGTGATGGGCATAAAATGCCTTTTTCCAAGTAATAAATTGAAATTGAATCATGCAGTCACAGAAAAGTTATAAAAACAAAATAAATGTACTTACAAATTGAAAATGTGAGAGCTGGGGAAACGTTTCCAATATTTCACAAAATTCACGACTGCTATCAATAAGCCATTGTCTTCTTTTTCCAAATGTCAGTCGATGAAGTTTCAGTAATTTTGGAATATCCATGTCTTTTTCAGCAAAAGCCACTTTCAGTTCAATTAAAGCATTCTCGTAAGAAATGTCTTCAGTTTCCAATTCCACATTATAGGACGAGCTAGCTGGTGATATTTCATTCTTCTTGCGTTTTTTGGTGATTGCGCCCTCACCACTCCCGATTCTCTTCTTTTCTAAGCCACCTGATGTGCCTTATCTTCTGAGACAGCTTCTGAATCAAGTACTTCTAAATTGACATTTTAAAAAAAAATTTAAAACCAATTATTTCAAACTAGAGCCAACAATTTCGCCCAATTACAACTTACATATGGTACTTTACTTGTCTTGTCAACATGTATGCAAGGGTATTTCCTTAGCATTAGTTGACCAACAGCGTCATATTCTCCTTTTGTGTCCATCTTATACACGGCAAGAAGGCCGTAAGCTAATTGCGAGACAAGTTCAGAAAACATTGCCATAGGCTTACCATCCGCCAATCGGGATTCTACATAGTCAGAGAACTTTGGTAGAGTAATTTTTATTTCTCTTTCAACTGGTTGCTGCTGAAAGTGAAGTAAATCAATTTCTAGGTGAGGCAAGCTGCAAAGGGATTACTCTAACGAGTCGAATTACGGAAATGAAGCTATCTTCAACACTTAAATTACCAAATCCTTGAAAAAGTGGCTTTTCAGGCTTTTTTACTTATATTTGAGCCGGAAAAATAATTTCTAAATATTTTTCTAATTTAAATAGTTTCTAAATATTTTTCCAATTTAAATAGTTTCTAAATATTTTTCCAATTTAAATAGTTTCTAAATATTTTTCCAATTTAAATAGTTTCTAAATATTTTTCCAATTTAAATAGTTTCTAAATATTTTTCCAATTTAAATAGTTTCTAAATATTTTTCCAATTTAAATAGTTTCTAAATATTTTTCCAATTTAAATAGTTTCTAAATATTTTTTCCAATTTAAATAGTTTCTAAATATTTTTCCAATTTAAATAGTTTCTAAATATTTTTCCAATTTAAATAGTTTCTAAATATTTTTCCAATTTAAATAGTTTCTAAATATTTTTCCAATTTAAATAGTTTCTAAATATTTTTCCAATTTAAATAGTTTCTAAATATTTTTCCAATTTAAATAGTTTCTAAATATTTTTCCAATTTAAATAGTTTCTAAATATTTTTCCAATTTAAATAGTTTCTAAATATTTTTCCAATTTAAATAGTTTCTAAATATTTTTCCAATTTAAATAGTTTCTAAATATTTTTCCAATTTAAATAGTTTCTAAATATTTTTCCAATTTAAATAGTTTCTAAATATTTTTCCAATTTAAATAGTTTCTAAATATTTTTCCAATTTAAATAGTTTCTAAATATTTTTCCAATTTAAATAGTTTCTAAATATTTTTCCAATTTAAATAGTTTCTAAATATTTTTCCAATTTAAATAGTTTCTAAATATTTTTCCAATTTAAATAGTTTCTAAATATTTTTCCAATTTAAATAGTTTCTAAATATTTTTCCAATTTAAATAGTTTCTAAATATTTTTCCAATTTAAATAGTTTCTAAATATTTTTCCAATTTAAATAGTTTCTAAATATTTTTCCAATTTAAATAGTTTCTAAATATTTTTCCAATTTAAATAGTTTCTAAATATTTTTCCAATTTAAATAGTTTCTAAATATTTTTCCAATTTAAATAGTTTCTAAATATTTTTCCAATTTAAATAGTTTCTAAATATTTTTCCAATTTAAATAGTTTCTAAATATTTTTCCAATTTAAATAGTTTCTAAATATTTTTCCAATTTAAATAGTTTCTAAATATTTTTCCAATTTAAATAGTTTCTAAATATTTTTCCAATTTAAATAGTTTCTAAATATTTTTCCAATTTAAATAGTTTCTAAATATTTTTCCAATTTAAATAGTTTCTAAATATTTTTCCAATTTAAATAGTTTCTAAATATTTTTCCAATTTAAATAGTTTCTAAATATTTTTCCAATTTAAATAGTTTCTAAATATTTTTCCAATTTAAATAGTTTCTAAATATTTTTCCAATTTAAATAGTTTCTAAATATTTTTCCAATTTAAATAGTTTCTAAATATTTTTCCAATTTAAATAGTTTCTAAATATACTTAAAAGATTATGAGGGTTTTTTTTACTTCAATAAAAGCACCACGGTTATAGAGGTTTTAAAGAAAAAAAGGCCAGAAAAACCATTGTTTAGGAGGTCATGGTCCTTGGATTTTAAAGAAAGGCTCAGAAAATTATTTTAAAGCTATAATATCAGCAAATAAACTTACCGATACTTTAGATATATAATTTAAATCTCCATTTTCAACTGATGCGAAATCAATATCAATTAATTCGGAAGGATTTGGAAAAGGTGTATTTTCATAATTGCTAGTGCTAGTTGATGCTGAACTATTAGAAGGAACATCACTAACATCACAATCTTGGACTAATATAGTCTAAATTAAAAAAAGGGAAAATTTAATAGGTGGCATTAAAGGGATAATGAAGAAGAAAAACGTTATTTTTTAATTCATTATGAGTGTTAAAAATATGCAAAGAAACATTAAGATATCTCATCAAACCATTCTCATTAATTAATTTTTAAAGTTGTGATTTTAGCTCACTAACCCACTTCCAAGAAACTATAAATACGGAAATTTCTTTAAAAAAAATAAATTTTCAGCGACTCTTTCAATTCTGTAGTCAAGGATTGGTCGCTTCAACGCTCATTAAACTTAATTTCCGCGTTATTATTGGAATTAATCTATTAAATAGGACTAGTTCGTGCTACAAGAAAAGTGTTGTATATCGTAAAAAACGCTTGGACCACAATCTAGTCCAATTTCATAAATTAATTCCAATAATAACAGTGAAACTAAGTTCAACGAGCCTTGAAGTGGGCTAATCCTTGACCGGGAAAACAAATGAGTGAGAGCCCTTTTTAGCGGCCCCTGATTGGCTATGGGAAAAATTCTTTTGTTTTTAATTTCCATCTTCAAATGTTTTTATGCATATTTTAGCACCTTTTATAAATTAATTATATCTTTTTTCTACTTCTTTATCTCTTAAAAACGAATAAATCAATTGCCAGTCGTAAAATTATAAAAACATCTTTAAATGTTAGTCCTCACTTTAGCTTCATAAAATTCATTTTCATTTATAATCATGATGATTTCTCCCGCAAATAACGATAAAACTTCCCACTCGTCAATTTCAGTACGATCCGATTCTAACACAGCTTTCAATTCTACATTGGAGTTTGCATTTATGTTCAACTTGACGCATGCTGAAACGTTTTATACAAACTAAACTTTATTCCGAAGCCTTAATCTTAAGTGAATGAATTAGATTTTATTTTTTTACCTGAATTAAGAAATTCTTTGAAGCTGGTTGCCACTACAGCTTTCCTTATTTTTCGATCCTTTGATGTTATTTTAAACAACATAATACTTAAGTTGTTTAATTTTAAGTTAAAAAATATAATTACTAAAGGAAAACCCGTTTGCAAAACTTAAACAGGACTAACTGCACGAGTAGCGATCTGAAAGTGAGCTTCAAAGAAAATCCACTCTAGAGTGGGAAGAAATAAAATTCCCCAAAATTTTCTACTATTCTTAGTAGGCTTTGAACTCTCTTATTCCCTTAATTAAAAACACCTGCAGCCTTTGTCAAGTTGGAAGACCATGTAGATCGAGGGGTCGGATAGTTCAATTTTGAAGAACGGGTTTTCTGCGCTTTCAGTGTTATATTTGATGAAAATTGAGATTTTAGTTGGCATAAATGTCCAGTCTCTCATTGCATTGTGTTAGTCAAATACACCCAACTGACCTTCAATTTACATTATGTACAAAACGTGATTCCCTTATTTTCTCTCTATTAATAAAGTGCCATGTCCCACCAGTTTCAGATACGTTTATAGCTTTCTATTCATTGCAATTGGAGGCTGTTTTACTGTAATATTAAACAGTGCAATCTTGCGGTGAATCCCAATTAAAAGCTATAAAAAGATTTCAAATTAAACATACCTAGCAAAGTTGTAATCCTAGATATAGTTAAAGTATCTCCACATTTTCAGCATTGTATATCATTACGAGTAACTTGTTTTCTGCGATATAAGACACTTGTGGCCACATGTACTTGAGTTTTTTTATAGGATATAGAAGTTTTCTTCCTGAGTTTGGCTTTGTACAAACATAACGATTCAAATGTTTGTCGAAAAAGTCTATTTCAGTTTGGATGGCAATAACATAAGCTTTAAGATTTATGCAAACGGGATTTATAACGGCCATAAAAGTTGGGCCGATTTCATCGGAGAATTCTTTAACCAGAATCGTACCACTCTGATATACATGACCATAGATTTTTATAGTCGGGCTCACATGCATAAATTTAGTATCTGCTGCATTTTCATCAAAGTTAAGAAGGAGATTCCTTATATCTTCCTCCAAATTGCAGTCGTAGCCTTCTTTGACTTGGTCAATATCGCCAAGAAAATGATGATTTTACCACCATAACCATTGGCTTGATTCAAACAGAGCCATCGTTTGTGCTTAAATGCCATTGTTTTGGGTACTGATTTGAAACACCTCCATTTTTTCCCCTTGAAATAAGAGTGTTTACTTTCAAATCTCATGCAAGAGTGATACCGTAATGGACCGTAGTTTCTTAGTTGCTCGGGAAAATGTACCAGGTAATGCATTTTTGGGGTAACACTGGAATTAGGGTACAATATTTGAAAGTTTTCGTTATGCTCTGCAATTAGGCATTTCAGATTTATAACAGTATTGTCATTGGCGACTGTTGAAAAGCATATCTGTGTTATTTGGGTCAAAGTTAAAAAAATTTTCCAGTGTGAGTTATCAGCTGGTACTTCACTGCCAATGTACAAAGGCATGAAGAATATCAATGTCTTCATTGCTGAAGCTGTTTGTTTTAATTCACCGGATGACAACAAATGTTTCTTTTCAATCAAAGAGGGTTTAACTTTTAGCTCATGTTTTTCATATTTAAATGACTGGATAGCAAAGTTTAATTGCTCAAGGCTAAAAAGTTTAAGCTCATAAATGAAGTGGTGGAGCATTAGTCGAATTTCATATTTAACAACTCCCTCTAGAAGTACGTGCATTGGATCAATTAGGAGATCTTTGGTTACTTGGAAATCAGGTATACCAAGTAATTCTGATGTTCTGTTCACACCATATTTTCTTGACCAGTAGACTCTCGTTTTCTTGGTACAATTGGTTAATGCTGTTAGACGATCAATATGTTCCTCTTCGTCACGCAGTGGAAATGTTTCCGACAAAATTGAGGACTTAATTTCAGTTTTGTTAATTTCGCAAGTTCTGCAAAATTTAAAAGCGTTTCCTACACCTTCTTTAAATCCACCTATTTCTTGGGCAGCGAGAGTATCCCCAAGTATGAAAGCCAATTTCCCCTTTACTAATCTCTCCACACCATTAATTCGACAGGTTATACCAGCATGTAAGTCTTTCATTTCACGTTTGAAAGTTTCAAGTAACAAATTTGTTGGAAACTTCTTTAAATCCTTTTGCTTAGCAACTGCGAGAAGATGTATGGAAGCTAACTTCGAACGTAAGTACGGCGGAAGGTTTAGCAGTTGCCAGTAAAATACAGTAACTTTGTGAGTTTTAGCGTGAGCCCCAATAGGGTTGCATATTTCCAAATCATCCAGATATAGTGAAAATAGTAAATTTAAAACTCCATTTTCTGATTCAATAGCTGGGCATTTACGTTTCAATTCAACACCATCAAAAATATCTGATATGACATTTGAATCGCCCCGGTTCAATGATATAATTTCTTCTACATCTGGCATCGCGAGCAAGTGCTTGACTGACGTCACAAATGGAATATATTGTGCAAAACATGTTGTAACAATATTTGATTGCTTTTTATCTTCACCGAGTTTTAGAGCAACAGGTTCCACATAGTTCATTTTAGTTTTGAAAAACCTATCTCTCTTGTAAGAGCTTTCTAATCCTTGAAATATATTTCTTTCCCCGACATTTACGTTAGCCTGATTTTAATGAACAATTAGTTCCGAGGTGGTCGCCATAATATCTGTTATTAGATCATCCGATAAACCATGCTTCTCTTTGAGTTTCAGGAGGTAAGATGCCTCAATATACTGCTGGGTAGATATTACTGGTTCATCGTCAGATTCACATTAGTCACGATCATCAAGGGGAAATTGAGCATCGTCTATCAGAACGTTTTCCGCAACTTCAGAATTAGAGTGTTTTCTTAATTTATGACTCCGATAAGAATTATAATTTCTGAATACCGCACCGCAAACGTTGCACCGAAACGACATTTTAGCCAAGTGTTTGTGGTAGCGGATATAATGTTGTGTTAACAGTTTATCATATTTAGTGTAATATGTACAATATTGGCACACTTTCAAATCTGATGTTTCCATAATTAGCTTGATCAAAAACCGAAAAAGGATTTTTCAAGTGCACTTATTAAGAAAATATAAGCTGCTTTCAATTAACATTAAGTACTTCGGATGATTGTTAGCACAACTAAAAACATCAGCGAGTCAGTGACAGACTGACAGTGACAAAGGCTTAAATCAGGCTATACTGATTTGTGTTCCCAGCTGCCCAGCGTCATTCTTATTACACTAATTCTTCTGTGAGCAGAATTATGACATATAACTATATCGTGACAAAGTTAACCAAAAGTAAAAATCACCTCTTAATTTTCATAATTACAATTTCCAGCGAGTCCAGCCTTCAAGCCTTTAAGAAAATTCATGACCCGGCGTGGGTGAATCAGTATAGGGCGACGACTTCTGGCGACGCCTATCTGTACTAAGAATTTGTTCATTGTTATACTAGGCCTTCTCTCTCGTTTTTGCATGAATCTTTAGTATTTTGAGTTTTGACACATCCGAGATTACTACCGCGCTCTGCCGGTGGGGATATTTACCAGCTTACCACGTTCCAGATTAAAAGTCGAATTGAGAAAAGGGTATCCTTGCTATGTAGAACTATTTGGGTTGACGTTTTTTTAAGAATAAAATTGATGTAAAATGTTAATCACACTTCTTAATTTGATACTCGGGGCAGCCGTTGCTCACTCGAATGAATTGTAAACAACTCAGATTGGGTTCCTACTTGAAACTTAGGACATGTAAAACCATGTCGAAGTCGAAACTGTTATCAAAAGTGAAAAAACTAACACATTCATGTTTCAACCCTAATTCCCTTTCTGCGCCCAAACATCCAATGTGAATTCCTAAATGTTAACATTTAGGTTTATGTTTATAAAACGGAACGTTTAGGCTAAGAACGGGTCTCGTGCTTAAAGCAGCAAGGTAAAATGTTTATCATCGCAATGTTTAGCATAAGAACACGGTGGTGTTTATAAATTGAATGTAAAAATCTAACGTTTAGCTTTAAAACGTGTTTAGTTTCATATAATACATTCAAAACCTAAACATAGTTTTTTCTGTGGGGAGGATCAACCTCACAGCGACGCACATCCATAGAGCCAAATTCCATAAGGGGCTTTATTTTCTTTGCGCGACTTCTTGGTTGTCCGGACAGGTTGTGGCATAATGCCCTAAGAGTCCGCACTTATAGCATTCTACGCGACTTAAATCGTTTTGCGCTGGCTTCACCAGCGTAGGAGTCTTTGACCTATTGGCATTGCTTGCGTTTGGTTTCGCAACCTTTGATTTCGTGCCTCCCCCCGGCGGTTTAGTTAAAACCGCGGCGGTGGGAGAATTTCTTCTCCCACTGGATTCACGCGAGGCAGACTTTGCCCCTTCAGTAGGATACAATGAGCTAGAAGGGGTTGCTCGTAAAATTTCTTCTGTTACGCAGGCCTTTTCTATAAAACTGCGCATTGTCCTTATGTTTTCGTTAAAGACGTGGATGCCTATTTCGGGGAGGATATTTCTCTTGCAAATACCAACAAGTTCAGAGTCAGTGTACGGAACGCGTAGGTTCTGATTCATCGCGGTAATATTTGCGATGTACGCGTCAAAAGATACATCGGCGGGTTGTTTAAACTGAGTTATTTCTAGGCGGAGGGATTCCTCCGCTCGCACAGAAAAGAAATAGTCTCTAAACGCGCCTTTTACTGTACGCCACGTAATTGTTTGATTTGGCCTATTCAAGTCTCTAAACCAAATTAATGCACGGCCCCTTAATATTTGTGGGAGAAACGCGATAATGTCATGGTCTGCCATGCTGTGATATGCAGCGAATTCCGTTAAAGTCCGAAGGAATTCCGGCGCGCTTTCACCTTCGACACCACTAAATATTAAGTCAGGGGGCGGTTTAGGCCTATTTTTGGTGGCTGGTCTAGTTCCTATGTTTGCTAATGTAGTTGCGAGTGTTTGAATAGTTTGAATCAAAACATTCGACGCTGCACCTTGCGGTAGCGGCGGCGGAGGTTGGAATCCTCCTGCCGCTTGTCCTTGACCATGCGCAGGACTAGTACCAAGGCTTGGAGGAGGAGTGTTCCTCCTCGGGGGAGTATAGGATCCCGGTAACTGCGCGTTGAGAGCCGCGAACAAAGCATGCGGATCGGCGGGATTCATGACGCGACAGTTTATTCAAGCAAGGCACAATGTAAATCGCACAAGTACGCGTTTAATCACAATTGGTAATGTTAGTCTTAACAAGTCCTGGCAAGCTCGCCACTTTATGTAACCGTAAAATTTAAATGTAGGAAAGGGGGCCTAATTTCACGATCCACAAAGATATTTAAATTAAAAGAACACTCAGAAGTTCCCAGGTTGCCCGTTTAAAGGACTTATTGTCCATAACTAACTTATATTTACCAAATGATCCATGGCGAGGAAGGATAGACTCAGAGTTGAACAACAAAGAACTTTTAGTAAACATTTAAGCAAACAATAAACTGGTTTTTTTCGCGAACACGGACTAGACTGCTGTGTACAGATTGTAGACGGGGGTTTTTATCCCCGCGAACTAATGTTTTTTAATAGATTGACAGCGGTGGCGCTAAGGCGCCACTTCGGGACAATTTAATATTATACAAAAATAAGTATAACAAGTTGGGAAAACCAAAATATTACCTCTCCGTGTCGAGAAGATTATATAAACTTAAGTATCCAATGAAAACGTCGACCTTTTTGCCCTCATCCTTTCCCGCGCTTTGCGCTTCCGCATTTCATCCTTACTCTCAACATTATCTTCCTCCATTTTACATACAAAAATCAAATACTCACAAAAAGAAGCGGCAAAAACCTGCTGGCTCTTTACAACCACTTAATTTGACTTAATATCCAATTTCCAACAACAATAATATACCAGTAGTTTAATTGACAACCTACTAGCATCGAAATTCTCATTAAGAATGGATCCCGCGGATAAAAAAGGCCAATTTTCAACTAGGTGGGCGTTATCTCATTAGATTTGAAAAATATCATTTGTCTCTTTTACCAATGCCTAACCGTTTGGATTTTTTTAAAGCAATCTTAGCATCAAAAAATAAATGTTTTATATTCTTATTAAGAATAAAACAAGAGGATAAAAAAGGTCTGTCCTCTCGTATTTTTTAAGCTTTTATCATGATTACTCTATACAACAGTAACAAGGAGTATAAACCCATTAGTGGAAGCAGTATTTTTTTTCGAAACAATTTCGCTTATGTTTATCCTCTCTAGACTTCGCTAAAAATGTATTACTCCTACGTAAAATATTAATAGACAGGCAAGGATTCATACCGTTAAAGAAGGAGCGCAATATTATCCATATTTTCATTTCATATACAGAGAAAAGAAATTATTATGTTTCTGAGAGGAGCTTCCCATTTTTGTTGTTGTTTTGAAAAATATATCGCAATGCACGGGCCTTGATAGATAAAGGAGGCAATGAATGAAATATATCACAATGCACGCGCCTTGATAGATATAGGAGGCAATGAATGAAATATATCACAATGCACGGGCCTTGAAAGATATAGGAGGCAATGAAGGAAATATATCGCATGCACGGGCCTTGGTAGATATAGGAGGCAATGATAATCTCTCTCTTTGAACGAGAGGTTTATCTTTAATAATTAAATAAATATAATTATTTTTAATTATTTTAATCTTCAATAATTAACATTAATAATAGTTAAATCGTTTAAAATAAAGTTATACCTATTATCATCTCAAACTTTGCTAATATTGACGTTTAAAGTGAAGGGTACCCCTCTTGCCCGCTTTCTTCAGATTTTGGGGTATATATACGATTCGTTTCCATTATAATAGTAAGGAAAAAGCGCAATTACGAAAACCTTTGGTGGCGATCCCACCTTAGGGAGGCTAGACGTTTCTCGTAACCCTAGCTGATCGCCGCGTATATCCTAAAACCAAACGATGATAATGGAGTAGAAGCCAATGATACAGATTGGTGTCTATGTGGAATAGACGGAAGAAGGTTGGTGGTGTTTAGAAGGCAGTATGTACAGACTGGTGTCCAAGTGGGATGGACAAAGACCAGAAGATGGTGGTGATTAGATGCCAGTACGTACAGACTGGTGTCCAAGTGGGATGGATAAAGACCAGAAGATGGTGGTGATTAGAAGCCAGTATGTACAGACTGGTGTCCAAGTGGAATGGACGAAGACCAAAAGATGGTGGTGATTAGAAGCCAGTAAGTACAGACTGGTGTCCGTGTGGGATGGACAAAGACGAGAAGATGGTGGTGTGAGAACTCAAGTAGAGGAGCCATTTCCGTGTCTGTGAAAGCAGTTCGGAAATGGCGAACACGTTTGCTCCGATACGCAAACTGCGAACGCGGTCACGTGGGTGTGACAACGGACAGACAGACAGACAGACAGACAGACACACACACACACACCCATACATGTCCTACATTGCTTATGAGGACCGAGTTTAAAAAGTCACTTACGGGGACATTTAGAAAACGCAATATCTCCTCCGCTTTTATCGTAAAATCGAAAATATATTTCACTTTTATGACTTGTTTCAAATTGCATCTTAAAATGAATTCCAAATATTTTTAAAGGAAACTTTTACATAATTTTCTTTACAATCTTTATGGGGACCAAAATCTATGACGTATTTCCGGTTAACTTTGTCCCCGTAAGAATAGCAATGCACTTATATTCTCTAAGCTTGAGTTATGGGTAACAAAATGTCTCAATTCAAAAGGAAACGGAATTTAATACGTTAATACGATAAGAATTAGCCGTAATCAAGCAGCTGATATTGTCAAGATTCATTTTGAAAACTTAAAAATAATACTTGTATAAATTTAGAAAAATCATAAATAGTAATACAAAACCTCAAGAAACAAACTATTAAAAACTTAAAACTTGGAACAATGATCCACCTACCAAATGTCAAACAAAATTCAATTAAAATGGTATATATCAAAATTTTCATCAAGAACAAAAATCATTAAAGAACGTTGGAACAATGGCCTCATAGAGGGTGGTAAAATTCAATTTTAGAAACAATTAAAAAATATATAGGCCCTATTAAAAATAAAAATTATTTTTAGTGCTTTGTACGATATCTTACGAACTTTACTAATTCAAATTTACTAATCCAAAATTAGACGCAAATTGGGTAAATTATAAATTTGAAGTAAAAGATTTTTTTGAATAATACTATACACGACAACCTTCGAAGTTAACTTTTATTCATCCATATGAAAGATAATAAAAAAATGTTGGGAATGGGGTCCCCATAGCGGATGTATTATTTCAAACTTAAACACAAAATGTGATTTACTACAGATTTCAATTTAACAGAAGGAAATCAAAAACACGAAGATATTTCTACTTCGTTCTACGATATCTAGATAAATCGCATTATTTTCACTAGAAGCAAAAAACATGAAAAACCGTTGGCTCAAAGGTCCCCGTAAAGGGTTTAAAAATCCAAAATTAGACACAAAATGGTGTAAATTTTAAATTTCAAGTAAAAGTTTTTTTTTGAATAATACTAAACACGACAACCTTCGAAGTTAACTTTTATTCATCCATATGAAAGATTATAAAAAAATGTTGGGAATGGGGTCCCCATAGCGGATGTATTATTTCAAACTTAAACACAAAATGTGATTTACTACATATTTCAATTTAACAGAAGGAAATCAAAAACACGAAGATATTTCTACTTCGTTCTACGATATCTAGATAAATCGCATTATTTTCACTAGAAGCAAAAAACATGAAAAACCGTTGGCTCAAAGGTCCCCGTAAAGGGTTTAAAAATCCAAAATTAGACACAAAATGGTGTAAATTTTAAATTTCAAGTAAAAGTTTTTTTTGAATAATACTAAACACGACAACCTTCGAAGTTAACTTTTATTCATCCATATGAAAGATTATAAAAAAGTGTTGGGAATGGGGTCCCCATAGCGGATGTATTATTTCAAACTTAAACACAAAATGTGATTTACTACATATTTCAATTTAACAGAAGGAAATCAAAAACACGAAGATATTTCTACTTCGTTCTACGATATCTAGATAAATCGCATTATTTTCACTAGAAGCAAAAAACATGAAAAACCGTTGGCTCAAAGGTCCCCGTAAAGGGTTTAAAAATCCTAAATTAGACACAAAATGGTGTAAATTTTAAATTTCAAGTAAAGGTTTTTTTTCAATAATACTAAACACGACAACATTCGAAGTTAACTTTTATTCATCCATATGAAAGATAATAAAAAAATGTTGGGAATGGGGTCCCCATAGCGGATGTATTAATTCAAACTTAAACACAAAATGTGATTTACTACAAATTTCAATTTAACAGAAAGACATCAAAAACACGAAGATATTTCTACTTCGTTATACGATATTTAGATAAATCGCATTATTTTCAGTAGAAAGAAAAAACATGAAAAACCGTTGGCTCAAAGGTCCCCGTAAAGGGTTTAACAATCCAAAATTAGACACAAAATGGTGTAAATTTTAAATTTCAAGTAAAAGGTTTTTTATGAATAATACTATACACGACAACCTTCGAAGTTAACTTTTATTCATCCATATGAAAGATAATAAAAAAATGTTGGGAATGGGGTCCCCATAGCGGATGTATTATTTCAAACTTAAACACAAAATGTGATTTACTACTGATTTCAATTTAACCGAAGGAAATCAAAAACACGAAGATATTTCTACTTCGTTAGACGATATCTAGATAAATCGCATTATTTTCAGTAGAAGCAAAAAACATGAAAAACCGTTGGCTCAAAGGTCCCCGTAAAGGGTTTAAAAATCCTAAATTAGACACAAAATGGTGTAAATTTTAAATTTCAAGTAAAAGGTTTTTTATGAATAATACTAAACACGACAACCTTCGAAGTTAACTTTTATTCATCCATATGAAAGATAATAAAAAAATGTTGGGAATGGGGTCCCCATAGCGGATGTATTAATTCAAACTTAAACACAAAATGTGATTTACTACAAATTTCAATTTAACAGAAAGACATCAAAAACACGAAGATATTTCTACTTCGTTATACGATATTTAGATAAATCGCATTATTTTCAGTAGAAAGAAAAACATGAAAAACCGTTGGCTCAAAGGTCCCCGTAAAGGGCTTAAAAATCCTAAATTAGACACAAAATGGTGTAAATTTTAAATTTCAAGTAAAAGGTTTTTTATGAATAATACTAAACACGACAACCTTCGAAGTTAACTTTTGTTCATCCATATGAAAGATTATAAAATAATGTTGGGAATGGGGTCCCCATAGCGGATGTATTAATTCAAACTTAAACACAAAATGTGATTTACTACAAATTTCAATTTAACAGAAGGAAATCAAAAACACGAAGATATTTCTACTTCGTTCTACGATATCTAGATAAATCGCATTATTTTCACTAGAAGCAAAAAACATGAAAAACCGTTGGCTCAAAGGTCCCCGTAAAGGGTTTAAAAATCCAAAATTAGACACAAAATGGTGTAAATGTTAAATTTCAAGTAAAGGATTTTTTTGAATAATACTAAACACGACAACCTTCGAAGTTAACTTTTATTCATCCATATGAAAGATAATAAAAAAATGTTTTCAATGGGGTTCCCATAGCGGATGTAGTAATTCAAATTTAAACACAAAATGTGATTTACTACAGATTTCAATTTAACAGAAGGAAATCAAAAACACGAAGATATTTCTACTTCGTTCTACAATATCTAGATAAATCGCATTATTTTCACTAGAAGCAAAAAACATGAAAAACCGTTGGCTCAAAGGTCCCCGTAAAGGGTTTAAAAATCCTAAATTAGACACAAAATGGTGTAAATTTTAAATTTCAAGTAAAAGGTTTTTTATGAATAATACTAAACACAACAACCTTCGAAGTTAACTTTTGTTCATCCATATGAAAGATTATAAAATAATGTTGGGAATGGGGTCCCCATAGCGGATGTATTAATTCAAACTTAAACACAAAATGTGATTTACTACAAATTTCAATTTAACAGAAGGAAATCAAAAACACGAAGATATTTCTACTTCGTTCTACGATATCTAGATAAATCGCATTATTTTCACTAGAAGCAAAAAACATGAAAAACCGTTGGCTCAAAGGTCCCCGTAAAGGGTTTAAAAATCCAAAATTAGACACAAAATGGTGTAAATTTTAAATTTCAAGTAAAAGTTTTTTTTTGAACACGACAACCTTCGAAGTTAACTTTTATTCATCCATATGAAAGATAATAAAAAAAATGTTCGGAATGGGGTCCCCATAGCGGATGTATTAATTAAAACTTAAACACAAATTGTGATTTGCTACAAATTTCAATTTAACTGAAAGACATCAAAAACACGAAGATATTTCTACTTCGTTATACGATATTTAGATAAATCGCATTATTTTCAGTAGAAAGAAAAAACATGAAAAACCGTTGGCTCAAAGGTCCCCGTAAAGGGTTTAAAAATCCTAAATTAGACACAAAATGGTGTAAATTTTAAATTTCAAGTAAAAGGTTTTTTATGAATAATACTAAACACGACAACCTTCGAAGTTAACTTTTATTCATCCATATGAAAGATAATAAAAAAATGTTGGGAATGGGGTCCCCATAGCGGATGTATTAATTCAAACTTAAAAACAAAATGTGATTTACTACAAATTTCAATTTAACAGAAAGACATCAAAAACACGAAGATATTTCTACTTCGTTATACGATATTTAGATAAATCGCATTATTTTCAGTAGAAAGAAAAAACATGAAAAACCGTTGGCTCAAAGGTCCCCGTAAAGGGTTTAAAAATCCTAAATTAGACACAAAATGGTGTAAATTTTAAATTTCAAGTAAAAGGTTTTTTATGAATAATACTAAACACGACAACCTTCGAAGTTAACTTTTGTTCATCCATATGAAAGATAATAAAATAATGTTGGGAATGGGGTCCCCATAGCGGATGTATTAATTCAAACTTAAACACAAAATGTGGTTTACTACAAATTTCAATTTAACAGAAGGAAATCAAAAACACGAAGATATTTCTACTTCGTTCTACGATATCTAGATAAATCGCATTATTTTCACTAGAAGCAAAAAACATGAAAAACCGTTGGCTCAAAGGTCCCCGTAAAGGGTTTAAAAATCCAAAATTAGACACAAAATGGTGTAAATTTTAAATTTCAAGTAAAGGTTTTTTTGAATAATACTAATCACGACAACCTTCGAAGTTAACTTTTATTCATCCATATGAAAGATAATAAAAAAATGTTGGCAATGGGGGTCCCCATAGCGGATGTAGTAATTCAAACTTAAACACAAAATGTGATTTTCTACATATTTCAATTTAACAGAAGGAAATCAAAAACACGAAGATATTTCTACTTCGTTCTACGATATCTAGATAAATCGCATTATTTTCACTAGAAGCAAAAAACATGAAAAACCGTTGGCTCAAAGGTCCCCGTAAAGGGTTTAAAAATCCAAAATTAGACACAAAATGGTGTAAATTTTAAATTTCAAGTAAAAGTTTTTTTTGAATAATACTAAACACGACAACCTTCGAAGTTAACTTTTATTCATCCATATGAAAGATTATAAAAAAGTGTTGGGAATGGGGTCCCCATAGCGGATGTATTATTTCAAACTTAAACACAAAATGTGATTTACTACATATTTCAATTTAACAGAAGGAAATCAAAAACACGAAGATATTTCTACTTCGTTCTACGATATCTAGATAAATCGCATTATTTTCACTAGAAGCAAAAAACATGAAAAACCGTTGGCTCAAAGGTCCCCGTAAAGGGTTTAAAAATCCTAAATTAGACACAAAATGGTGTAAATTTTAAATTTCAAGTAAAGGTTTTTTTTCAATAATACTAAACACGACAACATTCGAAGTTAACTTTTATTCATCCATATGAAAGATAATAAAAAAATGTTGGGAATGGGGTCCCCATAGCGGATGTATTAATTCAAACTTAAACACAAAATGTGATTTACTACAAATTTCAATTTAACAGAAAGACATCAAAAACACGAAGATATTTCTACTTCGTTATACGATATTTAGATAAATCGCATTATTTTCAGTAGAAAGAAAAAACATGAAAAACCGTTGGCTCAAAGGTCCCCGTAAAGGGTTTAACAATCCAAAATTAGACACAAAATGGTGTAAATTTTAAATTTCAAGTAAAAGGTTTTTTATGAATAATACTATACACGACAACCTTCGAAGTTAACTTTTATTCATCCATATGAAAGATAATAAAAAAATGTTGGGAATGGGGTCCCCATAGCGGATGTATTATTTCAAACTTAAACACAAAATGTGATTTACTACTGATTTCAATTTAACCGAAGGAAATCAAAAACACGAAGATATTTCTACTTCGTTAGACGATATCTAGATAAATCGCATTATTTTCAGTAGAAGCAAAAAACATGAAAAACCGTTGGCTCAAAGGTCCCCGTAAAGGGTTTAAAAATCCTAAATTAGACACAAAATGGTGTAAATTTTAAATTTCAAGTAAAAGGTTTTTTATGAATAATACTAAACACGACAACCTTCGAAGTTAACTTTTATTCATCCATATGAAAGATAATAAAAAAATGTTGGGAATGGGGTCCCCATAGCGGATGTATTAATTCAAACTTAAACACAAAATGTGATTTACTACAAATTTCAATTTAACAGAAAGACATCAAAAACACGAAGATATTTCTACTTCGTTATACGATATTTAGATAAATCGCATTATTTTCAGTAGAAAGAAAAACATGAAAAACCGTTGGCTCAAAGGTCCCCGTAAAGGGCTTAAAAATCCTAAATTAGACACAAAATGGTGTAAATTTTAAATTTCAAGTAAAAGGTTTTTTATGAATAATACTAAACACGACAACCTTCGAAGTTAACTTTTGTTCATCCATATGAAAGATTATAAAATAATGTTGGGAATGGGGTCCCCATAGCGGATGTATTAATTCAAACTTAAACACAAAATGTGATTTACTACAAATTTCAATTTAACAGAAGGAAATCAAAAACACGAAGATATTTCTACTTCGTTCTACGATATCTAGATAAATCGCATTATTTTCACTAGAAGCAAAAAACATGAAAAACCGTTGGCTCAAAGGTCCCCGTAAAGGGTTTAAAAATCCAAAATTAGACACAAAATGGTGTAAATGTTAAATTTCAAGTAAAGGATTTTTTTGAATAATACTAAACACGACAACCTTCGAAGTTAACTTTTATTCATCCATATGAAAGATAATAAAAAAATGTTTTCAATGGGGTTCCCATAGCGGATGTAGTAATTCAAATTTAAACACAAAATGTGATTTACTACAGATTTCAATTTAACAGAAGGAAATCAAAAACACGAAGATATTTCTACTTCGTTCTACAATATCTAGATAAATCGCATTATTTTCACTAGAAGCAAAAAACATGAAAAACCGTTGGCTCAAAGGTCCCCGTAAAGGGTTTAAAAATCCTAAATTAGACACAAAATGGTGTAAATTTTAAATTTCAAGTAAAAGGTTTTTTATGAATAATACTAAACACAACAACCTTCGAAGTTAACTTTTGTTCATCCATATGAAAGATTATAAAATAATGTTGGGAATGGGGTCCCCATAGCGGATGTATTAATTCAAACTTAAACACAAAATGTGATTTACTACAAATTTCAATTTAACAGAAGGAAATCAAAAACACGAAGATATTTCTACTTCGTTCTACGATATCTAGATAAATCGCATTATTTTCACTAGAAGCAAAAAACATGAAAAACCGTTGGCTCAAAGGTCCCCGTAAAGGGTTTAAAAATCCAAAATTAGACACAAAATGGTGTAAATTTTAAATTTCAAGTAAAAGTTTTTTTTTGAACACGACAACCTTCGAAGTTAACTTTTATTCATCCATATGAAAGATAATAAAAAAAATGTTCGGAATGGGGTCCCCATAGCGGATGTATTAATTAAAACTTAAACACAAATTGTGATTTGCTACAAATTTCAATTTAACTGAAAGACATCAAAAACACGAAGATATTTCTACTTCGTTATACGATATTTAGATAAATCGCATTATTTTCAGTAGAAAGAAAAAACATGAAAAACCGTTGGCTCAAAGGTCCCCGTAAAGGGTTTAAAAATCCTAAATTAGACACAAAATGGTGTAAATTTTAAATTTCAAGTAAAAGGTTTTTTATGAATAATACTAAACACGACAACCTTCGAAGTTAACTTTTATTCATCCATATGAAAGATAATAAAAAAATGTTGGGAATGGGGTCCCCATAGCGGATGTATTAATTCAAACTTAAAAACAAAATGTGATTTACTACAAATTTCAATTTAACAGAAAGACATCAAAAACACGAAGATATTTCTACTTCGTTATACGATATTTAGATAAATCGCATTATTTTCAGTAGAAAGAAAAAACATGAAAAACCGTTGGCTCAAAGGTCCCCGTAAAGGGTTTAAAAATCCTAAATTAGACACAAAATGGTGTAAATTTTAAATTTCAAGTAAAAGGTTTTTTATGAATAATACTAAACACGACAACCTTCGAAGTTAACTTTTGTTCATCCATATGAAAGATAATAAAATAATGTTGGGAATGGGGTCCCCATAGCGGATGTATTAATTCAAACTTAAACACAAAATGTGGTTTACTACAAATTTCAATTTAACAGAAGGAAATCAAAAACACGAAGATATTT